>NC_140997.1:168603010-169811982 GCF_052327205.1 Somniosus microcephalus
ATGTCCTCAACATTTCTTCGCACATTTGGTCTGAGCAAATCCAGATGAGATCTCAACCTTCTGTTAAAGAACATCATGGCTGGGGTCTGGTTGGTAACTGCATGTGTCGCGTTTCGGTAGGCTAATAAGAAATTGTCCATCTTATGCTGTAGTGGAATGTCCTCGTCACACATGGCCTTTATCGCCTTCTTAAAGGTTTGTACGAACCTCTCAGCCAATCCATTGGTGGCTGGATGATACGGGGCGGATGTGTAATGCCTTACCCCATTCCTTTTCATGAATTTTTGGAACTCGTTGGACACAAACTGTGGTCCATTATCAGAGCAGATCTGCTCTGGCAAACCGTTTCTGGAAAATATGGTCCGTAGGACTGCAATCGTTTTCTCTGTAGTGGTTGAAGACATCTTTATCACCTCAGGCCACTTTGAATGAGCATCCACTGCTATTAAGAACATTGAGTCCATGAATGGACCAGAGAAATCAATGTGCACCCATTGCCTTGGAGAGGAGGGCCACTCCCATGGGTGTAGAGGGGCATGTGGTGGTGCATTTTGGACCTTCTGGCATCCTAAGCAGCTCTTAGTTAGGTCTTCGATTTGTTGATCGATTCTCGGCCACCACACATAAGCCCTAGCAAGGCTTTTCATTTTCACTCCCCCCAGATGACCTTCATGTAGCTCCTTTAGCACTCTCTCCCTTAACTTGGGTGGAATCACCACTCTGGATCCACACATCACTGTCCCCTGGCATACTGACAGCTGTTCTCTTCTGGATGAGAATGCTGGCAACAGTGAGTCGCCATGTGTTGGCCATCCCCTCACCGTCAATTCATATACCCGTGACAGCGTCGGATCATTGCGGGTCTCCTTCTCTATATCTGCGTTTGTTACTGGCAATCGTTCAATTATCGACGAATAAAATATCTCGATAGGGTCCACTGCTGGTGCTTCCTCCACCGTAGGCAGTGGCAGGCGCGATAGCCCATCAGCGTTCCCATGCTGTTTCGTGCCTTTATATTCTATTTCATATTGATTCGCCCCTAGAAACAGGAACCATCTTTGTAACCGCTGTGCAGTCATTACTGGCACGCCCTTCTTAGGATTAAAGATGGAGACAAGTGGTTGGTGGTCAGTCAGCAAGGTGAACTTCTGCCCATGCAGATAATGGTTGAATTTTTTTACTCCCCATACTAGGCTGAGGGCCTCCCTGTCAATCTGGGCGTAGTTGCGCTCGGCTGAGGTTAGCGACCGAGACGCAAAGGCCACTGGCCTCTCCAACCCATCTGGGAATTTGTGCGACAGCACCGCTCCAATGCTGTAGGGTGATGCATCACATGCCAAACGAATTGGTAGTGCTGGGTTGAAATGGGCCAACACCTCTTTTGATGTGATCAATTCTTTACACTTCTGGAAAGCTCATCTACGTTCGTCATCCCACTTCCATGGTACCCCTGTTTGCAGTAGGGTGTTCAGCGGGTGTAGTACCGTAGACAAATTTGATAAGAACTTGTGGTAATAGTTTACCAGCCCGAGGAACGACCTCAGTTGTGACACATTTTCCGGTGCTGGAGTCTTTACTACTGCCTCAATCTTGTCAGGGGACTTATGTAACCCCTCTTCATCGATGACGTGGCCACAATACGAGATCTGTTTCTGGAAAAACTTGCACTTGTGGCGATTAGCTCGTAGCCCATATTCCTTTAATCTGGCGAGCACCTTCTCCAAGTTAGCGAGCTGATCACCGTCATTTTCGCCCGTGACCAAGATGTCGTCCAAATAACACTGGGTCCCTGGAATCCCTTGCAGGACCTGATCCATCACCCTTTGCCAGATAGCCGGAGCCGAGGCTACTCCAAACACCAGCCGGTTGTATTGATAGAGACCTTTATGGGTGTTGATCGTAAGGTAATGTTTCGAAGCTTCTTCTACCTCCATCTGCAAGTACGCCTGGGCTAGATCAATTTTGGTGAAGCGTTTACCTCCAGATAGCGAGGCGAAAATATCCTCAATTCATGGAAGCGGATATTGCACCGTGTGAAGGACTGGGTTCACTGTCACCTTAAAATCCCCACAGATGCGGATCTTCTTTGGTTCCCCAGGCATATTACTCAACGACCTCTTCATTACAGGGACGATGGGTGTAGCCCACTCGCTCCAGTCCACTTTGGACAGTACTCCTGAACGTTCCAACCCTTCCAGCTCTGCTTCAGCCGCTGGTCTGATCGCATAAGGCACTGGTCTGGCCTTCAGAAACTTTGGGCTTGCATTATCCTCTATTTTGATTGTTGCTGTTAGTCCTTTTAGTGTTCCTAGTCCCTCCTGGAACACTTCTTTTGCGCCAGTTAGCATTTTTGACAGTCGTCCAGGTGTGACGTCGTCATCCTTTTTGGCCTCCACCTTCAGTGCCTGTATGGAATGCCAATCTAAATGTATCTTCCGGATCCACTCACGTCCTAGCAGTGGTGGTCCTCCATTTGGCAATACATATATATCCATTTTAGGTATTTCCTGACCTTTATATGTCATTTCACCCTTATTTTTCCTTTGGGGTAGACTTTTTGCCCTGTATACGTCTTCAAGGCAATCTCTGTAGCTTTCAAGGGTATGTGTGAAAATAGCCGCTTGTAGTCTCTTTGATTTATGACTGTTAGAGCTGACCCTGTGTCCAGTGCCATTTCTACTTGGACTCCGTCTATCTTGAGTGTAACCCAGATAGTCTGGTGATCCTCTATTTCGCTTACATTATGTAGTTTCAGACAACCCAGCTCCTTGCTTCCGGAGTCTGTGTCACTTTTCTGTTCGTCTGAACCACTGTCCATCACCTGTGGAGATTTCATACTGTTGGTTTTCTTCCCAGACCTGCAGACTCTTGCTCTGTGTCCTGCTTTCCCACACTGTCTGCACACTTGGTCCTTGAACCAACAATCCTTCTGGTCATGTGTTGTTCTGCCGCAGCGATAGCACTTCCCTGTTCCATAGGTCATTTCGTTGGTGCCGTATTCTTGTGGTCTCCATTGTATCTCTGCAGTGCCCCTTGCGGCTGCTTCGTGTGATACTGCCATACTGAAAGCTTTGTCCAGCTTAAGGTCCTTTTCTGATAGAAGCCGTTTCTGGGTTCCTTCACTTTGTAGCCCACACACAAACTTGTCCCTTAACGTGTCTGCTAGTCCCGCTCCAAACTGGCAGTATTTCGATAGCTTGCGCAGTTCCGTTAGGTACTCAGCATTGCTTTCGTCTTTGTGTTGGTTCCTTTTATGGAACTTAAATCGTTCTGCTATCAGCAGCGGTGTGGTATTTAAGTGGTCCTGTAGGATTTCTACTATGCTTTCAAAAGTCTTGTTTACCGGCTTCTCTGGGGTTATTAGATTTCGCAGTAACCCATAAGTTTTTGCACCCATGGAATTTAACAGAACCAGTGCTTTATTAGCATCTGGCACTTCATTCGCCCTGCAGTACACCTCAATATGTTCCACATATGTTGCCCAATCTTCGACTTCATTGTCGAACGTAGAGATACTGCCACTCTTCGGCATCCTTGGTTGTGCGTTAACTATCACCAATGGTGCCTCCCGCGCTTCCCCTTCTTCTCTGCTGGCACAAAATGGTGTCTCCCGCGCTTTCCTTCCTTCCCGCGCTCGCCCGTCTTCTCCGCTGCGGCTTCACAAAATGGCGTCTCCCGCGCTCTTCCTTCTTCTCAGCGGCTCAATGGCGCCTCCCGCGCTCTCCCTGCTTCTCCGCGGCTCAATGGCGTCTCCCGCGCTCTCCCTGCTTCTCCGCGGCTCAATGGCGTCTCCCCTTGCTTCGCCCCGCGGACCCTGATCAGCCTGTGATCCCTGGCTGTGCTCTGCGCGTTCTTCTCTTGATATTTGTCGACGCCGCTCAGTCTAGAACCCGGCTGTTTATTACCCTCTCTCTCCGGTTTTGCAGTATTTTTCCACGACGCCGCTCGGTGATCAACCCCCGGCTGCGCCCTGCTCTCTTCACCCTTTTTCTTACCCCGTCGACGCTGCCCAGCTCTCTCTCTCTGCCGTCGGTCGGCTCCAGCCGCCGCTGCTCGGGAAGGGTCTGCTCAGGACCTGTCGTCGGCCCCTTACTGCTCATTGTGGCTGGGGAACCAAGCCCGGCTCTCCACAGCCTCCCCAGCGAAGTTGGATCTCTGCCTGACTGCTGGGCGGTTGCTCGCGGTCGACGCCCGTGTTCCTGGACTCGACTATTTTTTTGTTTTTTGTTTGTTTGATGTTGCAGGTAGATTCGCATCAACACTCGTCGCCACTGTTAGATCCGTGGTTCAGTGGATGAAGAATTACATGGACGCTGTACATAAACAAACAACAGGTCTTTACTGGAGGAGGGTCATCTCTAGACTGGAGTACAGAGACATGCGCACAGCTTATATACCGGTGTGGTTACTGCCGGTACTACAGTATACAGGAGCTGTAAAAAGTAGTTCTGACTTAAAGCACATACACTACATACACCACACACACACACACCCTTCATCACACACACCACACACCCACCACACACACAGCACACAAACACACACCACAGTCCCAACACACACTCCCAACACACACACCCCACACACACCCCCACAACACACATCCCACACACACACCGCACACACACCCACCACAGACACACACACTACACACACACACCCACCACACACACACCACGCACACACACACACACACACACACACACACACACACACACACACACACCACACACACACCACACCACACACACCACACCACACACACCACACACACACCACCACACACACCACACACCCACCACACACACACAACACCACACACACCACACACACACCCACCACACACCACACACACCACACACACACACACCACACACCACACCCACCACACACACCACACACACACCACACACCCACCACACACCACACACACACACACCACACACATCACACACACACATCATACACACACCACACACACACACCCCACACACACACAACAGACACCACGCACCCACCACGCACACACAGCAACCACACATACCACATACCACACACACCCACTACACACCCCCACCACACACACCACACACCACGCACACACACACTACACACCACGCACACACACACCACACACACACACACACCCTCCATACACACCACACACACACACCAAAACCCACACACACACGCCCATACATGCCCCCATACACACCCTAACACCACACACCCTTCCACCAGTTACACACACATACACATACACATGCTGAACATATACATACCACACACATACACACAAAACATACATGCACACAAAACAGACACGCACCACAAACTCATACCACAAACCCCACAATCATATCAGCAAGATAGTGGCCAGAAGCAGGAACTTTGGTTCATTTTCTCCAGTACCTTGCCAAGGTGACTATTCTTCATGGATGAGCCCAGGCAGTGTGCGTCAGGAAGCTTACTAATTGTGGGATGCTGTGTGGTTGAGCCTGATTTTGCCCCACCCATTGTCCAGACATAGGCAGTTTGCAGCAGGATTCACTGTATAGTGAGTGATCTGACGCAAGAACTATGTTTGATTGCCTGGATTCCCTTCCATTCCATTACTTTCACACAGACCCTCAAGTCTGGGGTTGTTGGGATCTGTTGCAGCTCTCCGACTGCCTTTCTGACTGAAATCAGATAACTCAGCCCAGACTGGGAATCAACACAGGATTCTCCTGGTCTGTGCGGCTCCATTCCACACTAGGCAGCAAGCTTACCAACTGAAGCACTGCTGGGACTGTGGTGGCGGGGGCGGGCGGAGGGAGAGAAGGGGAGTCTTATTGGAGAAGTATTGCGCTGCCTTATACTGAACAACTTATCTGTTTATTATGATGGTGCTATGCGCTGTTTTACAGCAGGTTATATAAGAGTCAAGTGGAATGAACAGAGAGCAATGTGAAACATTTAACTGTATTAGCTTTTACACATGATATTTAGTGTCCTAAATACAGCCTGAGCAGCCCATCAATCCTTTGAGGTTAAACCCCATTATGTGACACTATAGATTGATTTTCTTCATCTTCTTTCTACTTCTTCTATTAGTTAAATTATCTGCGCTGCACACAGTAGTGGTTGATGGCATTTCTACTGTAATAACCACCTCTTTAACTTAACTGCAATTACCGTGCTCAGACCTGATAAGCATTCAGAAATTAGGTAATTGAAATTCATACCATGTGCCTATTAGTATTATGTAGATGGGTTCTTAGAAGACATTTCATATCAATAGTAACAATAAGAAACTCTTTACGCCTCACAGGGAAAACAACCTGAAATTGTTGGTAGGCGAAGTATAGTTCTTTATAATATCAACCGTGCAGATTGAAATGATATTTCATCCCTTAATAATGGAAATTAAAATTCTAATGAAAGAGAAAAGGATTTTATATTTTCATATGATATATAATGCCTCTTGCCGTGCCTGAATTAAGCTTGTCCAATTATTCATAATGCAGCACACATCTCTGGAATAGACTTCACAATAATGGGTCATGCCTCTCAAGCACCTGCTGAAGATGTGTGGGAGGGAGTCTGTCTTTCCCATATTATGCAGCTGGTGTGCAAGAAACACTGCTTTCTGGAAGTCAATGCAGATGCACTGATTTAGGTAACAGGGTGAGTGATCTGGCTGTGCTTGGAGCTACAGATAGCTGTGCACGGCGGGCATGTTCCTGATCCTCCGACTCCCAGAGATTGCAGCAGAATATTGCTCCTGGCTGTATAGGTAGTAAAAAAAGGTTCATTGTGATCATATGGAATTCATTCACACCATCAAAAAAAAAGTTGGATCAGTGCTATTTCAGTCTATGTACGGATGGAGAAGATGGCCTTTATAAAATACAGGCTATCTGGAGGTGATTTCAAACAATTCCTTGGTAGGCCAGGAGACTTTTTTTCTATTCATTCACAGGATGTGGGCGTCGCTGGCAAGGCCAGCATTTATTGCGCATTTCTAATTGCCCTCGAGAAGGTGGTGGTGAGCCGCCTTCTTGAACCTGATATCCTGTCACATAGGTTCAAAACAGTAACTCCTTTCTACTTTCACCTAAGTGGTTACCTCTGACAGTCATCTGTTCTAGGAAGAAGGAAAGACATTTATTCTGCTGAATTACTTTTTTTTTGAATGACTCCTGTAATGTGGGCAATACTGGCAAGGCTGCATTTATTGCCCATCCTTAGTTGCACTCAAAATCTGATGTATGACAGCATTATTGGTTCGTAGCAACTGTTCATACAACTGAATGGCCTGTTGGGTCAAAAAAATGTAACCATGTAATTTGGACGAGAGTGAAATGTAGGCCAGACCAGTCAGGAGTGGCAAGATCCCTTCTCTGAAGGACATTAGTGAATCAGTTGGGTTTTTACAACAAAACAGTAACATTCGTGGTAATTTTTTCTGATACTAACTCACAAATTACTCGATTTATTGATTTCAAATTTCACAATGCAATGAACCTCTGGGTTGCTAGTTCAGTAACACAACCATCACACTACTGTACAATAATTGTTGAAACTGACGTGCCTTGCATTTCTCCCCTACTTGTATGGGTTATGCTTTAAAATTGCTGGTCAATAGCTGGGGATAGAGCACTGTGCTCAGTATCCTTAATTCATGACCTGTCTGGAGGGAAAATATAATACATAGGTCCCGATGTTAATGGTGGGCCAGTTTTCGGCGGGTGAGCTCCTCCTGGCCCCACGAGGAAATTTGAAAGAAATAATGTTAAATTTACCTTTTTGGGCTTCTTCTGGCTCCAGTCCTCTTCGCCACTGGTTTGGACTGACCGGCAACTCACTCTTGCTTTTTGCTTGGGCCCCTTGTTAAAATTGCATTTTGGTCCTGATGACGTCACCTGCATTTGTTAAAAGAACCGCGCCGGTTTTGGGCGGGTGTCTTTGACGCCTGCTTAGGAGAGCAGGTAAAAATCCAAACCTGGCAGCTCCAGGGAGGGCAAGTAGCTTGGGCGATTTTAACTGCGATGCCATTCCGTGCAAACTGGACAGGAAGGGTTAAAATTGCAACCACAATGTCTTCTCCCAGCCTGGCTCTGACCAATAGTTTGAAACCATAATACACAGGACTGAGCCATTAGTAAATATATAATTAGTTTCCTTTACAACAATTAGCATTGCCTGGCAAGTCAAATGAATGCACTTCCCCTTTAAGAAAGGCAAGTTGATTAATGACAGTTGAAAGTATGTAGAGTCAAACATGCCAATGAAAGTTAACAGTAATGACCTTTTTCTGGATTCTGCAGAGAAGCTAATGATGGATTGATTAAGCAAGAGATTAGATTGACTGTTTTCTTTCTGTGTACGTAAATGAGCATTGGTGCTTTACATGAATAAGATGACAGGGCCGATATACGATGTGCCTGTCTAACCTTGGCCCTCATCACAAACTACTGTTGTATTCAGAAATTGTCCTTCAGGCCATATCCTTGCAGTGTGCAAATGAACAATGACAATTTAAAAGAAAAATTAACAGTTTATTTTTCTTCCCAATTTTCATGACTGGTTTTCTCCCCTCCCCTCCTCCTCTCCAGGAGGAGTTGACTCCTTGCAGCAGTGTGGTTCTACAAGCATTGGTTGCACTTGTGTAGCTTGCCTTCTCATTATCATGTGTGAGCCTTGGCCATGATTGTTAGCAGGCAATTTGATATTTTCCAGTAGGGGCTGCTGGATAGCCAATAGGAGTTTGAACCCAAACCAAATTCCTCTCCCAAAACAAGGGGCACTGAGGCCAATGAGATGCGAGCGACTGCCCTTGACATCAAGGCAGCATTTGACTAAGCACCAAGAGCCCTAGTAAAACTGAAGTCAGTGGGGATTGGGGGAAAACTCTCCACTGGCTGGAGTCATACCTAGCAAAAAGGAAGATGGTTGTGGTTGTTGGAGACCAATCATCTCAGCCCCAGGACATCGCTGTAGCAGTTCCTCTGGGCAGTGTCCTAGGCCCAACCATCTTCAGCTGCTTCATCAATGATCTTCCCTCCATCATAAGGTCAGAAGTGGGGATGTTCGCTGATGACTGCACAGTGTTCAGCGCCATTCAAAACTCCTCAAATGGTGAAGCAGTCTGTGCCCACATGCAACAAGACCAGGGCAACATCCAGGCTTGGGCTGATAAGTGGCAAGTAACATATGTGCCGCACAAGTGCCAGACAATGACCATCTCCAACAAGAGTCTAAATGCTGCCCCTTGACATTCAGCGGCATTACCATCATTGAATCCCCCACTATCAACATCGTGGGAGTCACCCACTGACCAAAATCTTAACGGGACCAGCCACATAAATAATGTGGCTACAAGAGCAGGTCAGAGGCTGGGTATTCTGTGGCGAGTGTCTCACCTCCTGACTCCCCAAAGCCTTCCCACCACCTACAAGGCACAATTCAGAAGTGTGATGGAATACTCTCCACTTGCCTGGATGAGTGCAGTTCCAACAACACTCAAGAAGCTCGACACCACCCAGGACAAAGCAGGTCACTTGATTGGCACCCCATCCACCACCTTTAACATTCACTCCCTCCATCACAGGCGTACTGTGGCTGCAGTGTGTACCATCTACAAGATGCACTGTAGCAACTCGACAAGGCTTCTTCGGCAGCACCACCCAAACCCGCGAGCTCTTCCACTTAGAAGGATAAGGGCAGCAGGCACATGGGAACACCATCACCTCCAAATTCCCCTCCAAGTCACACACCATCCTGACTTAGAAGTATATTGCCGATCCTTCATCGTTGCTGGGTCAAAATCCTGGAACTCCCTCCCTAACAGCACTGTGGGAGTACCTTCACCACACGGACTGCAGTGGTTCCAGAAGGTGGCTCACCACCACCTTCTCAAGGGCAATTAGGGATGGGCAATAAATGCTGGCCTTGCCAGCGACGCCCACATCCCAGGAACAAATACATTTTTTTTAAATTGTAGCACTGCTGCTGCCATCCTGCTTGAAATTAGTTCACTCAGCACAGACTGGGGACTGAACCTGAAACATTCTTGGTCTATGTACAGTTCAGTAATCACTCAACAAATTCACTGATCATGAGGAAGCCAATTAACATTTGTTTAAATGAAAACAATATTCCCTTCTAACTTGCACTGTAAATATTTAAAAGAAAAAGAAAACGCTGGAAATACTCAGCAAATCAGACAGCACCTGTGGAGAGAGGAATAGAGTTAACGGGGTCAATTTTCCTGGAGCCGTCAGGCGGGGTTTCAGGCATGTGGGGGGGGGGGAAATCCCAAATTTGGGGATCCCGACACCATCCCGCCCAAAACCCCGCCCCGCGCAAGTTTCAGGGGCGGCGGGTACCCACCCACACTGGGACCCGCCGAAACCAGGCGGGAAGGGATTAGTGCCAATTAACTGCCTGTTAACAGGTAGTTAACAGGCAGTTTTTAGCCTAATCCCTATTTTGAGGGGTTTCATGTGGGATTTCCGATGGCGCCAAACCACGCCAGGTTAGAGCAGGCGGGCCGTCGGGTTGAGGGAGTTGGAGGGGTCGTGATGTTGGTGCTCAGGTGAGTGATGGGTGCATGAGTGCAAAGGTAAGTGTGTTTGGTGTGTCTAAAGTGTGTAAAGAACTTTTACTAAACTGTACTTACCTTAACAGCCTTTCTTCCTGTAGCCGTCGGGAGCCCATCACTCAGCCGGCACTGAAAGCTGAACGGCTGTGATCTGTGAAAAGTGACAAGTTTCAGCTTTGAGTGCTGCTGAGAATTCTAACTGAGTCTGTGCAGAAGGACTCATGTTAGAACTCAGACTGTCAGTGTTTCACAGCTTCAAACAGCTGTGAAACACTGATATTTCATCTGCCAAGAACTCTTGACAGATGAAATTGCAGTCTGTGATGTCACCTGTTCCCGGGTGGCCCTTAATTGGCCTGCTGAGCCCGCTGGGCGGGCTCAACGAGGTCAATCAAGTGAAAATCGCGCGGATTGGCCGGACCTCAAGTAGGCGGGTCTAAAACCCGAAAGTTGTAGTCCCGCCTTCTTCCCGACAGCTTCAGGAAAATCGACCCCAACGTTTCAGGTTGATAACATTTCATTAGAACTGGAAAAAGTTATTGATCTAACAGGTTTTAAGCAAGTACAGAGGCAGGGAAAGGGGGGGGAGGGGAGGAAAGAACAAATATTGTTTTGTAAATAGTTATTTTACAAGGCAAGGACAACCTTCATTTGTAAAATTACAAGTAATAAAAATAAAGGACAAGTCCCAGGAATATATAAATAATTCATGGAAAGTGTCCTTAAAATTGCAGTAACACCACAAAATCAGTCAGGTCTTGAGAATCTGAAAAGGCTCTTGTGGCTGTGAATTTCCTGGGTTAATAGAAGGGATTTAAATGCATAGAAAAAGCTTGGCAGGAAGTAGTAGATAAGATGTCTGTTTCTCGAGATGGGTGGGATACTTCCAGGGTATAATTGGAACTACAGAAGGAGTTTAATGCTTTAGTCTGGTCAGCTTCCAGCTTGTAGGAGGCAGTTGTTATCATAAAGGAGCAAGAGGGTGTTCTGTTTCCGCAAATAATTATTCAATGAGTGTTTTCTTCTTCTTCCTATATTCAGATAATGGCTTTTTATCGAAATTATCAGACTGTAGCAGTGAGCAGTAATTGTGTATTGAGGACCTGATAGCTACAAAGGTTTTCTTTATTAAATACTAGCTGGGGAGCCCCGCGTTGCGAGGGCAATTTTGGGGCGCTTGGTCTCCCTGCCCATGTGTGTCCCCCCTCTCCCTGTCATGTCCTCTCCCTGTCCTATCCCTCCCTCCCCTCCCCTCCCCTCCTCTCCCTCCCCTCCTCTCCCTCCCTCCCCTCCCCTCCTCTCCCTCCCTCCCCTCCCCTCCTCTCCCTCCCCTCTCCTCCCTCCCCTCTCTCCCTCCCTCCCTCCCCTCACCCACCCCTCCCCTCCCCCACTCCCCCGCTCCCCCACTCCCCTCTGTCCCTCTCTCCGGCCCCTCCCCCTGCCTAGCGCCTGAGGTCCGGAGCTGAGGTCCCCCGCGTATCGCGCGGCTGATGGACGGCCGCTGTGGGTGGGTGGGCGGCGCATGCGCGGTCAGTGCGGGCGGCGCATGCGCGGTCAGTGCGGGCGGCGCATGCGCGGTCAGTGCGGGCGGCGCGAGCCCACCGCGATTTCCTGAGGCTCTCCCCCCCCGCGATTTCCCGAGGCTCTCCCCCCCCCCCGCGATTTCCCGAGGCTCTCCCCCCCCCCCATTAAATTGTTATTTAATTCCCTAACACATCATTAAAATATTTACCTTAGTTCCCTAACACACAGAAAGTGAGGGGGAAAAAATTGTGAAAAATCAAGATGGCGGCCACTCACCTCGGTTCAGAAGGATAAGGCCCGCCCACACACGCACCGATTGGTCGAACGGTCAGGTCACCGAAGCGTAGGATTGGTCAATCGTCGAGTCACTCGACACTCAACTGTAGGATGGCACGCGCCCGTCCGATTGGTCGACCTCGACGTCACACGGTCGCTAATGAGATGCTAATGAGCGGAACGCTGAACGTTTTTCGGATACCGCGGGCGGGATTTTTGTCCGGCCGAAATGTAAATACGCCTATGATCGGTCCGGAATCGCAAGCTTTCTTTTGAGGCGACGCGCGCGTCGGTACGCTCTCTAACTTTCAAACGTATAGAGAACAGGCGGACAGACAGACATCCGGACAGACAGAAGAGCCGCTTTATATATATAGATTTAACTTATGATTGTATGTTCAGATGCACTAATGATTTTTAGCAGTCCAAAGCCACTTAAGCTAAATTAGTTTATAGAAACACAGCATCTTTATTTTTTATTGTAGTTCATATGTCAAACATGGAGTTTTGTAAATGTTCTTATAGCACAAATACGAAGATCTGACTCTCTATATTTACCTAAAAGGGAAGACTTTCCTCTTGGGGGAACATAGATACTGACACATGATCATCCGTTGATGGTCTTTGTTCATTTGCTTGTCAAGGAAGTTAAACGGGTTAAAGGAATGGTTTCTGGTGAGTACAGATATAAGACACAATCACTCACTTCTGGAACCAGACTGATATTATTGATACAGAGCCATCTTTTGTTTATTAACCTGTCCCATTACCATCTCCTTTTGCCTTCAATATCTCTTAATGTCTCTTAATGCCTCTTAACCTCTCCTGCCTTCTATCCTATCACAGACCTTCTGTTTTGTTCTTTCATCCCCACCTCCCTTTCCCAGCTCCTGCACTTGCTTAAAAATCTGTTCCATTTCCTGCTTTTTTCCAGTTCTGACGAAAGGTCATCGACCTGAAACGTTAACTCTGTTTCTCTCTTCACAGATGCTGCCTGACCCGCTGAGTATCTCCAGCATTTTCTGTTTTTATTTCAGATTTCCAGCATTTGCAGTATTTTCTTTTTATATTATTGATGATCGATATATATCTTCATGTCACAATTTTATTTACAGGGGAGAATGTTCTGTACATACTCCAGGTGAAATAAAATGGGGACTGGAAGAAATCCAGAAATGCACATAAATGCTTCTTAAGTAAAAATGTATTCAAAGTCTCTGTGCAATAGGTGCCATCATTTCATTTAAACTGATGACTCAAGTGGAAATACAAATAAATGAGGTAAAAAAGTATGTAACATGGTAAAATCAAATTTTCTTCGGTGCTGACAGGAAACCCAACAGAGCTGCTGACAAGGGCTTGGGAGATAACAGAATCTTTTTATAGTGCAATACCTGGTTCTGTAATCTGAAGAGATGTAGTAATTTATCAGTTTTGTGTTTTTAACCACAAGTTGGTAGTGTAATTGAGGGACCGAAAAAGCATGTCTTTTGAAACAGATTTTTCCAGATATCTTTTGCACGTTTCATGAACAATTCTAATCCTGAAAGCAAAGTTGAAACTGGCAGGGATTTTTTTTTGCCTGTGGGTAGGAGAGGGGAAATGAGAAACGGATTAAGTTCTCAGAGTGAGGACATGGAATGATTGAATACATTGACTTAGTCTTCTATATTAATTATAAAGAGAGATTTAGTTACAAATCTCTGCTGATGGTGTTAGCAGAAGAATTGTTTGAAGGAATACTGATGGCATCAAAAAGAATCATTAATTAAAGTTTCCCTTCCCCCTCCACAATTCTCATCATGTTGGAAGTGTGTCAAATGAGGGAGCTACAGCAATACTTTCCCAACTGCCTGCAGTATGACCTTATTTTCTTGGCCGTACATGAAAAGGCACTGTAAGCTCACTTCTACACATGTCTCTGTACTTGACATTGGAGGATCAGATATTTTATTTTTAGAACTGGACAGTGATCAGAATGAAAGGATTAATCTGGAGATGGTTAAGTATATAGTAATGAGAATGAGAGAACAACAAGGTTTATGCGTGTCGAAGCATGATTAAAGAGACTAGACAATATTGGAGAAAAAACAACATGTTGATTGGGGAGCAGGGGCAATGATGATGATAACTGGATCTTTCATTGAGATGTTACCATTCAATGAGCAGAAGAAATTGAAGTTTGCTCCAGTGCTGACTGGTGCAACATATAAACTCAGAATCTACTCGACAAATAATATGAGTTGAGCATGCAAATCAGGGATCAGTTTACTCAAAAGTGACTTTGACTCTTTTAACCCAGTCATTGTTATAATGTATATGAGTTTGGAGAAGTTCCCTTGGCACTAGCAAGTGGAACTAAGTGGATAGCCCTTTCAAGGGGTCAGCACGGGTGCAATGGGCCAAATGGCTTCCTTTTGTGTTGTAAAATTGTTGTAGTTAAGTAAGCAAATCAAGATTAGAGTGAGTCAGTCTGAAAGTTGTAAGCCAGCAGTTGTGTTAAACCATTTTAAATATGGTTGTTATTCCTTTCACTTGATACTAAATTATTAGTAACTCCAACCACTATGTTTTGCATTATAAAGAAACCCAACTTTATCCACAAGCCTCAGGCTGTATATTTGATTCTTACCACAGCTTTTGCAATGGTAGGTCATTTTTCTGGTATTGTTGAAATGTTTGAAAAGAGGATAATATCAAAATCTTTCTGAGATAAGGGTTTGTCGATACGCAGGTAGACATTAGGATAATTTGCTTAAACATTCAGGGGGAAAAATTGGGTATCGCCCATTTTGGGGCGCTAATATCGGCCGGGTGCAAAGTTTAGCGCCCGCCACTAATTATCGCCTCCGACTGCAAAATTCGCCTCTATCGCCTCTGGAGGTAATTTGAGCACTAAATCAGGCGCTACCCACCTCTCTTAAGGCCCAAACATCACGGAGCGAGGCGTTACCTCAGAACGCTACCGAAGCTCAGGCGATGTCAGTTACCATGGAAGCCAGAGAGACTGGCACCGGCCAGTTCTTAGAGGGGAGGGGCCATCTTGCTGGCCAACCACACCCTGCTCATTGCAGCCTTGAATTTCGGCCTGGAGAGACCTCTAAAGCAATTGTGTTGGAAGCACTAATGGATAGGCCCAGGGAAAGAGCTCGGCGCTTAGGAAACTCAAAAGTGGTGCTGAGGGCCAAAACTCCTTAGGACAGCGTTAAAACCAAATATTTTGCCGACAAGAAAAGGCAGGAAGCGCCCGCCTCTCAATAGCGCTCCCCCAGCCCCTTCCCGACTTGAAAACGTTCCCCTCTACCTGGCAGGTGCTAAGGCAGGGGGCGTGACTCAATGTCCAGTCCGGGGCGCTACTGGGGCGCTACATGATCTGCGGGCGCAGGAGATCGTGGCGATAGTGTTTAGCACCACCGCAAAACGACTGGTCAATTTTGCAAGCGGCGCTAAAATCGCTGCGCTCGGGCGCTGAGTTCCTAGCGCCACCCGGAGGCACTAACGGGAGGCACTAACCAATCAAGTTTTTCTCCCTTCATCCTGCTAAGTCAAATTAGGAGCACAAACAACTGGACTTTTATTCGCACGTATGTGTTAAGAATATGAATACATTTCTGCAAGATGTGCATGTTAAGAAGACTGGAGCTATAACTTGTGAACAAGTAATGTAGAAGGAGACAGCGTGGTAGCAATTTTTCCTACACTATTTAGTTTTTTTATTATTCTGTTGATACTGGCTGCTCACTATGTCTGCTGTCGATGCAACGAGGAGATTGGTAGCACATGTCACATTATTACCCTAGATGTTTTCTAGAATTTGATATTTATTTACAGAAATCCTCTTGACATTTGTGAACTGCACCTCCTACAGGAGATGGACAGTGATTTCAGAGAAAGCATCTGTTATGGAGGACAGACAACAACAAATGATTTATCAAGTATTGCGGTTGATTAATTGTAGCCCATAACTGGATGCTGATAAATTATGTCAGGATAGGAAGGAGAGTGTAGTGAATGGAGAAATGCTGTTCTGATTTCTTTCTTCTCTGTGCAATATTTTCAGAAATTCAATTAAAATTCACGAAAATCCAATCATAACATTGTTGACTTAAACTTTGCATTAAAACCTCAAAGACTGTAATTCACAGTGCAGTTGTATGCAGACTGATGTATTTGCCTTCCACCCGCTGGTATTGGGTTTGATGTGCAGCAGAGGTTGACATTCAGAGTTAATCACGACAGAGGCACTGAGTTCACCAATTCTCTGCCATTCAGTCGTGATGTCCTGACAATGTGTGCAGCGGCCCGCCTCTGGGAGTAAAAGAAAAAAGTCACCTTATACTTTAACCTGTTTATATGTAATTGCTACAGTTTCACCTTCATCATAGACGACAGAGTCAGGGAACAGCCTGGCTGGGCCATCTTACATCTCCATCCCTTTCCTTTGGTACCTGTGTGGCAGCCTGATACATTGAGGAAGAGTACAAACTGGATTGAAACAAAATACTTGGAGAACATTGGGTTGAAAAATATTACGAAACAAGCACGCACCTCCTTAAATAATATATTCTGGTGTGATGCCCAAAGTGATCATGCTATGACTATTAACACATCTCAATCTTGCTTCAAACTCGACTGATACGATTGAAAAATCTGTAGTAACACTGAAAATGCTTATCATAGACTGACCCCATAAAGTGTGACTCGTGCCATATTTGTAAGAAGAATTTAGAGGTTGTTGCTTTCTAAAATTGATGATCATATTAAAGCTGAACTCTGGCACTGAATGCCCTGCACTTTTGTGAATAAAAGCCTTTGGTGATCTTTGTTTTATTTTTTGTGTAATTCCAATGATTTATATCTGCAAATGATATTTCATAATTGAAGCCCAGAAGTTTTGGAAATTTAGACTAGATTGGATGAACAGTATGCATTTTCATTGTTTCCAGCTGGTTTAAGAATCTATTTTTATAACTTTGTGGATTTATACAATATCTCATGATACCTCTCTGAACTATAAAATCTGCAGAACAGAAACAGATCATTTGGTGCAACTACTCCATATGAGCCTCCACCCCCTTTAATTAACTCTTCTACCTCCTTCTCCCTCATGTATACATCAAGCCTCCCCTTAAGTGCATCAATCTATCCGCCTCAATCACTCCATGTCAAAGCCAGTTCCACATTCCCACCACTCTCCGTCATCTCACAACATCTCTTGAATTGCATTGACTGCTGGTACATAGGCAGCAGCGACTTTATAAATGGTAAGATCCCATGAATTGCAATGAGATGAACAGCCAGTTAATCTGTTTTTGGTAGGGTTGGTGGAAGGATTGCTGGCCATGACTCTGGGAGAACATTCTGCTTCTTTTCAAAGAGTGCTTTTGGGATCTAAACCATCCATCTGAATCACTGGCAAATGGGACCTTGGTTTAATATCTTACTCGAAGGATTTCCCCTCCAACAATCCAGTAACTCCGAGGTTATATGCTTAATTTCTGAAGTGGGGCTTGAAAGCACAACCACCTGATAAAGAAGTACGATGCTACTAACCAAACCCTACAATAGAAGCCATGATGTATCTGCAGTTACAATACTGTATCATTAGCTGAATCCATCCTTGGATGAGTCGCGATTTCCTCCATTGGGAAGACCAAATCCATCATTTTTAGCCTTCACTACTAACTCCATACCCTTTCTAACGATTCCATCCGCCTTCCCTCCCCAGCCACTGTCTCAAACTGAACCAGACTGTTCATAACCTCAGAATCATATTTGACCCCAAGCTGAACCTCTAACTCCATATCCTATTCAACACAAAGACCATCTACTTCCACCTCTGTAACATCACCCATCCCCTACTTTAGCTCATCTGCTGTTGAAAACTTCATCCATGCCTTTATTACCTCCAGACTTGACTATTTCAATGCTCTCCCAGCCGGCCTTCCATCCTCTACCCTCAGTAAATTCAGCACGTTTAAAAAGCTGTAGCCCGTATTCTATCCCACAATAAGTCCAGCTTATTCATCATCCTTGCCCTTGCTGACCGCCATTGACTTCCAGTCCCCCAATGTCTCCAATTTAAAATTCTCATCCTCCTGTTCAACTCCCTCCATGGCCTCACCCCTCCAATCTCTGTAACTTACTCTACCACAACAACCAAACCCCACCTCAAACTCTTTGGGGGAGAAATTGAGTATAGCCCCGTTTGGGGTGCCAGCCTCACCAGGGCGCTAAAAGTAGCGCCCCGGAAGCATTCGCGGCCGCCCGCCAGAAATTGAGTGGTAGCGCCCCAAAGGGAAGTGCGGCGCTACTGGAGGTGCCCTGCATCCCTCTTGGGGCGCTGCGACTGAATATCGTGGCGCAATGTGCCGCAGCGCCACACGCTGCGGCATGTCGCGCTGCGGCATTGCAGGCCTTCCTCCCCTTCTTAAAGGGGAGGGGCCTTGTGCAGCGCGATCCGGGGCCCAGCTGGGCCCCCGAGGATCGCGAGTGCAGGCAAAAGAGCCCGGCACCGAGGAGAAGTGCCGGGCTCTTGGAACGCAGCAGGCACTCCACGGGGGGGAGGTTCAGGAGGCCGGGGACGGGAGCGCAGGCAGGTGCTGGCAGGCGGCCAACAACAAAAATGGCCGCCCCGCACCTCTCCTTTAATTTGCGCCTCCCCAGCCGCAGGTAGGCCCCCCCTGAACCGGTCGGACATAGCGTCCAACGGTAAATCAGGGGGCACTTCCAAATATTGCGGCCGGGGCGTCAGCGGGGTGCTGCGCACACCGATGATGTCATCAGTAGCGGCGCAGCACTAACGGCTAGCGCCAACACTAGCATCCTGCGGAATTTAGCAAGAGGCGTGGACAGTGCCGCGCCCGGCACCAGTTGGCTTGCGACCCACTTAGCGCCCTCTTAAGGCGCTAATGGGTGGCGCAGCCAACTGAATTTCTCCCCCTTTGTTTCTCTGACTCGGGCCTCTTGTTCACCCCCCTTGCCCTCCCATCACCCCACCAATGGGGCCCATGCCTTCAGACACCTAGGTTCGACCAGGGGGCAAGCAACCTTAGATCTGGTCCTGTGTAACGAGACAGGATTAATTAAAAATGTCCTAGTAAAGGATCCCCTTGGAATGAGTGACCATAACATGGTTGAATTCCATATTCAATTAGAGGGTGAGAAGGTTGGATCTCAAACAAGCGTGCTAAGCTTGATGAAAGGAGACTATGAAGGTATGAGAGCGGAATTGAGTAGAGTGGATTGGGAAAATAAATTAAAGGGTAAGACGATACATGATCAGTGGTGTACATTTAAGGAGTTATTTTACAACTTCCAAAAAATATATATTCCACTGAGAAGAAAAGGGTGTAAAAGAAAAGACAGCCATCCGTGGCTAAGTAAAGAAATTAAGGATAGTATTCGACTAAAAACAAGGGCATATAAGGTAGCCAAATCTAGTGGAAGGATAGAGGATTGGGAAAACTTTAAAAGACAGCAAAAAATAACAAAAAGATTGATTAAGAAAGGGAAGATAGATTATGAAAGTAAATTAGCAAAAAATATAAAAACAGATAGTAAGAGTTTTTATAGTTATATCAAAAGAAAAAGGGTGGCTAAAGTAAATGTTGGTCCCTTAGAGGATGAGACCGGGAAATTAATGGTGGGAAATATGGAGATGGCAAAAACACTGAATGAATATTTTGTATCAGTCTTTACAGTAGAGGACACTAAGAATATCCCAACACTGGACAAACGGGGGGCTATGGGGGGGGGAGGAGCTAAACATGATCAAAATCACAAAGGAAGTGGTACTCGGTAAAATAATGGGACTCAAGGCGGATAAATCACCTGGACCTGATGGCTTACATCCTAGGGTCTTGAGGGAAGTGGCGGTAGGGATTGTGGATGCATTGGTAATAATTTTCCAAAACTCCCTGGACTCAGCAAAGGTCCCGGCAGACTGGAAAACTGCTAATGTAACACCCTTATTTAAAAAGGGCAGTAGACAGAAGGCTGGAAACTATAGACCGGTTAGCCTAACATCTGTGGTAGGTAAAATTTTGGAGTCCATTATTAAGGAGACAGTAACAGGACATTTGGATAATCATCATTTAATAGGACAAAGTCAGCATGGTTTTATGAAGGGGAAGTCACGTTTGACAAATTTGCTGGAGTTCTTTGAGGAAGTAACATATAGGGTGGCTAAAGGGGAACCAGTGGACGTAGTGTATTTAGACTTCCAAAAGGCATTTGACAAGGTGCCACACAAAAGATTATTGCTTAAGATAAAAAATCACAGGATTGGGGGTAATATTCTGGCATGGATAGAGGATTGGCTATCTAACAGAAGGCAGAGAGTTGGGATAAATGGTTCATTCTCAGACTGGCAATCAGTAACTAGTGGTGTTCCGCAGGGGTCAGTGCTGGGTCCCCATCTCTTTACAATCTATATTAACGATTTGGAGGAGGGGACCGAGTGTAACATATCAAAGTTTACAGATGATACTAAGATGGGAGGGAAAGTAGTGAGTGAGGAGGACATAAAAAACCTGCAAGGGGACATAGACAGGCTAAGTAAGTGGGCAGAGACTTGGCAGATGGAATACAATACTGGAAAGTGTGAGGTTATGCACTTTGGCAGGAAAAATCGTAGAGCAAGTTATTATCTTAATGGCAAGAAACTGGAAAGTACTGAAGTACAAAGGGATCTGGGGGTCCTGGTGCACGAAACTCAAAAGGTTAGTATGCAGGTGCAGCAAGTGATTAAGAAGGCCAATGGAATCACAGAATCACAGAAACCCCACAGTGCAGATAGAGGCCATTTCGGCCCATCGAGCCTGCACCGACACATATCCCACCCGATCCCCGTAACCCCACGTATTTAATCCCCCTAACACTAAGGGTCAATTTATCGTAGCCAATCATCCTAACCCGCACATCTTTGGACTGTGGGAGGAAACCAGAGCACCCGGAGGAAACCCACGCAAACACGGGGAGAATGTGCAAACTCCACACAGACAGTCACCCGAGGCCTTCATTGCTAGGGGGATAGAATGTAAAAATAGGGAGGTATTGCTTCAGTTGTACAAGGTATTGGTGAGACCGCACCTGGAATACTGCATACAGTTTTGGTGTCCATACTTAAGAAAAGACATACTTGCTCTCGAGTCAGTACAAAGAAGGTTCACTCGGTTAATCCCGGGGATGAGGGGATGGACATATGAGGAGAGGTTGAGTAGATTGGGACTCTACTCATTGGAGTTCAGAAGAATGAGAGGCGATCTTATTGAAACATATAAGATTGTGAAGGGGTTGGATCGGGTGGATGCGGGGAGGATGTTCCCGATGATGGGTGAAACTAGAACTAGGGGGCATAGTCTTAGAATAAGGGGCTGCTCTTTCAAAACTGAGATGAGGAGGAACTACTTCACTCAGAGGGTGGTAGGTCCATGGAATATGCTGCCCCAAAAAGCTGTAGAAGCTACATCATTACATAAATTTAAAACAGAAATAGACAGTTTCCTAGAAGTAAAGGGAATTAAGGGTTACGGGGAGCGGGCAGGAATTTGGACATGAGTCTAGGTTCAGATCGGACATGGCCCTGTGGGCAGCGGAGCGGGCCCAGGGGCCGTGTAGCCTGATCCTGCTCCTATTTCGTGTGTCTAATTCTGTTAGATTCAGGAGATGGTTCTGTGATAGTAGATTGGCGGTTAGGATCAGATCAGCCATGATCTTATTGAATGGCGGAGCAGGCTCGAGGGGCCAATTGGCCTACTCCTGCTCCTATTTCTTATGTTCTTATGTTCTTATGCTCTGTAATACCTTGACTAAGCGCTTCAACCTCTCACTCCCCTCACTTCTTTTAGACACTCCTTAAACTGGACCTCCAACCAATCACTCCTCCTTTGGCTTTTTTCCCTGCACATCTATGTAGTGTCTTGGGACATTTCTCTATGTTAAAGACAATGGGCCGGATTTTCCAACCCTCACAGGTACATACGAGGTGTGTACGCTCCCGTAGGGGCCTCGCAAGTGCCGGTTTCAGGCATGCGAAGCGCATGCGCTAAAACCCGGCACTTGCGATCTGTCAAGAATCCTCTTGACAGATCCTCTGCCTGCCCTGGAGAAGGGCCTCCGCGGGCAGGGAGTTCCGCTTTCTGCACAACTTTCGCCCGCTGAAAGCCTTTAAATATCTTACACCTGGTAAAAGCATGCGTAAGGCCTGTTTTTACAAGCATAAGAGTTTTCAAAAAATTTAAATTAAAAATTTTCACTCATTTATAATTTAAAAATACTTTTAAAAAAGGTAAATTAATTTTTAGCCCTATAAAAAACTTGATTTTTTTTTAAATTAAATTTTTGTTTAAAATAGGATATACTTGCCATAGTGGGAGTGCAGCAAAGGTTCACCAGACTGATTCCTGGGATGGCAGGACTGTCGCATGAGAAGAGATTGGGTTGACTAGGCCTGTATTCACTAGAGTTTAGAAGAATGAGAGGGGATCTCATTGAAACGTATAAAATTCTGACATGACTAGACAGACTGGATGCAGGAAGGAAGTTTCCCCTGGCTGGGAGGTCTAGAACGAGAGGTCACAGTCTCAGGATACAGGGTAGGACATTTAGGACTGAGATGAGGAGGAATTTCTTCACTCTGAGGGTGGTGAACCTGTGGAATTCTCTACCACAGAAGGCTGTGGAGGCCAAGTCACTGAATATATTTAAGAAGGAGATAGATAGATTTCTAGGCACAAAAGGCATCAAGGGGTATGGGGAGAGAGCGGAAATATGGTATTGAGATAGAGGATCAGCCATGATCATATTGAATGGTGGAGCAGGCTCGAAGGGCCGAATGGCCTACTCCTGCTCCTGTTTTTCCATGTTCTATGTTTTTAAAAATGTGAAGGGGAATTCCCTTCTTTGATTGGTTCCCCATGGCCCACGTGATCCCAGAGGTGCTTGCGAACCGCATGTGCCCATGGGATAGCTGGGCCTCTGCCTGCGAGCACCAGGAGAGGCCCAGGATCGCAAGTCTCGGGACCTACAGAGCCACTAGGTAAGTGCGTAGATTTTTTCCGATTGGAGGCATTCACACGCAGGAAGCCTCCGATCGGAAATTCAGGGCCAGACTATATAAATGGAAGTTGGTGTAGCTTTAGCATGTGTTACTGACTTCAATAGCTGCTTATTTGCTTGATCACAATCTGTGTACTGCATCAATTGAATCAAGACCGCCCGCACCTGTTCAGGTGAGAAAACATTTTTTTAATTCTGCATTCATTAATTTCTTCTTTACCACTGGTTAACTTATTGGGTAAATGGTTGTTTGACAGTATGAGAGATGTGGCCTTGGGACTCAAACAATACCAATTTGGAGAGTCTTTGTGCAAAAGAATAGTATCATCAATGGAACATTTGAAACTTAATCTGAAAAACAAAAGATACTTACTGAATTACTGTAACTGGTCTTTGATCTCTGAGTTAATGCAGAGTTTGTAGATAAAAGACGACTATGACTTAAATATACTTGACTGCTCTCAGATAAATGTAATATTAATAAAAATATTATTGAGTATATTTATAAACTCTGTTCGCTCGTCACTGACTCCTTCGTCCTCCCTGACCACCATCTCAAGCTGAACCAGACTGTTTATCACATCAGTGTCCTACTTCACCCTGAGTTGAGCTTCCAATCCCATACCGTCTCCATCACAAAGACCGTCAACTTCCACCTCTGTAACGTTGCCCATCACCACCCTGCTTCAGCGCGTCTGTTGCTGAAACCCTCATGCATGCTTTAATTACCTCCAGACTCAACTATTCCAAAGCTGTGGTGGCCATCTTCAACCCTCCATAAACTTGCGCTCATCCAGAACTTTGCTGCCTGCATCCTGATCCCATTCACCCATCACCCTTATGCTTGCTGACCTACATTGGCTCCCTGACCATCAAACACCTCAAATTTTAAATTTTCATCCTCATGTTAAAATCTCTCTACATCCTCTCTATCTCTGTAAACTCATCCAGCATTACAACCCTCTGAGAACTCTGTGTTCCTCCAACTCTGGCCTCATAAACATTTCCCATTCCCACAGCCCTACCATTTGCATCAATGCTTTCAACCATGTAGGCCTTAAGCTCTGGAATTCCCTCCCTATTTCTGTCTCTCCACACCTCTCTCCCCTCATTTAAGGCACTCCTTAAAACCTACCTCTTTGACCAACCTTTTAGTAACCCCTCTTAATATCTCCTCCTTTGCCTCGGTGTCAATTTCTGTCTGATTATTCTCCTGTGAAGCTGGGGCATGAATGTGCCCCTTAGTTAGACTTTTTCCTGCACCCTTCAGATCAAAATCGTTTTGCCCTATAAGTTGCTGGAAGTGCGAGCTGATAATGGTGCGGCGAGGGCAACAGGTCATCTGGGACCTTAGTGAACAGCAGGACCAACCAATGGAGATGGCAGGGCAGGTGATGTGTTGCAGCTGTAGCACATGGTTGCTGGTGGACCCCAGTGTGATCCACAGCGACCACATCTGCAGTAAGTGTCTGTAGCTCGAGGAACTTCGGCTCAGAGTTGATGAGCTGGAGTCCGAGCTTTGGACACTGCGATACATCAGGGAGGGAGAAAGTTATCTGGGCACTTTGTTCCAGGAGGCAGTCACACCCTTTAGGTTAAATACTCCAGGTTTGGTCCATGGTCAGAGACGGGAGGGTGTGACAATGAGTGAGGCAAGTATGGGGATCCAGAAGGTAGTATTGGAGGAGCCTCAGCCCTTGCACTTGTCCAACAGCTACGAGGTTCTTGCAGCCTGTGTGGACGAGAGCAGGGACTGCAGGAAGGATGAGCAAACTGACCACAGCACCGTGGTACAAGGGGCCATTCAAGTTGGGGAACTAAAAAGGAATGTAGTAGTGGTAGGGGACAGTATAATTAGGGGGATAGATACTGTTCTCTGCAGCCGAGAGCGTGAGTCCCGAAGGTTGTAATCTCTGGATTACTCCCGGTGCCACGTGCTAGTGAGTATAGGAATAGGAGGATAGAGCAGATGAATGCGTGGCTAAAGAGTTGGTGCAGGAAGGAGGACTTTAGTTTCCTGGATCACTGGGTCTGCTTCTGGGGAAGGTGGGACTTGTACAAGTCAGATGGGTTGCACCTGAACCAGAACTGGACAAATATCCTTGCGGGGAGGTTTGCTAGCACTGTTGCGGGGGGTTTAAACTAACTTGGCAGGGGGATGGGATACAGAGTGGCGCTATAATAGGGGGTGATGTACAGCCAAATATAGAGGAAAAAACAAGTCAGCTTGGAAGGCAGAGCAAAATATGTAACGGCACAAAGGAGTAGGGCAAGGCTGGATGGCATTTATTTTAATGCAAGGAGTCTTGCGAATAAGGTGGATGAACTGAAGGTGTCGATGAACACATGGGAGTATGATATTGTTGCTATTACGGAGACATGGTTGAGAGAGGGGCAAGACTGGCAGCTCAATATTCTGGGTATAGAATCTTCAGGCGAGACAGGGGGGGGGTAAAAGAGGAGGGGGTGTCGCAATATTAATTAAGGAGTCAATTACTGCTGTAAGGAGGGATGATATATTAACAGGTTCATCTAATGATGGGTAGAACTTAAAAACAAAAAGGGGGCAAGCACTTTGCTGGGAGTGTACTATAGGGCCCCAAACAGTCAGGGGGAGATAGAGGAACAGATATGTAGGCAAATCTCAGAGAAATGTGCAAATAATAGGGTAATAATAGTGGGGGATTTCAACTTCCCCAATATTAACTGGGATAGTCAGAGTGTTAAAGGCTTAGAGGGTGCAGAATTCTTAAAGTGCATCCAGGAGAGCTTTTTGAGCCAGCATGTAGAAAGTCCTACAAGAGAGGGGACGGTACTGGACCTAATTCTAGGGAATGTGGCCGGGCAAGTGGTAGAAGTGTTAGTAGGTGAGCACTTTGGTGACAGTGACCATAATTCGGTGAGATTTAAGGTAGTCATGGAAAAGGACAGAGATGGACCGGAAATAAAGGTTCTAAGTTGGGGGAAGGCTGATTTTAATATGATAAGGCAGGATCTGGCCAAAGTGGACTGGGATCAGCTACTTGTAGGAAAATCCACATCGGAGCAATGGGAGTCTTTCAGAAAGGAAATTGAGAGAGTACAATGGCAATATGTTCCCGTAAAGGTCAAGGGTGGGACCAACAAGCCCAGGGAACCTTGGATGTCAAGGGATATACGAAAATGGATTAGGAAAAAAAGGGGGGCTTTTGGCAGATACAAAGGACTAAAGACAGAGGAAGCCCTAGAGGAGTATAAAAAGTGCAGGGGGATATTTAAAAAGAAATTAGGAGAGCGAGGAGGGGCCATGAAATAACACTGGCGAGCAAAATAAAGGAAAATCCTAAGGTGTTTTATAAGTATATTAAGGGCAAGAGGATAACTAGGGAAAGAGTAGGGCCCATTAGGGACCAAAGTGGCAATCTGTGTGTGGAGCCAGAAGATGCAGGTGGGGTTTTAAATGAATTTTTTGCATCTGTGTTCACTATGGAGGACGATGTAGACATAGAAATCGGGCAGGGGGACTGTGATATACTTGAAAATATTAGCATCGAGAGGGAGGAGGTACTAGCGGTTTTAGCAGGCTTAAAAGTGGATAAATCCCCAGGCCCGGATGAGATGTATCCCAGGCTGCTGTGTGAGGCAAAGGAGGAGATTGCAGGGGCTCTGACACAAATTTTCAAAACCTCTTTGGCCACAGGGGATGTGCCAGAGGACTGCAAAACAGCTAACGTAGTACCATTATTCAAGAAGGGTAGTAGGGATAAACCAGGGAATTACAGGCCAGTGAGCCTAACATCAGTGGTAGGGAAATTATTGGAAAAAATTCTGAGGGACAGAATTAGTCTCCACTTGGAGAGGCAAGGATTAATCAGGGATAGCCAGCATGGCTTTGTCAAGGGAAGATCATGTCTGACCAATTTGATTGAATTTTTCGAGGGGGTGACTAGTTGTGTGGATGAGAGTAGTGCAGTGGATGTGGTATACATGGATTTCAGTAAGGCTTTCGATAAAGTCCCGCACAGGAGACTGGTCAAGAAGGTAAGAGCCCATGGGATCCAGGGTGCCTTGGCACATTGGATCCAAAACTGGCTTAGTGGCAGAAGGCAGAGAGTGATGGTCGAAGGTTGTTTTTGTGACTGGAAGCCTGTGTCCAGTGGGGTACCGCAGGGATCGGTGCTGGGTCCCTTGCTGTTTGTGGTCTACATTAATGATTTGGATGTGAATGTAAAAGGTATGATCAGTAAGTTCGCAGATGACATGAAAATTGGTGGGGTGGTAAATAGCGAGGAGGGTAGCCTCAGTCTGCAGGACGATATAGATGGGTTGGTCAGATGGGTGGAACAGTGGCAAATGGAATTTAACCCTGAAAAGTGTGAGGTGATGCATTTTGGAGGGACTAACAAGGCAAGGGAATACACAATGAATAGTAAGACCCTAGGAAAGACAGAGGATCAGTGGGACCTTGGTGTGCATGTACATAGATCCCTGAAGGCAGCAGAACAGGTGGATAAGGTGGTTAAAAAGGCATATGGGATGCTTGCCTTCATTAGCCGAGGCATAGAATATAAGTGTAAGAAGTCACACAACACCAGGTTATAGTCCAACAGCTTTATTTGAAATCACAAGCTTTCGGAGCACCGCCAGTCCAACTCCGGCATCTCCACACCATAGAATATAAGAGCAGGGAGGTTATGATGGAGCTGTACAAAACGCTGGTTAGGCCACAGCTGGAATACTGTGTGCAGTTCTGGTCGCCACACTATAGGAAGGATGTGATTGCTTTGGAGAAGTTGCAGAGGAGATTCACCAGGATGTTACCTGGGCTGGAGCGCTTCAGCTATGAAGAAAGATTGGACAGAATGGGGTTGTTTTCCTTGGAGCAGAGAAGGCTGAGGGGGGACCTGATTGAGGTATACAAAATTATGAGGGGCATAGATAGGGTGGATTGAAAGGAACTTTTTCCCTTAGTAGAGGGGTCAATAACAAGGGGGCATAGATTCAAGGTAAGGGGCAGGAGGTTTAGAGGGGATTTGAGGAAGAACTTTTTCACCCAGAGGGTGGTTGGAATCTGGAACTCACTGCCTGAAAGGGCGGTAGAGACAGGAATCCTCACAACATTCAAGAAGCATTTGGATGAGCACTTGAAATGCCATAGCTTACAAGGCTACGGACCAAATGCTGGAAAATGGGATTAGATTAGACAGGGCTTGATGGCCGGCGCGGACGCGATGGGCCGAAGGGCCTCTTTCTGTGCTGTATAACTCTATGACTATGACTCTATGGCTGTGTTGTCTGGGTTAAGGACATTTCCTCGGGGCTGGAGAGGAACTTGGAGTGGGAGGGGAAGGATCTAGTTGTCGTGGCCCATGTAGGTACCAACGGCATAGGTAAGACTAAGAAACAGGTTCTGCTGAGGGAGTATGAGCAGCTAGGGGCTAAATTAAAAAGCAGAGGTAATAATCTCTGGATTACTACCTGAGCCACGAGCAAATTGGCACAGGGTCAATAAGATCAGAGAGTTGAATGCGTGGCTCAAGGATTGGTGTGGGAGAATTGGGTTACAGTTCATGAGGCACTGGCACCAGTACTGGGGAAAGAGGGAGCTGTTCCGTTGGGACGGCCTTCACTTGAACCGTGCTGGGACCAGTGTCCTAGCAAATCAAATAACTAGGGCTGTAGATAGGGCTTTAAACTAAATAGTAGGGGGGAGGGTTCAGATGAGGGGAAACTTAGAAAGTTAAAGAGAAAGGACAAGGCAATAGTGCAGGGTAGCGATAGGGGTTATGATAACCAGAGTGTGACAGGAAGGGACAGAGTGTACAAGCATAAGAGTGCACCAGCAAATAGGGTCAGAGTAGGGAAAAATGGTAAAAAGACAAAATTAAAGGCTCGTTATCTGAATGCACGCAGCATTCATAACAAGATAGATGAATTGATGGCACAAATAGAAATAAATGTACATGATCTGATAGCCATTACAGAGATGTGGTTGCAAGGTGACCAAGGCTGGGAACTGAATATTCAGGGTATTTGACATTTTGGAAGGATAAGCCAAAAGGAAAAGGAAGTGGGGTAGTTCTGTTAATAAAGGATGTGATCAGTACAGTAGTGAGAAATGATCTTGGCTCAGAAGATCAAGATGTAGAATCAGTTTGGGTGGAGATAAGGAATAATAAGGGAAAGAAGTCACTGGTGGGGGTAGTCTGTCGGCCCTCTAACAGTAGCTACACTGTGAGACAGAGTATAAATCAAGAAATAATGGGGGCTTGTAAGAAAGGTACTACAATAATCGTGGGTGATTTTAATCGTCATATAGATTGGACAAATCAAATTGGCAAAGGTAGCCTTGAGGACGAGTTCATAGAGTGTATACAGGACAGTTTCTTAGAACAATAAATTGTGAAACCAACAAGGAAACAGGTTATTTTATATCTGGTAATGTGTCATGAGACAGGATTAATTAATGATCTCATAGTAAAGGATCCTCTAGGGAAGAGTGATTATAACATGATAAAATTTCACAGTGAGTTTCAGGGTGAGAAACTTGGATCTAAATTCGTATCTTAAACTGAAATAAAGGCAATTACAAGGGTATGAAGACAGAGTTGGCTAAAGTAGACTGGGAAAATAGATTAAAAGGTAAGACGGTAGATAAGAAGTGGCAGACTTTTAAGCAGATATTTCATAACTCTCAACAAAGTCATATTCCGGTGAGAAAGAAAGACTCTATGAGAAGGATGAATCATCCGTGGCTTACTAAGGAAGTTAAGGAGGGTATCAAATTAAAAGAAAAGGCATATGATGTTGCGAAGATTAGTAGTAGGCGAGAAGATTGGGAAATTTTTAGAAACTTGCAAAGGATGACTAAAAAAATAATAGAAGGAGAAAATAGATTAGAGTAAACTAGCAAGAAATATAAAAACAGACAGTAAGAGATTCTACAAGTATATAAAAAGGAAGAGAGTAGCTAAAGTAAACATTGGTCCCTTAGAGGACGAGACTGGGGAATTAATAATGGGGAGAAAAAAGGAAATGGCAGAGATGTTGAACAAATATTTTGTATCTGTCTTCATGGTCGAAGACACTAAAAGCATCCCAATAATAGTAGAAAATCAAGGGGCAAAAGGGAGGGAGGAACTTAAAACAATCACTATCACTAGAGAAAAAGTACTAGGCAAACTAATCAGACTAAACGCTGACAAGTCCCCTGGGACCTGATGGCCTGCATCCTAGGGCCTTAAAAGAAGTGACTGCAGAGATAGTGGGCAGGATTTTCATTGTGCCGTGGAGTCGGGATTGGAGGCGTGCGGGGGTTAGAATCCCAAAATCAGGGGTCCCGACCCCATCCCGCACCCAAACCGACCTCCATGCCAGTTTCAAAGGAGGCGGGTACCCGCCCCGCACTGGGACCCGCATACCTGAGGCGGGAAGGGATTAGTGCCAATTAACTGCCTGTTAACAGGTAGTTAACAGGCAGTTTTTAGCCTAATCCCTATTTTGAAAGTTGAAGTGTGGGATTCCCGATGGCTCCAAACCACGCCAAGTTAGAGGAGGTGGGCAGTCGGGTTGAAGGACTTGGAGGGGTCGAGATGTCGGTGTTCAGGTGAGTGATGTGTGCATGAGTGCAAAGGGAAGTGTGTTTGGTGTGTCTAAACTGATTAAAGAAGTGTAAATTACCTTTTCTTACCTTTTCAGCCTTCCTTCCTTTAGGTCCCGGGAGTCCCTCACCTCACCGGCACAGAAAGCAGAATGGCTGCGAACTGTCAAAAGTGACAGCCTGCAGCTTTCTGTGCAGGAGAGATTTCTAACTGAGTCTGTGGAGAAGGACTCTGGTTAGAAGTAAGACTGTCAGTGTTTGACAGCTTCAAACAGCTGTGAAACGCTGATATTTCATCTGTCAAAACCTCTTGACAGATGAAATTTCAGTCTGTGACGTCACCTGTTGCCAGGTGGCCCTTAATTGACCTGCTGAGCCCGCTGGGCGGGCTCAACAAGGTCAATCAAGTTAAAATCGCATGGATTGGCCGCATCTCGATGGAGGCGGGACTACAACCCCGAAAGTTGTACTCCCGCCTCCAACCTGACTCCTGAGTTAAATTCCTGCCCAGTGGATGCATTGGTTGTAATCTTCCAAAATTCCCCAGACTCTGGAAAGGTCCCAGCGGATTGGAAAGCCACAAATGTAACACCCGTATTCAAGAAAGGAGGGAGACAGAAAGCAGGAAACTATAGGCCAGTTAGCCTAACATCTGTCATTGGGAAAATGCTGGAATCCATTATTAAGGAAGAAGTAGCAGGACATTTAGAAAATCGTAATACAATCAAACAAAGTCAACATGGTTTTATGAAAGGGAAATCTTGTTTGACAAATTTATTAGAGTTCTTTGAGGATGTAACGAGCAGGGTGGATAAAGGGGAACAAGTGGATGTAGTGTATTTGGATTTCCAAAAGGCATTCGATAAGGTGCCACATAAAAGGTTATTGCACAAGATAAGGCAAATGGAATGTTGGCCTTTATTGCAAGGGGTTGGAGTATAAAAGTAGGGAAGTCTTGCTACAACTATACAGGGTGTTGGTGAGACCACACCTAGAGTACTGCATACAGTTTTGATCTCCTTATTTAAGGAGGGATATACTTGCATTGGAGGCAGTTCAGAGATGGTTCACCAGGTTGATTCCTGGGATGAAGGGGTTGCCTTATAGAGTCATAGAGTCATAGAGTTTTACAGCACAGAAAGAGGCCCTTCGGCCCATCGTGTCTGCGCCGCCCATCCATCCCTGTCCAGTCTAATCCCATTTTCCAGCATTTGGTCCATAGCCTTGTATGCAATGGCATTTCAAGTGCTCATCCAAATGCTTCTTGAATGTTGTGAGGGTTCCTGCCTCTACCACCCTTTCAGGCATTGAGTTCCACATTCCAACCACCCGCTGGGTGAAAAAGTTCCTCCTCAAATCCCCTCTAAATCTCCTGCCCCTTACCCTGAATCTATGCCCCCTTGTTATTGACCCCCCCTACTAAGGGGAAAAGTTCCTCTTTATCTACCCTATCTATGCCCCTCATCATTTTGTACACCTCAATCAGGTCCCCCCTCAGCCTTCTTTGCTCCAAGGAAAACAACCCCAGCCTGTCCAGCCTCTCTTCATAGCTGAGGCGCTCCATCCCAGGTAACATCCTGGTGAATCTTCTCTGCACCCTCTCCAAAGCAATCACATCCTTCCTATAGTGAGGCGACCAGAACTGCACACAGTACTCCAGCTGTGGCCTCACCAGCGTTTTGTACAGCTCCATCATAACCCCCCTGCTCTTATATTCTATGCCTCGGCTAATGAAGGCAAGTATCCCATATGCCTTTTTAACCACCTTATCTACCTGTTCCGCTGTCTTCAGGGATCTATGTACATGTACACCAAGGTCCCTCTGACCCTCTGTACTTCCTAGGGTCCTACCACTCATTGTGTATTCCCTTGCCTTATTTGTCCGTCCAAAATGCATCACCTCGCACTTTTCAGGGTTAAATTCCATTTGCCACTTTTCCGCCCATCTGACCAACCCGTTTATATCGTCCTGTAGCCTGAGGCTTTCCTCCTCACAATTTACCACCCCACCAATTTTCGTGTCATCTGCGAACTTACTGATCATACCTTTTACATTCTCATCCAAATCATTTATGTAGATCACAAACAACAAGGGACCCAGCACCGATCCCTGAGGTACCCCACTGGACACAGGCTTCCAGTCACAAAAGCAACCTTCGACCATCACCCTCTGCCTCCTGCCACTCAGCCAGTTTAGGATCCAACGCGCCAAGGCACCCTGGATCCCATGGGCTCTTACCTTCTTGACCAGTCTCCTATGCGGGACTTTGTCAAAAGCTTTACTGAAGTCCATGTAAACCACATCCACAGCATTTCCCTCATCCACCCCCCTAGTCACCCCCTCGAAAAATTCAATCAGATTTGTCAGACATGATTTACCCTTGACAAAGCCATGCTGACTATCCCCGATTAATCCTTGCCTCTCCAAGTGGAGACTAATTTTGTCCCTCAGAATTTTTTCCAATAATTTCCCTACCACAGATGTTAGGCTCACTGGCCTGTAATTCCCTGGTTTATCCCTGCTACCCTTCTTGAATAATGGTACTACGTTAGCTGTTCTCCAGTCCTCTGGTACATCCCCTGTGGCCAGAGAGGTTCTGAAAATTTGTGTCAGAGCCCCTGCAATCTCCTCCTTTGCCTCCCACAGCAGCCTGGGATACATCTCGTCCGGGCCTGGGGATTTATCCACTTTTTGGCCTGCTAAAACCGCTAGCACCTCCTCCCTCTCGATGCTAATATGTTCAAGTATGTCACAGCCCCCTTGCCCGATTTCTATGTCTGCATCGTCTTTCTCCATAGTGAACACAGATGCAAAAAATTCATTTAAAACCCCGCCTACATCATCTGGCTCTACACACAGATTGCCACTTTGGTCCCTAATGGGCCCTACCCTTTCCCTGGTTATCCTCTTGCCCTTAATATACTTATAAAACATCTTAGGATTTTCCTTTATTTTGCTCACCAGTGTTATTTCATGGCCCCTCCTCGCCATCCTAATTTCTTTTTTAAGTATGCCCCTGCATTTTTTATACTCCTCTAGGGCTTCTTCCGTCTTTAGTCTTTTGTAACTGCCAAAAGCCCCCCTTTTATTTCTAATGCATTTTTGTATATCCCTTGTCATCCAAGGTTCCCTTTGCTTGTTGGTCCCACCCTTGACCTTTACAGGAACATGTTGGCGTTGTACTCTCTCTATTTCCCTTCTGAAAGTCTCCCACTGTTTTGATGCGGATTTTCCTATAAGTAGCTGCTCCCAGTCCAATTTGGCCAGATCCTGCCTTATCATATTAAAATCGGCCTTCCCCCAATTTAGAACCCTTATTTCCGGGCCGTCTTTGTCTTTTTCCATGCACACCTTAAATCTCACCGAATTGTGGTCACTGTCGCCAAAATGCTCTCCTACTGACACTTCCACCACTTGCCCGGCTACATTCCCCAGAATTAGGTCCAGTACCGCCCCCTCTCTTGTAGGACTTTCTACATGTTGGCTCAAAAAGCTCTCCTGGATGCACTTTAAGAATTCTGCACCCTCTAAGCCTTTCACACTCTGACTATCCCAATTTATATTGGGGAAGTTGAAATCCCCCACTATTATTACCCTATTATTTTCGCACTTTTCTGAGATTTGCCTACATATCTGTTCCTCTATCTCCCCCTGACTGTTTGGGGGCCTATAGTACACTCCCAGCAAAGTGCTTGCCCCCTTTTTGTTTTTAGGTTCTACCCATATGGCCTCATTAGAGGAACCCGCTAATATATCATCCCTCCTTACAGCAGTAATTGACTCCTTAATTAATATTGCAACACCCCCTCCCCTTTTACACCCCCCTCTGTCTCGCCTGAAGATTCTATACCCCGGAATATTGAGCTGCCAGTCCTGACCCTCCCTCAACCATGTCTCCGTGATAGCAACAATATCGTACTCCCATGTGTTCAACAACAACTTCAGTTCATCCACCTTATTTGCAAGACTCCCTGCATTAAAATAAATGCCTTCCAGCCCTGCCATATTCTCTTTTGCCTTCACATATTTGCTTTGCCTTCCCAGCTGACTTGTTTTTCCCTCTGTATTTGGCTGTAAATCACCCCCTACTATCGCTCCACTCTGTACCCCATCCCCCTGCCAAGTTAGTTTAAACCCCCCCCAGCAGTGCTAGCAAACCTCCCCGCAAGGATATTGGTTCCCCTCTGGTTCAGGTGTAAACCGTCCGACTTGTACAAGTCCCACCTTTCCCAGAAGCAGACCCAGTGATCCAGGAAACTAAAGCCCTCCCCCCTGCACCATCCCTTTAGCCACGCATTCATCTGTTCTATCTTCCTATTCCTATACTTACTAGCACGTGGCACCAGGAGTAATCCAGAGATTACAACCCTTGAGGTCCTGCTCTTTAATCCTTCACCTAGCTCCCTAAATTCTTGCTGCAGGACCTCATCCCTCTTTTTACCTATGTCGTTGGTACCAATGTGGACCACGACCACTGGCTGTTCACCCTCCCCCTCCAGAATGCCCTGCAGCCGCTCAGTGACATCCTTGACCCTGGCACCAGGGAGGCAACAAACCATCCTGGATTCACGTCTACGGCCACAGAAACGCCTATCTGTTCCCCTTACTATAGAATCCCCTACCACTATTGCTCTCCCACTCTTTTCCCCCCCTTCCTGGGCAGCAGGAGCACCGCCAGTGCCAGGAAGTTGGCTGCTGCTGCCTTCCCCTGGTGAGTCATCCCCCTCAACAGTATCCAAAGCGGTATACTTGTTTGAAAGGGGGATGTCCGCAGGGGTTCCCTGCACTACCTGCCTGCCTTTGTTGCTCCGCCTGATGGTCACCCCCTGTGCTGCCCTACCCTGAGGCGTGAACAACTCGCTAAATGTGCTATCCACGAGCCTCTCAGCATCGCGTATGCTCCAAAATTCATCCACCCGCAGCTCGAGCGCCACAATGCGGTCTACAAGTAGCTGCAGCTGGATGCATTTCCCGCACACATGGTCGCCAGGGACACTGGCAGCGTCCCTGATTTCCCACATAGTGCAGGAGGAGCAGAACACGGGTCTGAGCTCTCCTGCCATGACTTACTCCTTTAATTAATCTAAAAATTTATTCAATACCCCAGTTACAGGAAAGGTTGAGCAGGTTGGGCCTATACTCATTGGAGGTGATCTTATTGAAACATATAAGATTCTGAGGGGTTTGGACAGGGTAGATCCTGAGAGGATGTTTCCCCTCGTGGGGGAATCTAGAACTAGGGGGCATAGTTTCAGAATAAGGGGTTACCCATTTAAGATCAAGGTGAGGAGGAATTTCTTCTCTGAGGGCCGTGAATTTTTGGAATTCTCTACCCCAGAGAGCTGTGGAGGCTGAGTCATTGAATATATTCAAGGTGGAGATAGACAGATATTTGAACTACAGGGGAATCAAGGGTTTATGGGGAACAGGCAGAAAAGTGGAGTTGAGGCCAAGATCAGATCAGCCGTGATCTTATTGAATGGCGGAGCAGGCTCGAGGGGCCGAATGGCCTACTTCTGCTCCTATTTCTTATGTTCTTATGTAATGAAACAATGGGCTGTCTTTAAAGAGGAGATGGTTCAGGTACAGTCAAGGTACATTCCCACGAGGGGGAAAGGTAGGGCAACCAAAGCCAGAGCTCCCTGGATGACAAAAGAGATAGAGAATAAGATGAAGCAGACAAAGGGGTCATATGACAGATGTCAGGTTGAGAATACAAGTGAGAACCAGGCTGAATATAGAAAGTTCTGAGGGGAAGTAAAAAAGGAAATAAGAGGGGCAAAGAGAAAGTATGAGAATGCACTGGCAGCTAACGTAAAAGGGAATCCAAAAGTCTTCTATAGGCATATAAATAATAAACGGGTAGTAAGAGGAGGGGTGGGGCTGATTATGAACCAAAAAGCAGACCTACGCATGGAGGCAGAAGGTGTGGTTGAGGTACTAAATTAATACTTTGCATCTGTCTTTACCAAGGAAGAAGATGCTGCCAAAGTCATAGTGAAAGAGGAGGTAGTTGAGATACTGGATGGGCTAAAAATTGATAAAGAGGAGGTACTAGAAAGGCTGGCTGTACTTAAAGTAGATAAGTCACCAGGATCGGATAGGATGCACCCTAGGATGCTGAGGGAGATAAGGGTAGAAATTGCAGAGGTACTGGCCGTAATCTTCCAATCTTCCTTAGATGCAGGGGGTGGTGCCAGAGGACTGGAGAATTGCAAATGTTACACCCTTGTTCAAAAAAAGGTGTAAGGATAAACCCAGCAACTACAGGCCAGTCAGTTTAACCTCGGTAGTGGGAAAGCTTTTAGAAATGATAATCCAGGACAAAATTAACTATCATTTGGACAAGTGTGAATTAATTAAGGAAAGCCAACATGGGTTGGTCAAAAGCAAATCATGTTTAACTAACTTGATTGAGTTTTTTGAGATAACAGAGAGGGGTGATGAGGGCAATGTGGTTGATGTGGTGTACATGGACTTCCAAAAGGTGTTTGATAAAGTGCCACATAATAGGCTTGCCAGTAAAGTTGAAGCCCATGGACTAAAATGGACAGTGGCAGCATGGATAGGAAATTGACTAAGTGACAGGAAACAGAGTAATGGTGAACAGTTGTTTTTCGGACTGGAGGAATGTATACAGTGGCGTTCCCCAGGGGTTGGTACTAGGACCACTGACTTTCTTGATATATATTAATGACTTGGACTTGGGTGTACAGGGCACAATTTCAAAATTTGCAGATGACACAAAACTTGGAAGTATAGTGAACAGTGAGGAGGATAGTGATAGACTTCAAGAGGACATAGATAGACTGGTGGAATGGGCAGAAATGTGGCAGATGAAATTTAACGCAGAAAAGTGTGAAGTGATACATTTTGGTCGGAAGAATGAGGGGAGGCAATTATAAAGGGGATGCATTAACATAGAGACCTGGGGGTATATGTGCACAAATCATTGACAGTGGCAGGGCAGGTTAAGAACGCGGTTATAAAAGCATACGGGATCCTGGGCTTCATAAATAGAGGCAGAGAGTACAAAAGCAAGGAAGTTATGATGAACCTTTATAAAACACAGGTTCGGCCTCAACTGGAGTATTGTGTCCAATTCTGGGCACCGCACTTTAGGAAGGATGTGAAGGCCTTAGAGACAGTGCAGAAAAGATAGAAGTATTCAAAATCATGATGGATCTCGACAGAGTAGATAGAGAGAAACTGTTCCGATTGGCGGAAGGGTCGAGAACCAGAGGACACTGATTTAAGGTTATTGGCAGAAGGACCAAAGGTGACATAAGGAAAAACATTTTTATGCAGTGAGTGGTTCGGATCTGGAATGCACTGGCTGTAACAGTGGTGGAGGCAGATTCAATCATGACTTTCAAAAGGGAATTGGATAAGTACCTGAAGGAAAGAAAATTGCAGGGCTACGGGAAAAGGGCGGAGGAGTGGGACTAGCTAAAATGCTCTTGCAGAGAGCCGGCACGGGCTCGACGGGCCGAAAGGCCTTCTTCTGTGCTGTAATCATTCTATGATTCTATGAGATTAAAGAATTGAGAAATAAACAGAGGAAGGACTGAGAAGAAGGGTGAATTAGAGTGGGTGAATTCAATGTCAAATCAGGTACAGAAAGAGAGGGAAAGAAAGATTGGATTAAGAGAGAGAGAAAAATGAGACAGAAAGCAAACGTAAGAAAAAAACTTACAAATTAATTTGACATTTTTATAATCTCCAACAACAGTTCACAACCTGAAGGAATGAGACTCCACAGTTTAAATTGTTCACTTTCTTGGCCAGAGAGTTCGATTGTCAGTCATTAACAATTATCACGTTGTTAAAAGGGTACTTACACTATTAATTATGAGACTTAACTTTCTGTGGTGCATTTAACGGCAGAGCGGCTCAAATCACCCAGCAACTTGTGGCAATTGGCAATTCACGGGGTATCTCTTCCTCGCCGCATGTTGTTGGCCCATTTGCACATTAATAACTGAGTGTGTCATTTACACGCCATTATATTTTCAGCAAATTCCAGCCCTTTATTTAGAAGCTTCAATAAAAATTTGGCTGCTCAGATTGTTATCAGTGATGTACAGATGCCCTGTCATTCCTTTTCTATGCAGGTCAAGCCCTAAGGCATTTGCAAGGTGAATTTTTTCACAAATCACTGAGTCTCGTAATTATTCATTTTGGAGCCACTAATCTGGTGCCAAATGGCTGTCTCGGTAGCTACAAAAATTTTACATTGATTTCTTATAAATTAATAGCCTTCACACTAGTTTACACATCAATACAATCAACACGATTCTGCAACAATAAATTTTTCAACCTATGGCTGCTTTGGCAGACAATCAGAATCGGCTGAATTCTAGTCTGTTGATGTTTGTGTAGGTTATGATTAATCTAACTTTTGTTTTTGTAATGTCTGAAAATAGAGAACTTGTGCATGATTTAACGCCTGCCAACATGCAATATTCTCATATTCAGGACACTTGATATTAAGTAAGTGGTCAGATTACTTAAACAGTATTATCGGAATTTATGGATTGGGGATTGAGGAGAAAGGTCAGCTGCTGGAAGTACAGCACCAGTAAATGATTGTTTGACAGTATGAGAGATGTAGCCTTGAAGGACTCAAACAAGATCAGTTTGAAAGCATCAAAAATGAAGCTATTTGGATTACATTTCAAACTTATTATGAAAAGCAAAAGATATTAGTTTCTTTCGGTCCACTGCTCGATCCTGTATTCCTCGGTACAGTACATTATTTCTATTTAAAAATGTCTCTCCATATATTAAGAAATCACTCATATTCCTTGATACATCAGCAGTTGAGTCTAGTCTGTTCTGTGTGACATGACTGTCAGGAGCCAGTCTGAGTGCGATTTAGTTAAGTCCGAAACTAGGGTCCTAAATCTGAACAAAGCAAACTACGTAGGTATGAGGGGCAAGTTGGCTAAGGTAGGTTGGGAAATTAGATTAAAAGATGTGACAGTAGAAAAGCAATGGCAAACGTTTAAAGAAATAATTTATAATTCGCAACGAATATATATTCCCTTAAGGAATAAAAAAACCATGGGGAAAATGGTCCACCCGTGGCTAACAAGAGAAATTAAAGATAGTATTAGTTTAAAGGAAGAGGCCTATAATGTTGCCAAAAAGAGTAGCAAGCCTGAGGATTGGGAGGATTTTAGAATTCAGCAAAGGAGGACCTGATGCACTATCAACAACACCAAAGACTACGAGTTGAACTTATACGAAGTAGGCTTTTATTGACTAAGAACTGGAGCATGCCTCTGCTAGTGGATCCATCCTAAGAGCTCCCGGGGGAAGGGTGGTGAGTCACCTTTATACCCGGGCTTAGGGGTGGAGCCAGGGGCGGAGACATGCCCGGACCTGTACAGAGTTAACAGTGGTTTACCACACAGACATGTACAGAGTTAGCAGTGGTTTACCACAGGACCAAAAAATTGATAAAGAAACAGAAAATAGAATGAGAGTAAACTCACGAGAGACATAAAAACAGTCTGTAAAAGCTTTGATAGATATGTAAAAAGGAAAAGATTAGCGAAAGTAAATGTGGGTCCCTTGCAGGCTGAGACAGGAGAAATTATAATGGGAAATAAGGAAATGGCAGAGAAATTAAACAAATACTTTGGGCTGGATTTTGTCAGCCCCGATGAGGCGGGTATGGAGGCGGGACTGCCGGTAAAGTTGCAGAATTTGGGGATGGGTGGCAAACCTGCCCCCATCCTGCCTCCGTGCCCTCTTGCCAGGAGGCGGGAAGCTGTCCTGCCCCGGGTCCTGTCTCCTCGAGGCGGGAAAGGGATTAAAGCCTATTGACTGCCTGTTAACAGGCAGAAAATAGGATTATTCCCATTTTACCTTCCCAAGTGCAGGTTTCCTGACCTCGGGGAACCCCGCCAGGGTGGAGGAGATGAGTAGGAGGTCTGCGGGGGTCGAAGGGGTCTGAAAGTGCAATGTAGAGGTGAGTGATGGGTGCAAGTGTGGAGTGGTAAGTATGTAAGGTGAGTATAAAGTGTTAGAAAATGTTCACTTACCTTTGTTTCTGCCTCCAGCCTTCAGCCGCTGTGGAGCCGGAGTCCCCGACATCTTCATTGTGGATTTCATAGACTGGCTGTTGGATCCTCTGATCCAACAGCCAGGTGATTTCTGCAAAGTTGAAAGGTTTGTTGAGTCCTGAACACAAGGACTCGTCAAACTATACAAAATGTCAGTGTTTGACAGCTTCACAGAGCTGTCAAACGCTGACATTTCTTCTTCCAACAAATCTTGACAGATGGCACGTCAGACGTTGATGGGCTCTGTCACTGACTTCCCCCTAATTGGCCTGCTGAGCCCACTGGGTGGGCTTAACAAGGTCAATCAGGGGAAAATCCCGCTGGTTGGCCAGAAGCTGATGGAGGCGGGATTGAAAGCCAGCAAGCAGCAGTCCTGCCTCCAAAAGCTTCCCATTGACAAAATTCAGCCCTTTGTGTCAGTCTTCATGGAAGAAGACACAAAAAACATTCTGGAAATTCTGGAGAACCAAGGGTCCAGTGAGAATGAGGAACTGAAAGAAATTAGTATTAGTAAGGAAATAGTACTGGAGAAGTTAATGGGACTGAAAGGCGATAAATCTCCTGGACCTGATGGCCTACATCCTAGTGGATGCATTGGTTGTCATCTTCCAAAATTCCATAGATTTTTGAATGGTTCCTGTGGATTGGAAGGTAGCAAATGTAACCCCACTATTTAAGAAAGGAGGGAGAGAGAAAATGGGGAACTACATTAACGACCACTTAGCATGACATCAGTAGTAGGGAAAATGATAGAATCTATTATTAAGGACGTGGTAACAGGGCACTTAGAAAGTAATAATAGGATTGGGCAGAGTCAACACAGATGTATGAAAGGGAAATCGTGTTTGACAAATCTGTTAGAGTTTTTTGAGGTTGTAACTAGCAGAATAGATAAGAGGGAACCAGTGGATATAGTGTATTTGGATTTTCAGAAGGCATTCAATAAGGTGCAACACAAGAGGTTATTAAACAAAATTAGGGCTCATGGGATTGGGGGTTATATACTAGCATGGATTAAGGATTGGTTAACGGACAGAAAACAGAGAGTAGAAATGAACGGGTCATTTTTGGGTTGGCAGGTTGGTACCACAAGGATCAGTGCTTGGGCCTCAGCTATTCACAATCTGTATCAAAGATTTGGATGAGGGGACCAAATGAAATATATCCAAGTTTGCTGCTGATACAAAGCTAGGTGGGAATGTAAGTTGTGAGGAGGATGAAAAGGGATATAGACTGGTTGAACGAGTGGGCAAGAACATGGCAAATTATCCACTTTGGTAGTGTATTTTTTAAATGGTGAGAGATTGGGAAATGTTGTCAGAGGGACCTGGGTGTCCTTGTACACGTATCGCTGAAAGTTAATATGCCGGTGGGACAGGACATACCCAGGGATGGTGATGGAGGAGTTTGGGACATTGGCTGAATGGTATGATTCTGTGATTATGACTATGTCAGGCTGTTGCTTGACTAGTCTGTGGGACAGCTCTCCCAATTTTGGCTCAAGTCTCCAGATGTTGGTGAGGAGGACTTTGCAGGGTCAACTGGGCTGGGTGTGCCTTGGTCGTGGTGGTCTATCCAGTTTTATTCTTACTGTTTTTAGTAGCAGTTTTTTTAACAACTGAGTGGTTTGCTAGGCCATTTCAGAGGCAGTTAAGAGTCAACCACAATTCAAGTTGGTCTGGAGTCACATTTAGGCTTTAAAGGACATTAGTATACCAGATGGTTTTTTACAATAATCTGATAGTTTCATAGTTATCATTACTGATACTAGCTTTTTATTCCAGATTTATTTCATTAACTGAATTTAAATTCCCCAGCTGCCGTGGTGGGATTTGAACTCACGTCTCTGGATCATTAGTCCAGGCCTCTGGATTACTAGTCCAGTAACATAACCACTATGCTACCATTTTAATGGAATGATAAGTTTTAATTGCTGACAAACAATCTCTCTGGCCTACTGATAATTAACTTTTACAAGCGTGGAGTCTCAATCCTTCAGCTTTTAATTGTTGTTGGAGATTTCTTTGTACATGCAAATATTTTTTAAATCTTTTCTGTCTTGTTTTTTTCTCTCTCTTAATCCAATCTTTCTTTCCCTCTCTTTATGTTGTTTTCTGTACCTGATTTGACAATGAATTCACTATTCTAACTTACACTTCCTGATTCAGACTCTGCGCTGTTCACTAACAATTCTTCAATCTGATTGGTTAAGGATACACACAGTTGCTTGCCCTGTTCACACAGGTCCCAGAGGGCACTGTGCCAGTTGGATCTCTAACTTACAGCAACTTCCAGTGCAAAAGGTTATAGAAATTAAATGGTCATTCACAGGCTACAGTAAATTCTGGCTCAATGTGCTGGAGCAATGCGGAAACATATTTTTAGCCAAGTGGAGTACAGCCCAGTTAGGTTCTTTCTTGCACAATAAAATATTTGAAACAAATGATAGAAAAAAGAAACCATATATTGTTTCCTGGCCCCCGTGTAACTAGTGATTAGATGGTTACACACATGATTGCTACTATCTGACTTTATTCAACCTTGGTTAATGTACTTAAGTGCAAGTGACATCGACATTCACCCTTTTGTTCAGTCCATTCATAACAGTTAATGTGTTAGAGCATAAAATGCTAATAGGATGCTTCATCTTTACCAGTACATGTTGGATATTCAAAACAGGCAGCAGCTGTAATTCCAGGTATTGCCTCCCACTGAACTTTCAAACTAACTACATTGTACTCATGTTAGCTGAAAAAAGCTGCAGTAAAAAATAATTTTGTCAACTTTAAATTGTTCAAAAGAATAGTTTAAATATTCCTATGATTATCAGAAAGTTTCCTGTTTACAGCACAGCTTACTTTGTTTAGCTTTATTCTCTGATTTGCTGGGTCATCAGATTTTTGTCCATCTGCGAGCACAGACTCTTGCAAATTCTGTATTTTAGGTTTTATTTATTGACTTACAGCAGAGATCATGTGTGGCTCAGTGGGTTACACTCTCGCTTCTGAGTCAGAAAGTTGTAGGTTCAAGCTCCACTAGGAGCACAAAATCTAGGCTGACACTCCAGTACAGTACTGAGGGAGTGCTGCACCATCAGAGGTGCCACCTTTTGGATGCAATGTTAAACCAAGGCCCTATCTGCCCTCGCAGGTAGATGTAAAAGACCCCATGGCACTATTTAGAAGAAGAGCAGGGGAGCTCTCCTGGCCAATATTTATCCCTCAACCAACATCACTGAAGTATTATCTGGTGATTATAACATTGGTGTTTGTGGGACCTTGCTGTGTACAAATTGTCTGCTGTGTTTCCTACATTAGAACAGTGATTACACTTCAAAAATAACTTCATTGGCTGTAAAGCGGTTTGGGATGTCCTAAGGTTGTGAAAGGTGCTATATAAATGCAAGTCTTTCTTAATTATTTTGGTTTCCATATACTGAAGAACAACAGTTTTCTGCAAATATAACAGTTTTTCTTTGATTAACTGACACTTTTTACTTAGAAGTTAACAGGAGAATTCTAGAAGTTTGTGAATAGTTACAAGGGATGCTCTACACAAAGTTTAAAAAGCCACTCAGCTATACTGACGATGATTACTGCTCAGTAATGTAAAAGTATTGTAGCACCTGAGACAGGAGCTTACCATTGCATGTTTTGGGAATAAAGGAATATGGGAACAGAACGTCACATAAGATTAGGACCACTGCTCATGTGAAGGATAAACACCAACATGGACAAGTTTGTCCAGATACCTGTTTGCGTGTTCCAATCGTGTATAATTCTATGTAACTTTAATCTGAATGCATTGTTTGGCTTGATATACCTTTGAATTTTTTAATTAGTTGTGAGATGGGCTACGGGGAAAGGGCGGGGGAGTGGGACTAGCTGAAGTGCTCTTGCAGAGAGCCGGGATGGGCCAAATGGCCTCCTTCTGTGCTGTAACCATTCTATGATTCTACGATGCTGGTTTCTATGCACGTCACACTGTATAGAGTTCACTCCAGCTAGTGGCGACATTGTTGAGGAGTTTTTGGCCAAATTCTTGGAAATTCTTTAACATGTTTATAGATTGATAGAATTTGCAGGACAGAATAGGCCATTTGACCTATTGTCCAATGCTGGCGATAGCTCTTCAACTGGAACATTTACTTAAACCCTATTTTTCTACCTGTTATTCTTGTCCTTTTATGATTTTACTTTTCAAATACTTAGCAAATTCCCTTTTAAATGATGCTGTAGTCCCTGCCTCAATGGCCAATTATGGTAAAGCACTCCATGTTATAATATCCTTCTATGTGAAAACATGCCTTCTAACTTCCCTCTTTGTTCTTCTGGTGATAAAACCTCAGTCTATGTATCCATGTTACCAATTTATCAGACAATGGAAACAATCTTTCACTAGTTACCTTCTTTTGTTAGCTAGCTAGCTTTAAGTGAGTTCATTCAATGATGGTAAGACAATACGCTCATAAGCAAAGTTTCACTTATTCGAAGTTTAATCCTCCAAATACATACAAATCAAGAGATTCTGTTTCGGGGAGATGAGGTCTATCGAGTATACAGCCTTTGAACTCAAACTTTCCTGGTTCAAATCCAAAGTTCTGTTACAATTCTCCCCTTTTTATATCTTTCTTAACTACAAATCACGAATATAAATCTCCTTATAAGGCATGCAACTACCTCTCTAAACTACAAAGTGTGCTATATATATTTTGTGTGTGTGTACATGTGCGTATGTATATATGCATATATGTGTGTGCATATATATATGTATATATATATTTATATATATGTGTATATATACAACCAATGGGTAAAGTTGTGCTGTTGATTGACATGGGTGAGGTGACATCATCTTGTATGCTGTTTCCCATGTTCTCAAATTCCATATCTCTCTCGTGCCAGGCTGTGTTCTTTCTCAGGGTCCAACCATTATAAAGATGCAGGTGGTCATCTTAAAGAGGATTATAGGCCTTACTTCTTATGCATGGAGTCTTTCTCTCGCTCATTTTTTTGATACAGAAGGAGCTTTTCTATCTGTCTGTGTGCTGGTTAGTAACCTCTTCATACTCATGTCTCCTAAAATTGTTATAATGTTGAAAACCTCTAATAGGTCCCCCTTAACCTTCTCTGTTTCAGTGGAATAAAGCCCTCATTTTCAAGCCATTTTTTCATCACTATAACCTCTAATTCTTGGTATCACTGTATTTTTATTACTCTAATATCTTTCCTGTAACAGGATGCTCAGAACTGCAGACATGATTCCAACTGTGGCCTGACGAATGTTTGTGTCTAAATATTTTCAACATCATGTCCTTGCTGTTATATTTGATGCCGTAGCTATAAATTCCAGAATCCCACTTGCCTTTTTTATGGTCTGTACTCTCACGTTTAAAGATATATGTATCTGCACCCCTAGATTTCTCTGTTCCTCCATTATATTGAGTCTTATTGTTTAGACTACACCTCCTTTCACTGTTTCTTTTCCCAAAGCGTACTGCTTCACATTTCTCTGCATGGAACTGTATCTGCTACCTATCTGCCCACTCTACTAACCTGTCTATGTTCTCTTGTGCATGCGTTGAAATCATTTATATGAAATGATTAACAAAAGATTTCTCACCACAAATGCTTGCTGTAACAAAACTCTGTTGGAATTCTGCCATGTTACTCACTGGGATCCCTCTATACCCCAGAAGGCACTGTATATCCTGCAGCTCTAACTTTTACATGTGTATCTTTGTTTTAATGTAACTTTGAAATATTTATAACAACAGACACAACTGGTAACACAATTATGTCCTTACATCATTGGTAGAAATTCTCATCTACAAACCTGTAAATGACACTGCCCCTTTAAGAGAAAAGGCTGAAAAATTGCTTTTGAAGTGAAAGAATGTTGTGAATAATGTACGCAGTTATTTGTATTCTAGCTCACCGTGTATCACAGCATAGAAAACAATTGAAAATAGACAGTTACAAAATTTAAGTAAAGCCTTCCCCTTTCTTCCTGCGCAATATTCCATGCATCACCCCAGCTCAGAGCTCATAGTACTTTACCAAGCCAACTGGGACATGACCTCAGAAGTTTTGGAATCGGTTTCTAATAGTCCACCTTCACGTTTGATCTGCAGCCCACCTTTGATCTTTTGACGTTCAGATTGTAGTTCAGTATTAGATTTATTTAATGATTGATTAACTTAAATCTGTATTTGAATTGCAGTTGTAACTGAAACCCGTGGTTACATTTCTGGGTGCTGTTTAATATGGACCAGCTGACATTTTATAGTTTATTTGAAAATACAACCCACAAGTGAGCTTGCAGAATGAGATCAGATACAGTGCCTTACAGGCAATTCAGAACCTGGTTATACTTGGAGTAAAGATTTTTATAAGTATAGTACTTGATGCTTCAGCAAAAAAACACCTCTAAATCCCCAAAATGTATTGATTTCTGTTGATAATTAAATTGTGGCAAATGGTTTTGCCTGAAATGGATCAACTGGTAATTTTTGGTGTGGGATGAATTGAATTATCAGTAATTATGTCTTTTGAGAAGGTTGAAATGACTGTTACTGCTATTATTTTATTTGCATTACTGTATAAGAAAATTATAGTTTTTAGAAACAACCGACTACTTTAGATTAACATGTTTTAGGATAATTTCTTAATCGTTCTTTACTTGAACTTTGGGGAAAAAAAGCTGATATTTAAATTAAGGTTCTCTATTAGTATGTTAAATAAGAGAATTAATTATCTCTTTTGTATGCCACATTCCTTTCAGTTTTCTGCAAACGCATAACTGTGCATAAAGGTCACCAGAAGCAAGGCATAGATAAATGCCTGACATTCAAAATGACAGCTGAGATGTTATCATAAAATGGTAACGCAGCAGAAGCCTCATTTACATTATTATAAAGCCATTAGGCAAATTTTCACCATTTGCTGAATGAGTAGGCTAATATAAAAAAAAACTTTCTTGGAAATCCCAAATGACAGATGAGTACTCCAAATGATAAACTCATTAGGATCGTCCCCTTTGAGATGAGATATGACATGCAAATTCTAACAGTGCACAGAAAGCCCATTCATTGAGAAATCCCTCACAAAAATTGGAACAGTGATCACTGTTCATAGAAAGCACCCATGTCTTTAGTCAGCACAAGAGAAAAAATAATCCCTGCTTGTGATCTGGAACCATTCAGAAGTAGCATTAACATTTACAATTCTGAAATATCTGTCAGCTATTGTACTTTACCTTTTGCTCACAGCTAATGATACAATAACCTTTCTTTATGCATTTTAATTGTTGTAGCCACTTATTATTCCTTTTCCAGGTAATTATCTGATCAAATCCCAGAATTTGTAGGCTATTCTCATGAAAATCTCTAGTTTCTATATTTAGTTGTATAAACTCAACTTCAGATTGAGAGCAACAATGGAGAAGAAGACTGTATCAGTAGAGAGGCCTATTTTACAGCTTTAGTAGAAAGTAAAGACTATAACCCACATTGTTTGCTTAATTTTATTTTATTTTACAAATGGATATTGGAGGGAGTGCAAAGGATGCCTGGTAGATTCATTCCAGAGCTCAGGGGCCAGAACTAAGAAGAAAGGTTAGCTCCTCTGGGACTTTTCCCACTTCAAGATCAAAGACTGAGCCATTATTTGATAGAAACATTCAGGGCTATAAGGTCTTTGGTGAATTTGTGTAGAGATAAACTTTTTCTGTCACATACAGAATTTAAGAACAAGGGGTGGTCATAGTTTCAGACTAAGTACAATAAAAGAAGTTGGGCTTTTCTTGCTTTTTTTTAGTAAAGAAAAGAAAGAAGGACATGCATTTATATAACCTCTTTCACAACCTCAGGACATCCCAAAGCACTTTACAGCCAATGAAGTACTTTTGTAGTGTAGTCACTTTTGGAATGTAGAAAGTCTGTTAAATATGTGCAGCAGACAGCCAGCAAGGGCAGTGGAAGAAGAAACTATGACAGGGTTCAACAAAGAATTGGAGAGATTCTTCTCAGCAATAGGATTAGGATTATTCGATTTAAAAATGCATCAAGGTAGTCTTGTGGGAAGTAGGATGGGGAGGCTAGATGAACGAATGGCCTTCTCCTGCCTGAAAATTATTGCTGTGCAATTACTGGTGTCCATGTTTACAAGTAACCAATATCTACTGCTCATAAAATAGGAACAACAACTATTCTGTTTGTCAATTAATAGTTTTATTAAACCTACCATGCCATTATGTTCGGGTGCACCTTGTTAACAGTAAATATTAGCTTGTCACCTCTGTACCCTTTTACTTTGAGATTAAATACACTTTCTTATGGCTTCCTAGCCTCATACAAACTGTGTATTAAACATAATGGGGGAAAAATTCAGTTGGTTTGCACCTCCCGTTAGCGCCTTAAGAGGGCGCTAATGGGGTGCAAAGCAACTAGTGCCCGTGCGTGGCGATGTTTGCGCTGCTCATGAAATTAGACATTTTGCGGCGGCGCTAAACACTACCACCATGATCTTTTGCGCCGGCAGATCGTGACGTCAGTCGAGTGTATAGCGCCCCGGACCGGATATTGAGTGGCGCCCCCTGCCTTACCGCCTGCCATGAGCAACGACAGGTTGAGGGGAGCGTTTTGCAGTCAGGAAGGGACTGGGGGAGCGCTATTTAAAGGCGAATGCTTCCTGTCTTTTTTTGTTGGTGACATTTTTGCACCATGCATTCTGAGAGAGAGAGAGAGACTTCTGGAGAGCTTCAACACTGTGTGAAGGAGTTTTAGGCACTGAGCAGCACTTTGCAGGTTCATTTTGATTTGCCCTTCCTTGTATCGATTTAGAAGCTGCACTCTGAGCTCTTTCCCTGGGCCTCTCCATTGTTCTTTCCAGCAGATTTGATGTACAGGTCTCTCCACGCCGAGATTCAAGGCTGCAATGAGCAGGATGTGGATGGAGAGTAAGATCAACCCTCCCCTTTAAAAACTGGCTGGTGCCATTGTGTCTGTGTTCCATTGCTGACTGACATCACATGAGCTTCGCCAGCGCTCTGAGGTAGCGCCTCGCTCCTCAGCCTTTGCGCCTTAAGACAGGTGTGAAGCGCCTGATTTAGCGCTCCAATCACCTCCAGGGGCGATCAAAGCCAAGTTTGCAGTTGGAGGCGATAATTAGCGGCAGGCGCTAATCTTTGCGCCCAGCCGATAATTGCGCCCCAAATGGGGCGATACTGAATTTCTCCCCCAAGATGTTAAGAACTGGCCATCTGTCCTGCTCTTGGAAATGCTTCAGTAACTTGAAATCCTTGGTTGGATTTTCTCCAAAATACATGTATGATTGCCTCACCTAAGTTGCTGGGTTATTTCTGGAACTAAACATCCTGGGGACTGTCAGTGAAGCTGATACAGCTGTAAATAGTAGGCCACTGTTTTTACAGTTTGCCTCCTCAAGAGCTTCCAAATATTGTGCAACATTTTCACTGAACTTCTTGTTGTCGGATATTGGCCCAGTAATTCGGGTCCCAACGCGTGAGTAAGCACCGTGTACTCACGCATGGGCCCGATGGAAGTGCCGGTTTTCAGCATGTACAGTGCATGCACGGAAAACCGGCATTTCCTTTCCTCTGAACCAAGGGGTTCAGAGGTCGAACATGTGCGTGCAGGAGTCTGCGCGTGCGCGCTGAAATTTCTTTTTTTTTACAGGGTTGCCCGTGCAATAAGGCCTCCAGTTTTTACGCGAGAAAAAAGCAGACATAAGTACTTCATTTTAAAAGGTAAGTGGTCTATTAATTAAAGTTAGAATTTTTTTTCCACTGGTTTATTATTTTTAAAGACTTTACAGTAAGGTAAGTATATTTTTAGACCCAATTTGTTAAAAAATTATTTTTTTCAAAAATTTGAATAATTGTTTAAATTAGTTTTTCCAGTTATTAATAGTTCATTTAATCAGTGGGATATTTTTTTAACTTTTATTTGAAGTTTAAGTACTGTTTTGGGCGCCCGGAGTTTTCATGAGTTTGACAGTTCTTACTATCAAACTCATGAATGAACTTTTGCAACCTCCGATTGGTTGCCCAGTACTCACGTGATCCCAGCCGGCTCATCGAACTAACTACGCCACTGGATCATGCAAGCACAGTGCGCCGGGAGCTGAACCGGGTCACTGACAGGAATTCCACGCAGGGCGCGCTATGTAAGTGTAGGTCGGGGGCTTGCACCCGCGGGAAGCCCCCGACACGAATTTCTGGGCCGTTATTTAGGATCTTGCCTTGGATATTCTCTCAGATACAATGGTGCTGGTCAATCCTTACATTTAGGGGTGTGCCTGTACTGCCCAATATCTTACCATATGATAGCGTAACCAAGGAGATGTGACACTGCCTCCCATTACATACAAACTGGATATTATATCTTTTGCAAGCACGCTCATATGTGCTTATCATCATAGAATCATAGAAATTTAAAGCACAGAAGGAGGTCATTCAGCACATCTTGTCCGCGCCGGCCAACAAAGAGCTATCCACCCTAATCCCACTATCCAGCACTTGGTCAGTAGCCTTGTAGGTTATGGCACTTCAAGTGCATATCCAAGTACTTTTAAAATATGATGAGGGTCTCTGCCTCTACCACCCTTTCAGGCAGTGAGTTCTAGACCCCCACCACCTTCTGGGTGAAAATATTTCTCCTCAACTCCCCTCTAAACCTCCGACCAATTACTTTAAATCTACGCCCCCTAGTTACTGACCCCTCTGCCAAGGGAAGCAGGTCCTTCCCATCCACTCCATCGAGGCCCCTCATAATTTTATACACCTCAATTAGATCTCCCCTCAGCCTCCTCTGTTCCAAAGAAAACAACCCCAGCCTCTCCAATCTTTCCTCATAGCTAAAATTCCCCAGCCCAGGCAACATCCTCATAAATCTCCTCTGCATCCCCTCTAGTCCCCCCTCACATCCTTCCTGTAATGTGGTGACCAGAACTGCACGCAGTATTCTAGCTGTGGCCTAACTAGTGTTTTATACAGTTCAAGCATAACCTCCCTGCTCTTATACTCTATGCCTTGGCTAATAAAGGCAAGTATCCCGTCTACCTTCTTAACTACCTTATCTACCTGTCCTGCTACCTTCAGGGATGTGTGGACATGCACTCCAAGGTCCCTCTGATCTTCTGCACTTCTCAGTGTCCTACCATTTATAGTGTATTTCCCTTGTCTTGTTAGCCTTCCCCAAATGCATTACCTCACACCGCTCCAGATTGAATTCCATTTGCCACTGTTCTGCCCACCTGACTAGTCTGCAGCCTTCTTCTTCATTATCAACCACACAGTTGAAGAAGAAGGCGTCTTCAATCTTTTTGAAAACATTGGTAAGACATGGCCAGATACAAATTCTTACGCTGCTTTATTTCACAGACAGCAAATGCACATGCAGTGGTATGAATGAACCCGCTTGATTCAATCAGGGATTTTTTGAAACACTATACACATTTAATCATGACCATGGCATTGAACTATCGTCTGAAATAGTTTCAGCAAATGCAGGGGTTATGTTCTCCTCACTTTGTTCACTTCAACCTCATGCCTTTTTCTGACAGGTTTAATTCACATATGAGGTAAATGTTATCAACTCTCTACAATCAACAGCCATGGCAGTTGGTTTATTTTCAGTGCTGACAGGGCACCGAATGCTTAAAAAAAATTGAAGAAGTAAAAGTGTTTTAGCAAATTAGTAACAAGAAGTAAAAACAAAATGCTACACTGCAGGGTTTTAGGTTTTTCTATTTTCACACTGACATAAGCAAGTGTCTGAGTCTCATCATGCTGCATTTGCGCAGTCTGTTAAATGATTTCTCGATCCTCTGAAAACACTATTTTGGGCCAGTTAGTAAATGATCAGCACAGCAGCACTAGAATAGAATAGTCAAGGCGTGTTAACTCCTACTTTAACCACTCTATCTTGTCCAGCAGCATCTTTAGATAATGTGGATGTTGAGATGCGACAACAACTGCTTGTCAGGTGCATGACAAAAGTGAGAATTCACTTTGATTGTATTGTCACATTCTAGTATTTCAATGTTGACTTTTGAATTGTAAGAATACTACACGAGTTAGATCAAACGATCTTTTTTCAAGCTGTAGCTATAAATGAAAATAATACTTTCACGATCTAGAGCTTCATGTATAAGCCTATCAGAAGGTTCCATCAATATGTGTTTTACCAGTAAAATAGCGAATTGTGATGTTATCGGGTACAACTCATTTCTTGCTGTTAATATTTTGCTGTGTAATTATATCAAAATGGTTCAGTGCGTGGTGTGGAGTGAAACATACTAGACTATAAAAGGATGAAGAGTATAATGTTCCCTTCCCCACTGTAGCTGGAACAAAAAAAGTGAAGTTGCATAACTGAACTTTGTAATGCATAAATGTCTTAATGATTGACCAGTAAATGATCAATGCCATATTTTACCTTCCTGAGGATGCTCAGGCTATTGAGAAAGGGTCCGACCCGATATTTGATGTTGTGTTTTGACTGCTGCCTGGAGTGACCTTCATGGAAAGTTCTAGCATTTGTGGGCTTGTCATCTGAACTGCAGACTTGGGTTAAGCAACCCTGTGAAAGAGATAATTTGGACTCTGAAAAGTCACCATGTGAACACTTAAATCCTTTGATTAAAAGCTTGAACTTATAAATTCAATGTTGAAAAAATGTAATTAATCTTTTTACAAGGACCATTCATCAGATCCAGAATTCCTAAGTAATTTTGCCCAGGTTTTGTTTATAGCAGAATCTTTTGCATAAGATCCAGTTCATAGGGACACTGGCACATTTCTCTCAAATGTTTGACTCCTTAGATGTGTGAACCCCAAACTAGCCCAATAACTGGTACCACATCATGACAGTGCGATTTTCTTTTACTGGGTAATGAAATCACTTTCCAGGTACATTTACGCCCTTTTCCTTCCTGATATATTGGTAGATGAGAAGCACATTGATTCGACCTGGTACTGCACTGACTTAGATAAACTGCTGCTCTAAAAAAAAAAGTATTATATTCCATGGATGTTTTCTGCATCGACACTGAGGTGGCCCTGTTCTGAAGGTGTCTGATTGAAACTAAGGGAGTTCGGTCCAAACTATTAGCTGGTCTGAAAGTTCAGAGGATGTGCACGAGAGCCCAGAGATAGATGTCTATACTTAGCTACGTTAATAGTAATGAGAGTTTGTAGAAAACTAAACTGAGGCTTGATGCATTTGTTTCAATGCTGATCATAATGTTTGGACATATTTCAAGCCCAAACCAGTTAAACTTAGCTTGGCTTCGCTGAAAGTTGTAATACAATGCCTCCTTATTTTGTTTACAGCTGTCCATCCATTCTTGAAGCATATCCCAACCCTGGTGTGTTCTACACTATCATACCTGGGAGTCGGTCAGCACACTATTTGCTGAAGTGTTTTGCTGGTGTGTGTGTAAACTGGATATTAGGTCATGTGATGAGAAAATAACCCAGTTTTACTGAAAACTTATGTACATAATAGGCCACTCATATGATGAAATTGCAGCTCTTTTATTATGAATTGGTACTCGATAGATTAATTTTGAACTGCCCTTGTTTACATAACAATTCACAATGGAAAGCCTCTGAGACAAATCCACAATTAGATTTGATCTCCATATCCCCAAATTTTTTGTTTTAAACATATTGAATAGCATTCAAACAACCATTACAACCCTAAAATACTACCTATTGATTGGTTGGTACAACTGTTTCTTAACTAAGTATTATTTAGCTGACAACCGGTTACAACAGATCAAAGTTTTTTTTTAATGGATGTTAAGCTCTGGTTGTTAGTTGTCAACAGTGAGCTGCTAGTATTCAAATGGCATTTAGGGAAGAAGGCCCCGAAAGAAATAACTTTTCTTTGTTTGAGTTCTGCACATTTTTCTTAATCACTTGGTTAGTTATTATCAGCACTGGTTTTATTTGTGACCTAAAACCAACAAGTAATCATGTACGTATAATGATGCCAAATATTGTCAGTAGTAGCAGAAACACCTAATAGTAAATGAGATGACTTGGAGCTGGCAGAGACCCATTATCATCACCCAGAAGAAAATGCAGGCCTGTGCATTCTACAATCCCCTTTTCAGCTCTGGCCAAGAGGAGAAGATGACAGTCTCGTCCCAAGCCCCTCCAATGCTACCCAATAACTGGTCACCAGAAGAGATTCATGTCAGTGACTTTGAGTGTGTTGCATTACAATATTGCCTCATTTGCATCTCCCCAGTGCTACCCCTAATGGCAGACATCAGTAATTTGCCGTATAGACAATTGTAGTGATCAATAATTCACAACATACTAATGGGTTTTTTAATGAGTGGTTGGAGGCGTGAGGTCATGTAATGAAACTTCCATAACTCGTCCAACCACAGTTGGCAGTCCTCTGCTTAAGGCAGCCACAAATGAGTTAGTAGGATTTTGGGTGTCTTGAAAATCAGGTGACAAACCTGAAAAATTGGGTTGAAAACACCTTAAGAATGGCACAAACCCCCCCACAAAGTGGGTGAAACAACAACATGGCAGGTGAACCTGAGTGAGTTATGCAACAACTAGTGCTGGCAACTCAGATTGCCATTGCATGAGTTTGAAAGAAATGGAAAGTTTTATGTTGCTCCCAATGAACTTTTATCTTGCATGACAAAGAACACTATACTGAAGGTGTGAGTTCTTGCCATAACCTGCAGGCACAGGTGAAATGTGACTCTTAATTGTGTAATGTGTTGCGACTGTTCGAAGTTTATTCTGGAGCAGACTATGATTTATACATCCTCATCTTGGCTCCACTGGCCAATTCAGACACTTGACGCAGTTCAGACTCTGTACTTTATTTTCTCTGAAAATTAAACCTAAGGAAGGCCTATGAAGAGTTTTTTTGTCAGATAGGCCTCAAGGGCTTAGAAAGATAATTTTGACTGAATGGGGGCATTTTCCAACTGTTGCCTAAAACAGGTGGAAAGTCGACAGTGTGTCCACTCCATCCATCCACACAATAAATCCAGCAAGTGACCTGAACCATTTTCAGCTTTGGGCCTCCGTACAGTCAGCAAGCTGGCCAACACTCAGTGAGTGCGAGCGGGCAGCCCGCTGAAAGGATGGGGCAAGAATCCAGCAGTCAAGTCAAAAGTCAGCAGTAAAAAGGGGAGGCAAGGTGCACCCAGCAGCTGGCAATGGGTCGCAGTATCTTTATGGGGCCAGGAGGAACTTTCCTTTAAGGACCTTTGGCTAGGCTGCTCACAACCTAGCACAAATGGGTGGAGCGTGTGCGACTCCACTTCGCCAATTTTGACTTGAAATTTGCCAACACAGTGCTGCGACTGGTGTAGGACCCCGATTTGCATATGCAGGCAGCCTCCTTTCTATTTCAGTGCTGGGCACCTATTTGAAGGTCCACCTGAAAATTGCATCAGCCGAGCCTTGAGAGTCCAAGGGACAGCCGATGTTTCCCTGCCATTTTCAACTTCCATCCACCTCAAAAATGGGGCAGCCAGCAGTCAAAAATTGTCTCCAATGCATCTTCAATGGTTCCTACATTACAACAGTGACTACACGTCATAAGTACTTCATTGGGTATAAAGCGCTTTAGGATGTCCTGAGGTTGTGAAAGGCACTATATAAATGCAAGTCTTTCTTTCTTTTAATTTGCAAGCCTTGGGTTATTCATCTTGGAGCAGAGAAGGTTGAGAGGAGATGTGATAGAGGTGTTCAAAATCATGATGGGCCTAGACAGAGTAGATAGTGAGAACCTGTTCCCGTTGGCGGAAGGGTCGAGAACCAGAGGACACAGATTGAAGGTGATTGGCAAAAGAACCAAAGGCGACATGAGGAAAAAAATTTACACAGCGAGCGGTTAGGACCTGGAATGCGCTGCCTGAAAGGGTGGTGGAGGCAGACTCAATCTCGGCTTTCAAAAGGGAGTTGGATAAGTATCTGATGGAAAAATATTTGCAGAGCTATGGGGAAAGGGCGGGGGAGTGGTACTAGCTGAAGTGCTCTTGCAGAGAGCCGGCACGGGCTCAACGAGCCAAATGGCCTCCTGTGTTGTGATCACTCTATGATTCTATAATTGAGTATTATAAATGGTTCAGCGCCGAGTGTTGAAGGCTGAAGCACTGTGACTTTTAAAGTTACTGAGTCGCTAAGGAGCATTGAAATAATTTTCTTTTACCAATTCCTGCCACTAAAGTTTTGGTGTGTTTGACCTGTGTAAATAATTGTGAGTTTGCCTTTTTATTAGACTTTTGCTTGTTTTCTTGAGTTTTAGTCATGTTCACACTAAAAACTGACTTTGTCTGAATTTATCCAATTTTTTTGGCTCGTTTTTTTACCCTTGATTTTCTCCTTTTTTTATACGCTAAAAATAGAAACTGAAGAACATCCAAAAATCTGCGATGAGGAGAATTTTGTAAAAATTGTTACAATCTGGAATGCACTGCCTGAAAAGATGGTGGAAGCAGATTCAATAATAACATTCAAAAGGAAATTGGATAGATATTTGAAAAGGAAAAAAAAATTGCAGGGCTATGGGAAAAGAGCAGCGGAGTGGGACAAATTGTACAGCTCTTACAAAAAGCCAGCACAGGCACGAGAGGTTGAATGGCCTCCTTCTGTGCTGTAAGATTCTTTGATTAAATCAGCAATGAAGACTGACTTTAATGATCCGTACAATTGAGTGACGCCACAAATGTATTTTAGCTTATTTATACCTGACCTGATCTGCTTGTTGGCTTGCATTTAAGATATTCAATTTTTACAGCAGAACAGAACTGGTTAACTTTCATATCAACGACAAGTAAACCAATATTATAGCTATGCACATCCAGTGTACATGGGCATTGTTTTTCATCTCTGCCTTTTGTAAGAAAGAAGAAAGAAGCTGCATTTACATAGCCCGTTTTATGACTCCAGGACATCCCAAAGAGCTTTACAGCCAATTACATGGTGCCATGGGACTTTTCACAACCACTTGAGAGGGCAGAGAGGGCCTCGGTTTAACATCTCTTCAAAAGATGGAACCTCTGACAGTGCAGCACTCCCTCTGTACTGCACTGAAGTGTCAGTCTAGATTATGTGCTGAAGTGTCTGGAGTGAGACTTGAACCCTTAACCTTATGACTCAGAATGTGAGAGTGCTAGCACTGAGCCAAGAACGACACCTTGTAGAGCGTGAATTGCTAAATCATTAAAATAGTTATAAATTAGTAGGTTTTCAGTTTATTTTGCGTTTTGCAGTATCGTTGTCTGTTTTGACACAAGGCAAAGGAGAGGAGAATGCAAAAACAGAAAATAGTGTGTTCTAAACCCTGGATACACACACCTTTGACTTTCATTACAACATTTTTGTTTACTGATGTATTTTTATTCAATTCTTTATTATTTGTGATTACTATAGCTTTAGATCATTAGCAGTTCAGATGAAGATTAATGAAAGGTTTTCTATCTTGGAAAGTCTTCATATTTAGCTCCAGTGCGGTTTCCACCCAGTTGGAATCCTTCTTTCTGAATATATGTCTATAATTGACTACGTCGTGCTGCTGGATAGAAGCAAGCGTAATTAGGTTAAAATACTGTCCTGTGGTAGTAACTTTGAAGATAAAGATTTCAATTTTAAATTTCTGATTACTTGAAGCTACTGTTTGTGTCTTCCATGTTGATTCTGTGGTTCTTTAATCCAGCTCCTTAAATCATCCTAGTGTCTTGATTTAGAGCATTGCAGGGTTTATATGACAAGGGCTGTAAATACTAATGAGGGAAAGAACAATATGTAAAGTAAGAAGCAGACAAGGAAAAGGTCAGAAGCTCCAAAGGTTATACCGGAGACGTATCAAAGGTTAACAACAGCCTTCGCACCAGCCTTAGACAAAACCTATTATTTACAAAATTGCTGACAAAGCCTAGTAAAAAGGCATCTGGTTCTGCATATGCTTTACAGCAGCCCTGTAGCAAAATCTAATATGGCAGCATGCATCATTGTACTATACGTCTCCTTTTTTGTCAAGGGAACGCCAGGCAATGGTAATTTAATTATTTAAAATTGCAGAGTAGAAGTAACACAACAATACTGTGAAAACAAAGAGTGGCTTCCCGCTGAAATCATTCCTCGTTTATTATTTTCCATGGATCCACAAAAGCTCCCCTTTGTTTTCTTTTAAGGCAACTTTTCCCCAACTTTCTCCACTGAAAGATTTGCCTCACATCAGTCCACAGATGCCAGCCACTCCCTGCTGCCTAACCTGAGTTGCCATTCTTCAAGTGTGATGGCGAAGATTGGCCAGCTGTATGATAGTTAATGGCATCAGAGGCAATTTCCGTCTGTCCTCCCCTGCTGTGCACTTTCTAGCACTTTTTCTAATTGTTCAGCTGGCTGTGTGACACCCACAGGAACCCATTACTATGTTTAAAAGTCTCCAATTGAAGCTACTTAGAAATTGACACCTGCCGGTAAGCTTTACATTTTTTTCCAATTTGGAGTGTACATTTTCTCTATGAAGGGACATATCCCACTTACCTCAGTATAGAGGGCTTAGTTGCAGGTTGGTAGAAGGATTCCTAATTATGTACTGAGGTAGCACTGAAGATTAAGCAGCTACAACTATGTAGCTTACCAGAGCAGATTACTGATGTGCTTCATGTTGCTTGTCCAGAGCCCTCCCCATTAGGGTTATCAGGAGCTGAGTGGGGAGCTACATTCCTATTGGCCAATCCTTTTGCGAACTCCACGATTTTGTGCTAAAAGCAACAGTACATACATAATATAATGTTGCACATAAAATAAAGCACTAATGCAAAACTACAAAGAAGGTCAGCAATGCGGAGTGGCCTCGAACCAGGAGGATATCAAGCAAGGAAATAGAGGCAATGTAATGCATTAACAAGGTTGCCCTCTGGTGTTTTACATGAGAAATGACAGATGCTTCTGTTGCAGGCTAAAAATACTCATCACAAATACAGTGGAACCAATTACTATGCAGAAAAATTAATTGCCATGGAAAAAAAACTGGACAACAAATCTCCAGTGTTGGCCTGATTTTATGGTTAGTTAACAAGCACAAAAGTCATGATTGTGCACATGACACATTAAAAGAAGCAATATCAACAGGAGAACCTCCTTGGAACAAAGATGGAAACTTTACAACTCACTGTAACAACTAGTTCCATGATCCTGGTAGAAGTTCCATTGGAGTTAATTGAAGCACAAAGTGAGTAACTATTTAATCTTCATGAGCGATATTGCCAAAAGTTGTGAAAGGACAAGTACAAGAATTGTGTGTTTCTGAATAATTCTATTCTGTCAATCTTCAAAAAAATAGGAACTCTGAACTGACAAGCATCCTCTGAGGCTATAAGGGATGGAGTTTACTTGCATTAACTCTAAATGTTGACATGATTTAAATCCATTAACATCATCACTGCTGCATTGCTAATGTCAGTGTCTGGACTTTTAGGAGAATAGTATTGGTATCCGGACCGTCGGTAGAATTATATCAGTGCCTGGGGCCATTGATAGAATAATATTGTTATTTGGACTTTTATAGAATAGTATTAGTTTTAGCGTAATAACAACAGAAAATGCTGGAATAACTCAGCAGGCCAGGCAACATCCATGGAGAGAAATTAGAGTGACGTTTCGTGTCTAACTCCTCTACATTGGGGGGACCAAACGCAGATTGGGTGACCGCTTTGCGGAACACCTCCATTCAGTCCGTAAGGGTGACCCCGAGCTTCCGGTCGCCTGTCATTTTAATTCACCGCTCCATTCCCACTCGGACCTCACCGTCCTCGGCCTCTTGCATTGTTCCACGGAAGCTCAACGTAAACTCGAGGAACAGCACCTCATCTTCCCATTAGGCACTTTGCAGACTTCCGGACTCAATATCGAGTTCAACAATTTCAGATCATAACCTCGGCCCCTATTACATTTTTACTTATATTTTTTTTCCACCCCTTTGTTTTGGATCTTCCCTTCTCCCCTTTCCTTTTTTTTCTCTCTCCCACACGGCAGCTGTCTCCCATCCTGCCAGTACCCTTCACACCTAATCTTGCTGTCTTTGTCTCCACTTGTCCTATTACCATCTCGTCTGGTTTTGAATACCTCTTAGACCCCGATTTTTGGCTTGTGTGGGAAATGGTCGGATTTCCCCGAATGTGGGGTTTCTGACACACTTAAAAAAGTGTCAGCCAGCCCCATGCAATTTTCCCTCAATTGGCCAATTAATTCCCAGCATGTGGGAAGCCTTGCTAATTGTCTAAATCGAGTCAGAAATCCCCACAGTATGATGTCATCATTCGTGGTACTTTCAAGGTCCATGGCAAGCACTGCATCCTCTGAAGGCTTCCAAACGAACCATACAGGATGGCATAAGGAGCCTGCAGCAGCTGTGGCCAGCGCCATACCCCGAGCTGCCTTCAAATTCGACTAGGCTTCACTGCAGGCATTATTGGATGGGGTTAGGGCCCACAGGGAGGTCCTCTTCCCTAGGTCAGGGAGGTGAGGCCTCCCACTGAGACCAATGCTGCATGGATGCAGGTGTCAGCAGATGCCAACTCGCTGGGAGTCACCAGAGGAACCTTGGCATTATATCTCTAACTCCTTCCTTTACTCCCCCACAGTACCGTCCAGAGCCCCCGTCCTCACTGTGGAGGAGGAAGAGGCGGTGCAGCCAGACTCCTCAGAGGAAGCTCCAACCTCTGAGGGTGCAGTGTCAGCAGAAGTAAGCGCACCCAGCACCAGCGCAGACACTCACACCTCGGGGGGACCTTTGGGACATAGAGTAGTGTTGTCACCTGGTGTTTCACAGCTGACAAGTGAGCCTCAGCAGATTCTGGAGACAGGGACAGCAGTGGAGAGTCCTTGTCGGAGGGCGCAGGGCTCTGCCAGCTCAGTTCAGCTGCGCTGCATCTCGACCCTCTGCCTCTGGGTCCATCCGCAAGAGAAGAGGTGATGGATCTCCATGCACAGATGCAGGAGTCTCTGGCAGGTTTTGTCTCCAGGGTCGCTGCGAGTGTGGAGCGAATGGAGGAGTCCATAGCGACCATGAGCAGAGCCTTTGTGGAGTCATTGGTGCATGAACGCAGCACCATGGAAAGGTTGGCAACCTCCATAGAGGAGATAAGTCGCCAGGGTAGGGAAAACATGGTGAGTGCTCATAAGAGAATTACATCTCTTGAGGAGCGTTGGCCATCTGTTGAACAGAGAAACCAGATCTTCATGGAAGTCCTTCTGAGTAGGACTGCCAGTGCAGAAACAGGTCCCACTGGCCCCCTAAAGTGCAGCAAGGTGCTCTCAAGCCACTTCCAAGCGCTGGCCCCTTCTGGCTTGTGCAGCTTCAGGTGAGTGAGCAGCAGCCTGGTGCTCCTGGTAATCATCCTGCTGTTCCTGGTTCTGCTGCTGCCACCTCTGCTGTTGGAGATCCTCTAATACCAGGAAGGGAAGGTGCCAAAGGTCTCCCATGCTTCTAGCAGATGCCTCGGTTGAGGAGGTCCTGAGTTAGGGTGGTGAGAGGGGCTTCCCAGGAGCTCACACTGAAGAAGTGTGTGAGGCTCCAACTTTCTGCAGCTGCTCCTAAGGCTTCAAATAGTTCCCCCAAGCCTTGATCAACAAGGTCCTGCAGCCTGCTCTTTAAATATCTTCAGCCCTCAGCGAACTGCTGCTGCAAGCAAGCAAGCCAGCTGTTTTCATGCCAGCTCTCATCGGCGGGGTTCTCCACAGGCGGGTTTCAGGTGGGGAAAGCCCCAAAGTCGCAACGGCACGGGAAAATCCACTTCAACAAGCAGATAATTGCTTGTTAGTGCTCCGACGAGCAGTCCCGCCAGCAGCGGGCGGGACTGAAGCCGGGCGCGTGAAAATGGCGGTCCGAAAGTCGGACGGGGCGGGGAATCAGGCGGGGGGGGTCCCGACCCGCCTTTTCCGCGATTTTCGGACCACGGCCGCATGAAAAGCCGCCCGACAGCTGTCCGAAAATCGGGGCCTTAATGTCTCTTTTACCTCTTTTACTTCTTTTGTTCTATCGCAGCCCTGCCTTCGATCTATTTTATTTCCTTTCCAGTTTGTAAAAGGGTTAGACACGATACATCACTCTAATTTCTCTCCATGGATGTTGCCTGGCCTGCTGAGTTTTTCCAGCATTTTCTGTTGTTATTTCGGATTTCCAGCATCTGCAGTATTTTGCTATCATATTAGTTTTAGCGTCACTGATTCCAACAGTGCATCAACTTACTGTGCAATCTATTCCCAATTAAGTGCTCTTCAATTGCCACCTCCTCCCACCCCAGCCTTTAACCTTGCTCTACCTTCCCCATCTCTTTTTAACCCCAGTTTAATTTTTCCCTCTGGTCTCCAGCATCACAGTCCTACCTTTGCTCCAGTCCAATTATCCCCCCACTCTCTAACCCCAACCAAACTTAACACTGCAGCTGCTCTTCATTCCCCATGTCCAATGCCACGGGAGACAGACTAGTTATTGTCAAATCGCTTACTTGTTATTCTTACCTATTATTATTACAACAGACATCAAAGCACGAAGCACACTGCTTGCTAGTTTTACCAATAAAATTTGAAAATTTGCAAAGCAAAGCAAGGGTTAGGGACAGTAAGCAATCCCTTCCTACAGGTGACATTTAAGAGGCAGTTAGATGGAGTGTCAACATTAATTCATGGATGACAGTGGAATGTAGTGGTCACTTCAGAAATCCCGCTTTCCCAGTAGGAAAGGAGCGCTCAAAGAGGACACAAGTAGGAGAATTGGCGCTGAAGTGTTGTGCGGCCCATAGCTTCAAACCATGCTCCCTTCAAGCATGATTCCATGTGGAGAATGTGTGAGCATGGAATTTATCCTGTAATGCTGTTCTAAAGTAAACAGTTGATAGAGCCAAATTAAGCTACTTAGTGATGGCGTCTGCCCTCTCAGGTGGACGTAAACGATCCCATGGCACTATTTCGAAGAAGAGCAGGGGAGTTATCCCCAGTGTCCTGGCCAATATTTATCCCTCAACAACAGACAGGAAGGAAAGGGAGGTGGGGTTGCTATGTTAATCAAGGATGGAATCACTGCAATAGTCAGAAATGATATTGGGTCAAAGGATCAGGATAGTGAAACAGTTTGGGTGGAGATAAGGAATAATAAGGGGAAAAAGTCACTAGTGGGCGTAGTCTATAGGCCTCCTAGCAGTTGCAAATCTGTTGGTCAGAGTATAAATCAGGAAATAGTTGGGGCTTGTAATAAGGGAACAGCTATAATCATGGGGGATTTTAACTTTCATATTGACTGGACTAATCAAATTGGGCATGGCAGCCTCGAGGAAGAGTTCATAGAGTGTATTAGGGATGGGTTCCTTGAGCAGTATGTAACTGAACCAACCAGGGGGCAGGCAATCTTAGATCTGGTCCTGTGTAATGAGACAGGATTAATAAAAAATGTCTTAGTAAAGGATCTCCTTGGAATGAGTGACCATAATATGGTTGAATTCCAAATTCAGTTTGAGGGTGAGAGAGTCGGATCTCAAACCAGTGTACTGAGCTTAAGTAAAGGAGACTATGAAGGTATGAGAGTAGAATTGACTAAAGTGGACTGGGAAAACAGATTAAAGTGTAAGATGGTACAAGAGCAGTGGTCTACATTCAAGGAGATATTTCACATCTTTCAAGATAAATATATTCCACTGAGGAAAAAGGGGAGTAAAAGAAAAGACAGCCATCCGTGGCTTAGTAAAGTAATAAAGGATCGTATCTGACTGAAAACAAGGGCATATAAAGTAGCCAAATCTAGTGGGAGGATAGAAGATTGGGAAGCATTTAAAAGCCAGCAAACAATAACTAAAAGATTAATTAAGAAAGGGGAGATAGATTATGAAAGTAAACTAGCAAAAAATATAAAAACAGATAGCAAGAGTTTCTTCAGCTATATAAAAAGAAAAAGGGTGGCGAAAGTGAACGTTGGTCCCTTAAAGGATGGGACCGGAAAACTAGTGGTGGGGAACATGGAGATGGCAAAGATGTTGAACAAATATTTTGTATCAGTCTTTACAGTAGAGGACACTAAAAATATCCCAACACTGGACAAACAGGGGGCAATGGCGGTGGGGGGGGGGGGGGGGGGAAGGAGCTAAACACGATTAAAATCACTAAGGAGATAGTACTCGGTAAAATAATGGAACTTAAGGCGGATAAATCCCCCGGACCTGATGGCCTACATCCTAGGGTCTTGAGAGAAGTGGCGGTAGGGATTGTGGATGCATTGGTGATTATTTTGCAAAACTCCCTGGACTCAGGAAGGGTCCCGGCAGATTGGAAAACTGCTAATGTAACACCCTTATTTAAGAAGGAAAGTAGACAAAAAGCTGGAAACTATAGACCAGTTAGCCTAACATCTGTGGTTGGCAAAATGTTGGAGTCCATTATTAAGGAAACAGTAACAGAGCATTTGGATAAACATAATTTAATAGGACAGAGTCAGTATGGTTTTATGAAGGGGAAGTCATGTTTGACAAATTTGCTCGAATTATTTGAGGACGTAACATACAGGGTGGATAAAGGGGAACCAGTGGATGTAGTGTATTTGGACTTCCAAAAGGCATTTGACAAGGTTCCACACAAAAGATTACTGATCAAGATAAAAAATCACGGGATTGGGGGTAATATACTGGCAGGGGTGGAAGATTGGCTATCTAACAGAAAGCAAAGAGTTGGGATAAATGGTTCATTCTCGGGCTGGCAATCAGTAACTAGTGGTGTTCCGCAGGGGTCAGTGCTGGGACCCCAACTCTTTACAATCTATATTAACGATTTGGAGGAAGGGACCGAGTGCAACATATCCAAGTTTGCCGATGATACAAAGATGGGAGGGAAAGCAGTGAGGAGGACATAAAAAACCTGCAAAAGGACATAGACAGGCTAAGTGAGTGGGCAGAGATTTGGCAGATGGAATATAATATTGGAAAGTGTGAGGTTATGCACTTTGGCAGAAAAAATCAAAGAGCAAGTTATTATCTAAATGGAGAGAAACTGCAAAGTGCAACAGTACAAAGGGATCTGGGGGTCCTGGTGCATGAAACACAAAATGTTAGTATGCAGGTGCAGCAGGTGATCAGGAAGGCCAATGGAATCTTGGCTTTTATTGCAAGGGGGATGGAGTATAAAAACAGGGAAGTCTTGCTGCAGTTATACAGGGTATTGGTGAGGCCACACCTGGAATACTGCGTGCAGTTTTGGTTTTCATATTTAAGAAAAGATATACTTGCTCTCGAGGTGGTTCAGAGAAGGTTCACTCGGTTGATTCCGGAGATGAGGGTGTTGACGTATGAGGAAAGGTTGAGTAGGTTGGGACTCTACTCATTGGAGTTCAGAAGAATGAGAGGCGATCTTATCGAAACATATAAGATTGTGAGGGGGCTTGATCGGGTGGATGCGGTGAGGATGTTTCCACTGATGGGTGAGACTAGAACTAGGGGGCATAATCTTAGAATAAGGGGCTGCCCTTTCAAAACTGAGATGAGGAGAAATTCCTTCACTCAGAGGGTAGTAAATCTATGGAATTTGCTACCCCAGAGAGCTGTGGAAGCTGCAACATTAAATAAATTTAAAACGGAGATAGACAGTTTCCTAGCAGATAAGGGAATTAGGGGTTACGGGGAGAGGGCAGGGAAGTGGACGTTAGTCTAGATTCGGATCAGCCATGATCCTATTGAATGGCGGAGCAGGCCCGAGGGGCCGTATGGCCTACTCCTGCTCCTTATGTTCTAACTAACATAACAAAAACAGATTATCTGGCCATTATCACATTGCTGTAAGTGAGAGCTTGCTGTGCACAAATTGGCTGCTGCATTTCCCACATTACAACAGTGACTCCACTTCAAAAAGTGCTTCATTGGCTGTAAAGCGCTTTGCGATGTCCAGTGGTCGTGAAAGGCGCTATATAAATGCAAGTCTTTCTTTTTTCAGCATGGTTGAACCCTGCTTTATTGGCCAATGCTTCAAAGCTAACACAATGTTTCTTTATTTATGTTTTATTAATTGTGTAGAAGAACTATTTATGATTTGGGTCAGGCAGGTTAAAGCAATGTGTTCCTGCAGTGTAATTTTCATTAACAGTACTTGTTGGCAGGGTCTCCCCTGATGGTTTAGTGCATATGTGATGTGGTACTGAGCCATGCAGACGGGAAGGTCCCAGCTGACCTATTCAAGAGATATACAATTGGTCTCCATGTCCCCAGGCCATGGAGTAAATGAATCATCTAAAGTTCCTGCTCATAATTGGTATCTAGTGATTTGTGTTGAAAATTAAGCATGTGTGAACATCAGGTAAGGACAGGATCTGATTGTGTGGGCTGTGATATTCCCCACTGTCAAACATTTTGCCAAAACTCACTGTCTAGGCTCACACATGGAGAATGGCCACTTGGGTGAGCTGTCACAGGGCTGCGAGATTCTAGATGGGTCACTGCCTTCACGAGAGAAGCATAATTTGTAGACAAAATGCAAAAGATAGATTTTTAAAAAATATTTCAGCAGTTAGTGGGCATAGATTGTAGCAAAGAAGATACCAAGTCTAGTGTTGTATGTGACACCAAGCATGGCAAATTTGAGGGGACATTGGGTTATTATTGTTTCTAAGTTCTCTTGTACAAAAAGTCACCAGAAAGACATTCAAGTCAGCCTTCAAAAACTTTGTTTTATGGAAGCAACTTGGAAAGATTGATTCTTCTGCTTTCAAAATATGTAGGACATTCAGGGCAAGCATTTTCTTGTTGAATGTTATTTTCCTGTGGTAGATGTAGAAATAGTTTGACACATTTGAACAGTTCATTGCTTCCATTTTTTCAGAGAAATTACTTTACATACAAAACAGTAAAAACCATCTCGTAACTAGTATACTGTGAAGATAAGATAGCCTCTGTGATAATATAAACATTAGGCCGCGATTTCACCAGCGGAGACAGGATTGCGGCGAGAGAGGTGGTTGGCGGGTTCTGGTCCCGCTCCCGGCTGCAGCCGCTCTGTGAAAAGGACTTTCTCATTGAAACATACAAAATTCTTACAGGGCTTGACAGGGTAGATGAAGGGAGGATGTTTCCTCTGGCTGGGGAGTCTCGAACCAGGGGTCACAGTCTCAGAATAAGGGGTCGGCCATTTGGGACTGAGATGAGGAGAAATTTCTTCACTCAGAGGGTGATGAATCTTTGGAATTCTCTACCCCAGAGGGCTGTGGAGGCTCAGTCGTTGAGTATATTCAAGACAGAGATAGGTTTTTCAATATTAATTGAATCAAGGGATATGGGGATGGTTCAGGAAAGCGGAGTTGAGGTGGAAGATCAGCCATGATCATATTGAATGGAGGAGCAGGCTAGAAGGGCCAAATGGCCTACTCTTGCTCCTATTTCTTGTGATCTTACGTTCTTAATTGGGCTTGTTAAGCCCGCCCTGGGGAGTTCCTGGCCAATTAAAAGGAAGCGGTCTGATGACGTAATTTGATGACACGTCATCAGCCGGTTTCCTTAAAGCGACCATGGCCACATTAATTTTGACAGTTGTGCTGTCAGTGTTCTGCAGCATTGAGGTGCTGCAAACACTGACAAGCACTGCACGGCTGCACCCAGGCTCTTGCATGACTCCCCCCATTTGCTTATGGAGGGAGTCACAGCACGCAGGCAGGTTCTCTTCTCTTCCAAGGGTGGAAGAGACCTCTCTCAGAGACCAACGTAGCCTGGTTGCACATTGCACAGGAGGGCACAAGCAGGGATGTCGTCAGGAGGGCCAGGCTGCAGTGGTGCAAACCTTTCAATGATCTCAGTAGATCAGGAAACGTTACTGCAAAGCCACACTCACCTCATCCTGCTGTGCCATTCATCACATCCCCATCACTCTGCCTTCCCTACCTTACTCCTGCACATCCTTACTCACATCAACTTACCTTGCACCTCCACCTATCCCTCTCTATCTACATTATCACTTCCCCATCTCACTAGCCACCCTGCACATTCACCCTCATCCTAGTCCAATCATACCAACTAACAGCACACAAGGGTAGGCGCTTGGGTGTTTTAGCTAATGTTCATGTAAATTTTATGTTAGTGTTGTCAAACATTGAAATCTTTATTTTCAACACTTTGCCTTATTGTACAGATCTGTGCTCACCTTTGTGAGTTGCAGTGAATAGTGAGACATAACGGTATCCCCCGCAATAGTGATGGGTGTGAAAGGAATGGCTTGGGCATTGTCGGGATGCTTTATGGTGATGGTTTGGGGTGGTGTTAATCTGACGCATCATGTGGCAGCCAGGGTGTACAGCATCAAGTGAAGTAAATCTGGCCATGGTGAGGCCATTGCTGGGCTCCCAGGCAGCAATGTTGGTGGGTGCTGATGCAATGTGTCCTGTGCAGCATCAGGTGATTGCGGAGAAAGTTGGTATTGTTGTTGGTGATGTTGGTGTGCCTGGTGATGTTGGTGTTGGGGCTGATTGTGGAGGGATTCAGAGGACCAAGGTGAGATTTTTTCAAGGGCACCGATGCTGCTGTAATACATGGCAACTGAAGTTGAGATAACAGAAGCGATCTGTCAACAATGAGAGAGCTTGCTCCAAGGAGGTGACAGTGGACAGCTCAAAAGTGTCTTCCAAGTCCTGAAGGCTCAAGATTCTGACATTGGAAAGTGACCAGCTGTGAAATGGTAGCTTTCATACCACTTTTGCAGCTGTCACCTATTCAAACCAATGGTGAGACATAGAGAACCTGACCTACTTACCTGACGTGATCTCCGACCGACGTGAACCCCGTTAAAAATGTGGAAAAATAGAAAAAGGCTGGCAAAATAGTAGTAAACAAGCACTTAACAATCTTAAATGCCTCCTCCGCCGCTTGGTGTCGGATCTGTTCTGAAATCGCAGACCCGACACTTTGGAAACTGAAATGGAGGTGGGTTCGGAGCGGGTTCCCAGCCCACTGTCAGTCATTGCGATTTTGACAGCGGACCCGCCTCCAAACCCGCACTCTGAGCACCGGCAAAATTCAGCCCTGAGTTTCACTGAGATTTTTTGTATTTTTTTAATCTTTGCCAAAGTGAATTGAGGTCATTTTATACTGCAGATTCCATCTGTCCGCTGGGAACTGAATTAAGACAAACCTAAATTATTTCATTTAAGTGCCTCAGATAATTCAGAGAAAGGCAAGACTTTAATCTTACATCCCTTGGCTAGTTTGAATGCAAGATCCAAATTTGAAAGATGTTGTTTGTATAGTGTCTCATCTAATCCTTTTGCTATCACTTGGCAGAAATATTCTCTGAACTGACACTATTCAGAGTTATATAGACATGAAAGTGTTGCACATTATAAGGTTGAATCACTTGTTCATGCTTTGATTGTAATTCACTTAATAATGTATGTGAAAAAAATTCTGGTGATTTTTTAAAAATTAGTGTGCACAGGGAGAACTGAAGTAATGTTATTGGTGTATTTTAATTCCACTAGGCATTATCTGTCTACACCATGGGATTATTTTGGGTGAATTTTGTGATACCTTATGTGATAAGGGGTGGTATAATGTGGTAGTTGTAGGGGATTCAATAATTAAGGGGACAGATAGCATCCTTTGTAAGCAGGATCGAGAGTCCCACATGGTATGTTGCCTACCTGGTGCCAGGGTGAGGGACATCTCAAACCGCCTTGAAAGGATGTTGTTGTCGAGAATTACTAAAGTCTATAATTAAGGAAAGAGTGACCAAAAACCTTGAAAATTTTCAGCTGACCAGAGAGAGCCAGCATTTGCAAAGGGTAGGTCATGCCTGACGAACCTGATTGAATTTTTTGAAGAAGTGATTAAAGTAGTGGACAGAGGAATGTTTGCTTCTTATATGGACTTCTAGAAGGCATTTGATAAAGTCCCTCGTAGGAGACTGTTAGCTAAAGTTGAAGCTCGTGGAATTGAAGGCAAATTATTGACCTGGTTACGAAATTGGCTGAGTGGCAGGTGGCAGAGTAGGGATAATGGGCAGCTCTCTAATTGGCAGGATGTGACTAGTGGTGTCCCGCAAGACTCTGTGTTGGGGCCTCAACTATTCACCGTATTTATTAATGACTTAGGTGATGGGATAGAAAGCTACATATCCAAGTTTGCCAATGACACAAAGATAGGCGGTATTGTAAGCAATGTAGATTATAAAGAGATATTAATAGATTAACAGATTAAGGGGGGAAAATTCGGGGCGCTAATGGGAAGTGCAAAGCAACTAGCGCCCGGGCGCTGCGCCGCTAATGCCTCACGCTATGTCCGACAGGGTCAGGGGGGCGTTTTTGCGGCCGGGGCGGCGATAATTAAAGGGCAGGTGCCAGGCGGCCATTTTATTTGGGCCGCCTGCCAGCACCTGCCCCCCTCTCGCCTCCTCCTGCAGGGTACTGGCCGCGATCCGTCAGCCCAGCACTCCTTGTTGAGTGCCGAGCTCTTTTGCCGGCACCCCGCTCCCCAGTGGTCCAGCAGGGCCCCTGTGCGTGCTGCGCTAGGCCCCTCCCCTTTAATCAGGGGAGGGAGGCCTGCAGTACCATGGCGCAATGTGCCGACGCATATGGTGCTGCTGCACGTAGCGCCGCGATATTCAATGGGACCGCCCCAAGAGGGGGAGCACTTCCAGAAGCGCCCCACCCCCTGCTTGGGGCGTTATCATTGAATTTCGGGTGCGGGGGCACTAACTTTATTAGGGCCTGGCGAAGTTATCGCCCCAAAGGGGACACGAGCTAATTTTTTCCCCTAAGTGACAAGGTAAAACTGTGGCAAATGGATTTCAATATAGGTAAATGTGAGGTCATCCACTTTGGACCTAAAGAGGGTAGAACAGGATGCTTTCTAAATGGTGAAAAGCTAAAAACAGTGGGGCCTAGAAATTCAGTGGGCTGCGCCACCAGTTAGCGCCCAAAGAGCGCACTCAGTGGCTTTAGCACCACTGGCCACGCCTCCCGCGATATTTAGTGGGGCGCTAATGGCGGCGTTAGCTTGTAGCGCTGCGCCGCCACCGATGATGTCATTGGTGTGCGCAGCGCCCCGCTCCCGCCCCGATCGCGATATTTGGTCGCGCCCGCCTCTGTAGCGCCGGTCGCAAATCGCGACCGGTTCACAGGGCCTACCTGTGGCGGTAGTGGCGCAAATTAAGGTGGAGGTGCGGGGCGGCCATTTTTTCCGGTGGCCGCCTGCCAGCACCTCCTCGCGCCGCCCTCCCCGGCCTCCTGATCCACCCCCGGCTGTGTCCCAAAAGCCCGGCACTTCTCGGTGTCGGGCTCTTTTGCTGGAACTCGCGATCGGTGATCGCGCTGGTGCAGGCCCCTCCCCCTTAAGAAGGGGAGGAAGGCCTGCAGTACAGCAGCGCGCCGTGCCACAGCATGTGGCGCTGTGGCATGTAGCGCGGCGATATTCAGTTTGTGCGCCCCAAGCGGGACACGGGGAGCCTCGAGCAGCGCCCCGAGTCCCTCTTGGGGCGCTCCCACTGAATATCGGGAGGGCGCAAGCGGCTCTGGCCGGAGCGCAAATTCCGGCGCCCAGGTGAGCTTGGCGCCACCGAATTTTTAGCCCTGGCGGTCCAAAGAGACTTGGGGGCTCCAGGTACATAGATCATTAAAATGTCATGAACAGGTACAGAAAATAATCAAAAAGGCTAATGGAATGCCGGCCTTTATATCTAGAGGACGAGAATACAAGGGGGTAGAAGTTATGCTGCAGTTATACAAAACCCTGGTTAGACCACACCTGGAGTACTGTGAGCAGTTCTGGGCACCACACCTTGGGCTCCACACCTACTGAACTCCACAAATAAACTATAAAGCCTGCACATCTGCCAATGCACTTTATTATGGTTATGTTTATGTTAATGTATTACAAGCCAAATTAATGTTGAGTGTTTAAATGTCTTAATCTAAATGTACACTCTCGGGAGCCGCAAGCCTACATTTCGTTGTACTGCACTTGTGCACTAACAATGACAATAAAGTTGATTATTATTATTATTGGGAAGGATATTTTGTGGCCTTGGAGGGTGTGCAGCGTAGGTTTACCAGAATGATACCTGGACTCCAAGGGTTAAATTACGAGGCGAGATTACACAAACTAGGGTTTTATTCCTTGTAATTTAGAAGGTTAAGGGGTGATCTGATCGAAGTTTTCACAATATTAAGGGGAACAGATAGGGTAGAGAGAAACTATTTCCGCTGGTTGGGGATTCTAGAACTAGGGGGCATAGTCTAAAAATTAGAGCCAGAGCTTTCAGGAGTGAAATTAAGAAACACTTCTACACACAAAGGGTGGTAGAAGTTTGGAACTCTCTTGCACAAATGGCAATTGATGCTCGGTCTATTGTTAATTTTATATCTGAGATTGATAGATTTTTGTTAACCAAAGGTATTATGGGATGTGGGCCAATGGCAGGTATATGGAGTTAGGCCACAAATCAGCCATGATCTCATTGAATGGCAGGGCAGGTTCAAGGGGCTAAATGGCCTACTCCTGTTCCTATGTTCCTATAACACATGACCTCAGGTTACTGGGCTATAAGCTTTGCAAGTTCTTCAATTTATTTTACAAACCATCCAAACCTAAAATGTAGATTGAATAATGAGTGGAGATGAGGGAGAAAACAGTTGTGTAACTTCCATGCTGACTGGCTTTGACTTTGGAGGTTATTCAGTTGTGATGTTAGTCCCAAGGGTGGGGTTATTTGCCTTTCAATAAATCCTTACTTACTGTTTGTTCTCTATCTACATCACTGCTCCTAAGTCATGTACCCTGTTAATACTGCTTGTATTTTTTATTTTTGTCATCTTGTTTAAGTTCCAGTTGGAGTCCTAAACCACTGATGTACACTCCACTTATGTGATAAGAATCAGAAAGCTGCAGTCTGATGAGACCTTCGCATCAAAACGTGTTTAGAAGAGCAAATTAAACCACAAAGTTTAAGTAGCTGGGCATATGATTCGAGACTGAAGAGAGCTGAAAGCATTTATAATACTGATAAATTTCAAATTGTTTCAGTGCTAATAAAATCCTGCAGCTTGATCTGTGCTAGGCCATCTTCTTTGTTCATTCTTCCATAAATCACTTTAATCTGAAATCAATTATGAATAATTTTCAAACGAATTATCAAAATATGCAAAACATATTTACCAAAATACAACTTCTCAGAAACATCCTTACTAGGGCACTCTCTACCATATTTGTAACTGTGACTTCCACTTTATAAGATCAGAAGCTAGTAACAAATTACGGCAGCTTCAAGCTCTCTGACCATGAGAGTGCAGGTTGGGCACTTTCTCGTGGGAGGAATGTCACCGGGGTTAATGATTGGATACTTCTATGACACCACCTGAGACTAAGGCCTGGGCCCTTAAGGCATCTACTGCCTTCACAGAAAGGTAGTGGCATATGATTTTGTTGCAGCAATATTTAGACGCATGTTCAGGAGCTAGATAGAGTATTTTCATCTTTTTCCCTGTCTTATCCATTGGGGGTGGAGAAGCTCCATGAATTTTCAGCCAGAGCAGATTTAGCTCACTTAACTTTTCTTTATCATCCTAAGAAGTTAGAAGCAGAACATTCTGGGCTGCTCTTCTTTGAAGCCTTGTCAATGTCTCTGTCTTTTTGTAAGCATGATCAGTAAAACTCGATGCAACAATTCCAGTTGTGGTATCTGCAGCGCTGGATAGTTACAAGCAACGGTCCCCCTAAGCTGCGCGGCCGCTCATCGATCCGGAAGTCCCGCGCGGGCGGCTCATCCGCTGTTGCCGCTGGAAAAGATACCGTGCAGCAAACTTAAAGGAGCCGCGCACAAAAAGATTAGAGGGAATATTGGTTATACATATCAATTCCCTGATTTTACCCTTTATGGTGAATTTGCATAGCCAAGCGTTCCACTTCCTTTAGCAATTGTGACGATGCTATAACATTTGGCTTTATTGCAGCCAACATATTTCATGAGATCTTCAAACCACAGTGGCTAAATAAGGACATCAAGAATAGCACAAGTTTAATGGAGCTTTTTTGTTTTATCCTTTATGCTCCTGAAAACTAGTTTGATTGCAGAGCAGAAATCTGTATTTAACAGACTACGGGTTAAACAATTGGCGGAATCAAAAAGTAATGAGGACTGTCAAAAGTAAATTATTCATATTTAAATCAAATATTGAAAGCAGTTGGGGGGAAATAAAAAGGCAGACTGTCAATAGTATTATGTACACTGTGTACAAAGTAGCAATATTAAAGACCACTTGGATCCTTTACAGGATAAGCAAGGTGAAAATATCTGAGAGATCATAAACTAGAGATACATTTTAAATCAGTCATATTGGCTGTGAAACCCATCACACATGTAAAGGTCAGCAGTCCATGCATCATGAAGAAATTCAAACCATTAAATGTCTACACGGTACTGAGCCACATAAGATAGATACTGAAATCTAATCAATCTAATGTATGAGGTAGACCCTATTAATCTTTTCAGGAACTCCATGAACACAGGGATTGTACACAGGTCATCCCAATACTCAAAACAGAAGTGAGGCATGGAGCAGGGAATTAAGGATCAGTCAACAGTCAGGAAAAAGACTTAAAGGCTTTGATAGCATGCTCTCATCATTCAACTAGAGGGCACAGAAGCTATAAGGGGAATTTGGTTTTAGCAGCATTAGGTTATGCTTTGTGAATCTACTGCAATTGTTCCAGGAGCTAACGGGTGGAGGGAGGGACATGGCCTCTGATTAAAATTTAAATATTGTTACGGGTCACAGAATTAATGGTAACGCAGCTCACTGGATTGAGAACAGGCCAAACTGTAGAATAAAGATAGTAATGATAAATGGACGGCCTTTTTTGAGAATTGCAGTGAGCAATGACTTCTTAGAAGACCTGAGGTCTCATTTCCCTGTTGTTTACTATTCATAAACAACACATTTTTTTTAATATAGTAAAATATCAGATTCACTGATACTGTATCAAACAATGGCCAGTTGACCCATGTCAGTCAGATCAGCTGCATTCCAAGGGATCTGAAAAAATTATGCAAATAAGCTGAGGAATGACAACAAGAAATATGACTGTGAAATGTAAATCAATACACACTGATATAGGGAACATAAAACATTGAAATAAAAGAGAGGTATCCATGGGCAAAGATGGGAAAAGAGAAATATTTGGGTGTAACTAGCAATCATTTGTTAAACTTATCAAATCAACCTAAATGGACGAATGAAGTCCTGTGATGCATATTGAGGAAATTTGATTTTCAAACTGTTTATAACTCATTGGTAGGGCACATCTGGAATATTGTGAGAAATGTTGGCCACTTTGTTGTCAAAAAAGGTTTTGAGGAGAGTTCAGGTAAGAATATTAAAGGTGACTCTAGGGGCTAAAAATTCACCTCCTTTGCACCTCCGGGGGGCGATAACGGGGGGCGATAACGGGGTGCTATCGGCTTTGCAACCGGGCGTGGCGAGAGTACCGATGCCCGTGAAATTCCTGTCGAGGTTTGTGGCGGCGGTAACCACTAGCGCCACGATCTCCTGCGGCTGGAAATCGTGACATCATCGTGCTGCGCATCGCCCCAGTAGCGCCCAGATCTGAAATTCGGTTCCACCCTCTGCAGCATCGCCGGGCGACAACACCGACAGCTGCAGGAGGCGTTGTCAGGGAGGCCGGCCGCTTGGGGAGCGGTATTTAAAGGTGATGATGGTTGCGTGAAAAAAAAAATCTTCTTAATGCCTTACGTCCATTTTTCAACATTTTCTTCAGCCGCGATTGATCAGCCCAGCACTCTGCTAGAGTGCTTGGGGCTGAACGTGTCGGATCGTGGCTGCCGTCGGCGACGAGGGACCTCCTTTCAATGCAGAGCCTGCAGTGTTGGCCCTTCCCTTTAAGGGAGGCAAGGAGCCTCTGTTCCCGGCAGTGCTGCCCTCGACATTGGGCAGCGATGCACCGCTACCGCCCCTCCTGCCGGCTGTTAGCACCCCAAGGGAAGTGGTAGGGCTTGATTTAGCGCGCCACTTCTCTTGGAGCGCTACAACTGAATTTCGTGGGAGCCTTATCACTATTAGCGCCTGGCGATAATTTTTCAGCTTTCAAAGTTTTAGCGCCCCAAACGGGGCTATAATGAATTCTCCCCCCACCCAGGACTTTAGAATATAAAGTTTCCGCTTTGGGCTCAATCGGAAAATTGCATCCAAAATGCGCTCGAAATTAGACTGGTTAGGTTACAGTTCAAATTTCCGAATAAAAAATCATTTGCATAATCAAAATTAAAACCTTCAATGAACTAACATATTCGGGCAGTGTAATACAATGTAATTGTTTCTTTTGTTTTACTTTAATACAACTGGAAATGAGTTTATCACCAAAAATAAGCATTTTAATAAGTGTCCAGTCCTCCACCTGTAAGTATTCTGATTTAAAATCACTGAAAATGACTTTAAAGAATTATATTGAACCATTTAATAGTTTCATTGGTGTACACTAGTCAGTTTCTTAGTAAATTAAGAATTTTTTGATTTGAAAAAACTTTTTAAATGTGCCTACTGGTGCCTGTGCGCCTAAGAAAATGAGCGCAATTGGAAGAGTCTTTCCTAACCAACGCAATCGGTGGAATCTTGCAATTTTGACCTGGGGACCTGGCCAGATTTGTGGGCGGGTCTGATCCAGGCGAATTGAAGCTTAAACCAGCATAAAAGATCGCAGAAAACACGGCTGTAAGTGGTTTGGGGCGCAACTCACTTGCGTTTAAAATTCCCCGATCTTTTGCGCTGCCTTGATCGATTCAACCCGGATTGCTTTGATATTACTGGCATAAAGGAGCAGAAACTCTACCATTAAGTTGAAGGGTCATACAGCCATGCAGGACAACATGGGTGACAGTGCTTCTCCAGCAGTGGGAGAGGTTGTGGGCCAAAAATTATATATATATCTATTTTTTTTAAGACTGCGAAAGCAACACACTTTTATCTTTATCTTTGGAAATCGCTACCCCAGAGGGCTGTCAATGCTGAGTTTTTGAGTATATTCATGCTGAGATAGATAGATTTTTGGACTCTTGGGGAATCAAGGGATATGGGGATGGGGCGGGAAAGTGGAGTTGAGGTCAAAGATCAGCCATAATCTTATTGAATGGCGGAGCAGGCTCGAGGGGCTGTACGGCCTACTCCTGCTCCTATTTCTGATGTTCTTATGTTTTGTACAGGTAGATTGTTTTTCATCCTGCCAGTCACAGGAGAAGCAGTACACAAGTGTATACAATTAAAACCACCACATTGTCAGCAGAGTGGAGAGAGATGGCTTCAATCAGCTGGCCATGTTTTTTTGACTGCTTCTGCCTTTACTTGTGCTGGAGCTGTTAGCAGTGATGGAAAGCAAAGTTCCTGTCCAAATTCAGTTATGCAAAATCACATCATTTATGATAGTTAATGAGAATTGAATTATCGGTTAATGTACATGTGTGCACTTTAGGAGCTGAATAGTATTTTCCCATCATCTAATTATATCAACTGTATTAGCACCAATGTGATATTTTCCTTTCATTTCTGAATATTAAATTCACACCATTTGCCCAAGTTGATTCCCCTTTTAATAATATAATATCCCTCTGCTTGGAACACATTACTTTCCTCCATAACTTTGTATCATTCTCAAACTTAGATCTTTAACTTTCAATATCTTCAAGGTCAGAAATAAGTATTATGAACAGCTGAGCTTTCAGGATCAGTCCCTGAGAGGCTCCATTGGTTAGAACGCCCAATTAGAATCATTACTTTTAATAAGTACCCTCCGTTTCTTGTTATTTAGCCAATTTATTATACAGTTTATATCTTCCTGCTTGATCCCATGAACTTTCAATTTACTTAGTCAATTGTCTTGCTTTAATTGATGCAACTGTAGAAATTATTAGTAATAATTACAATATTTAAATACCATTTTAAATTTAAATATGCATGGCTTATAACGTGGAATTTACAAGATTTTGTTATTTGAAATTAGTTTAATACTTAATCAAAGTAATTATTGAAGTGATTAAAGGGGCCCAGAAGAGGTTGAATTTGGTTTTAAATTGGGTGGCTGCTCCTACTGTTTTAATTATATTCCTGTGGTGCTTCCATTAAAAAAAAACACTCAGCAGAACTCAGAAGAATAAACCCAGATTTGGTCAAATGAACTTGATTAAATCCTTCGTATTTACAAAGTAGCTTAGGAAAATGCAATGCACTTCTTCTTAGATGAATTACTTTCATCATATGCAAGTTTTGGCTTGGGTGTGAAAAAGATGTGCAACTTTATGATTAGCGATTTATTAAACTTCTTTAAACGTGCTGAAAACTGTACCTTAAAATATGTTTACTTTTGCGTTGAAAGTGCCATTTATTTTAGGTCAAAAGTATTATCAAACATCCGTGCTTGTCTGGGATGATTGTATTGTGTCTTTAGCAATGCTGTAACATTTCAAATAAGCCTGCAGGAATTAGCACTGGTACTGTGGAGGATATATGTAGAAACGAATAATTCAGACTCACTTGAGTAAGTATAGGTCATGTAACTGCAGTAGATAAAATAATGAAGACTACAGCTACCAAGCCCGTATATTCAGGCTATGCTATTACAAAACTCCTGGGGTCTAGAGAAGTAGATCTTATCAAAGGTTCATTTTATCAAGGCTTGAGCTCCTTCACTGAACATTATTGAGCTTCTGTCTGGTTCAAGGAAAGAGTTCCTTTTTGTAAAGGCTTGTAATAAGGTTTCATTATAATAAAAGTGTTGCTGTGTCAATCTGAGAAATATTACAGATATTTATTAAACTAACTGGAGCATATGTATCTACAAACTGATACTGTCCACTTAGATCATCTGAATTTTCTAGATTGCGGTTGCAAGGCTGCCATTCAATTCAAAGATTCAAATGATCTTTGGCTTTATAAATAAAGGCATCTAGTATAAAAGAATTGAATTTAAGCTAAACCTTTATAAATCACTGATTAGGCCTCAGCTAGAGTATTGTGTCCAATTCTGGACACCATACATTAGAAAGGATGTCAAGGCCTTGGAGAGGGTGCAGAGGATATTTACAAGATGGGTTTCAGTTGTCTGGACAGACTAGAGCAGAGAAGGTTAAGTGGAGACTGAATAGAGGTGTTCAAAATTATGAGGGATTTTGACAGAGTAAATGGGGAGAAACAGTTACCACTGGTAGCAGGGTCGGAAGCCAGAGGACACAGATCGAAAATAATTGGCAAAAACGCCAGGAGAAAATTAGGAGAATTTTTTTTTTACTCAGTGAGTTGTTATGATCCGGTATGCACTGCCTGAAATGGTGCTCAAAGCAGATTCAATAGTCACTTTCTAAAAGGAATGGATCTCGACTTAAAAAGGAAAAATTTGCTGGGCCACGGGGAAAGACTTGGTCGCCCTTTCAGAGAGCTGACACAGGCGTGATGGGCCGAATGGCCTCCTTCTGTGCGGTATGATTCTATGATACCATGATATTGTAAGCATGGAAATTAAAGCACAAATGATTTGTGCACAACTTCTGATACCAATGATTGATTTTTAAGCTGTGTCGATGGAACAGTTTTAGGGGGAAAATTGATAACTTTACTTCTCACTGTTCAAAGATGCACAGCACTGTGTGACAGGAGCAACAGTATGGTTTCCAGTGTGCGCCTCCTGGGTTTCTGTCTCAGCACAGCGAATAAAAGAAAATCAGATAGGTTTCTTTACAAGCATGTGCTACCTGCTTGATTTTCCAATATTCACTATACTCAAGCACCAATGCGCAGACCCAGGAAAATCTCTTATATTATGATTAGAGTCTTACGCTGCATGTAGAACAAGTATGAAATACAATCGGTTCTACTTTTGGGCGAGTTTCATAATATTAGATTTTAATTGTTTATTTTCAATTTTTTACAAACCACAGTGTCCTAGGCCCAACACTAGGGAAAGAGCAGGTGTTGGGACACTAGCAGTGTCCTAGGCCCAACCATCTTCAGCCGCTTCATCAATGACCTTCCCTCCAACATAAGGTCAGAAATGGGGATGATTCACTGATGACTGCACAGTGTTCAGTGCCATTCACAACTCCTCAGATAATGAAGCAGTCCATGCCTGCATGCAACAAGATCTGGACGACGTTCAGGCTTGGGCTGATAAATGGCAGGTAACATTCGCGCCACACAAGTGCCAGGCAATGACTATCTCTAACAAGCGAGAGTCTAACCACCGCCCCTTGACATTCAACAGCATTACCATCAATGAATCCCCCACCATCAACATCCTGGAAACTTAACTGGACCAGCCACATAAATACTGTAGCTACAAGACCAGGTCAGAGGCTAGGTATTCTGCGGCGAGTGTCTCACCTCCTGACTCCCAAAAGCCTTTCCATCATCTACAAGGCACAAGTCAGGAGTGTGATGGAATACTCTCCACTTGCCTGGATGAGTGCAGCTCCAACAACACTCAAGAAGCTCGACACCATCCAGGACAAAGCAGCCCGCTTGTTTGGCACCCCATCCCCCACCTTAAACATTCAGTCCCTCCACCACCGGTGTACCATGGCTGCAGTGTGTACCATCTACAAGATGCACTGCAGCAACTCGCCAAGGCTTCTTCAGCAGCACCTCCCAAACCCACAAACTCTTCCACGTAGAAGGACAAGGGTAGCAGGCGCATGGGACCACCATCACCTCCAAGTTCCCCTCCAAGTCACACACCATCCTGACTTGGAAGTATATCGCCGTTCTTTCATCATCGATGGGTCAAAATCCTGGAACTCCCTCCCGAACAGCACCAGAACAGGAGTACCTTCACCACACGGACTGTAGCGGGTCAAGAAGCAGCTCACCACCACCTTCTCAAGGGCAATTAGAGATGGGCAATAAATGCTGGCTTTGCCAGCGATGCCCACACCCCATGAACGAATAAAAAAAAAGCATAGAAAATCTATAAAGATTGCAAGCAGACATAAAATAATAGGAACAATGCAGAAAACATTTTACAAACCGACTGAGTAAAACCAAATGAGACTGGCGCAGTGAGAATGTAATACGACAATGAGAAGATGAGGCCCGAACCCCTCAGTCATCAGAGGAATTATTTGAAGCTTGTAGTCCTTGGCGACCAATACTGCTGTATTGACAAGACAAGCAGGGCACCATGAAAAGGAAATCCCACCCTGTTGTGTTCCTAAACAATACTGCCTACTGGTTAGAGTGTGTGCTTTGTCCCAGTAATCCTTAATGAGTGAAGCAAGCAGATATGCTGCATCTTTCTGATGCGCAGACAACACAAGGGGGTAGAGGTTCCGCTTTGGGCCCAATGGTGATTCCAGAATTACGACCATTTTGACAAGTGTTTTATTTCCTGAGTTTCTGCTCAAACTCATTTGCATATCGCCAAACACAAAATCTGCCATGAACTAGCGCAGGCAGGCAGCATTTCAAAATGTAATTTTTAAAAAAATTTGCTGTAAAAAAATTTAGAGACTGATAACTTGGTAAAGTTTGATTAATACAGCTGAAAATGGGTTTAACACAAAACATAAGCATTTTAAATCATAGTGTCAATCCACCACCTGTGATTAACACGATTTTAAATGACTTTAGAAAATATACAAAACTATTTCCCAGTCAGATTAGGGTACAGTAGATAGTTCCTTAGTAAATTAAAACAAATATTTTCATTCAAAACCTTCCAAAACGTACTTGTTGGTATCCTTGTGCCCAAAAGATCCAGCTTAATTTTTGGAGCCTCCTTGAAGGCCTGCAAATGAGCGCAATTAGTGGGAACTGTTCACAACCTTGGTGTCATATTTGACCCTGAAATGAGCTTCCGACCACATATCCGCACCATCACAAAGATCGTCTACTTCCACCTCCGTAACATTGCCCAACTCTGCCCCACCTCAACTCATCTGCTGCCGAAACCCCCATCCATGCCTTTGTTACCTCTAGACTTCACTATTCCAACACACTCCTGGCCAGTCTCCCACGTTCCACTCTCCGTAAACTTGAGGTCATCCAAAACTTGGCTGCCCGTGTCCTAACTCGCACCAAATCCCATTCACCCATCATCCCCTGTGCTCGCTGACCTGTATTGGCTCCCGGTTAAACAATGGCTCAATTTTAAAATTCTCATCTTTGTTTTCAAATCCCTCCATGGCCTTGCCCCACCCTATTTCTGTAATCTCCTCCAGCCCCACAACCCTCTGAGATATTTGCACTTCTCAAATTCTGACATCTTGAGCATCCCTGATTATAATCGCTCAACAATTGGTGGCCGTGCCTTCAGCTGCCAAGGCCCTAAACTCTGGAATTCCCTCCCTAAACCTCTCCACCTCTCTACCTCTCTTTCCTCCTTGAACATGTTCCTTAAAACTCTTTGACCAAGCTTTTGGTCATCTGCCCTAATACCTCCCTATGTGGCTTGGTGTCAAATTTTTTTTTCACAGCTCCTGTGAAGTGTCTTGGGAGGTTGTACTACATTAAATGGTGCTATATAAATAAAAGTTGTTGTTGTTGAATCTCCCAATGGTGATTAATTAACCCGACAGGCGTGACATGTTGTGTGGGCAGGGCCTGCTTTTAGCGCGATGTTTTTAAAACTAGAATAAACGATCGCGGAACCTTGAGTTGCGCTGAACGCAATTTGCACTTAAAATTCCGCGATCTTTTGCACCAGTTACACCAATATCGGGGGAATTGCGCCGAATAAAAGAGTGCAATCGAACAGAAACTCCAGGGCAAGGTGTGTGTTCCCACATTGCACCTTGAAATGCCCATTATTAACCACTTTATTTTTGTGGAACTTGTTCCACCTTGTCAGTCTGCTTTATAAATGAATTCTTTCTAAACAGGGTTGAATTTTTGCGAGCCAGGTTACATCCAGCCTACGACAGCCCATAAGATCCTGGAAGTGGTGGGTTCTGCTGTCTGTGCTCAGGTAGTTTACCTGCAGTTGTGGTCATGTGTTTTAAACTGGAAAAATGAAAGAGAATGCCAGAGGATTGGTTGGTGCATGGGGCTAGACATTGTTTTTTCAAGAGTAACAGGGAAAAGTTGTTGGAAGGAAAATAAGTAAGAACGTAAGTGTAACCAGTCCAGTCCAGACTGATGGGAAGGCAGAAAATGCCCCTAATTTGCCACAAAGTTGGCAGCCTGGTTCAAAATGGCCAAAGAATGGTGGATGTGAGAACTGGAAATATCATGCTGCTCTTGTGGGGAAAGGTGAACACTCTTTTGAGCTTGGGCTAGGGAAGAGTCTGCTTTGCAAGTAACCCAAGAGTGCTTGATGTTGATGAATTTTGCCTGAATAGGAAGTGTTCCATTTACCAACATGAAATTCCCGTACTTTGATGAGTGCAAAATTGTGAAAATGTCGAAGTGGCAAATCAGTGGTGTTTAGTTCCATTGTTATGACTAACTGAGAGTAAGTATGAGAGTTGTGTCTGAGGTGACATGAGGTACTCAAGACCTAGTTCGTAATGTTTATGCTGCAGTCAGAGAAATGCAAAGTGCTTCACATGGTGGCAATTCAGGAAGGGACTATTGCTTAAATGGAAAGAAAATATTGTGGAAAATGAAAGAGATCTGGGGGTCCTGATCGCAACAATGCTTGGTGGCACTGAGTAAAGTAAATTAGACATTGGGATGTAGTAAAAGGTCAATATTGAGCTGAAATAGTGAGGTAATCCTGCCACTTTGTAAATCATTGATGTGCCTGCACTTAGAATACCGTGTGCAGTTCTAGTAGCTGCAGTACAAAAAGGATATTGCAGCTATTGAAAGGATACAGACGAGAGCAACCAGAATGATTGAGGAGATGAAGGGATGGATTAAAAAGAGAGATTATGTATATTGGGCATGTTCTCACAGCAAAAGAGAAGATTAAAAGGATTCTAAAGGGACTAGATAATCTAGACTATGGTGAGTTGTTTCACCATGCTCAGAACAGCAGAACCAAAGGACACAACCCGTGCTTGAAGGAGGGTAAATTCAAAATAAATCTGTAGGAACAATGGCCCGGAATTTGCAATGCGTAATAACAGCAAACAAACAGCATTTGCTGTTATTACCCCTTTGAAAGTGACTGCAACTTCAGGATTTAGCGCATCCTAACGCAGAAATCCTGAAGTTGCGGTCAGTCATTCACTGCTGCGACACTGACTGTGCTGCGCTCCCCCCTCCCACAGCCAGCCATCAGTGTAATCGGGGAAATCAGTGAAACCCACAAAAACTTCAGCTTTCCACAGTAATATCACTGTTAAATACCCCTTTAAAGTCAGACCCTTTTGGATTAGGTGTAACCGGGGTTTTAAGAGTGTATTGACTGCTAAAAAAAATGATATGGCCCTGAATAACAAATTTTTATTTTGTGGAGCATCGAATTTAATAAAAATTACAATTTTTAAGATTTTTTTTTAAAAGTTTGTTTCATCTTTATTTCAGGTTTACCTTTTCCCCATGTGAGAGTCCCATTCTTTGTTTTGGTCTCTCTAACATTGAAAAAAAGTTAGAATTAAAGGAGCTTATTCACTTCCTGGTTCCTGGTCTGTGCGAATTCTGCATTGTGATTGGCTGCTTACACAGCTTGCTGACATCACAGTAGCATGCGTTAGGGATTCCCCATTAATTTACGCTGATCTCAGCTGAATTTTGGAAAAGTCGTACCTCTCGCCACAGTGATTGCGAGATCTTCCTGGGAAGCTTCTTTCGGGGTCAGCAGCGAACGCCTTTGCTTCGCGACTGACTGCAAATTACAGGCCATTATTTCAGTCAATTTATGGAACAGGCTCCTGAGGGAGACGGTGGAAGCAGATATTATTGATTTATTCAAATACAAATTAGATAGATTTATTTCAGAAAATAACATTTTGGGATACAGCATATGAGTAATTTGAGATATGGCATGTGATAGGTGCAATGTGCTTGGGAAGAACAGGTGACTTTGGTCCAATAGTTTTCAAAACTTTTCACCACTGGGGTTTTCCTCGCGTCATGTCTGAGTTTTGTTGTAGACTAAGTGATGAAGGTTGATTCTCATGATTAGTCAACAACTCCATTATCTTTGTTTCATGTGACTACCAGGATGGGTTATGGCGAACCCGAGGAGCCAACTAGAGATCAGGCCATCTTAGACTGGGTATTATGTAATGAGAAAGGATTAATTAGCAATCTTGTTGTGCAAGGCCCCTTGGGGCAGAGCGACCATAATATGATAGAATTCTTCATTAAGATGGAGAGTGAAGTATTTGACTCAGAGACCAGGGTCCTGAATTTAAATAAGGGAAACTATGATGGTATGAGGCATGAGTTGGGTAGGATGGATTGGGGACTGTTACTTAAAGGGTTGATGGTGGATATGCAATGGCAAACATTTAAAGTTCACATGGATGAAGTACAGAATTTGTTCATCCCTGTTTGGCACAAAAATAAAACAAAAAAGGTGACTCAACCGTGGCTAACAAGGGAAATTAGAGATAGCATAAGATCCAAGGAGAGGACATATAAATTGGCCAGAAAAAGCAGCAAACCTGAGGATTGGGAGCAGTTTAGGATTCAGCAAAGGAGCACAGAGAGATTAATTAAGAGGGGGAAAATAGAGTGTGAGAGTAAGCTTGCAGGGAACATAAAAACTGACTGTAAAAGCTTCTATAGATATGTGAAGAGAAAAAGATTGGTGAAGTCAAGCATAGGTCCCTTGCAGTCAGAATCAGGGGAATTTATAATGGGGAACAAAGAAATGGCAGACCAATTCAATACATACTTTGGTTCTGTCTTCACAAAGGAGGACACAAATAACCACCCAGAGATGCTGGGGAACATTGGGTCTAATGAGAGGGAGGAACTGAATGAAATCAGTATTTGTAGGGAAATGGTGTTAAGGAAATTGATGGGATTGAAGGCTGATAAATCCCCAGGGCCTGATAATCTACATCCTAGGGTACTTAAGGAAGTGGCCCTAGAAATAGTAGATGCATTGCTGGTCATCTTCCAAAATTCTATAGATTCTGGAATAGTTCTCATGGATTGGAGGGTAGCTAATGTTACCCCACGATTCAAAAAAGGTGGTAGAGAAAAAGCAGGGAATTATAGACCGGTAAGCCTGACATCGGTAGTGGGGAAAATGCTTGAGTCCATTATAAAAGATGTAATAGCAGCGCACTTGGAAAACAGTGACAGGATCGGACAAAGTCAACATGGATTTACAAAAGGTAAATCGTGCTTGACTAATCTACTGGAATTTTTTGAGGATGTAACTGGTAAAATAGATAAGGGAGAACCAGCGGATGTGGTGTATTTGGACTATCAGAAGGCTTTCGATAAGGTCCTGCATAAGAGATTAGCTTGCAAAATTAAGACACATGGGATTGGGGGCAAGGTATTGACTTGGATAGAGAACTGGTTGGCAGACAGAAAGCAAAGAGTTGGAATAAACGGGTCATTTTCCGAGTGGCAGGCAGTGACTAGTGGGGTACCACAAGGATCAGTCCTAGGACCCCAGCTGTTCACAATATATATTAATGATCTGGACGAGGGAATTGGATGTAGTATCTCCAAATTTGCAGATGACACAAAGCTGGGTGGGAGGGTATGCTGTGAGGCGGATGTTGTGAAACTCCAGTACGATTTGGACAGGTTGGGTGATTGGGCAGAAACATGGCAAATGCACTATAATGTGGATAAATGTGAGGTTATCCACTTTGGTGGCAAAAACAGGAAGGCAGATTATTATTTGAATGGCAATAGATTGGGAGAAGGGGAAGTGCAAAGAGACCTGGGTGTTCTTGTGCACCAGTCGCTGAAGATAAGCATGCAGGTGCAGCAGGCGGCTAAGAAGGCAAATGGTATGTTGGCCTTCGTAGCAAGAGGGTTCGAGTACAGGAACAAGGCTGTCTTGCTGCAGTTGTACAGGGCCTTGGTGAGACCGCACCTTGAGTATTTTGTGCAGTTTTGGTCGCCTTATCTGAGGAAGGATGTTCTTGCCATGGAAGGAGTGCAGCGAAGATTCACCAGGCTAATATCTGGGATGGCAGGAATGATGTACGAGGAGAGATTGGGTCGATTGGGCTTGTACTCACTGGAGAAAGAAGATTGAGAGGGGATCTCATCGAAACCTATAAAATTCTGTCAGGCCTGGACAGACTAGATGCAGGAAGGATGTTCCCGATGGCCGGGGAGTCCAGAACTAGGGGTCATAGTCTAAGGATAAGGGGTAAGCCATTTAGGACTGAGATGAGGAGGAATTTCTTCACCCAGAGAGTGGTGAACCTGTGAAATTCTCTACCACAGAAGGCAGTGGAGGCCAATTCATTAAATATATTCAAGAAGGAGTTGGATATATTTCTTAAGGCTAAAGGGATCAAGGGATATGGAGAGAAGGCAGGAACGGGGTACTGAGTTTGGATGATCAGCCATGATCTCGTTGAATGGCAGAGCAGGCTCGAGGGGCCGAATGGCCTACTCCTGCTCCTATCTTTTATGTTTATGTTTGACAGGATCGGACAAAGTCAACATGGATTTACAAAAGGTAAATCGTGCTTGACTAATCTACTGGAATTTTTTGAGGATGTAACTGGTAGAATAGATAAGGGAGAACCAGTGGATGTGGTGTATTTGGACTTTCAGAAGGCTTTCGATAAGAGATTAGCATGTAAAGTTAAAGCACATGGGATTGGGGGCAAGGTACTGACTTGGATAGAGAACTGGCTGGCAGACAGGAAGCAAAGAGTTGGAATAAACGGCTCTTTTTCCGAGTGGCAGGCAGTGACTAGTGGGGCACTGCAGGGATCGGTGCTAGGACCCCAGCTATTCGCAATATATATTAATTATCTAGACGAGGGAACTAGATGTAATATCTCCAAGTTTGCAGATGACACAAAGCTGGGTGGGCGTGTGTGCTGTGAGGAGGATGCTGAGAAACTCCAGTATGATTTGCACAGGTTGGGTGATTGGGCAGATGTATGGCAGATGCAGTATAACGTGGATAAATGCGAGGTTATCCACTTTGGTGGCAAAAACAGGAAGGCAGATTATTATCTGAACGGCAATAGATTGGGAGAAGGGGAAGTGCAACAAGACCTGGGTGTCCTTGTGCATCAGTCGCTGAAGGTAAGCATGCAGGTGCAGCAGGCGGTTAAGAAGGCCAATGGTATGTTGGCCTTCGTAGCAAGAGGATTCGAGTACAGGAACAAGGATGTCTTGCTGCAGTTGTACAGAGCCTTGGTGAGACCACACCTTGAGTATTGTGTGCAGTTTTGGTCGCCTTATCTGAGGAAGGATGTTCTTGCCATGGAGGGAGTGCAGCGAAGATTCACCAGACTGATACCTGGGATGGCAGGAATGACGTATGAAGAGAGATTGGGTCGATTGGGCTTATACTCGCTGGAGTTTAGAAGAATGAGAGGGGATCTCATTGAAACTTATAAAATTCTAACAGGACTAGACTGACTAGATGCAGGAAGGATGTTCCCGATGGCGGGGGAGTCCAGAACCAGGGGTCACATTCCAAAGATAAGGGGTAAGCCATTTAGGACAGAGATGAGGAGGAATTTCTTCACCCAGAGAGTGGTGAACCTGTGAAATTCTCTACCACACAAGGCAGTTGAGGCCAATTCATTAAATATATTCAAGAAGGAGTTAGATATATTTCTTAAGGCTAAAGGGATCAAGGGATATGGGGAGAGGGCAGGGACAGGGTACTGAATTTGGATGATCAGCCATGATCTCATTGAATGGCGGAGCAGGCTCGAGGGGCCGAATGGCCTACTCCTGCTCCTATCTTCTATGTTTCTATGGACCTCAGTCTTTTTTTCTGTCTAGCAATTCCTGTCAAATACAACTTCATGCACACTTTATGTATTTTGTTCTTCAGAAACACATTACAATTTTCTGTAGTTACCTTGGAATAGTGGCTCACTTTGTAGCTGGGAAATAATTTTGTCATGATTATGAACAGTCATTTTTTTTGTAATTGACAGAGTTTTCAATGTAAATTATCCTTGCAAGTACCTTAAAAAAAATCAAAAATAATTTCAAATGTATTTCAGAATATTCATGTATTATGTGACTGCATGGAGGATAATGGCCCAGAATTTGCAGTCAGCAGCGAAGCAAAGGCCTTCGCCGCTGACCCTGAAGAAAGCTGCCCAAAGAGATCTCACGAGAGGTTTGCCTTTTTCGACTTGTAAGTGGTTTCAGTGCCATGCAGTGCAGTGGGGAGTCCTGAGTGCGACCAGCTGTGATGTCAACAAGCTGTCTAAGCAGCCAATCACATTGCAGAATTCTCACAGCCATGGAACCAGGAAATAAGAAAGAACCTGCTTTTATCCCAACTTTTTAAAAATGTTAGAGAGAGCAAAACAAAGATTGGGGCTCTCACATGGAACCTGAAATATCATGAACAAACGTAACAATATTTTTAAAGTTTCTTAAAAATTGCAATTATTATCATAATGGAGAAATTTGACACTCCTCAAAATTAAAATTAGTTTTTCAGGGCCATAATGTTTGTTTATAGCAGTCAATACATTGTTTGATCCCCAGTTACACCTAATCCAACAAGGCCTAACATTTAATGGGGTATTTAACAGCGATATTACCACGGAAAAGCCCAATTTTTCATTAGTTTCCCAAATTCCCTGATTACACTGATTGCCGGCTATGGTGGTTGGTGGGCACAGTGCAGCCAATGTCGGAGCAGGGAATGACTGACCGCAACTTCAGGAATTCCGCATTTAGATGCGCTTGCGCTATATCCTGAAGTTACGGTCAGTTTCAAAGGGGTAATAACGGTGCATGCTGTTAGTTCACCGTTATTACTCACTGCAAATTCCGACCCAATATTAGCTCCAGAATTCCAGTTGGTGAGTGAAGGACCACTGCGGTCTTGCTTAATGTTAACTTCTAAATTCTAGAACGTGTGAGAAGGTGGTGTAGGAAAAGTCCCCATATACCTTGTTACATCATCGGTTAAATTTTTCAGTCTTTAATCACATTCATTGATTACTGTTATTAAAAAAAGTAATTTTTCCAAAGATGGTGAGATATTTAACAATGGTCTGTTTCTGTCTAAAAGCTCATAATGTACTACTCAAATCTGCTGTAAATATTACTTCCTCTCCCTCATACAAGTGACTGTTGAACTGGTCTATTGAATCAAATGGGGCAAGATATTCCAACACATTCAAAATGTTAAAATCTGCAATTGAGACGAAATCATTTTTCGGAGTAAGGAATAAAATCATTAAAGCAGCAACAAATTCTCTACATAAATACATTATACCATGGCGATTGTAACTGTTAATTGACAGCCAAGCTGCTCTATATACTGATGTTGCATTATACATGTTTGACTATTCTCTGCATCACTAGAGTGGGAGGTGGGAGGTGGGAGGACATCTGTTATGATGGTAGAGTGAACTTTTGTTATTAATCTTCTCTTTCAACAATTGTCATTGAAAATAAAGCAAGCAGCTCTTAAAGCTATTCATGCAACATATTTAACAGCTTCACTTGAAATAATTTCTAAAATCTATTCATTTTAATATCTTCTGGCCTGATGGAAGGAATTCGGGGCGAAAGTAGTTATCCTCCATTTTCCGTTTCTTGGCATTTTATTATTTTGGCAGCAATCATGTCAGTTTAGGTGGGAAGTATCTCCATTAAGTTAGATCTGATAGCTTCAGGGAACAATATGCCATTAGTGGGTACCAATGATGGCCAAAACTTTATGCAGGTACATCGTATTGGTGAGAACGATGGTAAATGTAGTGGACTGTACTTGATTAAATCAAAATGACAAATTTCCCGAATAAAGGATGTGCACAATTAACATGAAAGAGAATAGGCTAGATCCTGCGCCCTAGGAGACTGGATTACCTGAGCACAGTGAGTGCAGAAAAATCAGGTGTGGAGGGAGCCCACCTGATCATTTAAATTAATGGAAGGAAAATTAGATGGATTCCTTTAAAACATGCTCTCATCCACACTCGACTTTCCTGTATTTACTGTGCCCAAGCGAGCCAGTACACACGGGCATAGGAGTAGGAAAATCCACCTGAATAATCTTGGAATGCATAAAAAGTTTTTTGCTGAATAATTGGTTCCCCAAAGTGAGAATAAAGTTGAGATTGCATTGCATAATGTCATTTATAAGCACCGATACAAAAAGCGGCAATGGGGAAGAGATTAGTAAAGAAAGACTTGCATTTATATAGCGCCTTACATGACCACCGGACCTCTCAAAGCACTTTACAGCCAATGAAGTACTTTTGAAGTGGAGTTACTGTTGTAATGTAGATTTTTGAATCCTGAATTTATTATGATTTCAAACTTTATCAAGATTATTCTTCTGATAATTTTAAATGGCTTCAAATGCATAAACTTGTCACCTTAATAGTTTATTTATAGTATTATGTTGCATCTAGAAGACATTGCTTGTCTTCATTGCTGTGAAATAAATTTGTTCAGGGCATTGGTAAGGTTAACTAATTGACTGTGGAACATTTAGTCTCTTTTATCTTTATGCTCCCACAACATTTGTCAATTTGTATTTTGAAGCAGGTTAACCATATTCACCCTCATTTTGTGAAACACATCCATCACACCAAACATTCACTTCATCACCTTCTGGAAGCATCTGCCAGTCTTGTAAACATTCACCAATTATCTCAAATTATTGCATATCCTGCGATAGAGTTTCAAGATTCCAGACATGGCCGTTGGAATAACTGGCATGTTTTTAAGTTTTAAAAACATGACATTGATTTTCCACCATTCTTCTGGAATATTAATTACATTTATATTGGAAAAACATGCCCGGCATGCTAAACCAAGAAATATAATACTGGAACTGCCGCGATTTATAGAATGCTGCGAAGAAGGTAATAATTCCAAATAAAAATCAATCCTCATTAACAATCCACATGTTTACCCTTGGATATCACTCTTTGCCATGTAGGGCAACTTTTCATCTGATTTACTGCTGCAGAGTAATCATTTGGCACTTTCAATTCAAGTGATGAATAATTTAACAGAATTTATTAGCAAAAAAACAAATGATTTTTTTTTGTGACCTCTTTTGGCACAAGAAGAATTGGTTACACTTGACAAGTCAGAAATTGTTACCAATTAATCATTTCAAAGATTTGTTTACAAAAAATAAAATATTTAATGAATAATATTAGCACAGACATATATTAATGTTGAAATATTTTTCAAGGGCTTCAATTCCTTGTGTTGATGGCAGAGCTCCACCGCCTAAGTTATTGTACCGAAGATATGCATGTTTACATTTTTATAATAAGCATATAAATAATGACAAAACTAAACCTCATGATTGATGGTTAACTCAAAAAAGGGTTATTAATTCTGATAACCTTGCTCTTTGAAGTAGTTGAAAATAAATTATATTTTAATAACTTGGTTTAGGTTCAAAACTTTTGTTAAATGTAGGCACGCAGACTGGGCAATAAGTCGTGCAATTTGCCTTTTTCAAAATCAAGTGCAACTATCAGCAGAATTTTTGGAATGGTTTAGCTGTATGATTTTGGCTTCAAATTATTACAGAGGAACCATGTTCGTTACATTCTAGGGCCGTTATATTTGTGTTACATTGCTGCAAATCAGTGCTGCAAGGTGACCAGCATAACTGCTACCAAATCAATGTTTGGTAATTTCACACTAGTTGCAGTATTATATCTATAGAATTATCGGAGTTTACAGCCCAGCAGGAGGCTATCCAGCCATCATATCTGTGCCAGTTCTTTGCGAGAGCAATCCAAAGTTAATCCCACTGCCCTGCTCTCTCCCTGTAAGCCCTGTATTTTCCCCTGTTTCAAATATTTATCCAATCTTCCCTTAAAAGATGCAATGGTCTCTGCTTCAACCACTCCCGTGGCAAAGCATTCCATGTTTCAACAACAAACTTTGTTCCTTTACACCCAAGTCAAAATCATTTTTATAGATACCGAGAGCAGAAGTGGGTCCAGCACTGAATCCTGAGGTACAGTTCTTCCATTACTTCTGCAGTTCGAGCAATATCAATTTAGTCTCTTAGGGAGAGAGAATTCCGGATTTCTGCTACCCTTTGTGTGAAAATGTGCTTCATAATTTCGCTCCTAAATGCCCTGGCACTAACTTTAAGATTATGTCCCCTCATTCTTGATTCGAACCCCCCCGCACCCCCTCAATCAGGAAATAGTTGATCTCAATCTAGCCAATCAAATCCTTTTAACTTTTTAAACCTCAGTTAGGTCACCCCCTCAATCTTCTAAACTCAAGGGAATACAAGCCAAGTTTATGCAACCTGTCCTCATAATTTAACGCTCTGAGCCCAAGTATCATTCTGGTGACTTCTGTGCTATACTCCCTTCAAGGCCTGAGACACTCAAAACTAAATGCAGTACTCCAGATGGGATCTGACCAAGGCTCTATACAACTGAAGCAGAACTTCCTCCCCTTTGTAATCCAGGTCTTTGTATAGATGCAGAGCACGGTGCATCCACATTTAAGCATGCATGTACGAGTTATGTATTTCCTGACTGGAAAGCAAAGTCATTTTGGCTGCCTCACTTGTTGGTGTCTGAAGGCAGGCACTGATATAAATAGAGTATTGAATGAAGTCTCTTGCTGTAATTCCAGCAACTATGCTCTTAATTATTTGGTTTTGTCTATCGACTGAGAAGTATATTGTCATTTAAAAGAAATATTCTTTTAAAATTGTACGACATTAACCATTTGCTGGCAGCTGTCATGCTCAGTGCATAGTAATTACACTGCACTGGTTAGACTCACACCAGAGACAGACTACAATGAATCTCTGTGAGATTCAAGATCAAAACAAATCCCTTTAGTGTAAAAGATATGATCGTAAAACAATAAGGTGTTGGCACATTTTACCTAAGCACCTCTTCCTAATTAGCCTGGAGCTGTCAAACACATCAGGAATTAGCAATAAAAGCTGCAACATCCGCCACAGAAATCATCAGCCTAATTATCTACAGACAATGCCACTTGTTTTTTTTAAACTTGTGAAGTTTGGGTTGTTTCTTGAAAAACTATCTAATTTTGGAATGCCTCAATTTCTAACAGAGCAGGGTGGATTTTTCCCCTCAACAGCTGGCGACAGGCAGATTGAACTACTGAAATGAACTGCCTCACCCCACGATTGTCCTCTTGATATTTGCTTGGGGTTACCAGTGCCTGATATAGCATCATGGCTGTTAGATCCGTGGTTCAATGGATAAATAATCACACGGATGCTGTACATTAACAAATAACAGGTCTTTACTGGAGGAGGGTAATCTCTAGACTGGGGGTACAGAGGCATGCGCAAAGCTTATATACCGGTGTGGTAACTGCCGGTACTACAGTATACAGGAGCTGTAAAAGTAGTTCTGACTTAAAGGCACATACACTACAATTCCTCCCCTTTTAGATTAATAATACCCCCTAATATTCAAATAACAATCAACATTTTTACATGTACATTAAACAACAAAAGTCCATTTATAGATTCAGTCTTTGGGGCGGCTTCCTGACCCTTTCGGGATAGCACCTTTCCAGAGGTTCTTGTTCTTGGTGCAGAGGCAATTCTGACCCCTTTTCATTGGGTAGTTCATCGGGTTCCACTGCTACTGGTTCTGAGGTAGATGCTACCGGTATGTCGGGTTCATCCCCAGGTACTCGAGACATGGGGTTGACGCGTTCCTGTGACGTTAAGATCTGATCGACGTGGCGTCTCACAATGTTCTCCCCGACATCCACTGTGTACATTAATGGCCCCTGCCTTGTACATATCGTTCCGGGTTGCCACTTCTCTGTTCGATAGTCACGGGCCAAGACTGGTTGCCCTACATTGAAGCTCCTTGTTGGCTTCTCATTGATGTGCTGCAATTGTTTGTCCTCAACATTTCTTCGCACATTTGGTCTGAACAAGTCCAGACGAGATCTCAACCTTCGGTTAAAGAACATCATGGCCGGGGTCTGGTTGGTAACTGCATGTGTCGTGTTTCGGTAGGCTAATAAGAAATTGTCCATCTTATGCTGTAGTGGAATTTCATCGTCGCACATGGCCTTTATCGCCTTCTTAAAGGTTTGTACGAACCTCTCAGCCAATCCATTTGTGGCTGGATGATACGGGGCGGATGTGTAATGCCTTACCCCATTCCTTTTCATGAATTTTTGGAACTCGTCGGACACAAACTGTGGTCCATTATCAGAGCAAATCTGCTCTGGCAAACCGTTTCTGGCAAATATGGTCCGTAGGACTGCAATCGCTTTCTCTGTAGTGGTTGAAGACATTTTAATCACCTCAGGCCACTTTGAATGAGCATCCACTGCTACTAAGAACATTGAGTCCATGAATGGACCAGCGAAATCAATATGCACCCGTTGCCATGGAGAGGAGGGCCACTCCCATGGGTGTAGAGGGGCATGTGGTGGTGCATTTTGGACCTTCTGGCATCCTAAGCAGCTCTTAGTTAGGTCTTCGATTTGTTGATCGATTCCTAGCCACCACAGATAAGCCCTAGCAAGGCTTTTCATTTTCACTACCCCCAGATGACCTTCATGCAGCTCATTTAGCACTCTCTCCCTTAACTTGGGTGGAATCACCACTCTGGATCCACACATCACTGTCCCCTGGCATACTGACAGCTGTTCTCTTCTGGATGAGAATGCTGGCAACAGTGAGTCGCCATGTGTTGGCCATCCCCTCACCGTCAATTCATATACCCATGACAGCATCGGATCATTGCGGGTCTCCTTCTCTATATCCGCGTTTGTTACTGGCAATCGTTCAATTATTGACGAATAAAATATCTCGATCGGGTCCACTGCTGGTGCTTCCTCCACCGTAGGCAGTGGCAGGCGCGATAGCCCATTAGCGTTCCCATGCTGTTTCGTGCCTTTATATTCTATTTCATATTGATTCGCCCCTAGAAACAGGGACCATCTTTGTAACCGCTGTGCAGTCATCACTGGAACACCCTTCTTAGGATTAAAGATGGAGACAAGTGGTTGGTGGTCAGTCAGCAAGGTGAACTTCTGCCCATGCAAATAGTGGTTGAATTTTTTTTACTCCCCATACTAGGCTGAGGGCCTCCCTGTCAATCTGGGCGCAGTTGCGCTCGGCTGAGGTTAGTGACCGAGACGCAAAGGCTACTGGCCTCTCCAACCCGTCTGGGAATTTGTGCGACAGCACCGCTCCAATACTGTAGGGTGCTGCATCACATGCCAAACGAATTGGTAGTGCTGGGTTGAAATGGGCCAACACCTCTTTTGATGTGATCAATTCTTTACACTTCTGGAAAGCTCGTCTACGTTCGTCATCCCACTTCCATGGTACCCCTGTTTGCAGTAGGGTGTTCAGCGGGTGTAATACCATAGACAAATTTGGTAAGAACTTGTGGTAATAGTTTACCAGCCCGAGGAACGACCTCAGTTGTGACACATTTTCCGGTGCTGGAGCCTTGACTACTGCCTCTATCTTGCCAGGGGACTTATGTAACCCCTCTTCATCGATGACATGGCCACAATACGAGATCTGTTTCTGGAAAAACTCGCACTTGGGCGATTAGCTCGTAGCCCATACTCCTTTAATCTGGTGAGCACCTTCTCCAAGTTGGCGAGGTGAGCACCGTCATTTTCGCCCGTGACCAAGATGTCGTCCAAATAACACTGGGTCCCTGGAATCCCTTGCAGGACCTGATCCATCGCCCTTTGCCAGATAGCTGGAGCCGAGGCTACTCCAAACACCAGCCGGTTGTATTGATAGAGACCTTTATGAGTGTTGATCGTAAGGTATTGTTTCGAAGCTTCATCTACCTCCATTTGCAAGTACGCCTGGGCTAGATCAATTTTGGTGAAGCGTTTACCTCCAGATAGCGAGGCAAAAATATCCTCAATTCGTGGAAGCGGATATTGTACTGTGTGAAGGACTGGGTTCACTGTCACCTTAAAATCCCCACAGATGCGGACCTTCTTTGGTTCCCCAGGCGTATTACTCAACGACCTCTTCATTACAGGAACGATGGGTGTAGCCCACTCGCTCCAGTCCACTTTGGACAGTACTCCTGAACGTTCCAACCCTTCCAGCTCTGCTTCAACAGCTGGTCTGATCGCATAAGGCACTGATCTGGCCTTCAGAAACTTTGGGCTTGCATTTTCCTCTATTTTAATCGTTGCTGTTATTCCTTTTAGTGTTCCTAGTCCCTCCTGGAACACTTCTTTTGCGTCAGTTAGCATTTTTGACAGTCGTCCAGGTGTGACGTCATCATCCTTTTTGGCCTCAACCTTCAGTGCCTGCATGGAATGCCAATCTAATTGTATCTTCCGGATCCATTCACGTCCTAGCAGTGGTGGTCCTCCATTTGGCAATACATATATATCCATTTTAGGTATTTCCTGGCCTTTATATGCCACTTTCACCCTTATTTTTCCTTTGGGGTAGACTTTTTGCCCCGTATACGTCTTCAAGACAATCTCTGTAGCTTTCAAGGGTATGTGTGAAAATAGCCGCTTGTAGTCTCTTTGATTTATGACTGTTAGAGCTGACCCTGTGTCCAATTCCATTTCCACTTGGACTCCGTCTATCTTGAGTGTAACCCAGATAGTCTGGTGATCCTCCATTTCGGTTACCTTATGTAGTTTCAGACAACCCAGCTCCTTGCTTCCGGAGTCTGTGTCACTTTTCTGTTCGTCTGAACCACTGTCCATCACCTGGTGTTCCTTTTTGTACTTCTCCTGTGGAAATTTCTTACTGTTGGTTTTCTTCCCAGACCTGCAGACTCTTGCTATGTGTCCTGCTTTCCCACACTGTCTGCACACTTGGTCCTTGAACCAACAATCTTTCTGGTCATGTGTTGTTCTGCCGCAGCGATAGCACTTCCCTGTTCCATAGGACATTTCATTGGTGCCATATTCTTGCGGTCTCCATTGTATCTCTGCAGCGCCCCTTGCGGCTGCTTCGTGTGATACTGCCATACTGAAAGCTTTGTCCAGCGTAAGGTCCTTTTCTGATAGAAGCCGTTTCTGGGTTCCTTCACTTTGTAGCCCACACACAAACTTGTCCCTTAACGTGTCTGCTAGTCCCGCTCCAAACTGGCAGTGTTTCGATAGCTTGCGCAGTTCCGTTAGGTACTCAGCATTGCTTTCATCTTTGTGTTGGTTCCTTTTATGGAACTTAAATCGTTCTGCTATCAGCAGCGGTGTGGGGTTTAAGTGGTCCTGTAGGATTTCTACTATGCTTTCAAAATTCTTGTTTACCGGCTTCTCTGGGGTTATTAGATTTCGCAGTAACCCATAAGTGTTTGCACCCATGGAATTTAACAGAACCAGTGCTCTATTAGCATCTGGCACTTCATTCGCCCTGCAGTACACCTCAATACGTTCCACATATGTCGCCCAATCTTCGACTTCATTGTCGAATGTAGAGATACTGCCACTCTTCGGCATCCTTGGGTGTGCGTTAACTATCACCAATGGCGCCTCCTGCACTTCCCCTTCTTCTCCGCTGGCACAAAATGGCATCTCCCGCGCTTTCCTTCCTTCCCGCGCTCGCCCTTCTTCTCCGCTGCGGCTTCTCAAAATGGCGTCTCCCGTGCTCTTCATTCTTCTCCGCAGCTCAATGGCGTCTCCCGCGCTCTCCCTGATTTTCTGCGGCTCAATGGCGTCTCCCGCGCTCTCCCTGCTTCTCCGCGGCTCAATGGCGCCTCCCGCGCTCTTCCTTCTTGTCCGCGGCTCAATGGCATCTCCCCTTTCTTCGCCCCGCGGACCCTGTTCAGCCTGTGAGCACTGGCTGTGCTCTGCGCGTTCTTCTTTTGATATTTTTCGACGCCGCTCAGTCTAGAACCCGGCTGTTTCTTACCCTCTCTCTCTCCGGTTTGTTTTATTTTCCTCGACGCCGCTCGGTGTTCAACCCCTGGCTGCGCCCTGCGCTCTTCACACTCTGTCTTACCCCGTCGACGCTGCTCGGCTCTCTCTCCACCGTCGGTCGGCTCCAGCCGCTGCTGCTCAGGAAGTTTCTGCGCTGGACCTGTCGTTGGTCTCTTACTGCTCGTTGTGGCTGGGGAACCAAGCCCGGCTCTCCACAGCCTCCCCTGCGAAGTTGGATCTCTGCCTGACTGCTGGGCGGTTGCTCGTGGTCGACGCCCGTGTTCCTGGCCTCAACTATTTTTTTTCTTTTTTTTCTTTTTTATGTTGCAGGTAGATTCGAATCGACACTCGTCGCCACTGTTAGATCCGTGGTTCAATGGATAAATAATCACACGGATGCTGTACATTAACAAATAACAGGTCTTTACTGGAGGACGGTAATCTCTAGACTGGGGGTACAGAGGCATGCCGGTACTACAGTATACAGTAGCTGTAAAAGTAGTTCTGACTTAAAGGCACATACACTACAGTGGCCAGTGCAGTAACCTGGTTGCACCTCCTTCCTGTCCCCTCCCCAATGAACTGGAGTACTTGTATCAAGAGCAGGATTTGAGTTTTGAGGGAGAGGAAATGGGCCATTAAATATAAAAAAAACCACAGCTATTCAGAGTTCTGAAAATAATGCCAAATATTAAATTTGCCGTTGTATCCAATGGACTTTCCAAAATAAAGTATTGGGAGCTGATCAAATTTACGAACTCCTCAGCATCCAATTCATCCCCTTTTCATGACGAGTCAGAAACACTAGTGGGAACTTTATTTTGTTAAGGGTACCAGGAGCTATCAATGATACTTCCATAATGCACAGATTAGAACAGACACACATGTGGGATCTTTGTTCCAATTTAGCTGCTGGCATTCAAGAGGTTACCGCACAAAATTAGCTAAGGGCACCACTGGATTGAATCAGTTCTCAGACAAGGTATTTGGGCATATCTTTTGTATGGAAAACAACCTACTGAGTATGTTGTGAATCGGAGCGATTATAATATGCAAGAGGAAAATCTAGGCCAAAGTTAATGGCCCGTATTTTCCGATCGCAGGCCTCCCACGGGCGCAGGCCTGCGATCTGGAAAAATCTGCGCCCTTACCTGAGGGCTCCCAAGATGCACGCGCTTCTGCTCCTGGGCCTCAGCTAACTTGAAGTGCGCAGGGCCCACGTATCCCAGAGGCGCATGTAGTTCGCAGCGTCCCTGGGATCATGTGGGCCATGGGGAGCCAATCACAGAAGGGAATCTCCCTTCATACATTTGACAGGAAGATCTGTCAAATATATGAATGGAGATCAATGAAAAAACATAGTAAAACTTTAAATACAGTTTTTTTTAAATCACATTTTTAAAATGACTTGAAATTACAATAAATTAAGGCCTAGAAATTCACTTTGGGGCGGCCAGCTCGCTCACGCCCAAAAGTTAGCGCTGGGCGGGGAGCCATTAGCGATCGTCAGATATTCAGTGTTTGCGCCCCAATTGGGAACCGGGCGCTATACCAGGGTGTGCCCGCCTCCGCTTGGGGCGCTGACACTGAATTTCAGCGCTCTTGGCGCCGCTGCGCCAGCCGCTGCGGAGCAGCAGGCTGCGGTACTGCAGGCCTCCTCCTTCTCTTAAGGGGGAGCTGCCTGCAACGGGGAGATCGCCGCTGGAGAGTGCCGGCAAATGAGCCCGGCACCACGGAGAAGTGCCGGGTTCGCGGAAAGCAGCCGGCAATGCCGCGGGGGGGGGGGTGGAGGAGGCCGGGGAGGGAGGTGCGGGCAGGCGGCCGCCGAAAAAGCGGCCGGCCGCACCTTCCCCTTTAAAGCGCCCCACTAAGGCTACAGCACGGCCCCGTTTTCTGGTCGCTGTTTGCGGCCGCTTCGGAGGAGGCGGCCGCTACTAAATATGGGGATCGGGCCGGTTTCGGGGCAGAACCGGGGCACTGCGCACACCGATGACGTCATCGGTGCCGGCGCAGCGCTAACGGCTACCGCCGCCAATACCGCTGCGCTGAATATCAGCGCAAACTCATTTTTGGCGCAGAAGCCCTCTTTAGGCGGTAACTGGCCGCAAAGCTGGCAGCGCCTTAATGAATTTCTAGGCCTAAGTATTTTAAACAAAAATTTAATTTTTTGAAAAAATTAAAGTTTTTTACAGGGCTAAAAATAAACTTACCTTTTTAAGATTATTTTTAAATGATAAATCAGTGAAATTAAAAAAAAAACTTTTTTCAACTCTTATCCTGGTAAAAGCAGGCGTAAGAATTGTAAGGGTTTTCTGCGGGCGGAGGATCTCCAAAAAGCGGAACTATCCGCCCGCAGAGGCCCTTCTCCAGGGCTTTCTTGACAGATCGGAAATGCCGGTTTCCAGCACATGTGCAGTGCATGCCTAAAACCGGCATTTCCAATGTCCCTACGGGCGAGTACACAGCGCGTACCCACCCGTAGGAATCGGAATATCTGGGCCATTGTCTACTTTCCAGGTTTTACTGTGAAGTGACACTGAAGCTTAAAATATGAATGCATTTTTTTTAATAAGGCTGTCAGTTTGTTAAAGGAAATTTTACCTAAAGCCCCAGCCCAGTCATGCAACATTGATGAATGTTCATGAATTTTCATAGGATTTATTTTTTAATTTAACTTAATTTCTGTCACTTTTAATTAAAGTTATCACATAAATATAAGAAAAACCAGGGTTTATTTTCTTGATTCAACAGTTCTACATCATGATTGTATTCTATCCCAGCAGTGACAACTGAAATTAGCATACTGAAGAGCTTGGTAATTTTACTGATTTTTAAGTGAATGGTAAAGATGGAAGATTCTGCATCACATTGTATCCGATTTCCATGGAAACTTGCTGTTGGGGGTGAAAACTTGAGTCTAGTCAAGCTTTAGATTCTGAGGCAGCAAAACTTGTTCAATCAAATTAGAAGTTTGAATACGGAGGCCACACCAACAGGAAAGAAATTGCCTTACCCTGCCCATCAAGTGCAAGGATGCATTTTCTAAAACTACACAATGAAGGACTGGGCATGTGTCATCCTCTGTGGAAAAACTATCTGGGATTCTGGCACAACTTTTGCATACAGATCTTCCATTATTAGCCTCTAGCCTGCAGATTGTGGTGTCTCGCTGCTTGTTACTGACTGCTTGTATTTGAAGTTGATTTTTTGACCGCACACACGCGCACACACACTGCAGAATAGCCATTAACATGCATAACGTTTATTTTCTGTTCAGTCAGTGTTGGTAAAACTTTTTCATGATTTTTTTGTTTTATTTTGTTGTTGACGTCTACAGTCCCCCTCTTATATTTCAGCTCGTGTTACCAACCATCGATCCATTATTGTCTGGTGCTGAGACCATCTCTCCACAGCAATCAATGGCTGCTGTCAGTAAGGAGAAAACATTTATTTAGAAACCTGTCTTACTGTACAGAAAATAAAATTATCATTCGGGACGAGGTTTCAGGGAAATGCTATGATATTAAATAAAAGTTGCCTGCCGCCTAAAGTTTCCCTTTAACATGATTAATTAAGTTGAACTTTGTGATATCCTGGCCCGCCACGGAGTCCCACTGATTATTGTAAACGTAATTGAAAATCCAACGCGGCAAGCTGGATCAAGCTGTGCCAGTAATGAAACTTTCATGTAACATTTAGCATTTTCCACAGAAATATACACAGCCCATAATGACTTAATTGTGAAAACATTATGCAAGTTATAAGGCTTAAGTTGGCATCTACTCATTGTCAGCATTACTGTGAAAATCATTTCTAAAAATACAGAAAAAAACAGCTGATTGGTTCAAAATTAAATAAACATCTGTTTTAATTTGCATTTGATTGTGTATTAATTAGCTGCTCAAATTAATATATTTAGTTTCCCCCCACCACCCCCATTCTGGATGAAAACAGAAAAACTTGTCAGAGAAGGATTTATTTTACTTTTCTTGAGATTTATCAAATTGTTAAGGGATTTGATAGGATGAAGAGGAAACGACTATTTCCACTGGTTGGAAAGTCAGCGCTAAGAAGGTCATCAATTTTAAATTGTAACAAAAAGAATGAGGAAAGAGGCTAGCTGTTATTGGAGCATGGAATGCTGTGCCAGAGGGAAATGTTGAGGCAGAAATCATTGCTCTTTTTCAGAAAAATTTGGCTGAACATTTGAAGCAGAACAAGTTACAAGGAAATAAGGAAAGAGCAGGGCAATGCGATTAGTTTTGTATTGCTGTCACAGATAAGGGCCAATTGGCCTCCTTCTGTGTTGTAAACTAATAGGGTTCTAGTGAATAGTGAAAGAAATATTTCACTTTATATCAGGACCTTTTTAAAAATCGCAAAATGAATAATACTCACAGGTGTGCGCGGAATTTCAAAAGCTATAATACCAGAAATACCGCACCAGTTACTTAGATTGGCAAACTCTTCACAAAAGCTTACGTGATGAGAGTCTGAATGAATATCAGACTGGTGATCAGCTTCTGTTAATACCTGTGTTATACAGCACAATTACATGATAGAAAGTAGTCAGGCACAATGAATATTTATCCCCACAGTGAGGTTGACTGGGTAATTAATGAGGCATGAAGTTATGAGTCAGTTGTGCCACCTCAGGTGTAGGCCTAAAATTTACATCTCACTATTGATGACCTTGTATTCCATTTCATTCAATATTTTGAACTATCTTAATCTTTTTAATTAACCATTCCAAGAAATCTAAGGCAGTGATTTTGCTGACATCGGTGGGTCCATGGAGGCGACGTCGGTGGCGGGTCCTGACACCGCTGCTGGCTCCAGCTCGCTGCCTAAAATTAATTTTCCTTGATTGGGCTTGTTAAGCCTGCCCAGCGCATTTCCCAGCCAATTAGAGGAAACGGGGCTGCTAACATCATTTGATGATGCGTCATCAGCCGGTTTCTTTAAAGCGACCATGTCCAAATTTATTTTGACATTTGTGCTGCAAACACTAACCAGCACTGCACAAAGGCACAGGGCTGTACCCAGGCTCTCCCATGGCTCCCTCCATATGCTTATGGAGGGAGTCACAGCATGCAGGGAGGTCCTCTTTCCCTCCCATGGGCAGAAGAGACCTCCCCAGGAGACCAATACAGCCTGGCTGCACATTGCATAGGAGGGCACAAGCAGGGATGTGGTCAGGAGGACCTGGGTGCAGAGCCGCAAACTTTTCAATGATCTCAGTAGATCATGAAACATTAGTACAAAGCCACACTCAACCTCATCCTGCTGTGCCTCTCATCACATCCCCATCACTCTGCCTTCCCTATCCTACTCCTGCACATCCTTACTCACACCAACTTACCTTGGACCTCCACCCAACCCTTCCTTTTCTCTCTGTCCATATTATCACATCCCCATCTCACTAGCCATCCCTCACACTCACACTCATCCTAGTGCATTCATTACCAACTAACAACACACAAGGGTAGGCACTTGGGTGTTTTATGCAATGTCCATGTAAGGTTTCTGTTCATGTGGTGTGAAACATTGAAACCTTTATTTTCAACACTTTGGCTTAGAAATTCAGTATCACCACATTTGGGGCGCTATAGTCGAGTGTGCGCTAAATTTAGCGCCTGGCGCAAATTATCGCAACCTTCAGCGAAATTGACTTGCTTCGCCCCAAGAGGTTCTTGGTGCGCTAAAGTAGGCGCTGCACGACTATCCTAAGGCGCTAAGCCGGAGAGGCGAGGCGCTACCACTGAGGGCGGGCGCAGCGCAGGTGTGGCTAGTTAGCGATTGCAGGCAGACATGCTGGCGCCGGTTTCCTCTTAAAGGGGGAGGTTCGATCTTGGATTGCAGCCACGCCCTGCACATTGGAGCCCTGATTCTCGGCCTGGAGAGACCTGCTGCGACATTGTAACGTCTAGGACCCTGGAGAGGGCCAGGGAGCGAGTGCAGCGGTTCAGTGAGGGGGCCCTGAAGGTTCTGGTTGGCGCAGTGGAGCGCAGGCAATCTATCCTGTTTCCGGAGAGTGGCAGGAGGCCGCTGCCCAACGAATATCGAAAAGCTTGGAGGGAGGTGGCACACAGAGCGACCTCCAGCAGCGTGGTACCTAGGACCCCTGTGCAATGCAGGAAGAAGTTCAACGACCTCACTTGGGTTGTCAGGGTGAGTACCCTTTCCAGTATCCTCTTCATCCCTACATGTGCACCTCACTTTATGGCCAAAGGGTCCTGAAAGCCCCAATGCCCAGCCCTCATCCAACACCTATGGGCCTTTCATGAAACTCACATGCACATTCACCACTTTACACACTGTAAGGGCTATTCGACCATGGGAGGCAGTGCAGCCAAGATCAGGGCTTCACATTGTAAGGGATATTCGACCATGGGAGGCAGTGCAACCAAGATCAGGGCTTCACATTGTAAGGGCTATTCGACCATGGGAGGCAGTGCAGCCAAGATCAGGGCTTCACACTGTAAGGGCTATTTCACCATGGGAGGCAGTGCAGCCAAGATCAGGGCTTCACACTGTAAGGGCTATTCCCCCATGGGAGGCAGTGCAGCCAAGATCAGGGCTTCACACTGTACTGAGAGCCCGTCCTTTCTCTTGCAGGGCAAGCTGGCGCACAATAGGAGGCAGCAGCAATGGACCGGGGGAGGCCGTCCTGAACTTAAAGACCTCAGCGAACTGGAGCAGCGAGTGGAATGGATTATGGCAGGCCGGATGATTGGCCCTGTCGCAACTGGAGATGCCGACCCTGTTCTGGACAGCAATGGTAAGGTCATCACATTTTTGACCTCCCTCCTTCCACTTGTGCCTCACACCAGCATCCTTTGCCACTATCGAACAAATACAGTGCATTGCAGCACTCATGCCTCCCTCGCTGCCGCCCTGTCCTTACGCTAAAGCAACTCTTGTACCTCCCTGCTTTCAGATGCTGATTCGCCAGGTGAGGAGGCGGGCCCTCAAGCTGCCACTGTGAGTGATTCTGAAGGCGAGGAGGAGGAAGAGGAAGCCGGACCATCAGTGCCACCCTCAGCCGAGGCAGCCCATGGCCATAATGGGGACACGTCTTCCCTGGAGTGGAGCAGGGGAGAAGGGTCTGAGGAGGGTGAAGCCCCGGGGCCCAGCGGGCTGCAGCATCGCGGGAGTGGTAGGGACGCTCCGCAGCCTTCTCCCCGGAGGGAGAGTCTGGCCTCCAGTCCTGCTACAGTGAGCGCAGAGGAGGTGCGGCTCCTCACTGAAATGGGCGCCCAGGCGGAGCACAGGCACACTGAGCTCATGGCTGCAGTGGCAAGGATGCCTGACTCCATAGAGTCACTGGCAAGGAGTGTACAGGAATTTGGGGCAGCACAGGCAAGGAGTCTGCAGGACTTCGGTGCAGCACAGGCGGCTTCCACGCAAGTGCTTAGTCGTGCCATGCAGTCAGTGGCTGGTCTGATGCAGACACAGATTAGGGCCACACGAGCACTGACTGCTGCCACCCTCGCTGGATCAGGCAGGATTTGCCGGGGCCCTCGCCGCGCCACAGCAGGCCAGCAGTCTGTGCTTCAGCAGATTGCTCTGCATGCTTCAGTGCTGCCCCCTGTGAGTGCCAGTGTGTCGTCCGACCAGGGAGTGCCTGTGCGCTGTCAGGATGGCAGCATTCCTGCTGCCAACACTGTCACTCCTCCACTGCAGCTGCCACCACCCATAGGACAGACTGCTGCCGCCCAAGCAGAGTTGGAGCAGTCAGCAGCCGGGCCCTCCAGGCCCAGAGCTTGTCCAGGCCGCCCCCCAAGGGCATCTGCCGACTCACTTTCTGACACTCAGCAGCCTTCCCCCAGCCTTGCTGCAGCCACTGGGGTCCCATTGCGGAGGAGCTGCAGGGTGGGAAGGGGTCAATCTCGCAAGCGAAGCAGATCACCCTCGCAGGCCAAAAAGTAGGAAGTGTGGCAAAATGCTGTGAATTTTTTTAGTGAAGGCCGAGGATTATGGTCATTTTTGGTTAACTCTTTTGTTCATTGTCTCCAGGTTGTGAGAGCCAGTTATGTGTCTGACTTTTTTGGGGGGTTTCTCTGTATTTGTTTGTCATGCAGGAAGGGCACAGAGTTTGTTAAATAAATAATTGTCTTTATTCAGATTGTGCATGTTTGCTCTTTGAAGTATTTGTTGCTTTGACCGGCTCAGGGTTTGCGGAACAGTTCCATTCATGTTCTTTCAATGGCACAAGCCATTCCGTCAGAGGGGGCCTAGAACCTGTTAAATCCGTGTATCTTGATGTTGCGTGTCCTTCAATAACTAGACAGAGACTGCAGAGAACAATCAACAGGTGTTTACTGGATGAGGGTTACTCTAAAACTAAGTGTACAGATCCCTAATCAGGGTTATATACAGGTGTGGTCACTGCCGGTACTACAGTATACAGGAGCTGTAAAAAGTAGTTCTCCCCCTTAAAGGTACATACACTACAATTCCTCCCCTTTTAGATTAACAGTACCATAACATTCATTTAACAATCAAATATCAACTAATTACAATTAACACTTTTAACATGCAACATTAACTGAAAATAGTCTATTTATAAATTCAGTCTTCGGGGAGGCTTCCTGATCCTTTCTGGATAGCGCCTTTCCTGAGTGTCTTGCTCTTGGTGCGGAGGCGATTCTGGCCCCCTGTCGTCGGTTGGTTCATCAGCTTCCGATGCTACTGTTTCTGGGGTAGATGCTACCTGTATGTCGGGTTCATCACCAGGTACGCGAGACATGGGGTTGACTCGTTCCTGTGACGCTAGGATCTGGTCAACATGGCGTCTCACAATGTTCTCCCCAACATCCACTGTGTACATTAGTGACCCCTGCCGTCTGCATATCGTTCCTGGTTGCCATTTCTCTGTTCGGTAGTCGCGGGCCAAGACTGGTTGCCCTACATTGAAGCTCCTTGTCGGCTTTTCATTGATGTGCTGGAATTGCTTATTCTCAACATCTCTTCGTACATTTGGTCTGAGCAAATCCAGACGAGATCTCAACCTTCGGTTAAAGAACATCATGGCCGGGGTCAGGTTGGTGACTGCATGCGTCGCATTTCTGTAGGCTAACAAGAAATTGTCCACCTTATGCTGCAGTGGAATGTCGTCATCGCACATGGCCCTTACTGCTTTTTTAAAGGTTTGTACGAACCTCTCAGCCAATCCATTTGTGGCTGGATGATACGGGGCAGATGTGTAATGCCTTACCCCATTCCTTTTCATAAATCTTCGAAACTCTTCGGACACAAACTGTGGTCCGTTATCAGAGCAAATCTGCTCTGGCAAGCCGTTCCTGGCAAATATGGTCCGTAGGACGGCAATAGTTTTCTCCGTGGTGGTGGAGGACATTTTGATGACCTCAGGCCATTTCGAGTGCGCATCCACGGCTATTAAAAACATTGAGTCCATGAATGGGCCACCAAAATCAATATGCACCCGTTGCCATGGAGATGAGGGCCACTCCCATGGGTGTAGAGGGGCATGTGGTGGTGCATTCTGGACCTTCTGGCATCCTGAGCAGCTCTTTGTCAGGTCCTCGATTTGCTGATCGATCCCCGGCCACCACACATAAGCCCTAGCAAGGCTTTTCATTTTCACCCCTCCCAGATGGCCTTCGTGAAGCTCATTGAGCACTCTCTCCCTTAACTTGGGTGGAATTACCACTCGAGATCCACACATCAAGGTCCCCTGGCATACTGACAGCTGTTCTCTTCTGGATGAGAATGTTGGCAACAGTGAGTCGCCATGTGTTGGCCATCCCTTCACCTTCAAGTCATATACCCGAGACAGTGTCGGGTCATTTCGGGTCTCCTTCGCTACATCAGCGTTAGTTACTGGCAAGCGTTCAATTGTAGTCGAATAAAATATTTCGACAGGGTCCACTGCTGGTGCTTCCTCCGCAGTAGGCAGTGGCAGGCGTGATAGCCCATCAGCGTTTCCATGCTGTTTCGTGCCCTTATACTCGATTTCATATTGTTGCGCCCCTAGAAAAAGGGACCATCTTTGTAGCCGTTGCGCAGTCATCACCGGAACGCCCTACTTTGGATTAAAGATGGAGACAAGCGGTTGGTGGTCAGTCAGCAAGGTGAACTTCTGCCCATGCAGATAGTGGTTGAACTTTTTCACTCCCCGCACTAGGCTGAGGGCCTCCCTGTCAATCTGGGCGTAGTTATGCTCGGCTGAGGTTAGTGACCGAGACGCAAAGGCTACTGGCCTCTCCGAGCCATCCAGGAATTTGTGCGACAGCAGCGCTCCAATGCCATAGGATGATGCATCACACGCCAACCGAATTGGTAGTGCTGGGTTGAAATGAGATAACACCTCTTTTGATGTGATCAATTCTTTGCACTTCTGGAAAGCTCATTTACATTCGTCATTCCACTTCCATGGTACCCCCGTTTGCAGTAGGGTGTTCAGTGGGTGTAGTACTGTAGACAAATTCGGCAAGAACTTATGGTAGTAGTTCACCAGCCCGAGGAACGACCTCAGTTGTGACACATTTTCCGGTGCTGGAGCCTTGACTACTGCCTCAATCTTTACAGGGGACTTATGTAACCCCTCTTCATCAATAACGTGGCCGCAATACGAGATCTGCTTCTGGAAAAACTCGCATTTGTGGCGATTAGCTCGGAGCCCATATTCCTTCAATCTAGTGAGCACCTGCTCCAGGTTGGCGAGGTGATCACTGTCATTTTCGCCCGTGACCAGGATGTCGTCCAAATAACACTGGGTCGCTGGAATCCCTTGCAGGACTTGATCCATTGCCCTTTGCCAAATAGCCGGAGCTGATGCTACCCCGAACACCAGCCGGTTGTATTGGTAGAGACCTTTATGAGTGTTGATCGTGAGGTACTGTTTCGAGGCTTCTTCTACCTCCATTTGCAGGTACGCCTAGGCCAGATCAATCTTAGTGAAGCGTTTCCCTCCAGATAGCGAGGCGAAAATATCTTCAATCCGCGGAAGCGGATATTGTACAGTGTGAAGGACTGGGTTCACTGTCACCTTAAAGTCCCCACAGATGCGAACCTTCTTTGGTTCCCCAGGCATATTACTCAACGACCTCTTCATTACAGGAATGATGGGTGTAGCCCACTCGCTCCAGTCCTCTTTGGACAGTACTCCTGAATGTTCCAAACCTTCCAGCTCTGCTTCGACGGCTGGGCGGATCGCATAAGGTACCGGTCTGGCCTTATAAATCTTTGGGCTTGCATTTTCCTCTATTTTGATCATCGCTGTTATGCCTTTTAGTGTTCCGAGTCCCTCCTGGAACACTTCTTGTGCGTCAGTTAGCATTTTTGACAGTCGTCCAGGTGTGACGTCGTCATCCTTTTTGGCATCTACAGTCAGTGCTTGTATGGAATGCCAATCTAGCTGTATCTTCCGGATCCATTCGCGTCCTAGTAGTGGTGGTCCTCCATCTGGCAATACATATAGGTCCATTTTTGGTGTTTCCTTGCCATTATTTATAACGTTCACCCTTATTTTTCCTTTGGGGTAGACTTTTTGCCCCGTGTACGTCTTGAAAACAATCTCTGTATCTCTCAAGGGTATATGTGAGAATAGCCGCTTGTAGTCCCTTCGGTTTATGACTGTTAGGGCTGATCCTGTGTCCAATTCCATTTTCACTTGGACTCCGTCTATCTTGAGTGTGACCCAGATAGTTTGGTGATCCTCCGTTTTGATCACATTATGTAGTTTCAGATAACCCAGCTCCTTCCTTCCAGAGTCTGTATCACTTTTCTGTTCGTCTGCACTAATCTCCGTCACCTTATGTACCTTCTTGTACTTCTCCTGTGGGGATTTCTTGCTGCTGGTTTTCTTTTCCGACCTGCAGACTCTTGCTTTGTGTCCTACTTTTCCACACTGTCTGCACACTTGGTCCTTGAACCAGCAATCCTTATGGTCCTGTGTTGTTCTGCCGCAGCGATAGCGCTTCACTGTTCCGTATGACATTTCATTTGTGCCATATTCTCGCAGTCTCCGTTGTATCTCTGCTGCGCCCCGTGCTGCTGCTTCATGTGATACTGCCATGCTGAAAGCCTTGTCCAGCGTAAGATCCTTTTCTGATAGAAGCCGTTTCTGGGTTCCTTCACTTTGAAGCCCACACACAAACTTGTCCCTTAAAGTATCTGCTAGTCCCGTTCCAAACTGGCAGTGTTTCGATAGCTTGCGCAGTTCCGTTAAAAACTCAGCATTACTTTCATCTTTATGCTGGTTCCTTTTGTGAAACTTAAATCTTTCCGCAATCAGCAGCAGTGTGGGGTCTAAGTGGTCCTGTAGGATTGACACTATGTTTTCAAAATCCTTTTTCACTGGCTTCTCTGGGGTTACTAGGTTTCGCAGTAAGCCATACATTTTTGCACCCATTGAATTCAACAATACCAGCGCTTTCCTGTCATCTGGCACTTCATTCGCCTTGCAGTATACTTCTATGTGTTTGACATATGTCGTCCAATCTTCGACTTAATTGTCGAACGCTGTGACACTGCCACTCTTCGGCATCCCTGGGTGTGGTTAGACTGGCTCAAAATGGCATCTCCCGCGCTCTCCCTTCTTCTCCGCTGCGGCTCAAAATGGCGTCTCCCGCGCTCTCCCTTCTTCTCCGCTGTGGCTCAAAATGGCGTCTCCCGCGCTTTCCTTTCTTCCCCGCTGATGCTGCTCGCCCCCTGAACACCGCCTCTCTCTCTCGTTGACGCCGCTCGGTCCTGAACAGCGGCTGCGCCCTGTGCGCTCTACCCTCTCTCTTCTCGCGTCAACGCCGCTCGGTCCTGAACAGCGGCTGCGCCCTGTGCGCTCTACCCTCTCTTTGCTCCCGTCGACGCTGCTCGGCCTTTTCCTGTGCCATCGGTCGGCTCTAGCCGCCGCTGTGCGGGAAGGGTCTGCGCCGTACCTGTTGCCAGCCCGTTTCGCTAGAGTCTCCGTTGGATGGTCGACACCCATGCTTCTGGAATCGGCCTTCTTCTGCAGAGTTGCAGGTAGCATCGAATCTGCTCGTCGCCAATGTTAAATCCGTGTATCTTGATGTTGTGTGTCCTTCAATAATAGACAGAGACTGCAGAGAACAATCAACAGGTGTTTACTGGATGAGGGTTACTCTAAAACTAACTATACAGATCCCTACTCAGGGTTATATACAGGTGTGGTCACTGCCGGTACTACATATACAGGAGCTGTAAAAAGTAGTTCTCCCCTTAAAGGTACATACACTGCAGAACCGACTTGCAATAAGCTGCTGACGGATGGCCCTTGCACTTTGTGCCTCCCTCCCATCTTGGTGCTCCTCCTCCTCCTCCTCCTCCTCTGGTGGTCCTGCAATGTCTGCTGGCAGTGGCTGAGCCCTGATGATAGCCAGGTTGTGCAGCATGCAGCACACTACAACGAAATAGGAGACTCGCTCAGGCGAGTACTGAAGGGCTCCCCCGGAATGGTCCAGACAGTGGAACCATTGCTTTAGCACGCTGATTGTGTGCTCAATGATGTTCCTGGTCGCTTGATGGCTCTCATTGTATCGTTCTTCAGCAGGGGTGCTGGGCGCACGGAGCGGGGTCATCAGCCAGGTGCACAAAGGATAGCCCTTGTCCCTGAGAAGCCAACCTCCTGGGTGAGCCGGGGCTTCAAAAAGGTCTGCCACAGAAGTCTGGTGCAGGATGAAGGCATCATGGCTGCTGCCTGGAAAGCGGGCATTGACAGCTAGTATCAGCTGTCTGTGGTCACACACCAACTGCACGTTCAACGAATGGAACCCCTTCCGGTTGCGGTAATCCTCGGCATTCTCTTGAGGCGCCCGCAAAGCCACATGCATGCAATCAATGGCGCCCTGGACCATGGGGAAGCCTGCTATTCTTGCAAATCCCATTGCGCGCTCTTGCTGCTTGTCCAGGGTCATGGGGAAGGAAATGTACTGACGTCTCCTTTTGAAGAGGGCATTCGTGACTTGGCGGATGCAGCAATGCACCGCGAACTGGGAGACATTGGCAATGTCCCCAGTAGCGGATTGGAAGGAGCCGGTGGCATAGAAGTTGAAAGCCACTGTCACCTTCACTGCCACCGACAGAGACGTCCTGCTCCTCAGCTGAGGCTGCAGATCTGTCTGAAGCAGGTGGCAGAGCTCAGTGACCACCTCCCTTCTAAATCGAAGCCTCCAAATACACTACTCCTCAGACATGTTGAGATATGAGAACTGCTGGCGGTATACCCTGGGAGGGTAAGGCCTCCTGTGCCGATGCCTGTTGCCCCTCCTCCGTCTGGCCATGATTGGCACTCTCTCTCGGAGTCTCTGAGCCCTTTCAATGCAATGGAGAAACCCAACATTTCCACCCATTGCAGCCCCCATAATATGTGGCCACTCAAGGCTATGGCACTGAAAAATCAATCCAACTGCAAAGCTCTGGGCTGAAGCCAGAAGTACCACTGCGAGCGCTGAGTCAATGCAGAAAGCTCTCTCCCTTTGTCTCTCTGCAAATCTCTCTCTCTCTCACACAGAAGGAGTGGTCCAAAAATGGCTACCACTAAGAAGCCAGGAAGAGCCCCCTTTAAATAGCGCCCCCCCCAGCCCCACAGTGACTGGGAACTGTTCCAGTCACTGGGAGCGCCAGGCGGAAAGAAGGGGGACACCACTGAAGTTCCAGTTCGGGGCGCACCAAGGGCATTGCACCATGAAATAACGTAAGGATCTGTGCGCGCAGCTGAGCGGGCGTTGCGGTTTTGCACCGCTGCTCGATATCCGCTCAATTTCGTGAGAGGTGCAGGTCTCGCCGCGCCCGGGTGCTAGCCGCTTCGTGCCCCACTTATCGCCCTCTTAAGGCGCTAGCGGCTGGCGCTAACAACTGAATTTCTCCCCCTTTGTGTTCTTGACAGATTTGTGTGTACCTTTGGAAGTGTCTTAGTGAGTTGTAGCGAATGGTGAGACATAAGGGTACCCCCCTCAATGGTCAGGTGTGTGAAAGAAATGGCTTGGGCATTGTAGGGATGCTTTATGGTGTTTGTGTGGAGTAGTGCCAACCTGGTGCATCATGTGGCAGCCAGGGTGTACAGTGTCAAGTGAAGTAAATGTGGCTATGCTGAGGCTACCCCTGGTGTCCCGGGCAGCATTGTGGTTGGGTGCTGATGCCCTGTGTCCTGTGCAGCATCAGTTGATTGTTGAGAAGGTTGGTGTTGTTCTTGGTGCTGCTGGTGTGCCTGGTGCTGCTGGTGTTGGGGCTGATCATGGTGAGATTCTGAGGACAAAGGTGAAAGGATATAAAGGGCACCCATGCTGATGGAATAGATGGCAGCTGAAGTAGAGATGGTGAGAGAGATAATGAGGTGAGACTGAATGCAGACTTGTGTAAAGACTTGCAGGATGGTGAATCTGTTGTGGAAATGCAGTGAGGAAGAGCTTGTGGCTGAGGGAAGATATCTCTGTAAGGTGGGAGCTTTTTCTTGACATTTGAAGCTGTCAACTCATCAGCTGATTCAATGGCCACTGACCTCCCTCCTCAGTTTCATGGGTGCGGTCTGCCTCTTTTATTTCTATCTCTTACTCCCAACTGTATTTCCCAATTTTTTTTTTTCTGTCTCTACATGATTTAAATCTAATTTGTTCTTCCTGCTTGATACTTCCTGGTTTAGACTCTGCGTGTCTCAGTGATGATTCTTCATTCTGATTGGTTGAAGAGCCTCGCTCTTTCTTGTTCAGCTCACAGATGCCACAGATGCCCTGTAGTGGGTGCCCCGCTGGATCAGGCACTGGATTAGAGCAAGTCTGTACTCAAAAGCCCGCAAGAACTTTGTGGGCAGCTGTCAGACTGGTGAATGGTGAGCGCCGTTCCTTAGCCGCTGACTGCAAAATCCAGGCCATGGAAATATGTACCATTTGTAAAGGGGAGTTTAAATTGGATTCTTTTTGCCTGACTAGCGGTTCTCGCACAACTATATCGTATAACACAGGCCTAAATAAAAATCTGTGTGACTTGGGATGCTAGAAGGACAAGGGGTGAAATGGACTTTCTCATTCTTGACTTTTTCTTAAGTTCTTATATTAACACACTGCATCATAGATTAGTAGGACAAGCATTTCTTCATCTAATTGACCAGAAAATGACTTGTATTCTAAGTCAGGAGCCAGGGTGCTTACCAGAGGGAGGCATAAAATAGTTAGAGGGTGAGTCGATCTGAATCATTCCTGGACAAATCCAGGCAGCAGTTCCAGAGCAGATGGGCAGGTATCTGAAAAGATTCCAGTAGGATCTTGAATGTGCTAGGCCACAGTGGCCAGTATGTTGGTTTGTGTGTACATCTACATGATGATTGCATGGTCTGAATCATGACCCCTCTGGGAACATAAGAACATAAGAAGTAGGAGCAGGAGTAGGCGATACAGTCCCTCGGGCCTGCTCCGCCATTCAGTAGGATCATGGCTGATCCGAATCGAGACTCACGTCCACTTCCCTGCCCTTTCCCCGTAACCCCTAATTCCCTTATCTGCTAGGAAACTGTCTATCTCCATTTTAAATTTATTTAATGTTGTAGCTTCCACAGCTCTCTGGGGTAGCAAATTCCATAGATTTATTACCCTCTGAGTGAAGAAGATTCTCCTCATCTCAGTTTTGAAAGGGCAGCCCCTTATTCTTAGATTATGCCCCTAGTTCTAGTCTCACTCATCAGTGGAAACATCCTCCCCGCATCCACCCGATCAAGCCCCCTCACAATCTTATATGTTTCGATAAGATCGCCTCTCATTCTTCTGAACTCCAATGAGTAGAGTCCCAACCTACTCAACCTTTCCTCATACATCAACCCCCTCATCTCCGGAATCAACCGAGTGAACCTTCTCTGAACCACCTCGAGAGCAAGTATATCTTTTCTTAAATATGGAAACCAAAACTGCACGCAGTATTCCAGGTGTGGCCTCACCAATACCCTGTATAACTGCAGCAAGACTTCCCTGTTTTTAAACTCCATCCCCCTTGCAATAAAAGCCAAGATTCCATTGGCCTTCCTGATCACCTGCTGCACCTGCATACTAACATTTTGTGTTTCATGCACCAGGACCCCCAGATCCCTTTGTACTGTAGCATTTTGCAGTTTCTCTCCATTTAGATGCCAAAGTGCATAACCTCACACTTTCCAACATTATATTGCATCTGCCAAATCTCTGCCCACTCACTTAGCCTGTCTATGTCCTTTTGCAGGTTTTTTATGTCATCCTCACTCATTGCTTTCCCTCCCATCTTTGTATCGTCAGCAAACTTGGATATGTTGCACTCGGTCCCTTCCTCCAAATCGTTAATATAGATTGTAAAGAGTTGGGGTCCCAGCACTGACCCCTGCGGAACACCACTAGTTACTGATTGCCAGCCCGAGAATGAACCATTTATCCCAACTCTTTGTTTTCTGTTAGATAGCCAATCTTCCACCCATGCCAGTATATTACCTCCAATCCCATGATTTCTTATCTTGATCAGTAATCTTTTGTGTGGAACCTTGTCAAATGCTTTTTGGAAGTCCAAATACACTACATCCACTGGTTCCCCTTTATCCACCCTGTATGTTACATCCTCAAAGAATTCGAGCAAATTTGTCAAACATGACTTCCCCTTCATAAAACCATGCTGACTCTGTCCTATTAAATTATGTTTATCCAAATGCTCTGTTACTGTTTCCTTAATAATGGACTCCAACATTTTGCCAACCACAGATGTTAGGCTAACTGGTCTATAGTTTCCAGCTTTTTGTCTACTTCCCTTCTTAAATAAGGGTGTTACATTAGCAGTTTTCCAATCTGCCGGGACCTTTCCTGAGTCCAGGGAGTTCTGGAAAATAATCACCAATGCATCCACAATCCCTACCGCCACTTCTCTCAAGACCCTAGGATGTAGGCCATCAGGTCCGGGGGATTTATCCGCCTTAAGTCCCATTATTTTACTGAGTGCCATCTCCTTAGTGATTTTAATCGTCTTTAGCTCCTCCCCCCCATTGCCCCCTGTTTGTCCAGTGTTGGGATATTTTTAGTGTCCTCTACTGTAAAGACTGATACAAAATATTTGTTCAGCGTCTTTGCCATCTCCATGTTCCCCACCACTAGGAAGGTGCCATATGGAGTTCAGGCACTTTACTAATAGGATGGAGAGGAAATCAGAGGTTTGTTTTTTGCATTTCTTTGTAGCATTGGCAGGGGTCTGAAGGATCCCCATCAGGGAAGAAGCCGGGAATATTTTTATTTAAATGACTAAAAATAAAATGTTTTTAGCTGTAGCAAGTCACAACATTGGTGCAATGATCAAGTCCAATGCTGATGCTGAAAGAAATCAGTTCAAACATCAAAATGACTTCAGGTTTCAGATAACATTCATGGAATGTTAATAAGGAGAATTCGTTTTACGCAGCGAGTTGTTCTGATCTGGAATGCATTGCCTGAAAGGATGTTGGCAGCAGGTTCAATAGTAACTTTCAAAAGGGAATTGGATAATATTTGAAGAGGGAAAAAAAGCAGAGATATGAGGAACGAGTGGGGGAGTGGGACTAATTGAATAGCTATTTCAAAAAGCCGGCACGGGCATGATGGGCCGAATGCTCTCCTTCTGTGCTATATGATTCTATGATTAAGATTTTTAATTTCTGAACACACTCAAAATTCCAGGGTCATTGGAATAGAAAAAAAACAGCTGTTTTATAAATCTTACCAGGTGGTTTGTTAATTTTACGTTCATAAATTTTCATGGTGTTGGATGAAGAATATTAAAATCTGTGAACATGTGAAAGCTTTCATTTAAATATCTGGTCATTTTAAAACAAACTTAATTTAAATCTAATCTCAAGGTATTTGCCTTGGTAATGTAGTCATTAATCAATTCATCAATTATTCTGTGAATATGTTTTTGAAAATATATTCTTAAAGTTGTATGACCCTCCTTTTTTTTCTTTCAGCAGTGCTCATTAAAATAATGAGCTCCCAAACTGGTGAAGATATTCATTGTAATTAAAAAATATATATATTTATGGCTCATCTATGCTGTATGCTTGTGCATAAATCCTACATGGAGAAAGTGCTAATTGAGGAGCGAAGGTGCATGCTTTCCCCTTGGCAATTTAGGAGCAGCAAACACTGTCAGAAATCGGTAACTGGACAATCCATCAGTATTCCCCTTAAGGGAAATGGTAATATAAGTATGCCTTCCTGGCTCGCTTGCTATATAGTATAAACCATCTTTATCAGCTGGTACCACCTACCTTCTGTGTTAAGAGTGACTGACTCAGGGGCCCTGATAATAATTACGAGGCAGGAATGGCACGGTGGGGAGATTTAGCAGCCGGGAAACACAAAAATACCTGATTGAAGTTTTTTGGATCGGTTTCCTGGCCACAGCCAGCCAGATTGAGAAGCAGGCTGGCAGTCGGGCGGGTAGGCCACCAGGGAGTAGAGCAGAGGTGAGTCGGACATGGGGGGAGGTCGGAGTGGGGAATGTAATGTATGTACCTTTAAGGGGGAGAACTACTTTTTACAGCTCGTGTATACTGTAGTACCGGCAGTGACCACACCTGTATATAACGTTGAGTAGTAATCTGTACAGTTCAGTTCTAGAGTAACCCTCATTCAGTAAACACCTGTTGATCGTTCCCTGCAGTCTGTTGTCTGATTATTGAAGGACACAACATTAAGATACACGGATATAACATTGGCGATGACGCAGATTCGAACCTACCTGCAACTCTGCATCACCTCCCAGGGATTCACTCCTGGAGAACAGTGGAAGGAGGTCGAGTCCAGAAGCACGGGTGTCGACCACGGGCAACCGCCCAGTCATCCAGCGGAGATTTGAGCATCGCGGGGAGGCTGTCAAGAGCCAGGCTTGGCTTTCCAGTCACGGTGGTCCAGCGAAACGGGCTGGCAACAGGTACTGCGCAGACCCTTCCCGGACAGCGGCGGCTAGAGCCGACCGATCGGCACAGAAAAAGGCCGAGCAGCGTCGACGGAGGAGAGAGAGAGGGCAGAGCGCACAGGGCGCAGCCGGTGTTCAGGACCGAGCAGCATCAACGGGGAGAGAGACGAGAGAGAGCAGAGCGCAGCCGGTGTTCAAGGGCCGAGCAGCGTCAACGGGGGAGAGAGGCGCGCAGGAAAACGCGAGGCGCTGCCATTGCCATGAGGACCGCAGAGAGCGGCATTGGCAGCAGCGCAGGAGCAGTGCATGAAACCCACAGGGCGTCGCCATTTGCCACGCGGACCGCCGAGAGCGGCATTGGCAGCAGCGCGGGAGACGCCATTTTAAGCCACAGCGGGGAAGAAAGGAAAGCGCGGGAGACGCCATTTTAAGCCGCAGCGGGGAAGAAAGGAAAGCGCGGGAGACGCCATTTTAAGCCAGTCTAACCACACCCAAAAATGCCAAAGAGTGGCAGTATCACAGCGTTCGACAATGAAGTCGAAGATTGGACGACATATGTCGAACGCATAGAAGTATACTGCAAGGCGAATGAAGTGCCAGATGACAAGAAAGCGCTGGTATTGTTGAATTCAATGGGTGCAAAAACGTATGGCTTACTACGAAACCTAGTAACCCCAGAGAAGCCAGTAGAAAAGGATTTTGTACACATAGTGTCAATCCTACAGGACCATTTAAACCCCGCACCGCTGCTGATAGCAGAAAGATTTAAGTTTCACAAAAGGAACCAGCATAAAGATGAAAGTAATGCTGAGTATTTAACGGAACTGCGCAAGCTATCGAAACACTGCCAGTTGGGAATGGGACTAGCAGATACTTTAAGGGACAAGTTTGTGTGTGGGCTTCAAAGTGAAGGAACCCAGAAACGGCTTCTATCAGAAAAGGATCTTACGCTGGACAAGGCTTGCAGCATTGCAGTATCACACGAAGCAGCAGCACGGGGCGCAGCAGAGATACAACGGAGACCGCAAGAATATGGCACAAATGAAATATCATACGGAACAGTGAAGTGCTATCGCTGCGGCAGAACAACACACGACCATGATTGCTGGTTCAAGGACAAAGTGTGCAGACTGTGTGGAAAAGTAGGACACATAGCAAGAGTCTGCAGGTCGGGAAAGAAAATCAGCAGCAAGAAATCTCCACAGGAGAAGTACAAGAAGGTACATAAGGTGACGGAGAGTAGTTCAGATGAACAGAAAAGTGATGCAGACTCCGGAAGCAAGGAGCTGGGTTGTCTGAAACTACATAATGTGATCAAAACGGAGGATCACCAAACTATCTGGGTCACGCTCAAGATAGCAGGAGTCCAAGTGAAAATGGAATTGGACACAGGATCAGCCCTAACAGTCATAAACAGAAGGGACTACAAGCGGCTATTCTCACATATACCCTTGAGAGATACAAAGATTGTCTTGAAGACGTACACGGGGCAAAAATTCTACTCCAAAGGAAAAATAAGGGTGAACGTTATATATAACGGCAAGGAAACACCAAAAATGGACCTATATGTATTGCCAGATGGAGGACCACCACTACTAGGACGCGAATGGATCCGGAATATACAGCAAGATTGGCATTCCATACAAGCACTGACTGTAGATGCCAAAAAGGATGACGACGTCACACCTGGACGACTGTCAAAAATGCTAACTGACGCACAGGAAGTGTTCCAGCAGGGACTCGGAACACTAAAAGGCATAACAGCGATGATCAAAATAGAGGAAAATGCAAGCCCAAAGTTTTTTAAGTCCAGACCGGTACCTTATGTGATCTGCCCAGCCGTCGAAGCAGAGCTGGAAGGTTTGGAACATTCAGGAGTACTGTCCAAAGTGGACTGGAGCGAGTGGGCTACACCCATCATTCCTGTAATGAAGAGGTCGTTGAGTAATACGCCTGGGGAACCAAAGAAGGTTCGCATCTGTGACCCAGTCCTTCACACTGTACAATATCCGCTTCCGCGGATTGAAGATATTTTCGCCTCACTATCTGGAGGGAAACGCTTCACTAAGATTGATCTGGCCTAGGCGTACCTGCAAATGGAGGTAGAAGAAGCCTCGAAACAGTACCTCACGATCAACACTCATAAAGGTCTCTACCAATACAACCGGCTGGTGTTCGGGGTAGCATCAGCTCCGGCTATTTGGCAAAGGGCAATGGAACAAGTCCTGCAAGGGATTCCAGGGACCCAGTGTTATTTGGACGACAACCTGGTCACGGGCGAAAATGACAGTGATCACCTCGCCAACCTGGAGCAGGTGCTCACTAGATTGAAGGAATATGGGCACCGAGCTAATCGCCACAAATGCGAGTTTTTCCAGAAGCAGATCTCGTATTGTGGCCACGTTATTGATAAAGAGGGGTTACATAAGTCCCCTGAAAAGATTGAGGCAGTAGTCAAGGCTCCAGCACCGGAAAATGTGTCACAACTGAGGTCATCCCTCGGGCTGGTGAACTACTACCATAAGTTCTTGCCGAATTTGTCTACTGTACTACACCCACTGAACACCCTACTGCAAACGGGGGTACCATGGAAGTGGAGTGACGAATATAAATGAGCTTTCCAGAAGAGCAAAGCATTGATCACATCAAAACAGGTGTTGGCTCATTTCAACCCAGCACTACCAATTCGGTTGGCGTGTGATGCATCATCCTATGGCATTGGAGCGGTGCTGTCGCACAAATTCCCGGAGGGCTCGGAGAGGCCAGTAGCCTTTGCGTCTCGGTCACTAACCTCAGCCGAGCGTAACTACGCTCAGATTGACAGGGAGGCCCTCAGCCTAGTGTGGGGAGTGAAAAAGTTCAATCACTATCTGCACAGGCAGAAGTTCACCTTGCTGACTGACCACCAACCACTTGTCTCCATCTTTAGTCCAAAGAAGGGCGTTCCGGTGATGACTGCGCAACGGCTACAAAGATGGTCCCTTTTTCTAGGGGCGCAACAATATGAAATCGAGTATAAGGGCACGAAACAGCATGGAAACGCTGATGGGCTATCACACCTGCCACTGCCTACTGCGGAGGAAGCACCAGCAGTGGATCCTGTCGAAATGTTTCATTCAACTATAATTGAATGCTTGCCAGTAACTAACGCTGGTATAGAGAAGGAGACCCGAAATGACCCGACACTGTCTCGGGTATATGATTTGACGGTGAAGGGATGGCCAGCACATGGCGACTCACTGTTGCCAGCATTCTCATCCAGAAGAGAACAGCTGTCAGTATGCCAGGGGACCTTGATGTGTGGATCCCGAGTGGTAATTCCACCCAAGTTAAGGGAGAGAGTGCTCAATGAGCTTCACGAAGGTCATCTGGGAGGGGTGAAAATGAAAAGCCTTGCTAGGGCTTATGTGTGGTGGCCGGGGATTGACCAGCAAATCGAGGACCCGACAAAGAGCTGCTCAGGATGCCAGAAGTTCCAAAATGCACCACCACATGCCCCTCTACACCCATGGGAGTGGCCCTCATCTCCATGGCAACGGGTGCATATTGATTTTGCTGGTCCATTCATGGACTCAATGTTTTTAATAGCTGTGGATGCACACTCGAAATGGCCTGAGGTCATCAAAATGTCCTCCACCACCACGGAGAAAACTATTGCAGTCCTACGGACCATTTTTGTCAGGAACGGCTTGCCAGAGCAGATTTGCTCTGATAACGGACCACAGTTTGTGTCCGAAGAGTTTCGAAGATTTATGAAAAGGAATGGGGTAAGGCATTACACATCCGCCCCGTATCATCCAGCCACAAATGGATTGGCTGAGAGGTTCGTACAAACCTTTAAAAAAGCAGTAAAGGCCATGTGCGATGACGACATTCCACTGCAGCATAGGGTGGACAATTTCCTGTTAGCCTACAGAAATGCGACACATGCAGTCACCAACCAGGCCCCGGCCATGATGTTCTTTTACCGAAGGTTGAGATCTCGTCTGGATTTGCTCAGACCAAATGTACGAAGAGATGTTGAGAGTAAGCAATTCCAGCACATCAATGAGAAGCCGACAAGGTGCTTCAATGTAGGGCAACCAGTCTTGGCCCGCGACTACCGAACAGAGAAATGGCAACCAGGAACGATATGCACATGGCAGTGGCCACTAATGTACATAGTGGACATTGGGGAGAGCATCGTGAGACGCCATGCTGACCAGATCCTAGAGTCACAGGAACGAGTCAACCCCATGCCTCGCCCATACGTACCTGGTGATGAACCCGACGTACAGGTAGCATCTACCCCAGAAACAGTAGCATCGGAAGCTGATGAACCAACCGGCGACAGGGGGCCAGAATCGCCTCCACACCAAGAGCAAGACACTCAGGAAAGGCGCTATCCAGAAAGGATCAGGAAGCCCCCCAAAGACTGAATTTATAAATAGACTATTTTCAGCTAATGTTGTATGTTAAAAGTGTTAATTGTAATTAGTTTGATATTTAATTGTTAAATGAGTGTTATGGTACTGTTAATCTAAAAGGGGAGGAATTGTAATGTATGTACCTTTAAGGGGGAGAACTACTTTTTACAGCTCATGTATACTGTAGTACCGGCAGTGACCACACCTGTATATAACGTTGAGTAGTAATCTGTACAGTTCAGTTCTAGAGTAACCCTCATTCAGTAAACACCTGTTGATCGTTCCCTGCAGTCTGTTGTCTGATTATTGAAGGACACAACATTAAGATACACGGATATAACGGGGATGAGTTGGACATTGGAGGGCGAGAGATGAGTTGGACCTCAGTGGGTAGAGTACCAGTGCAATTTGCCCGAAATCGGCCAAACCAACGTAGATATCGAGGAATTCCAAGCGCCAGTTACATCCAGCGCAAATCCAGTTACCACGATCTTTAATGCTGGTTTATAAACGTCACACTGGAAGCCAGCTCCACCCCCAGGTCAAATTAATGAGCATGGCGAGTTACCGCCGATTGTACCTGTTTGTGGTCCTTCGAGGAGGCTCTTCAAATTAAGCTGGATTTTTTTATGTACAAAGGCACTACTAACCATCTTTTAAAAGTTTTTAAATATTAAATAATATTTAATTTACGAATAAACTGACTTCTGTACACCAATGTAACCAGAAAATGGTTCAGTACAGTTTCTTGAAAGTCATTTTCAGTGATTTAAAAGCAGGTTACTTACAGGTGGTGGACGAGACACTCTTAGTAAACAGGCTTGTTTTTTGTGATAAACCTAATTTCAGCTATATTAATAAACCTGCGCCAGGTTACCACTCTTAAATATTTCAAGGAATAATTTTTAATGCCCGTGAGAAAAAAATGAACAATTACATTCTAAAATACTGCCCGATTGCGTTGGTTCATGGAGGATTTTAAAGGGCTAGAAATTCGGCTGGTTTGCGCCTCCCATTAGCACCTGCGAGGGGCGGTAACAGGGCGCGAAGGGGTTACCGACCGAGCGTGGCAAATTCAGCAACGCCCGTGAACTTCCCTGGCGGTTTTGCGCTAGCGCTAACAATTACCGCCTCGTTCTCTAGTGCTGCGTAGATCGTGACGTCAAGTGTGCAGTGCCCCGTTACCGCCCCGGATGTGAAGTTCACTCCCGCCCCCTGCTGTATCACCGGGTGTCAACAACGGCAGCAACAGGAGGCGTTGTCACCTCAGCTGGCCACTTGGGGAGTGATAATTAAAGGCAGTGGTGGTCAGATAGGCCAAACTTTATTCTTCACACCAGTCTGGTGCCTGCTGAAAGTGTTTGTCACCTCATTGCTGCGGAATGCTTAAGCCCTCCACTCTCTGAGAGTGATTGGGGCAGTAATGGAAGTCGCACAGGTCCCCTGGCCGCATAGAACTAAGAAGAAGAATGTTGCAAACCAACATTGGCCCTTCCCTTTAAGCGAGGGAAGGAGCCTCTGTTGCAGGTAGCATTGCACTGCACATTCTTTAGTGCTCTGCTGCTACCGTCCCTTTCACACATGAAGAGAAGTGGTTAACGCTTGATTTAGCACTCCACTTCCCTCTTGCAAATCCCCTAGCACCCGGGCGCGGCACCATTAACGCCTCCTGTGAATTTCAGCGGGATGTTAGCAGCAGCAGTAGCCGGTAGCGCCCCGCGGCGCTGCGCTGCCTGCGATGACGTCATTGCCGTGCGCAGCGCCCCGGCCGCAAGCTTCCCTTGCAGCCCCTGACCTATCGCCGGATGAAATGTCCGACAGGATCAGGGGGGCATTTTTGCAGTGGCGGCGGCGATAGTAAAAAGGGCACGTGTCAGGCAGCCATTTTGCTTTGGCCGATAACCAGCACCTGCCCCCGTCACCTTTTTTCTCAGGGTGCCAGCCACGATCGCTCAATCCCTTCAGTGCCGGGCTGTCTTCACGGCATCCCAGTCCCCAGTGGTCCAGCAGGGTCCCATTGCGTGCTGCGCTAGGCCCCTCCCCTTTAATCAGGGGAGGGAGGCCTGCAATAACACAGCGCTGTTACACGTAGCACCGCGATCTTCAGTTATAGTGCCCCAAGAAGGAGGAGGTACACTTCCAGTTGCGCCCTGCCTCCTGCTTGGGGTGCTGCTGCTGAATTTACGGTGGAGGGGCGGTAACTTTTTAACTAAAATTAGCGCCGCGGCAACATTAGTGCCCCAAAAGGGGTGCCACCCAATTTTTCTCCCTTAAAGTTTTAGTGCCCCAAGCGGGGTCATACTGATTTTCTCCCCCTATAAGTTTTGATTATGCAAATGAATTTGAACGGAAATTTGAACCATAACTTCACTTTGGAAAACTAGTGCAATTTGCACCCAGTTTGCCGATTGCGCCCAAAACGGAAACTCTACCCCCTCCCCGGATGTCGGAAGGTGACTTGGACATCGGAGGATGGACGTCGAGGATTCAATCACGGGGAGGGGGGTGGGGCGGTATCAGCCAATTGAGAGGGTTGGATTGCGGGGTTGTTTACAGGATAGCTTGGGGAGGCTGGGGGGAAGCACTCCTGCTCCTGCTGGCTCACAAGCAGTGCTGGAAAAGCACTTGCCTGTTCCATCCAGCCGTTCTCACCTCTGTTCAGCTGCCGGGTTTTCCAAGCCCTGGAAAATCCATGCAGGAGAGGTTAAATTAAAAGGACAGTGATATACAATTTAAAAGATCTAATTAACGTCTCATAAGGACTGCAATAATTAAGGTCCTGACTGCGGTGAGTAGGTTACTCGCAGGCATCCAAATAAGTATCTAAATGAGCATCCGTTAAACCCGAAAGTGGGAGCATTGGAGCCGGGTTGTGGTCGCGATCCAAAAATCAAATATTATGGCAAACATTCAAAGACTGCATGGATGAACTACAGAATATGTTCATCCCAGTTTGGCACAAAAATAAAACAATAAAGGTGACTCAACCGTGGCTAACAAGGGAAATTAGGGATAGCATAAGATCCAAGGAGAGGACATATAAATTGGCCAAAAAAAGCAGTAAACCTGAGGATTGGGAGCAGTTTAGGATTCAACGAAGGAGGACAAAGGGATTAATTAAGAAGGGGAAAATAGAATATGAGAGTAAGCTCGCAGGGAACATAAAAACTGACTGTAAAAGCTTTTATAGATATGTGAAGAGAAAAAGATTGGTGAAGTTAAGCGTAGGTCCCTTGCAGTCAGAATCAGGGGAATTTATAATGGGTAACAAAGAAATGGCAGACCAATTAAATACATATTTTGGTTCTGTCTTCACAAAGGAGGACACAAATAACCTCCCAGAGATGTCGGGGAACATAGGGTCTGATGAAAGGGAGGAACTGAAATAAATCACTATTTGTAGGGAAACGGTGTTAGGGAAATTGACGGGATTGAAGGCCGATAAATCCCCTGGGCCTGATAATCTACATCCTAGGGTACTTAAGGAAGTGGCCCTAGAAATAGTAGATGCATTGCTGATCACCTTCCAACATTCGATGGAATCTGGAACAGTACCCATGGATTGGAGGGTAGCTACTGTTACCCCACTATTCAAAAAAGGTGGTAGAGAGAAAACGGGGAATTACAGGCCAGTAAGCCTGACATCGGTAGTGGGGAAAATGCTAGAGTCCATTATAAAAGATGTAATAGCAGAGCACTTGGAAAACAGTGACCAGATCAGACAAAGTCAACATGGATTTACAAAAGGTAAATCGTGCTTGACTAATCTACTGGAATTTTTTGAGGATGTAACTGGTAAAATAGATAAGGGAGAACCAGTGGATGTGGTGTATTTGGACTTTCAGAAGGCTTTCGATAAGGTCCCGCATAAGAGATTAGCGTGTAAAGTTAAGGCACATGGGATTGGGGGCAAGGTATTGACTTGGATAGAGAACTGGTTGGCAGACAGAAAGCAAAGAGTTGGAACAAACGGCTCTTTTTCCGAGTGGCAGGCAGTGACTAGTGGGGTACCGCAGGGATCGGTCCTTGGACCCCAGCTATTCACAATATATATTAATGATCTAGACAACGGAACTAGATGTAATATCTCCAAGTTTGCAGACGACACAAAGCTGGGTGGGCATGTGTGCTGTGAGGAGGATGCTGAGAAACTCCAGGATGATTTGGACAGGTTGGATGATTGGGCAGAAGCATGGCAGATGCAATATAACGTGGATAAATGTGAGGTTATCCACTTTGGTGGCAAAAACAGGAAGGCAAATTATTATCTGAATGGCAACAGATTGGGAGAAGGGGAAGTGCAACGAGACCTGGGTGTCCTTGTGCACCAGTTGCTGAAGGTAAGCATGCAGGTGCAGCAGGCGGTTAAGAAGGCAAATGGTATGTTGGCCTTCGTAGCAAGAGGGTTTAAGTACAGGAACAAGGATGTCTTGCTGCAGTTGTACCGAGCCTTGGTGAGACCACATCTTGAGTATTGTGTGCAGTTTTGGTCACCTTATCTGAGGAAGGATGTTCTTGCCATGGAAGGAGTTCAGCGAAGATTCACCAGGCTGATACCTGGGATGGCAGGAATGACGTATGAGGAGAGATTGGGTCGATTGGGCTTATACTCGCTGGAGTTTAGAAGAATGAGAGGGGATCTCATTGAAACTTATAAAATTCTGACAGGACTGGACAGACTAGATGCAGGAAGGATGTTCCCGATGGTCGGGGAGTCCAGAACCAGGGGTCACAGTCTAAAGATAAGGGGTAAGACATTTAGGACAGAAATGAGGAGGAATTTCTTCACCCAGAGAGTGGTGAACCTGTGGAATTCTCTACCACAGAAGGCAGTGGAGGCCAATTGATTAAATATATTCAAGAAGGAGTTGGATATATTTCTTAAGGCTAAAGGGATCAAGGGGTATGGGGAGAAAACAGGGACAGGGTACTGAATTTGGATGATCAGCCATGATCGCATTGAATGGCGGAGCAGGCTCAAGGTGCCGAATGGCCTACTCCTGCTCCTATCTTCTATGTTTCTATGTTTCTATTTTAACTACCCTCCCTCCCCAAACCTACCTGTTCTTGGGGGTTAAAATTCCCCCCAGTGGTTTTGAACAGCTCCTTGAGCATCTCCGCATCTGATACTTATCTTGGCAACCTGCTTCTAGTCCTTTGCCAACGCAGGTGTGAGAGCGGCCCAATTAGCCACTGCTCTGATTCTTTCCTTTCTCCCTGTTGTAATGTGAGTTACCAGTATTCATTACCTTTACCAGCACTTCTATCAAGATTAAAAATCTTGCCCTTGTGACAAATGTCGGTTTTGCTGTCACTTTCTAACCACTCTGCCCACATATGAGCACAGCGCTGCATGGCTGGGTTGCTTTTTCCTGTACTTCTCTCTGGCTCTCTTTCTTTTAGTTTTTCTTCTGCTGTTTCAGTTTCCGCCTGCCAGCTGTGATGGTTCCTGTAGTCAAACAGCTAGGCCTAGAAATTCAGTATAGCCACGTTTGGGGCGCTACAGCCGGGCAGCCGCTAAAGTTTGCGCCCGGCGTAACTTCGCGCCACCTTCGCCGATATTCAGTGGCATCGCCCCAAGAGGTTGCTGCTGCGCTAAAACAGGTGATGCACGACTATCATTAGGCGCTAAGCCGGCGATCCGGGGTGCTAACACCGAGGACGGGCGCAGCGCAGGTGCGGCGAGTTGCTCAATGAAGGCAGACACGCTGGCGCCGGTCAGCTCTTAAAGGGGAAGGGTCGACTTGTTTGGCTGCCATGCCCTGCACACTGCAGCCCTGAAGCAAGGCCTGACCATTGCTGGTTCATCAGTTCTACGCCCTCAACCATGGGGAAGCCCGCTATTCTTCCAAAGCCGATTGCACACTCTTGCTGCTTGTCCAGGGTCATGGGGAAGGAGATGTACTGACGTCTCCTTCTGAAAAGGGCATTGTTCACCTGGCGGATGCAGCAATGTACCGCGAACTGGGAGATGTTGGCAATGTCCCCAGTAGCGGATTGGAAGGAGCCAGTGGCATCGAAGTTAAGAGCCACCGTCACCTTCACTGCCACTGACAGAGACGTCCTGCTCCTCAGCTGTGGCTGCAGATCTCTGCGAAGCAGATGGCAGATCTCAGTGACCACCTCCCTTCTGAATCGCATCCTCCGAACGCACTGCTCCTCAGACATGTTCAGATATGAGAACTGCTGGCGGTATACCCTGGGTGGGTAAGGCCTCCTGTGCCGACGCCTGTTGGCCAATCTCCGTCTGGCCATGACTGGCACTCTCTCACGGCGTCTCTGATCCCTTTGAATGCAATGCAGAAAGCCAACATTTCCACCCATTGCAGCCCCCATTATATGTGGCGACTCAAGGCTATGGCACTGAAAGTGAAATCCAAGTGCAAAGCCCTGGCCTGAAGCCACAGGTACCTGTGCAAGCGCTGAGTCAAAGCAGAAAGCTCTCTGCCTTTGTCTCTCTCCAAATATCCGTCTCTCACACAGAGGGATTGGCACAAAATGGCTGCCACTTATACTGCAGGAGGAGTCCCCTTTAAATAGCGCCCCCCAGCGACTGGGAACCGTTCCCCTCTACCAGTCGCTGGGGGCGCCAGGCGCAAAGAAGGGCGGCGCCACTGAATTTCCGGTTCGGGGCACACAAAGGGCGTTGCACGATGAAATGACGTCAGGATCTGCGCGCGCAGCTGAGCGCGCGCAAAGGCTTTGCGCCGCCGCTAAATCTTTACTGAAGTTGGGGAGAGGCGCAGATTGCGCTGCGCCCAACCGCTAGCCGCCTAGCGCCCCCCATTTCCTCCTCCTAAGGCGCTAGCGGCTGGCGCAAACAACTGAATTTCTAGGCCCTAATGTTTAAGTTGCTTGGAAGCATCTAGATTTTGTTGACCGTGGCTACAATAATGTTGGTATGGAGTGCTGTTTTCAGCTGCAGTTTAGAGAACTCAAAGAATTCTCTGAATCTTGTAAAAACTCGGGGACATGTTGAGTGCATTGCTTAAAAACGACATCCATAAACCCTTTTCCGAATTCTTAACATGGAGGGTGTCCAAAGATTAAAGCCTGTCTGTTGGCATCAATTTGAAAGAGATTAATTTGCAAACTCTATCGCTGTCCCTGGCCACTGTCTGAGGCTGAACCAGACTGTTCGCAACCTTGGTGTGCTATTTGACCCTGAGCTGCGTTTCCAACCCCATACCCTCTTCATCACCAAGACTGGTAATCCAAAACTCTGCTGCCCACGTCCTAACTTGCAGCAAGCCTTCTTCACCCCTGTGCTCACTGACCTACATTGGCTCCCGGTCCGGCATTGCCTTGATTTTAAAATTCTCATCTGTGTTTTCTAATTCCTCGATGACCTTGTCCCTCCCTATCTCTGTAACTTCCTCCAGCCCTACAAGCTTTCGAGATCTCTGCGCTCCACAAATTCTGGCCTCTTGAGCATCTCTGATTTTATTTCATTCCATCATTGGTGGCTGTGCCTTCAGCTGCTGAGGGCCTCAGCTCTGGAATTCCCTCCCTAAACCTCCCCACTTCTCTTCCTCTCTCTCCTCCTTTAAGTTGTTGAAATCCTACCTCTTCAACCAAGCTTTTGGTCACCTGTCCTAATATCTCCTTATGTGACTCGGTGTCAAATTTTGTTTGATAATCGCTCTTGTGAAACACTTTGGGGCATTTAACTACTTTAAAGGCGCGCTATAAATGCATGTTGTTGTTGTTGTAATATAGACATCAGGGGGGGAAATTCAGTTGGTTGCGCCACCCGTTAGCGCCTTAAGAGAGCGCTAATTGGGGTGCAAACCAATTAGCGCCCGGGCGCGGCACTGCCCTCGCCTCCCGCCAAATTCAGCGGGAGGTTTATGGTGGCACTAACCGTTAGTGCTGCGCCGCTGGCGATGACGTCATCGGTGTGTGCAAAGCCTCGCTCATGCCCTGGCCGCGATCTTCAGGAGCGCCCCCGATTTACCATCGGACGCTATGTCCGACAGGGTCAGGGTGGCGTACCTGCGCCCAGGGAGGCGCAAATTAAAGGCGAGGTGCGGGGCGGCCATTTTTGTTGTTGGCCGCCTGCCAGCACCTGCCTGCGTTCCCGTCCCCGGCCTCCTGAACACCCCCCCCCCCGCCCCATGGAGTGCCGGCTGCGCTCCAAGAGCCCGGCACTTCTCTTGGGTGCTGGGCTCTTTTGCCTGCACTCCCAATCCCCGGGGGCCCAGCTGGGCCCCAGATCGCGCTGCACAAGGCCCCTCCCCTTTAAGAAGGGGAGAAAGGCCTGCAATACCGCAGCGCGATGTGCCGCAGCGTGTGGCGCTGCGGCATGTAGCGCCACAATATTCACTCGCAGCGCCCCAAGAGGGAGGTGGGGCGCCTCCAGTAGCGTCCCGCTTCCCTTTGGGGCGCAACCGACCAATTTCCGGCGTGGGGGCGCTAATTTTTCCGGGGCGCTACTTTTAGTGCCCCGGCGAAGTTAACACCCCAAACGGGGCTATACTGAATTTCTCCCCCCAGATGTTTTCGGAGTATTGTATATTTTACAGAGGGATATGATAGCAAATTGAATTTTGTCATCATTACTTTAGCTTTAAGTTATTTGAACACCTTGAAATAACTCTAAGTTAAAATAAAAAAAAGAAATCCAGTTTACCCAGTATATAAAACTGTAAATATAACACCCACTCAAGGAGCAACTGTTGCTATCTATATTAACCAGGGCCCTGGTGAGACCACACCTGGAGTATTGTGTACAGTTTTGGTCTCCTTACCTAAGGAAGGATATACTTGCCATAGAGGGAGTGCAACGAAGGTTCACCAGACTGGTTCCTGGGATGGGAGGATTGTCTTCTGAGGACAGATTGAGTAGACTAGGCCTATATTCTCTAGAGTTTAGAAGAATGAGAGGTGATCTCATTGAAACATACAAAATTCTTACAGGGCTTGACAGGGTAGATGCAGGGAGGATGTTTCCCCTGGCTGGGGAGTCCAGAACCAGGGGTCACAGTCTCAGAATAAGGGGTCAGCCATTTAGGACTAAGATGAGGAGAAATTTCTTCACTCAGAGGGTGGTGAATCTTTGGAATTCTCTACCCCAGAGGGCTGTGGAGGCTCAGTCGTTGAGTATATTCAAGACAGAGAGCGATAGATTTTTGAATATTAAGGAATCAAGGGATGTGGGGACAGTTCAGGAAAGTGGAGATGAAGTAAAAGATCAGCCATGATTTTATTGAATGGCGGAGCAGGCTCGAAGGGCCAAATGGCCTACTCCTGCTCCTATTTCTTATGTTCTTATTGCAAGTCAGGCACTCTTGGTGTGATAGCTTTGCAGCTAATAATTTTAGCCAAATGCTGAAATTGCCTTCATTCAAATGTCCTTCAATGATGAGGTTTTATATTTGGGCACAACCTATATATTTGATGGTACATTTTTGCATTGGAGACCTATTGAAAATGCTATCAAATTTAAATCACTGAACAGTGTTTTTGATCCATGTTAGTATTATATATGTAAAATAATGGATACCTGGGAGGAAGCTGCAAAACTTTAATTCAATTGAGGTGTCCTGATAGCATCATAAATGACATGATTGATGCTAGAGCAGGTTATAAACATCTTCAGAACCAGATTGAATTTGAGCCTTATCCCTCTCGCGCATTTTTTTAACATAATTTATGTGTGAAATATTTTCAGCTTTTAAGCAATGCATCCAATTTGGATTTCCTTTTTCAGCATTAGCACGTGTGCACAGCTGTGGTAGGCTTGAATTATAATTGCAAGTATTGATCGTGAAACAGTAATCTACACGTATGGTGTGTGTGTGTGCATTCTAAACACTATAAATAGTTTTCAGAAGTGAAGTCCTCTGTGTTATAGCAGTTAAAACCTCTTGCACTGGTTGCATGGTGGGCTGCTCATTCAGGCACTGTGTTTGCAGTGAGTCGTTAAGTGAGAAAGCATATAGTCACATTCTGAAGCTTGACAGGAAGGATAATTATGACCATAAGACAGATGTTGCTGTAAAGGCAATTTTTTATCAGTAAGTTATGGGAACATAAAATATATTCGATAAATATCATAAAATCCACTTCTATTTAAGTCAGATATGTGCAGAGTCTACATATGTGCCAGATTAATTTTTGTAAGCCTGGATTTCCCCCCCATTAATTTCATTTAAATATCATTCTAAGTCTCTATGGGCATATTCAAGGAAACATCAAGTCTATTGTGTAATCACTGGATCATGTCAATTTATGTCCAAGTTAAGTTATTTCAATGAACTGTAAAAGTCAGGTTATGAATTCAGCCTTAAATGTATCATAAACATATTGACTTATAGTGTTTTTGGCATGGCTTTCTGTACTTTTCATTTATAAGGCAGTGGTATGAAAAATTGGTATCTGAAAAATATTCAGAACTACTGGAGTGTTTATAATACACACAAATAGTTCTAGAGGGCAGGGCATTTTCTGTGAGAATAAATACTTCCTGACCTGCTAACCTATATGCATGTTCTCTGGTCCTACCATACTTATCTCAAATAGCCCATTTAACTCTTGGAGCCTATTCTTATAACTAAGTACCTTTTGTTAGTTATCATTCTATTTGCCTTCCTCTGCATCTTCTCCAGAACTTCTATACTTTACCATGTTGGGGACAAAAACTGAACCACAGTAATTCAAGTGTGGATGTACCAAAGCCTAATAGAGCCGAAGTATAGTATTCTTGGTTTTATACTTAATGTCCAAGCAATAAAACCTAAAGCCTTATATTCATTCTTGAAAGCCACCCACACTACTTGAGCACTTTTTATGAAATAAAGAGAAAGAACACACTGTTGTTAGGTAGATAAACGCAACAGCAAATCTGCGCATAGCAAGAGGATTAAACGTTGGCTAGGAGAACTTCCCATCTCGTCTTTGAATAGTACCTTGGTATCTTTTATGTCCAGCTGATGAGACAGGTGGCACTTTTGACTCTGCAGTACTCCTTCAGCACTGCATTGGAGTATCATCATAGATTATGTGCTCAAGTACTGGAGTGGGCCTTGAATCCACAGCCTCTGACTTTGAGTCAAGAGTGTTACCTGAGCTAAGCTGACTCTTACAATGGTTAACTATTGCCCCTAGGTCTCATACTTGATCTATAACACTTTAGAGGTATTACTTCATGGTCTAAACATGCATGGAGTTTCCCAACTCTAAATGAATTATACTGCATTTGTCCACACACTGGCCCATTTCCAAAACTTGTCTAAATCAGCTTGCAGACCATTGTTTTACTCTCAATTACTCACTCCTGTGCACATTTTCAGGTCTTCCACAAACCTTGTGGAACTCTACTCATGACCAGATGCCACTCAGATCTACTTCTGTTAATGACAAGCCTCAGCCTGTGAGATTTCAACCAGTTACTGATCTAGCATAATATCTGTTCAGTAATCCCACATTGTTGTGACGGTGTATAATAAGACACAGACTGCAGGAGAACGGTACAACAGGTGTTTACTCAACGTGGCTCACACGGGAACTGATCTGTACAGATTACTACTCAGTGCTATATACAGGTGTGGTCACTGCCAGTACTGCAGTATACATGAGCTGTAAAAGAAAGTTCCCCCCTTAAAGGTTAACAATTCCTCCCTTTTTAGATTAACAGTACCATAACACTCATTTAACAATTAAATATCAAACTAATTACAATTAACACTTTTAACATGCAACATTAGCTGAAAATAGTCTATTTATATATTCAGTCTTTGGGAAGGCTTCCTGACACTTTCTGGATAGTGCCTTTCCCGAGTGTCTTGCTCTTGGTGCGGAGGCGATTCTGGCCCCCTGTCGTCGGTTGGTTCATCAGCTTCCGATGCTACTGTTTCTGGGGTAGATGCGACCTGTATGTCGGGTTCATCACCAGGTACATATGGGCGAGGCATGGGGTTGACTTGTTCCTGTGTCTCTAGGATCTGGTCAGCATGGCGTCTCACGATGCTCTCCCCAACGTCCACTGTGTACATTAGTGGGCCCTGCCGTGTGCATATCATTCCTGGCTGCCATTTTTCTGTTCGGTAGTCGCGGGCCAAGACTGGTTGCCCTACATTGAAGCTCCTTGTTGGCTTCTCATGGATGTGCTGGAATTGCTTACTCTCAACATCTCTTCATACGTTTGGTCTGAGCAAATCCAGGCGAGATCTTAACCTTCGGTTAAAGAACATCATGGCTGGGGCCTGGTTGGTGACTGCATGTGTCGCATTCCGGTAGGCGAACAGGAAATTATCCACCTTGTACTGCAGCGGAATGTTGTCATTGTACATAGTCTTTATTGCCTTCTTAAAGGTTTGTACGAACCTCTCAGCCAATCCATTTGTGGCTGGATGATACGGGGCGGATGTGTAATGCCTTACCCCATTCTTTTTCAAGAACCTCCGGAACTCTTCGGACACAAACTGTGGTCCGTTATCAGAGCAAATCTGTTCTGGCAAGCCATTCCTGGCTAAAATGGTCCGTAGGACTGCAATAGTTTTCTCCGTGGTGGTGGAGGACATTTTGATGACCTCAGGCTATTTCGAGTGCGCATCCACGGCTATTAAAAACATTGAGTCCATGAATGGACCAGCAAAATCAATATGCACCCATTGCCATGGAGATGAGGGCCACTCCCATGGGTGTAGAGGGGCCTGTGGTGGTGCATTTTGGACTTTCTGGCATCCTGAGCAGCTCTTGGTCAGGTCCTCGATTTGTTTATCGATTCCTGGCCACCACACATAAGCCCTGGCTAGGCTTTTCATTTTCACCCCTCCCAGATGACCCTCATGAAGCTCATTGAGCACACTATCCCTTATCTTGGGTGGAATTACCACTCGGGATCCACACATCAAGGTCCCCCGGCACACTGACAGCTGTTCTCTCCTTGTCGAGAATGCTGGCAACAGTGAGTCGCCATGTGCTGGCCATCCCTTCACCGTCAAATCATATACCCGAGACAGTGTCGGGTCATTTCGGGTTTCCTTTTCGATACAAGCGTTAGTAGGTATTCAACGATAGTCGAATGGAATATTTCGACAGGATCCACTGCTGGTGCTTCCTCCGCAGTAGGCAGTGGCAGGCGTGATAGCCCATCAGCATTTCCATGCTGTTTCGTGCCGTTATATTCAATTTCATAGTGGTGCGCCCCTAGAAAAAGTGACCATCTTTGTAGTCGTTGCGCAGTCATCACCGGAACGCCCTTCTTCGGATTAAAAATTGAGACAAGAGGCTGGTGATCAGTCAGCAAGGTGAATTTCTGCCCGTGCAAATAGTGATTGAACTTTTTCACTCCCCACACTAGGCTGAGGGCCTCCCTGTCAATCTGGGCGTAGTTATGCTCGGCTGAGGTTAGTGATCATGACGCAAAAGCTATTGGCCCCTCTGAGCCGTCTGAGAATTTGTGCGACAGCACTGCTCCAATGCCGTAGGGTGACGCATCACATGCCAACCGAATTGGTAATGCTGGGCTGTAATGGGCCAATATCTCTTTCGATGTGATTAGTGTTTTGCTCTTCTGGAAAGCTCGTCTACATTCGGCACTCCACTTCCATGGCACCCCAGTTTGCAGTAGGGTGTTCAGTGGGTGTAGTATTGTCGACAAATTTGGCAAGAAGTTATGGTAGTAGTTTACCAGCCTGAGGAACGACCTCAGTTGTGACACATTTTCCGGTGCTGGAGCCTTGACTACTGCCTCAATCTTCTCTGGGGACTTATGTAACCCCTCTTTATCGATAACTTGGCCACAATACGAGATCTGTTTTCTAAAAAACTCGCATTTGGGGCGGTTAGCTCGGAGCCCATATTCCTGCAATCTAGTGAGCACCTGCTCCAGGTTGGCAAGGTGATCACTGTCATTTTCGCCCGTGACCAGGATGTCGTCCAAATAACACTGGGTCCCTGGGATCCCTTGCAGGACTTGTTCCATTGCCCTCTGCTAAATAGCCGGAGCTGATGCTACCCTGAATACCAGCCGGTTGTATTGGTAGAGACCTTTATGGGTGTTGATTGTGAGGTATTTTTTTGATGCTTCTTCTACCTCCATTTGCAGATACGCCTGGGCCAGATCAATCTTAGTGAAGCGTTTCCCTCCAGATAGCGAGGCGAAAATATCTTCAATCCGCGGAAGTGGATTTTGTACGGTGTGAAGGACCGGGTTCACTGTTACCTTAAAGTCCCCACAGATGCGAACCTTCCTTGGTTCCCCAGGCATGCTGCTCAATGACTTTTTCATCACAGGGACGATGGGTGTAGCCCACTCGCTCCAGTCTACCTTGGACAGTACACCTGAATGTTCCAGACTCTCCAGCTCTGCTTCGACGGCTGGGCGGATCGCATAAGGTACCGGTCTGGCCTTAAAAAATTTTGGCCTTGCATTTTCTTCAATTTTAATCATCGCTGTCATGCCTTTTAGTGTTCCGAGTCCTTGCTGGAACACTTCTTTCGCGTCAGTTAGGATCTTTGACAGTCGCCCAGGTGTGACGTCGTCATCATTTTTGTCAGCCAGTCAGTGCCTTTTTGGAATGCCAATCCAGTTGTATTTTCCGGATCCATTCACGTCCCAGTAATGGTGGTCCTCCATCTTGCAATACATACAGGTCTAGTTTTGGTGTTTCCTTACCGTTATACATAACGGTCACCCTTATTTTTCCTTTGGGGTAGACTTTTTGCCCCGTGTACGTCTTCAAAATAATTTTTGTGTCTCTCAAGGGTATGTGTGAGAATAGCCGCTCGTAGTCCTGTCGGTTTATGACTGTTAGGGCTGATCCTGTGTCCAATTCCAACTTTACCTGGACTCCTGCTATCTTGAGAGTGACCCAAATGGTTCGGTGATCCTCCGTTGTGATCACATTATGTAGTTACAGACAACTCAGTTCCCTGCTTTCGGAGTCGTTATCACTCTTTTGTTCGTCTGAACTATTCTCCGTCATCTTATGTACCTTCTTGTACTTTTCTTTGGTAGGTTTCTTATTGCTGGTTTTCTTTCCCGACCTGTAGATTCGTGCTATGTGTCCTACTTTTCCACACTGTCTGCACACTTTGTCTTTGAACCAACAATCATTCTGGTCGTGTGTTGTTCTGCCGCAGCAATAGCACTTCTCTGTTCCATATGACATTTCGTTTGTGCCATATTCTTGCGGTCTCTGTTGTATCTCTGCAGCGCCCCGTGCTGCTGCTTCATATGATACCGCAATGCTGAAAGCCTTTTCCAGCGTAAGGCCCTTTTCAGATAAAAGCCGTTTCTGGGTTCCTTCACTTTGAAGCCCACACTCAAACTTGTCCCTTAAGGTATCTGCCAGTCCCGCTCCAAACTGGCAGTGTTTCGATAGTTTGCACAGTTCTGTTAAATAATCAGCATTGCTTTCATCCTTATGCTGGTTCCGTTTGTGAAACTTGAATCTTTCTGCTATCAGCAGCGGTGTGGGGTTTAAATGTTCCTGTAGTATCTTTACTATGTCTTCAAAACTCTTTTCCATTGGCTTCGTTGGGGTTACTAGATTTCGTAATAACCCATACGTCTTTGCACCCATTAAATTTAACAATACCGATGCTTTCTTGTCATCTGACACCTCATTTGCCTTGCAGTATACCTCTATTCATTCGACATATGTAGTCCAATCTTCGGCTTCAGTGTCAAATGCGGTGATACTGCCACTCTTCGGCATTTTGGGTGTGGTTTAAACTGGCGTCTCCCAATGGCTTAAAATGGCGTCTCCCGCGCTTTCCTTCCTCCCCCGCTGCTGCCAACGCCGCTCCCGGCGGTTCTCGCGGCAATGGCGGCGCCCTGTAGGTTTCGCGCGCTTCTCCTGCGCTGCTGCCAACGCCGCTCTCGGCGGCCCTCGTGGCAATGATGGCGCCTCGCGGGTTTCTGCGCATCTCTCTCTCCCTCTCTTCGACACTGCTCGGCCCCTGAACACCGGCTGCGCCCTGTGCGCTCTGCCCTCTCTCTCTCTCCCCCGTCGACGCTGCTCGGCCCTTTGCTGTGCCGCTCGGTCGGGCTCTAGCCCGCCGCTGTCCGGGAAGGGTCTGCGCACTACCTGTTGCCAGCCCATTTCGCTGGACCACCTCAACTGGAAAGCCAAGCCTGGCTCTCGACAGCCTCCCCCGCAATTCTCGAGTCTCTGCTGGATGACTGGGCGATTGCCCGTGGTCGACGCCCAAGTCTCTGGCCTTGACCTCCAATCCACTGATCTCCAGGAACGAATCCCCGGGAGGTGATGCAGAGTTACAGGTAGGTTCGAACTTGCCTTGTCACCAATGTTGTGTCCGTGTATAATAAGACACAGACTGCAGGAGAACAGTACAACAGGTGTTTACTCAACGTGGCTCACACGGGAACTGATCTGTACAGATTACCACTCAGTGCTATATACAGGTGTGGTCACTGCCGGTACTGCAGTATACATGAGCTGTAAAAGATAGTTCCTTAAAGGTATATACATTACACACATATTATCCAATTTTATTAAACAGCCTTCTACGTGATACTTTATCAAAGGATTTTTAGAAATAAAAACATATAACATCAAAAGCAGTGCCATCATCCACTATACTGATAACTTCCTCAAAAAACGCAATCAAGTTATTCAGGTAGGACCTATGCTTCCTGAAGCCATGCTGAAAACTGCCAAACTCTGCAAGTGATCATTAATCACATCCCATGTAATGCTATCCTACAACTAACAAAGACTTGGTTATTACCAGAGTCAGACTGCTTGTCTGAGGCTTTTCATCACAGCTGGTTAAAGGAAGTCTGCTCCTATGGTACGAAGGTCTAAAGCCTATTTCTATCAGGTGCACATACAAACATATAAAAACGAAGGACAGGTGAATAGTTGCCAGTCCATTGAGCCTGTCCTACACTCTCATGTTATGATTTCAAAATACCATTCACTCCCCATCTCCTCCCCTCCCCCCCGACCAGCAATGCAATCTTCTGGGAGAGGTCGAAAATAAGCTTAAAAAAAACCTTAGGCCAATTTAGGAAAAACATTCTGGGAAATTCCTCACTGACCCCCGAAGCTGATCAGACAAGTTCCAGGAGACCACAGTGACTGGGAGACACATCCCCCAATACCCACCTGCCTTCTATATGCAGTTATGTTGGCCACATGGCACTGATTGTGGAGATTCAATTACTTGTGCACTATACAGATCCTTTTCTTGCTCTGTAGCATTGAGCACGCAATAGTATGCACATGCTTGGAGTTGCCCCACCCAAGTGCATAATGCTACATTTATCTACATTAAAAAAAATCTGCCAGATTCAAGCCATTTCCCAATTCGCATCTGGATCTGTCTGCAATCTATTTTTCTCACCTAAGATCCTTGCATCCACAAACTTATGAACAGTTCACCTGAGACCTTCACCGAATCACTGAGAAAGACGGTGATGAGCAATGGCCATAGCAGAGATCCCTGCAATACCCCAATGGTTGTTGGTCCCCATGCAGAACCACTACCATTAATAGTTGCATTTAATTGCCAAATCAAATGGATCTGTTGGAATAGGCCTTTAAGCCCAGAATTCTTAGAAGAGCTTGAATGGACAGTGCTCCTAAAAGCCCTAGTCCCATCTTGAGAACTGAAAATGGTAACATGCAAAATAATGACTCTGTCCCTTGAGCCTGTGGCTTCATGTGGAACTAATATACGCCAGTGCTGACCAACAGGGTGAATTAACTATGTGGCCTTTTCATAGAACCATTCTTTCTTATCTGGAACGAGCCTAGAATGTCTGAAATCCACTTAGTCCATAAAATTACCATTCTTCTTTTCTGCTCCACATAATCGGAAATGCAATGCAGGTTCCATCAAGGTTTGTGAGAACTGGAGAATAACTCTGTTAACAGAATATAAATGAAAAAATAGTGCCTTAAGGTGCTGTCATAAAAATGCTCATTTAAAATTAAATGTATTCTAATTCTTATTAGCTAGCAAGTACAGATTCCTGTAACAATATTCAGAGCCATTCAACACAAGGAACATGTAGATGACTCCTAGGGCTAAAAATTGAGTAGCGCCCCAATTGGGGCACTAACTTCTCCGGGGCGCTAAAAGTAGAGCCCCGGAAAAATTAGCGTCTCCGCACCGGAAATTGAGTGGTTGCGCCCCAAGAGGGAAGCGGGGCGCATCCCTCTTAGTGTGCTGTGAGTCAATATTGCGGCATTATGTGCCACAGCGCCACATGCTGCGGCATGTCGCGCCGCAGTATTGCAGGCCTTCCTCCCCTTCTTAAAGGGGAGGGGCCTTGTGCAGTGCGACCTGGGGCCCAGTTGGGCCCCCAGGGATCGGGAGTGCAGGCAAAAGAGCCCGGCACTCAAGAGAAGTGCCGGGCTCTTGGAGCGCAGCCAGCACTCCGCGGGGGGGGCAGGGGGGCATTTCAGGAGGTCTGGGACGGGAGCGCAGGCAGGTGCTGGCAGATGGCCAGCAACAAAAATGGCTGCCCCGCACCTCGCCTTTAAATTGCGCCTCCCCGGCCGCAGGTACGCCCCCCTGACCCCGTCGGACATAGCGTCCGGTGGTAAGTCAGGGGGCGCTCCCAAAGATCGTGGCCGGGGCGTGAGCGGGGCGCTGCGCACGCCAATGACGTCATCGCCAGCGGCGCAGTGCTGCAGAGCGCTACCAGTTAGCGCCACCACTAACCTCCCGCTGAATTTTGCGGGAGGCGTGGGCAGTGCCGCGCCCGGGCGCTAGTTGCTTTGCGTCCCGTTAGCGCCCTCTTAAGGCACTAACGGGAGGCGCAACCAACTGAATTTTCCCCCCCTAGTCTTCTCATAGCAGAGCACTGTTGCAATTTAGCATTGTGGAGTAATATTTTATTTATCTCTTGCCAATTTTATCTTGCATACTCCTGATGCCATCGATTCCTTCCTGGAGTATAACTCCAAAGGTGCCAGCCACCCAAATGGCTATCATTTGTGTGGAAACCTTGATGATGAGTATTGGCAGGCTATCCAGTAGGGGTTGCATCACAGCCAAACCTAGTCCTCTCCACAACTGTGTGTTTCCAGCAGGAATTCTTGGAGAAAGATCAAGGCAGGGAACTCTGTCTAATTTTCTTCTCTTTAAATGAGGGGTGCTGAGGCTAATTGTAGTTCCACTACTGGCACCCTGGCCAAGATCGGCTAATTCAACAGATGCTGGGGGCCAAACCTGGTACCTGTCTGGCACATGTGTTTCAGCTACACACTGGGTAAATTCCTTGAACAATCAACATAACTTCGACAACTTACCAAACATTACTGTAAAGGTGCAGTTTGGCAGAGCGGTACTGGGTTGTGCACTGGATTGTCACTGAACAATTCCACTGCCCTTCTAAAAGAAATACTATTTGGGGAAAATTAACCCTGGTATGTTGAAGATATGAAATAGAAAGTACATTTCTCACATTGAGGAATGCTACTCCACAATCTTTGTACAGTCATCCTTCGCATACAGATATTTTTCTCTCTGCACTTTGACAAATTCTGTTTCCGGATTTCTGCATTGTGCTAGCCTCTGCCTAAGGATGACTGCATTGAAGAAGAGATAATAATATGGTTTAATAGGAAAGCATATCTGAAATAAACAGTGTCCAATGTGATTTTTCCCACTGATTTGCCCAACTTATCAATTGTACATGGAGGTCAATGTAATTTAGAGTGAAGAAACTACATGTAATGTTTTCCTAAAATAAAAACAGAAAATGCTGGAAATTCTCAGCAGGTCAGGCAGCATCTGTGGAGAGAGAAACAGAGTTAACGTTTCAGGTTGATGACCCTTCATCAGAACAGGTCTGTAATGTTTTCCTGTTAGTATTATTCCATTTCTCAAATTGGTGCTCCCACTAAAAGTAAAATAGAGGTGGAAGCAAACTGAGACTGTAGTAAGTATGCAGGCCATAGGATATGTAAACTCCTCCTGTGTTGCTACTTAGTTAAATTTGATATTCAATGGATTCCTCTTTCTATTAATTAATTAATTAGTTTATTAATTCATTTAACAGACCCAGTAACTGAAGCATTTCATGTTGAACCCTCAGCACAATAGTCCCTGCACTGAGAACAGGGATCCCTTCAAGACATCTTTGAAATTTTCAGTGTTTTCTGGGCACATTAATTAACTACTTCTTCAGCTACATTTTCACACAATCAATTCTACATACTACATATGGTAGTTAATTTTTTTTACACATCAAGTGCTAAAAAGGAAGCCTGCCTTTTATAAAGTGATATCATTATAAGTAGTACTAATCATCCCACCCTAGACAATGATTTCAACTGAAATGAAGCATGCAGAATTCCCAATGCAACACAGCTCTAAAGCTTTGTGATTACACACAGGAGTTAAAAACTGTGTCTTCCCTCCCCCAGGGTTAGGCAGCATTATTAGTTTATGTTAATAAGATAGTGGTGCAAGAAAGTCATGCGTAATTTTTTGTATAGCCTGGTAGAATGTAGAGTATCAGGGGCAATTGCAAGGTCAACTCTCGAATACTCTGGTGTATTTGAGAAAAAGTGCACACAAAGTTAACAGATTATTTTGTGAACCACAGTGATTGAATGAACAGGAGACCATTTCACAAGATCATATGTTAAATATGGATGAGGAAGAGCATTCAGTACACCATAGTTCATCAATCCAGAAAGACCACATAGTCTGCCCGTTGTGGCATCCCATTATTTCTTGACTGATGCCAGGGTTTTCACCTCCACAATTCTACCTGGAAGTTTATTCCATGTATTGATTACTGTGAGTATGAAAAAGAATTTACTGACATCAGTGGTAAATTTTGCATTTATTACATTGAACCTGTGTCCCTTTGTCCTGCTCTGAAGTGGGAAGTAACTTTCTGCATTTATTATCTTGCATACCTCAAGGCTGATAAGTCAATATTTCTCCACTCTTTCCTTATAACGCAGTACTCTAACCGAGCAAACAGCCTTGATCTATTCTCTGAACTCACTCCAGGACCTGAATGTCTCCTTCTGTCCTGGTGACTAGAACTGGACACAGTATGCAAAGTGTGGCTTGACCAGAGCACCATAGAGTTTCAGCATAACTTCTACAGATTTGTATTCTACTGTCTTGTTATATAGTTCAAATTCAATTGGCTTTGTTGAGCATTAAATGCACTGAAACTCCTAAATCTTCTTTGTCATCCTTAGCCATTTTGACAGTATTCATGAAGTACTGTGTTCCCATTGTTTTCTTTCTATGCACAATACTTTACACTTTCTGTATTAAATTGTATCTCTAATTGTTCTACTCACTTACATCTTTTATTCAGCTCCTTTATAGTTCCTAAGATGCCTTCTCAGATTTATCTACCCCACCTAGTTTGGTATCATCTGCCAATTTAACCAATTTGCATTGAGTTTGTGGATCCAAGTTCTAAATTAGTAACAGTAGGGGTGCTACCACCAGTCCCTGGGACACCCCACTCAGCACTCCCCCACAATCCTGACATTAATCCACTAACTAGTACCAACTGCTTTCCAACCTTTAGCTAATTTCTTGTTCACTTATACAGAGCCCCCACCACAGTGAGCTAGCTAATAGCCTTTTGTGTGAAACCTCGTTAAATGTCTTTTGGAAGTCTAGGTATACGACATTGCAGCATTTGCCATGTCATTTCTTCAAAAAACGTCAAGGAGCTTGGTCAGGCAGAATTTTTTTTTCAGAATCTATATTGGCTGTTGTTCGCTAGGCTATCATATGAATAATTCTGAAGTTTACCCTGATAATTAATTCTATTATTTGGCCCAGTGTTGGGTCTATGCTCGTTTGCATGTATTTTGTCTTCGTTTTTGAAAATGGGCACTATGTTTGCCTAATTCCAATCTAACAGGCTCTCCCCAGTGTTCATTGTCTTCCTCATAATGAATGTAGATACCTCATTCATCTCCCTCATGTCTCTTAGAACTCGAGGATAAATATCATCTACCCCTGCAGATTTATTTGCTTTGAGTCCTTTTTGGCTGTTAAAGCCTTCTATCTCAGTTATATCAAATCATTCATTTTACTTGAATTATCACTGATTTGGGAGGGCATATTACCCTAATAGCTACTTGGAGGAAGTAATCATTTAGTATGCTAATTATTTTACGCTCATCCTCATTTTAAACTCTATTTGCATCTCTTAGGGTTCTCACTTCTTCTTTGACTGACCTCTTAATGTTTTACATCTGCAGCTATGCTTTTCTCCCCCAAGTCTCTCTTCGCCCCTTTGATCACCCTATTAACATACTTTTGTATGTTCCTATATTCATTCCACTTGGCAGCCGCAGGGGCTGCTGAAGAATCCCGAGTGGGGCAGGCTCCACCAATTGCTGACGAATTTCTTCAACAGGCATTAGGCCTTAATTTGCATATTTAAGGGGCCCTCGTGCCTTGTCTAGGCATTGCCCTGGGACACCTACAAAAAAGGCCCCACAAATTCAGCAGTGGGACCAGTGCCTGTGCAGATTGAGTGCAGGTTGCCCCACTTCTAAATTAGTATGCTTTTCGCCTGTTTTATGCCCAAAAATCGGATGCACCGTATACCAATCTCTACCCCCAAAAATACAGACCATTAATCACTTCTGTCAGTCATTTATAAAATGAACTCGCAAGCATGATTGTCAGTGATGAGCCATATTTTTGTATTTTACCCACCATCAGCAAAACTGGCCTTAATACAGAGAATTAACAGTCCTTAAGAATTTTTTTTTAACGGGATGACTTTCATGTGCACATTTTAGCATGGGAGCACATTTGCATGAAAAAGTGATAAAACAAAAATATGTTACCAACAATCTATCAGTCTTGAACACCACCTGTTTACCTACTTCTGACAAAACAGTATTCGTTGAGGAAACTATTAGCCAAAATATATAATGTAGAAAAGTGTTTGATCACAATGCATGTTTAAGACAGCCCATTTCTAAACTGGAACTATACCAATCTTGATAGATTAAGCAATATGCATGTTCTTAGATCTGAATCAATTTTTATTCATAACTGAATTTTCTGTGCAGGTTTCACAAGTTATTACCTGCAGCATTAGCTATTGATGTGAATCCATGAACATAAATACTTTAATAGGAGATTCATGAATTGAAGCAATGTTGCTTTAATTTAATACATTTCAGTCCTGACTTTGCAATGACAGAGACATTTGCCTTGCACAAAGGTAGGATTTGTTGACCACAGTTTATAGTATACGGCAGATATCTCGGATCTATTGGTGCCTTTCCCACAGAACTCAACTACTATATAATCAATTCCAGCCTCAAAAGGACTGACTTCTGCACCATGGCAACTGTAGCACCAGATATCCTACCTTCTTATCCCAATAATGTATCCAACTCCAAGAAGTTTGTATATAGATTTTACTGGCATCTCAGCAGGTTCCGCTCCAGTGCACTGCTTACCACGTTTCTATCATATATAAAAATACACCTGTCCGATTTCAGCTGAAGACTACGGGTAAATTTTATCATATAATGCTTCTGGTGTAGAGCTTTGTGCATTCAGGAGTACAAGCATGGAGGTCAGCACACCTGATTAACAGCCCCTGTGATTTTCCATCCATTATTGTTGTGAATCAGGCACGCTAACCACCGTGCTCAAATTTATGACGTACGCTTCTGTTGCACAAAGCTCTGTGCCGGGGGCCTAAATTGTAAAATTTACCCCTATAATTTCCGCATGAATCTTTCAATCTCCAGATGTCTATAAGTATAAAATAATTGTGTCAAAAAAGATGCAACTGATTAATTGGAGTTTTATTTATGTAGATATTGAGAAACCTAGCTGAAAGGCGAAGACTCAAAATATAGCACATTACCAAGTTTAACAAGAGTAAAATAGTAGATAAGATGAATCAAGAAGTGCTGTTCCGTGATGCTAAGCTTGGCTATTAAAACAATAAATTGTAGGAGGAAGGGAAACCTGAGAGAAGAAAAAAGAGAATTTTTAAAAGACAAGAAAATAAAATTGCATACTTAGGTAAAAGATTCCCCTTCCACACCTATGCAATGACATTGAAAGTGTAATCCATTCCATCTAAAAAAAATGCCTCCAAGTTTTGCAACAATGAAGCTTAACTGCTATGTACCTGTAAACAGACAGGATGCTAAATATTTGTCCTCAGTTGCTGTAGCTCATCCCAGTGCCACAGCTGCTCTTCCTGTGCTTCACTAGAACATGCCCACAAGTTGTAACATGAAATATGAAACACCTACTTAACAGATACCACAGTATTCACCCTCAGGGTAACACATGCCCTTTGACTGCTGTAGCTTAATTTCTTATAAATCAAAAAGAAGTAATTGCTATGAACTTGTAGAGGCAAAGGTAATTAAATAGCAACTTCATTTTAAGTTGCACCACAGCTGCATGGTCAACCGTTGGGACGACAGTAATACAACATCCCTGCATTATCCTCTCTGGTATTTACATATTAATGCAATAGCTGTAAATTAACATACGAATTAAAATGAATTCTTACAACATCCTCGAGAACAGAATATGACACAATTCACCAAGGCAATTCCTAACCCCCCAAAAAATGGATCTATCCCTTTTGCTGTGGACCATCGCTACCAGTATACCCAGCAGAAGATAGATAGTATTCACTTCCCTATTGCTGCTTCCATAAGCACATGGACAGATATGCCTTATGCTTGGCCAATCAAGACAAGTAAGCACCAAAATTGCCAGATATCCTCAGTGAATCATAGAATCATAGAATGGTTACAGCACGGCCCGTCGAGCCCATGCCGGCTCTCTGCAAGAGCACTTCAGCTAGTCCCACTCCCCTGCCCTTTCCCCGTAGCCCTGCAAATTTCTTTCCTTCAGATGCTTATCCAACTCCCTTTTGAAAGTCGTGATTGAGTCTGCCTCCAGTACCCTTTCAGGCAGTGCATTCCAGATCCTAACCACTCGCTGCGTTAAAAATGTTTTTTTTCTTACGTCGCCTTTGGTTCTTTTGCCAATCACCTTAAATTTGTTTCCACTGGTTCTCGACCCTTCTGCCAATGGGAACAGTTTCCCTCTGTCCAGATCCCTCATGATTTTGAACACCTCTATCAAATCTCCTCTCAGTCTTCTCTGTTCCAAGGAGAACAGCCCCAGCTTCTCCAGTCTATCCACGTAACTGAAGTCCCTCATTTCTGGAATCATTCTTGTAAATCTTTTCTGCACCCTCTCTAAGGCCTTTACATTCTTCCTAAAGTGTGGTGCCCAGAATTGGACACAATGCTCCAGTTGGGGCCGAACCAGTGTTTTATACAGATTCAGCATAATGTCCACACTTTCATACTCTATACCTCTATTTATGAAGCTCAGGATCCTGTAAGCCTTTTTAACTGCTTTCTCAACCTGCCCTGCCACCATCAACAATTTGTGCACACATACCCCCAGGTCTCTCTGTTCGTGCACCCCCTTCAAGATTGTACCATTTAGTTTATATGTCCTCTCCTCATTCTTTCTACCAAAATGTATCACTTCACACTTTTCTGCGTTAAATTTCATCTGCCACATGTCTGCCCATTTCACCAGCCTGTCTACATCTTCCTGAAGTCTATCACTCTCCTCCTCACTGTTCACTAAACTTCCAAGTTTTGTTTCACCTGCAAATTTTGAAATTGTGCCCTGTACAGCCATGTCCAAGTCATTAATATATATCAAGGAAAGCAGTGGTCCTTGAACCGACCCCTGGGGAACACCACAATATACCGTCCTCCAGTCCGAAAAACAACTGTTCACCACTACTCTCTGTTTCCTATGACTTAGCCAATTCCGTATCCATGCTGCCACTGTCCCTTTTATTCCATGGGTTTTAACTTTGCTGGCAAGCCTATTATGTGGCACTTTGTCGAACATCTTTTGGAAATCCATGTACACTACGTCAACCACATTACCCTCATCAACCCTCTCTGTTACCTCATCAAAAAACTCGATCAAGTTAGTTAAACATGATTTGCCCTTAACAAATCCATGCTGGCTTTCCTTACTTAATCCACACCTATCCAAGTGACTGTTAATTTTGTCCCTAATTGCTGTTTTGAAAAGCTTCCCCACTACCAAGGTCAAACTGACTGGTTTATCTTTACACCCTTTTTTGAACAATGGTGTAACTTTTGCAATTCTCCAGTCCTCTGGCACCACCTCCATATCTAAGGAGGATTGAAATATTATGGCCAGTACCTCCGCAATTTCCTTCCTCAATTCCCTCAGCATCCTAGGATGCATCCCATCCGCTCCTGGTGATTTATCTACTTTAAGTACAGCCAGCCTTTCTAATACAATACAATACAATACAAATCGCTTTATTGGCATGATAAGGTACATCTTATGTTGCCAAAGCATCAAAATACATTTATGGTTGAACACATAAACGCGGTTCCACTCATACAGTGTATAAACAGGTATATCCCTGAGTCTACAAATATATTTTCGCCTTGTTTATATATACTCTTGTCCCAGTTTACTGGTTGTCCCTCTGTTCATGGCAAGCTGTAACATAGTGTGCCGCCAGTGTTACACAGCTTCTCTCCTCCCCCAGTAGGAATGGGAGTTTTTGGTTGTCAGTCAGATTTCTGAATTCAGGGCATATTTGTGAGAATTTTTGATAGAAATTCTCTCTGATGCCCTGATATTTTCCACAGGCTGTGAGGAAGTGCATCTCTGTCTCAACTACTCCCTGACTGCAGTGAGAGCATATCCTGTCTTCTCTTGGCAGCCTGGTCTGCCTGTGTCTGCCTTTTTCGATCGCTAGGCTATGTTCGCTAAGTCTGTACCTTGTCAAGGTTCTTCTCAGTTTGTTATCCTTTACCATGGTCAGGTAATCAGCTATGTTGTATTGTCTGTTTAGGGCCAAGTAGCAATTGAGTTTGCTTTGGGTTTTTGTTGTTTCTGCCCAATATGACAGATATTTTTCCTTTTGCTTAGCGACGATTGTGTTGGGTCGAATTCTTTGTGTTACCCTGTCACTGTCCTGGGGCTGGTTATTGTTAGTATTGTTATTAGTTACTTTATTGAGTCCCAGGACTAGTTGACTGAGGGTATTCTTCTTTATGGTCAGCTCTTGGCATTTCAGGGCGTCGTAGTGATAGCATTGGGGGTTGCTCATTTGTAGGTGATTCCAAAATTTGGTGGCTCTTTTTTGGATAGTGATTATTAATGGGTATTGGCCTAGTTCCGCCCTGCATGCGTTGTTTACTGTTTTCCTTTGAGTCCGGAGGATACTTTTACAGAATTCCGCATGTAGGATCTCAATTGGGTGTTTGTCCCATTTTGCAAAATCTTGTTGTGTTAGTGGTCCCCAGACCTCACTGCCATAGAGTGCAATTGGTTCAATTACTGATTTGAAAATTTTGAGCCAAATGCTAATTGGGATTTCTATTTGGATTGATTTTTTGATGGCATAGAAAGCCCTTCTTGCTTTCTCTTTCAGTTCATTCACAGCCAGTTTGAAGTTTCCCGTAGAACTGATTTTTAAGCCCAAGTATGTGTAGTGAGTGGTTTGTTCAATTTTGGTTGTTCCTACTGTGAAATTTATTGTGGGTCCATGTTGTTTGGATCTTTGCTGGAACACAAGGACTTTGGTTTTTTGGGGATTTATTGTCAGGGCCCAAGTCTGGCAGTACGACTCCAGCAGGTCCAGGTTCTGCTGTAGACCCTCCTTAGTTGGTGACAGCAGAACCAGGTCGTCGGCATAGAGGAGGAATTTAACCTTGGATTCATATAGGGTGAGGCCGGGTGCTGTAGATTGTTCAAGTAGTTTTGCCAATCCATTAATGTAAATATTAAAGAGTGTCGGTGAGATTGGCGAGCCCTGCGTCACCCCCCGCCCCTGTGGGAAGTATTTTGTTTGTTTGTCTCCAATTTTAACTGCACATTTATTGTTTGTATACATTGATTTAATTACATCATATGTTTTACCTCCTACCCCGCTTTCGATAAGTTTCAGGAATAAACCGTCATGCCAGATGGAGTCGAAAGCCTTCTGGAAATCTACAAAGCATGCGTAGATTTTGCTTTTGTTATGGTGAACGTGTTTGTCAATTAGGGTCTGTAGGGTGAAGATATGATCGGATGTTCTATAGTTTGGCAGGAATCCAATTTGGCTTTTACTCAAGACATTGTGCTCTTCAAGGAAGTTTATAAGTCTTTTGTTTATGATGCTACAGAATACCTTCCCCAGGTTACTGTTTACACAGATGCCTCGATAGTTGTTTGGGTCGATTTTGTCCCCACTTTTGTATATGGGTGTTATGAGTCCTTTGTTCCAGATGTCAGGGAAATAACCGACACTCAGAACCAAGTTGAAGAGTTTTAGGATAGCCAGTTTCAGTTTGTCGTCTGCGTGTTTAATCATCTCATTTAGTATGCCGTCTGTCCCGCAAGCTTTTCCTGGTCGCAGGTCCTTGAGTTTTTCAAGAAGTTCTTTTTCTGTTATTATGGCGTCTAGCGGGTTTTGGTTATTTTTATGGCCATTTCAAGCTTTTCAAGTTTTTTGCGTATTTGGTGTTGCTCTGGTCCTAGTGTGTTTTTCTGGTATAATTTTTCAAAGTGGTTTACCCATGTGTCCCCATTTTGAATGGACAAATCGTCGTGTTGTTTTTTGTGTAGTGTTTTCAAGTTGTCCCAGAAACAATTCGACTCAATGGATTCCTCCATGGAGCTGAGTGTATTCTTAATAAATTGCTCTTTTTTGGTCCTGAGTGTGTTTCTGTATTGTGTTAGCGTCTGACAATAAGTAAGGCGTAATTCCTCGTTTTCTGGATGTCTGTGTTTTTGGTTTGATAGTTTTCTAAGTTTTTTCCTCATGTTATGGCAATCATGGTCAAACCATTTTTCATAGTTTTTTGTTTTGGGTTTGTTCTTGCGAGCTTTCAAGTTTGCATTTGTTGCCAAATTATCAAAAATATTGTTTAGTTTACTAACTGCCCGGTTTACGCCTTCTTTATTGTGAGTGTATATGTTATCCAGAAAGGTGTCTAAGAGAGCTTGAGTTGATGCATTGCTAATTGTTTTCTGGTATTTTTCCGTGTCATTTTTGGCCCATCTGTACGATTTTTTGGTGTTGTACAGTTTACTGGGTTGTGTTTCTATGTTGTTTGTTTCTGTCTTTTTGAGAAACATAGTAATTTGACTGTGATCTGACAGTGTTGTTTGTGGTTTGACTGTGAATGCTCTGAAAGAGGATGGGTCCAAGTCTGTAATCATATAGTCTACTGTGCTGCAGCCAAGAGGTGAGCAGTAGGTCGATCTTCCTAGGAGGTCTCCTATGAACCTACCATTGACAATGTACAGACCCAGGTTTCGACAGAGCTGTAGTAGCTGTTTACCGTTGGTATTTGACTGCTTGTCGCAGTTATGCCTGTATGGAAGGGAAGGGATGTCAAAGTGGTTATTCCCGAATACGTAATTGTTTCCCTGATTATTGGTGAAGTCTGGTTCTTCGCCCGTTCTTGAATTGAGGTCCCCACAGATCAACACGTTCCCCTGGGCCTGGTATTGGATAATTTCCCCCTCCATGTTGGAGAAGGTGTCCTCTTTGTAGTACGGGGAATCGATTGGAGGGATATAAAGTGCGCAAATGTAAACATCTTGGGTGTTTGAGATAATCTCCCTCTCAAGTTTGAGCCACATATGGTTTTCGCCCTTTTTTATAAATTTGATGTAATTCTTAAGTTCTGTTTTAAACCAGATCAGTATGCCTCCGGAGTCTCTGCCTTGGGTTACACTTGGTAATTTATTGGAGGGGACCACTAGCTCAGTGTACCCTTGGGGACAGCCGGTGTGTCCTTTTCCTTTATACCAAGTTTCCTGTAAAATGATAATATCTAGATCTTTAGTTTCCTCTATGAACTCTGGGGTCCTACTCTTCACTTCTCGCAGTGAAGAGCGTAGACCTTGGATATTCCAGGTCGAAATATATAAGGATTTCATGTTAAGTTTTATCTTTTTCTATGATAGGTTAAAGAGTGGTACGTGTTTGTCGTGTCTAAGTGTGGGGAAAAAAAAGATCACCCCAGTTGTCTACAAAAGTTAATACAATTTGGTTACAGTTCTTTCTATTAATTAGTCCTTGATCCATAAGGCGGAAGTAGATGCTGCTGCACATCTGCTTATTGTCTCTTAATGGATTGTTTCTGTCTGAGGTATTGCGTACGTCCTGTGCATCTCTCCCTCTGTCTGGCTGGTAGCGGTCCTATTCCCCTGTGGGACAGGAGTGGTGCAGGTCTGATAATGTTGTTTTGCATGGGGATCCTCTCCGGTCTCGGTTGGTGTGGTGGTGGTCTTTGTAGTGTTCCTGATATGTACCCCGCTGATCTCTGGTGGTCGGGGGGGGTCCTCTTGGAGTCTGGGTATGGACCCGGTTAAAAGCGACGTCCTTCAGGGCTTTAGCAAAGATCGATATTTTTTGCCTTTGGATGTGGACGTGGTCGTAAAGACATTCTTCATCGAGGGTGGGGTGTTGGGCCAGGATACCTCCTCTTTATCAATTTTATCCTATCGAGTATCTCTACTACCTCCTCCTTCACTATGTTTGTGGCAGCATCCACTTCCTTGGTGTAGACAAATGCAAAGTACTCATTTAGTACCTCAGCCATACCCTCTGCCTCCATGCATTGGTCTCCTTTTTGGTCCCTAATCAGCCCCACCCCTCCTCTTACTACCCTTTTACTAGTTATATACCTATAGAATTTTGGATTACCTTTTATGTTGGCTGCCATTCTATTCTGATAACTTCTCTTTGCCCCAATGTGCAAAATTGTTTTGAGAAGAGTTAACATAACTATTATCATTGGACTTCAAACAACGGGAATGGTAGCATAGTGGTAATGTTACTGGGCTAGTGATCCAGAGGCCTGGACTAATGATCCAGGGACATGAGTCTGGGTAATTTAAATTCAGTTAATTAAATAAATCTGGAATAAAAACCTAGTATCAGTAATGGTAACCATGAAACTATCGGATTGTCATAAAAATCCATCTGGTTCACTCATGTCCTTTAGGGAAGGAAATCTGGTCTGGCCTATATGTGACTCCAGAACCGCAGCAATATGGTTGACTCTTAACTTCCCTCTGAAATGGCCTAGCAAGCCACTCAGTTGTAACAAAACCACTACAAAACAAAATAAGAATAAAACCAGATGGACCACCCAGTATTGACCTCGGCACCGGCTATGGGCAAGACAACGGTACATCCAGCCCAGTCGACCCTGCAACGTCCTCCTCACCAACATCTGCGGACTTGTGCCAAAATTGGGAGAGCTGTCCCACAGACTAGTCAAGCAACAGCCTGACATAGTCATACTCACAGAAACAAACCTTTCAGCCAATGTTCCAAACTCCTCCATCACCATCGCTGGGTATGTCCTGTCCCGTCTTCATGCTGAGGACACCCTCCATCGTGTTATGTGACACTACCACCATGCTAAATGAGATAGATTCAGAACAGATCTAGCAGCTCAAAACTGGGCATACATGAGGCACTGTGGGCCATCAGCAGCAGCAGAACTGTATTCCACCACAATCTGTAACCTCATGGCCCGGCATATCCCTCACTCTACCATTATCATCAAGCCAGGGGACCAACCCTGGTTCAATAAGAAGTGAAGGAGACTGACATGAATATTGTCATTCATGTGGAAATGACTTATGAAATGATATTGAGCGGACTGCTGGTGGCGCTGTCCAGGGAGAGTATAAATACTCGGGCATGGGCCCAGCTTGCTCAGGACATTCTTTAACAGGAACTAGTGAAGGACACAACTAGATCTCCATGTTGAAAAACAGTTGATTAAAGCCTTGTTTAATACTCAGACCAAGTGCCTACTAGTTTTCTTACATCAGAGAGCATGCCAGGAGCAGCACCAGGCATACCTAAAAATGAGGTGCCAACCTGGGGAAGCTGCAACACAGGACTACATGCATGCTAAAAAGTGGAAGCAGCATGCTATAGTCAGGGCTAAGTGATCCCACAATCAATGGATCAGATCAAAGCTCTGCAGTCCTGCCACATCCAGTCGTGAATGGTGGTGGACCATTAAACAACTAACGGGAGGAGGAGGCTCCATAAATAGCCCTATCCTCAATGATGGTGGTGCCCTTCACATGAGTGCAAAAGACAAGGCTGAAGCGTTTGCAACCATCTTCAGCCAGAAGTGCCGAGTGGATGATCCATAGCGGCCTCCTCCTGAGGTCCCCAACATCACAAAATCCAGTCTTCAGCCAATTCGATTCATTCTACATGATAGCAAGAAATGGCTGAGCACACTGGATACAGCAAAGGCTATGGGCCCCAACAACATCCCGGCTGTCGTGCTGAAGAAGTGTGCTCCGGAACTAGCCGTGCCTCTAGCCAAGCTGTTCCAGTGTAACTACAATACAGGCATTTATCCGACAATGTGGAAAACTGCCCAGATATGTCCACAAAAAGCAAGACAAATTCAACCCAGCCAATTACCACCCCATCAGTCTACGCTCAATCATCAGCACAATGACGGAAGGTGTCATCGACAGTGCTATCAAGCAGCACTTACTCACCAATAACCTGCTCACTAATGCCCAGTTTGGGTTCCACCAAGGCCACTCTGCTCCTGACCTCATTACAGCCTTGGTCCAAACATGGACAAAGGAGCTGAATTCCAGAGGTGAGGTGAGAGTGACTGCCCTTGACATCAAGGCAGCATTTGACCAAGTGTGGCATCAAGGAGCCCTAGTAAAACTGAAGTCAATAGGAATCGGGGGGAAAACTCTCCACTGGCTGGAGTCATAAATAGCACAAAGGAAGATGGTTGTGTTGGTTGAAGGTCAATCATCACAGCCCCAGGACATCACTGCAGGAGTTCCTCAGAGCAGTGTCCTAGGCCCAACCGTCTTCAGCTGCTTCATCAATGACCTTCCCTCCAACATAAGGTCAGAAATGGGGATGTTCGCTGATGACTGCACAGCATTCAGTGCCATTCAGAACTCCTGAGATAATGAAGCAGTCCATGCCCGCATGCAACAAGACCTGGAAGACATTTAGGCTTGGGCTGATAAGCAGCAGGCAATGACTATCTCTAACAAGTAAGAGTCTAACCAACGGCCCTTGACATTCAACGGCATGACTATCACTGAGTCCCCCACCATCAACATCCTGCAGATCACCATTAACCAGAATGTTAACTGGACCAGCCACATAAATATTGTGGCAACAAGAGCAGGTCAGAGGCTAGGTATTCTGCGGCAAGTGTCTCACCTTCTGACTCTCCAAAGCCTTTCCACCATCTGCAAGGCACAAGTCAGGAGTGTAATGGAATACTCTCCACTTGCCTGGATGAGTGCAGCTCCAACAGCACTCAAGAAACTTGACACCATCCAGGACAAATCAGCCCGCTTGATTGGTACCCTATCCACCACCTTAAACATTCACTCCCTCCACCACTGGCGTACTGTGACTGCAGTGTGTACCATCTACATAATGCACTGCAGCAACTCACCAAGGCTTCTTCGGCAGCACCTCCCCAACCCACGACCTCTTCCACCAAGAAGGACAAGGGCAGCAGCTGCATGGGAACGCCACCACCTCCAAGCTCCCCTCCAAGTCACACACCATCTTGACTTAGAAGTATATCACCGATCCTTCATCATCGCTGGGTCAAAATCCTGGAACTCCCGACCTATCACACACTCCTGACTTGTACCTTGTAGATGGTGGAAAGGCTTTGGGAAGTCAGGAGGTGAGGCACTCCAGAATACCCAGCCTCTGACCTGCTCTTGTAGCCACAGTATTTATGTGGCTGGTCCAGCTAAGTTTCTGGTCAATCGTGACCCCCAGGATGTTGATGGTGGGGGATTTGACAATGGTAATGCCGTTGAATGTCAAAGGGTGGTGGTTAGACTCTCTCTTGTTGGAGATAATCATTGCCTGGCACTTGTATGGCGCGAATGTTACTTGCCACTTGTCAGCCCAAGCCTGAATGTTGTCCATGTCTTGCTGCATGTGGGTATGGACTGCTTCATTATCTGAGAGTTGGAAATGGAACTGAACACTGTGCAATCATCAACGAGTCTGACTTTATGTCCTGGGGCTGTGATGATTGGCCTCCAACAACCACAACTATCTTCCTTTGTGCTAGGTATGTCTCCAGACAGTGGAGAGTTTTCCTCCTGATTCCCATTTACTTCAATTTTACTAGGGCTCCTTGATGCCACACTCGGTCAAATGCTACCATGATATAGGAGATAAACCAGATGAAAGGGTAGCTGTGGAATATCATTTTCAATCCAATCCCAAAGGGAAATAGAGTTGCAGATAAATTGCCAGGGAAAGCCTTTAAAAAAACAGTATAAATGACTTCGAAAGGTAACCAAAAGGATGGGTAGGTGGGTTTCAGATGAGTCACAGAGAGGTGGCTATTTGAGACTTAAGACCTCATTTGTGTCTCTAAAATTCTGCTTTATTCTTAGATAATTTATAGTTTTATGTGTTTGTGAGTTCCACATGTCAGGTTCCACATGTATGCTGACGACACCCAGCCCAACCTTACCACCACCTCCCTCGACCCCTCCACTGTCTTTAACTTGTCAGACTGCTTGTCCGACATCCAGTACTGGATGAGGAGAAATTTCCTCCAACTAAATATTGGGAAGACCGAAGCCATTGTCTTCGGTCCCCACCACAAACTCTGTTCCTAGCCATTGACTCCATCCCTCTCCCTGGCATCTGTCTGAGGCTGAACCATACTGTTCGCACCTTTGGTGTCATATTTGAACCTAAGATGAGCTTCCGACCACATATCCACGCCATCACTAAGACTGCCTACTTCCACCTCCATAATATCACCTGACTCAGCCCCTGCCTCAGCTTATCTGCTGTTGAAACCCAAGGTGAGGCGGAGCCCGGTATAAAAACCGGCGCGAGCACCGAGGCCTGACCAGTTCAGACCAGGGAGCGAGGTGAGGCGGAGCCCGGTATAAAAACCGGCGCGAGCACCGAGGCCCGACCAGTTCGGACCAGGGAGTGAGGTGAGGCGGAGCCCGGTATAAAAACCAGCGCAAGCACCGAGGCCCAACCAGTTCGGACCAGGGAGTGAGGTGAGGTGGAGCCCGGTATAAAAACCGGCGCAAGCACCGAGGCCCGACCAGTTCGGACCAGGGAGTGAGGTGAGGTGGAGCCCGGTATAAAAACCGGCGCGAGCATTGAGGCCCGACCAGTTCGGGCCAGGGAGCGAGGTGAGGCGGAGCCCGGTATAAAAACCAGCGCGAGCACCGAGTCCCGACCAGATCGGACCAGGGAGTGATGTGAGGCAGAGCCCGGTATGAAAGCCGGCGCGATCACCGAGGCCCGACCAGTTCGGACCAGGGAGCGAGGTGAGGCGGAGCCCGGTATAAAAACCGGCGCGAGCACCGAGGCCCGACCAGTTCGGACCAGGGAGCGAGGTGAGGCGGAGCCCGGTATAAAAACTGGCACGAGCACCGAGGCCCGACCAGTTCGGACCAGGGAGCGAGGTGAGGCTTACCAACACAGCAGCGGGGAGAGAGGTAAAAAGTAATCAGAGTGTGACGTCACCAGGGAGCAGGTAAGTGATTGGTTGGTGAGTATTTCTCTTTTTTAAACTTTAACTCTGTGGTTTATAGTTGCTAAGGTCTTTCTGGTGTAGCGGGGACTGTTGGTAAACCATACAAGCGCCTTAGAGTTTATCTTTAGTTGGTGATAGTGAATTAATTTAAATTAATTAAAGGGTAAGTCATGCCAGGAGAGCCCAGCCCCGTGTTCTGCTCCTCTTGCTCTATGTGGGAATTCAGGGACACTGCCGGTGTCCCTGATGACCACGTGTGCCAGAAATGCATCCAGCTGCGGCTACTAGCAGACCGCATTGCGGCGCTGGAGCTGCGGATGGATGGGCTTTGGAGCATTCACGATGCTGAGAGGGTTGTGGATAACACGTTTGATGAGGTGGTCACACCGCAGGTAAGGGCTGCACAGGCAGAAGGGAAATGGGTGACCATCAGGCAGAGCAGTAGAGGCAGGCAGGTAGTGCAGGGGACCCCTGTGACCATCCCCCTCTCAAACAGGTATACCGATTTGGATACTGTTGAGGGGGATGACTTACCAGAGGAAGGCAGCAGCAGCCAACTTCCCGGCACCAGGGGTGCTTCTGCTGCTCAGGAAGGGAGGAAAAAGAGTGGGAGAGCAATAGTGGTAGGGGATTCTATCGTAAGGGGAACAGATAGGCGTTTCTGTGGCTGTAGATGTGACTCCAGGATGGTTTGTTGCCTCCCTGGTGCCAGGGTCAAGGATGTCACTGAACGGCTGCAGGGCATTCTGAAGGGGGAGGGTGAACAGTCAGAGGTCGTGGTTTACATTGGGACCAATGACATGGGTAGGAAGAGGGATGAGGTCCTGCAGCAAGAATTTAGGGAGCTAGGTAGCAGATTAAAGAGCAGGACCTCAAAGGTTGTAATCTCTGGATTACTCCCGGTGCCACGTGCTAGTGAGTATAGGAATAGAAGGATAGAGCAGATGAATGCGTGGCTAAAGAGTTGGTGCAGGAGGGAGGGCTTTAGTTTCCTGGATCACTGGGCCTGCTTCTGGGGAAGGTGGGACTTGTACAAGTCGGACGGGTTGCACCTGAACCAGAGCGGGACAAATATCCTTGCGGGGAGGTTTGCTAGCTCTGTTCGGGGGGGTTTAAACTAAAATGGCAGGGGGTTGGGAACCTGAGCAGGGAGACAGAGGAAAGGGAAACAGTGATAAAAGCAAAAGATAGGAAGGAGAAAAACAAAAGTGGCAGTCAGAGAAATCAATGGTTTAATCAAAACGTGGCCACAGTAAATAATAATTCTAATAGGTCTAAGAGCGTTAAAAAAACAAGCCTGAAGGCTTTGTGTCTTAATGCGAGGAGCATTTGTAATAAGGTGGACGAATTGCCTGCGCAAATAGAGGTAAACGAATATGATTTGGTTGGGATTACAGAAACGTGGCTCAAGGATGGCCAAGACTGGGAACTCAACATCCAGGGATATTCGATATTCAGGAAAGATAGGCAAAAAGGAAAGGGAGGTGGGGTAGCATTACTGGTTAAAGAAGGGATTAATACAATTGTAATGAAGGATATTAGCTCTGATGATGTGGAATCTGTATGGGTAGAATTGAGAAATACTAAGGGGAAAAAACATTAGTGGGAGTGGTATATAGACTGCCCAACAGTAAGGCAGAGGTTGGGGATGGCATTAAAAGGGAAATTAAAGAAGCGTGCAATAAGGGCACAGCAGTCATCCTGGGTGACTTTAATGTATATATAGATTGGGCCAACCAAATTAGTAACAACACTGTGGAGGAGGAATTCCTGGAGTGTGTACGGGATGGTTTCCTGGACCAATATGTCGAGGAACCAACCAGAGATCAGGCCATCTTAGACTGGGTATTATGTAACGAGAAAGGATTAATTAGCAATCTTGTTGTACGAGGCCCCTTGGGTCTGAACGATCATAATATGATCGAATTCTTCATTAAGATGGAGAATGAAGTAGTTGACTCAGAGACTAGGGTCCTCAATTTAAATAAAGGAAACTACAATGGTCTGAGGAGCGAGTTGGGTAGGATTGATTGGGGAATGGCACTCAAAGGGTTGACGGTGGATAGGCAATGGCAAACATTCAAAGACTGAATGGATGAGCTACAGAATTTGTTCATCCCAGTTTGGCATAAAAATAAAACAAAAAAGGTGACTCAACCATGGCTAACAAGGGAAATTAGGGATAGCATAAGATCCAAGGAGGCGACATATAACTTGGCCAGAAAAAGCAATAATCCTGAGGATTGGGAGCAGTTTAGGATTCAACAAAGGAGGACAAAGGGATTAATTAAGAAAGGGAAAATAGAATATGAGAGTAAGCTATCAGGGAACATAAAAACTGACTGTAAAAGCTTTTATAGATATGTGAAGAGAAAAAGATTGGTGAAGTCAAGCGTAGGTCCCTTACAGTCAGAATCAGGGGAATTTATAATGGGAAACAAAGAAATGGCAGACCAACTAAATTCATACTTTGGTTCTGTCTTCACAAAGGAGGACACAAATAACCTCCCAGAGATGCCGGGGAACATAGGGCCTGATGAAAGAGTGGAACTGAAAGAAATCAGTATTTGTAGGGAAATGGTGTTAGGAAAATTGATGGGACTGAAGGCCGATAATTCCCCAGGGCCTGATAATCTACATCCCAGGGTACTTAAGGAAGTGGCCCTAGAAATAGTAGATGCATTGCTAGTCATCTTCCAGAACTCGATAGACTCTGGAACAGTACCCATGGATTGGAGGGTAGCTAATGTTACCCCACTATTCAAAAAAGGTGGCAGAGAAAAAGCAGGGAATTATAGACCGGTAAGCCTGACAATTGTAGTGGGGAAAATGCTAGAATCTATTATAGAAGATGTAATAGCAGAGCACTTGGTAAGCAGTGACAGGATCGGACAAAGTCAACATGGATTTACAAAAGGTAAATCATGCTTGACTAATCTACTGGAATTTTTTGAGGATGTAACTGGTAAAATAGATAAGGGAGAACCAGTGGATGTGGTGTATTTGGACTTTCAGAAGGCTTTCGATAAGGTCCCACATAACAGATTAACGTGCAAAATTAAGGCACATGGGATTGGGGGCAAGGTATTGACTTGGATAGAGAACTGGTTGGCGGACAGAAAGCAAAGAGTTGGAATAAACGGGTCGTTTTCCGAGTGGCAGGCAGTGACTGGTGGGGTACCGCAAGGATCGGTCCTAGGACCCCAGCTGTTCACAATATATATTAATGATCTGGACGAGGGAATTGGATGTAATATCTCCAAATTTGCAGATGACACAAAGCTGGGTGGGAGGGTAAGCTGTGAGGAGGATGTCGTGAAACTCCAGTACGATTTGGACAGATTGGGTGATTGGGCAGAAACATGGCAAATGCACTATAATGTGGATAAATGTGAGGTTATCCACTTTGGTGGCAAAAACAGGAAGGCAGATTATTATTTGAATGGCAATAGATTGGGAGAAGGGGAAGTGCAAAGAGACCTGGGTGTTCTTGTACACCAGTCGCTGAAGGTAAGCATGCAGGTGCAGCAGGCGGTTAAGAAGGCAAATGGTATGTTGGCCTTCGTAGCAAGAGGGTTCGAGTACAGGAACAAGGATGTCTTGCTGCAGTTGTACAGGGCCTTGGTGAGACCGCACCTTGAGTATTGTGTGCAGTTTTGGTCGCCTTACCTGAGGAAGGACGTTCTTGCCATGGAAGGAGTGCAGCGAAGATTCACCAGGCTGATACCTGGGATGGCAGGAATGACGTATGAGGAGAGATTGTGTTGATTGGGCTTATACTCACTGGAGTTTAGAAGATTGAGAGGGGATCTCATCGAAACCTATAAAATTCTGTCAGGCCTGGACAGACTAGATGCAGGAAGGATGTTTATGATGGCCGGGGAGTCCAGAACCAGGGGTCATAGTCTAAGGATAAGGGGTAAGCCATTTAGGACTGAAATGAGGAGGAATTTCTTCACCCAGAGAGTGGTGAACCTGTGGAATTCTCTGCCACAGAGGGTGGTGGAGGCCAGTTCATTAAATATATTCAAAAAAGAGTTGGATATATTTCTTAAGGCTAAAGGGATCAAGGGATATGGGGAGAAGGCAGGGCCAGGGTACTGAATTTGGATGATCAGCCATGATCTCATTGAATGGCGGAGCAGGCTCGAAGGGCCGAATGGCCTACTCCTGCTCCTATCTTCTATGTTTCTATGTTTCTAATCCTTTGTTACCTCTAGACTTGACTATTCCAATGCACTCCTGGCTGGCCTCCCATCTTCCACCCGCTGTAAACTTAAGCTCATCCAAAACTCTGCTGCCTGTGCTGACTCATATCAAGTCCCGTTCACCTATTACCCCTGTGCTCGCTGACTGACATTGGCTCCCGGTTAAGCAACTCCTTGATTTTAAAATTCTTATCCTTGTTTTCAAATCCCACCATGGTCTCACCCCTCCCTATCTCTGCAACCTCCTTCAGCTCTACCACCCTCGGTCCTCCAATTCTGGCCTCTTGTGCATCCCCGATTTTAATCGCTCCTCTATTGGCAGCCATGCCTTCAGCTGCCAATGCCCTAAGCTCTGGAATCCCTCCCTAAACCTCTCCACCTCTCTACCTCTCTTTCCTCCTTTAAAACGATCCTTAAAACCTACCTCTCTGCCCTAATATCTCCTTATGTGGCTCGGTATCCAATTTTGTTTGGTAACACTCCTGTGAAGCACCTTGGGAACGTTTTACTATGTTAAAGGTGTTATATAAATGCAAGTTGTTGTTGTTGAGTTGCATGACCTACCTCACTCAAAGAATAGCAACAGTATTCAGAGTTAAGCACTGGAAATCTTTCTGCTGTTTGTTTCTTGTGTTTCCTGTTTTTAATTCTATTTGCAGACTCTTTTAATTTGATCTTTTTATTTGACCTGATACAGACAGATGGCCCACCCTCTTTTGAATCTGATTGTTAACTCCAGGTAGCATGTATGTTTTGCTATATGTACAGGCCCCCACATCAAGACTACATGTTTTGCTTCAGAAGCATCTGACGTGTTCCATTGTAACTTCCAGTACATTGGCCTAGCTACAATGTGAACAGGATATACTGGAGAAATATTGTATGACATGATGCAGCATAGAGCCCACAGCTGTCACACAGACAGCGGGAAGAAAATAAGAAAAACAACTTAGAAAATTTCAAAAATGATTGCCATTTTAATTACATTTATATTTTGAGATAAAGTAAAATATCTCAACTACAAGTCTGTGGAAAAGTCTGGCTGTGAATTATTTAGAACTTGCTTCAAAATCAGCAGTGTAAATGGCTTCCAGCATATCTGGAGAATCTCTGCAGCTTTTGATGAGCGGTGTTTGCATTCAAATAATTAATAGATCCGAAAATCTTTTCTTTGGATGTGTTATTAGAGTTCTCCAGTGAGTTTTAGAGGATCAGCATATGTCTACATAGCATAATAAAAATTTCTATCTATATTAATGAGTACAAATATTACCAACACTCTGAAAAGTTGAGGCGTCATTTTTCTCAAACTTTTTAATGAATTGAAGTGTTTATGTGCAGTCATGTTAAAGATTAATATTCATCTCGTAAAATCATCTGTGACTCTGATCAAAGCCATGTGCACGTTAGTGCAGTAATCAAAATGTTACTGTTCAACTTTTCTATCCGTTTTACACTGTTGAACTGCGTAGTAATGATTTAATATTATTACTGTACGTCTAACTATTGAGAGATCCTTGTGGTGAATCATTTAGCAGAATTCAACAGCAACAACAACTTGCATTTCATACAAAAATGTCCCAAGGCACTTCACAGAAGTGCAGACAGACAAAAATGGACAGCGAGCCAAAGAAGGAGATAATTGGAGGGGAGACCAAAACCTTGGTCAAAGTGGTAGGTTTTAAGGGGGGGGGTTTAGGGGTGGGGTTTAGGGGTGGAGAGGCGGAGAGGTTTAAGAAGGGAATTCCAGAGCATGGGGATTAGACGACTTAAGGCATGGCTGCCAGTGGTGGGGTGAAAGGAAGGGGAGATGCACAGGAGGCCAGAGTTGGCAGAGTGGAGAGTTCTGGGAGGGGGCACTTTGAGAGCTGGATGAGGTTACAGAAATAGAGATGGTTAAAGCATGTTGGGATTTAAACACAAAGCTGAGAATTTTAAATTGGAGTTGCTGGGGGACTGGGAACCAATGCCGGTCAGTAATCACAGAGGTTATGGGTGAGCGGGACTTGGTGCAAGCTAGGATACTGGCAACAGAATTTCGGATGAGCTAAGTTTACCGAGGGTGGAGCATGGGAGGCCGGCCAGGCGGGCATTAAAATAGTTGAGTCTGAAGGTGACAAAGCTATAGACGAGAGTTTCAGCAGCAGATGGACTGAGGCAGGGGCAGAGAAGGGTAATGTTACAGAGGTGAAATTAAGCAGCCTTGGTGATTGAGAGGAAGTTCAGCTCAGGGCAGAATAGGAAGCTGAGGTTGTGAACAATCTGGTTGAACCTGAGAGAATGCATACATAATAAATTATAAAGCTTTTTGTTGTACAAATATGTTCCAAAACTATAATTATGATCAAAGTATAATTTATGTTTAGAATTTGTTTTATTAAGATTAGGTAATGTTGGATAAATGTCTCTCAATATCACTTATTTAAAAAGAAAGAAATAATTTCTTTAAATTAAACAGACATGCAGTTTAGTTTGAAGAAAATTGGGGGATGGGGTATGACTTACAATTTGAGTAGCTTTATTACCATAATATTAGTAATTGTTGTTTCCGGAACATAAGGCACTATATAAATGAAAGTTCTATGGGGGAAAAGTTGGGTCGCGCACCCTTTGGGCGCTAACTTCGCTACTTTTAATGCCCTGAAAAAGTTAGCAACCCCGTGCACAAAATTGAATGGTAGCACCCCAAGCAGGAGACGGGGTGCTACTGAAAGCGCTCTCCCTCCCTCTTGGGGCGCTCCCATTGAATATCATGGTGCTACGTGCAGCAGGAGGCAAGAGGGGGCAGGTGCTGGCAGGCAGGCGGCCCAAAAAGAAATGGCTGCCCAGCACCTGCCCTTTAATTTGCACCGCCCTGGCCGCAAACACGGCACCCTGACCCTGTCGGACATAGCATCCGGTGGTAGGTCATGGGGCGCGAGCCAAGTTTGTGGCCGGGGTGCAAGCGGGGCGCTGCGCACAGCGATGACATCATCGCAGGAGGCACAGCGCCGTGGGGCGCTACCAGCTCCCGCCACCGCTAACCTCCCGCTGAATTTTGCGGGAGGCGTTAGGGGCACCGAGCCTGGGCGCTAGGAGCTTTGCTCAAAGCAACCGAATTTTCCTCCCTATGTATCTATCCACTAATCTATTTATCTGTGTACCTGTCTATCTGTTTATCTGTCCATCATGGCATGTGAGCTGAGCAGGCACAGACAGTATCATTTTCCAGGACTTGCCAGCAACCTCTGGATTAATAATTTTATGGCGTTTTTACTCATACCCAGGTGTCCATGAGTTTCTGTGTATTAGCTGTTATACTGCCGCGTTTGGGCATAGTAAATGGTAAAACACTGGTTATGCAGGCTTGTACATGAAGCATGGTTGCTTAGGTCAGATAAGGGAAGTTGATTGTTGCTGTACAGCTGTACTTTGACAGCAGTTGATGCCTTCAGGAGGCGAATGAAAATGTTTCAAGATAATATACATTAATGTATGTCTCAGTGATGGAGTTGAATTTCTTGATAGTAATACATAAAAAAATTATGGGAAGAGGGAGGATCAGTACATAGGAACATAAGAACATCAGAATTAGGCCATACGGTTCTTCGAGCCTGCTCTGCCATTCAATAAAATCATGGCTGATCTTCGACCGCAACTCCACTTTCCTGCTCGATGCCCATATCCCTTGATTCCCCTAGAGTCCAAAAATCTATCTATCTCAGCCTTGAATATACTCAATGACTCAACATCCACAGCCCTTTGGGGTAGAGAATTCCAAAGATTCACAACCCTCTGAGTGCAGAAATTCCTCCTCATTTCAGTCTCAAATTCTATCTATCCTATTTCCACCTCTGTAACATTGCCCATCTCTGTCCCTGCCTCAGCTCATCTGCTGCTGAAACCCTCATCCATGCCTTTGTCACCTCTATAGTTGACTATTCCAATGCACTCCTGGCTGGCCTCCCACATTCTACCCTATGTAAACTTGAGGCCATTCAAAACTCAGCTGCCTGTGTCCTAGCTCACACCAAGTCCCGTTCGCCCATCACCCCTGTGCTCGCTGACCTCCATTGGCTCTCGGTTAAGCAACACCTCGATTTCAAAATTCTCATCCTTGTTTTCAAATCCCTCCTTGGCCTCACCCCTCCCTATCTCTGTAATCTCCTTCAGTCCCACAACACCCCTGAAATGTCTGCGCTCCTCTAATTCTGGCCTCTTGAGCATTCCTGATTTTAATCGCTCAACCATCGGTGGCCGCGCCTTCAGCTGCCTAGGCCCTAAGCTCTGGAACTCCCTCCCTAAACCTCTCCGCCTCTCTACCTCTCTTTCCTCCTTTAAGATGCTCCTTAAAACCTACCTCTTTGACCAAGCTTTTTGGCCATCTGCCTTAATTTCTTATGTGGCTCGGTGTAAAATTTTTGTCTTATAACACTCCTGTGAAGCGCTTTGGAATGTTTTACTATGTTAAAGGCGCTATATAAATACAAGTTGTTGTTGTTGTTAGCCTGAGACTATGACCCCGAGTTCTAGACTTTCTAGCCAGGAGAAACAGCCTCTCAGCATCTACCCGGTCAATCCCCCTCAGAATCATATATATTTGAATGAGATCACCTTTCATTCTTCTAAACTCCAGGGAGTATAGGCACAATCTACTCAATCTTTCTTCATAGGACAACCCTCTCATTCCCAGGAATCAATCTAGTGAACCTCCATTTCACCCCTCTAAGGCAAGAAAATCCTTCCTCAGGTACAGAGACCAAAACTGTACACAGTACTCCAGCTGTGGTCTCACCAAAGCCCTGTATAATTGTAGTGAGATAAGCTCTCAGTCTTCTAAACTCCAAAGAGTATAGGCCCAATCTACACAGTCTCTCCTCACAGGACAATCCGCTCATCCCAGGGATCAATCCAGGGAACCTTTGTAGCACCGCCTCTAAGGCATGTATGTCCTTCCTCAGATAATGAAACCAAAACTGTGCACAGTACTCCAGGTGTGGTCTCACCAAAGCCCTGTACAATTGTAGTAAGACGTCCTTACCTTTGTACTCCAACCCCCCTTGCAATAAAGGCCAACATGCCATTTGCCTTCCTAATTGCTTGCTGTACCTCCATGTTAACTTTCTGTGATTCGGGTACAAGAACACCCAAATCCCTCTGAAAACCAACATTTACTGGTCTCTCACCTTTTAAAAACTATTCTGCTTTTCCACTCTTCCTACCAAAGTGGATAATTTCACATTTCCCCACATTATACTCCATCTGCCACGTTCTTGCCCAATCACTTAACTGGTCTATATCCCTTTGCAGCCTCTTTGCTTCCTCCTCACAGCTTACTTTCCCACCTGGCTTTGTATCCTCAGCAAACTTGGATACATTGCACTCGGCCCCTTCATCTAAGTCATTAATATAGATTGTAAATAGCTGAGGCCCAAGCACTTGCGGCACCCCACTAGTTACAGTCTGCCAACCTGAAAATCACCCATTTATTCCCACTGTCTGTTTTCTGTCTGTTAACCAATCCTCTATCCATGCTAATATATTACCCCCAACCCCATGGGCCCTTATCTTGTGCAGCAACCTTTTATGTGGTGCCTTATTGAAAGCCTTTTGGAAATCCAAATATACTACGTCCACTGATTTCCCTTTATCTACCCTGCTAGTTGCATCCTCAAAAAGCTCTAATAAATTTGTTGAACACGAGTTCCCTTTCATAAAACCATGTTGAATCTGCTTAAGTATATTATGATTTTCTAAGTGCCCTGATACCACTTCCTTAATAATGGATTCCAGCATTTTCCTGACGACTGATGTCAGGCTAACTGGCCTGTAGATCCTTGTTTTCTCTCTCCCTCATTCCTTGAATAGCAGTGTTACATTTGCTACTTTCCAATCCGCTGGGACCATTCTAGAATCTAGAGAATTTTGGAAGATCACAACCAATGCATCCACTATTTCTGCAGCCACCTCTTTTAGAACCCTAGGATGTAGGCCATCAGCTGCAGGGGATTTGTTGGCTTTTAGTCCTATTAGTTTCTCAAGTACTTCTTCTCTGCTGATATTAATTACTTTAAGTTCCTCACTCGCATTAGCCCCTTGATTCCCCACTATTTTTGTTGTGCTTTTTGTGTCTTCTACTGTGAAGGCAGATACAAAATATTTGTTGAACATCTCTGCCATTTCCTTATTCCCCATTTTAATTTCATCTGTCTCAGCCTCTAAGGGACCAATGCTTACTTTGCTACTCTTTTTGTTTTTACATACTTGTAGAAGTTCTTACAATCTGCTTTGATATTTCTTGCTAGTTTACTTTCATATTCTATTTTCTCCCTTTTTATGAATTTTTTGGTCATCCTTTGCTGGTTTCTAATGCGCTCCCAATCCTCAGGCTTACTACTATTCTTTGCAACATTATAGGCCTCTTCTTTTAATCTAATACTATCCTTAACTTCTGTAGTTACCCACGGATGGATCACTTTTCCTGTGGCATTTTTATTTCTCAGTGGAATATATATTCATTGAGAATTTTGGAATACTGCTTATCTACCGTCATACCTTGTAATCTAATTTCCCAATCTACCTTAGCTCACTCACCCCTCATACCTATGTAATTGACTTTATTTATGTTTAAGACTTTCATTTCTGACAGTAAAATTCATTCTTTGCACGACCTAAGAATCGGGTGACGTTACCCTCTAGGATCTGCTGAAGAGGTCAATCTGCATGCACAAGCCTGAATAATGAGTGTGTTTGTTATTCAAGAACTAAGCCAAACCTTGCCTTTGTCCGACATATACCTGGAGAAGGCATCACTAGATAGCAATGAAATATGAGAATTCTGGCCGGTATTCAGGTCCCTGACCAAACAACACTGAGGACAGTTGTGACACTCCCACCATCGGCCTGACTGAGACAAGCTAACTCAAGACAACATGGAGTGTAACTGCAACCTTCCCGGTTCTGTATTTCTTATTTGTGGTTCCTGATTTAAATTCATGAGTATTCATGCATTTTAAAAAGGCTTAACACATAATAGAGTGTGCACGTAACCTTCGTATCCAGTTTATGTACTGACACATTACTCCGAACAGAATACCCGATCTGCCATGGTGTTGGTGAGCCAGAGGATAAGCTAAAGTTTGATGGGTAACACACAGGAAGTGCGCTCTTTATTGCAAGATTTTTAATATATTACAGATATATGGTGTGTCCTTGAAGTGTTTTTTAAATCACTTCTATTATGTTTTTCAATAAAAATAACAATATTTCATTTCACAGTAACATGATCTTACATATGGTATTCTCTTTTATTCTTTCTTGTGCAGATCTTGAAAACTTCAAAGGAAAATCAAGAAATAATGTGTCCGTGCGAGAGGGACAAGGAGTTGTGTTGCTTTGTGGCCCTCCATCACATTCTACAGGTATTCATTGTATTTCACCTACTGACAGATTGCTTTGAGGAGTTCCACATAATGGGCTTAGCATTCCAATATGGTTTGGTGCAAAAATAGTGTCGTTCTGGTGTTAAGGACTGGAATTTGGGGTGTAAGCCAGGTATGCCAGAGTTACACCTGTTCTGAAATACATGTTAAATTCTGTTAGAAGTGGTGCGTGTACACAAATGACAGGATAATGAGGACACAATAACGGTGGCATAGTGGTTAGCACTGTTGCCTCACAGCGCCAGGGACCCGGGTTCAAATCCGGCCTCGGGTGACTGTCTGTGTGGAGTTTGCACATTCTCCCCGTGTTTGCGTGGGTTTCCTCCGGGTGCTCCGGTTTCCTCCCACAGTCCAAAGATGTGCGGGTTAGGTTGATTGGCTATGATAAATTGACCCTTAGTGTTAGGGGGATAGGGTGGGATATGTGTTGGTGTAGGGGTTACAGGGATCGGGTGGGATATGTGTCGGTGCAGGCTCGATGGGCCGAAATGGCCTCTATCTTGCACTGTGGGGTTTCTGTGATCTGTGATTTCTGTGAAAAGCTGCCATCCCAGCAATTCAGCTTTTTATGCCAGAATTGCACATGATTTAAGTTAAGATTGTAGAAATGATACCTGTATGACTTGTTGAATGAGGAAGTCGTTGAGTTCCCAAACTTTGAATGTCTACAATCTTGATCTGAAACATCAGCTTTGACTGAAGTGGTTAGAAAAAAATATTTTCTCATCTATGCTACTAAGATGGAATTCTACAACTTGCTTTTGAGCAGTTTCAGTTAGAGAAATGTTTTGTTTCTGATCCTTCTATAATGGACCCCTTACAATGGGGTTTATTACAGGCACTCCCATATATGTCCTCACAATCAAGGTAGAACATAAGCAGGGAGAAGAGGAACTGACAGAGACACCCAAGGCAAAGATAGGAGAAGACGACCATCTAGGAGGTCTCCTTTCTTGCCAGGCCTCTCCGATAACTACTCATGTGGATGTCAGGTTACAGGAACATGTTGGCTGTGACCTGGACTGGTGAGATAGCCTGTTGAGGAGCCTTTCCAGACCATGCCACTCCCTCAATGATGCCTCAGAAGAAGCTTGCTTAAGGAGGCAGCAGTACAGTAAGGAGGCAGAGAAGGAACTGTGTGTTCAATTGCTAACTGATCTCCAAATACACCATAAGGCACAAAGAACAGGCTTATTTCACAATACTGGACTTCATGGCCTAGAAATTCAGTCGCGCTTGCGCCCACTTATTGGCTAAAGAGTGGTTTGTGCCGGAAGTTTTTTAGTGCCCGAAATTCAGTTGGTCCCTAACATCGGCGTTAGCCGGTAGCGCTGCGCCGGCACCGATGACGTCATCGGTGTGCGCAGCGCCCCGGTTCCAATGCGATTCCGTGCCGACTGCCAAATTCAGTTGCGGCCGCCTCGCCCGTAGCGGCCGCAAACAGCGTTTGAAAAACGGGGCCTTGCAGCTCCGAGAGGCCGGCGCATAAAGGTGGAGGGGCGGCCGGCCGCTTTCCCGGCAGCCGATTGGCCGCTCCTTCCTCCCCGGACTCCCACACCACCCCCCCGCGGCATTGGTGTCTGACCCCCGCGAGCCCGGCACTTCTCCGTGGTGCCGGGCTCATTTGCCGGGGGAATCCAGTGGCGATCTCACGGCTGCAGGCAGCTCCTCCTTAAGAGAAGGAGGAGGCCTGCAGTACCCCAGCCTGCCGCACCGCATCGGGTGGCGCAGCGGCAGCTGGACGCCTGAAACTGACTTTCAGCACCCCAAGCGAGGCGGCCAAACCCTGCAATAGCGCCCGCCTCCGTCTTGGGTCGCTGCAACTGAATTTCAGGCGGGCGCTACGGGAATCCGGGCGAGCGCTAAATTTCGGGCGCTAAAGACCTGGCGCGGCGATAGCGAATTTCTAGGCCCATATCCCTAAGTGGTTTTATTGTGCACATTTATATTTATGGTGTGCTTCTTGCACTACCATGTCTGCTGCTGGTGCCTGTGTACCATTCTTAATGTGGTGATATCGTCAGGAACGCTAGTGGTGCTTCACTGTGCCGTGGTATCATGATCCTCTAGCAACTGAGGTGGCCCTTGGCTCAGGACTTCTGAGATCTGGAAAGGCTCCTCAATAGGCCGCTTCTCCATTGCAGGCCGTAGGCAATCTGGTCTGAAATCCCGACATCTGCATGAATAGGCATCTAAGAGGCCGGGCTAGAAAGGTCATATCTGCTGTCTTCCAGAGGGAATGGCATCACAAAGTTAAGCTCTTGCCATGCCACTTGTGCTGGATCCTGGAGAGAGTGTAGATCTGATGGTATCAGTTAGATCCTACAGACCCTGAGAGATGTGAACCTAAAGCTCTCAGAGGCCATTTTCCATCATTCTTTCTAAATGGTCTCTCATGGCCTGAGGGTCAGTGGTCAAGGCATCTTTTGGATGTACTAACTGGTCTGGAGGCCTTTCAGTCAGGAGAGCTGGCTGCAGATGTTCCTGTGAATACCACCTACTCCAGGTAGTACAGCTTTGTGCCAACTCCTTCTCAGATATTGGCACTGAGGTTGGCATTGGACTTGACCGTGAGTCATGCCACCTGTCTCAGGTCCTCCAACATAGATTGCAGTGCCCCCATGTGCGTGTGATGCTCATGCAGCATCTTTTTGGAACTGTATTCCAGAGTTCTAAGCCCACAGGCTCAGGATAAATATTATTGAACAGGTTGAGACACATATATATTTTGCATATAAATATATGCAAATAAATTGCAACAACTGTGGGGTACTGCAGCAATAAGATTTAAATAAAAATATCTTTTACTTTTAATGTTAGATAGAAAGATGCATAGTGTGAAACCTCATTTATATTTAATAAACCCTGTTAATAAAACACTTCATTCTGGGAAACTTTCTTGTACATTCTTGCTCAACAAAATCAATTATATATTTTATATGGAAAGTATGGCATTTGTTAATTAGCTTTCAAGTGCTTTTTATTAACATTTGTTCCTTTTGAACCTTACATTTTTAATTTCAGCTTTCTTTCAAAGTTACCTTTGACATTTTTAGTTAGATTTTGAAAAGAAATTTATTACTGTAGGTGATATATTTTCAATGCAAAGTACTTGGACTATTATGGTGCATTCTTTTCTAAAGATATAGGCTTTGTGGTATGAAAATGCCTGGTTTCAAACCACGCTCCACACCCTCATGAATATCCAATATTTCAGGTTGGAAATTTATTAGAAAGCTGATTAACTTAAGACATGAGTTAAGTCAGCAAATGCATTCATTGACTTAGTGGGGACTCTCTAGGTTCCAGGATACTGATCTGAAACTGTCAATCATTTTGTAACTTAGTAATGGTCAAATACTGCAGTGCACACAATTGATAATGAGTTACAAAATAACTGGCAGCTTCAAATCACTGTATCAAAGTGTGGAATACAGCGTCTATGGAAGTGTACATTGATTGAACATGTATCTGATGTTAGATCAGCAGTTTCCAAATGTGAAATATCAGGTCTCTGATCTAGGAATGGAAGTCTCCTGCTTACTTTGATGTGGGAGACTATAAAGGGATGAGTAACAAAAACAATCCTCCCCAGTGTTCTTTCTTCAGTTTTAACATTTTCATGTAAATGCTCAAACTTTTTATCATTTTATTTGAAATGTTAATTATTGTGGAGGCGACATCGAGTGGGAGCTAGAATCCTGTAAAGATGGGGGATACAAAAGACCCCCAACAGGGCAGCAGTAAGAGTCGCCTCATTATCTGGAGGGCCAGCTGGTCTACCAGCCTCAGCTGGGTCCTGAGAGCAGAAAGTATTTTTCCCAAATAGAGCTGAGGGGAAAAAGACATGCATCATCTTGCCTGTTGCAAGTGGACACTTTCATTTTTTTTATATTCAAAAAAAAATTCAAAGCAATGCTATAATTTTATATTGGAGAATTCTACTGTTTTTTTTAACAGAAGAGAGAACAATTTAGGTGCTGGTGCTTTGAGCTATGTGCACATTTCATGTGCTTTTGCAGCTTGGTCATTTCTCAGGAAAGTCAGAAACCAAACCAATGGAGTTCTCAAATATCTCTGGCAAGATGATTTTGTGCTGCTGCAGAGAATACATTGGTTTATCAAGAGGCCAGTTTCAGCAACAAAACAAAACTGACTGCTTCAAATCATCTATATGCTGCTCCTTGTTTCTATCTGTAACATGTGCGGCTATTAACAGTACCCTTCCTGAAAGACTATTGGTTCTTAGGACCACCTCTCCCCCCTCCACCCCCCAGCCCCCACCCACCACCTCCTCACCCCTGCACTGAGTGTGCTCAACTTAGTTGGGGGTGGGGGTGGGGAATCAGAACATTAAGAGTTGAAGTTAAGGATGAAATAAAATGCAGATTTAAACTGAAAACATGCAATGATATCCTAATTATGTGCCACAAAGATTAAGCTGTAATACATCCCTTGGCATGCTCCAGTTGTTGAACACATGGGCAGTTCACAAAGTATGTAGCCTTTTATTAGTTATATTTTGCAGATCAGTGAAATCTATGTTTATCACACCATCTTCATGTGGATACTTGACTTTGAGAAATTGCTTCTTTATTCAAAACCATGCTCCTATTAGACTTGTTATGGTTAAACTACATAATGGAAAGGAGTACCAACAGATAGTGTACTTCAGCATTAGTGCTATCAGTTGTCTGATGGATTGATAGGTGGAATGGAGAAAACGACACAGAGCCCACTGTGCTCCAATAACAGCAAGCCTCCGCGTGACAGAGTGACGTTATAAATGGACATGGTGATGTCTATGGCCGAGTTATAATCAACCTACCAGCAATATTGGGTCAAACAGGCAAGGGTAACAGGGAGGGAGAAAATATGCGGTAAAGCATATTAATTGTATTAATTGCTGAAAACATTTGGAATTGTAATGAACACAAGGCACATGCACAAAAAATAAATCAAATTTAGGTCAAATTTAAGTAAATTCACAACTATTTTACAAACCATAAATAATTCTCAGACTACAAAATACTTTGCAAAGTTTCAAATGTGAGCCTACATTTGTCTGACTGACCATTTTTGTAGGTAAATAATCATCTGATTCCTTCTCACATAGGCGCCGTTTGTTTGCTTACCTTTCATTGATTTTCTAACATCATAATGAAGAAAACAACTCAAGTAATCTCCTTTGATTTCTTTTTTAAATAGGAGATAGATCCCCACATGAAGAACCACATGTTCAATCGAATGCTTAAAAGAAGGACTGTGCAAACCTCCTTAGCAACCTCTTACCTTCTCCTTTCTGTGATTAAAGAATTCATGAACTGAAAATGGTTTAATGAGAGATAAGGGAATACTTTGCACTATAATTTAATTGAAGTCCCTGTTTTTAGGGAGAAGACTCCCATGTTTGTACACAAACTGGTGACAGTGACACATTATCCAAATGTATCTTCTTTGATAATGTAACAGAGAGGGTTGATGAGGGTAGTGCAGTTGATGTTGTGTATATGGACTTTCAAAAGGCGTTTGACAAAGTACCACATAATAGGCTTGTTAGCAAATTTGAAGCCTGTGGGATTAAAGGGACGGTGACAGTATGGATACAAAATTGTCTAAGGGACAGAAAGCAGAGAGTAGTGGTGAACGGTTGTTTTTCAGACTGCAGAGAAGTATACAGTGATGTTCCCCAGGGGTCCGTATTTGGACCACTGCTCTTCTATATATATATATATATATATTAAGGACCTGGACTTGGGTATACAGGACATAATATCAAAGTTTGCAGATGACACAAAACTCGGAAATGTAGTAAACAATGAGGATAGTAACAGACTTCAGTCTGGTGAAATGGGCAGACATGTGGCAGATGAAATTTAATGCAGAGAAGGGTGAAGTGATACATTTTGGTAGGAAGAATGAGGAGAAGCAATATAAACTAAATGTACAATATTAAAAGGGGTGCATGAACAGAGGGCGTATGTACAAAAATCTTTGAAGGTGACAGGGCAAGTTGAGAAGGCAGTTAAAAAAGCATATGGGATCCTTGGTTTTATTAATAGAGGCATATGGGCAGGATTTTCATTGGGCCGTGGAGGCGGGATTGGAGGTATGCGGGGGGTTAAAATCCTGAAATCGGGGGTCCCAAACCCATCCCGCCCCCAACCCACCTCCATGCCAGTTTCAAAGGAGGCGGGTACCCGCCCTGCACTGGGACCCGCCTCCTCAAGGCAGGAAGGGGATTAGTGCCAATTAACTGCCTGTTAACAGGTAGTTAACAGGCAGTTTTTAGCCTAATCCCTATTTTTAATGTTGAAGTGTGGGATTCCCGACAGCTCCAAACCACGCCAAGTTAGAGGAGGTGGACCGTCGGGATGAAGGGCTTGGAGGGGTCGAGATGTCCAGTGTTCAGGTGAGTGATGGGTGCATGAGTGCAAAGGTAAGTGTGTTTGGTGTGTGTAAAGTGATTAAAGAAGTTTTACTTACATGTACTTACCTTTACAGCCTTCCTTCTTCAGGTCTCGGGAGTCCCTCATCTCACCGGCACAGAAAGCAGAATGGCTGCGAGCTGTCAAAAATTGCAGCATTCAGCTTTCTGTTCCGGGGAGATCTCTAAATCATCCTGAGAGGAAGGAATTAATGTAGAATACAGATTGTCAGTGTTTGACAGCTTCAAACAGCTGTGAAACGCTGATATTTCAGTCAGATGAAATATCAATCTGTGCCGTCACCTGTTGCCGGGTGGCCCCTAATCGGCCTGCTGAGCCCGCTGGGTGGGCTCAACAAGATCAATCAAGTCAAAATCAGATGGGTTGGCTAGAACTCGATGGAGGCAGGACTACAACCCCGAAAGTTGTAGTCCCGCCTCCTACCCAACTTCTCAATGAAAATCCAGCCCATAGTGTAAAAAAGCAAGGAAGTTATACTACACCTTGATAAAACACTCGTTAAGCCTCAGCTGGAATATTGTGTTCAGTTCTAGGCACCACACTTTAGGAAGGATGTCAAGGCCTTGGATGCAGAAGTGATTTAATAGAATGGTACCAGGGATGAGGGACTTCAGTTATGTGGAGAGACTGGAGAAGCTGGGGTTGTTCTCTTTCGAGCTGAGAAGGTTAAAAGGAGATTTGATAGAGATGTTCAAAATCATGAAGGATTTTGATAGAGTAAATAACAAGAAAGTGGTTTCCAGTGGCAGAACCAGAGGACACAGATTTAAGGTGATTGGCAAAAGAACCAGAGGCGACATGAGGAAACATTTTTTTACACATCGAGTTGTTGTGATCTGGAATGCGCTGCCTGAAAGGGGAGTGGAAGCAGATTCAGCAGTAACATTCAAATGGAATTGGATAAATAGTTGAAGGGATACATTTTGCAGGGCTATGGGGAGAGAGAGGGACTAGTTGGATAGCTCCACCAAAAAGCAAGTGCAGGCACAATGGGACAAATGGCCTCCTTCTGTGCTGTATCTTTCTTTGATTCTATGCAGTTGAGGAAAAAGAGTCATGGATTAAGAAAAAGAGAGTTCAGCCATTTTCTTTGGCATACTTATTTCCCTTTTGTGGCCTGGTTGGAATAAGAATGATTAGGATGAGTTATGTTTGATGTTTCTTGTGTAATTTTATTTTGCAGTTTACAAGGTAACTTAGTAATATGTTAAAAATAATGATTATGCTGTAACTATTTACAGCTGCTGTGGACCCATTGTTTGCTTCTCTACTTGTCCCATTACAACCCTCTTTTGCCTTGCCCATTTGTCATTTAATCTCTCCTGCCTTCCACCCTATCACAGACTTTCCCTTTTGTTCGTTCCTCTCCTCCCCCTTTCCCTGTCTCTGTGCGTGCCTAAAAACTGTTACATCTCTAACTTTTTTCCAGTTCTGGTGAAAGGTCACCAATGTGAAACATTCACTCTATTTCTTTCTCCACAGATGCTGCCTGACTTGCTGATTATTTCCAGCATTTTCTGTTTTTATTTCAGATTTCCAGCATCCGCAGTATTTTGCTTCAGCAATATGCTATTGTTATTTGAACCAATTGGTAATTGACAGTTGTGTAATACTGATGATCTTGTTGTTAAGGAAATTACCTAAGGTAAATTGAAGAACAGTTTCCTATTTGGGTGATACTGTGGCCCTTGGAGCCTGCATGTTTTTTTCTTATCAGAAGGTAAGACAGAAAAGCAACATTAATTTTATAAAACCCAAGACCCACATCAGAAAATGATTGTGTTGTACCTCAAGCAGGAAGGCATCAGTGTACTGTCAGATTTCTGATCATACATCACAAAGTATTTATCGCACAGAAACAGGCCATTCGGCCCAACAGGTTCATGCCGGTGTTTATGCTCCACATGAGCCTCCTCCCACCCCTCTTCATCTAACCCCCATCAACATATCCTTCTATTCCTTTCTCCCTCATGTGCTTAACTAGCTTCACCTTGACGACTCCTTGTGGTAACGAGTTCCGCATTCTAACTGCTCTCTGGGTAAAGTTTCTCCTGAGATCCCTATTGGATTTAGAAGTGACTATCTTGGTCTGGAATTTCCGCTCGACTGTGCTGGTTTTCTTGGTGCAATTCGGCTGAAATCGGCGCAAAAGATTGCATCATTTTAAGCACAATTTGCATTCAGCACAACTCGAGTTTCCGCAATCTTTTGCACTCGTTTTAAAAACATTGAGTGGGTTGCATTCTCTGCCCACAAAATTGGCTCCAGGGGGAATTAATCGCCATTGGGGGTTTCCATTAATTGCACTCATTTGCAAGCTTTCAGCGTGTAGTGTATGTACCTTTAAGAGCCCCTGTGTACTGTAATACCGGTAGTGACCACTCGGGTGTATAAGCCTGTATAGTGTCTTGTATCTTTTAGTTCACCTCCAGACTTTGTTCAGTAAACACCTGTTAAACCAACTCCTGCATTCCGTGTCTCCATTAATACACGGATACAACAGTGGCGACGAATTGGAAATGGACTTACCTGCAATTCGGCAGCACCTCAAGGAGATCGATTCCTCAGACGAAGGTCGAAGAAAAAAAAAACTCTGGTTTCACCAGCTAGCCGGGCTGGTGGCAGGTACTGCACTAATCCTTCCTGGGCGGCGGGCTGGGGCTCGATCGGGTGGCTCTGCAGCGGGGTTGTGCAGCGAGTCGGAAGGCGGAGGCAAACAGAGACGGAGGGTGGAGCACTCGGGAGATGGCCGGCGCTGCAAAGCAGGTCGGCGTTCAGACCAAGCAGAGGGAGGGAAAAATCCCAGAGAGTCCGGCGGGAACGAGTCTCCAACTATTAAAAATATCTGTGTGAATAAAAACTGCGGAGAACAGCATTGTCAGCAGCGGCAGCGGCGGGAAAGCGCGGGAGGCGCCATTTTTTCTCAGCAGGGAAGAAAGGAAAGCGCGGGAGGCGCCATTTTTGATTTTCAGGATGCCTAAGACTGGCAATATTACTGCTTTCGATAGTAATATAGAGGATTGGACCACATATGTGGAAAGAGTGGAGGTATATTGCACAGCGAATGAAGTAGAGGATGATAAAAAGGCATCGGTACTTCTAAATCTGATGGGCGCAAGGACATACGGGCTGTTACAAAACTTAATCACTCCAGCCAAACCGATGGACAAGAATTTTAAGGAGATTGTTGATACCCTACAGGAGCACTTAAACCCAACACCGCTGCTGATAGCGGAACGATTCAAATTCTTCAGGAGGAATCAGCACAAGAATGAAAATAACGCTGATTACCTCACCGAATTAAGAAAGCTGTCAAAGCACTGCCAATTCAGGGCAGGACTGGCAGATTCTCTACGAGACAAATTCGTCTGCGGTCTCCTAAGTGAAGGAACACAGAAAAGGCTACTTTCTGAGAAAGATTTGACACTGGACAAGGCTTTCAGTGTGGCTGTGTCATACGAGGCAGCAGCAAGAGGAGCTGCAGAGATACAGCAAAAGCCACAGGACTGCGGCACCCATGAAATGACACGGGGTTTCGAGAGATGTTATCGCTGCAGCAGATCCACCCATGACCAGAAGGACTGCTGGTTCAAGGACAAAGCATGCAGGCAATGCGGAAAGATGGGACACATGGGCCGAAATGGCCTCTATCTGCACTGTGGGGTTTCTGTGATTCTGTGATTGCACGTGTATGCCGATCTGGAAACAAAAAATCCACTGACAGGAAAAAAATCAATAAGGAAAAGTACAGAAAGGTACAAATGATGACGGACAGTAGCTCCGAAGACCAGAAGAGCGATAGCGACTCCGGAAACAAGAGACTAAGCTGTCTCAAATTACATAATGTAATTGCCAAAGAAGATTACCAGACCATTTGGGTTACCCTCACGATAGCAGGGTCCCCAGTTAAAATGGAGCTAGATACAGGATCAGCTCTGACCGTCATAAGTCGACGGGATTACGAGCGGCTATTTCCGCATATACCTTTGAAAGACACATCCATTATCTTGAAGACATATACGGGGCAGAAAGTATACCCCAGAGGGAAAATAAGGGTGCCTGTTGTATACAACGGCAAGGAAATACAGAAGTTGTATTTATACGTTCTGTAAGATGGTGGTCCACCGCTGTTGGGACGTGAATGGATCAGGAAGATACGTTTAGACTGGCACTCCATTCAGGCACTGACGGTGACCAGTAAGAAAAAAAATGATGATGATGTCATACCTGAGCGATTAAAAGACATCTTGGCCAAAGCCAAAGAAGTGTTTCAACAGGAACTAGGAACCTTGAAAGGCGTCACCACCGCAATAAAAGTGGAAGATGCGGCAATTCCCAAGTTTTTTAAGGCAAGGCCGGTGCCATACGCAATTCGTCCAGCAGTCGAGGCAGAGCTGGAGAATTTGGAAAAGGCAGGCGTGTTATCCAAGGTAGATTGGAGCGAGTGGGCAACACCCATCGTCCCGGTCATGAAGAAAATGTTGAATAATGATAAATCTGAAGAACAGAGAAAAATTCGCATCTGTGGGGACTTCAAGGTGACTGTAAACCCGGCCCTTCACATGGTACAGTATCCTCTTCCGAGGATAGAAGATATTTTCGCCTCACTATCTGGAGGGAAACGTTTCACCAAAATTGACTTGGCACAGGCATATCTACAGATGGAGGTTGAGGAGGCCTCTAAAAAGTACCTCACGATAAACACACACAAAGGCCTGTACCAGTACAATCGACTGGTTTTCGGAGTAGCATCAGCTCCAGTTATCTGGCAAAGAGCTATGGAGCAAGTCCTCCAAGGGATTCCGGGGACTCAATGCTACCTAGACGACATCCTTGTAACAAGAGAAAATGACAACGAGCACCTTGCCAATTTGGAGCAGGTGCTCACTAGACTGAGAGAACGGGGCCTATGAGCAAATCGCCCCAAGTGTGAATTTTTCCAGAAACAAATATATTGTGGCCATATAATTAACGAAGAAGGGTTGCATAAGTCACCTGAAAAAATTGAAGCGGTCATAAAAGCCCCAGCACCTGAAAATGTCTCACAATTAAGGTCGTTCCTGGGATTGATAAATTACTATCATAAATTTTTACCGAACTTGTCAACTGTTCTGCACCCTCTTAACGCACTGCTACAAACGGGAGTAATTTGGAAATGGAGCGAAGACTATAAACGTGCCTTCCATAAATGCAAAGGCTTGATCACGTCCAAGGAAGTGTTGGCTCATTACAACCCATCACTGCCAATCAGACTGGCGTGCGATGCATCCCCTTATGGCGTAGGAGCGGTATTATCGCATAGATTCCCTGATGGCTCGGAGCGGCCGATAGCTTTTGCGTCACGCTCATTGAACTCAGCTGAGCGTAACTACGCCCAGATCGACAGGGAAGCACTCAGCCTGGTGTGGGGAGTGAAGAAATTCAACCATTACCTACACGGACAAAAATTTACCTTGTTGACTGACCATCAACCCCTCGTCTCCATATTCAACCCTAAAAAGGGCGTTCCCATTATGACAGCGCAAAGGCTACAGAGGTGGTCCCTTTTCCTAGGGGCACACCGATATGACATAGAATACAAAGGATCAAAACAGCATGGGAATGCTGACGGTTTATCGCGCCTACCGTTGCCAACGGTAGAAGAGGCACCTACAGTGGACCCAGTGGAGATGTTCCACTCAACCATAGTGGAATGTCTACCAGTAACAAATTCTACCATTGAAAAGGAAACGAGAAATGACCCGACTCTCTCACGAGTCTACGATTTAATGGTGAAGGGATGGCCAGCACATGGCGAACCACTGTTGCCAGCATTCTCGCAAAGAAGAGAACAGCTGTCAGTGTGCCGAGGAACCTTGATGTGTGGATCCAGAGTGGTGATTCCACCCAAACTCCAGGATAAAGTGCTAAAGGAGCTTCACGAGGGGCATCTGGGTGGAGTGAAAGTGAAGAACCTAGCCAGAGCGTTTGTGTGGTGGCCAGGTATCGATGGAGACATCGAAGAAATGACCAAGAGCTGTCTAGGATGCCAGAAGGTCCAAAACGCCCCACCACAAGCCCCTCTACATCCATGGGAGTGGCCCTCATCTCCATGGCAAAGGGTACATATCGACTTTGCTGGTCCATTTATGGACTCAATGTTCTTAATCGCGGTTGATGCACACTCCAAGTGGCCGGAGGTAATAAAGATGTCCTCCACCGCCATGGAAAAAACCATCACAGTATTAAGGACCATATTTGCCAGGAATGGGCTGCCTGAACAGATCTGTTCTGATAATGGACCGCAATTTGTGTCCGAAGAATTCAGGAAGTTCTTAAAAAACAATGGGGTTCAGCACTACACGTCCGCCCCATACCATCCCGCCACCAATGGATTAGCTGAAAGGTTTGTCCAGATCTTCAAGAAGGCCATAAAGGCCATGGGTAATGAAGACATAAATCTACAACATAAGGTAGATAACTTCTTGTTTGCGTACAGGAATGCAACACATGTGGTTACAAACCAAACTCCCGCCATGATGTTTTTCAATAGAAGACTAAGATGCCGGCTGGATTTGATCAAGCCAAACATCAGAAGGGACGTAGAGAACCGGCAATTTCAAGGCATGAATGAAAGGCCAACTAGAACCTTCCAGATAGGTCAACAAGTTTTGGCCCGGGACTACCGTACCGAGAAATGGCAGCCTGGAACTATTTGCACACGACTAGGACCGCTAATGTATACCGTGGACATTGGAGAAAGCATAATAAGGCGCCATGCTGACCAGATCATAGAGTCATCCGAAAAGGGACAACCTACACCACAACTCTATACGCCTAATGATGAAGCAGAGATACCCATAGTATCTACCTCCGATTCGGTGATACTGGAACCAGATGAACCCGACACTGGCATTCAAGCCGAATCAACCTTGCCAAAAGAACCTACTACACCACCGAAAACTACTACACCACCGAGGCATTATCCGGACCGAGTCAGGAAGCCTCCAGAGAGACTGACTTATAATTGGTTTAACTGCAGCAAATGTGTAGATTATTGTTCTTGTAAACATGTTAATTAATGATTACTTAAAATGTTATGTACTAATTATCTAAAAGGGGAGGAATTGTAGTGTCTGTACCTTTAAGAGCCCCTGTGTACTGTAATACTGGTAGTGACCACTCGGGTATATAAGCCTGTATAGTGTCTTGTATCTTTTAGTTCACCTCCAGACTTTGTTCAGTAAACACCTGTTAAACCAACTCCTGCATTCCGTATCTCCATTAATACACGGATACAACACAGGGAGGCTTTAAAAGTTAAACTGGTTCTTTTGGGTGCAAGGACGCTATAAGGTATATTTTAAAAGCTCTTCGAAAGAGCCAGTGCAGACTCGATAGGCCGAATGGCCGCCTCCTGTGCTGTATGATTTTCTGATTCTAAATGTGATTTTTGATTTAATTTACTAAGAAACAGACAACTGTACCCCAATATAACTAGAAAAGAGTTTTACATATTTGAAAGTGAATTTCAGTAATTTTAAATGGGTTACTCAGAGGTGGTGGATTGACACTGTGATCAAAAATGCTTATTTTTGTGATAAACCTCTTTTCAGCTGTATTAATCAAACTTCGCCGAGTTGCCACTTTTAAATGTATGACAGAAATTTTTAAACCAATTCTTTTTTTTAAAAATTGCGAATAGGTTTGAGCAGAAAATCAGGGGGAAAAAACTTTCCAAACAGGCCCAATTTGCGACAGAATCAGCAATTACGCCCAAAGCGGAAACTCTACCCCGATATATTTACAGCCCCTAGTTCTGGTCTCACCCGCAACTGGAAACAGCTTCTCTATGTATACTCTATCAAAATCTTTCATAGTCTTAAAGACCTCGATGAGGTCACCCCTCAGTCTTTTTGGTTCTAGAGAAAAGAGCCCCAGCCTGTTCAATCTTTCCTGACAGGTATAACCTCCCAGTTCTGATATCATTCTAATCAATTTTTTTGCACCTTCTCCAGTGCCTCTTTATACTTTTTATAATATTGAGACCAGAACTGTTCACAGTACACAGTACTCCAAGTGTGGTCTAATCAAGGTTTTATACAAGTTTAACTTAACCTCTTCTTTTCAATTCTGTCCCCCCCAAGAAATGGACTCCAGTGCTTTGTTTGTCTTTTTTATGGCCTTATTAACCTGCATTGCTCCTTTTGGAGATCTGTGTATCTAGTTGAGCCATCACCTTGATATGGAACACCTTGAACAACAACACGCCTTTAACATAGTAAAACGTGTAATGTAGGGAAGCTATTGCTGGTGATTCTCTGGCTATGAATGGATAGATAAGAATGGAACCAGGCGAGTGCAGTCCCATCCAATTGGACGATGCAGAGAGTATAGGCCCATTCTACACAATCTCTCATCATAGGACAGCCCTCTCATCCCAGGAATCAATCTAGTGAGCCTTTGTTGCACCGCCTCCAAGGCAAGTATATCCTTCCTTAGATAAGGAGGCCAAAACTGTGCACAGTACTCCAGGTGTGGTCTCACCAAGGCCCTGTACAATTGTAGCAAGACTTCCTTACTCTTATACTCCAACCCCCTTGCAATAAAGGCCAACATGTCATTTGCCTTCCTTATTGCTTGATGTACCTGCATGCTAGCTTTCTGTGTTTCTTGCATGAGGACACCCAAATCTCTCTGAACACAAACATTTGAAAGTTTCTCACCATTTAAAAAATGTTCTGTTTTTCTATTCTTCCTACCAAAGTGAATAACCTCACATTTCCCTACATTATACTCCATCTGCCACCTTACTGCTCACTCACTTAGTCTAGCTATATCCCTTTGCAGACTCTTTGGGCTAAAAATTGAGTAGTACCCCCTTTGGGCAACGGAAATTGAGTGGTAGTGCCCCAAGACGGAAGCTGGGCGCTACTGGAAGCGCTCAGCATCCCTCCTGGGGAGTTGCGAGGGAATATCGCGGCACGTGTGCCGCGGTATTGCAGGCCTTCCTCCCCTTCTTAAAGGGGAGGGGCCTTGCACAGCGTGACCCGGGGCCCAGCTGGGCCCCCGGGGATCGAGAGTGCCAGCAAAAGAGCCCGGCACTCAAGAGAAGTCCTGGGCTCTTGAAGCACAGCCGGCACTCTGCGGGGCGGCTGGTCAGGAGGCCGGGGACAGAAGCGCAAGCAGGTGCTGGCAGGCAGCCAGCAACAAAAATGGCTGTCCCGCAACTCGCCTTTAAATAGCGCCTCCCCAGCCGCAGGTAGGCCCCTCTGACCCCGTCGGACATAGCGACCGGCGGTAAGTCAGGGGGTGCTCCCGAAGATCATGAGTGGGGTGCTGCGCACGGCGAAGATGTCAGCGCCGCGGGATGCTACTGGTTACCGCTGCCGCTAACCTCCCACTGAATTTCGCGGGAGGCGTGGGCGCTAACTTGAGGCGCAAAGCAACCGAATTTTTCCCCCTTGTGTTCTCCTCACAGCTTACTGTCCCACCTAGCTTTGTATTATCAGCAAACTTGGATACATTACACTCAGTCCCTTCATCTAGGTCATTAATATAGATTGTAAATAGCTGAGGCCCCAACACTGAACCTTGCGGCACCCCACTAGTTACAGCCTGCCAACTTGAAAAATATTTGTTCATCCCTACTCTCTGTTTTCTGTCCATTAACCAATCCTCTATCCATGCTACTATATTACCCTCTACCCCATGAGCCCTAATCTTGTGTAATAACCTTTTATGTGGCACTTTATCGAATGCCTTTTGGAAATCCAAATATAGTACATCCACTGGTTCCCCTTCATCTACCCTGCTTGTTACATCCTCAAGCATCTCTAATAAATTTGTCAAACATGGTTTCCCTTTCCTAAAACCATGTTGACTCTGCCTAATCATGTTATGATTTTCTAAGTGCCCTGTTACCACTTCCTTAACAATGGATTCCAGCATTTTCCTGATGACTGATGTCAGGCTAACTGGCCTGTAGTTCCCTGTTTTTTCTCTCCCTCCTTTCTTGAAAAGCAGTATTACATTTGTGACTTTCCAATCCGCTGGGACCATTCCAAAGTCTAGGGAATTTTGGAAGATCAAAACCAATGCATCCACTACCTCTTCAGCCACCTCTTTTAGAACCCGAGGATGTAGGCCAACAGGTCCAGGGGATTTGTCGGCTTTTAGTCCCATTAGTTTCTCTAGTATTTTTTCTCTACTTATATTAATTACGTTAAGTTCCTCACCCTCATTAGACCCTTGGTTCCCTGCCATTTTTGGTATGCTTTTTGTGTCTTCTACTGTGAAGACAGATACAAAATATTTGTTTAATGTTTCTGCCATTTCCTTATTCCCCATAATAATTTCTCCTGTCTCAGCCTCTAAGGGACCAACATTTCCTTTTGCTACTCTTTTGAGTTCGGAAAGGGTACGAGGGGAGTTAGGAGAGAAACTAGAGAAAGATGTGAGTGCAAGGCTAGGGCAGGGGGAACCTTAGAGGATGTTTGGCCCGGTGGGCTAGCGGAAGGGAGGGAAGCGCCAGAGGCAACTGATCGGATGGTCTCAATCTTAGTGACAAATAAGTCCATGAGTCCTTGCACTTGTTGTTGGAGATGAGGGTGGAGGTGACAGAGGAGAGGGATTTAAGAAGACAGTTTGCAGTAGAGACAAGAAGCATGGGGTTTTCTTTGCAAAGTGACCGCACAAGTTGCTATTTTCAAGATTTTTACAACAAGGTGCACATATAAAAAGGCATTGACTATTTTGAGTCCAATCCTACATTCCACCAATGATTGTTTTAGGCCTAGAAGTTGGTGCAGGCCGGCTTGCCGGCACAGACTGAGCTAAGGGGGCAAACCTTGCATCAGAATGGGAAGGCCCGAGACACGCCCAATAGTGGGCTTCTGGCTTCATTTAAATGAGGCTGGCAGTCCCCAGGCAGCTCACCAGAGAATCGGCATTGGATTTCGAGCTGCCGCATCGCCGGCAAAATCTCAAGTTGACGGAAATATTGGAAGTTGCAGGCATGCTCTCGGTGATCTTCTGTCCGCTCTGGAAAATCGTGGCGAGTAATGCCTGCGATTTCCTGCCTCACCCCCCGGCCGGCTGACAAGGCGCTAAGCCAGCAATGCACCCTCAGAAGATCAGCCTTGATTTGTTGTGAGAGTTGGCCTTTAACTATAAACTCTCCAGCTCTTCTACTCCCAGCAATAAGAGTGTAAAACCAAACCGCTCTCATTTATTAAGGCTCCCAAATAATTAAAACAGCCCAATGTAAAAATATTTTTTAAAAAGGCTTAAGATAGCAACAGAGCTTATCTCAGATGCCACACATGCCCACACTGCACAGGCATACCTCCTGTTCAGTGACAGCCTGGGCCTGACAGTTAAATGAAACAGTGCGAACCAGTTTTGACATGCATATTTGTTGCTTTTTATGCATTTATATTTATTTGCTTAATGTACATAAGAAAAGTCATGGAATAATCATTAATCCACTTCAGTCAGAAACTTCTTGACATGTAAGGTACATATTTATGTAATTTGACACTTTGTGCAAAAACGATTTCAAATATTTCATTACCCAGTAGTTTTTTTTATGTTCTCACCTGAGAATTGTACTTTCCTCTTTGATATATATCAAATGGAATTGGAGACTAATGCCTCTAAGGAGCTTTGATAGAGTATCCAATTGCCTTTTGAAAGTTATTATTGAATCTGCTTCCACCACCCTTTCAGGCAGTTTATTCCAGATCATAACAACTTGCTGTGTGAAGAAAAAGTCAGCTCCCCCCAGTTGTTTTGCCAGTAGAGTAACTAAGGATAAACTGATTCCATTGGCAGGAGGACTGGTAATCAGAGCACACCGATTTAAGTTAAATGGCAAAAGAACCAAGGAGGAGATGAAGTTTTTTTCACGCAGCGAGTTGTTATGACCTGGAATGCACTGCCTGAAAGGGTGGTGGAAGCAGATTCAATAGTAACTTCCAAAAGTGAATTGGATAACTATTTGGAAAGGAAAAATTTGCAGGATTATGTGGAAAGAGTGGAGCGTGGGTCTAATTCTTTCAAAGAGCCGGCAGAGGCATGATGGGCTGAATTGCCTCCTTCTATGCTGTAAGATTCTATAATTCTATGACAAGCAATTTTCATCTCATAAAGCAATCAAAAAGATTATCACATGTAAAGAAGGTGAAGGATTCAAATACTTGAAAGTGAGAAGCCAGCATTGTGTTGATTTCTTTTTGGGTTCAATAAAGACTCATTTCTTGAAAGAGAAAGTTGTTTTAATCTAAAGTCTATTCAACTCTTTTTAACAGCCTTTTTACAGAACACTCTATACTGTGATGCAGCTAGAATCAAAGTGAAAGTAAAACTCTCTGCCTTGCTTCTCTCGGTCACATGACCTCTGCTGGTCAGGCATAAGTAATCAATACCTGCAATCATGCTATTAAGACATCATAATCGAACAGGCAAATAACATCACTATTTGCTGATATCATTACATCTCCCTTTCTTAAAACAAAAGTATTTTACTTTTAACTAACAACATGTTTTCTTTGTATTAATCTGCATTTTAACTGTAACACTTAATGAACTTACATTATCATTATCATGATCAAGGTTTTTTACCCTTGCTTTGTGTGTTCACATGAAATATGTCAATACACTAGAACTAGAAGAAAGAATAAGATAACATTACTTCCTTCTTTAACAATAGTCCTTAAATTTGCTCAATGAGTCTCTCAGGAGGCTTCACGTGTCTTGAGGATTTTCTGATTGATTGTCCTTGAATCTGAGTTGTTGCCTCAGATGATTGGTTCTCAGCTGTGTGAGCAGGTTGTTCACCAGTATCAGTCTCTTGACCTGCTGTGGCTGGTCCCATGAGAAGATCTTGACGATTTCTTCTCAGAACAGCACCCTCATCTGTCTGAATGGTGTATGATCTTGGTTGAACTTCACTCAGGACAGTTCCCTTCTGAGTCCATGTGTTTGTTTTGTCTTTCAACCTTACTTGGTCACCAGTGTGGAGTTCAGGTAGGTTTTGTGTTCCTCTGTCATAGTAGTACTTTTGCTTTTCTTTCTGTTGTTCTTTGAACTTCCTCACTTTCTCCCCCTCTTTTGTTTTCAGGAGGTTCTCCGGGATGGGTAGGTTTGACCTTAGCCGACGTCCCATCAGGAGTTGGGCTGGTGACATACCACACTCGAGCGGCATTGTGCGGTATACAAGCATGCTTTGGTAGAAGTCAGTTCCACTGTCTTTTGCCTTGTACATCAGTCTTTTCACTGTCTGGACTGATTTTTCCACTAGTCCATTGGACTGTGGATAGTGAGGACTTGACGTTGTGTGGACAAAGTCCCACTCTTTGGCAAAGTGTCGGAAATTTGCATTGTTAAACTGGGGTCCATTGTCTGTGAAGACCTCGCTTGCCACGCCATGTCTGGAGAATATGGCTTTCATACTTCTTATCACAGCTTCTGCAGTGGTGGTGTACAGTCTACAAACCTCTGGATACAGGGAGTAATAGTCTGTGATGACAAGATAGTCCTTCCCTTGACATACGAATAGGTCAGCGCCTACCTTCTGGTAAGGTCTGTCTGGTGCTGGGTGTGGCTTTAGTGGTTCTACTGGACTGCTTGCTCGATATTTCAGGCATATTGTGCAGTTTGACACCTCATTTGTCACATCTTGGTTCATTCGTGGCCAGTACATCACCTCTTGTGCTCTTGTCTTACACTTTTCGATTCCCAGATGTCCTCCATGGATCTTTTTTAGCATCTCTTTTCTCAGACTCTTTGGGATAACTATTTTACTTCCTTCGTAGATGATGTCTTCGACCACTGATAGTTCCGCCCTGCAGTTCCAGTACTCTGCCACGTCAGGTGAGCAGTCTTGCTTCATGTTGGGCCATCCATCCAAGATGCTTTTTCTCAGTCGTCTCATTGTTTCATCTTTGTCTGTTTCAGTCTTTATGAGCTCCATTTTTGCATCTGCTATGGGCAGTGCACTTGTGATCATGTCCACGTAGGCGTTCACTTTTTCATCCATTGTGGTGTTTGCGGGCTCACTTGGATCAACAGCTCTGGACAACGTGTCTGCTGTATACATCAGCTTACCCGGTGTGTACGCAACATTCAGTGTATAGCGTTGCAGCCTGATCATCATTCTTTGTATTCTAAGCGGACAGCTATACAGTGGCTTTTGGAACAATGCAATCAAGGGCTTATGGTCAGTCTCTACACTGATTGCTTGTCCTGCCACAAACTGGTGAAATCTTTCACAGGCGTATGTGATGCTGAGCAGCTCCTTTTCTATTTGAGCATATCGCGTCTCCGCATCTGTCATTGAGCGCGATGCATATGCAATAGGTTGCCAGTAGTCATATTGTTGCAGAAGAACGGCACCGAGCCCACTCTGTGATGCATCTGATGATATCTTGATGGGTCTCGCTGGGTCATAAAACCTCAGAACAGGTTCCTCTGTGAGCAGTTTCTTTAGATCGCTCCATGACTTCTCATGCTCATGATTCCATTCCCATTCTATGTTCTTTTCAGTTAGTCTTCTCAGTGGCGCTATTTTTTCTGAGAGGTTGGATATGAATTTACCCATGTAGTTGATCATTCCATTAAACCTCTGCACGTCCTTTTTGCATTGTGGCCTTGGCATATTCTCAATGGCGGACACCTTTCTGGGATCTGGTCTGATGCCCTCACTGCTAAGGATATCTCCCACGAATGTCAGTTCTGTCACCCCGAGCTGGCATTTCTCTCTATTCAGCTTCAGGTTTGTTTTCCTTGTTGCTTCCAGCACTTTTTTCAGTCTCTCGTCATGCTCAGTTCTCATGGTTCCCCATACTATGATGTCATCCATTGATGTATCAACTCCCTCCAGGTGCTCATAGATCATATGGATAGTCTTGTGATACACTTCAGGAGCTGAGGCAATGCCAAATGGTAACCTTAGGAATCTGTATCTGCCAAATGGAGTGTTGAACGTGCACAGTCTTGAACTTGCTTCGTCCAGCTTCATCTGCCAAAATCCGGAGGATGCATCTAACTTGCTGAAATATTTTGCATTTGCAAACTGTGCCATGATTTCCTCATGTGTAGGAAGCTTGAAGTGCTCTCTCTTTATTGCTCTGTTTAGATCTCTTGGATCCAGGCAAATTCTGAGCTTTCCATTCTTTTTGTCCACTACGACGAGGGAACTCACCCACTCAGTTGGCTCATCTATCTTCTGAATCACGTTCACGCTTTCCATCCTGTCCAACTCTGCCTTCAGTTGCTTTTGAAGAGCAAACGGAACTTTTCTGCATGGATGCATGACCGGTGTCATACTTTTATCTACTCTGATCGTGTGTTCTCCTGGAATGCAGCCTAGACCCTTAAATAGGTCTTTGTACTCTTTCATGAGTTCATCATAGACTGTCTCTCCTTCGCTTTCCACAACGAGGACTCTCTTTACCAGGTTCAGTCTCTCACAGGCTTTTAAACCTAGTATGGCTTGCACATCCTTTGGCACCACGATTAATGCTAGCGTGTGCTCTCTGTCCTTGTGTGTTACTTTGACAATGCATTTTCCTTTCACTGGTATATCAGTACCTGAGTATCCGGTCACTTTCACTTGTATTCTATGTAACTTTGGTCTGGGTCTAATTCTCTTAAAATCGGTCTCTGATATCACAGTAACTTGTGCTCCAGTATCCAATTTAAATGGAATGTGTATGTCGTTCACTTTTAGTGTCAACATCCAGTCTCTTTCTTCTTTTTTGTTTTCAGACACCACATCTACATAGAATTCCTCTATCTCGCTTTCATCTACTGTATGGACCTTGCTTTGTTGCGCTTCGTTCTTACAGCAACGGGCATAATGGTTGTTTTTGTTGCATTTATTGCATGTTTTACCATATGCTGGACACTTTCTTGGTGGATGCTGTGTACCGCATCGATTACATGACATCCGATTGTCTCTTTCATTTTCGTTTGCTGGCCACGTCTCTTTTTTCACTTTGGCGCTCTCTTTGTTAAACGGTTTGTATCCGTTCTTTCTCACTGCATCCACGTTGCAGCTACTGTCACTGAACAGCTCCTTTGCCTGCAACTTCACAGTCTCTGTAACCCTACACAGTGCTATGGCTTTTCCCAGGTCTAGATCTTGCTCTCTTAGCAGCCTTTCCCTTAGATCATTAGCTGGAATACCACACACCAGTCTGTCTTTTATCAGCGAGTCTGTGAGTCCCCCAAATTCACACGATTTGCTCCGGTTTCTCAGTTCAGTCACATACTGATCAATAGCCTCGCCGATTTTCTGTACACATGTGAAAAATTTGTGCCTCTCAAACGTAACGTTGCGTTTAGGTATGCAGTAGGCCTCAAACTGTTCCATTATTTTATCTAGCTTCATTTTGTCTCCATCAACAGCAAATGTGGTTATTATATACCTCCAGCGCTTCATCACCCACGACATGTAAGAACAGTGACGCTTTTACATTATCACTTTTCTCTTCAGCTCCGATTGTTGATAAATACAACTCTAAAAGTTGTTTGAACCTTCTCCAATTTTCAGCTACATTACCTGACAATTGAAGCGTCGCCGGTGGGTGTAAACCTTCCATTTTTTCACTTCGTTAGCTATTCTCTAATGGTAAGCAACGATGTTCTCTTCTGGCTTGCTAATCTGTGGAGAGCTGATTTCGCTTACTTGCCACAACTGCTTGCACTGTCCCATCAAGTTGCTAACTTCAGATTTTTTTTTTTTTTCTTTCAGCCACTTCTGACATCATGTGTTGATTTCTTTTTGGGTTCAATAAAGACTCATTTCTTGAAAGAGAAAGTTGTTTTAATCTAAAGTCTATTCAACTCTTTTTAACAGCCTTTTTACAGAACACTCTATACTGTGATGCAGCTAGAATCAAAGTGAAAGTAAAACTCTCTGCCTTGCTTCTCTCGGTCACATGACCTCTGCTGGTCAGGCATAAGTAATCAATACCTGCAATCATGCTATTAAGACATCATAATCGAACAGGCAAATAACATCACTATTTGCTGATATCATTACAAGCATAGCCTTACAATTAGTGCTGCCTAGCATGAGTCAATACTATTAGGCGAGAAGGGAAAAATTGGGGCATAAACAACCATTAGAAGGCGTGCTCCTTCCACAGATTGTACACCATCTACTCTATTATGGACTTTATCCAACCCATTTATTGGTAATAGATTGATTTCGTTAAAGAAAGACTTGAAAGATTTGCATTTATATAGCGCCTTTCATGAGCACTGGACATCTCAACGTGCTTTACAGTCAATGAAGTACTTTTGAAGTGGAGTCACTGTTGTAATGTGGGAAATGCGGCCACCAATTTGTGCAGTTAGTTTATGAGAGCATAACAAGAGGGCACAAGTTTCAAATGATCACAAAAAGATTAAATTTTTGAAAATTCATTCTCGGGATGTGGGTGTCACTGGCAAGGCTGACATTTATTGCCCATCCTTAGTTGCCCTTGAGAAGGTGGTTGTGGGCCTTCTTGAACCGCTGTAGTCCATGTGATATTGGTGCTGCCACAATGATGTTAGGTAGGGAGTGCCAGGATTTTGACCCAGTGATAATGAAGGAACAGTGATCTATGTCATAAGTTAGGAAGGTGTATGTTTTGGGGGGGCACTTGGATGTGATGGTGTTCCACTGCACATGCTGCCCATGTGCTTCTAGGTGATGGAGGTCGCAGGTTTGGGAGGTGCTGCCTAAGAAGCCTTGGCGACTTGCTGCAGTGCATCCTTTTGAGATGACACACTGCAGCCACGGTATACCGATAGTGGAGGGAGTAGTTGTTTAAGCCAGTGGATGGGGTGCCGATCAAGCAGATTACTTTGTCCTGGATGGTGTCGAGCTTCTTGAGTGCTGATGGAGCTGCACCCATTCAGGCAAGTGGAGAGCAATCCATCACACTCCTGACTTGTGGCTTGTAGGTGGTAGTGTGGCTTTGAGGAGTCAGTGGGTGAGCCACTCACCACCACTTGGTTGGGTTCTTGGCAATGGTAATGCTATTGAATGTGAAGGAGAGGTGGTTATGCTCTCTCTTGATAGAGATGGTCATTGCCTAGAGAGGTTAAAAAAAATATCTTTCCACAGACTGTGGTTAGAATGTTGAATTCTCTGCCACAGAATCCAGACAGTCTTTTAAAAGCGATTTAGATAATTGCTTGAAAAGGAAATAATAAATATACGGGGAGTAAGCTTGAGAGTGGGCTCAAGGGGAGTAAAACACTGGCACAAAGCTGATGGGCCAGAAGACCTGTTTCGATGCTGTAGCATTCTATGATTCTATGAACTTCCTGATGAAGCATTAACATTACACATCAACAAAACATGTCCTTAGAACGTAGTGTAGAAAGCAAAGTCTAGTCAGGGTGTGAATTATAGGTACATGCAGGGTCCCTTTTATTCACAAGCACAAAATTGACTGAAGGTCACACACTCTTCCATATTCATTCTAAACCATTCATGATTCAACATATGCTAGCCTCAGATAATTGCTTGAACCTAGAGAAAAACGGCTTCCAACAAAGTTCAAAGGCTTTTCTCCAATTTCTGAGAGCTCATTCAAGTGACCTTTTCTGGTCTATTGTTCAGTTATTCAAATTGTGTGGGGTTTGGGGTTCTGTCTGTGAATGAAATGAAAGGGGACAGTGTGGAAATGTATTTTGATGTGTTTTGTAAACCAGCATGTCATAACCAGCAAGAGGTATCCTGCCTGCTAACTGACAATGACAGCACGTACAGTGTATTTTTCACACATTACAGGTACTTCATTGAATGATTTATGACATTTTGTCATTCTGGAACTTTGCCAAAAAGGTCTTGTAGCGCATAATTATTTAACTATGCAAATTAATTCAGAGCATATTTTAATTCTACCGATGGGCTTTGTGTTAGTTAGCAACTTTAGTTGTGGCAACTAGCTTGCATCAAACTGCACAGATCCAGTTTTAATGAGAATTGTTTTTGAAATTGATATTGTGTTGTTATTAATCAGTTATATTAATTTCAAATCAGATATTTCTAATTCTATCAATTAGTAATGTTGCAGTTTTAGAACAAGATACTCCATTTCATTGAGGTCGTCATCATTTACACATTAGTAAGATGACAGATCTATTTCACTCTCTCTCTAAATTTCTGGTATCTCAACACTCATCAAGTTTCAACTGACGAAGAAAAACTGTTTTTAACTCCTATGTACTTCAAATGTCCTGTGATTTTGCTTCCCAGTAGCAAGCTATCTCCCTTACTACACCCTGCGGTGTTCTGGAGTGATGATGATACAATAGTCCTTTTGCAGTCTTCAATTAGTGCCATTTTGATGTGACATTTCACTTATGACAGCCCCTGAAAGTAAACTCATGATATGGTTAAAAATGCTGCCATTGTTAGTTAAGAACATAGGCCAGAAATTTTCTGGGAGCTGCTCCCTCTCTGCCACCATAACATCACTGGAAATGTGCCAGAATCCCCGTTTACGTGTGTAAGTGAGGTTTCCACAGCACTTCCAGCAAAATTATAGCCACAGAGTGTGAACAGCCTGAGGAAATTCCCAGCCATAATACTATCATATATATTTATGTGTGTAAAAGACTCTAATTAGATCTTGGAGTCATATGATGTCCACAAACCAATCAATCTTCAATTTTGACATCATCTGAACTCTCAGTTAAACCACAGTCCCCACACGTGTTCCCAATGAATCGTTATGCATAAAATGGTGCTTCTGAGGTTTTAATAATCCTGAGCTAATTTGAGATAAACCAATTGACTTTGATTAAGTTACTGAAAAGTGGACAGTGACATGTTTGCTTCATTATTTGAGCTACTGTGAACCTCTCAGTATTTAAATAATTGATAGGGACATGTCAAAATAGGCACTAAGAAATAAGCTTGTCACATGTTATGTGTACAGATTTTGAAGAAGGCTTTCTATTAATTTGTTCACAGTATTCTGGAAATAATGGTCACATTGCAACAATTTCTACCCTGCTCTTTATTTCCAAACACTGGCAGTTCCACCAGTGCAGTGACAGGAATGCTCAATACAGCCAGTTAATGCATTCATACCAGAGATTATTCTCCTCCTCTCATAAAAATGGCTGCAGCTAGCCTTGAAGAAAATGAACCTTTAGACAAGACAAAAGCTGAGCATGCACCAAAAGGTACTTTTGAGTAAAATTAAGTTTTTAAAACATGCCTTTTAAGCAGCTTATTTGTTATCTACAACTTTTCTGGGGACAAACAGTTAATAAAACACTTGTAACTGTGATTCGCAGAACCTATCAGTTCATCTTAAAACTTTTCTACCTCAAGCTTATTTGCAACCAATGGTTCTATCAGTCTTCAGTTCTCCTTCAAAATGATCTGATTGCTTCATTTAGTCAACCTTCAATTGGCATTACCATCAGCGAATCTCATGCATCAAATCCTGGGGGGTCACCATTGACCAGAAACTTAACTGGACCAGCCACATAAATACTGTGGCTACAGGAGCAGGTCAGAGGCTAGGTATTCTGTGGCGAGTGTCTCACTTCCTGACTCCCCAAAGCCTTTCCACCTTCTACAAGGCACAAGTCAGGAGTGTGATGGAATACTCTCCATTTGCCTGGATGAGTGCAGCTCCAACAACACTTCAAGAAGCTCAGTTTAAAAACATGATTGTAGCATACATCTGATTGAGGGAAGTGTGAGAAAGGTCCTGGAGTTCAGAGGAACAGCTGCTTCATTCCTCTCACATAAGATACATCAAGATTTGCTTCCCAAATCAACAGCAAGAAGTTAAATACTGTTTAAATTATAAACCATCCTTTTTAAGTTGTGAAGACAACAGCAATAAGATGGTGATAATGCTTTTACTTAACTGAATGGCAGAGTAGATTAGCACACTGTACTTTCACATCTGAGACCTGGGTTTGAATTTAGCTCAAAATAATCGTCTGAAAGTTTCATCTCTGTAAGGATACTATGGGAAGTGAGTTTGAACAGTCTGAACCCAATTCCTAGAGGCATATTTCACACCATAAACCAGATATTAATTTGGTTTGTCTTTTTTAACGGCATCCTATATAGAAACATAGAAACTAGGAGCAGGAGTAGGCCATTCGAGCCTGCTCCGCCATTCAACGAGATCATGACTGATCATCCAAACCCTAGCACCCGGTCCCTAGACCGACAGCCATCCCACCCAAGCCCTATCCCCGTAACCCCGTGTATTTATTCCCCCCTAACACTAAGGGCCAATTTTTTTATCATGGCCAATCAACCTAACCCGTACATCTTTGGACTGTGGGAAGAAACCGGAGCACCCGGAGGAAACCCACGCAAACACGGGGAGAATGTGCAAACTCCACACAGACAGTCACCCGAGGCTGGATTTGAACCCGGGTATCTGGCGCTGTGAGGCAACAGTGCTAACCACTATGCCACCGTGCATATCAGTCATATCAGTCAGTTTTTCCCCAAGGACGTGGATAGTCACAATTGGACGGCTCTTCAGCATATTAATATGTCTCATATTAGAATGGAACTAATCTAATTGGTTGTTTACTCCATTGATAGTTGTCATTTATAGTCCCCATGCTCATTATCTGTAAAGAAAGTTCTGTCCACCAGATACAAAACCATTTTGTTGATTTCATACTATGAGAGTTCTATAACAGCAGACATTCAATTAGGCAAAGAGACCAAAAGGGACCCTTTATCAATAGGTTCCCTCACCACCTTTCCCTCACTCTTTATAGGACATGGTGTTTGTGACATTAGTATGTGTCAGAAACTACAATTTCAGAATTATTTGTTTTTGGTGCAAGAAGTGTACTGTAAATCTCTGGTGAAATATAAGCAAGGTTTGTAGTGAAGGGCTTCAGCCCAGGCCAGGAGCTCGGGGGGAGAAAGTCAGGAACTCAGGGGGAGAAGGTCAGGAACTCGGGGAGAGAGAACTTCGGCAGCACCTCCCAAACCCGCAACGTCTACCACCTAGAAGGACAAGGGTAGCAGGCGCATGGGAACACCACCACCTCCAAGTTCCCCTCCAAGTTACACACCATCCTGACTTGGAAATATATCGCCTTTCCTTCATCGTCGCTGGGTCAAATCCTGGAATTCCCTCACTAACAGCACTGTGGGGGTACCTTCACCACAAGGACTGCAGCGGTTTAAGAAGGTGGCTCACCACCACCTTCTTGAGGGCAATTAGGGATGGACAATAAATTCTGGCCTTGCCAGTGACGCCCACATCCCAGGAACGAATAAAAAAAAAAGTCAGGAACTCGGAGGGAGGGAAGGTCAGGAACTCAGGGCAGGGGGAGAAGATCAGGAGTTTGCGGGGAGAAGGTCAGGAACTCAAGGATGAGGAAGTCACGAACTTGAGGGGGGTGAAGGTCAGGAACTCGCGGGGAGGGAGAGAGAAGGTAAGGAACTCGGGGGGTGGAGAGAGAGAAGGTAAGTAACTCAGAGGGGGTGGAGAGAAGGTCAGGAACTTGCGGTGGGAGAAGATCTGGAGCTCGGGGAGAGAAGGTCTGGAGCTCGGGGGTGGGAGAAGGTCAGGAACCCAGAGGGAGAGAAGGTCTGGAACTCGGGGCAGGGGGAGAAGATCAGGAGTTCACGGGGAGAAGGTCAGGAACTCGGGGAAGAGAAAGTCAGGAGTTTGGGGGAGGTGAAGGTCAGGAACTCAGTGGAAGTTGTAGTGAGGACACGGTTAGGAACTTGGGGTCGGCGGGGAGATCACGGAGAGAATAGTGGGGATGGTGGAAGAAGGTGATCCAGATCTAAACTGAGGTGGGGGGTGATCAAAGCGAGAACGTGATCCAGGTGGGAAGACAGATCACGTGCTCCTCCCTATGTTAGACGTGGATCATGTTCTTCCATGAATCAGTGAATCCCTTCTCATGCACTGAGCAGGTGAATATCTCTCACCAGTGTGAACTCGCTGGTGTATCAGAAGCTTGGATACACACACGCACCTTGCACACCCCACACACACATGCACCTCACGCACCCCACGCATGCCTCACATACACCCACACGCCTGCACCCATTGGTTTATTGATTGGCAAATCTTTACTAGCTTCCCGCTATAGTAGCACCACCTAAGATCCGGAGGCCATTGAGTAATTGCACTTCTTGTTTTCCATTTCCTATTTTAATGAGCGTTTCTGCCTTAAAATTGTAGCCTTGATCTTGGTCCCTTCATTCTGAATTTAAGAATGTTTATCACTTTTAGAAGGAAAATAAAGATAAAACTCCAAGGAAGTAACTAACCCACTAATTAGAATATAAAATCTTTCATTTTACTAGCCAAGGACAACTATAATTACAATTGCAGAACACTAGATAACAGAGGATCTTCACAGCTAACGACAGCTCCACTTTCTATCAGCTGCCTGACAAGACTGGGTCAAATTACACAGTGCAGAGTCCTCTACAGCAGGCAGGATCAAATCACACATTCCAGACAAACTGTTGGGTGTGTCTTGTTCTCTAAGGGGACCAATCAGAAATGGGGCCCAACCCACTTGTGCTGCAAATAAACTTAACCTGTCCCTTTAAGACCACTGCTTCACTATTCCTTGTGAGAAAATCATCTAAATAGGCCCAATCCTCTGGTTAGTTAGAGGCTAAGTGAGGTGAGACGTTTCTATGAATTGACCGCTGCTTATCGATGCCTTGAGGACAAACCAGATTATCCAGGTTAGAAAAGTCAGCAGGAAATGACTGGTTTCCATTCCTTTGTTTTAAATGCTTTGGCACATTGAACTATGATATCTGCAGTCTGATGGATGTGCATTCGATGCAAGACTTTTACATATTGCAAAAATGTACAAGGTGTTTATTGGTTGGCCTAAGAGTTCCCTATTCGGGGTTTCCTTTTCAGTACAACATACCAGGTGTGGCTTAACACCTTAGTGAACATGAAAGGGTTAAAATCCTGCATTTGAAATCTTGTCTGCATTATGAAATTTAGATGGATGTAGGTGTGCCGATAAAAGGAAGTTAAAAATAAAACCTATACGCTTATGCTACACTGCTGATGAGGTTTTAACCTAATAAAACTGTCATATGATTTTATTTCTTGAGCCAGTGCTTACAAAGAGAAGCTGTAAAGATTAATAGCGCAGTGGATATCCTTCCAGATGAAAAAGACAAAGCCACTTCTTTCAGCCTGTTATGAGTCAAATAAGTCTGAATGATCTGTGCGTTCCACTTCTAGAAATACTTAATTTCAGCCCGGGAGAGCTAAATGTTATCAAGTAGTCAGCTAGTTCTATATATGACGGGAGTTTTTCAAATGTGTCCCTTTTTGGCAAAGTTTAGGTAAAGAGTTGACTTAATGTGAAGCAAAGATTAGTACTCAAAATGGACTTGGAATTCCTTTTGGTCTTGACTGGATATTTGTAATGGTCTAAATGAAAAATGAGGGAATGTATGGGAATGACAGTTCAACATTCTTCTTGTGTTGGCTGCAGAGAGAAAGGAATGGAGTATGAAATGATGCCAGCTTTCACTTCCAGAAGCCTTGACCAAGCCCTTCAATATATTGGCTCAGACGCAGGGTTTTTATTAAATACTGGACAGATTTAGATGTGTAGAATTCAGCAACTTTGCTGCTATTTGTAACAAAGTATATAAACTATGGAGTTCAGTCCATGACGCAGAGCTGCAATGCTTGGTGTGAATGTAACCTCAGTGAGACTAAGCCAACGTTTGTATAGAATCACAGACAATTAAAAATAAAATTGCCTGAAAACAAGTGCCGCAGCTGGAGGAAGAAGTATCTCCACAAACACATTTGGCTAGCTGTGAAGTTGGCCAAGTTCTCTTGGTTGTATATTTAAAAAGAAACTGATTTAAAAGGGATAGTTATCCTCTTTATGACGAAGGGAGTTGTGACTTTTAAAAATGAAAATAAATCAGATGTGTGTAATTAGAGATCTGTTACTTGTTGATTCATTGCAAGATCAACAAATTATCTCAAATAACTAATGCCAGTGATTATTGTATTGTATTATCAGCTTTCCATTTAACTGACAAACATGTGATACTTATAAGAACGTAGAAATAGGAGTAGGCCATTCAGCTCCTCAAGCCTGTTCTGCCATTTAATTAGATTATGGCTGATCTATATGACAGCTCCATTTACCCACCTTTGGTCCATAATTTGCCATGCTAAAGTGCCACGAATGAAAACTGAATCTTAAAACTGGACCAGCCAAAATGGAGGAAACCACTGGTACTTAGCATTCTGATGAAACAGGATCCAGAGAGCAAACATAAGCAACATAAGAAATAGGAGCAGGAGTAGAACATACGGCCCCTCAAGCCTGCTCCGCCATTCAATGGCTGATCTTTGGCATCAACTCCATTTTCCTGCCTGATCCCCATATTCCTTGATACCCTTAGAGTCCCAATATAACTATCGATCTCAGCCTTGAATATACTCAACGACTGAGCATCCACGGCCCTCGAGAGTAGAGAATTCCAAAGATTCACAACCCTGGGAGTGAAGAAATTTCTCCTCAGTCCTAAATTGCCGACCCCTTATCCTGAGACTATGCACCCTAGTTCGAGACTCTCCAGCCAGGAGAAACAGCCTCTCAGCATCTACCCTGTCAATCCCCCTCAGAATCTTATATGTTTTAATGAGATCACCTCTCATTCTTCTAAACTCCAGAAAGTATAGGCCCATTCTACTCAATCTTTCTTCATAGGACAACCCTCTCATCAGAGGAATCAATCTAGTGAACCTCCGTTTCACCCCTCTAAGGCAAGTATATCCTTCCTCAGGTACAGAGACCAAAACTGTACGCAGTACCCAGGTGTGGCCTCACCAAAGCCCTGTAGAATTGTAGTAAAACTTCCTTACTCTTGTACTCCAACGCCCTTGCAATAAAGGCTATCATACCATTTGCCATCCTAATTACTTGCTGTACCTGCATGTTAACTTTCTGTCTTTTTGTGTTTCAGCACCCAAATCCCTCTAAATACCAACATTTAATAGTTTCTCACCATTTTAAAAATATTGGCCCAAAATTTGCAGTCGGAGGCTTACCAACCTGCAAAACATCTACGAATTTACCTGCTGGTCTGGGAGAATCGTAGATTCACACTCCTGGGCCTCTCTGGGTACCCGCAGGTAGAAGCCCACATATCCCAGGGGCGCACGTGGTTCGCAAGCGCCCCTGGGATCACGAGGGCTGGCCCAACCAATGAAAGAAGGGGAACCCCCATTCATACTTATGGGGATTCCGTATGTACAGAACTCCCCTAAGTATAAATAGGGATTGTTGGATCCGTGGTTCAGTGGATATGCTGTTATTAAATAATCACACGGATGCTGTACATTAACAATAAACAGGTCTTTACTGGAGGAGGGCAGTCTCAAGACTGGGGGTACAGAGGCATGCGCAAAGCTTATATACAGGTGTGGTCACTGCCGGTACTACAGTATACAGGAGCTGTAAAAGTAGTTCTGACTTAAAGGCACATACACTACAATTCCTCCCCTTTTAGATTAGTAGTACCCCTAATATTCAAATAACAAGAACATTTCAACATGTACATTAAACAACAAAAGTCCATTTATAGATTCAGTCTTTGGGGCGGCTTCCTGACCCTTTCGGGATAGCGCCTTTCCGGAAGTTCTTGTTCTTGGTGCAGAGGCGATTCTGACCCCTTTTCATCGGGTAGTTCATCGGGTTCCACTGCTACTGGGTCTGAGGTAGATGCTACCGGTATGTCGGGTTCATCCCCAGGTACTCGAGACATGGGGTTGACGCGTTCCTGTGACGCTAAGATCTGATCGACGTGGCGTCTCACAATGTCCTCCCCGACATCCACTGTGTACATTAATGGCCCCTGCCTTGTACATATCGTTCCGGGTTGCCATTTCTCTGTTCGATAGTCACGGGCCAAGACTGGTTGCCCTGCATTGAAGCTCCTTGTCGGCTTCTCATTGATGTGCTGGAATTGTTTGTCCTCAACATTTCTTCGCACATTTGGTCTGAGCAAGTCCAGACGAGATCTCAACCTTCGGTTAAAGAACATCATGGCCGGGGTCTGGTTGGTAACTGCATGTGTCGCGCTTCGGTAGGCTAATAAGAAATTGTCCATCTTATGCTGTAGTGGAATTTTATCGTCGCACATGGCCTTTATCGCCTTCTTAAATGTTTGTACGAACCTCTCAGCCAATCCATTTGTGGCTGGATGATACGGGGCGGATGTGTAATGCCTTACCCCATTTTTCTCATACATTTTTGGAACTCGTCGGACACAAACTGTGGTCCATTATCAGAGCAAATCTGCTCTGGCAAACCGTTTCTGGCAAATATGGTCCGTAGGACTGCAATCGTTTTCTCTGTAGTGGTTGAAGACATTTTTATCACCTCAGGCCACTTTGAATGAGCATCCACTGCTATTAAGAACATTGAGTCCATGAATGGACCAGCAAAATCAATATGCACCCGTTGCCATGGAGAGGAGAGCCACTCCCATGGGTGTAGAGGGGCATGTGGTGGTGCATTTTGGACCTTCTGGCATCCTAAGCAGCTCTTAGTTAGGTCTTCGATTTGTTGATCAATTCCCGGCCACCACACATAAGCCCTAGCAAGGCTTTTCATTTTGACTCCCCCCAGATGACCTTCATGTAGCTCATTTAGCACTCTCTCCCTTAACTTGGGTGGAATCACCACTCTGGATCCACACATCACTGTCCCCTGGCATACTGACAGCTGTTCTCTTCTGGATGAGAATGCTGGCAACAGTGAGTCGCCATGAGTTGGCCATCCCCTCACCGTCAATTCATATACCCGAGACAGCGTCGGATCATTGCGGGTCTCCTTCTCTATATCCGCGTTCGTTACTGGCAATCGTTCAATTATTAATGAATAAAATATCTCGATAGGGTCCACTGCTGGTGCTTCCTCCACAGCAGGCAATGGCAGGCGCGATAGCCCATCAGCGTTCCCATGCTGTTTCGTGCCTTTATATTCCATTTCATATTGAGTCGCCCCTAGAAACAGGGACCATCTTTGTAACCGCTGTGCAGTCATCACTGGAACGCCCTTCTTAGGATTAAAGATGGAGACAAGTGGTTGGTGGTCACTCAGCAAGGTGAACTTCTGCCCATGCAGATAGTGGTTGAATTTTTTTACTCCCCATACTAGGCTGAGGGCCTCCCTGTGAATCTGGGCGTAGTTGCGCTCGGCTGAGGTTAGTGACCGAGACGCAAAGGCTACTGGCCTCTCCAACCCGTCAGGGAATTTCTGCGACAGCACCGCTCCAATGCCATAGGGTGATGCATCACATGCCAAACGAATTGGTAGTGCTGGGTTGAAATGGGCCAACACCTCTTTTGATGTGATCAATTCTTTACACTTCTGGAAAGCTCGTCTACGTTCGTCATCCCACTTCCATGGTACCCCTGTTTGCAGTAGGGTGTTCAGCGGGTGTAATACCATAGACAAATTTGGTAAGAACTTGTGGTAATAGTTTACCAGCCCGAGGAACGACCTCAGTTGTGACACATTTTCCGGTGCTGGAGCCTTGACTACTGCCTCTATCTTGTCAGGGGACTTATGTAACCCCTCTTCATCGATGACGTGGCCACAATACGAGCTCTGTTTCTGGAAAAACTCGCACTTGTGGCGATTAGCTCGTAGCCCATACTCCTTTAATCTGGCGAGCACCTTCTCCAAGTTGGCGAGGTGATCACCGTCATTTTCGCCCGTGACCAAGATGTCATCCAAATAACACTGGGTCCCTGGAATCCCTTGCAGGACCTGATCCATTGCCCTTTTCCAGATAGCCGGAGCCGAGGCTACTCCAAACACCAGCCGGTTGTATTGATAGAGACCTTTATGAGTGTTGATCGTAAGGTATTGTTTCGAAGCTTCTTCTACCTCCATTTGCAAGTACGCCTGGGCTAGATCAATTTTGGTGAAGCGTTTACCTCCAGATAGCGAGGCGAAAATATCCTCAATTCGTGGAAGCGGATATTGTACCGTGTGAAGGATTGGGTTCACTGTCACCTTAAAATCCCCACAGACGCGGACCTTCTTTGGTTCCCCAGGCGTATTACTCAACGACCTCTTCATTACAGGAATGATGGGTGTAGCCCACTCGCTCCAGTCCACTTTGGACAGTACTCCTGAACGTTCCAACCTTTCCAGCTCTGCTTCAACAGCTGGTCTGATCGCATAAGGCACTGGTCTGGCCTTCAGAAACTTTGGGCTTGCATTTTCCTCTATTTTAATCGTTGCTGTTATTCCTTTTAGTGTTCCTAGTCCCTCCTGGAACACTTCTTTTGCGTCAGTTAGCATTTTTGACAGTCGTCCAGGTGTGACGTCGTCATCCTTTTTGGCCTCAACCTTCAGTGCCTGTATGGAATGCCAATCTAATTGTATCTTCCGGATCCATTCACGTCCTAGCAGTGGTGGTCCTCCATCTGACAATACATATAGGTCCATTTTAGGTATTTCCTGGCCTTTATATGTCACTTTCACCCTTATTTTTCCTTTGGGGTAGACTTTTTGCCCCGTATACGTCTTCAAGACAATCTCTGTAGCTTTCAAGGGTATGTGTGAAAATAGCCGCTTGTAGTCTCTTTGATTTATGACTGTTAACGCTGACCCTGTGTCCAATTCCATTTTCACTTGGACTCCGTCTATCTTGAGTGTGACCCAGATAGTCTGGTGATCCTCCATTTCGGTTACCTTATAGAAACATAGAAACATAGAAGATAGGAGCAGGATAGGCCATTCGGCCCTTCGAGCCAGCTCCGCCATTCAATGAGATCATGGCTGATCATCCAAATTCAGTACCCTGTCCCTGCCTTCTCCCCATATCCCTTGATCCCTTTAGCCTTAAGAAATATATCCAACTCTTTTTTGAATATATTTAATGAACTGGCAGAGAATTCCATAGGTTCACCACTCTCTGGGTGAAGAAATTCCTCCTCGTTTCAGTCCTAAATGGCTTACCCCTTATCCTTGGACTATGACCCCTGGTTCTGGACTCCTCGGCCATCATAAACATCCTTCCTGCATCTAGTCTGTCCAGGCCTGACAGAATTTTATAAGTTTCGATGTGATCCCCTCTCAATCTTCTAAACTCCAGTGAGTGTAAGCCCAATCGACACAATCTCTCCTCATACGTCATTCCTGCCATCCCAGGTATCAGCCTGGTGAATCTTCGCTGCACTCCTTCCATGGCAAGAACGTCCTTCCTCAGGTAAGGCGACCAAAACTGCACACAGTACTCAAGGTGCGGTCTCACCAAGGCCCGGTACAACTGTAGCAATACATCCTTGTTCCTGTACTCGAACCCTCTTGATACGAAGGCCAACATACCATTTGCCTTCTTAACCGCCTGCTGCACCTGCATGCTTACCTTCAGCGACTGGTGCACAAGAACACCCAGGTCTCTTTGCACTTCCCCTTCTCCCAATCTATTGCCATTCAAATAATAATCTGCCTTCCTGTTTTTGCCACCAAAGTGGATAACCTCACATTTATCCACATTATAGTGCATTTGCCATGTTTCTGCCCAATCACCCAATCTGTCCAAATCGTATTGGAGTTTCACGACATCCTCCTCACAGCTTACCCTCCCACCCAGCTTTGTGTCGTCTGCTTATGTAGTTTCAGACAACCCAGCTCCTTGATTCCGGAGTCTGTGTCACTTTTCTGTTCGTCTGAACCACTGTCCATCACCTGGTGTACCTTTTTGTACTTCTCCTGTGGAGATTTCTTACTGTTGGTTTTCTTCCCAGACCTGCAGATTCTTGCTATGTGTGCTGCTTTCCCACACTGTCTGCACACTTGGTCCTTGAACCAACAATCTTTCTGGTCATGTGTTGTTCTGCCGCAGCGATAGCACTTCCCTGTTCCATAGGACATTTCATTGGTGCCATGTTCTTGCGGTCTCCGTTGTATCTCTGCAGCGCCCCTTGCGGCTGCTTCGTGTGATACTGCCATACTGAAAGCTTTGTCCAGCGTAAGAAGCCGTTTCTGGGTTCCTTCACTTTGTAGCCCACACACAAACTTGTCCCTTAACATATCTGCTAGTCCTGCTCCAAACTGGCAGTGTTTCGATAGCTTGCGCAGTTCCGTTAGGTACTCAGCATTGCTTTCGTCTTTGTGTTGGTTCCTTTTATGGAACTTAAATCGTTCTGCTATCAGCAGCGGTGTGGGGTTTAAGTGGTCCTGTAGGATTTCTACTATGCTTTCAAAATTCTTGTTTACCGGCTTCTCTGGGGTTATTAGATTTCGCAGTAACCCATAAGTTTTTGCACCCATGGAATTTAACAGAACCAGTGCTTTATTAGCATCTGGCACTTCATTCGCCCTGCAGTACACCTCAATACGTTCCACATATGTCGCCCAATCTTCGACTTCATTGTCGAACGTAGAGATACTGCCACTCTTCGGCATCCTTGGGTGTGAGTTAACTGTCAAAAATGGCGCCTCCCGCGCTTCCCCTTCTTCTCCGCTGGCACAAAATGGCGTTTCCCGCGCTTTCCTTCCTTCCCGCACTCGCCCTTCTTCTCCGCTGCGGCTTCTAAAAATGGCGTCTCCCGCGCTCTTTCTTCTTCTCCGCGGCTCAATGGCATCTCCCGCGCTCCCCTTTCTTCGCCCCGCGGACCCTGTTCAGCCCGTGAGCCCTGGCTGTGCTCTGCGCGTTCTTCTTTTTATATTTTTCGACGCCGCTCAGTCTAGAACCAGCTGTTTCTCTACCCTCTCTCTCTCCGGTTTGTTTTCTTTTTCTCGACGCCGCTCGGTGTTCAACCCCCGGCTGCGCCCTGCGCTCTTCACCCTCTGTCTTATCCCGTCGACGCTGCTCGGCTTTCTCTCCGCCGTCGGTCAGCTCCAGCCGCCGCTGCTCGGGAAGGGTCTGCGCTGGACCTGCCGTCGGTCTCTTGCTGCTCGTCGTGGCTGGGGAACCAAGCCCGGCTCTCCACAGCCTCCCCTGTGAAGTTCAATCTCTGCCTGACTGCTGGGCGGTTGCTCGTGGTCGACGCCCGTGTTCCTGGCCTCGACTATATATATATTTTTTTTATGTTGCAGGTAGATTCGAATTGACACTTGTCGCCACTGTTGGATCCGTGGTTCAGTGGATATGCTGTTATTAAATAATCACACGGATGCTGTACATTAACAATAAACAGGTCTTTACTGGAGGAAGGTAGTCTCAAGACTGGGGGTACAGAGGCATGCGCAAAGCTTATATACAGGTGTGGTCACTGCCGGTACTACAGTATACAGGAACTGTAAAAGTAGTTCTGACTTAAAGGCACATACACTACAGGGACCACTTAAAAAATACACGAACACATGAAATAAATAAAAGAAATACATATTTAAAATTAATTAATTAAATAATTTAAACAAAAATGTAATTAAAAAAAAATTATGGAGTAAAAATTGGGTAACGCCCCCTTATTTTAGCCCCTCAAAAAAGTTAGCACCCCCGCGGCCGATTTTCCCAGATAGCGCCCCGAGAGGGAGGAGCGGCACTACGTTCCACAGCGCCAAGCACTGCGGCATGTTGCACCACAGTACTGCAGGCCTTCCTCCCCTTATTAAGGGGAGGGGCCTGGTGCAGTGTGTCCCAGCACCCAGCTGGGCCATCAGGGATCGGGAATGCCGGCAGACGGCACCCCGCGGGGGCGCTTCATGAGGGCCGGGGACGGCAGAGGGGGCAGGTGCTGGCAGGCGGCCAGCAACAAAAATGGCTGCCTGCCACCTCCCCTTTAAAGAGTGCCGCCGCTAACTTCACACTGAATTTTGCGGGAGGCGTTAGTGGCACCACGCCCAGGCGCTAGTTGATTTGCGCCCCGCCAGTGCCCTCTTAGCCCTGTTTAACGGGACTAAAAATAAACTTACCTTATCGGACAGGGTTTTAATCTATAAATAAGTGATAAATTCTATTATTATTTTTTTTTAACTTTTGCCAGGCGTAAGAATTTCACGGGCATTCAGCGGGCGGAAGTTGGGCAAATAGCGCAACTCTCCGCCCGCAGAGGCCCACCTCCCAGGGATGCTGATCATCTGTCAAGAGAATTCTTGACAGATCGCAAGTTCCGGGACTTCGTGCATGCGCTTTGCCTTATGGACGTGTGCGCACCGGTAGCGGTCGCAAATTACAGCCCATTTTTTTTTCTATTCTTCCTACCAAAGTGAACAATCTCACATTTCCCCACATTATACTCCATCTGCCACCTCCTTGCCCACTCACTTAACCTGTCTATGTCCCTTTGTAGACTCTTAAAGGCCTAGAAATTCGGTATAGCCGCGCTTGGGGCGCTAGTCCTGGTGATGCGCAAAGTTTAGCGCCAGGCGCAATTTAGCACCACCTAGCACGATATTGGGTTGCAGCGCCCCTAAAGGTGATTGCGGCGCTAAATCAGGCGCTGCACGCTACTCTTAAGGCGCAAACCCGGCGGCGCAATCCAATTTCGCGGCGGCGGGGCGCAGCGAGGGTGCTGTCAATAATCACTTTCCCTGAGACACAGTGGCGCCGGCCAGCTCTTAAAGGGGCAGGTCAATTGGCATCACCAGACACACTCACTGCCTTGTAGGCCTTCAAAGCGGTGGGAGCCTACCTGTGGCGCACCAGCCTAGCAAGACATGGAAAGGGTGAGGCAGAGGGCGGAACGCCTCACTGATGGGGCATTGGATGCTTTGGTTGGCGCAGTGGAATCAAGGCCAAAGAAGATGGCCGGAATGTGATTTATGTTTTGGACAGTCTCCCAGGTGTGAGAGGCAGTTATGTGTCAGTGTATTAGTTTTGCTATCTGTTGCCATAGCTTTCCCATGTTTGAAGGAACCACATTTTGTGTAATGAAACACTTTCTTCATTTACAATGGCCATGCCTGCTATTTACATGCGTCTTGCCCTTCACAGGCTTGCGGGTATCAGACCGGTTCCAATCCTGTTCTTGGAATGGCAGCAAGCATTCCGTGGGAGGGGCCTAGAAGCTACTTCTGATCAGCCTCTGACGCGCAGCCTGAAAAGAGCCGCTCGCGTAGAAGTTCAGGCCAGTAGCCATCTTCTCAGCCGCCGACAGAGATGTCCTGCACCTTATCTGAGGCTGCAGATCTGGCTGAAGCAGCTGGCACAGCTCAGTCACCACCTCCTTTCTAAATCGCAACCTTCTGACACACTTCTCCTCCGGCATGCTCATGTAGGAAAACTGCTGTCGGATAACCCTGCCAGCGTAAGGTCTGCTGTGGTGATGTCTGTTGGCCCTCCTCCAGCTGGCCATGCCCGCCCCCCTCTCCCAGCGTCTCAGTGCCCTTTCCAGATGATTCAGCAGCAGGACGTTCCTCTCCAATGCAGCCCCCATAATAAGTGCCCACAGGAAGGTTCCCCATTGTCAAGGCTCACCAACAGCAAGGTGATGGTCAGAAGGCTGAAGATCGTCTGCCTGCACTGGCTCAGTGGTCAAATGGCTCTAAGTGTGCAGCTCAGCAACTCTTTGTAGCTCTCGAGGAAGTTGTGATCCAAAAATGGCTGCCGCTTTTAAACCACACCAGTCCCCTTTAAATAACGCTCCTCCAGCCCGAGAGCGACTTGGTAAGGCCCAGGTAAGCTGTCACTATTAGCGCCAGGCGCTACGGAGGGGGGCACCACTGAATTTCCGGTCCGGGGCGCCCAAAAGGCGTTGCACACTCAAATGACGTCATAATCAGCCTGCGCCCATGAGCAGGCGCTAAGATTTAGCGCCGGCGCTAAATGCATGCTCAATATGGGGCAAGGCACCAGGCGCCTTGCGCCCACCCGGAAATTGTCTAGTGCCCCACTTCAGCAAAGACTGTCAGCGGGTAGGAAACCCGCTGTCAACCCACCTCCACGCGAGTCTCCCAGGTGTCGGGTCTGTCGGCGCTGAACAGACCCAACACCAAGCGGCGGGGGAGGCAATTCACATCATTAAATGTGTTGTTAACATCTAATTAACTGTTATTTTAAACATACATTTCAATTTTACGTGCTCCCCCACGGGTTACCCGCTGCTCGGGGAACACGTCAGCTCAGCATGTCGTGAGTCGATTCAGCATTGAATTATCTCATGACCTGACAACTGCCAAAGTTGTATAAAAGATCCCATGTTACAGCTGTTCACTTTCAAAGCTCAGAAACTGTTGGTTACTGCATTTAGAAGACGTATTGAGCTTTCTGCAGCTTGCAAGTGTTTGGAGACAAATCTCTATCCAATGCCACCTCATTGGAACAACCTCTCTCACCATTGCCAGATCGCTAGTCATCTCAACCTCACCTGCCATATATTCCATCAGCATCATTGCCCTTGAAAATATCTCAGATTGGTCCTCAGAATCACACCAAGATCAGCGCCAACACCAGCAGCACCGGGCACACCAGAAGCAACAACAACACCAGCCTTCTCCGCAATCAGCTAGTGCCGCATCCGACCACATTGCTGCCCGGGACACCAGGGATGGTCTCACCATGGCCAGGTTTACTTCACTTGACGCTGTACACCCTGGATGCCACATGATGCACCAGGTTGGCACCACTCCACACCAACACCATAAAGCATCCCTGCAATGCCCAAACCATTCCTTTCACACTCGTCACCATTGGTGGCGGGGGGGGGTACCCTTATGTCTCACCATTCACTACAACTCACTAAGCCACTTCCAAAGGTTCACACAAATCTGTCCAAGAACGCAAAGTGCTGAAAATAAAGGTTTCAATGTTTGACAGCACATTATCAGAAACTTCACATGAACATTGATTAAAGCACCCAAGTGTCTACCCTTGTGTGTTGTTAGTTGGTATGCTTGTGGTAGGATGAGGGTGTAGCACTTTCTCTTACTACTGTTCGGACCTCGAGAATTATGAATTAGCTTAACGATGGCAGACAAGGATGTGATCAATAAAATTGGTCTTTTAATCAGACTATAATTCAAAATTCAAGTGTACATAGAAGCACCTTTGGCAATAAATTCAAAGAACTCCTGGCAATAAATATGCCTGCAACTTATCAATTCAAAGTATATAAACATGCCCCTTTAATGATTTAATTGTACATCAAAGTACCCCCAATAACAATATTTAAGCCCATGTCCAATTTTCATACATACTCTTTCATTTCTGGGTGATCGGTCGAAGAAAACTGTAAGTCGAAACACGAACTGGCCAGCTTTCTCACTTCAATCTTCCTCCTGCTTTTTTTTTCTCTGTTCTCCTTCTTCTCTCTGAAAACTCCCGCCAGTGGGTTATAAGGCCTCCTTGATCGTAAATTACTCTCTGCCTCCCTTGGATAGGTCTGTCCCACTCCAAACCTTCCCTAATTGGAGTTCCATCCGCATGACACATCCCTGTTCCCGTGAGATGCATGTTCTCCCCTTCTTGTCCAGGTGGCCTCTCAAACAAAGAACACATACTGACCACCATTTTGTGTCTTCACAAACAAAGAACACATACTGACCACCATTTTGTGTCTTCACAAACAAAGAACACATACTGACCACCATTTTGTGTCTTCACAAACAAAGAACACATACTGACCACCATTTTATGTCTTCACAAACAAAGGACACATGCTGATTTCTTACATTTTAAATTTGTCCGTTTTCATCTTACAATTCGTTTGCAATTTCGATCTCCACACGCTAGCAGCGGTTTTATTACACTTTTCAGAACCTTACAAGGGTGAGTCTGAGGGGTGACTAGTGAAATGGGGAAGTGATAATGTAGATAGAGAGGGATGGGTGGAGGTGCAAGCTAAGTTGGTGTGAGTAAAAATGTGCAGGAATAAGATAGGGAAGGCAGAGTGATGTGGATGTGATGAGTGGCACAGCAGGACGAGATTGTGTGTGCCTTTGCAGTAACGTTTCGTGATCTACTGAGATCATTGAAAGGTTAGCGCCACTGCAGCCTGGTCCTCCTGACAACATCCCTGCTTGTGTCCTCCTGTGCAATGTGCAACCAGGCTGCGTTGGTCTCCTGGGGAGGTCTCTTCCACCCATGGGAAGGGAAGAGAACCTCCCTGCATGCTGTGACTCCCTCCATAAGCATATGGAAGGAGTCATGCGAGAGCCAGGGTGTAGCCCTGCACCTTTGTGCAGTGCTTGTCAGTGCTTGCAGCACCTCAGTGCTGTAGAATACTGACAGCAGAACTGTCAAGATCAATTTGGACATGGCCCCTATAAGGAAACCGGCCGATGACGTGACGACGTCATCAGAACCCGCTTCCTATTAATTGGCCGGGAACCTCGCAGCACGGGCTTAACAAGCCCAATTAACGTTAAATCACTTGGAGAGTTCGGGCTGCAGTAGGCAGCGGGCCGGGACCGTAAGTTCGACCCCGGCCGCCCCGGATCCGCCTCGGTCGACGAAATCACAGCCAAAGTGTCCATGCTTTAATGAGAAAGCTGAGAATGTTATTCAGGTTGAAAAAGACTCGTTGACAAAAGCAAAAGGTCAAAATGTATATCTAACGCTGCTTAATTATCGTTACATGCCTGGGGTGATGTATTGTCACCAGTATAGTTTTTGCTGAGCTGCAGGATGAAAACAGCACTTCTCACCTCAGAATGACAGCTCAAATGAAAAATTATCAAAGGTGTTTCACAACAGCTTAAGTACTACAAAAGTAAGAAAAAGATGTACTATGACCAGGGATCTCATCCTGTAAAAATCACTGCTACCAGAAGATACAGTGAGGATGTATGAACAAAATAAATGGAAACCAGCAGTTGTTCTGCAAAAGATTGATGAGCTGAGATCAAGGCCCCGGTAATAAACTGCAAGGCAGGAAGGGAGTAGGGTGTGTGGTGGGGGGATGGAGATTTAGCGGCCCAGAAGTACAGGCTTCCCGGAGGTCCTGTCAAATTTAACGGGAGGACCTGATTTAAATGTTTTCCATGGTTTGCCTGGGCACAGCCAGCCTGATTGAGTGGCTTGCTGTTAGGCAGGAAGGCAGCTGGGGAGCAGAGCAGAGGGAAGTCAGACATGGTGGGGTGTGAGGGGGGGTGCTCGACTCAGACATTTGTGGGGGGCCTTGGACATATGGGGGGGATGGGGTCAGATATCAGGGGAGGTTAGAGAAGGAGTTGCAGATCGGAGAGGGAGTTACAGTTCAGAGATCGGAGGGAGGTGAGTCGGACATCAGGGGTCAGACATCGGTGGTCCGATCACAGCGGGTGTCTGATCACGGGGTGGAAGGGTCGGATGATCGCGGGGGTTCGATTGCGGGGAGGGAAGCAAGTTAACTTGGTGGGCCAGGGAAAGCACTCCTGTTCTTCCTGGCCCACAAGCAGTGCTGTAAAGGCACGTACCTGATCGATCCGACCCTTTTCACCTCCCTTCAGCTGCCAGGTTTCCTGAGGCCCGGGAAACACGGCCCACATGGGTTAAAAGTAATACTCTTGTTAAATTGGAGGCACACAGCCTCATTAAAATATTTTAGTGATGGACCCGCCTCCTGGGAGCAGGTTAGTCGTCCGCCACAACCCGCTTCTGTTAAAACCAGAATTGGGCGCGTTGGGGCATGTTCCAGATTTTTGAATTTTGAACCCTCCCCTCTGCCCGTCCGGGGGAAGGGGGTTAAAATTCCTCCCCATGTAGCAGCAGGGCATGGATTTACAGTTCAGAAGGAACCAAAGTGATCTCATCAAAATGCCTGAACGGTTGGAACCAATCCAAGAAGAGATGGTTGAAAAAATGTAGAACACCGTAGCAACAAACTAATCCTGAGATTAGTACAAGTGAACTGGAATAACAGACTAAATCTGAGATTAGCAAGAATTAGCCAGAACAAGAAACTAAACCCGAACCTGAATGATACCCAGCTAGAATCCAGAAGCCATCTGACAGATTAGACTTATATTTTACCTGTACATTCTCTCTATATATAAATGGATCTGTCTGTCTGTCTGTCTGTGTGTATGTCCGTGCTTAACTCAAAAGTTATAGAGCGTACCTACACATATGTCATATCAAAACAAAGCTTATGATTAGGGGAGTGTCATAGGCATATTTACTTTTTGGTCAGACAAAAATTGCTCGGACAGTCTACAAAAAACGTTCAAAAAATGGACAAAATCCGCTCATTAGCGTTGAGTGATGTGATGGTTGACCAATCCTACGGGGGAAGCGCGGTGCATCACGGGAGGCATTTCATGGCGTATGTGGGCGGAGCCTAATCCTGCCGCGAGTGCGGGAGCGGGAAAACAGATACACAGACATCAACAGAGACAACCACGCGGCCCGAGAGCCAGAGAGACAGCGAGCATACACACACAGAGACACATACACCCACGCATCTCCCCCTCTCTCTCCTTCCCCCCCTCCCTCGCTCTCTCTCTCCTATTTATCTACACAGAGAGAACCACGTGGCCCGAGAGACAGCGAGCGGGCGAGCGGCGGCGTCGGTCCGGAGCGTCAGCTGAGCTGGGGTGACTCGGGCCGGGCCTGATGCGCTGCACTGCGCATGGGGGCTCCGGGTCACCAAGGCCAGGCTCTGAGTCCAGCCCCTTCCCCGGGGTGTCTTCCTCTCTATCTCTTTCCCTCACTCTCTCTCTCTCACTCTCTCCTCTTCCCTCGCTCTCTCTCTCTCCTTCCCTCTCTCTCTCTCTCTCCTTCCCCCTCTCTCTCTCTCTCCTTCCCCCTCTCCCTCTTGCCGTGAGTGCGGGACCGGGAAAACAGATACACTGAGCGGGAGCTCAGCTGAGGTGAGTCGGGCCGGGCCTGAGGCGCTAGGCCGCGCACGGGGGCTCTGGGTCACCGCGGCCGGGCTCTGAGTCCAACCCCTTCCCCGGGGTGCCTTCCTCTTCTCTATCTCCTTCCCTAACTCTCTTCTTCCCTCTCTCTCTCTCTGTCTCTCCTTCTCTCTGTCTCTTTCTCCTTCCCTCTCTCTCTCTCCTTCCCTCTCTCTCTCTCTCTCCTTCCCCCTCTCTCTCTCCTTCCCCCTCTCTCTCTCTCTCCTTCCCCCTCTCTCTCTCCTTCCCCTCTCTCTCTCTCTCCTTCCCCCTCTCTCTCTCTCTCCTTCCCTCTCTCTCTCTCTCCTTCCCCCTCTCTCTCTCTACTTCCCCCTCTCTCTCCTTCCCCCTCTCTCTCTCTCTCCTTCCCCCCTCTCTCTCTCCTTCCCCCTCTCTCTCTCTCTCCTTCCCCCTCTCTCTCTATCTCTCCTCCCCCTCTCTCTCTCTCTCTCTCCTTCCCCCTCTCTCTCCTTCCCCCCTCTCTCTCTCCTTCCCCCTCTCTCTCTCTCTCTCTCTCCTTCCCCCTCTCTCTCTCTCTCTCTCTCCTTCCCCCTCTCTCTCTCTCTCTCCTTCCCCCTCTCTCTCTCCTTCCCCCCCTCTCTCTCTCTCCTTCCCCCTCTTTCTCCTTCCCCCCCTCCCTCTCTCTCTCGCTCTCTCTCCTAACCACACTTGGAGTTACTGTGAACGGTTCCGGTCTCCATCTATTTCGTTCTGCCCTGCAACTGCCCGTCAACCTGCTCGACGCCAATACTACCCTCCTCCTCGGCGGCAACTTGCATTCATCTGGCACTTCTCTCGACCGGGGCAGGGATGGGCAGCAAGGACAGAGTACAGCGGGCAAGGACACTGAAGGCACAATTGGAAGAGATAGATTGTTAGGCAGGGGAGGGAGGGAGAGAGAGGGGGAGACAAGAGGAGGGAGAGAGAGAGGAGGAGGGAGAGAGAGGGGGGGAGGGATGGAGAGACGGGGAGGGAGAGAGAGGGGGAGGGAGGGAGAGACAGGGGGACGGAGAGAGAGGGGGAGGGATGGAGAGACGGGGGAGGGGGAGGGAGGGAGAGACGGGGAGGGAGAGAGAGGGGGAGGGAGGGAGAGGAGAGGGGAGGGAGGGAGAGGGGAAGGAGGGAGACAGAGGAAAGGAGGGAGAGACAGGGGGAGGGAGAGGAGAGGGGGAGGGAGGGAGAGGAGAGGGGAGAAGGAGAGAGAGGGAGAGGGGAGGGAGGGAGACAGAGGGAGGGAGAGAGAGCGGGGAGGGAGGGGGAAAGGGGAGAGAGAGAGAGAGGGGCGAGAGAGAGGGGAGAGAGAGAGGGGCAGGGAGAGAGAGGGGGAGGGAGAGAGAGGGGGAGGGAGAGAGAGTGGGAGGGAGGGAAGGAGTGAGGGTGTGGGAGAGGGAGGGAGGGAAGGAGCGCTGGGAGGGAGAGACAGGGGGAGGGAGGGAGAAAGTGAAGGGGAGGGAGTGAGAGAGAGGGGAAGGGGGAGAGAGGGGGAGGGAGGGAGAGAGTGAAGGGGAGGGAGAGAGAGGTGGAGGGAGAGAGTGAAGGGGAGGGAGTGAGAGGGAGGGAGAGAGGGTGAGGGAGGGAGGGGGAGCGAGAGGGAGGGGGGCGTCAGAGACTCCTGACCAGACTCAGGCACGGCAAGCTGTTGACCAGGCGAGACATACCCAAAACTGTAAAACCTGGAGTATATGGCAACTGGCGATCCCCATTAACAAAAAACGAAGTTAAAGAACCACCTCCTGGGTGCTTAGGAAGAGTTCTTCAATCCCAACAGTTTTATAAACAGTTTTATAAACATGGCAGAGGGTTCTTCAGTTCCCTCGGCAACGCTGGGTACTCCAGCTAGTAATATAATAAAGTAATACTTTCCATGTTCAGTTTTGAATTTATTTGAATTTTGAGTTTAGTTACAAAATAGTTTCCTGAAAGAAAGGGAGATATCTTATGGTCAGAAATGAGATTGATTTAAACACCATGCTGCAGACAATCTCCTGAGAACTGTTGTTCAAATAAAGAAAGAAGGAACTCGCATTTATATAGGCTACAACCCTTTACACATACCTGGTTCGAGCAACCAATGAATTTCTTCAAAAGAAAATTCAAGAGAATGGCATCCTCATTTTGGCTGGTACACACAAATCATTCTTTCCCATTGAGCATGGCAGCAGATTACTTGTGTTGAAATTGCACATGCTTTGCCCATCACTGAATGAAACTTCTGCATCAAAATTATTCATGGCTCGTCCTCTCCTTCAGATAATGCTGCATAGTGCAGAGGGATACAAAAGAGTTAGAACTAAAATAAAAAGCAACTTATTAAGAGTGCAAGTAAAACAATAAATGAGAGAGTCTAAAAATTGCTGCTGGCATGATTAGTGGATGAATGCTTAACACATTCATAAGAAATCTCACTGCCTGCTATTTTGTGCAGCTACAAACCCATCTATCTATATCTATATATATATATAAAGCGGTTCTTCTGTCTGTCATTCCGTCTGTCTGTCGGTCTGTCTGTCTGTCCGGCTATACACTCTCAAGTTATAGAGCGTACCTACACGTGTGTTACGTCAAAAGAAAGCTTACGATTCCAGAACGGTCGTAAGCATATTTACGTTTCGGTGAGACAAAAATTGTGCCCGCGGTATCCAAAAAACGTTCAAAATTCCGCTCATTATCTGCTCATTAGCATTGAGTGACGTCGAGGTCGACCAATCGTACGGTCGAGCGACCCGACGGTCGACCAATCGCTGCGTGGCGGGGCGGGTGCCTGGCGTGTGCGGGTGGGCCCTCCTAGAGTCGAGTGACAGGATGATTGACCAATCCTACGCTTCGGTGACCTGACGGTCGACCAATCGGTGCGTGTGTGGGCGGGCCTTATCGTTCTGAACCGAGGTGAGTCGCCGCCATCTTGATTCCAAATTTTTCATTTATTTTTCCCGCTTTCTGCGTCTTTAAAAAAAAAGTTGCTTTTAAAACACATAAGCCTAGAAATTCAGTTAGGGGCACCCAGCTCGCCTGGGCGCCGGAATTACCGCTGCGCGCGGAGCCACTTGCGCCAGAGGGATATTCAGTTTCAGCGCCCCAAGTGGAAGCCGGCCGCTAAACAAGGGTTTCGGCGCCCCGCTTGGGGCGCTGAAACTGAATATCGGCGTGCAAAGTGCCGCAGCGCCACCCGCTGCGGCACAGCAGCCTGCGGTACTGCAGGCCTTCCTCTCACTCTTAAGGGGGAGGTGCCTGCAACAGCGCGATCCCCGCTCGCGAGTGCCGGCAAATGAGCCCGGCACCAAGGAGAAGTGCCGGGCTCTCTGGAAACAGCCGGCAATGCCGCGGGGCGGGGTGGTGTAGGAGGCCGGGGACGGAGGTGCGGGCAGGCGGCCGCCGAAAAAGCGGCCGGCCGCACCTCCACCTTAACTCACCCCACTACCGGCACAGGTAGGCCCCGTGTACCGGTCGCTGTTTGCGGCCGGCGCGGGGGAGGCGGGAAGGTAGTGCAGGAGTCACCTGCGGTCATCTCCCTCCAAAACAGGTTTACCGTTTTGGGTACTGTTGGGGGAGATGACTTATCAGGGGAAGGCACCAGCAGCCAGGTTCAGGGCACCATGACTGGCTCTGCTGCACAGAAGGGCGGGAAAAAGAGGGATAGGGCTATAGTGATAGGGGATTCAATTGTAAGGGGGATAGACAGGAGTTTCTGTGGCCGAGACCGAGACTCCAAGATGGTATGTTGCCTCCCTGGTGCAAGGGTCAAGGATGTCTCGGAGCGGGTGCAGAGCATTCTGAAGGGGGAGGGGGATCAGCCAGTTGTCGTGGTACATGTAGGTACCAACGATGTAGGTAAAAAGAGGGAGGAGGTCCTACAAGCTGAATTTAGGGAGTTAGGAGCTAAATTGAAAAGTAGGACCTCAAAGGTAGTAATCTCTGGATTGCTACCAGTGCCACGAGCTAATAAGTTTAGAGAGAGTAAGATAGATAAGCTAAATACGTGGCTTGAGCAGTGGTGCAAGGGAGAGGGATTTAAATTCTTGAGGCATTGGAACCAGTTCTTGGGGAGGAGGGACCTGTACCAAGGGGACGGTCTACACCTGAACTGTGAGGGAGCCGATGTCCTCGGGGTAATATTTTCTAGGGCGGTTCGGGAGGATTTAAACTAATTTGGCAGGGGGATGGGAACCTAGGTAGTGGAAAAGAGGGAAGTCATATGAAGTCAGAAATAGATGGTAGAAAGGTGAGAAGCAATAAGCAAAGGAGAGAAACACAAAGGGCCAAACTAATTCATAATGAGAGTGTGAAAAAAGCAAGCCTGAAGGCTTTGTATCTTAATGCTAGAAGCATTAGGAACAAGGTGGATGAATTAGTTGTGGAAATAGAGGTAAACAAGTATGATTTGATTGGGATTACAGAAACGTGGCTGCAGGGTGGGCAAGGCTGGGAACTTAACATCCAGGGATATACAATATTTAGGAAGGATCGGCAAAAAGGTAGGGGAGGTGGGGTAGCATTGCTGGTAAAGGAGGGGATTAATGCAATGGAAAGGAAGGATATTAACTCGGATGAAACGGAATCTGTATGGGTAGAAATGAGAAATAGCAAGGGGAGGAAAACGTTAGTGGGTGTGATATATAGGCCTCCAAATAGTAATATGGAGGTGAGGGAAGGCATAAAAAGGGAAATTAGAGAAGCGTGCGATAAGAGCACAGCTGTCATCATGGGTGACTTTAATTTACATATTGATTGGACTACCCAAATTAGTAAAAATTCTGAGGAGGAGGAATTCCTGGAATGTTTTCGGGACGGTTATCTGGACCAATATGTCGAGGAGCCGACTCGAGATCAGGTCATTTTAGACTGGGTATTGTGCAATGAGAAGGGACTTATCAGCAATCTTCTTGTACGAGGCCCCTTGGGTCAGAGCGATCATAATATGATCGAGCTCTCAGTCGAGATGGAGAGTGAGGAAATTGAATCAGAGACTAAGGTCCAGAACTTAAATAAAGGGAATTACGAGGGTCTGAGACGGGAATTGGGTAAGATTGATTGGGTGGTGTTTCTGGGGGGATTGACAGTAGAGAGACAATGGCAAGCATTCAAAGATAGAATGGAAGAATTCCAGAACATGTTTATACCGGTTTGGCATAAAAATAAACCTAAAAAGGTGACTCAACCGTGGATAACGAGGGAAATTAGGGACAGCATAAAATCAAAAAAAAGGGCATATCAACTGGCAAAAAAAAGCACCAGACCGGAAGATTGGGGGCAGTACAGGATACAGCAAAAGAGGACAAAGGGATTAATCAGGAAGGGGAAAATAGAATACGAAAGTAAACTTGCAGCAAACATAAAGACAGACTGCAAAAGCTTTTATCGGTATATCAGGAGGAAAAGACTGGTAAAATCCCAAGTCGGTCCCTTGCAGTCCGATTCGGGAGAATATATAATGGAGAATAAGGAAATGGCAGACCAATTAAACTCATACTTTGGTTCTGTATTCACAAAGGAGGACACAAATAACCTCCCAGGAATATCGGCAAACATGGGGACTAATGAGAGGGAGGAGCTGACAGAAATTAGTATCTCTAGGGAGATGGTGTTGGGTAAGTTGAGGGGACTGAAGGCCGACAAATCCCCGGGGCCTGATAAACTACATCCTAGGGTACTTAAGGAGGTGGCCCTGGAGATAGCAGATGCTCTAAGGATCATCTTCCGGAACTCCATTGACTCGGGAACAGTACCCGTGGATTGGAGGGTAGCTAATGTTACCCCAATATTTAAAAAGGGGGGTAGAGAGAAAGCAGGGAATTATAGACCAGTAAGCCTTACATCGGTTGTGGGCAAAATGCTAGAGTCCATTATTAAGGATAAAATAGCGGAGCACTTGACAAATGGGGAAAGGATCGGACAGAGTCAACATGGATTTACAAAGGGTAAATCGTGTTTGACTAATCTGCTGGAATTTTTTGAGGAAGTAACTGGTAAAATAGATGGGGGAGAGCCAGTGGATGTGGTGTACCTTGACTTCCAGAAAGCCTTCGATAAGGTTCCACACAAAAGATTATCATGCAAAATTAAGGCTCATGGAATTGGGGGCAAAGTATTAACGTGGATAGAGAACTGGCTGGCGGATAGAAAACAGAGAGTTGGAATAAACGGCTTGTTTTCGGAGTGGCAGGCAGTGACCAGCGGGGTGCCGCAAGGATCTGTCCTGGGACCCCAGCTGTTCACAATATATATAAATGATCTGGATCAGGGAATTGGATGCAATATTTCCAAATTCGCTGACGACACTAAACTAGGAGGAGGGGTGGGCTCTGATGAGGATGTCAGGAGGCTACAGTGCGATTTGGACAGGTTGGGGGAATGGGCGGATACGTGGCAGATGCACTATAATGTGGATAAATGCGAGGTTATCCACTTTGGGGGTAAAAACAGGAGGGTAGATTATTATCTGAATGGCAATAGATTGGGAGATGGGGAAGTGCAGAGGGACCTGGGTGTTCTTGTGCACCAGTCACTGAAGGAGAGCATGCAGGTGCAACAGGCGATTAAGAAGGCAAATGGTATGTTGGCCTTCATATCAAGGGGGTTCGAGTATAGGAATAGGGATACCTTACTACAGCTGTACAAGGTGCTGGTGAGACCGCATCTGGAGTATTGTGTACAGTTTTGGTCGCCCCATCTGCGGAAGGATGTTCTTGCCATGGAAAGAGTGCAACGGCGATTCACCAGGCTGATACCTGGAATGGCGGGAATGACCTACGAAGAGAGATTAAATAGTTTGGGCTTGTACTCAGTTCAGTTCAGTTCAGTTTCAGTTCAAATGCTTTATTGGCATGAAAGTTTACAGAGAACCATATTGCCAAAGCTTACATAGCAAAAAGGTACAGTTTTCCAACATTCTGTAGGTGTCAATCGATTTGACATTTGTTGGGTATATACAATATTACTTTTAAACAATATTAATTTTAAACAGTCTTTCTACTTCATTTGGTATGTTCAATATTAATTTTAAACAGTCTTACTTTTAAACAGTCCTCAGGTTGTGACATGTTGTTACATATTTAGCCCCAAGGTATGGTCTGTCTCCTTCTCCTAGGACTAATCTCAATTTTGACAGATCATCCAATTCCTTGAAATCTGGGGTTGTTTGGCTTAGCTTGTTGAATAATATGTTTCTTGATGTGTTGAATTTTTCGCATTTTAGGAGGAAATGCATTTCTGTTTCAACCTCGCCAGCCAGACATTGATCGCATATTCTATTCTCTCTAGGCTGCCAGGATTTCTTGTATCTGCCTTTTTCAATTTCCAGTTGGTGGTCGCTTAGTCTGTACCTGGTGAGGGTCTGTCTCTGTTTTGTGTCTCTGATGGTCGTGAGGTAGTCTGCCAGTTTATATTCTCTTTTTAGGGCCCGGTAACATTCTAATCTGCTTTGGCTTTCGGTTATTTTGTTCCAATGTTCCAGGTAGGTTTCTTTGCATTTTTTAATGATTTGGTTCACTCGGATTGGTGTTTGGACGGCTGTGTTGGTCTGGGGCTGGTCAGGGTCCGGCTGAGTACTTAGTTTCAGTAGCAGCTGACTCAGGGGACTCTTTTCTGGGTTTAGCTCTTGGGTCTGAAAGGCTTTGAAATGAAGGGTGTCTGGGGAGCTAGATTTGAGGTGATTTAGGAAGTTTAGTGCTCGTTTTTGGATGTTTATTATCAGTGGGTATCTGCCTAGTTCGGCTCTGCATGCATTTGTTGGCGTTTTTCTTTGGGTGCGAAGGATGCTTCGGCAGAATTCTGCATGTAGGGCTTCTATTGTGTGTTTTTCCCATTTAGTGTAGCTTTGGTGATTTAGCGGGCCCCATACTTCACTACCGTACAGTGCAATGGGCAGGATTATGCTGTCAAAAATTTTGAGCCAGATTTTGATTGGGATTTGGATGTTGTAGAATTTTCTTTTTATTGCATATAGGGCTCTTCGGGCTTTTTCTTTTAGTGCATTCACTGCTATGCTGAAGCTCCCTGATGCTCTAATAGTTAGACCAAGGTAGGTGTAGCTCATAGTGTGTCCTATAGTGGTATCACTGAGGGTAAACTGGTATTTGTTTTCCTGACATCTGGGTCTTTTCTGAAAAATCATGATGTTGGTTTTCTTTAGATTTACTGTTAGAGCCCAATTTTGGCAGTATTTGTCGAGTAGGTCTAGTTGTTGCTGTAATCCCTGTTCTGTGGGAGACAGCAGAACCAGGTCGTCCGCATAGAACAGGGACTTCACTTCTCCATCCAGGAGACGGAGACCTGGTGACTCGCTTTGCTCCAGCATGTCTGCTAATTCATTTATGTATATGTTGAACAGGGTCGGGCTCAAATTGCAGCCCTGCCGGACGCCTCTTCTCTGGGTGAAGAAATCGGTGCGTTTGTCTCCTATTTTGACCCCGCATTTGTTTTTCAGATACATTGATTTAATAAGGTCACTGGAGTTTAGAAGATTGAGAGGGGATCTCATCGAAACATATAAAATTATGGCAGGCCTGGACAGGCTGAATTCAGAGAGAATGTTTCCAATGGCCGGGGAGCACAGAACCAGGGGCCACAGTCTAAAAATAGCGGGCAAATCATTTAAAACAGAGATGAGGAAGAATTTCTTCACTCAAAGAGTGGTGAGCCTGTGGAATTCCCTGCCACAGAGGGCTGTGAAGGCTAATTCAATAAATATTTTCAAGAGAGAATTGGATATATTTCTGAAGGCTAAGGGGATTAAGGGTTACGGAGAAAAGGCGGGGACGGGGTACTGAACTGGTAAGATCAGCCATGATCTCATTGAATGGCGGAGCAGGCTCGAAGGGCCGAATGGCCTACTCCTGTTCCTATCTCTATGTATCTATGTATATATGGCCAGCGGGGCGATAGCGGGGCGCTGCGCACACCGATGACGTCATCGGTGGCGGCGCAGCGCTACTGGCTAACGCCGCCATTAGCGCCCCGCTAAATATCGCAGTAGGTTTGCACAGTGGCGCAAAAGCCCTCTTTGGGCGCAAACTGGTGGCGCAGGCTACTGAATTTCTAGGCCATATTGTTTTAAAAAAAAGTTAATTACTTTCTAAATCTTTTATCTAATCTCATAAATTTTCCTACCTTTCCCCGTTTTTGCAGGTAGGCCTCGAAGCCTGGGCGTCTGTTGCCAGCCATGCTGGACCCTAGGCAATTGTTTTGTGGCAAGCTCCTCCCACCCCTCACCCCCCACCCCCCCCTTCGGTCTCCCCCGTCACCCCCCCTCTCCTCGGTCCCCCCCCGTCTCATCGCTCCCGCGTCCACTGACTCAGGTGGGAGCACGGGGTCTCCTGGGCGGTTGCGCCCGTCTCTCTCTGTTCCCCGCTCGGCGGTCTTCAAGCCGGCTCGCTTGAAGCCAACTCGGGAGGGCGGGGCCATGTCAGTGCGTGGGGCGGCACGTAGCTCCGCGGAACCATCGCCGGCTCAGGCGGGGGGGCGGGGCTCTCGGGAGAGCGGGGCGCGGGCTCGGAAGGGGGTGAAGGGTTAACCCGGCAACTGGCTCTGGAGATCGGGAGGGGAGGAGGGTTACCCCGGCAACTGGGCCTGGCCATCTTTCATCCTGGCAGCAGTTCAATGTAGTGAAACAACAGCGCCATATTTGATCCTGGCGGCACGACAATTTCCTCGTGACACCATCTTTCATCATGGCGGAACTTCAATGTGGGCCTGAACAGCGCCATCTTTAGTCTGGGCTGCCTGTTTTCTTCCTCCTTCCCTCACTGTCTCCTTCCCTCTCTCCTTCCCCCTCCCCCCTCCTTCTCCCCTCACTCCCTCCCCCCCTCCTCCCCCCTTCTCCTCCCCCCTCCCCTGCCCCTCCCCTCCCCCTCTCCCCCTCCCCCTCCCCCCCTTCCCTCCCTCCCCCTCCCCCTCCCCCTCCTCCCCCAGTCGCTCTCTCTCTTCCCCCCAGTCACTCTCTCTCTTCCCCCCAGTCGCTCTCTCTCTCTCTTCCAACAACAACATGCCCTCGAAAAAGCCTCGGCACCGCCGGGCACTCCAGCTAGTTTATAATAAATGACCATATCTGAGTTAAAATAGTAACAAAGGAATATAATGCGAAGATGTTGACGGTTCATCCGTTAATATTGCCAACAGTAATACTTACGTTCAGGTGCTTCAATAAATGTATAATTATATACATATGTTTGTCAACGGTGCACATAAATTTGTAGGCCATCATAGAAACATAGAAACATAGAAGAGAGGAGCAGGAGTAGGCCATTCAGCCCCTCAAGCCTGCTCCGCCATTTAATGAGATCATGGCTGATCATCCAAATTCAGTACCCTGACCCTGCTTTCTCCCCATATCCCTTGATCCCTTTAGCCTTAAGAAATATATCTAACTCCTTCTTGAATATATTTAATGAATTGGCCTCAACTGTCTTTTGTGGTAGAGAATTCCACAGGTTCACCACTCTCTGGGTGAAGAAATCTCTGCCCTAAATGGCTTACCCCTTATCTTTAAACTGTGACCACTGGTTCTGGACTCCCCCGCCATCGGGAACATCCTTCCTGCATCTAGTCTGTCTAGTCCTGTTAGAATTTTATAAGTTTCAATGAGATCCCCTCTCATTCTTCTAAACCCCAGCGAATATAAGCCCAATCGACCCAATCTCTCCTCATAAGTCATTCCTGCCATCCCAGGTATCAGTCTGGTGAATCTTTGCTGCACTCCCTCCATGGCAAGAACATCCTTCCTCAGATAAGGCGACCAAAACTGCACACAATATTCAAGGTGTGGTATCTGCCTGGTGATTGTTGGGTGTTGGCCTTGGCTCAGTGGTAGGTTGTGGGTTCAAGTCACACCCCACATAACCTAGGTTAACCCTTCAGTGTTGTGCTGAGGGAGTGCTGCATTCTTTTGGATGAAACGTTAAATCGATGCGCCATCTGCTTCCTCAGGTGGACATAAAAGATCCTATTGCACTATTTCGAAAAAGAGCAGGGCAGTTCTCCTCAGTGTCCTCACCAATATTTATCCCTCAGCCAACATCACTTAAATAAACAGATTATCTGGTTATTATCTCGTTGCTGTTTGTGAGATCTTGCTGTGCACAACATTGGCAGCCACATTGCCTCCATTACAATAGTGACTGTACTTCGAAAGAAGTACTTAATTGCCTGTAAAGTACACTGCAGACATTTTGAGGTTGGATCAATTCTAATTAGCTGACATAAAATACAGAAATATCCCTATTTATCATAACCTGTCCTTCCCAAAAAGAGACCTGGAGTTACAGAGAAACCTTAATCAATATAACTAAAATAGAATACTTTGGAAACAGTAATTAAAATATTTAACGTCTCATCCAAAAGAGAGCAGCTCTGACAGTGCAGCACTCCCTCAGTACAGCACTCAAGTGTTAACCTAAGCATGTGGGTGGGACTTAAAGCTACAACCTACCACTGAGCCAAGGCCGATACGCAACCATTGCCAGGCAAAACAACAACAGAAAATGCTGGAAACACTCAACAGGTCAGGCAGCATCGTGGAGAGAAAAGGGTCATCGACCTGAAACGTTAACTCTGTTTCTCTCTCCACGATGTTGCCTGACCTGCTGAGTGTTTCCAGCCTTTTCTGTTGTTGTTTCAGATTTCCAGCATCCACATTATTTTGCTATTGCATTACCAGGCAAAGTCTGTGATGGACTCCAAATTTATGCACACTGATGATTGTCCTGCGGTTGTGATGGGCGCAAATTTTAAAATTCTCTTTCTAAATTCATTCATGATTAAATGGGGATAAGGAATGTCTCGGAGTGTGCTACAAGGCAGCAATGTGCCTGATGGGGGTTTGCAAGATGCCATGAACCTCAAAAATCAATATTCAAACAACCTACAGTTTCATCTGACTTCAAGAGTATGTTGCATACTCTAATAGCACGTTATTTTTATTATTGTTTCCAAAGTATTCTATTTTAGATTTTTTAATGTTGGTTTCTCTGAGAAGATCCCATTATTCTGTGGCAGTGGGAACCCACACATTTTTTAAAATTCGATTATGGGATGTGGGCATTGCTGGTATGGTCAGCATTTATTGCCCATCCCTAATTGCCCTTGAGAAGCTGGTGGCGAGCCGCCTTCTTGAACCGCTGCAGTCCGTGTGGTGAAGGTACTCCCACAGTGCTGATAGGTAGGGAGTTCCAGGATTTTGACCCAGCGACGATGAAGGATCGACGGTATACTTCTAAGTCAGGATGGTGTGTAACTTGGAGGGGAACTTGGAGGTGATGGTGTTCCCATGCTCTTGCTGCCCTTGTCCTTCTAGATGGAAGAGGTCGCGGGTTTGGGAGGTGCTGCCAAAGAAGCTTTGGCGAGTTGCTGCAGTGCATCTTGTAGATGGTACACACTACAGCCACAGTATGCCTGTGGTGGAGGGAGTGAATGTTTAAAGTGGTGGATGGGGTGCCAATCAAGCGGGCTGCTTTGTCCTGGATGGTGTCGAGCTTCTTGAGTGTTGGTGGAGCTGCAGACATCCAGGCATGTGGAGAGTACTCCATCACACTCCTCACTTGTGCCTTGTAGAAAGTGGAAAGGCTTTGGGGAGTCAGGAGGTGGGACACTCGCCGCAGAATATCTAGCCTCTGACCTGCTCTTTTTACCACAATATTTATGTGGCTGGTCTAGTTATGTTTCTAGTCAATGGTGACCCCCAGGGTGTTGATGGTGGGGATTTGGTGATGGTAATGCCGTTTGATGTCAAAGGGTGGTGGTTAGACTCTTGGTTGTTGGAGATAGTCATTGCCTGGTACTTCTGTGGCGCGAATGTTACAAGCCACATATCAGCCCAAGCCTGAACATCGTCCGGGTCTTGTTGCATTTGGGCATGGACTGCTTCATTATCTGAGGAGTTGTGAATGGCACTGAACACTGTGCAGTCATCAGCGAACATCCCCATTTCTGACCTTATGTTGGAGGGAAAGTCATTGATGAAGCAGCTGAAGATGGTTGGGCCTAGGACACTGCCCTGAGGAACTCGTACACCAATTGACCTTCAACCACCACAACCATCTTCCTTTGTGCTATGTATGACTCCAGCCAATGGAGACTTTTCCCTCCGATTCCCATTGACTTCAGTTTTACTAGAGCTCCTTGATGCCACACTCGGTCAAATGCTGCCTTGCTGTCAAGGGCAATCACTCTCACCTCACCTCTGGAATTCAGCTCCTTTGCCCATGTTTGAACCAAGGCTGTAATGAGGTCGGGATCCGAGTGGTCTTGGGGCATCAGTGAGCAGGTTATTGGTGAGTAAGCGCTGCTTGATAGCACTATCGATGACACCTTTCATCACTTTGCTGATGATTGAGAGTAGACTGATGGGGCGGTAATTGGCTGGAGTGGATTTGTCCTGCTTTTTGTAGACAGGACATACCTGGGCAGTTTTCCACATTGTCGGATAGACGCCAGTGTTGTAGCTGTACTGGAACAACTTGGCTAGAGGTGCGGCTAGTTCTGGAGCACAAGTCTTCAGCACGACAGCCGGGACGTTGTCGGGGCCAATAGCCTTTGCTGTATCAGCCCTTTCTTAATATCACAGTTGTACAGGGCCGAGGTGAGACCACATCTTGAGTATTGTGTGCAGTTTTGGTCGCCTTATCTGAGGAAGGATATTCTTGCCATGGAAGGAGTTCAGCGAAGATTCACCAGGCTGATACCTGGGATGGCAGGAATGACCTATGAGGAGAGATTGGGTCGATTGGGCTTGTACTCGCTGGAGTTTAGAAGAATGAGAGGGGATTGTTGAGTCTGTGTGTCCCAGTTATGCTTATTATAAATCACTGGACACAGACAACAAGAATAACTTTAACAGGTCTTTACTATTCGGAGGTCAGGCCTGAACTGCCCAGCAAATCACTACACAACGTTTATATACCGGTGTGGTCACCACCGGTATTACAGTATACAGCAGCCAAGAGAAAGTAGTACATCTCTTAAGGTAGTTCTCTTAAGGTGGAACAGGTTACATACACCACAATCCTCCCTTTTTAGCTTAACAGTGTATATCCCCATTTAACATAACATAATAACATATATATATATATATACAACTTCATGCAAAACAGTTCAAAGATTCAGTCTCTGAGGAGGCCTCCTGATCTGAGTTGGATAACGCCTTTCAGGGGTCTCTGATTCTCGTTGCTGGGGTGACTCATCTAGTTGATCTCTTATGGATTGGACATCATCATCAGGTACATTCACTTCTGAGGTAGATGCTTCAGGTTCACTAACTTCTCCCACGGTTGTCTCTGCCGTAACCATGGGTTCGACCCTTGTTCTCGATTCTACCAGTTGGTCAGCATGACGTCGTATTACATTTTCACCCATATCTACCGTGTACATCAGGGGTCCTTGTCTGGCCCGAATTGTTCCAGATTGCCATTTCTCATTTTTATAGTCCCGGGCTAACACTGGTTGTCCTATTTCGAAACTCCGAGTGGTCTTGTTATTGATATGCTGGAACTGTTTGTTTTCGACTTCCCTCCGCACATTTGGTTTTAACAAGTCCAACCTGGACCGCAACCTCCTGTTATAGAACATCATGACAGGACTTTGGTTTGTCACTGCATGAGTGGCGTTTCGATATGCCAGTAGGAAATTGTCCACCTTGTGTTGTAGTGGAATCTGATCTTCGCTCATGGCCTTTATTGCTTTTTTGAACGTTTGTACAAATCTCTCGGCCAACCCGTTTGTAGCCGGATGATATGGGGCAGAGGTATAATGTTTCACCCCATTCTTCTTCATGAATTTCTGGAATTCTTCTGACACGAACTGCGGTCCGTTGTCTGAACATATTTGTTCTGGCAATCCATTTCTTGCAAATATCGTTCTTAGCACCGCGATCGTCTTTTCCGAGGTAGTGGTAGTCATCTTAATCACTTCTGGCCATTTAGAATGCGCGTCCACCGCAATTAAAAACATGGAGTCCATGAATGGACCAGCAAAGTCAATATGTACACGTTGCCATGGGGTTGAAGGCCATTCCCATGGATGCAGCGGTGCAATTGGAGGTGCATTTTGAACTTTTGGCACCCTGAGCAGCTTTTCGTCAGATCCTCTATCTGTTGGTCGATACCCGGCCACCACACATAAGCCCTAGCAAGGCTTTTCATCTTGACTCCCCCCAGATGACCTTCATGCAGTTCCTTTAGAACTCTCTCTCTTAACTTAGGAGGAATAATCACCCTTGTTCCATACATCAATGTTCCTTGACAGACGGACAGCTGTTCTCGTCTTGCTGAGAATGCCGGTAACAGTGGATCACCATGTGCTGGCCATCCCTTCACTGTCAATTCGTAGACCCGGGACAGTGTCGGGTCGTTCCTGGTTTCTCTTTCAATACTTGCATTGGTGACTGGTAAACATTCGATGATGGTCGAGTGAAATAACTCAACAGGGTCAACCGTCGGTGCCTCCTCCGCTGTAGGTAGTGGCAGGCGCGAAAGCCCATCAGCATTACCATGCTGCTTTATACCTTTGAATTCAATCTGATATTGATGTGCCCCTAGGAAAAGGGACCATCTCTGGAGCCTCTGTGCTGTCATCACCGAAACACCCTTCTTAGGGTTAAAAATGAATACCAACAGCTGGTGGTCTGTCAGTAACGTAAACTTTTGGCCCTGCAGGTAATGATTAAACTTCTTTACTCCCCACACAAGGCTGAGAGCCTCCCTATCTATCTGAGCATAGTTGCGCTCAGCGGAGGTCAATGATCTGGATGCGAACGCGACTGGCCTCTCCAAGCCATTTGGCAACTTGTGTGAGAGTACTGCCCCAATACCATATGGAGAAGCATCACAAGCCTAACGAATAGGCAGCGTTGGGTTGAAGTGAGCCAACACTTCCTCTGAGGTGATCAATGCCTTGCTTTTGCGAAAGGCCCTCTTACAGTCCTCGCTCCACTTCCATGGTACTCCCTTCTGCAAAAGAGCATTCAGCGGGTGCAGCACCGTGGATAAATTTGGCAGAAACTTATGGTAATAGTTAATCAACCCTAGGAACGACCTCAACTGGGATACATTATCCGGAGCGGGAGCCTTCACAACAGCTTCGATCTTATCAGGAGACTTATGAAGCCCCTCCTGGTCAATGACATGACCACAGTACGAGATCCACTTCTGAAAGAACTCATATTTCTGCCGATTAACTCGAAGTCCATATTCTTTCAATCTGGTGAGCACCAGTTCCAAATTTGCAAGATGTTCCTCATCATCATCTCCTGTAATCAGAATATCGTCCAGGTAACATTGTGTGCCTGGAATTCCCTGTAATACCTGCTCCATGGCCCTCTGCCAAATCGCTGGAGCCGATGCCACTCCAAAAACCAGTCTATTATACCGGTACAAGCCTCTATGCGTGTTGATCGTGAGATACTGGCGTGACTCTTCCTCAACTTCCATCTGTAAGTACGCCTGCGCCAGGTCTATCTTGGTGAAGTGTTTCCCGCCAGACAACGAAGCGAAGATATCCTCAATCCGCGGAAGCGGATATTGCACCGTGTGAAGCACCGGATTAACAGTGATCTTGAAATCTCCACAGATGCGAACCTTCCCCGGTTCCCCCGGCTTGTTGCTCGATGAATGCTTCATCACGGGAACAATGGGCGTGGCCCATTCCCTCCAGTCCACCTTTGACAGTACTCCGGACCGTTCTAGTCCTTCCAGCTCAGCTTCCACAGCAGGTCGTATCGCATAAGGTACCGGTCTGGCTTTGAAAAATTTTGGATTTGCATGTTCTTCAACTTTGATGTTTGCCATAATTCCTTTCAGTGTTCCCAGTCCCTGCTGGAACACCTCTTTAGCATCGTCCAATATTCTGGACAGTCGTTTAGGTTTGAAATCTTCCTTTTTGCCGGAATCTACAGTTAGTGCTTTTAAGGAATGCCAGTCCATATTTATTCTCCTGATCCATTCCCGTCCCAGTAATGGTGGACCTCCCTCAGGTAACACATATAAGTCCATTCCTCGGCTTTCTTTATCCTTGTGGACCACCTTTACCTTTATCTTTCCAATGGGGTATACTCTTTGCCCCGTATATGTTTTCAAAACAATCTCCGTATCCCTTAAGGGAATGTGTGGAAATAACCTTTTGTAATCTTGCTTATTCATGACCGTCAATGCCGATCCAGTGTCCAATTCCATCTTCACTTGGACTCCTGCTATCTGAAGTGTGACCCAGATAGTTTGGTGGTCTGCTGTGTTACCCACATTATGTATTCTTAGACAACCCAGTTCCTTACTGCTGGAGTCTGAATCCGTCTTCTGTTCATCCGAACTGTTCTCTGTCACCTTGTGTACCTTTTTGCACTTTTCCTGCGGTGACTTTTTGCTGCTGGTCTTCTTACCTGACCGGCATACTTTAGCTATGTGACCGAGCTTGCCACATTTTCTGCATTCCTGATTTTTGAACCAGCACTGATTCTGATCGTGCGTTGTCCTTCCGCAACGATAACACTTTACTGCACCCAATGCCATTTGATTGGTGCTGAGTTCCGATGACGTTAGTTGCATTTCCGCGGTGCCTCTTGCTGCGGCCTCTTGCGATGCTGCAATGGTGACAGCTTTCTCAAGCGTAAGGTCCTTTTCTTCTAGCAGACGCTTTTGTGTTCCTTCTTTTAATAATCCACACGCAAATTTATCTCTCAGAGCATCTGCTAGTCCTGTACTAAACTGACAGTACTTTGATAGCTTACGCAGTTCAATTAAGAATTCAGCATTGCTTTCCTCTTTCAGCTGCGTTCTGCTGTAAAATTTAAATCGTTCCACTATCATCAGTGGCGTGGGGTTTAAATGTTCTTGCAGGATCGTAACAATTTTCGCGAAAGTCTGATCCGCCGGTTTACCTGGTGTTATCAGATGCTTCAATAACCCGTACGTCTTCGCCCCCATTGAGTTTAATAATGTTATTGCTTTCTTATCATCTGGTACTTCATTTGCTGTACAATAAACTCCAATGCGTTCTACATACGTGGTCCAATCTTCAACATCACTATCAAAAGCAGTGATGTTACCGTGTTTAGGCATCCTTGAGATTTTCTTTAACTATTTTATTTTCCCAAAATGGCGGCTTCCCGCGCTTGTCTTCTTCTCCCGCCTACTAAAATGGCGGCTTCCTGCGATTGGCGGTTTTTTTCCCGCGCTCGTCTTCTTCCCCCGCCGACTACAATGGCGGCTTCCCACGTTTGCCTTCTTCCCCCGCTGGCTGCAATGGCGATTGCCGTGCTGCTGCCGTTCTCGCCTCCCCGGCGGTTCTCAATTCCCCGACGCTGCTTTTTGCTCCCCCGCGGGTCCCGTGGGCATTCATGCTTCCCCTGCTGTTGCGCCTCTCAGCCCCGCTTGCAGGCCGGTCCTTTACACCGGCTGCGGTTGAGTTCTCCATGGTTCTCGTGGCCTTAACGCTGCCCCAGTCGCTGCGCCTCTCGGCCCCGATTGCAGCCCGGCCCTTTTCACCGGCCGCGGTCAAGTTCTCCGCCCTTTTTCCTCCGTTTTCCCTCCCCTACTCCACAGCCAACGCGGCCGACTTTCTGCTCGTGTTGCTGATTGACTTACTCACCACCGTGGTAGAAGGGATGATCACTGCCTGTCGCTGATGGAGGGCTTCGTGGTCAGAATTTTTTTTTTTCTTTTTAACCCGGGTTCTCGATGCCTCCCGTGCGATGTGGTGCTCAGCAGGATGATGAGGGCGGATGCCTCTTCTCGACGCCCGTTCTGAGGACGAAGCTGCCTTGGATGTAAAACTGCCGCAGGGTAAGATCGGACTCGTCGCCACTGTTGAGTCTGTGTGTCCCAGTTATGCTTATTATAAATCACTGGACACAGACAACAAGAATAACTTTAACAGGTCTTTACTATTCGGAGGTCAGGGCTGAACTGCCCAGCAAATCACTGCACAACGTTTATATACCGGTGTGGTCACCACCGGTATTACAGTATGCAGCAGCCAAGAGAAAGTAGTACATCTCTTAAGGTAGTTCTCTTAAGGTGGAACAGGTTACATACACCACAGGGATCTCATTGAAACTTATAAAATTCTGGCAGGACTGGACAGACTAGATGCAGGGAGGATGTTCCCGATGGTCAGGGAATCCAGAACCAGGGATCACAGTCTAAGGATAAGGGGTAGGCCTTTTAGGACAGAAATGAGGAGGAATTTCTTCACCCAGAGAGTGGTGAACCTGTGGAATTCTCTACCACAAAAAGCAGTAGAGGCCAATTCATTAAATATATTCAAGAAGGACTTGGATATATTTCTTAAGGCTAAAGGGATCAAGGGGTATGGGGAGAAAGCAGGTATCGGGTACTGAACTTGGATGATCAGCCATGATCGCATTGAATGGCGGAGCAGGCTCGAGGGGCCGAATGGCCTACCCCTGCTACTATCTTCTATGTTTCTATGAATCGAATTGGCTGAAGACTGGCTTCTGTGATGGTGGGGACCTCAGGAGTTGGCTGATATGGATCAACCACTCGGCAGTTCTGGCTGAAGATGGTTGCAAACGTTTCAGCCTTGCCTTTTGCACTCACATGCTGGGCTCCATCATCAATGAGGATCGGGATATCGTTAGTTGTTTAATGGTCCACCACCATTCACAACTGGATGTGGCAGGACTGCAAAGCTTTGATCTGATCCATTGACTGTGGGATCATGTAGCTCTGTCTATAGCACACTGCTTCTGCTTTTTAGCATGCATGTAGTCCTGTGTTGCAGCTTCCCCAGGTTGGCACCTCATTTTTAGGTACACCTGGTGCTGCTCCAGGCATGCTCTTCTACACTCCCTATTGAACCAGGGTTGGTTCCCTGGCTTGATGGTAATGGTAGAGTGAGGAATATGCCGGGCCATGAAGTTACAAATTGTGGTGGAATACAATTCTGCTGTTGCTGATGGCCTACAACGCCCCAGTTTTGAGCTGCTAGATCTGTTCTGAATCTATCCCATTTAGCACGGTGTTAGTGCCATAAAACACAATGGAGGTGTCCTCAGTGTGAAGACGGGACTTCAGCTCCACAATGACTGTGCTGCTGCCAATGCTGTCTTGGACAGATGCATCTGCGACAGGTAGATTGGTGAGGACAAGATCAAGTAGTTTTTTCCCTTACCACCTGTCGCAGGCACAGACTGGCAACTATATCCTTCAGGGCTCGGTCAGTAATGGTGCTACTGAGCCACTCTTGGTGATGGACATTGAAGTCTCCACCCAGAGTACATTCTGTGCCCTTGCTAATCTCAAATGCTTTTTCCAAGTACTGATTCATCAGCTGAGGGAGGGTGGTAGGTGGTAATCAGCAGGAGGTTTCCTTGCCCATGCTTGACCTGAAGCCATGAGACTTCATGGGGTCCAGAATCAATGTTGAGGACTCGCAGGGACACTCCTTCCCGACCGTATACCACTTTGCCGCCACCCCTTATGGGTCTGTCCTGCCGGTTGTACAGGACATACCCAGGGATGGTGGTGATGGGGAGTTTGGGACATTGGCTGAAAGGTATGATTCTGTGAGTATGACTATGTCAGGCTGTTGCTTGACTAGTCTGTGGGACAGCTCCCCCAATTTTGGCACATGTCCCCAGATGTTGGTGAGCAGGACTTTGCAGGGTCGACTGGGCTGAGTGTGCCGTTGCCGTGACCGTAGCCGGTGCCGGGTGGTCAGTCCAGTTTCATTCTTATTATTATTAATATGTTTCATAGCAGTTTGTTACAACTGAGTGGCTTGCTAGGCCATTTCGAAGGGCAGTTATGAGTCAACCACATTGTGGGTCTGGAGTCACATATAGGCCAGACCAAGTAAGGACAGCAGATTTCCTTCCCTCAAGGACATTAGTGAACCAGATGATACTAGTTTTTTTTATTCCCGATTTATTTAATTAACTGAATTTAAATTCCCCGTGGTGGGATTTGAACTCACGTCTCTGGATTATTAGCCCAGTGACATTATCACTATGCTACCGTTCCCACTAAACATAATTAGCTGCATGCAATTACAACTAGGCAATGTATTCAATTGGAGAAGTCTGTCCTAAATGGTTTACTTTGTTAGTCCACAGGCTTTGTTTGAAAACCAATTTGATCAAAAGGTGACTTGGTGGTTGGAATAGCTTATTTGAAATGTTAGCATAAAATAACTGGTAACCACTGGACTAGATGATTCTGATCTTTTTATCTGCTTAGACATTAAGTAAAATGTATGTATGAAATGACAATATCGAGATATTAATCCCTCACCTCAGAAGGTGTGCAGTCTCATGAGGTGTATGAAATGTTAAATTCTAAGTTGGTTGGCTTCTGTCACAAAAAATAGTTGCAACAGAAAAGACATCCCATGACATAAATCACAGCTATAGCAAGGATTTTAACTCACTCCATGGATGAAGTTGAATTTGTGTAATCCAAGGATATTGAAGATCTACTGAGACAATCCTACAAATCTCAGCCAAAAGTCATGTTTTTATCATAATCTGAACGAAAGCTGTTCTAAAATAGGTATATTAACTTCTTATGGAGTGATTCCATTTTTCAAACTGTTACGTTATTTCAGTTTATTGTTGTGTCTTAACTGCTACTAAATATTCAACCTGTAAATAAATCTAAGTTTAGCTGTACGCATTGGTCTGATTGTGTTATACAGTATGTTGTCTTTTGGATGGGACATGAGAACATGGTGGGCATCCCATGTATTCTCCAGTGCTTATTAAACATTGAGAAAGGGTTAACCATGAGCATGCTAAACCATGCACAGCAAGTACAAAGGCACAAGTTGTGATTCATAGACTCATTATGCTTCTGTAAACTGCCTTTAGCCATGAGACATAAGAATACCTGGTCAACTTTCTTGTCAATATTCTTGAAATCACTAACAAGGAAACAAAACAAAGTACAAATCTACTGCAAGTTGCCCACTTCACATTTCATCCCCATTGTTCTGATGGGCCGGATTTTAGTCTCAGCGGCAAATTTTCTACTTATCCACAAACTTATCTGCCAGCGCGGACACGATGGGCTGAAATGGCCTCCTTCCGTGCTGTAACTTTCTATGATTCTATGAAACTTTCGATGGGCTTGTGCACTTGGACATGTGGTGATTAGAGAGCCAAAACAGTGCGGTATCCTCTATGGGGGATCTGGGACCTATGTGAACAGGGCAAACAACTGTGTATCTCCTTAACCAATCAGATTGTAGAATACTTACTGAGGCACGCAGAGTCTAAACCAAGACGAACTAGTTAAAATAGTTAATTCAATGCCAAATAATAAACAGAAAGCGAAATAAAGATAGGGAAAGGTCGATGGGATTAAAAGAGAGAGATAAAAGAGATAGAAAGGAAAAGTTCAAAAAACATTCTTTTTATTTTTTTAAATCTCCAACAATAAATAAAATCTGATGGAATGAGACTTCACACTTGTAAAAGTAAATTTTCAGTGCCAGAGAGGTTGTTTGGCAGTAATTAATCACAGCATTAAAAATGTCCTTACACTGGAATGGACAAGCCCTAACTTTTTGTGCTGAGTTTAGTGGGTATCTATCACGTAAGCACCGGAACTTCACGCCCTTCTCCACGAGCTTCTCGGCGAGATACCATTATAGTGCAGCTTTTGGAGGAGCAGGGTAACTGGGACATCAACTTCCTGATTTCTGTGTTAACTGTGCTTATGTAGTCACCGGAAATTGCTGTCCAATTTACTCTAATAATGGTAGGCACTGAGAGCCTCACTTGTTTTTACCACAAAATCCAGGCCCATGTTTTCTGATTGGTCGATTTACCTTATAATTTCTGACTGGTTCAAGAAATGGATCTTTTGCCAAGGTAAACCTTGATATTATTGTTTGTGATAGCTTCACTTTTTTTGTGTGACACTGCTTGGAAGGTGCTCTTGTAGACTGGGGATGTTTATCTTAGAAACAAATACATCTATGTAATTCACTTACTATTCCTTATTGCTAGATTTTGGAATATAGTCCACTAGCCACAAAGAATAAACTACATAGCACCTACAGATCTTTGAAAGGAAGATAATAGTTCTATCTCTGCAATTTTTGTCTGTTGAGTACAGTTCAAAGTTTATAAAAACACTTTGATACATTATAGCTACATTTTTAACAGGTGAATTAGCTATGTTAAAATAGCAAAAAGAGAAATGTTATGCAACTGTGTTAAGTGGTTGAACACTAATGTCCTAAACAATAATTTCTAGGTTTTATTGACAGATTGCGCTACTGGAATTTCTTTATTGTGAAGTGACTGGAAGTGATGAATCCTGATTATTTGTTAAAACTAATATAAATTCTCTCATTGGAAAGGAAACTAAACAGTAACACAGTTATCGTTGTGTTATGTTTCCTAAACAGTGCACTGTTGTAATGCATAAATCAGGCACCAAATTGCATTCATTAGCTGATTTCTCAGTGGTAGGTTGGGGGAAAAAGGCATTTCATCAAACAATGCGATCCCAGATTTATTTACACAGTAATCATATTTTAGCACATCACTTGGCTGCTTTCCTAATTTATTTGTTTTATCCAGCTGGAAGCTTACCCTTAATCAAACAGCTAGCACGTTACCCTTTGGTGGGAGACAGCCTTGGCATAAGGATGCACACCAGTGCAGCTGTAGTAATTGTAACATCAGATAATGTCACAATGCCATAGCAGCAGCTGCAAAGTTTAGTTTGGCGAATGCAGCGATACCTTTATCAAGCTGTCTCATGCATTGAATGTTGGTTTTTGCAAGCGTGAGGCCACATTTGCGGTGAGCAGCAATATGTTTGTGATCACTTTAGGGCACATGTAACGTAAAAGATGCCCATGCAACACCTCGTCACAGTTTGACGAAAAATGTTTAGGACAGAAATAAAATCCACTTGGGTCACTTCCTTTGAAAATGATAACCCTGCTCTGTATTCCTGCTAAGAAGATACTTAGCAGTCATAACAGCAAGAGTCTGTATTTGAACATCCAGAAATTATGCATTTATATTACAGCACATTGTGCGAAAACAATATTTTACCCACAGGCAAAATCACAGGGCAAAACATAGGTCAGCTAAAAGTGCTGATGGTGACAGAAGTTGTGCCTCAATTTGAAAGCTTACAATTGCGAGGGTGTGAATATTCAGACCGCATGTATTATTGAAGTTGACTGGGACTGTACGACACTCTCTAACATAGAGGATAATTTTAACACCCAAAAACGTGTGGCTTAAGGTCGGGTGAGATGTCAAAATATAAAAAATCTCAAACCTGACCCCAAATGGCCTCCTGCTTCCGGGTTTAAAAGAAAGAAAGACTTGCATTTATATAGCGCCTTTCATGACCACCAGACGCCTCAAAGCGCTTTACAGCCAATGAAGTACTTTTGAAGTGTAGTCACTGATGTAATGTGGGAAAATGGAGACACGACAAGGGGCAGGCAGCCAAACTGCTCCACAGAAATGGGTTATCCATTTAAATATTATAATACGGCTGGGAGCCTCATACTTCACCTGTGTTACAGGTTTAACCTTGGCCGGCCAGGTTTCCCGGGCCTCGGGAAACCCGGCAGCTCAAGGGAGCCAAGGACAGCTTTGGGGAGAAGGTAATTGCCTTTACAGCACAGCTTGTGGGGCAGGAGGAGCAGGAGTGCTTCCTCCCAGCCCACCAAGCTACCTGCTTCCCTGCCATCAGACTGTTACCTGCCATCGGACCCCTCCCCAATCCAAAGACCACCCCCCCCCACTGCAAGGAATCGAACACCCCTCCCCATGCTCCCACTAGCAGCTGCAGGCTCCCTACCTGCTCCTACGGCCTGCTCCGGAGTGCTCCCCACCCGACTGGGAGCCAAGCCTGTCAAACAGGCTGACCTCCGGGTGGGGATCGTGTCGAAAATAAAAAGACGCACGCTGTGGAGTCAAAACTCAGCAGCATGCGGGGAAACCCGGACTAAAAACTACTCCCCGTTCCCCGCTCAGAAAACCCACCCCTGCCGATATATCGGGGCCATAATGTCAGGGTCATGAAGATTTTTGGAAAGCTCTAAAATATCACCAGAAACCTAACATTGTGGTTCAGAATTGTAACATGTTCAAACTCATCTTTTACTTTGTGCATTTTGTGGCTGCTAGATATTGAAACGTAGTTACTCACTGTAGAAGATGATATGTAGGCCATTATCAGATAGCAGCAAGAGCACAGTTAAATATTGTAGAACGGATTACGTTGGCAGAGAAAATTTATTGACAAAGATCAGATCCCTAGTCAAATTATTGGACAAAAAAACTGCTCAGAATGCCAAGATAGAGATTTAAAGTGCTTACATTATTGGAAGTAAAACCATTCATTTTTTGCTCAGTTAAAAATGCGAAGAGATTGTACCAAGTTGTTGAGGGATTCTGTAAGTTCAGCCTCTCCATATGGGGTAATGAGCTTGACTTATGATAATGGAGATGGAGGCCTTCTATTTGAAAAAATTCTCCCAGTTGTACGACAGGGGAATGCATCCTTTGCTATAAAACATGGGATAAGTCCTGTGCAAGCTTTGGCAGTGCGAATGTTCATTTATTCATAGCATCTAAATATCAAAGCGACAGTAGTTCACTGGGTTCCTCAGGCATGAAAATGTTAGAAACACTCCTGTCACGTGTTTAATTAAGATGTTTGAAATGCTCAAGAAAGGATTAGAAGTTTGTGACAAAAAAAAGAACTAAAGTTAAGGGAAATCACATAAAGACTTTGTTAGAATCTTTGTGATTGTCTGTGGGTGTTGGGACCCACAAGACAATTGGATTCACTTACTTTGCTGGATAGAATGTAAGTTCATTCAATTTAAGAGTCAACTGCATGATGCTCCTTTTCTCCTGTTCGTATTAATCACATTGATAAAGAATACATTTTATAAGATTCATGGTTTTAATTTACTAGGTAAAGTCAAGATTGCCAGACCAGCTAGCAACTGATTTAAAGTAATCTCAGTAGGAATTACGTGGAAGCTAGCACAGGGTGGAAATCTACCTGCTGTGAAGTTGGTGCTGTTAAATCAGAAAATAATCCATACAGTACACAGCTTAGACTACAGTGGAACCGCCATCATTTGTGTTCTAATTATTCACCAGAAGTTTTGCAGGATAGAGCCTGTATTGCACAACCCAGTAACACAATTTCTTCTTGTCTGGCATCAATAAACCTTGGAACCCGATCTACGTTATTTGTATACTTGTTTTGCATCTCATAGCTAGGAGGTTGCTGATCCATACATGCAAGGCCAGAATGTGGGGATTCCTGATTACCTGCCCATTTCTAGGCAGTTTCCTTGATTGATGATGGGAAGGTCCACTGTACTGGAATATTTAGCCGCAATGAGATCATCATATTTTCTTGTTTCCCTCTTTGTGCATAAAGGTGGTAAAGTGTCTTACAAAATATTTTACATTGGCAACGCTACCATTTAACCTCCGCTCCAACTTCTGCAAGGAACAAAATTGAAGCTGTAAATATTTGTCATGGAATGTAAAGTGGGTGTTTGTGTCGTTCACAGTGAGTGCACTAGGTGCTGCCTGGGTAAATTCTTATGTAACAGCAATCTGGTGTTTCTCTGCATCATTAGAATACTTAAATAATATAAAAGATTACTGGAAATGCAGGGCTTTTCAGTGATACTGCCTAGAAATGCATATTAATTTTGATTCTGCTCTACTGTAGCAGAACTGTTGTTCCAGTCCAGTGCTCTCGGGGCTTTATCTTTATAATATTTCTTATGTTTGTTCTGTTTGTTGAGTGTGTTTCTTATGTTGAGCCACTGGAAATATTTTTCTTCCTCATTGGTTAAAGAAGAAATAACTATTTGCACCTTAATGGAACATAGGAATGGGAGTAGGCCATTTAACCCCTCGAGCCTGTTCCGTCATTCGATAAGATCATGGTGGATCTGCGACCTAACTCCATATACAGGAAATTCTTTGGTATCCGGCACCGACGGGACCGGCATGTTGCCAGTTGATCAAAATTTCCGGATGACGGAAAGGGTTATTTACCGAGGCTATTTTTAACAAAGAAAAATAAAAAAATCAAGAAATGTGCAGTATACAGTAATTGGATACTCACCTACAGAATGTTGTGTTAAATGGATGGTGGAAGATGCTTAAGTACAGTACTGCCAGTTGAGGGTAATGCAATGCAATGACTACCAGCAGCGTGGGAGACACACAGTACCCCTGTAAAATGGCGGATCAGAAGAGACTACCGGCAGCGCAGGAGAGTCAGACTCCTGTTACAGGGGTATTGAGGTGCTCCGACTTCCAACAGCGCCAAGAAGCCGAGTAGTGGCAGTTTGGTGAACTACCCCCACTGACTAACTCAGCCCCCGCGGGAGACTCGGACTCGGCAACATTGCTGGTTATTGAGGTGTTGTTTTCGTAGTGAGAATTTTGCTGGTTAATAGAGAATTCCGGATATTTAGGTGCCGTTTAAAAGAGAGTTTCCTGTACCTACCTTTGTCCCATATCCCTTAATACCTTTGGTTAACATAAATCTATCAATCTCAGATTTAAAATTAACAATTGACCCAGCATCAACTGCTGTTTGTGGAAGAGAGTTCAATACTACTACCACTCTTTGTGCATAGAAGTATTTCCTAACTTTACTCCTGAAAGGTCTGGCTCTAATTTTTAGGCTATGCCCTCTAGTCCTAGAATCCTCAACCAGCGGAAATAGTTTCTCTCTAGCTACCCTATCAGTTCCCCTTAATATTGTGAAAACTTTGATCAAATCACCCCTTAATTTTCTAAATTCCAGTGAATACAACCCTAGTTTGTGTAACCTCTCCTCGTGATTTAACCCTTGGAGTCCAGGTAATCATTACCTAATTGTTGGAAAGTCACTGGGGTAGAAATTAGACCTCGGTGCGGCCCAATATTGAGGGCCAATGTCCTGCACCCCAATTTTGAGGGCCAATGTCCTGCACCCCAAGCACGCCTGAAAAACGTCCAAAATGGGGTCAGGCCATTTATCAGGCATCCCTGGTGGCCACCTAAAACAAGCGTTAGGCCCCTTACATATGTTTTAGGCCCCCTGCTGGAAATTGCTTTGGGATGAGCGGGTCAGGAGGTATTTTTAAAAATAAAGGCCTAGAAATTCAGTAAGGCGCTGCCAGCTTTGCGGCCAGTTACCGCCCAAAGAGGGCTTCTGCGCCAATAGAGGAGTTTGTGCTGATATTCAGCGCAGCGGTAATGGCGGCGGTAGCCGTTAGCGCTGCGCCGGCACCGATGACGTCATCGGTGTGCGCAGTGCCCCGGTTCCTCCCCGATACCGGCCCGAACCCCATATTGAGTTGCGGCCGCCTCTTCCGCAGCGGCCGCAAACAGCGATCAGAAAACGGGGCCGTACTGTAGCCTTAGTGGGGCGCTTTAAGGTGGAGGTGCGGCCGGCCGCTTTTTCGGCGGCCGCCTGCCCGCACCTCCTTCCCCGGCCTCCTCCACCCCCCCGCCCCCCCCCCCGCGGCATTGCCGGCTGCTTTCCGCGAACCCGGCACTTCTCCGTGGTGCCGGGCTCATTTGCCGGCACTATCCAGCGGCGATCTCCCCGTTGCAGGCACCCCCCCCTTAAGAGAAGGAGGAGGCCTGCAGTACCGCAGCCTGCCGCTCCGCAGCGGGTGGCGCAGCGGCGCCTAGAGCGCTGAAATTCAGTTTCAGCGCCCCAAGCGGGGGCGGGAACACCCTGGAATAGCGCCCGGTTCTGACTTGGGGTGCAAAAACTGAATATCTGACGGTCGCAACTGGCTCCGCGCTCAGCGCTAACTTTTGGGTGCACGCCAGCTGGCGGGCCCAAAGTGAATTTCTAGGCCAAAAACTTTTAATAATCATTCCTGTGGAGGGAGGCAAAGTAGGAGTGCTTACCATCACTGCCCCCCACCCCCAACCCATCCGGTTGCCATTCCACAACCGCCCCCATCCCCCGGAATTTACCTTCTGAGTCAAGCAAAAAAGACAGAACTCTCCTGAGCCAGTGTGCCACCCAGTCTCCATTAAAACATATGCACAAACAGCGTTATTGTATGTGAGGCTAATGCAAGAGAATCAAGCAATCGGATTACAACTTCCAGAAGACACCCTGTGGCCCCAGATCCCAGAGTTCCTAACTCACTCACTGCCTCTCACCCAAGCCCCACTGTTCACCACATCCTCCTGGCCTTAACCTTAACTTGGCTTCTTCACACTCCAAGGTGCAGTTTCCCATCTCGAGCCCCCAATCTCCATCATCCCCAGGGAGAGATAAAAGGGTAAATTTTCAACTTACCTCTTGGGTGTAAAACTGGCGATTTCAGTGGAAATAATGGTCAGGTAATTTCTATAAAGGGCCGCCCATCTGCAACACCAGTTCTAGGCTGGTAAGTTAAAATCTACCCCCATTATTTCTGCAGCTATTCAAAGGTTTGAGCCCCAAATCTGGCTCCAGGTCTCCATTGGAGATGAGAGGAAAAGGGAAGGAGGAGAGTTGTACAGGGGAAAAAAGTGATGCATAAAGAAAGAGGAAGGAATAGATTTACAGTAAGAGGGGATGAGGAAAAGAGATGACAGAGAGGTGGTGTGAGCCATTCAAAGGGGAGAGGGAAGGAGTGAAATTGTAGAGAACAAAAACCTAAAAAATGCCTGTGCTCATGGAATGATCCTTGCACCTGAATAGGTAGGCCTGAGGCCCACCTGATATTGGGCCTCATTTAAATGGGACCAAGGAGCTGCACGTACCTGCTAGGCGTCCCCAGGCAACTCGCCAGCAAAGAGCCTTTGAATTTCAGGCCGCTGTGTCTCCAACAACAGCCCTCAGATAAGTCGTTAGAGTGTGCAATCAGGAAGTGAGAAGTGGGTGACCGGTACGTGGGGTCAAAGCGGAGATCGGGAGAGGGAGTCGAGGAAGGCCAGCGGCTCCACAAGTAACGTAAAAAAATGAAAAAACTTAACCATTTGGGCCTCTTCGAGCCCCGATTCTCTTCACTCCTGGGTTGTTCTGGTGGGAAACTCACTACGGCTTCTTGTTCAGGCCGCCTAGTAAAAATTGTAGTCGGGTCTCGATGGCGTCACCAGGCCCTGACGTGCATATGTTAAAAAGGACCCAGCCGGCTTTGTGCAAGTGCCCTTGCCGCCACTCAGGACATGTGAAAATTGGAACCTGCAGCTCCAGCGCAGGTGAGTAACTTGGGCAATTTTAATGAGCTGTATTTCCGCTGGGTAGGTATCTTTAAAATTGCCTACGTAGTTACAAAAAGTGGGTGAATAGTAACTGTTTTGGACCTTGTTGCGTCACAATGGCCTATCCTCATGGTGTACAAACACAAGAGAACAAAATGTAGCTCTGTAAATGACACTGCACATTTCTATATCCTGCTGATAGTTTCCTATCAGTGTGGCAGATGGAGGCCAAGCAGCAGCCCACTGCTGTCCCCTGCAATGTATGGAGGGCCCATTTTCATTGAATCTTTCCACTTTCAGCCAGTAGGAAGGGAAGGGTTGTCTGAGCATGGGTTTCTCTATGACCATGTACAAGTCCACTTTATGATGACTTGACAGGGAGTGTATTTCTGTGAGGCAATTCTGTTAGGTGCTCCCGACCCTGAGCTTAGAGCTCTCTTGTGAAGTAGGGGAAAGTATCCTTGCCAAAAATATTACTGAATCAGGGCAGCTGAGGCTGGAATTTGAAATAAAAACCCAGTGATTTTTGGGAGTGCAGTCCAATGTGACCTGAGCTAATGCACTACTGTAACGTTATTTATATTTAGTACACATGACCTTTATAATGAGCACGTCATTAGAGCCCTTAAGCAATAAATCCACCGGAGATTGTCATAAATCTATATTAATAAACTCTCCAGGGAATGATAATCACAGAATATAGCTCCAACTGACAATAATCTTGAAAACCCAAGTACCAAGGTTGCAGCAAAATATATTTGTTTTCATTACCAGACCTGTGTGAAATATGTAGTTAATTCTGTTTGCAGTAATCTTTCGGGAATCCTGTTTCAGTATGTTGTATGCTATATATCTTTGAACTGGAAAAACTGGAGACTTTATCAATACCAGAGAGTTAGCTTTTCCCTTTAAAGTAGAAACCAGGACAGTGCACTTTAGAATGCTCATTGCTTAAATCATAAATGTAACCCTCTGGCATCCCAAGAATTACAATAAACAACGGTTCCATCTCCATGCTTTTGGAAGCCATTTTGTCCGTAATTCATCCCTGTGTTTTTTTAGTGAGGTCTTCACTCAATGAGGCCAAATGAAAGACCCTTTCTCTTCTTCTGTCCTTAAGCGCCCATAAAAAATGCCAGCCAGTCAGCTGATTAATTTTATTAAAATCATTAAACCGCTAAGCAAAGCTGTAAAGAAACTCAAGAGTCAGCCCAATTATATTGATTTTAACATTTCTGAAATTGTCATGTTGGTTAGTGACTGGCAGTTGGATAAGGTTCTAAATTATTTTTCTTACAGTGTGACATCCTCCTTAAAGTAATCTTCCTCTTTTTCATTTGTGGATCCCTTGGTGTCACTTAACATTTCCAATTGAGAACTCATAGGCAGCTTGCTTAAGGCCATCACAGTGCTGCTCCGAAACTGGCCAATAAAAAGGGTTTGAGGGTGACGGGGGACAACTGTCTTTGTTCCATTTTTTTCCACTGACTCATGCAGAGGTTCCAAACCTCCACTGAGCACCTACCTCGAGGTGCCAAGTGGAGGCCAGGAGCTTCATGGTCGTGATCAGCTTGTGGTGATCTTGGGCAAAGAACCCATATCCTACCATTCCAAGGCATAGCCCATTGGAGCTCCAATGCACTGTACTGCAGTGCATTCCTTAGACAAGATGCCTTGGTGGGGTTGCGGGGGGGAAGACACTTTTTAGTAGACTGTGGGGAACCACATTTAGGAATGTAGCTGTTCTCTGTAATTCACTATGGTTTCAAAGGGAGTGAGTTTCTTCTTGAAGGTGGAAAATAATAATAAAATCTGGTGCTGCAACGTTATACAGGTCCATAAGGAATCTTCCTCTTCCTGTTTTGTGCAGCTTTAAGCTCATATATCCCTTCATTCCAGTCAATTTCTGTAGAACAAGCTGCTATTTGTATTCCAAGTGTTAGCATGCACTTACTAGCAAACATTCTCGTGTATAATCAATACAGGAATAACAAAACAAATGCTCTAACAAGAACATCACATGTTTTTTTTTCTAATTACCCACAAAGGGAAATGTAAAGGTCAGTTTTAAAATTAACACATTAGCAAAGTTGAATATTGATTAAATTATTAATATCAATGTGCTTCTCATTAACGATTTGAACAAGTTGTTTTGAAGTGAACTATTCAGACTGAATTTCTGCACATCCTTTTCTGTGACCGACACATATTTAACCTTTTTCTTTTTTCTGTGCTTGCTGTGCATAGTGCAGAAGCTCATTAATATTTAATAGTGATAATAACAATGTGACAGGTTTCTGCAATTTTACAGGCTCCTATGGTTATTTTTGCTGTCACAAATGTGATACCACATGAGCTGTTACTGTAAGCAAGCAGTTTCTTGAATGCTTATTATCTTAGCTCCCGGGTAGGGCATATTCAGGAAACAAGGGAACATATCTGTTTTGATTCACATTCATGAGAGAAAAACCATTGCAGAGTTTTGAACTTGTGCAGAAATCAGCATAAAAGCTTTAATATTCGTATCAAAAACTGATTAATAAAGTTTGAAGGACAAAGGACTTTAAAATATTGTCGTTGTGTTTTTCTTGCAATTTATTGAGTACCTTTTATCCAGTCTAAACATCGGGCAAGCAATGTCTAGTACTGTATGTTCCAAAATGTAAAATTACTAAGCAGTCTTAGCTGGCATTGTTTATGGGTATTCAACTCACAGCTGATGACTGAGCCATTCATTTTGTAAAGCAGTGTAACTGTGGATTCAGACAAGAGTCAGGTGCAGAGTTTGCAACCTAAAAGAAATGTTTGCACTCGAGAGTGATTCTCAAGGGAAAAACGGCTCCACATGAGATAATGAGGCAACCAGAGGGGAAAAATAAGTATGTCGCACAAGAGTTGCACAAAAGCTGAAAAATTTACAGGTGGAGAAATGAGGATTGAGAGCTGCAGGCAAAAGAGCACAGTAGAGAAAATTTTATGGTAATAAAATGTTGATGACAGACAAGTAACTTATGGTGTAGTTAAACTGCATCTACTAGCTTTACACCGCTATGTTTTGCTTATGGTATAAAGTTGGCATCACTGTGTTATTATGCCAGCTCGCACTGTTCTCATATAAGGGAAAGATAGAGCTCTACGCTTGTGCAGTTAAAACCGTGTGCAGAGCTCTGCTCACCAACCAGTCCTCTGCCTGGAAGCCCATTCCAACCAGCTGACTTTCCCATTGGCTCTATTCTAACATGAGCAATGTGAGAGCAGTCTGCTGGCTTTGGGTCATTTTATATTCTAATTTTACAATTGATGACATTGACAATGCATGAACTGCAGTTATACTGCAATTGGTGCAAAGCCATAACAACGTGAGGCTACCTCTTCTTGAGGTGGCCTCCCGACTGATGTCAAATGCTCAACTGACAGCAGTTCAGCTTTGACATTTTACATTGCTGCAACACTGAAAATGCTTTTGCAAGAAAGCAAAATTTAATTGCACTGTTGTGGAAAATGGTGATGTTATGTATCACCTATCACTACTCTTTCAGTAAATTTCCTGGAGCTGTCGACACACACCCTGTTATAACAGATTACATCAATTTTATTTTACTATAGACAGAGATCATAAAGTCAAGTCCTCACACCAAATGAAATGTAAGAGTTCACAGTCTAACCAAAATAAGTCCATTTTACAACAGTTTATCTTCAATTTATGAACATTGCTTTTTTCCCCTGTATTTCACCCTTTTCGGTCTCGAGTTTGCCTTCTCTTGATTGCTTCCTTTTTAAAGTTCTTTCCCTTTTAAAATGTGATTCTTATACATCATACACTGAGCATACAGAGATTAGCATTTAAATTTGAACCTGACCTTTTTGTGACCCGACTGCTCCAAAGATGTAAAACAGTCAAGGCCATATTTCCTTCATTTAAAAAGAATGGGAGGAGTGTCCATTTTTCTCTGTGACTGACAATGACCAATAATATCATGGGATGTGCAGTTTTGTAACGTACACTGCCTGAAAATGTCTTTGTGTTAGTGGCTATGAAAAATAGCAGCCGATCACTGTACGTCTGTAAGAATGAAGGTAATTCTCAAGCAGCTAACAAGTCTTTCGACTGGTATAAACATCCTTAAGTTTGTTAATCCAACTATGGTACATACAGTTTTCGTGTTAAGTGGCTCAGGTCCATCAACACAATCCTGAGTGAAGAAGACACTATTATATTGCAATACTTGAAAGCTAGACAAATCTTTGACATAACCAGAATAGCTCAGAATCTTGATTTTAATTATTTGCCAGTTTTGTGCTGCTCTTCCTCCCTCAGGTATGACCAGTCTATCTCAGTTCTTTGTCTTTCTTGTACAGATTTCAAACAATTGAAACTCTTGCTCTTGTAGTGCTAAAATTCAGTCTTTACATTGGCCCAGAAATTCGGGTCGGGGGCTTCCCGCGGGTGTAAGCCCCCGACCTGCGCTTACCTTGCACGCCGGCCGTTGAGCTGTGGGCCCCCGTGGAATTCCGATCCTGGGCCTGCTCCAGCTGCCAGCGCGCAGTGCTTGCGTATCCCAGGGGCACAGTTAGTTCAATGCGTCCCCTGGGATCACGTGGGCCATGGGGAGCCAATCGGAGCAGGGAATACTCCATTCATAAGTTTGACAGGAAGAGCTGTCAAAATTATAAATACTACGGGCCCCAAAACATCACTAAATCTTCAAATAAATTTTTTTTTAAATCACATTTTTAAATAAACTATAAATTACATGAAATAACTATTTTAAACAATAATTTAAATTTTTGAAAAAAATAATTTTATTTTCTAACGGAGCTAAAAATAAACTTACCTTTCTTTAAAGTATTTAAAAATAATAAACCTGTGGAAAAAATGTTTTCATTTTAATTAATTCACCACTTACCTTGTAAAAAGCGGGCCTTACGCCTGCTTTTTAAATGTGTAACTTCTGGAGACTTACCCTCCCGGGAAAACCTGTAAAAAAAACTGTAAGTTTGATGCGCACGCGCAGCCTCTCCCGCGCACGCGTTCGAACTCTGAACCCCTTCTTTCAGGGGAACGGAAGTGCCGGTTTACCGCGCATGTGCAGTGCATGCAGGAAACCGGCACTTTCATTGGGCCTACGGGTGAGTACCCCGTGCGTACTCACCCGTGGAAACCCGAATTTCTGGGCCATTATCATTTAGGACTGATTCTTGGGCCTAGAAATTCAGTTGGGCGCACCAGCCGTTAGCGCCTTAGGAGGAGTAGATCTCGAGCGCTAGGCGCTTATCGCCCGGGCGCAGCGCGACCTGCGCCTCTCCCCAACTTCAGGACACATTTAGCGCCGGCGCAAAGTCTTAGCGCGCACCCTGCTGCGCGCGCAGATCATGACGTCATATAATAGTGCAACGCCCTTTGTGCGCCCCAAACCGGAACTTCACTCGCGCCGGCCCATTGTGCGCCGGGCGTCCCGAGCGACTGTGAAGTGGAACGGTACACAGGCCAGCCGGGCCGGGGGGAGCGCTAATTAAAGGGCACTTACCCAGCAGTATAAAGGCCAGCCATTTTGCATCATTCACTCTTGTGCAACGGTTTTTTGGACAGAGACCAAGGAGGAGAGTTTACTGGTTTCGACCAACACTTGGACAGGTATTTTTGGCTCAGGCCAGAGCTTACCAATTATCTTAGCCTTCATTCAGAGCTCAGTGTTTGCCAGCATATAATGGGGGCTGCATTGGGTGGCAACGCTGAATTTCAGCCTTATGCCAGAAGGGCTTACAGATGCCGTGAGAGAGTGGCAGCCCTGGCTAGACGCAGAGGGGGCAACAGGCATCGCCAACTGAGGCCTTACCCACGCAGGGTATACCGCCAGCAGACCTCCTATCTGACCATGTCTGCCGCGATGTGTGTTAGGAGGCTGCGATTCCGAAGGGAGGTGGTTGCAGACATCTGCCGGCTGCTTCAGAGAGATCTGCAGCCACAGCTGATGCGCAGGACGTCTCTGTCGGTGGCAGTGAAGGTGACGGTGGCTCTCAACTTCTATGCCTCCGGCTCCTTCCAATCCGCTACTGGGGACATCGCTAACATCTCCCAGTTCGCCGTGCATTGCTGCATCCGCCAGGTGACCGAAGCCCTTTTCAGAAGGAGACATCAATTCATCTCCTTCCCCATGACCCTGGACAAGCAGCAGCAGCGTGCAGTGGGGTTTGCAAGAATAGCGGGCTTCCCCATGGTGCAGGGCGCCATTGACTGCACGCATGTGGCTTTGCGGGCACCTCTTGAGCATGCCGAGGATTACCGCAACCGGAAGGGCTACCATTCCCTCAATGTACAGCTGGTGTGTGACCACAGGCAGCGCATCCTAGCTGTCAATGCCCGCTTTCCAGGCAGCAGCCACGATGCCTTTATCCTGCGACAGACAACTGTGGCTGACATGTTCCAGGCACAGCCTCCCCCAAGAGGATGGCTTATCGGGGACAAAGGCTATCCTTTGTGTACCTGGCTCATGACCCCGCTCCGCGCGCCCACGACCCCTGCTGAAGAGGCATACAACGAGAGCCATCAAGCGACGAGGAACCTCATAGAACAAACAATCGGCGTGCTCAAGCAACGGTTCCGCTGTCTCGACCGCTCCGGGGGAGCCCTCCAGTATTCGCAGGATCGAGTCTCCCAATTCGTCGTCGTTTGCTGCATGCTGCACAACCTGGCTATCCGCAGGACTCAGGCACTGCCATCTCACGTTGGACCACCACCTCAGGAGGAGGAGCAGGAGGAGCATGAGGACGACGAGGACGAGGAGTACCAGCCCAGGAGGGACGCACAAGGTCCAAGGGCCGCCCGTCGTCGCCTTATTGAACGTCACTTCTAGGCCCCCTGTCAGGGAATGGCTTGTGCCAATGATAGAACATGATTGCAGCCGCTCCGCAAGCCCTCAGCCGGTTAAGGCAACAAACACTTCAAAGATCAAACATGGACAATGTGAATAAATAAAATGCTTTATTGTACAAACTCTGGGCCCTTCCCACATGAAAACCAAAAACAGAGGAAACCCCCAAAAAACACTCAAACACATTACTCGCTCCCACAACCTGGGGAGGATTAACAAAATAGGGCAACTAAAATGGCCGTCATTCTCGGCCTTCGTCCAAAACAAACATCACATCATCGGCCTTCAAAAAACAAACATCCAATTCTCGGCCTCAAGAAACAAACACAAATGGCCACACATTCGACTATTTGGCCCGCTAGGGCGATGCCTTGGCCATCTTTGGGTGGCCCCTGCCCGCCCTGCTGCTCCGCCTCAAAGTAAGGCCATTGCCTGCTGCAAGGCTGGGGGCAGGCTCCTGAGGGGCACATGTCGTGATGGCAGATGCCCTTGGGGGTCGGCCTAGTCGAGGTCTGGGCGTCGAGTGGGCGGCTGTTGATTGCTGCAGCTGTGGCTGGCCAGCATCAGTCGCTGCAGCAGCTCCTGGCAGCTCCACTGGGGGAGTGGCAGTGGCGGCTGGAGGAATGGCGGCAAGCTGGCGGATGGCAGGCGCTCGCTGGTCGCCTGAGACACTGGCACTCGCCCGGGCCAGCACTGCAGCATGCGCACCAATCTGCTGAGGGACAGACCGATGTGCTGCTGCAGCGCGCCGGGTGCCCTGGCGATGCCTGGCTGACACAGCGAGTGTGGCAGCAGTGAGTGCCCGTGTTGACCTGTTCACTGACCGCAGCAGAGCAGCCAGTGACTGGACGGCACCACTAATCACCTGGCCAGTCGCTGACAGATCTGCCCGGTATTCCGCCCGACTGGTGGCCTCTAAGGGCCCGAACTCGGCCACACTCAGAGAGAGCGAATCGATGGACTCAGGCAACCGTGCCACTGCCGCCATGAGCTCCGTGTGCCGGCGCTCCGAGTCCGCGGACAAGTCTTCGAGGCGTTCCATCTCCTCGGCGAAGAGCATCTCCTGACTGGAGGCCGGACTCTCCCTCTGGGGAGAAGGCCGCCGAGCTGGCCAACCCTTCCTGCGTTCCTGGAGGCCGCTGGGCCCAGCAATTGGACTCCCCTCCGACGCATCCCCCCTCTGGGGAGAAGGCCGCCAAGCTTCCACCCCCCTCCCGCCTTTCTGCAGCACGCAGGTCCCAGGAGCTCCCCTCCCCTTCGACACTTCCGCCACGCTGCTCTCCACGGAAGACGTGTCCCCTACATTGGCCTGGGTGGCCGCGGCTGAGGGTTCCCCTGATGGGCCGCCTTCCTCTTGCTCCTCCTCCTGCTCCTCCTCGGAGGGTCTGTCACTGGCAAGTTGAGGGACCTCCTCTTGACCATCTGAAAGCAGGAAGGCACAAGAGTAGCTTTAGAGTGAGGAGAGGGCGTCAGTGCGGGATGCATGAGTGGTGGCATTCAGCGCATTGGTCGGACAGTGGCAAAGGATGTAGATCTGATGCGCAAGTGGGACGAGAGAGGTGCAAAAGGTGATGTCCTTACCATTGCTTCCCAGAACAGGGTCGGCATCTCCACATGCAACGGGCCCAATCACCCGGCGACCCATGAGGCGCTCCATGCGATGTTGCAGGTCGGTGAGTGGCTGGATATGGGGTCGTCCTCCCCCGGTCGCAGTCCGGCTTTTCGATTATTCGCCAGCTTGGCCTGCAAGAGAAAGGACGGCCTCTAAGTACAGTGTGTCGCCGTGATCTTGTGTGCACTGCCTCCCATGGTGGAATAGCCTGGCCAGTGTGTCGCCATGATCTGCTGTGCACTGCCTCCCATGGTGGAATAGCCTGGCCAGTGTGTCGCCCTGATCTGCTGTGCACTGCCTCCCATGGTGGAATAGCCTGGCCAGTGTGTCGCCATGATCTGCTGTGCACTGCCTCCCATGGTGGAATAGCCTGGCCAGTGTGTCGCCCTGATCTGCTGTGCACTGCCTCCCATGGTGGAATAGCCTGGCCAGTGTGTCGCCATGATCTGCTGTGCACTGCCTCCCATGGTGGAATAGCCTGGCCAGTGTGTCGCCCTGATCTGCTGTGCACTGCCTCCCATGGTGGAATAGCCTGGCCAGTGTGTCGCCATGATCTGCTGTGCACTGCCTCCCATGGTGGAATAGCCTGGCCAGTGTGTCGCCATGATCTGCTGTGCACTGCCTCCCATGGTGGAATAGCCTGGCCAGTGTGTCGCCATGATCTGCTGTGCACTGCCTCCCATGGTGGAATAGCCTGGCCAGTGTGTCGCCATGATCTGGTGTGCACTGCCTCCCATGGTGGAATAGCTTGGCCAGTGTGTTCAGTGCAGAATGTGCAATTGATGCTCATGCCTGTGCCATAGCTGCTGGATGAAGGCTGGCCATTAGAGCTTTCAGGTCCCTTTGCCCATAATGTGAGGTGCACATGCAAGGATGAGGAGGTCATTGGAAAGGGTACTCACCCTGACAATGTGTGTGAGGTCATTTAACTTTTTGCGGCATTGGGCACCGGTCCTGGGGACGTCGCTGTTGGCTGACAGCTTGCTGGCGACATGCCTCCAGGCTCTCCTGTAAACGCGGACCGTCGCTTTCTTGCCATTGTCCGGGTACATAACATGGCGCCTCTTCTCCACAGCAGCAAGCAGCACACTCAGATCACGCTCTGAGAAGCGCTGCACACGTTCACGGGCCTTCTCCATGTCTTCAGGCGCTATTTGGGTCCAGCAGCAGTGTTCAGGCCTAGCTGGAGGGCTCCACTATCCAGGGCGTGGCAGCAGACACAGTCGACCCTTCCCCCTTAAGAGCTGGCCGGCGCCAGGGTGTCTGCTGTCAGTCACGAGATGGCCGCACCTGCGCTGCGCCCGGCCTCGGCGCTATAGATCACCACCTCCGGCTTAGCGCCCAAAGAGAGGCGTCCAGCAGCAGTTTTAGCGCTTGCCCGAACTAGTAGGGCGAAGCTAATGAATATCAGAGAAGTGGCCTAGATTTGGCGGCGGACGCAAACTTTAGCGGACGCCCCACTTTAGCGCCCCAAAAGTGGCGTCAATGAATTTCTAGGCCCAATATCTATGTGAAACCTCTTATATTTAGCTTTTTGTTGTACACCTTCTGGAATGGGGTTTTAATTCATCCTAAATCTAGGGGGAAAGTGAGTTCACATGGTTCAGCAAGATGAATATGAAATAATGGCAATATAATATTTAGAAAAATAAAGTAAACTATTCTTGAAGATGGGGCATCCTTTCAACCTTGGACTTACTGGGGCCTAAATTCAACATCGTTGGGCCTATTTTATGGGTACAATGATAACCTATTTAGCAGTGCAGAGGCCCACGCCGATCTGCACTGGCATTCGGGCCACTGCTAACTTGGAAGGGCAATTTTTATTGAAATGAGGCTCCTGCACCCATTTCAGTTCCAGACTCTTACATTAATTAGAACTAGTGAAGCACAAAGCTCCAATTAGTATCACTGGGTTTGAGCTGCCCAACCATCTTCAAGGGACTGTTGGTGGCCACTCAAAAAAAAAGCCCACAATACTTCCAAAATTTCAGTTTTGGTGGAGTCAGATGGAGCAGAAGTTCTGCTCCGTGCTACACTAAACAACTGCAGGCTGCTGCTTACCTGCTCTTGCCTACCTCCCGATTGCCTCCACTATCCCACCCACACCCGGATTTACCTCTTGGTCTCGGCGCCGGCCAAAATTGGTTAGGCCCAGAAAAGCAAGCTGCATTGGGGCGCCTGACTGGTGCATGCAGCTCACCTGAATTTTGGTGCTGAGGCCTGAGGAGAATTTAGTTCAATCCTCGGGCCTCTCCGTTCTGGCGTGCAGTAAGAACTCCAGAATGTGTCCAGCTTTGTGCCTGCTTCAAATCATGATAACATGATAGGCCGGAATTTGCAGTGGGTAATAACGGCAAACTAACAGCGCTCACCGTTATTATCCCTTTGAAACTGGCCGCAACTTCAGACTGCAGTGCATGCGCATCTAAACGTGGAAATCGTGAAGTTGCGGTCAGTCATTTACTGCTCCGACACTGGCTGTGCTGTGCCGCTCCCGCCCCCCCCTTCCCCCCCCCCCTCTCCCCCACAAATAGCCGTCAATCAGTGAAACTGACAAACTTGGGCTTCTCCGTGGTAATATCGCTGTTAAATACCCCATTAAATGTTAGGCCTTGATGGATTAGGTGTAACTGGGATTTTAACAGCATAGTGACTGCTAAACAAAAGTTATGACCCTGAAAAAATAATTTTAATTTTGTTGTGTATCAAATTTTGCCATTATGATAAAAATTACAATTTTTAAAAACTTCAAATTATTTTTTTTTTTTAAGAGTTCATGATATTTCAGGTTCTACCTTATCCCCACGTGAGCGCCCCAATCTTTGTTTTGCTCGCTGTAACATTTTAAAAAGTCGGGATAAAAGCAGCTTCTTATTTCCTGCTTCCCTGTCTCTGAGAATTCTGCCATGTGATTGGCTGCTTAGACAGCTTATTGATGTCACAGCAGATCGCGCTATGGGATTCCCACTACACGGCAATGAAATCACTTACGCGTCAAAAAAGGCAAACTTCTCACCAGTGATCGCGAGGTCTGTGTGCAGCTTTTCTTCAGGGCCAGCGGCGAAGGCCTTTGCTTCGCTGCTGACTGTAAATTCCGAGCCTCAGCGCTGTGCTGAGGGATGTTGCTACGAGAGATTGGCTTGCTGTTCCTTGTGAGTGACAGGCGTTCAAACTAATCAAAGATAAATTTAGAACTGATATCAGGAAGGTGGTCTTCAGGCAACACATGGATGAGCTTCCAGGCAGAGTACTAGAAGCGAAACCACGGGAAACCTTTAAGAAACAGCTGGATGCTATAATGGGCAGAATTTCGAATCTTTCTGAATAGATAAACTAACTTCCTCTTTCATAATGACCTAGTGATCTTGGTGTTTTGGCACATCTTCAGTAAGAAGAAAAGGACATATTAAGTACATGTGCATAATTATGCATGTTGATGCTCAGGCAATACATGGCACATTTCATGGAGGACAACTACGATCAACGTTTTACCCCTGTTCAAACACATTTGCACAGATAAAGCATATGCTTGTATTTGTTGAGATCAGCAACATGTTCCTTTCCTCCACTTTCAGTGTCTCCTGCACTATACATGGTATCCTATCTGATGATGTAAATTATGGCCTCCTTAAGGGAATGTGTCATGTCACTTATTTAAAAGCAGCCTTTTTCTGCAAGGAGACCAATGATAAGCATTGAATGAGCAGATAAACTGTACTGCATATCTCACGTAGAAGCAACATTTTATGGCCTAAACATAGCTAACCAGAATGTAAAATATCTCGGGTACGAAATGCGAGGTGGCTTGAGTGCATTGGAATTGTTAGCTATGTGTTAATAATGGCAGTGAGCCTTTAATCTTTCTCACTTGCATCTTTGTAGGTTATCCTTTATTGTTTTTTTTCCACCAGTTCTCAACAACCTTCATTATTTTTCTTTATGTTGCAGCTCCAGCAGGTTGGTGGAGTTCAGAATACTCACCTTCTCAAGCCAACATGCTTCCCGTAACATTTTCCTTGTCATACTTTGTTGATAATAATGGCCCAGAAATTTGGGTCGGGGGCTTCCCGCGGGTGCAAGCCCCCGACCTACACTTACCTTGCGCGCCGGCCGTTGTGCTTTGGGCCCCCGTGGAATTCCGATCCGGGGCCTGGTCCAGCTGCCGGCATGCAGTGCTTGCGTATCCCAGGGGCACAGTTAGTTCGATACGTCCCCTGGGATCACGTGGGCCATGGGCAGCCAATAAGAGCAGGGAATGCTCCATTCATAAGTCTGATAGGAAGTGCTGTCAAGACTTATAAATGCTACGGCCCCAAAATAGCACTAAATCTTCAAATAAATTTTTTAAAAATCACATTTTTTAAATAAACTATAAATTACATGAAATAACTATTTTAAACAACAATTTAAATTTTTGAAAAAAATAATTTTATATTCTAACGGGGCTAAAAATAAACTTACCTTGCTTTAAAGTATTTAAAAATAATAAACCTGTGGAAAAAATGTTTTCATTTTAATTAATTCACCACTTACCTTGTAAAAAGCAGGCCTTATGCCTGCTTTTTACATTTCTAAATTCTGCAGGCTTACCCTCAGAGGAAAACCTGGAAAAAAAGAACGAAGTTTGATGCGCACACGCAGCCTCTCCTGTGCACGCGTTCGACCTCTGAACCTCTTCGTTCATAGGAATGGAAGTGCCGGTTTACCGCGCATGCGCAGTGCATGCAAGAAACCGGCACTTCCATTGGGCCTACGGGTGAGTACCCCATGCGTACTCACCCGTGGAGACCCGAATTTCTGGGCCAATATTGACTTAACATGAACAGGGCCCCAGGAGACCCGCTCCTATATAATCATTATTAAGAATCTGACATCGGCACACATTTCGTGTTTACAAGACCCTACTTCCTGTGTCACATTGTTTGCTACACTTTTGAGTCAATGTTTTGCATTATAAATATCTATGTTCACATTTATAATGGAAAAACCCTCTGTAAACTTGTTACGCTATAATTGCACAATATGCCTGCTGGAATGCTCTGTGATCCCAATCTCTGAACTGTTTCTCCTTGCTCGGCTGCAAGCTGCTTTTTTCTGAACTGTTTTTTTTTCTCCTCTTGGATAAGTTAAATTTTAAAATTAACTTTCAGCTTTTTAATTTTAAGATTTTTTGTACTTTCAATTTTATATATTAATATTCCTTACTTCCCTCTAGGTTTCATTTTCCCTCCTGCTGTTTTCTGGAGTAGGGAGGTTTCTGCTCAAACCCTGCTCTAACTCTCCCCCGCTGTTTCATCCAATCAGGAGAATCCTTCTCCATGCACTGACTTTGCCTGCTATGAGTGGCACTTCTTCCTCCGGAACTCTCAGTTTGCAATGTCCATGCTTTTCCTGCATCCCACCCAGAAGTTGTGCACTGAATATCTGAATTGCCCCACAATGTGCTACATTATTGGTTAAGTAGCTGTTTAGTTAGTTCAGCAGTATTCTTGCAAGTTCTTTTAGATTGGCCACTTATTTGTGCATTGGTTTTAGAGCACCCTGACACATCTGCCTTCCAGAATGCACACAGAGTAAAATTGTGCAGTCCTGACCGCATGCTAAAAAATGAATAATTTAACTCCCTTTGAATGTGTTGTCTGTATGCTGAGAGGGATTCTGTTCCCAGGGTATTGTGATGAGAAGTTTCTGGCAATTATAGATATGCCACTCTCCTTTAAAATAATTAAATGACTGAGAAAGGCATGTGAGGAATGTACCAGAGATAAGGAATGTCTGCAAAAGCAGTGTCTTGTAAAGCCGGGAGTAAAATGTTGTACAGTTCTGTTGCAAATAAAACAGCTTGAAACCAAGGCAAGTTTCAATCTCGTGACGTCACAGTGCAGCCTTTTTTGGAACTACAACACATTGCATTTCTGTAGCACTTCTCACAGGTAGAAAGATGTATCAGAGAGCTTTACATGAATGAGAAACAAAATACACCTTGAGCAGGAGGGCAGATGGTGAGGGTTAGGGTCCAAAGGCATGGTCAAACAGACAGTTTTGAGGACACTTTTGAAAGAATGCGGCAAGACAGGGCAAGGACAGGGGATTAGTGACGAAACAAGTGACCATTAAGGGTGGAGCAGGAAACAAGGAGGAGCTTGGTGTTAGAGTGGAAAGTGCTTGCAGGGATGTAAGAGACATTGGAGGGGTTTGAAAGCAAGGGCGAGAACTTTGCAGTTAACTCGCTAGGACGTGGGGAGCCACTGGAGCTCGAAGAGTGCAAGTATGTGGGCTCTGTCATTTTGAATGAATAGTATCTTGTGAAGGTTTAAGGTCAGAATGCAAGCTAGCAAGCATGAGAGAAGTCAAGGCTTAAGCTGATGAAGGGGCATGGGCTGGAGTTTTAAAATTTGAAAAGGATAGCAAATTAACCTTCCCACACTTTGCTTATTAAGCAAGGCAAGAATCACGTTTCCATCATTCTTTTATGCTCTGCATGAATTTGAAATTGAACTGAGTGGCACAGTGCATGGGACTCATACAGTGTTGTGTTACAGAATTGTAGAATGGAGGCTTAATGCTGAGTTTATTGTATTAGCCATGTTGATGTGAAGAGAGACTAGCACGAAGACTAGGCCTTTTTTTTATTCATTCACGGGATGTGGGCGTCGCTGGCAAGGCCAGCATTTATTGCCCATCCCTAATTGCCCTTGAGAAGGTGGTGGTGAGTGTTGAATCCGTGTATCTTTAGGTAGTGTGTCCTTCAATCAATTGACAGAGACTGAAGAGGAACAATCAACAGGTGTTTACTGGATGAGGGTTACTCTAAAACTAACAGTACATATCCCTACTCAGGGTTATATACAGGTTTGGTCACTGCCGGTACTACAGTATACAGGAGCTGTAAAAAGTAGTTCTCCCCTTAAAGGTACATACACTACAATTCCTCCCCTTTTAGATTAACAGTACCATAACATTCATTTAACAATTAACACTTTTAACATGCAACATTAACTGAAAATAGTCCATTTATAAATTCAGTCTTTGGGGCGGCTTCCTGATCCTTTCTGGATAGCGCCTTTCCTGAGTGTCTTGCTCTTGGTGCGGAGGCGATTCTGGCCCCCTGTCGTCAGTTGGTTCATCAGCTTCCGATGCTACTGTTTCTGGGGTAGATGCTACCTGTATGTCTGTTCATTACCAGGTACGCGAGACATGGGGTTGACTCGTTCCTGTGACTCTAGGATCTGGTTGACATGGCGTCTCACAATGTTCTCCCCAACATCCACTGTGTACATTAGTGGCCCCTGCCGTGTGCATATCGTTCCTGGTTGCCATTTCTCTGTTCGGTAGTCGCGGGCCAAGACTGGTTGCCCTACATTGAAGCTCCTTGTCGGCTTATCATTGATGTGCTGGAATTGCTTATTCTCAACATCTCTTCGTACATTTGGTCTGAGCAAATCCAGACGAGATCTCAACCTTCAGTTAAAGAACATCATGGCCGGGGTCTGGTTGGTGACTGCATGTGTCGCATTTCTGTAGGCTAACAGGAAATTGTCCACCTTATGCTGCAGTGGAATGTCGTCATCGCACATGGCCCTTACTGCCTTTTTAAAGGTTTGTACGAACCTCTCAGCCAATCCATTTGTGGCTGGATGATACGGGGCGGATGTGTAATGCCTTACCCCATTCCTTTTCATAAATTTCCGAAACTCTTCGGACACAAACTGTGGTCCGTTATCAGAGCAAATCTGCTCTGGCAAGCCGTTCCTGGCAAATATGGTCCGTAGGACTGCAATCGTTTTCTCCGTGGTGGTGGAGGACATTTTGATGACCTCAGGCCATTTCGAGTGCGCATCCACGGCTATTAAAAACATTGAGTCCATGAATGGACCAGCAAAATCAATATGCACCCGTTGCCATGGAGAGGAGGGCCACTCCCATGGGTGTAGAGGGGCATGTGGTGGTGCATTTTGGACCTTCTGGCATCCTGAGCAGCTCTTTGTCAGGTCCTCGATTTGCTGATCGATCCCCGGTCACCACACATAAGCCCTAGCAAGGCTTTTCATTTTCACCCCTCCCAGATGGCCTTCGTGAAGCTCATTGAGCACTCTCTCCCTTAACTTGGGTGGAATTACCACTCGGGATCCACACATCAAGGTCCCCTGGCATACTGACAGCTGTTCTCTTCTGGATGAGAATGCTGGCAACAGTGAGTCGCCATGTGTTGGCCATCCCTTCACCGTCAAGTCATATACCCGAGACAGTGTCGGGTCATTTCGGGTCTCCTTCTCTATATCCGCGTTAGGTACTGGCAAGCGCTCAATTATAGTCGAATAAAATATTTCGACAGGGTCCACTGCTGGTGCTTCCTCCGCAGTAGGCAGTGGCAGGCGTGATAGCCCATCAGCGTTTCCATGCTGTTTCGTGCCCTTATACTCTATTTCATATTGGTTCGCCCCTAGAAAAATGGACCATCTTTGTAGCCGTTGCGCAGTCATCACCGGAACGCCCTTCTTTGGATTAAAGATGGAGACAAGTGGTTGGAGTCGGTCAACAAGGTGAATTTCTGCCCATGCAGATAGTGGTTGAACGTTTTCACTCCCCACACTAGGCTGAGGGCCTCCCTGTCAATCTGGGCGTAGTTACGCTCGGCTGAGGTTAGTGACCGAGACGCAAAGGCTACTGGCCTCTCCGAGCCGTCTGGGAATTTGTGCGACAGCACCGCTCCAATGCCATAGGGTGATGCATCACACGCCAACCGAATTGGTAGTGCTGGGTTGAAATGAGCCAACACCTCTTTTGATGTGATCAATTCTTTGCACTTCTGGAAGTCTCGTTTACATTCGTCATTCCACTTCCATGGTACCCCCGTTTGCAGTAGGGTGTTCAGTGGGTGTAGTACTGTGGACAAATTCGGGAAGAACTTATGGTAGTAGTTCACCAGCCCGAGGAACGACCTCAGTTGTGACACATTTTCCGGTGCTGGAGCCTTGACTACTGCCTCAATCTTTTCAGGGGAATTATGTAACCCCTCTTCATCAATAACGTGGCCACAATACGAGATCTGCTTCTGGAAAAACTCGCATTTGTGACGATTAGCTCGGAGCCCATATTCCTTCAATCTAGTGAGCACCTGCTCCAGGTTGGCGAGGTGATCACTGTCATTTTTGCTCGTGACCAGGATGTCGTCCAAATAACACTGGGTCCCTGGAATCCCTTGCAGGACTTGATCCATTGCCCTTTGCCAAATAGCCGGAGCTGAAGCTACCCCGAACACCAGCCAGTTGTATTGGTAGAGACCTTTGAGTGTTGATCGTGAGGTACTGTTTCGAGGCTTCTTCTACCTCCATTTGCAAGTACGCCTGGGCCAGATCAATTTTAGTGAAGCGTTTTCCTCCAGATAGCGAGGCGAAAATATCTTCAATCCGCGGAAGCGGATATTGTACCGTGTGAAGGACTGGGTTCACTGTCACCTTAAAGTCCCCACAGATGCGAACCTTCTTTGGTTCCCCAGGCGTATTACTCAACGACCTCTTCATTACAGGAACGATGGGTGTAGCCCACTCGCTCCAGTCCACTTTGGACAGTAGTCCTGAATGTTCCAAACCTTCCAGCTCTGCTTCGACGGCTGGGCGGATCGCATAAGGTAGCGGTCTGGCCTTTAAAAACTTTGGGCTTGCATTTTCCTCTATTTTGATCGTCGCTGTTATGCCTTTTAGTGTTCCGAGTCCCTCCTGGAACACTTCTTGTGCGTCAGTTAGCATTTTTGACAGTCGTCCAGGTGTGACGTCGTCATCCTTTTTGGCATCTACAGTCAGTGCTTGTATGGAATGCCAATCTAGCTGTATCTTCTGGATCCATTCACATCCTAGTAGTGGTGGTCCTCCATCTGGCAATACATATAGGTCCATTTTTGGTGTTTCCTTGCCATTATATATAACGTTCACCCTTATTTTTCCTTTGGGGTAGACTTTTTGCCCCGTGTACATCTTCAAGACAATCTCTGTATCTCACAAGGGTATATGTGAGAATAGCCGCTTGTAGTCCCTTCGGTTTATGACTGTTAGGGCTGATCCTGTGTCCAATTCCATTTTCACTTGGACTCCATCTATCTTGAGCGTGACCCAGATAGTTTGGTGATCCTCCATTTTGATTACATTATGTAGTTTCAGACAACCCAGCTCCTTGCTTCTGGAGTCTGTATCACTTTTCTGTTCGTCTGAACTACTCTCCGTCACCTTATGTACCTTCTTGTACTTCTCCTGTGGAGATTTCTTGCTGCTGGTTTTCTTTCCCGACCTGCAGACTCTTGCTATGTGTCCTACTTTTCCACACTGTCTGCACACTTGGTCCTTGAACCAACAATCCTTATGGTCGTGTGTTGTTCTGCCGCAGCGATAACACTTCCCTGCTCCATATGACATTTCATTTGTGCCATATTCTTGCAGTCTCCATTGTATTTCTGCAGCGCCCCGTGCGGCTGCTTCGTGTGATACTGCCATGCGGAAAGCCTTGTCCAGCGTAAGATCCTTTTCTGATAGAAGCCGTTTCTGGGTTCCTTCACTTTGAAGCCCACACACAAACTTGTCCCTTAAAGTATCTGCTAGTCCCGTTCCAAACTGGCAGTGTTTCGATAGCTTGCGCAGTTCCGTTAAATACTCAGCATTACTTTCGTCTTTATGCTGGTTCCTTTAGTGAAACTTAAATCTTTCTGCTCTCAGCAGCGGTGTGGGATTTAAGTGGTCCTGTAGGATTGCCACTATGCTTTCAAAATCCTTTTCCACTGGCTTCTCTGGGGTTACTCGGTTTCGCAGTAAGCCATACATTTTTGCACCCATGGAATTCAACAATACCTGTGCTTTCCTGGCATCTGGCACTTCATTCGCCTTGTAGTACACTTCTATGCGTTCTACATATGTTGCCCAATCTTCGACTTCATTGTCGAACGCTGTGACACTGCCACTCTTCGGCATCCCTGGGTGTGGTTAGACTGGCTAAAAATGGCGTCTCCCGCGCTCTCCCTTCTTCTTCGCTGGCTCAAAATGGCATCTCCCGCGCTTTCCTTTCTTCTCCGCTGCGGCTCAAAAATGGCATCTCCCGCGCTCTCCCTTCTTCTCCGCTGCGGCTCAAAAATGGGGTCTCCCGCGCTCTCCCGTCTTCTCCGCTGCGGCTCAAATGGCGTCTCCCACGCTTTCCTTTCTTCCCCCGTGGACGCTGCTCAGCCCTTGAACACCGGTCGCGCTCTGCGCATTATCCTGCGTGTAACGTCCGTGTGTAATTGAGACACGGACTGCAGAAGTTGGTTATAACAGGTGTTTACTGAATGGAGACAAAACTGGAACTACTATACAAAGTTACCGCACAGGCTTATACACAGGGGTGGTCACTACTGGTACTGCAGTATACAGGGGCTGCAGAATATAGTTCCTTCTTCAAGGTACATACACTACAATTCCTCCCCTTTTAGCTGAACAGTACATAACATTCGGTTAATAATTAAATAACATATTTACAATTACAGTTGCTATATACATTAGCTGAAGTTAATCAATTATAAATTCAGTCTTTGAGGAGGCTTCCTGATTCTGTCCGGATAACGCCTCTTTGGGGTATCAGGTTCTTCTGGCAAAGTTGATTCGGGATCAACGTCGTTGTTTGGTTCGTCTGCTTCCAATATCACCGATTCTGAGGTCGATGCAATTGGTGCTTCGGTTTCAGATTTGACGTTTTCCAGTGACTCTAGAATCTGGTCAGCATGGCGTCTTACAGTGCTCTCTCCAACGTCCACGGTATACATTAGAGGTCCTTGCCGTGTGCAGATCGTTCCTGGCTGCCATTTCTCTGTGCGGTAGTCCCGGGCCAAAACTGGTTGACCTATCTTGAAACTCCTGGTTGGCCTTTCATTCATATTCTGAAACTGCCTGTTCTCCACACCTCTTCTGATGTTTGGCTTAACCAAATCCAAGCGGCATCTTAGTCTTCGATTGAAGAACATCATGGCTGGAGTTTGGTTGGTAACCGCATGTGTCGCATTCCGGTAGGCAAACAAGAAGTTATCCACCTTGTGTTGTAGGGATATGTCTTCATTACACATTGCCTTGATAGCCTTCTTGAATGTTTGAACGAACCTCTCAGCCAATCCATTGGTGGCTGGATGATATGGGGCGGATGTGTAATGCTTAACACGATTGTTCTTTAAGAACCTCTGGAACTCTTCAGACACAAACTGTGGTCCATTGTCGGAGCAAATCTGTTCAGGCAGCCCATTTCTGGCGAATATGGTTCGTAAGACTGTGATAGTTTTTTCTGTGGTGGTTGAGGACATTTTTATTACCTCTGGTCACTTTGAATGTGCATCCACCGCAATTAAAAACAACCGGCTGAAAATTCAGTAGCCTTAGCGCCTCATTTGAGGCGCTAGAGGGCCTTGCGCCGGAGTTATGGCCAGTAGTGAAATTCCCTGGGGCCCTAAATCGGCGTTGCTCCGGTAGCGCTGCGCCGGCACCGATGACGTCATCGGTGTGCGCAGCGTCCCGGTTGCCGTGGTAATCCGCCTGAACTCCGAAATTGAGTTGTGGCCGCCTCGCCCGTGGCAGCCGCAACCAGCGTTTTGTCAGAGGTGCCTTACTGCAGTTAGCGCCGGCGCATTAAAGGCCCCGCGGCGGCCGGCCACTTTCCCGCCGGTCGCCTGCCCGCAGCTCCCTCCCCGGACTTCTCTCCCCCCCCCCCCGGAACAGATGCAAGCCCGGCACTTGTCCGAGGTGCCGGGCTCATTTTTAAGCAGATTTGCGCGGGCCGCGGCCGGGTGCAGGCAGCTCCTCCTTAACGGAAGGAGGAGGCCTGCACTTCCCCAGCCTGCCGCACCACATCGGGTGCCGCAGCGCCGGAATTGCGGCGCGAAACGGCAGTTAGCGCCCTTTTCCAGGCGCTAAGACCCTTCAGTAGCGCCGGCAGCCGTTTGGGCGCGGCGCCACTGAATTTTTGGCGCGCGCAGGGGACTTAGCGCCGGCACTAATTTCCGGCGCTAAAGCCCTGGCTAAGCCAAAACCCAATTTCTAGGCCATCGAGTCCATAAATGGACCAGCAAAATCAATGTGCACCCTTTGCCATGGAGATGAGGGCCACTCCCATGGATGTAGAGGGGCTTGTGGTGGGGCGTTTTGGACCTTCTGGCATCCTGTACGGCTCTTGGTCATCTCTTCGATTTCTCTATCGATTCCCGGCCACCACACAAACGCTCTGGCTAAGTTCTTCATTTTTACCCCTCCCAGATGACCCTCATGAAGCTCATTGAGCACTCTATCCTTCAATTTGGGTGGAATTACTACTCTGGATCCACACATCAAGTTTCCTCGGCACACTGACAGCTGTTCTCTTCTCGGCGAGAATGCTGGCAACAGTGGTTCGCCATGTGCTGGCCATCCCTTCACCGCTAAATCATAGACCCTGGAGAGTGTCGGGTCATTTCTTGTTTCCTTTTCTATGTTTGCATTCGTCACAGGTAGACATTCGACTATGGTCGAGTGGAATATCTCCACAGGATCCACTGCAGGTGCTTCTTCCACCGTCGGCAACGGTAGGCGCGACAATCCATCAGCATTCCCATGCTGTTTAGTTCCTTTGTACTCAATGTCATATTGGTGTGCACCTAGGAAAAGGGACCACCTCTGTAACCGTTGTGCTGTCATTATCGGTACGCCCTTCTTAGGGTTAAAATGGAGACAAGAGGTTGATGATCAGTTAGTAGAATAAATTTCTGTCCGTGCAGGTAGTGATTGAACTTCTTCACCCCCCACACCAGGCTGCGGGCCTCTCTGTCAATCTGGGCGTAGTTATGCTCGGCTGCAGTTAACGAGCGTGACGCAAAAGCTATCGGCCTCTCTGAACCATCAAGGGATTTATGTGACAGTACCGCTCCAACGCCGTAGGGAGACGCATCACACGCCAGTCTTATCGGTAGTGATGGGTTGTAGTGAGCCAATACTTCTCTTGAAGTGATCAGGCCTTTACACTCCTGAAAGGCCCGCTTACATTTATCGCTCCATTTCCATGCTACTCCAGTTTGTAGCAGGGTGTTCAGTGGGTGCAGAATTGTGGACAAATTCGGCAAAGACTTATGGTAGTAATTCACCAGTCCGAGGAATGACCTCAGTTGCGACACATTTTCAGGTGCTGGAGCCTTAACTACCGCTTCAATTTTGTTAGGGGACTTATGTAACCCCTCTTCATCAATCACGTGGCCACAATACGATATTTGTTTCTTAAAAAACTCGCACTTGGGGCGATTGGCTCGTAGCCCATGTTCTCTTAGTCTAGTGAGCACCTGCTCTAGGTTGGCAAGGTGTTCACTGTCATTTTCACCTGTCACTAGGATGTTGTCCAAGTAACACTGAGTCTCCAGAATCCCTTGCAGGACTTGTTCCATCGCTCTTTGCCATATAGCCAGAGCTGATGCAACTCCAAATACCAGTCGATTATACTGGTAAAGACCTTTGTGAGTGTTTATCGTGAGATATTTCCTGGAGGATTCTTCAACCTCCATCTGCAAATATGCTTGCGCTAGGTCAATTTTTGTAAAACGTTTCCCTCCAGATAGTGAGGCGAAAATATCTTCTATCCTCGGAAGAGGATACTGTACTGTGTGAAGGACTGGGTTCACAGTCACCTTGAAGTCCCCACAGATGCGAACCTTCCTTGGCTCCTCAGACTTATTGTTTAACGTTTTCTTCATGACAGGAATGATGGGTGTCGCCCACTCACTCCAGTCTACCTTAGATAACACGCCTGCATTCTCCAGATTCTCCAGCTCTGCCTCGACGGCTGGGCGAATTACATACGGTACCGGTCTTGCTTTGAAAAACTTGGGAATTGCATTCTCTTCTATTTTTATCGAGGCGGTTACGCCTTTAAGAGTTCCCAGTCCTTGTTGAAATACCTCTTTAGCGTTAGCTAAGATTTTTGACAATCGGCCAGGTGTGACGTCGTCATCCTTTTTACCAGCCACAGTCAGTGCCTGAATGGCGTGCCAGTCTAAACTTATCTTACTGATCCATTCACGTCCCAATAACGGTGGTCCACCATCTTACAGTATGTACAGATACAATTTCTGTATTTCCTTGCCGTTGTATTCGACAGGCACCCTTATTTTCCCTCTGGGGTATACTTTCTGCCCCGTATATGTCTTCAAGACAATGGATGTGTCTTTCAAGGGTATGTGTGAGAATAGCCGCTCGTAGTCTCGTCGATTCATGACGGTCAGGGCTGATCCTGTATCCAATTCCATTTTGACTTGGGACCCTGCTATCGTGAGGGTGACCCAAATGGTTCGGTGATCCTCTTTTGTGAATACGTTGTGTAGTTTGAGACAGCTTAGTCTCTTGTTCCCGGATTCACTATCGCTCTTCTGGTCTTCGGAACTACTGTCCATCATCTTTTGTACTTTCCTGTACTTTTCCTTAGTAGTCTTTTTGTTGTCGTTAGTCTTCTTCCCGGACCTGCAAACTTGTACAATGTGTCCCATCTTTCCACATTGCCTGCATGTTTTGTCCTTGGACCAGCAGTCCTTCTGGTCATGGGTTGTTCTGCTGCAGCGATAACATTTTTCAAATCCCCATGTCATTTCATGGGTGCCATATTCCTGTGGCTTTTGCTGTATTTCCGCAGCTCCCCTTGCTGCTGCTTCGTATGATACTGCCACGCTGAAAGCCTTATCTAGCGTCAGCTCTTTCTCTGAGAGTAACCTCTTCTGGGTTCCTTCACTCAGGAGTCCACAGACAAATTTGTCCTGTAGGGTATCTGCCAGTCCTGCTCCGAACTGGCAGTGCTTTGATAGCTTGCGTAGTTCCATAAGTTAATCAGCATTGCTCTCATCTTTATGCTGATTTCTCTTGTGGAATTTAAATCTTTCTGCTATCAGCAGAGGTGTAGGATTTAGGTGTTCCTGTAGGCTATCAACAATTTCGTTAAAACTCTTCTCCATCGGTTTGACTGGAGTGATCAGGTTCCGCAATAGGCCGTACGTTCTTGCGCCCATTAAGTTTAGTAGTACCGATGCCTTTTTCTCATCGTCTACTTCATTTGCCTTGCAATATACTTCGACTCTTTCTACATACATGGTCCAGTCTTCTATTGCATTGTCGAAGGCAGTGATATTGCCAGTCTTCGGCATCTTGGAGATCTAAGATGGCGCCTCCCGCGCTTTCTGCCTTTTTCGCTGCTGCCAGTGCTGCTGCTGGTGTTTTTATGCCTTGATGGCGACGCCCTATGGTCTTCACGCACTTCCCCCCGCGCTGCTGCCAACGCCGCTCTCCGCGGCCCATGTGCCAAAATGCAGCTCCTCGCGGCTTTCTGCGCTTCTAATTTCTTTTATTTTAATTACTGTTCCCGTCGTCAGAGCAGACCCTATGGGACACTTTCCTCCCTCTTCTCGGGTCTGTACGCTGCCCGGCTTCATAGCACCGGCCGCGCCCTGTGTGCTCCACCCTCTCTCTCTCTCTCCTCTTCCCGACAACGCTGCTCGGCCCCGTTGAAAAGCCACCCAATCGAGCTCTAGCCCGCCACAGCCCAGGAAGGATCAGTGTACTACCTGCCACCAGCCCGATTAGCTGGAACACCATAGACTGGATAACCAAGCCCCGCTCTCAACAACCTCTCCTGCAAATCTTCGAATTCGATGAATCAGAGGGCAGTTGTCCACGGTCGACGCCCGTTTCTTCTGTTTGTTTGTTTTTTCTTTTTGGATTTCTTCCTCTGGCCTCGACCTCGAACAACTTCGCTTCAGGGATGGATCCCCGTGAGGTGGTGCAGAACAGTAGGTAAGTTCGGATCTGTTCGTCGCCAATGTAACGTCCGTGTGTAATTGAGACACGGACTGCAGAAGTTGGTTATAACAGGTGTTTACTGAATGGAGACAAAACTGGAACTACTATACAAAGTTACCTCACAGGCTTATACACAGGGGTGGTCACTACTGGTACTGCAGTATACAGGGGCTGCAGAATATAGTTCCTTCTTCAAGGTACATACACTACACTGCGCGCCTCTCTCGTTGACGCCGCTTGGTCCTGAACCCCGGCTGCGCCCCGTGCGCTCTACCCTCTCTCTCTTTCTTTTTTCCGTCGACGCCGCTTGGTCTTCAACCTCGGCTGCGCTTTACCCTCTCTCTTACACCGTCAACGCTGCTCGGCCTTCCCCTGTGCCGTTGGTCGGCTCCAGCCGCCGCCGTCCGGGAAGGGTCTGCCCCGTACCTGCTGCCAGCCCATCTCGCTGGAGTCTCCGCCGGATGGTCGACGCCCATGCCCCTGGAATCGGCCTTCTTCTAGAGAGTTGCAGGTAGGTTCGAATCGCCTCGTCGCCAATGTTTAATCCGTGTATCTTTCGGTAGTGTGTCCTTCAATCAATTGACAGAGACTGCAGAGGAACAATCAACAGGTGTTTACTGGATGAGGGTTACTCTAAAACTAACAGTACAGATCCCTACTCAGGGTTGTATACAGGTGTGGTCACTGCCGGTACTACAGTATACAGGAGCTGTAAAAAGTAGTTCTCCCCTTAAAGGTACATACACTACAGTGAGCTGCCTTCTTGAACCGCTGCAGTCCGTATGCTGAAGGCACTCCCACAGGTAGGAAGTTCTACGATTTTGAACCAGCAACGATGAAGGAACAGTGATATATTTCCAAGTCAGGAAGGTATGGGGGAATTTGAAGGTGGTGGTGTTCCCATGCATCTGCTGTCCTTATCCTTCTAGGTGGTAGAGGTGGTGGGTTCGGGAGGTGCTGCCAAAGAAGCCTTGGTGAGTTGCTGCAGTGCATCTTGTAGATGGTACACACTGCAGCCACGGTGCACCGGTGGTGGAGGGAGTGAATGTTTAAGGTGGTTGATGGGGTGCCAATCAAATGGGTTGCATTTTCATGGATGGTGTCGAGCTTCTTGAATGTTGTTGGGGCTGCACTCATTCAGGCAAGTGGAGAGTATTCCATCATACTCCTGACTTGTGCCTTGTAGATAATGGAAAAGCTTTGGGAAGTCGGAAAGTGAGTCACTTGCCACAGAATACCCAACCTCTAACCTGCTATTGTAGCCACAGCATTTATGTGGCTGGTTCAGTTAAGTTTCTGGTCAATGGTGACCCCCAGGATGTTGATGGTAGGGGATTTGACGATGGTAATGTCATTGAATGTCAAGGGAGGTGGCTAAACTCTCTCTTGTTGGAGATGGTCATTGCCTGGCACTTGTGTGATGCGAATGTTACCTGCCACTTATTACTGCAATCCTGCATGTTGTCCAGGTCTTGCTGCATGCAGGCACACCTGCTTCATTATCTGAGGAGTTGCAAATGGAACTGAACACTATGCAATCATCAGCGAATATCCCCACTTCCGAACTTATGATAGAGGAAAGGTCATTGATAAACCAGCTGAAGATGGTTGGGCCTAGGACGCTGTCCTGATGAACTCCTGCAGCGATGTCTTGGGGCTGTGATGATTGACCTCCAACAACCACAAGCATCTTCCTTTGTGCTAGGTATGACTCCAGCCAGTGAAGAGTTTCCCCCCGATTCCCATTGACTTTAATTTTACTAAGGCTCCTTGATGCCACACTTGGTCAAATGCTGCCTTGATGTCAAGGGCAGTCACTCTCACCTCACCTCCGGAATTCAGCTCCTTTGTCCATGTTTGGACCAAGGCTGTAATGAGGTCTGGAGCCGAGTGGTCCTGGCGGAACCCAAACTGAGCCACGGTGAGCAGGTTATTGGTGAGTAAGTGCCACTTGATCGCACTGTCGATGACCCCTTCCATCATTTTCCTGATGATTGAGAGTAGGCTGATGGGGCGGTAATTCACCAGATTGGATTTGTCCTGCTTTTTGTGGACAGGACATACCTGGGCAATTTTCCACTTTGTCGGGTAGATGCCAGTGTTGTAGCTGTACTGGAACAGCTTGGCTAGAGGTGCAGCTAGTTCTGGAGCACAAACCTTTAGCACGACAGCCAGGATGTTGTCGGGGCCCACAGCTTTTGCTGTATCTAGTTAGCGCTGCTGTTTCTTGATATCACGTGGAGTGAATTGACTTGGCTGAAGACTTGCTTCTATGATGGTGGGGACCTCAGGAGGAGGCCGAGATGGATGATCCACTCAGCACTTCTGACTGAAGATGGATGCAAACACTTCAGCCTTGTCTTTTGCACTCGCATGCTGGGCTCCGCCATCACTGAGGATGGGGATGTTCATGGAGCCTCCTCCTCCCATTAGTGGTTTAATTTTCCACCGCCATTCATGACTGGATGTGGCAGGACTGCAGAGCTTTGATCTGATCTGTTGGTTGTGGGATCGCTTAGCCCTGTCTATAGCATGCTGCTTCTGCTGTTTAGCATACATGTAGTCCTGTGTTGTAGCTTTACCAGTTTGGCACCTCATTTTTAGATACGCCTGGTGCTGCTCCTGGTATGCTTTCTACACTCCTCATTGAACCAGGGTTGGTCACCGGCTTAATGGTAATGGTAGAGTGAGGGATATGCCAGGCCATGAGGTTACAGATTGTGGTGGAATACAATTCTGCTGCTGCTGATGGCCCATAGCGCCTCATGTGTGTTTTGAGCTGCTAGATCTGTTCTGAATCTGTCCGATTTAGCACGGTGGTAGTGCCGCACCACATGATGAAAGGTGTCCTCAGTATGAAGATGGGACTTTATCTCCATAAGGACTGTGCGGTGGTCACTCCCCGTCATATCCCTTACGCTACAATTCTCGTACCACCTCATCTGCCACGAGCCCAGCCTGGCAGCTACGTCCTTCACTATTCAGCCAGCTCGGTCAGGAGTGGTGATACTGAGCTGAGTTGGTAATCAGCAGGAGGTTTCCTTGACCATGTTTGCAGATGTTCAATGTTGAGAACTCCCAGGGCCACTTCCTGCCTACTGTATAGCACTGTGCCACCACCTCTGGTGGGTTGGCCTGCCGGTGGGCAGGACATACCCAGTGATAGTCTGGGATGTTGGATGAAAGGTATGATTCTGTGATATGACTATGTCGGGCTATTGCTTGACTAGTCTATGAGACAGCTCTCCCAGTTTTGGCACAAGTCCCCAGATGTTAGTGAGGAGGACTTTGCAGGGTCGACTGGGCTGGGTGTGCCTTTGTCGTGTCCGAATCTGATGCCTAGGTTGATGCCGGGTGGTCTGTCCAGTTTTATTCTTTATAGTAGTAGTTTGGTATAATTGAGTGGTTTGCTAGACCATTTCAGAGGGCAGTTAAAAGTCAACCACACTGCTGTGGGTCTGGAGTCACATATGGGCCAGACCAGGCAAGGACGGCAGATTTCCTTCCCTAAAGGACATTAGTGAACTAGATGGGATTTTACAACAATCTGATAGTTTCATGGTCACCATTACTGATACTAGCTTTTTATTCCAGATTTATTTAACTAACTGAATCTAAATTTCCCTGCTGCTGTGGTAGAGTGTATCCAGAAAGTACAGAAAAAAACAAATGAGAAAATAGAACCTGCAGGATATGGGGACTCTCAGCCAGGAATACAGCTTTAAACATCACTGTAGAAAGTCACAGCACTCCTGACCAGTACAAGTACCATGAACAATGTATAATTGTTAATTATCAGAACATGGTGGCTTGTGTCTGCTTATATAGTTTGTTTCCAGGTTCCAAGCACATGCACAAATGAAGATATCGCTGTATGCACATCCCTTACTTACATTAAAGAACAATGTTACAGTTAACATTGATTATAGTGCCATGTAATATAACAAGTCTTCATTTAACCAGTCTTAGCTGTAAACCAACTTCCCCACCACCACCAAGACGTGCACGTTTTTATATCTAGATCAAAAGGTTGGATAATATGATGCCCCACAATTTCATATTTGGAACACTTTGAGTGCATACTTCCATCTGTCCCAATATAAGGCTAATTATCCATAGTCGCATAAGAATTTAGCTTTGCTAAGTGTATAATAAATATTGGGATAACTTTTAGCTCCCGGCTGGGTTGTATGCTGTCTGAAAACCAGTCACATCTTTCAGTGTTGAAATATAACATTTGCGAGAGTTTTTTAATATCTTCTCTACATTTATTTTAAAGTGATAATGCTTTGAGTGCAAAATTCAAAAATGCCTGCAAATCATATCTCCTAAATTTTTAACGTCACCTTTGGCAGGAATCCTTTTTGTTTTATCATTTTTGTGGGAGAATTTTTATTTCCATTTTTCAGCAAATGCATAACAACTTGCATTTATAAGAATGCTAAACCTGAAGATAAATAATATTCCCAATGCGGCAGTGACACTTATGGCACTGAGTAAGATATGGCATTAACAGGCTTGTGGAAAAAAAAGTGTTTGGAAGGAACAATATGATGGGATGTTGGGAGAGTTATGAGGCCGAAATAAAAGAAGTAAATAAGGCTTGTATGAGTTTTACAGATTAGGAAAATGGATTATCTCCAAAATGAGGGCATTGAAATTCTAACGCATTAAACATTTTTTCCATCAAACTAATCGTCTGGTCATTCAAACTGCGACTGGGTATAAAATGTTTTAAATATGTTTTCATGTACAATTCAGTTTCTAGTAGCTACCTTACATGTTTTACCTGGAAAGTTCTAAATTCATTTGAGTCGTGCTACTGTTGCAATTCAGGCTTCTAAAATACCATTAATTCATTCACATGGGTGCAGCTGCTTCTAATCTGAAGTCTGTGACTTCAAATTTCTGCCATTGCAGAGATAGTGTAGCTCAGATCTAATAATTATTTTGAATTGTGGTAAATTATGTACTGGAATTTATGTAGGATTTCCATTGTATCGCAAATATAAATTCCTATTCCAATACATTCGGTAGCCCAATGTTGCAAGAACGACTATTTCACACCACATACTACAGAGAGCTGAACTGAATGGCTAGCTCCATGAATGAACTTCCCATTTAACAGTTTTGCAATTTGCTGTCTGACAGCAGCAACAAAGCCAACTAACTATGAAGTAGGACAGAACAATCACCATTTGAACCCTTTATTGTATTATAGATAAATATATATATTACAGTAGAACAGCACAAAAGTCATAAACATAGAAGTATAATGAATAGGAATGGGTTTGAGTGCTTGCAAATTCCATGATAGTGAAGGTACTTTAGTATAAAGAAAAATAATGTAATTGAAATTCAGCCTAATTATATACTTACTTACAGAGACCACAAATCAGTGTGGTAAGAGCCTATTTTCAAACTACTTATGCAAGCCATCTTAGAATAGAATTATATACCACTTTCCAAATGTCTGTTTTCTGGTAATAGGTGAATTTAAACCATTTTAAAATCACGTTTATGAATGTACTAATATCCTTATATAGAGACAGAGAGTGTATGCTTTGATTTACCATGATCAATGCCATGGGAGACCCACTTATTTTTTTTTTAAAGAAAACCTTGATTTATTATGTCCATCTCTACCCTCCAATTCAAATCCTTTACTTCCCACCAAAACCACAAATTCTTTTCTTACCATTCCCTGCGACCCCCACTTCTTCCGTAAAAAAGTTTTCTAGTTTGTACTGATGCAATAGTACTGAATGCATAAAATTTAGCATTGACAGAGTTAATGCATCTTCAAAGCAGTGTAATTATTATATTGACATCCCGTCAGTCCAGTGAGACATGATTATGTAATCAATTGGACCCACGCTGCAGTCACTTTACAAAACAGGACTTCCTAAGAATAGACTACGGCTGATACAAAATTCAGTGGACATTATTCTTCATCTGTATCCTTCACGTAGTGTGGCTGAATAATAAAGATTGACTTTCATTTAACAGATCTTAATCCTACAGCATGTGGAGTTCGTCTTTCCACACTCCATGATTTGCTTCAACATAATCTATCTTTAGCTATTTTGATTTGATATTTGCCTTGCCCACATTCATACAATTCCACTGAATAAAGTAAATATTTCTTCTAGACCATACTATGCTGAAGGTCAGCCTGTGGATACAACATTATTTTCAGTTATATATATTCGCACACAATATTTTCTTGAACATTCTAAGTGGATTTGACTGCCCTATCAACTGTAGAGAGACTTTTCATATAATTGATGGTTATATCTTGCACCTTCAATGTCTTCCAACTCTGCATAACTTCACAGTGTAGGAGCTTTATCAGAACTTACAAAGAAAATTAAAAAACTCAGTAACTCCATCAGCCTGAAGAGTTGATGAACTCCAGAATGGCTGAAGCAACGACTGATTCAAGAAACATGTCCACATATTCTCATCTTGTCACCCCCACTTCCACAGGAGGGGAAGGAGGGAGATAATCTGTACATTGGTTGAAATCTACTTCAGGGACACATGTGTTTTGGCATAAGGTTTGAGTCAAATCAAAACAAAATGTGAAAGAAAGTTGTCCTTGATACGAATCAAAGGCCACTAGCCAAAGACATTGGTATTGGGGCAATGAGTGGCAACATTAGTATGAACCATTCCCATGGGCAATTTGGAGTGCAATCCTTCATTACTTCAGATGTACTAATCATAATTTCACATGACCTAGCTGTAAGTTTCACAGTACTTCTCTTATAACATCAGCTGGAATATCTTTCTGCGAATGACAACAGAGATGGAGTCACCTTTGATGAGGAAATTAATATCATAATATCACATTTATATTATTATTATTGAACTGCAACCCCATTCAGCCATCACCCCTGTGCTCGCTGACCTACACGGGCTCCTGGTCCAGCAATGCCTTAAATTTAAAATTCTCATCCATATGTTCAAGTCCCTCTATGGCCTTGCACATCCCGAGCTCTGTAACCTCCTCCAGCCCTACAACCAACAACAAGAACAACAACAACTTGTATTTATATAGCGCCTTTAATGTAGTAAAACATCCCAAGGCGCTTCACAGGAGTGTTTTAAGACAAAAAATTTGACACCGAGCCACATAAGGATAAATTAGGGCAGGTGACCAAAAGCTTGGTCAAAGAGGTAGTTTTTAAGGAGCGTCTTAAAGGAGGAAAGAGAGGTAGTGAGGTAGAAAGGTTTAGGCAGGGAATTCCAAAGCTTAGGGCCTAGGCAACAGAAGGCACAGCCACCAAAGGTTGAGCGATTATAATCAGGGATGCTCAAGAGGGCAGAATTAGAGGAGTGCAGATATATCGGGGGTGTTGTGGGGCTGAAGGGGATTTCAGAGATAGGAAGGGGCGAGGCCATGGAGGGATTTGAAAACAAGGATGAGAATTTTGAAATCGAGGCACTGCTTAACCGGGAGTCAATGTAGGTCAGCGAGCACAGGGAAGATGGGCGAACGGGACTTGGTGCGAGTTAGGACACAGGCAGCCGAGTTTCGGATGGCTTCAAGTTTACGTAGGGTGGAATGTGGGAGGCCAGCCAGGAGTGCATTGGAATAGTCAAGTCTAGAGGTAACAAAGGCATGGATGAGGGTTTCAGCAGTGGATGAGCTGAGGCAAGGGCAGAGATGGGCGATGTTACGGAGATGGAAGTAGATGGTCTTTGTTATGCTGTGGATATGTGGTCGGAAGCTTATTTCAGGGTCAAATATGAAACCAAGGTTGTGAACAGTGTGGTTCAGCCTCAGACAGATGTTAGGGAAAGGGTGTAGTCAGTGGCTAGGGGACGGAGTTTGTGGCGGGGATCGAAAACAATGGTTTTGATCTTCCCAATATTTAATTGGAGAACATTTTTGCTCATCCAGAACTATATGTTGGACATGCAGTCTGACAATTTAGACACCGTGGATTAGACACCTTGGAGGGGTCGAGAGAAGTGGTAGTGAGGTAGAGCTGGGTGTCGTCTGCATACATGTGGAAACAGACGCTGTGTTTTCGGATGATGTCGCCAAGGGGCAACATGTAGATGAGAAATAGGAGGGGGCCAAGGATAGATCCTTAGGGGACGCCAGAGGTAATGATCCAGAGGTAATGATGCGGGAGCGGGAAGAGAAGCCGTTGCAGGTGATTCTCTGGTTACAATTAGATAGATAAGAATGGATCCAGGCGAGTGCAGTCCCACCCAGCTGGACGACGGTGGAGAGGCATTAGAGAAGGATGGAGTGGTCAACCATGTCAAAAGCTGCAGACAAGTCAAGAAGGACGAGGAGGGATAGTTTACCTTTGTCACAGTCATAAAGGATGTCATTTGTGACTTTGATGAGAGCCGTTTCGATACTGTGGCAAGGGCTGAAACCTGATTGGAGGGTTTCAAACATGGAACTATGGGAAAGATGGGCACAGATTTGGGAGGCAACAACACATTCAAGGATTTTGGAGAGGAAAGGGAGGTGGAGATAGGACGGTAGTTTGCAAGGACGGAGGGATCAAGGGTTGGTTTTTTGAGGAGAGGGATGATGACGGCAGATTTGAGGGAGAGGGGGACAGTACCTGAGGAGAGAGAACCGTTAACAATATCAGCTAACATGGGAGCCAGAAAAGGAAGTTGGGTGGTCAGCAGTTTGGTGGGAATAGGGTCGAGGGAGCAGGAGGTGGGTCTCATGGACAAGATGAGTGCAGAGAGGTCACGAGGGGAGATCGGAGAGAAACTGGAGAAAGATGTGAGTTCAGGGCTAGGGCAGGGGAAAACCTTAGAGGAAGTTTGGCCTGGTGGGCTAGGGGAATGAAGGGAAGTGGCAGAGGGAGCTGAACAGATGGTCTCAATCTTAGAGACAAAGAAGTCCATGAGCTCCTCACACTTGTTATTGGAGGTGAGGGTGGAGGAGACAGGGGAGAGGGGTTTAAGAAGATGGTTAGCAGTAGAGAATAGAAGCCGGGGTTTATCTTTGCATTCCAGAGTGATTCTGGAATGGTGAGCAATTTTGGCAGATGAGAGCAGGGCCCGATAATGCTTTATGTGGTCCAGCCAGATCTGGCGGTGAATGGCTAAACCAGTTGTCTGCCATATCCATTCAGGTCTGCGTTCCTTGGACTTAAGGGAGCGAAGATGAGAGCGTACCGGGGGAATGGCCAGGGTGAGAGAGTGTAATTGTTTTAATAGGGGCTGGGGCATCAATGCTGGTGGTGAGGGTGTGGTTGAGCAGATCGGTAGCTGCAGAAATGTCATGGTGAATGGAGGGTCAGAGGCTGGATAGTTGGGATATCTTTAGTGCAGCTGTAAGAGAGTTGGGAGAGAGTTTTTTCCAGGGCGGACACAGAAGAATGTAGGGTTGCGGGGGGGCGGGGGGGGGCGGGCGGGCGGGGTGGTGGGCTGGAAGGGGGATGTGGATGGAGAGCAATATGAGGAAATGGTCAGAGATGGCCTTATCTGCTGTTGACATGATGGGAGTAGCGAGGCCACGAGAGATGGCAAGGTCGAGTGGTTGGCCGTGAATATGGGTTGGGGAGTTTACATGGAGGGCGAGATTAACGGAGGATAGGAGGCTAGATAACTCAGAGGACAGAGAGCATGATGAATTGAGATGGAGGTTGAAATCACTGAGGATGAGAAGTTGTTCAGTGCAGAGGCTGAGGGAGGAGAACAGTTAAGATATCTCAGTTATAAAAATTTTATGGTACTTGGGTGGGAGGTAGAGAACAAGAATTTTAAATGAGAGGCGAGAGGGGTGGAATAAGGTGAGATGCTCAAAGGAGGATAAACTGCCGGAGGAATAGGGGGACAGACCAAGGGACAAACCCTCCGAGAACTCTGCATTCCTCTAATTCTGGCCATTTGTGCATCCCCGATTTCCTTCGCCCCACAATGGGTGGCCGCGCCTTTAGCTGTCTAGGACCTTAACTCTGGAATTCCCTCCCTAAACCTTGCCATCTCTCTACCTTTTTCTCTTCTTTAAAGACATTCCTTAAAAACAACCTCTTTGACCAAGCTTTTGGTCACCTGTCCTAATATCTCCTTATGTGGCTTAGTGTCAAATTTTGTCTGATAACTCTCCTGTGAAGTGCCTTGTGACATTTTACTATGTTAAAGACGCTATATAAATACAAGTTGATGTTGGATATTTTCCTCAGAGGTGGGAAGGAAAGGCATGTGCAGTTTTATCAGGGACAAAGGCAGTACTGAAGTAACCATTGGGGACTCTGCTGCATCCAGGCTATATTTCCGTGGGGCTGCCCTCTCTCATCTACTATAACTTTGGTGGAAGAGCTGTGGAAACCCGGAAAAACAACATAAATGGGGAGAACGCATGTGGAAATGCACCCCTCTGTGCCTTCAATGCTCTGCAGCAGAATTGGAGAATGAGGAAGGGACTATGAACCCTTTATAACCTATGGTGGAGGTATCACTATCTGACACTAAGGAGATACTGACAGATTGGAATAATGTTGAATTAAGTTAATGCGGCATTAGCTTTTTATTACCGTACTTAAAAGACACTTGTGGGTGTGATACAATGACTGCCAGAGTGCTCATATTATCAAGGCAGTAAATTGTTGAGTGGAACCATCCTTTGGAGCAAGACCAGAAAATTCTGGCAGAAGGCTCCCTAATATATTTGGATGGACAAGTGCATTGGTTCCTAAGCAGTTACTTTTAATCATTGTTTTGATAGCCACATGGCTGATGCCTTTGTCATCATGGCCCGTATTTTCCGATGCCTACGGTTGTGTACAGGCCCGTAAGGACATAGGAAATGCACTGAAAACCGGCAATTCCAATCTGTCAAGAACCTCCGCCCGCTGAAATCACTTAAAAATCTTACGCCTGGTAAAAGCCTGATTACCAGCATGAGTTGAAATTTTTTTTTTTTAAGTTTTCACTCATTTATAATTTAAAAATACTTTAAAAAAAGGTAAGTTTATTTTAGCCCCATAAAAAACTTTAATTATTTTTTTCAAAAAATTAAATTTTTGTTTAAAATATTTAATTTAATGTAATTTTAACTCATTTTAAAAACGTGATTAAAAAAAATATTATTTAATGTTTTGATGTGTTTTTGGGGTGATCTCCATTCATACTTTTGACGGGTCTATCTATCAAAAGTATGAAGGGGGATTCCCTTCTTTCATTGGCTCACTTGGCCCACGTGATCCCAGGGGCGCTTGCGAACTGCCTGCGCCTCTGGGATACATGGGTCCTGCACATTTCAAGTTGGAGAGGCCCCGCATCAGAAGTGTCCGGACCTCTGGAGCCCTCAGGTAAGAGCGTAGATTTTTTTTCCGATAGGAGGCATTCGCATGCAGGAAGCCACCTATCAGAAACTACGGGCCAATGAGTCCAAATTAAAATTGTTAAATCCTCTTATTTAGGCACTAATAGAAACCAGGAGAAGAATTGGAGGAGGTGACTAAAGGTGAGGTCAAAAAAATAGGTTTTAAGGAGACGTTGAAGGGAAGGAGAAGTTAAACAAAGTGGAGGTGTTTGGAAGGAGAATTCCAGACAGCAGAACTATAATTGCTGAAGATTTTGCTCCTCGAGAGAGGAGAGTCGCACTGTGGCTCAGATGTGAATTAGATATAGAGCTGAAGGAGATTGTGGGGGTTGGTGAAGCAAGACCGTGGAGGGATTTGTAGATGAGAATGAGGATTTTGAAGTCACTGGGTTGGGATTGGCAGTGGAGATTATTGAGGACAAAGGTGGTGGGCCAGCAGAATTTAGTATGGATTAGGATGTGGGCAGATGAGTTGGACCTTGTGTAGGATGGAGTCAACATCTCCTTAAAACAGATTGTAAAAGCTTCTATAGGTATGTAAAAGGAAAAGACTGGCGAAGATAAATGTAGATCCTTTACAGTCAGAGACGGGAGAATTTATAATGGGGAATGAGGAAATGACAGAGAAATTAAATAAATACTTTATTTTTGTCTTCACGGAGAAAGACACAAAAAACCTCCCAGAAATACAAGAAAACCAAGGGTGTGGCGAGAATGAGGAACTTAAAGAAATTATTATTAGTAAAAAAACAGTACTAGCAAAATTAATGGGACTAAAAGTCGATAAATCTCAAGGACCGGATGACCTACATCCTAACGTTTTGAAAGAGGTGGCCTTGGGATAGTGGACGCATTGGTTGTCATCTTCCAAAATTCTATAGATTCTGGAACGGTTCCTGCAGATTGGAGGATAGCAAATGTAACCCCACTATTTAAGAAAGGAGGGAGAGAGAAAACGGGGAACTACAGCCCTGTTAGCCTCACATCAGTAGTTGGGAAAATGCTGGAATCTATTAAAAAGTATGCAATAACTGGGCACTTAGAAACTAATAGTAAGATTGGGCAGAGTCAACAGGGATTTATGAAAGTGAAATCCTGTTTGAAAAACCTATTGGAGTTCTTTGAGGATGTAACTAGTGGAGTAGACAAAGGGGAACTGGTAGATGTGGTGTTTTTGGATTTTCAGAAGGCCTTCGATAAGGTCCCACACAAGAGGTTGGTGAACAAAATTAGGGCACATGGAATTGGGGGTAATATACTAGCATGGATTGAGAATTGGTTAACAGACAGAAAACAAAGAGTAGGGGTAAACGGGTCTTTTTCAGGACGACAGGCTGTCACTAGTGGGATATCGCAAGGATCGGTGCTTGGGCCCCAGCTATTCACAATCTATATCAATGATTTGGATAAGGGGACTAAATGTAACATTTCTAAATTTGCTGATGACACAAAGCTAGGTGGCAGTGTCAGTTGTGAAGAGGATGTGAAGAGGCTTCAAGGGGATCTCTACAAGCTCAGTGAGTGGGCGAGAACATGGCAGATGGATTATAATGTGGATAAATGTGACGTTATCCACTTTGGTAGAAAAAACAGAAAGGCAGGGTATTTCCTAAATGGTGAAAGATTGGGGAATGCAGATGCTCAAAGGGACCTGGGTGTCCTTGTACATGAGTCACTGAAAGTGAATGTGCAGGTGCAGCAAGCCATTAGGAAGGCAAATGGTATGTTGGCCTTCATTACAAGAGGATTTGAGTACAGGAGTAAAGAAGTCTTACTACAATAATATAGGGTCTTGGTGAGACCACACCTGCAGTACTGTGTACAATTTTGGTCTCCTTACCTAAGGAAGGATATACTTGCCATAGATGGAGTGCAACGAAGGTTCACGACATTGATTCCTGGGTTGGCGGGACTGTCATATGAGAAGATATTGAGTAAACTAGGTTTGTATTCTCTTGAATTCAGAAGAATGAGAGGGGATCTCATTGAAACATACAAAATTATTACAGGGCTTGATAGGATGGATGCTGGGAGAATGTTTTCCTTGGCTGGGGAGTCTAGAACTAGGGGCCACAGCCTCAGGATAAAGGGTAGGCCATTCAGGACTGAGATGAGAAGAAATTTCTTCATACAGAGGGTGGTGAATCTTTGGAATTCTCTACCCCAGAGGGCTGTGGAGGCTCCGTCATTGGGTATATTCAAAACAGAAGTCGATAGATTTCTGACTCGTAAGGGCATCAAGAGATATGGCGATAGGGCCGGTGAATGGAGTTGAGGCAGAAGATCAGCCATGATCTCATTGAATGACGGAGCAGGCTCGAAGGGCCGAATGGCCTACTCCTGCTCCTAGTTCTTATGTTCTTACCTCTTTGACCTCACCTTTGGGCACCACCTCCAATTCTTCTCCCAGTTTCTATCAGTGAGAAAAATATACTTTAGACTACATTTGTTGTGGCAATGAAATTTTGAAACAGTATGCCTAAAAATGTTGCTAACACTTTTTAAGGGATTCACAGTCAATAAGTGTCCAAATAGGAACGGATTTGTGTTTATTGAGTCTGAGTATGATTTGACAAGCATCCCTAATGCAAAGAGAGCTTTGTTACAACATAGAATGCAAAGTGTCAGAAAATGCACTCAGCTGCTTGTGTCCTATGAGAATAAAGCTGTGGGTAGATCTGTCACCAGTGGATTACTCATTGGTTTTTGGTTTGTAGACTATTCCAATTTGTTACTAGCTGACAGGGAGAAATTTCACTGGCATGATCAAGAGTTATTCTATGAAAGCAATAGTCACTGCAAGAGTTTATTTCAAGTATGTTATCTTAGGGATCATTTGTAAAGTAGCTGCACTGAGTAATGCTTACGGTTTCCAGAGACATTATTGCTGGAAATTGACTGCAAAGAAGGATGTGCAACTTGTGGGAACGACATTATTTTCAGCTTTGAATTGTGAGCAGACAGCTCCTCTGTCCTCATGAAGAGGTGTTACTTTTGTAGAATTCACCATAGTGTGTGGAAAATAATACACTAAGTGGAAGAATTGATTTTCAGTTTTAATCATCGCGTTCCTGATTCGGCAAGTGAAACGATCCTCCACATACAAAAATGCTTACCCTTCTCCCATCTGAGTCAAACACTAAGTGCAACTGCGTTCTTACATTTTGGATATCCATATTTTTGTTGGCCTTGTTTAATCTATAAGAGCATTTAGAGATGCCTTTTAACCCGATAGTAATAAACTACTAATTACCAAAGATAAATAACATTCACACTTCTAAACTGAAAATCAGAAGTACAATAAGAACAATTCTTGACATTAAGTGGATAATGATTAATGATCGCTGTATCTCAAAGTCAAGCAAATAAGGGAAAAAAGCCTTTAATCAAACAATTATGCAAGAAGCAACATATCTGAGGTCATTAAAAGCGTTGAGCCTACTAAGTGCACTGATAATTCCTGACATACTAGCCATAGATCTGAAGAGAAAATGTTGATGTCTTTCACTTAGCTTAGCCCGGTTTAAATCCTACTGATTCTGTGAACGCTGATTGGCCTTTAAAGATACACACTATACGTGACCTTCCTGAAAAAGTGGAGAGCTGATTCAGTAAATTTTAGCAGAATGAGAGTCTCCAAGCACGTATTTAAATTAATTTGATCCCACAAACCATTCGAAATGTAATGAACTTGAATCTTGTTGCCTAAGACAACCCCAGTAGACATGCTGCTTGCCTTGATGAAAAGCTGCGCAAGCCAGGCTTTTATTTTCATCTCTGTTATCTTTGAGCAAATTTATTTCTATATTTAGAATAGACAATGTTAAGTCTGTGTGTTCTAGTTATTGTTAATAAGAATCACTGCACACAGACCACAGGAATAAATTCAACAGGTCTTTACTAGTCGAAGGTCAGGCTGAACTGCCCAATAAATCATTACACAGCACTTATATACCGGTGTGGTCACCACCGGTATTACAGTATACAGCAGCCAAGATAAAGTAGTGCATCTCTTAAAATAGTTCTCTTAAAGGTGGAACGGTTACATACACCACAGACAAGGGCTGATATTCTTGATCAGAAACCTTTATGAAAAAGTAAGCTTGCATAAATGACATGCGAAAGTGTCAACAGATTAATTATTCATGCTTAAAGTATTCCTACTCCTCAAAAAGAAGTGTTAGAAACAGTTGTGATAAGTTGGAGAAAAGGCAATCAGACTTGTTAAGATGTTATTAAATGTCATGAAGGAGCAACTGGTGTTGCTTTTTGCAGCTACAGAGGCACATCAAAAGGCAAATATTTTATGGAATTTCAGACATAGTGTAAATGATTATTACAAATGCAAAGAGTTACGAATAGCAGAGAGCAGGGAGAGAGTTTCTTTGACTATGACCAGTGCCAGAGATATTGTGGTGAAGAAGAGCGAGATCCAGGGAGATAGAGGACATAAAGCATTCGTGAATGATAACAGGATATTTCTCTACCGCAATAGTGTCAGCGACCTGGGCATGGCAGAGGAGCAGTGCCGAAGGAGGTTGAGGAACACCAAGGAGGCTGTGATGCAGGTGTTCCCCTTAGTCCACAAAGACCTGTAAGGACAGTCAGTCACCTGAAGTGCACTACCAGTGGCCGTGAATGTCACCAGTGTACTAAAATGTTAAGCCACAGGGATCTTCCAGCCGTCTACAGAGGAGACCTCGGAAATGGCTGACTTTGTTCTGTATCATTCCATTAAGACAGTAACTAAAATCTTGCATTCCACTGTGTACATCTCTGCAAGAACCAGCTGCTGTAGGTGGGGGACAAATACTTGAGGTTCTCACTGCCCAGTTCTTGCAGTGAGCTCTGCAATTCAGCACTATTATCTTCTATTGGATATATTTTCAAAACTGCAATTTGCCATTTGTGTTTATCTTTTCCTGCATTTTGCAGAGGTTTGTTTGTTTGGCTTTTTTGGAAAACTTGTACTTTATTTTCTGCACAAGGAAGGTGATAGATAACAAGATATCGTAACAGAGGTTTTTTGTTCAGTTGGGCAGTATTAGTAGTGTAAGTGTTGAATATATTTTTTGTTGAATATATAAGCTTGTGGGTTCAAGTCCCACTCCAAGGACTTGAGTACATAAATCTAGGCTGACACTCCAGTGTAGTGCTGAGGGAAGTGCTGCACTGTCGGAGGTGCTGTCTTTTGGATGAGACGTTAAACCGAGGTTCCGTCTGCTCTCTTAAGCGGATGTAAACGATCCCATGGCACTATTTCAAAGAAGAGCAGGGGAGTTATTTCCGGTGTCCTGGCCAATATTTATCCCTCAATCAACATAACAAAAACAGATTATGTGGTCATTATCACATTGCTGTTTGTGGGAGCTTGTTGTGTGCAAATTGGCTGCCACTTTTCCCACAGTACCACAGTGACTACACTCCAAAAGTACTTCATTGACTGTAAAGTGCTTTGAGACGTCCAGTGGTCGTGAAAGGCGCTATATAGATGCAAGTCTTTTTATATTTTGCTCCTTGTGTGTCATGGCTGTGCCCTATTACAAAGTGCTCCTCTATGTGCGGGGGTTGCCATTTGTGGAGCTGTAGGTGATTTTTTTTTTTTTTAAAAGACCTGCCACCTGTATCTGTAACTAATGCTAAAGGAAGTGCATCAGTGTCAGGACTCTCTGGTGCTCAGGGCTTTTTGAGGTTGCATCTAATTGTGTATGGCTACGTGATGGCTGCAGACATGAGTGTCAACTGATTGGAACTGTGCGACTTTGTGCTTGCTACTGCTGGGGGCGTTTCCCCACAATGCCCATTTATCTTTGTGAGCACAAACACTGGGAATCTCCCTTTTGTGGTTGCCTGTAACTGCAACTCAGAGTTTTGCGCCCATGTCAGCAGTATGATAATTCATAAAAAATGCTCCTATTGCGCCAGTGGCCTACATAACTGAGATATTCACTGTAGATGCTGTTGTAGTTACAATTTAGTCATCTGTTGCTCCATAACATCAGTCATGCAGTGTACATCAGGTTGCTAGAGTTCACTACTCTACCCACACCACCTTTCAATATTGTGTACAAGGAAGCAAATGATTCTACTGTATTTAAAAGCAGAGACTAAGAGACCATATTGTCATACAGTGCGGTATAGGCAGAAACATATTGGGCGGGATTTTCCGACCTCCACGGGTGGGTACGAGGTGTGTACGCACTAGTAGGGGCCTCGCAAGTGCCGGTTTCAGGCATGCCAAGCGCATACGCTAAAACCCGACACTTCCGATCTGTCAAGAATCCTCTTGACAGATCGGATGCCTGCCCTGGAGAAGGGCCTTCGTGGGCAGGGAGTTCCACTTTCTGCACAACCTCCACCCGCTGAAAACCTTTAAATATCTTACACCTGGCAAAAGCAAGCATAATGTCTGTTTTTACCAGCATAAGAGTTTAAAAAAATAAAAAACATAAAAAAATTTCACTCATTTATAATTAAAAAGTACTTTTAGAAAAGGTGTTTATTTTTAGCCCTGTAAAAAACTTTAATTATTTTTTCAAAAAATTAAATTTTTGTTTAAAATATTTAATTTAATGTAATTTTAACTAATTTAAAATACGTGATTTTTAAAAAAAATGTATTTAATGTTTAACTTTTTTTAAAGTGATTCCCATTCATACTTTCGCCAGATCTGTGCGTAGAGACCTGTCAAAAGTGTGAAGAGGGATTCCCTTCTTTGATTGGTGCACCATGGCCCATGTGATCCCAGGGGCACTTGCGAACCACCTGCGCCCCTGGGATACCTGGGCCTCTGCCCGGACCAGCAGAGGCCCAGGATCGCAAGTCTCGGGACCTACGGATCCAGCAGGTAAGTCCGTAGATTTTTTCTGATCGGAGGCATCCTCACGCAGGAAGCCTCCGATCGGAAATTCAGCACCAGTAGGGTCTGCCCTATATTAGCCAGTCTCTATTAATTACCACCACTGCTTCTGATCAGTGCCTTTTTCTGAGCTTCTTCATTCTCATTGGTGTCAACTTCCCCTTCAGTGTGTGTGACTATTCTGGCATCTCCTTCAATTGGGGGTGATGATAAATGGCTATAGTTGATGATTAGGTATGTGCGTTTTCTTTCAGTTTAGCTGGGTTCATATAGCTTCTGTTGAATCTGTGAACTAAATGTACGTAAGCATACTTATGCATTTATGTACTACACTGCCCTTTATTCATTTGTGTAGATACAACTCAAACCTGCTTCTGTCTGTTTTGCAATCTTACTCATTTAAATCCCTCCATCTTCTGACCTATTCTTTGTAACTTTTCCTATTTTTCTCTTTTCTCTTTTCTATGCTGCTTCTCCCTTTCGTTCTTTCTGCTTCCTTATATTGGTCCAGATTTAGCGGTAGAAATAACGGTGAGGCTATCAGTGCTGACCGTTATTAAGGAGTAAATCGGACAGCAACTTCCAGCGACCACACATGCGCAGTTAAATGTGGAAATTGGGAAGTTTCTGTCCGAGTTGCCCTGCTCCTTGAGAAGCTTCGCTGTAACAGTATCTCACTGAGAGACTCACCATTGAAATGCATGGAAGTGCTTGAATATGCAGTACTAAGGTGATAACACTAAACATGGCAGAAAATGTTAGGGCTTGTTCATTCCAGTGTAAGTGACTTTTTAACGGCATGAGATGTCTTAATTACTGCCAAACAACCTCTCTGGCACTGAAAGTGCATTTTTAACAGTTTAGAGTCTCTTCTTCAGAATTTAATAATAGTTGAAAATTTTAAAAATTAAAATTAAAATGTATTTGGCATTGAATTAACTGTTCTAACTTACACTTCCTGCTTCAGACTCTATGGGCTGGATTTTACTTACCGAGACGAGTTAGGAGCGGGACTGCTGCCTTCTGGGTTCTAGTCCCACCCCCAGTGACGTCTGATGCACAGGCGCTATTTTCCCCTGATTGGCCTTGTTAGGCCCGCCCTGCGGGCATGCTGGCCAATTAAGGGAAAGCCGGTGTCAGATGACATTAGTTGATGCTTCATCTGCCGGTTTTCTTAAAGGGACATGAACCATTTATTTTTGACAGATGATCTGTCAATGTTTGACAGCATTGAGTTGCTGTCAAACACTGACAATCACTGTACAAAGGTGAGCCCTTGCACCCAGGCTCTCCAATGACTCTCTCCTTAGGATAAAACAGATGGCAGCTGCATGTGAGGGTACAAAAGCGATCTGTCACTTCTCCCAATGAGGTGAGGCCACACAAACCTACAGAAAAATCTAAACAGATTAAAAATGACTTTCCCAGCATTTCCTTACCTCTGATATTCACCAGTGCCCCATTGGTTGCTTCACACCACTTCTGCAGCTGTCATCTATACACAAACATTACAACAGACCCAAAGCCGCCTCACTTACCCTGGCGGGGAATCCGACGTCAGGAAGCCCCCAGCAGAAGTCACAAAATGAGAAAAAGTCTCTTAACTGCCTGTTACCTACCTGCCGCACTTCTCCTTTAAATACCACCCCGTGAGCGGAGGTCGACCCGGTTTGCGACCCGTGAGCCTATAGCTGACATCACTTGTGACAGCCTCGCAGGGTGCAGCCAAATTTCTGCAGTGGGTCGCTAAGGCGTCACGGCGCACAGTGATGGTGTCATCGCCGGTGGCGCAGCGGGCCGGGTGCTACCGGCGGAGGCACGCCGCTATCAGGTAGCGCCTCAGCATTGCCCTGCCGAATTTCTCAGGAGGCGTTTTTTTCAGACCCCCCGGGCGATAAGCTCTTTGTGCCCCCTTAGCACCCCCCCCCCAAGAGGCGCCAATGGCAGGCACAAAGGAGCCAAATTTCTAGCCCACGTTTGAATGAGATCACCTCTCATTCTTCTAAACTCCAGAGAGTATAGGCCCATTCTGTTCAATCTTGTTCAGCTCTACGCAGTCCTGTTCAGCTGAAGCCTGTACATCTGAACAACACAGCCCTGTTCAAGAACTGATGCCAATGTCCTCTTACACCAACTCTCCTAAACACATTTAACTCCTTTATATTTTGGTTACTGAAGAAAAGAACCAACTTGCATTTATGTAGCACCTTTCAGGACATCGGGATATCCCAAAGTGCTTCACAGCCAATAAAGTTAGGAAACGCGGCAGAACATTTGCACACAGCAGGGTCCCACAAACACCAATGAGATATTGACCTGATGATCTGGATTTTTTTAAGTGATGTCGGTTGAGGGATAAACATTGGCCAGAACTTCCCTGTTCTTCTTCGAATAGTGCCATGGGAGCATTTACGTCTACCTAAGAGGCCCTTGATTTAATGTCGCATCTGAAAGATGATACCTGAAAGGGAGTGTACTATAGGCCCCCGAACAGTCAGGGGGAGATAGAGGAACAGATATGTAGGCAAATCTCAGAGAAGTGCGAAAATAATAGGGTAATAATAGTGGGGGATTTCAACTTCCCCAATATTAATTGGGATAGTCAGAGTGTGAAAGGCTTAGAGGGTGCAGAATTCTTAAAGTGCATCCAGGAGAGCTTTTTGAGCCAACATGTAGAAAGTCCTACAAGAGAGGGGGCGGTACTGGACCTAATTCTAGGGAATGTAGCCGGGCAAGTGGTGGAAGTGTCAGTAGGAGAGCATTTTGGCGACAGTGACCATAATTCGGTGAGATTTAAGGTGGTCATGGAACAAGACAAAGACAGCCCGGAAATAAGGGTTCTAAATTGGGGGAAGGCCGATTTTAATATGATAAGGCAGGATCTGGCCAAAGTGGACTGGGAGCAAATACTTATAGGAAAATCCACATCAAAGCAGTGGGAGACTTTCAGAAGGGAAATAGAGAGAGTACAACGCCAACATGTTCCCGTAAAGGTCAAGGGTGGGACCAACAAGCAAAGGGAACCTTGGATGACAAGGGATATACAAAAATGCATTAGGAAAAAAAAGGGGGCTTTTGGCAGTTACAAAAGACTTAAGACGGAGGAAGCCCTAGAGGAGTATAAAAAGTGCAGGAGCATACTTAAAAAAGAAATTAGGAGAGCGAGGAGGGGCCATGAAATAACACTGGCGAGCAAAATAAAGGAAAATCCTAAGATGTTTTATAAGTATATTAAAGGCAAGAGGATAACCAGGGAAAGGGTAGGGCCCATTAGGGACCAAAGTGGCAATCTGTGTGTAGAGCCAGATGATGTAGGCGGGGTTTTAAATGAATTTTTTGCATCTGTGTTCACTATGGAGAAAGACGATGTAGACATAGAAATCGGGCAAGGGGACTGTGATATACTTGAACATATTAGCATCGAGAGGGAAGAGGTACTAGCGGTTTTAGCAGGCCAAAAAGTGGATAAATCCCCAGGCCCGGACGAGATGTATCCCAGGCTGCTGTGTGAGGCAAAGGAGGAGATTGCAGGGGCTCTGACACAAATTTTCAGAACCTCTCTGGCCACAGGGGATGTACCAGAGGACTGGAGAACAGTGAATGTAGTACCATTATTCAAGAAGGGTAGCAGGGATAAACCAGGGAATTACAGGCCAGTGAGCCGAACATCTGTGGTAGGGAAATTATTGGAAAAGATTATGAGGGACAAAATTAGTCTCCACTTGGAGAGGCAAGGATTAATCGGGGATAGTCAGCATGGCTTTGTCATGGGTAAATCATGTCTGACCAATCCGATTGAATTTTTTGAGGGGGTGACTAGGTGTGTGGATGAAGGGAATGCTGTGGATGTGGTATACATGGACTTCAGTAAAGCTTTTGACAAAGTCCCGCATAGGAGACTGGTCAAGAAGGTAAGAGCCCATGGGATCCAGGGTGCCTTGGCACGTTGGATCCTAAACTGGCTGAGTGGCAGGAGGCAGAGGGTGATGGTCGAAGGTTGCTTTTGTGACTGGAGGCCTGTGTCCAGTGGGGTACCTCAGGGATCGGTGCTGGGTCCCTTGCTGTTTGTGATCTACATAAATGATTTGGAGGAGAATGTAAAAGGTATGATCAGTAAGTTCGCAGATGACACGAAAATTGGTGGGGTGGTAAATTGCGAGGAGGAAAGCCTCAGGCTACAGGACGATATAAACGGGTTGGTCAGATGGGCGGAAAAGTGGCAAATGGAATTTAACCCTGAAAAGTGCGAGGTGATGCATTTTGGACGGACAAATAAGGCAAGGGAATACACAATGAGTGGTAGGACCCTAGGAAGTACAGAGGGTCAGAGGGACCTTGGTGTACATGTACATAGATCCCTGAAGGCAGCGGAACAGGTAGATAAGGTGGTTAAAAAGGCATATGGGATACTTGCCTTCATTAGCCGAGGCATAGAGTATAAGAGCAGGGAGGTTATGATGGAGCTGTACAAAATGCTGGTAAGGCCACAGCTGGAGTACTGTGTGCAGTTCTGGTCGCCTCACTATAGGAAGGATGTGATTGCTTTGGAGGGGGTGCAGAGGAGATTCACCAGGATGTTACCTGGGATGGAGCGCCTCAGCTATGAAGAAAGACTAAACAGGCTGGGGTTGTTTTCCTTGGAGCAAAGAAGGCTGAGGGGGGACCTGATTGAGGTGTACAAAATGATGAGGGGCATAGATAGGGTAGATAAAGAGGAACTTTTCCCCTTAGTAGGGGGGTCAATAACAAGGGGGCATAGATTCAAGGTAAGGGGCAGGCGGTTTAGAGGGGATTTGAGGAGGAACTTTTTCACCCAGAGGGTGGTTGGAGTCTGGAACTCGCTGCCTGAAAGGGTGGTAGAGGAAGGAACCCTCACAACATTCAAGAAGCATTTGGATGAGCACTTGAAATGCCATTGCATACAAGGCTATGGACCAAATGCTGGAAAATGGGATTAGATTGGACAGGGCTTGATGGACAGCGCAGACACGATGGGCCGAAGGGCCTCTTTCTGTGCTGTATAACTCTATGACTCTATGACCTCCAACAATGCAGGACTCCCTCAGTACTGCACTGGAGTATCAACTGAGATTGTGCTGGAGTGGTACTTGAACCCACATCTTGTGATTCAGATGCGAAGGCTGATATCTAGTTAGCTTAAGGCAGTGGGAGTAATCTTATCTTCAAGGTCCTGCTCTGAGAGGGGCACCCAAAGCCTTTATAGGGCTGAAGTTTAAAGGAAAAACAAAAGTCTTCATTCTCCTCAGGGAATGGAGGAGCAGGATTCTTAAGGTAATCAATCCCACTGGAACATATATTTTGTCTCTTAGAACACTTCAGGAGGCCTAGAACAAAAGCCATTCCTGCTCTCAGCGGATGTAGCAATTTTTGACCCTATCATGCAGAAGCTGGGTGGAAATTGTGGGTTGTCTGGGAATGCCTCCAGACATGCTCCAAAGATTGAGATTAATGTAACTGGGTGATCCTAAAAGGCGCCTCTCCACCCCTGCCTGTTGTATCTATGCTTTAATGCGTTCAATCAAGCATGTAGATACGTCGAATTAAATCAGAGTCAGGCAGACAGGCTTCTAACTGTGATCTTTACTTTGTTGGTAAAATGGCTGACTGCAGCTTTCCTGGGTAATTCCCATAATGAAATGCACATTACATTACCGTATTAACTGGTGTTAAACTCGCACATTACATTACCGTATTGACTGGTGTCTAACTCGCAATCAATACACGACATCCCCCTTTTCCTTGGAAACAAACTTGCAGTTTACAAACAGTTGCTTACAATAACACTGCATAACTTATTTGGTTTATGAACTTTTTACAAACTTGTGTCTTACCACACAACTAAATAATTCCCAGGTTTAAACATTTAACATCACCCATGCAGTTCTCGCACAGTTTATGTTGTGACATAATCAGACAGTCTTTGGGGTTGTCTTTTAACCCTTTGAGGTCTGGCTGTATTGGGTATGTCTGACATGTTGGTGTCAGTGGGTATTGCTTGTGTCACAGTGGTATGTGTGTCAGGGTCTACTATACTGTCCTCAGTCCCTTGTGTTTCCTCCTGCTCATGGAGTGTCTCCTTTGGTCCATTGGTTCTGTATTTCTTCACAAACGTAGTTTTTCTCGAGTAGCGTGCTCCTTCTGGAGATTCCACTACTACTTGACTCCCTGTTTCACTCAAAACTTTATGCGGTGTGGCATTAAAAGGAGTGGTGAACTTGTCCACTTTGTCCTGCCGGACCAGCACCGTGTCACCAACTTCCACCTCTGATTATTGTGCTCTCCGCTATTCATCTGTGTGCAGTTTGGACTTGCCTTTTTGTTCTGCGTCCCGGTCACGTACTTCCATGTCTGCGCGCGACTCTGTGATGTCTGGCAGCTTTCCTCTCATTTTCCGTTTAAAGAGCAGCTCTGCCGGGCTCTTTCCTGTCGTGGCATGGTCAATGCTCCTGTACACAGTCACATATTTTCTAAGTTCATGTTTCCAATCTAGTCCTTCTGACTGAGCAATTCTGATTCTCTTCATCAGTGATGCATTCTGGCGCTCGACTTCTCCGTTACCCTGAGCCCATTTTGCTGTCGTTTTCAGGTGTTTGATCCCGTTGTTTTCACAGTATTCTTTGAATAATTCAGATCTGAATTGGGGACCATTATCAGATTTGCATGTGATTGGCAAACCATGACGGCTGAAGATTGACTCTAAACTATCAATAACCTTCTCTGTTGTTGTGGAGGTCATGATGTCGTATTCATAGTCGCGACTATAATAATCAACTACCACAAGAATGGAGTGGTTGGATGGCAAGGGTCCCAGTAAGTCGATAGCTACATCCTGCCAGGGCCCTCCGGTAATGGTGTTGGTCTCAACGGTTCAGGTGGGTTGGGTCTGGCTACTATCTGACAGCCGTGGCACGCTTTACAGTGTTTTTCAGCTGCCTTGTCCATGCCAGGCCACCAAACCTTGGTTCTGAGATGTTGCTTTGTTCCAACTATTCCCAAGTGTCCTTCATGTGCTAACACCAGGGCTCGTGCGTGTAACACTGTGGGTAGCACGATACGTGTTCCCCTAAGAACTAGGTACCCCACTACGCACAGCTCGTTTGCAATTGCTGCCTAAGCTTTACAGTTCTCAAAATGTCCGTTTGTGATTGCCTTCCATACCTCAATCAGCTCTGGGTCGGTAGCAGAGGCTTCCTCCACCCCTCTAGTAGTGAGTGCTTTTGGTGTCGCACTCACAGCTACAAATCTCACATATTCATCTGAGCCGTGAGAATGTCTCTCTTGTTTTGCTGTCTCCCCCAGCAATCGTGACAGTGGGTCTGCAATGTTTTGCTTGCCTGGGATGTGTATCACTTTAAAATCATACGGCTGTAATCTAAGTACCCATCTCTCTATATGGGCACAGGGTTGAGAGTGTGGGCCGTATATCACTTGTAATGGCTTATGGTCAGTTACCAAGTTAAATTTTCGGCCATACACATATGGATGCAGCCTCTCACAAGCCCATACAAGAGCTAAGGCCTCTCTCTCTGTTTGAGAGTATTTCCTCTCACAGTCTGTTAAACTATGACTTACATAGCATATTGGCACCTCTTGTCCCTGTTGGTCCTGAACTAGTACTGCGCCTAAACCTACAGGACTGGCATCTGCTATCACCTTGGTCGGTGCGTCCTTATCAAAATATGCTAAAGTACCGGCTCTGGCCAACTCTTCCTTGAGTGCACTGAATGACTGTCTCTGTTGTGATCCAAATTTAAATGGTGTGTCTTTTCTCGTCAGGCGTCGCAGTGGCTCTGATAGCGTTGCAAACTGCGGGATGAATCTGCTACTGTACCCAACGAGTCCCAAGAAACTCCTCACCTCTGTAGCATTCTCTGGTTCCCAAGCTTCTGCCACCGTTCGCACTCTCTCTGCTGTTGGTCCGATGCCCTTTTCAGACAACAGGATTCCCATGAAAATCAATCGGTCCATGTTGAATTGGCACTTCTCTGAGTTTAGTGTCAGTCCACTTTCCATTAGTCTGGTCATGACAGCGTGCAGGCATCTGTCGTGTGTTTCCTGGTCGTGTGCTTGCACGATAATGTCATCTGAGATGTTTTCAACACCCTCTATTCCAGCTAAGGCATTAGCTATCTCGTGCTGATATTGCTCACTAGCTGAAGATACACCTAATATCAGCCTCTTGTACCTGTATATTCCGTTATGTACTGCAAATGTTGTGATTTCTCGTGACTCAGGGGTCAGTTCCAGCTGGTGATAACCCCATTTCAGGTCTAGCTTACTAAACACCATTGAGCCATTGATACCTTGGAGTATCTCATCAACGGTGGGGATTGGATATCGTTCCCTCACTATTGCCTGGTTTGCTCGTCTCATGTCTAGGCATAACCTTACATCCTTATCCGCTTTTGGTACAATAACCACAGGATTTACCCGTGGGGTGGGACCAGTTACAGGTTCGATAATGTCCATGTCCCTCAATTGTTTTATTTTGGCCTCTACTGCCCCCCTTAAGTTGAATGGTATACGCCTGAGTGGCTGGGTCACAGGCTTCACTTGTGGGTCGATATATAAACTGATCTGTTTTGTGTTCAGCCTTCCTACTCACTGGAACACCTTTGAATACCGCTGTTCTAGTAGCTGTCTTACATCTACCAGCTGAGACATCTGCGCCGATTTTTAAAACTCCCAGTTTCATGGCTGTCTCCCTTGCTAGCAACAGCTCTCCATGGCCTTTAACCACAATGAACTCCGCCTGCTCAGTTCTCTTACCTATTGTAATCCCACATGTGAATACACTTTTAACTGACAGTGGTCGGCTAGAAGCATAAGAGAATAACTTTCTCTCGGTCTTAGGGACATGTGACTGACGCTTAATGTGTTCTGACTTTAATCCTTCCTATGTATTCTCATCTATCACATTATTAGTTGCACCCGAATCAATTAACATTCTCAGGTTTACTCCCCCCACACAAAATGTAAGTCTCTCTGTCACGTTACTTCCAGTAACAGCAAATGCACAGTTATTTTGTTCCTCTACATTGTTCACACTGTGTTTCTTTGTACCCTTTGTGCGGCATACTTTGGAGAAATGATCCTTTCCCTTGCACTTATGACACATTTGTCCGCGTGCTGGGCATTTCGGATCTCTGCCCATGTGGTCTGTGTGTCCACATCTATAACATTTCCTTTCGTTCCTATCACCATTTCCCTTTGGTTTCTCTGTCGAGCTTTTCGCATAATACCCTCTTTTCTGTGTAACACGGCGAACAGTATCTGTCTCCGCCTTTTCTGTACATGAAATGGCTGACATCTGCTCCTCGACATTTTCACATTGTGAGGCCAATTGTAACGTGCAGGCGAGCGTTAGACCATGCCCTTCCTCTAGCAATTTCCTCCACACATAGGCTGACGTGCACCTACTCAGGGTAGCGTCTCTTATTTGATTATCCGCATCCCCCCCAAAAGCACAGTCTTTAGCAGCCTGCCGCAAGTGAGTAGCAAATTGTTGCACAGTCTCACCTGCCTTCTGGGACAACTTATGAAAAGTCTGTCTAGCAAATGCTGCATTGACCTGGGGCATGAAGTAGTGATTCAAAGCACTAACCGCCGCCATGTAGTCTGCTGGCTCTCCTGTGCCCGGTAGAGTCGAAAAGATATCCTGGACATCTGGTCCTGTTAGGTGTAGAAGTAGAGCTCTTCTCCTCTGCTTTGTGGCAGCTGTAGAAGTACCGTCGATAATGAGTCCTTTGCCGTCGACATAAAGTTCAAACGACGTTAACCACCTCGTCCATCTTGGACCCAATGTGGCTGGCTCGGCGAAGCAAGCAAAATTTTGAATGCCAGTCTTCTCCATCCTAGCTAACTAAAACTTGGGCAACTACCTTTTTAAAAAGATTCTGTCCATTATCCTCGTCACCAATGTTGTATCTATGCTTTAATGCGTTCAATCAAGCATGTAGATACGTCGAAATAAATCAGAGTCAGGCAGACAGGCTTCTAACTGTGATCTTTACTTTATTGGTAAAATTGCTGACTGCAGATTTCCTGGGTAATTCCCATAATGCAATGCACATTACATTACCGTATTAACTGGTGTCAAACTCGCACATTACATTACCGTATTAACTGGTGTCAAACTCGCAATCAATACACGACACTGCCCGAGCACAATTTGCCAGGAAAGTTGAAGAGAGTAGCAACCTGGTGTTTCTGAGTTCCACCCTAAATTGTGGCTCCCCTATTGGGTTTGTTATCAAAACTGGAATTTTTACCTTTATGTGTTGATCACTCTTTGTGTGAATTTTTTTCCTGACATCAGTCCTAAATTTGCTTTTCACTAGTTTGAACCGGTATCCCTCTTCTGCTCCTCTCACAATTTAGTTTGGGTTAATTTTCCAAATCAACTATTTCCATAGAATTTATCAGCTTATCTATCTCCACAAGATTGCCTCTCAGTCACCTTATTTTCAGGTTTAACAGCCCAAGGTTCTCCAGTTTGACTTTAGACTTAAGTCCTCTGACATTGGGGATCAGCTTTGTGGCGCGTCTCTGAACTGTCTCAGTGCGTAAATGTCAACCTTGGAAATGGATACAGTACTCAAAGGGCTAGAAATTCGGCTCCTTTGCAACTGCCGCTCGTGCCTCCTGGGGGCGCTAATGGGGCGCAAAGGGCTTTTCGTCCGTGGGGGGCGAAAAAAGCGCCTCTGAGAAATTCGGCGGGGCGTTGCTGTGGCCCAACCTGGTAGCCCCTAGCGGGGCACTAGGGGTCACTGTTTAAAAATAGAGGGTTGCCCATTTAAGACAGAGATGAGGAGAAATTTTTTCTCACAGAGGGTCATGAGTCTTTGGAACTCTCTTCCTCAGAGGGCGGTGGAAGCAGAGTCTTTGAATATTTTTAATGCAGAGGTAGATAGACTCTTGGTAAGCAAGGGGGTAAAAAGTTATCGGGGTAGGCGGGAATGTGGAATAATCAGATCAGCCATGATCTCATTGAATGGCGGTGCAGGCTCGAAGGGCCGAGTGGCCTACTCCTGCTCCTAATTCGTATGTTCGGTAGCGCCCCAGACTGCTGCACCGCTGGCGATGGCATCATTGCTGTGCGCCGCAACCCCTTAGCACCCCACAGCAGAAATTCAGCTGTGTCCCATGAGGCTGCCGCGGGCGATGTCAGCGCCAGCCTCATGGGTCGCGAACCGGGCCGATCTCCGCTCGTGGGGCGGTATTTAAAGGGGAGGTGCGGCTGTGACCCGCGCCGCCATTTTCTTTTTCTGGCCGACCTCCAGTGGTGTGCCGTGGCTTAGTCCTGGTTGCCATCGCACAGCCTGGTCTCGGCGCCAGTCTACTGCCATGGCACCACACCACCCCGGTGGCCTAGTTGGGGCCATCGGAGGCCCTGCAGGGTGCACAACAGCCCTCCCCTTTAACTGAAGGGGAGGGACGTTGAAACATAGCCGCGCTCCGACATCGCTTATGTTACCGCCCCAACAGGAGGTGGAGTGCCCGAGATTGCGCTCCACTTCCTGTGCGGGGCGGTATGGCGAATTTTGCGGCCGGACTTCCTCGCTGGGCGCAGGATATCCCGCCTCGCCAGCGTTACCGCCCCAAAACAGGGCACTACCGAATTTCGCACCCATGATATCTTCTATGCAGTTCAACATGAACACACACCATTAATCATTATTGCCTAAATCCTTAATCTGTTCATAAATAATTTACATATGTTGGTACACATTTCAGAGGTTAAAATTGAACCTCTGAGACCAATGGAGCAATTGTAACCTAACCCGCCCATCGGGAAACTGATGGGATCGGGTGCAATACTGGTTTTAGACCCCGCCTGTTTTATTCTCCATTGAAACCAATGGAGAGTAAGATTGGTTGGGGTGAAAACTGGCATTCCACACGATCCCGAGGGTTTTCTGCTTGGTGAGTTAAATTGAAGTTACCCCCTAAGTTATCAAATATAAAATAATTCTTCAAGAATTAATATACCTGGGATTAGATCTTTTTGCTAGCCTAATATGTTGAGTGCTTTTTTAAAATTTACTTTCCTGTGTAATAATATTCACTGCATTAACACTATGATATTACATTTATGGAACAAAAGGCTCTATTTTTCCATGATAGCTTTCTTATAATCCTAATATATTGTGGAACTACTTGAGTGTTTAAATGCCAGAATGCCATCCTCCAATAATACACCAAAATGTGTGCTGACTGCTAACTCTAATAACTAAAATGATACATGGCTGGTAGATATTGCAATCCTTCTTAATCACCCAACAGTCTCAAGTGCTTAAGCATTGAGATGGCTTCCTGCTGAGCCGTTGTCTCCTGTGCTGCTGTTTCTTTGGTTAATCTGTCAATGCCTATTCCACAAGTCGAGAGCTGCTTTTCTTTTCACTAGCCCATGGGAAGTGCAACGACATCTGCAGCTGTGACATAAGTACACACAGATCACTGCTTTCCGCCACCCCAATTGTCTATAGGGTTCGTTGACCTTTGGGCTTTCTGCTGTTTGATTTGCATTACATCTTTTTGTCCCCCATCTAAGCATAATGTGGCAACATGGTAAATATTGCTTGTAGTAATTTCTTGTGCAGGCAATTGAATAAAATGCTGTCGAAAACCATGCAATACAGATACATTAATCTTGCTTTAGTTGCTGTGAAACATTGACTGATGCTCAGCAAGAAGGTGAGGTACAACATGGCTTGAGTAATTTCACAAAGTCAATAATCATATGATGGTCTCTTTCTAAGAAATTAGTTTAGTATTGACATTGTTCTGTTTACCAATAGAATAATGGATGAAGATGGGTGAAATACAAATGTGTGTGCTGTCCCTGGTTGTGAAGTATGTGTTGGTTTTGAGTACGTGCATTCAAAACTAAAAAGAAAATCTATATATGTCAGTACATTACCCGCTTACCTGTCTTTATTTTGATGAATTATTAAAATTGTTTTTTCTTCCTGCTTCTGTCACGACTGCCTTTTTGCTGGGCTAAGTTGATGACAGTGGGTGAGGAGCCAGTTAATACTAAACAAGTAATGGCCATGTAACATTAGGTGGAAACACTAGATGCTTGATATTGGACATACAAAATTAAAGTAAAAGAACAGACATGCTTTGACATAAAATGTGTAGATTACAATCATACATTTTTATAAAATGCAAGTGGTAAAGAAACTTCTATAATTTTGATTTTTAATTTAGAATTGATACTCAAGCCCTCTTATGTGATAAAAACTATTTTGTCTAAGTCAAATAATATTTTTTGGAGCAATTTGAAATAATGTCTATTAATGCGATGTGTAATGTAATGAGAAGTAACCAAGTGTAACAATGAGGAAACGTGGTTGCAGGGTGACCAAGGTTGGAAACGAAATATTCCTGGGTATTTGACTTTTAGAGAAGATAGGCAAAATGGAAAAGGAGGTGGGGTAGCCCTGATAATAAAGGATGAGATAAAGCCACTCGGGAGAAAGGATCTTAGCCCAGAAAATCAGGATATAGAATCAATATGGGTGGAACTACAAAATAACAAAGGGCAGAAAAAAGAAAGAGTGCATTTATATAGCGCCTTTCACGACCACCGGACATCTCAAAGTGCTTTATAGACAATGAAAGCTCTGGTGGGAGTAGTTTATAGGCCCCCTAACAGTAATCATAGTGTTGGAAAGAGTATAAATCAAGAAATTAGAGCATGTAACAAGGGTAATGCAATAATCGTGGGGGACTTTAATCTTCATATAGACTGGGCAAACCAAATTGGCAAAAGTAGCTTGGAGGACAAGTTCATAGAATGCATTCGAGAGAGTTTTCTAGAACAATATGTTGAGGAACCAACTAGGTAACAGGTTATTTTACATCTAGTATTGTGTAATGAGACAGGGTTAATTAGCAATTGTATAGGAAAAGATCCTCAGGCAAAGAGTGATCATAATATGGTAGTATTTCATGATAAGTTTGAGTGATATGGTTAAGTCTGAAACTAGGATCTTAAATTTAAACAAAGCCAATTATGGAGGTATGAGGGGTGAGTTGGCTGAGGTAGATTGGGAAATTTGATTAAAAGATATGATGGTAGATAAGCAATGGAAAACATTTAAAGAAATAATTAATAATTCTCAAAGAATATACATTCCCTTGAGGAATACAAAATCCACTGGAAAAGTGGTACAACCATGGCTAACTAGAGAAGCTAAGGATAGATTAAAAGAAAAGAATGTCGCCAAAAGAGTAGTAAGCCTGAGGATTGGGCGGGTTTTAAAAATCAGCAAAGGATGACCAAAGAATTAATAAAGAGGGAGAAAATAGAATATGAGAGTAAACGAGCAAGAAATATAAAAACAGATCATAAGATCTTTTACAAGATGTAAAATAGGCAGATATTAGTGAAAGTAAACGTGGGTCCCTTAGAGGCAGACACAGGAGAAATTATTATGGAGAAGAAGGAAATGACAGCGATGTTAAACAGATATTTTGCATCTGTTTTCACAGGAGAAGAAATAAAGAATATACCGGAAATTGTGGGGAACCAAGGGTCTAATGAAAGTGAGGAACTTAAAGTAATTAATATTAGTAAAGAAAAAGTACTGGATTTATGAAAGGGAAATCATGTTTGACAAGCCTACTGGAGTTTTTTGAGGATGTAACTGGTAGAATAGATAAGGGAGAACCAGTGGATGTGGTGTATAGGAAACTTTTTTTTATCCGGCACGGACGGGACAGACGTGGTGCCGGTTCCTCAAAAATTTCGGATAACCGAAAGCTATAGTAAAAGATACGGAGAGCTGACAGCTCCGTATAAAGCAACAAACCCTGTTGCTTAGCAACAACTGCAGAACAATGGCCACAAGTTCCAAGCATCTCCGTAGCTTAGCAACAGCTGCAGCCACACCCTTGCACAGCAACAGATGGAGGAACGCAAGTAGAATATGAAGTAAAACCTACTGCTGAATTTTGCCGGTTAACCGAGCTTTCTGGTTATTTAGGTGCCGGTAAATCGAAAGTTTCCTGTATTTGGATATTCAGAAGGCCTTTGATAAAGTCCCACATAAGAGTTTAGTGTGCAAAATTAAAGCACATGGGATTGGAGGTAACATACTGGCATGGATTGAAAATTGGTTAACAGACAGGAAACAGAGAGTAGGAATAAATGGGTCTTTTTCGGGGTGGCAGGCGGTGACGAGTGGGGTACCGCAGGGATCAGTGCTTGGGCCCAAGCTATTCACAATATATATCAATGATTTGGATGAGGGAACCAAATGTAATATTTCCAAGTTTGCTGTCGACACAAAACTAGGTGAGATTGTGAGTTGTGAGGAGGATGCAAAGAGGCTTCAAGGCGATTTAGACAAGTTGAGTGAGTGAGCAAATACATGGCAGATGCAGTATAACATGGATAAATGTGAAGTTATCCACTTCAGTAGGAAAAACAGAAAGAGAGAGTGTTATTTAAATGGTGATAGATTGGGAAATGTTGATGTACAAAGGGACCTGGGTGTCCTTGTACACCAGTCACTGAAAGGAACCATGCAGGTACAGCAAGCAGTTAGGAAGGTAAATGGTATGATGGCCTTCATTGCAAGAGGATTTGAACATAAGAACATAAGTACATAAGAGATAGGAGCAGGAGTAGGCCAATCAGCCCCTCGAGCCTGCTCCGCCATTGAATAAGATCATGGCTGATCTGATCCTAACCTCAAATCTACTTTCACTCTCCAGCCCACCCGAACCCATGTGATCTCCCGGGAGAGGCGAAAAACCAGATAAAAAACCCAATGGCCAATTTGGGAGAAAAAATCTGGGAAATTCCTCTCCGACCCATCTAGGCGATCGAAACTCACCCAGGAGATCACTCTGTCCCTGTATTTCCTGCAGTACTTACCTTCTGTAAGAGGTGATCTCCACCCCAGCCAGGAATAGGCCCAATTTACTCTTGAAGGACTCCTAGCTGGCAGCCTGTTCCCGAGGTCTCCACTAATCCCTATGAATAGAACCATCTCCTGAAATCTAACACAGAATTAGAACACAAGAAGTAGGAGCAGGACCAGGCTACACGGCCCCTGGGCCCGCTCCACCACCCACAGGGCCATGACCGATCCGAACCTAGACTCATGTCTGATTTCCTGCCCGCTCCCCGTAACCCCTAATTCCCTTTACTTCTAGGAAACTGTCTATTTCTGTTTTAAATTTATTTAATGATGTAGCTTCCACAGCTCTCTGGGGCAGCAAATTCCACAGACCTACCACCCTCTGAGTGAAGAAGTTTCTCCTCATCTCAGTTTTGAAAGAGCAGCCCCTTATTCTAAGATTATGCCCCCTAGTTCTAGTTTCACCCATCATTGGGAACATCCTCACCGCATCCACCCAATCAAGCCCCTTCACAATCTTATATGTTTCAATAAGATCGCCTCTCATTCTTCTGAACTCCAATGAGTAGAGTCCCAATCTACTCAACCTCTCCTCATATGTCAACCCCCTCATCCCCGGGATTAACCGAGTGAACCTTCTTTGTACTGCCTCGAGAGCAAGTATGTCTTTTCTTAAGTATGGACACCAAAACTGTATGCAGTATTCCAGGTGTGGTCTCACCAATACCTTGTACAACTGCAGCAATACCTCCCTCTTTTTATATTCCATCCCCCTAGCAATAAAAGCCAACGTTCCATTGGCCTTCTTGATCACCTGCTACACCTGCATACTAACTTTTTGTGTTTCGTGCACCAGGACCCCCAGATCCCTTTGTACTGCAGTACTTTCCAGTTTCTTGCCATTAAGATAATAACTTGCTCTATGATTTTTCCTGCCAAAGTGCATAACCTCACACTTTCCAGTATTATATTCCATCTGCCAAATCTCTGCCCACTTACTTAGCCTGTCTATGTCCCTTTCCAGGTTTTTTATGTCCTCCTCACTCACTACTTTCCCTCCCATCTTTGTATCATCTGCAAACTTTGATATGTTACACTCGGTCCCTTCCTCCAAATCGTTAATCCAGATTGTCAAGAGTTGGGGTCCCAGCACTGACCCCTGCGGAACACCACTAGTTACTGATTGCCAGTCTGAGAATGAACCATTTATCCCAACTCTCTGCTTTCTGTTAGATAGCCAATCTTCCACCCATGCCAGAATATTACCCCCAATCCCATGATTTTTTATCTTGAGCAATAATCTTTTGTTTGGCACCTTGTCAAATGCCTTTTGAGTACAGGAGCAAGGATGTCTTACTACAGTTGTACAGGGCCTTGGTGAGACCACACCTGGAGTACTGTGTTTTGGTCTCCTTACCTAAGAAAGGATATACTTGCCATAGAGGGAGTGCAGCGAAAGTTCACCAGACTGATTCTTTGGATGGCAGGACTGTCGTATGAGGAGAGATTGGGTCGACTAGGCCTGTATTCACTAGAGTTTAGAAGAATGAGAGGAGATCTTATTGAAACGTATAAAATTCTGACTGGATGCAGGGAAGATGTTTACCCTGGCTGGGGGTTCTAGAACGAGGGGTCACAGTCTCAGGATATGGGATAGGACATTTAGGACTGAGATGAGGAGAAATTTCTTCACTCAGAGGGTGGTGAACCTGTGGAATTCTCTACCACAGAAGGTTGTGGAGGCCAAGTCACTGAATATATTTAAGAAGGAGATAGATAGATTTCTAGACGCAAAAGGCATCAAGGGGTATGGGGAGAGAGTGGGAATATGGTATTGAGATAAAGGATCAGCCATGATCATATTGAATGGCGGAGCAGGCTTGAAGGGCTGAAAGGCCTACTCCTGCTCCTATTTTTCTATATTTCTACTGGAGAAATTAAAAGCCAACAGATCCCGTGGACCTGATGGCCTATACCCTAGGGTTTTGAAAGAGGTGGCTACAGAGATAGTGGATGCATTGGTTGTGATTTTCCAGAATTCCCTAGATTCTAGAACAGTCCCTGTGGATTGGAAGGTAGCAAATGTAAGCCCGCTATTCAAGAAAGGAGGGAGAAAGAAAATAAGCTAGTTACCCTGACATTAGTGGTAGGGAAAATGCTAGAGTCTATTTTGAAGGACGTGGTAACAGAGCACTTGGAAAATCACTATGATTAGGCAGAGTCAGCACAGATTTATGAAAGGGAAATAACAACAGAAAATGCTGGAAAAACTCAGCAGGTCAGGCAACATCCGTGGACAGAAATTTGAGTTGCCGTTTCGGGTCGAACCCTTCTTCAAAACTGGAAAGAAAAGATAGATCGGAGGCAGGGCTGCGATCGGACAAAAGAATAAAAGAAACAAAAGAAGTAAAAAAGAGACAATAAAAGGTATTAGAAGCTAGACGAGATGGTAATAGGCTGAGATTAGATGTAAAGTGTACTGGCAGGGCAAGGGATAGCTGCCAGGTGTGAGAGAGAAACAAAAGGAAAGGGGGGGAGAAAGGAGTGGAAAAATTACAAGAAAAAATGAAATAGGGGCCGAGGTTATGATCTGAAATTGTTGAACTCGATATTGGGTCCAGAAGGCTGCAGAGTGCCTAATCGGAAGATGAGGTGCTGTTCCTCGAGTTTACGTTGAGCTTCCGTGGAACAATGCAAGAGGCCAAGGACGGTGAGGTCCGAGTGGGAATGGAGCGGTGAATTAAAATGACAGGCGACCGGAAGCTCAGGGTCACCCTTACGGACTGAACGGAGGTGTTCCGCAAAGCGGTCACCCAATCTGCGTTTGGTCTCCCCAATGTAGAGGAGACCGCATCGTGAGCAGCGAATACAGTATACTAGATTGCGAGAAGTACAAGTAAATCGCTGTTTCACCTGGAAGGGGTGTTTGGGGCCCTGGACAGTGGGAAGGGGGGAGGTATAGGGGCAGGTGTTACATCTCCTCCGCTTGCACGGGAAGGTGCCAGGCGAAGGGGAAGGGCTGTTTGGGGTGATAGAGGAGTGGACTGGGGTGTCTCGGAGGGAGCGGTCCCTGCGGAATGCTGAAAGGGGAGGGGAGGGGAAGATACGTTTGGTGGTGGGATCACTTTGGAGGCAGCGGAAATGCCGGAGGATGATCCGTTGAATGTGGAGGCTGGTGGGGTGAAAGGTGAGGACAAGGGGAAAGGGAAATCGTGTTTGACAGATCTATCAGTTTTTTGAGAGTGTAACTAACAGGGTAGATAAAGGAGAACCAGTGGATGTAGTGTAGTTGGATTTTCAGGAGGCATTCAGTAAGGTGCCACATAAGAGGTTGTTACACAAGATTGAGGATTGGTTACGGACAGAAAATAGAGAGTAGGAATAAACGGGTCATTTTCGGGATAGCAGGCTGTAACTAGGGAAGTGCCGCAAGGATCAGTGCTGGGGCCTCAGCTATTTACTATCTATATCAATGACTTAGATTAGGGAACTGAGTGCAATGTATCCAAGTTTGCTGACAGTACAAAGCCAGGTGGGAAAGTAAGCTGTGAGGAGGGTGCAAAGAGTCTGCAAAGGGATAGAGACCAGTTAAGTGGTTGGGTAAGAACGTGGCAGATGGTGTATAATGTGGGGAAGCATGAAATTATCCACTTTGGTAGGAAGAGTGGAAAAGCAGAATATTTTTTAAAAGGTGAGAGACCAGTAAATGTTGGTATTCAGAGGGATTTGGGTGTTCTTGTACACGAATCACAGAAAGTTAACTTGCAGGTACAGCAAGCATTTAGGAAGGCTAATGGTATGTTAGCCTTTTTTGCAAGGGGGTTGGAATATAAGAGTAAGGACGTCTTGCTGCAATTTTATCGGGCTTTGGCGTGGCCAAACCTAGAGTACTGTATACAGTTTTGATCTCCTTTCCTAAGACAGGATATATTTGCCTTAGAGGTGGTGCAACGAAGGTTCACTAGATTGATTCCTGGGATGAGAGGGCTGTCCTATGCGCAGAGATTGAGTAGAATGGGCCTATACTCTCTGGAGTTTAGAAGAATGAGAGGTGATCTCATTAAAACATATAGGGGGAAAAATTTGGTTGGTTAGCGCCTCCTGTTAGCGCATACGAGGGACACTAACGACTTACCGCCGGAGCACGGCAATTTTAGCTCCGCCCGTGAAATTGATCTGGCGGTTTGTAGTGGTGCTAAACACTACCGCCACGATCTCTTGTGCCTGGAGACCGTGATGTCATCTAAACGTGCAATGCCCCAGTAGCGCCCCGGACTGGAAATTGATTCTCGCCCCTTGCCTTAGCACCTGCCACTAGGAACGACAGGTAGAGGGGGACGTTTTGCAGTCGGCAAGGAACTGGGGAAGCACTTTTTAAAGGCGTGCGCTTCCTGCTTTTTCCTGTCGGCAAAATATTTGGCATATACAAGTTGAGAGAGGGTGAGAGACATCGGGAGACATTTAACGCTATCCTACAAAGAATTTTGTTCCTGAGCAACACTTTTCAGGTTCCTGTTTCTCTGAGCTTTATATTTACCACATTTACAAGATTCAATGGGGGCTGTACTAACTCAGGGCGTCATCCTCCAGTTTCACCTTCGGAGGTAGCAGAGGTGCAGAGAGAGAGTGCCAAACGTGGCCAGAGGGAGGAGGGCCAACAGGCCTCTGCACAGGAGACCTTACCCTCCCAGGGTATTCCGGGAGCAATTCTCCTACATTCATTTGTCCGAGGAGCAATGTTTCAGAAGGCTGCGCTTCAGCAAGGAGGTGGTCAATGAGCTCTGCCACCTCCTGCACCCAGATCTGCAGCCTCAGCTCAGGACCAGGACATCTCTGTCGGTGGCAGTGAAGGTGACGGTGGCTCTGAATTTCTATGCCAGCGGCTCAACTGGGGACATAGCGAATATCTCCCAGTTCACTGTCCATAGCTGCATCTGGGAGGTCACAAATGTTCTCTACAAAAGAAGAAGGGAGTATATCTCTTTCCCCATGGCCCGGGACAAACAGTGTGAACGCGCATGTGGCTTCACTAGGATAGCAGGATTCCCCATGGTTCAGGCACCATTGACTGCACGCATGTGGCATTGCGGCACCTCATGAAAATGCAGAAATGTTCCGCAACCATGAAGGCTTCCACTCTCTCAACGTCCAGTTGGTTTGCAACCACAGACAGAGCATCCTCGCCCATCAATGCCCGCTATCCTGGCAGCAGCCACGATGCTTACATCCTGAGCCAAACTGGTGTCCCAGACCTCTTCCAACCACCGCGTCAACCTCGTGGCTGGCTCTTCGGGGACAAGGGTTATCCACTCTGCACCTGGCTGATGACATCGCTCCGTAACCCCAACACTCCTGCTGAGCTCGCGTACAATGAGAGCCATAGCAGCACCATGAACCTCATTGAGCAGATGTCCGGCATCTTGAAACAACGGTTCCAGTATCTTGACCACGCTGGAGGAGCCCTGCAGTACTCTCCCGAGCGAGTATCGCTTTTCATTGTTGTGTGCTGCATGCTTCACAACCTCGCAATTATGAGGACCCAGCCATTGCCACCAGGGATTGGTGCACCACCTCAGGAGGAGGAAGAGGGAGAGGAGGAGAAGAAGGAGGCAGAGGAGGAGGATGAGCAGCACCAACGTGAGAGGGAGGCGCTCAGTGTTGCCTCTGCAAGGGCCGTCCATGAACACCTGATAAGACACCACTTCTGATGAATGACGGAGAAGATGGCTTCTGGGATGAACAAGCACAGCATCGCAACCATCCCGCAGCCCCTATTGCCGGGCAAAGCTCTAATGAGTCAAATGAGCAAAGTTGTGAAGTTTCAATAAACATTTTTATTTATCTGACAAACTGTGTCTTATTTATTCAGCGCAACCAATAACAAACAAACACAACAATTCATTAACTAACAAAACTGGTTCTTACCACATCGAGATGAGCATAAACAGAGTGAACAATATATTAACATGAGTGACGTAAAATAACTACTAGGCACTTGGTCAGAGTATTAAACAAGGCTTTAATCAACTGTTTCACAACATGGAAGTCTAGTTATCCTTCACTAGTTCCTGTTTACAAAATGTCCCTGAGCAAGCTGGGCCCATGCCTGAGTATTTATACTCTCCCTGGACAGCGCCACCAGCAGGCTGCCCAGTATATTCCATAAGTCATTTCTACATGAATGGCACGATTTATGTCAATGAGCATCCAACTTTGGCACAAACATTCCCCCCATTTATTGGAGAATTTTTACTTTTCGCCCTTCGAGGCTGATCTCCATCCCCTGTGCACTTCCCCCCTTCCCACCCTACTGCTCCTCCATAATGTGGCCCCAGTGGCTGCAGCAAGGCTGGCAGAAGGCTGCTGAATGTTGGATACAGAGACTGCAGATGGTCTTGAAGGATGTCCTCAGCCAGCTCTGGGCCTGGAGGGCCAGGCTGCAGATTGCACCAACTCTGCCTGGGCGGCAGCAGTCTGGGCTGGCTGTGTTACAAGCTGTGGCAAGTGCAATGGCGGAGTAGCAGTGGTGGGAGCAGGAATGCTGTCATCCTGAGAGAGGACAGCACCTTCCTGTTTGACTGACACACTGCCACTCCCCTGGGGCAGCACCTCAGCATCCGAAGCAATTTGCTCAAGCACAGATTGCTGGCCTGCTGCGGCACCGTAAGATCCCTGATGGACTGTGGGCGACCCAGCGATGATGGCAGCAGTCAGCGCTTGCATGACATCAATCTGAGACTGCATGAGAGCAGTCTGACATTGGGTGGCACCAGCCAATGACTCGATTGCAGCACTAAGCCATTGCGTTGCGTCGGCCTGTGCTGCAATAGATCCTGCCACCTGACCCATTACACGCGGCATGGGCTCTGGGTCCCCACGGTCTTCATGCAATTCAACCATCCTCTGCAACAAGGCAAGGGTGGGTTCAAGGGTTTGCGCACAGATGACAGCTGGGCTGGCGGCGGACTCCTCCATGCTCCTAGCCAGTGCATCCATGCTCTTGGGTATCCTTGCCATTGCACCCAAGAGCGCCATATGCATGCTCATCGCCTGAGTATTCATGGCCGCTATATCGAGGTCCTCATCCAAATCCTGTGCAGCAGAACTCGTGTGTGCATTCATCCTCCAGGGAGATGGCCCCCGAGCTTCCCTTCCCCCATGGCATTGCTGCAGCCCGCTGGGTCCCAGAACTTCACCCACATCAGATCCTAATCCCCTGCTCCCCTCCAGGGAATGCGTGGCCCCAGTGTCGGAAGTGTTGACCTCGGGAGATGCAGGTGGTGAGGCGCGTGTTTCATCTTCCTCCTCCTCTTCCGCGTCGCTGCCACTGGGAGGCTGAGGGACAGGCTGCTCAGCTGGTGGTTCACTATCTGAAAGCAGGAAGGTACAAGAGTGGCTTTAACATGAGGGCAGGGGGGCAGGAAGGTAGCAAGGATTGGAGACAGTATAGTTAGATTGAAAGTGTAAAAGACTGGTGTTGTGAAGGGGAGGTGTATGAGAGAGGAGAGAAAGCTGATGAACATACTGTTGTTGTCCCCAAGGGGGTCGACCTCTCCAATGGCCACAGCACCAGCTACATGACTGGCAATGAGTCTGTGAACTCGCTCCTCCAAAGGAGGTGCAGCTCCTCCTCCCGTCCGTTGTTGCTCCCTCTGATTATGTGAAATCTTGGCCTGCAAGAAAAAAGACAGCATGTGAGTGAGGGTGCAGCCATGTGTTTGGCACATGTGCCTACCATAGTTGAATTGCCATTAATGTGTGCAAGGTGTGGGGTGTGCATGTGACTTTTATGAGATGAGCATAGTTGTTGGGTGAGTGTTGGGCATTTGTGCACTGACGGTGTACATACCCAGAGTGAGGTTGAGATGGTGGGATGTAGAGGTTTTTCAAGCAGATACTCACCCTGACCACTCGAGTGAGGCCGTTGAACTTCTTGTGGCCCTGGGTGTGATTCCTTTGGACCAGGCTCCTCTATGACACGTGCTGGGCAACCTCCCTCCAGACCCTTGTGAACTCCCGGGGCAATGCCCTCCTGCCAGTTTCTGGGAACAGCACTGCCTGTCGCCATTCCACAGCGCCAACCAGAGCCACCAATTCCTGGTCGCTAAACTGGCAAGCTCTCTCCCTGGGCCTCTGTGTATCCATCGTAAATCTTGAATGAAGATTTTTAACTGCTTGCAAGCCAATGTCAAACGCTGCAATGAGCAGGGTGCGGCTGTGCAGCAAGATGGACCCTCCCCTTTAATAACTGGATGGCACCAGTCTGCCTGAGTACAAGGTAATTGACATCGCCTGAGCTTGAGTAGCGCTCTGAGGTAGCATCTCGCTCCCCGACATTAGCGCCCTAAGAGAGGTGTGTAGCGCTTGAATTAGTGCTACAATCACCTCCAGGGGTGCTGGAGATGAATTTTGCGGTCGGCAGTGATAATTAGCACCGGATGCTAAAATTTGCGCCCGGCCGATATTAGCGTCCCAAAATGGGTGATACCCAATTTTCCCCCATAAATTCTTAGAAGGCTTGACAGGGTAGATGCTGAGAGGCTGTTTCCTCTGGCTTGGAGGGTTTAAAACTAGCGGTTATAGTCTCAGGATAAGAGGTCGGCCATTTAAGACTGAGATGAAGAGAAATTTCTTTACTCGGAGAGTTGTGAATCTTCAGAAGTCTGTGGATGCTCAATCATTGAGTATATTCAAGGCTGAGATTGATAGATTTTTGAGCACTAAGGGAATAAAGGGATATGAGGATAGGGCGGGAAAATGGAGTTGATGTAAAAGTTCAACCATGATCTTATTGAATGGTGGAGCAGGCTCAAGGGGCCTTACACTCTACTCCTGCTTCTATTTCCTATGTTCTTATGAGGAGCTAATGGTGACACTGAATCAAGGGCTGGAATATCTGATTATGGATCTGGACCAAGAACAATATCCGTTTGAAGAATTGATAGGCCACTAGAAACTATTTTACTTTGTTGTTGCAATATCCAGTATCTATCACTAAAAGCCACAAAATTATTCACCTCGTTCAGAAACCAGGCGCAATACATCGTCAAACAATTATTTCTGTTGGTCGCTAACTGAACAGTCCAACATTTGAATATTTCTCATTAATTCTTGCATACCGATAATCCAATTATGTGTATCCAGTTCTGGATGAGCAGAAATTTTCTCCAATTAAAGATTGGGAAAACTGAAATGATTGTTTTCGGTCCCTGCCACAAACACCGTTCCCTAGCCACTGACTCCAACCCTCTCCCTAACATCTGTCTGAGGCTGAAACACACTGTTCACAACCTTGGTGTCATATTTGACCCTTAAATTAGCTTCCGACCACATATCTGCAGCATAACAAAGACCGTCTACTTCCACCTCTGTAACATTGCCCGTCTCCGCCCTTGCCTCAGCGCATCTGCTGCTGAAACCCTCATCCATGCCTTTGTTACCTCTAGACTTGACTATTCCAACGCACTCCTGGCTGGCCTCCCACATTCTACCTTATGTAAACTTGAGGTCATCCAAAACTCGGCTGCTTGTGTCCTAACTCGCACCAAGTCCCATTCACCCAACACCCCTGTGCTTGCTGACCTATATTGGATCCCGGTTAAGCAACGCCTCGATTTCAAAATTCTCATCCTTGTTTTCAAATCCCTCCATGGCCTTGCCCCTCCCTATCTCTGTAATCTCCTTCAGCCCCACAACCCCCCGAGATATCTGTGCTCCTCTAATTCTGGCCTCTTGAGCATCCCTGATTATAATTGCTCAACCATTGGTGACTGTGCTTTCTGTTGCCTAGGCCCTAAGCTCTGGAATTCCCTGCCTAAACCTCTCCGCCTCTCTACATCTCTTTCCTCCTTTAAGACGCTCCATAAAACCTACCTCTTTGACAAAGCTTTTGGTCACCTGCCCTAATTTCTCCTTATGTGGCTCGGTGTCAATTTTTTTGTCTTTTAATACTCCTGTGAAGCGTCTTGGAATGTTTTACTACATTAAAGATGCTATATAAATACAAGTTGTTGTTGTTGTTGTAAACTTTGTACAGAAATTATGCTGAAAAATTAATTTTTGTATACATCATTGGCAGTCAGATTGGTTTCAAATTTAAATTTCGTCACAGTTTGATCCCCTGATGTAATCACTAACAAAATACAAAATAAGATCAATGGAGAATTCAAATACTTTTGCCGCAATTTTGCCGGCGCTCAGAGGGCGGGTTCAGAGGCGGGTCAGCTGTTAAATTCGAAATGATTGATGATGGGTTGGGAACTCGCCGCGAACCTGCCTCCGTGTAAGTTTCCAGAGTGTCGGGTCTGCGATTTCAGAATAGACCCGACACCAAGCGACGGGTGAGGCATTTAAGATAGTTAAATGCTTGTTAACTACTATTTTGCCAGCCTTTTTCTATTTTCCCACATTTTTAACGGGGTTCCCATCGTTCGGAGATCACGTCAGTTAAGTAGGCCGGGTTCTCTATGTCTCCCCATTGCTGTGAATAGGTGACAGCTGCAAAAGTGGTACGAAAGCTACCATTTCACAGCTGCTCACTTTCCAATGTCAGAATCTTGAGCCTTCAGGACTTGGAAGACACTTTTGAGCTGTATGCAGTTTGGAAGTGTTTGGAGTAAACTCTCTATCCACTGTCACCTCCTTGGAGCAAGCTCTCTCACCACTGACAGAGCATTTCTGTCATCACAACTTCAGCTGCCATTTATTCCAGCAACATCGCTGCCCTTGAAAAATCTCACCTTGGTCCTCTGAATCCCTCCACGATCAGCCCCAACATTACCAGGCATGCCAACATCACCAACAACAACACCAACTTTCTCCGCCATCACCTGATGCTGCATGGGTCACAGTGCATCAGCACCTGACAATAATGCTGTCCGGGAAGCCAGCGATGGCATCACCATGGCCAGATTTACTTCACTTGACGCTGTACACCCAGGCTGCCACATGATGCACCAGGTTGGCACCACCCCACACCAACACCATAAAGCATCCCTACAATGTCCAAGCCATTCCTTTCACACTCATCACCATTGAGGGGGATACCGTTACATCTCACCATGCACTGCAACTCACTAAGAGACTTCCAGAGGTGAGCACTGATCTGCACAATAAGGGAAAGTGTTGAAAATAAAGATTTCAATGTTTGACAACACATTAACAGAAACTTCACATGAACATTGCATAAGACACCCAAGTCCCTACCCTTGTGTGTTGTTAGTTGCTATGATTGGACTAGGATGAGGGTGAGTGTGAGGGGTGGCTAGTGAGATGGGGAAGTGATAATGTAGATAGAGAGAGATGAGTGGAGGTGCAAGGTAAGTTGGTGTGAGGAATAATGTGCAGGAGTAGGGTGGGGAAGGCAGAGTGATGAGTGGTACAGGAGGATGAAGTTGAGTGTGGATTTGCAGTAACGTTTTGTGATCTACTGAGATCATTGAAAGGTTTGTGCCACTGCAGCCTGGTCCACCTGATGACATCCCTGCCTGTGTCCTCCTGTGCAATGTGCAACCAGGCTGCATTGGTCTCCTGGGGAGGTCTCTTCTGCCCATAGGAAGGGAAGAGAATTTCTCTGCCTGCTGTGACTCCCTTCATAAGCATATGGAGGGAGTCATGCATGAGCCTAGGTGCATATGTGCACCTTTGCGCAGTACTTGTCAGTGTTTGCAACACCTCAGTGCTGTAGAACACTGACAGCACATCTGTCAAAATGAATGCAGCCATGGTCCCTTTAAGGAAACCGGCTGATGACGCGTCATCAAATGACGTCATCAGACCTGCTTCCTTTTAACTGACCGGGAACCCCACAGGGCGGGTTTAACAAGCCCTATTAATGGAAAGTCTTTTTGACAGCACGTCTGCAGCCGAGAGCGGGACCGGAACCCGACAACCACCTCTCCCGCCGCGAACCTGCCACCATTGGGAAAATCCAGCCCTTTGTTTCAGTACTTTACCCATTTGGAAATAATACTCCAAATTCAGAAGTACAATTACTTGCACCATCAGGATTTTGATAATAGATTGATCCACCATTAATTTCAGTAGAGACATCTTACAGGAAACTTTCTGGTATCCGGCGCTGACGCTAATGTTAAAACATACGGAGCTTCTGAGCTCTGTATCTAGCAACAAACCCTGTTGCTTAGCAACAGCTTCAAAACAGTCGGCGCAGCTTGCAAGCGTCTCTGTAGCTAAGCAACAGCTTCAGCTATATGCTTGCACAGCCAGGAATGGAGAAAAAAAGCAACAAAAAGTTAAAAAAAGTTATGTGAACCGACTCCTGAATTTTGCCGGTGGATAGAGCATTCCGGAGATTTAACCTCCGTTTAAACGAAAATTTCCTGTAATTGTATAATGTGCTTAATTGTATAATAATCTCCAGACCCATTATGATATAATCGTGGGGAGGTACTTGCAGTGACAATGTGATACATAGTTGGCCTGTACTTTTTTCTGAGCAACTGAATGATTTGACACTGCAAAGATCTGGTTGTTCTACCTCTGCTATAATCTAGCTTCACTTAAAAATACTTATGCCATACACATAAGCAAACTGCATAGCTCAGTGACCCATATACAGGCAACAGTATTACTCTGACAGTGTTACTAGTTTTATAAGATACTAGCAGGGGGGGCCCGGCGTTGCCAGGGCAGTTTAGAGGGCCGCGCGGTTGACGGCCGGCCGCTGCCGCTCCCCCGCTCTGTGTGTCGGGCTGCGCGGTTGACGGCCGCCCGCTGCCGCTCCCCCGCTCTGTGTCTCGGGCCAAGCGGTTGTGAGCCCCGGCCCGAGTGACCCCAACTCACCTCCCGCTCCGGTCGGCCGATGCAGCTGCCCCGCTCGCTGTTGAGGAAAAGCAGGGGAAAAAATGGCGGCGAAGTTTCGGGAGGCTGCAGGATTAGGTCCCGCCTGTGATGCACCGATTGGTCAACCATCAGGTCACTGAACTGTAGGATTAGTCAACCATCACGTCACTCAACGCTAATGAGCTGTAGGATTGGTCAACCGCTAATGAGCGGATTTTTGAACGTTTTTTGTATACTGTCCGAACAATTTTTGTCTGACCAAAAAGTAAATATGCCTATGACACTCCCCTGATCATCAGCTTTCTTTTGATATAACATATGCTTTATAACTTTTGAGTGTATAGCGGACAGACAGACATACAGACAGACATACAGACAGACATACAGCCATATTGCTTTATATATATCGATTTCCAAATTCACTTAGAATCTCCTTTTATTAATATGTTTTCCAACATATTTCATTGAATGTTTTACTTGATGTTTATTGTGAAGGTTCTGTTGAACAAGACAAAGCCAAACTGTTCATGTAAAAGCTGCAGGCTTATGATTGTACTGAAACAGAAAATGCATGGGCCTGTTATGATTGTTTCTGCAATTTTAAGACATCAGTTAACTTGCTTTGTGAAATCATTCAGGTTATGGCCACGATGGATTTCTGATTTTATTTTTAATTTCCCATGTGGATGTTGATGTTCTGTTTTAAATAGTCAGCTTGATTTACTTTGTTTACAAGAGGGTTCTGTTGGCTTGTCACAAACTTAATAATCAAATCACAAAACAGCACCAGAGTGTATAAGATTAGTAATAAACAGTTCTGAAACTAGACTGCGCATTTCTCAGGTCAGCAACAACCAGGATCACACTGCATAACGACCTAAGAATTAGGAGCAGGAGTAGCCCATGTGGCCCCTGGAGCCTGCTCTGCCATTGAATAAGATCTTGGCTGATCTTCTACCCCAACTCCCCTTTCCTGCCCGATCCTCATATCCCTTGGTTCCTTTCATGCCCAAATATCTATCGATTTCAGTCTTGAAAATGCTTAACAACTGAGCATCCGCAGCCTTCTGGGTAGAGCATTTCAAAGATTCACAACCCTCTGAGTAAAGTCATTTCTCAGCACCTATACATCCAAACTGTTTGCTGAGAGATGTCCTTATTTGTGACAGTTGGTCAAAAGGCTTCATATGTGAATTGATTTGACCAGAACATGGTGAAAGCCTGTTACTTGAAAGAAGTTTTGTTTGACATGGATACATAGATATAATACCCTGAGGGGAGAGGTTTGTAATCTTGGACCAGCAGCAGTAGATAGATGCCATGAACAGACTAGGTGCCCTTCCACAGTGAAAGAAGGAAGCCCTGGTTCAGCTTATCATACAGGTACATTATTACTTTGGTACTTTGGTGATCTATCTTCCAAAGACTTTGATCTCTGGTGTAAAAAGATTCCCGGGAATAGAACACCATCTCCAGGATAGGTTCGTGATAACACCCATCTGACTGTCAAGTAAGGATAAATGAAAGAAGAGCCATTTTGTAAGAAATATAATCAATAGCAATACAATGTGGTACTTACACTGTTTGTAGGTCAATAACAGCTGTCTGGAGTTGGTGTAATTTGTTTCTTTGCCAAGTGTCACATTACAGATCAGCAAAGTGCAGTGCAAATAGCAACGGAATACTAATTTTTCAGTCCAGATCTCTTCAGCTGAACACAACGTTGATGTATTCAGTGAAACTGCAGCAGTAGAATTTTGTTTCAACAAAACAAATTGCACTTTTTGCCAATTCTGCTCGGTCAACACATCAGTTTTTTACTGAAATTATGTGAGGTCTTCTAAAAAACACAATTGTATGGGTGAACAAATACTTTGTGAATAACTTCTATTCACATATACGGCCAGATTGTCTGATAAATTCAATTCAAGCATGTCTGCAACAATATCATAAATAGACAGTTTCTTTCCTATTCCTGCCACTATTAATAAAACCTGCATCACTTATGAAGCCAGTGTTATTAGATGAAAACTGAAGTCATTTTAACATTCCACCATGAAAGAATTTAGAACAGTTAAAGCACTACTAAATGGCTTTACTAATATTCTAAATGTTAAATTCCAGCAGCATCCTAAACTAGCCAATCTAGGAAAACATCCAGTCAATGTTACACTGTTCACTGTTGTTAACAGAACTGATAAAGTACTGGGATATTTCTTTATGAATCACAAAAAGTTGATTTTTAACTTTATATAACTCTTTGATAAGGTCTCTGTGAATATCATGTGCAATTTGAACACCTACTTTCAAAAGGATATTAATGCATTGAGACTGTTCAGAGAAGAATGACTAGAATCATTCCAGAAATTAAAACTCTGTTACGAGGAAAGACTGACTGAATTGAACTTGTCCCGTCCAATGTTCCTTCCTCCAATAAACTCATGATCCAGGACTTTAAAGTCCTGCAAGAAATGGATAATGCAAATGAATACCAATTATACAAGCTAGCATAATTAGAGGGCACAACTGAAACATCAGTAAGCCTCAGGCAAAAGCTCAGATAAGACATTTTTCTACTTATGATGAAGATACTCAAAACACTTATTACTATGCTGATTAACTTATTTTAAAAGGAGCTTAATTACTCATTGGTTAAGAACAGGATTACTTAGGATATACAGCACAGAAACAGGCCATTCGGCCCAACCAGTTCATGATGGCGTTTATGCTCCACTCGAGCCTCCTCCCGTCTTTCCTCATCTAACTCTATCAGCACAACCCTCTATTCCGTTCTCCCTCATATGCATATCTAACCGCCCCTTAAATGCATCTATACAATTCGCTTCAGCCACTCCCTGTGGTAGCGAGTTCCACATTCTCACCACTCTCTGGGTAAAGAAGTCTCTTCTGAATTCCCTATTTGATTTCTTGGTGACTATCTTATATTGATGGCCTCTAGTTATACACTGCCCCATGAGTGGGAACATTCTCTGTATCTACTCTATCAAAACCTTTCATAATTTTAAAGACCCCTATTAGGTCTCCCCTCAGCCTTCTTTTTTCAAGAGAAAAGAGACCCAACCTGTTCATCCTTTCTTGATAGGTATACCCTCGCATTTCTGGTATTATCCTTGTAAATCTTCTCTAAACCCTCTCCAGCACCTCTACATCCTTTTTATAATATGGCGACCAGAATTGTACGCAGCACTCCCAAGTGTGGCCTAACCAAGGTTCGATACAAGTTTAGCATAACTTCACTACTTTTCAATTCTATCCCTCTAGAAATAAACCCTAGTGCTTGGTTTGCTTTTTTTTATAGCCTTGTTAACCTTGTCGCTGCTTTTAGTGATTTGTGTATTTGTACTCCGAGATCCCTTTGCTCCTTTACCCCACCCAGACTCCCACCCTCCAAGTAATAAGTGAACTCCCTAATCTTCCTACCAAAATGTAATACCTCACATTTATCTGTGTTACATAGAAACATAGAAGATGGGAGCAGGAGTAGGCCATTCGGCCCCTCGAGCCTGCTCCGCCATTTAATGAGATCATGGCTGATCATCCAAATTCAGTACCCTGTCCCTGCTTTCTCCCCATATCCCTTGATTCCTTTAGCCTTAAGAAATATATCTAACTCCTTCTTGAATATATTTAATGAATTGGCCTCAACTGCCTTTTGTGGTAGAGAATTCCACAGGTTCACCACTCTCTGGGTGAAGAAATTCTTCCTCATCTCTGTCCTAAATGGCTTACCCCTTATCTTTAGACTGTGACCCCTGGTTCTGGACTACCCCGCCATCGGGAACATCCTTCCTGCATCTAATCTGTCTAGTCCTGTTAGAATTTTATAAGTTTCAATGAGATCCCCTCTCATTTTTCTAAACTCTAGCCAATACAAGCCCAATCAACCCAATCTCTCTTCATACGTCATTCTTGCCATCCCAGGTATCAGTCTGGTGAATCTTCGCTGCACTCCCTCCATGGCAAGAACATCCTTCTTCAGATAAGGCGACCAAAACTGCACACAATACTCAAGGTGTGGTCTCACCAAGGCCCTGTACAACTGCAGCAAGACATCCTTGCGCCTTTACTCGAATCCTCTCGCTATGAAGGCCAACATACCATTTGCCTTCTTAACCGCCTGCTGCACCTGCATGCTTACCTTCAGCGACTGGTGCACAAGGACACCCAGGTCTCGTTGCACTTCCCCTTCTCCCAATCTATTGCCATTCAGATAATAATCTGCCTTCCTGCTTTTGCCACCAAAATGGATAACCTCGCATTTATCCACATTATACTGCATCTGCCATGCATCTGCCCAATCACCCAACCTGTCCAAATCATACTGGAGTTTCTCGGCATCCTCCTCACAGCACACACACCCACCCAGCTTTGTGTCGTCTGCAAACTTGGAGATATTACATCTAGTTCCCTCATCTAGATCATTAATATATATTGTGAATAGCTGGGGTCCTAGCACCGATCCCTGCGGTACCCCACTAGTCACTGCCTGCCACTCGGAAAAAGACCCGTTTATTCCAGCTCTTTGTTTCCTGTCTGCCAACCAGTTCTCTATCCAAGTCAGTACCTTACCCCCAATCCCATGTGATTTAACTTTACATGCCAATCTCTTATGCGGGACCTTATCGAAAGCCTTCTGAAAGTCCAAAAACACCACATCCACTGGTTCTCCCTTATCTATTCTACCAGTTACATCCTCAAAAATTCCAGTAGATTAATCAAGCACGATTTACCTTTTGTAAATGCATGTTGACTTTGCCCGATCCCGTCACTGTGTTGAAATTCATTTGCCAATTAGATGCCCATTCTGCAAGTTTATTAATGTCTTCCTGTAATTTGTTGCAGTCCTCCTCAGTATTGACCATCCCCCTCAATTTGGTGTTATCTGCAAATTTAGAAATTGTGTTTTTGATTCCAAAGTCCAAATCATTTATATAAATTGTGAACAACAGTGATCCCAGCACTGAGCCTTGTGGAATACCACTTCATACCTTCTGCCACTCTAAATAGCTACCCTTTAGCCCTACTCTCTGCTGACTGTCTTGAAGCCAGCTAGCTGTCCATTCTTTTACTTGTCCCCTGACTCCGCAGTCTCTGACCTTATTCATTAGTCTATTATGTGGTAGCTTATCGAAGGCATTTTAAAAATCTAGATAAATTACATCTACTTGTCCACTCTCTCTTTTGCCTCTTCAAAAAATTCAGCGAGGCTCATGAAGCAAGACCTTCCATTTTGAAATCCATGCTGACTATTTATTATTATATTTTTCATTTCTAGATGTTCTTCTATTTACTCCTTTAGTAGGGATTCCATTATTTTTCCTACCACTGATGTTAAGCTATAGTCTATAGTTCCCTGGACATGTTCTATCTCCCTTCTTAAGTACAGGTATTACATTAGCTATCCGCCTGGCACTAAATTTCTCTGGCACTAAACCTTGTTCTAATGAATTATTAAATATGTGTAATAATGCCTCTGCTATGTCTTCCCTAGATTCTTTTAAAGTGCATGGATGCAATCTGTCCAGACCAGGGGTTTTATCCTCTTTGAGTTTGATTAGTTTATTTAATATATCTCCTCTTTTTATGTTAAATGCAGCTATCTCATGACGAATCTCATCATCTAATGTCATGTCCACCTGTTCTATCTCCCTGGTAAATACTGAAGCAAAGTAATTACTTAATATTTCTGCCATCTCTCTATTGCTGCCTGTGGTATTCTTCTGCCATCCCTTAGTGGTCCTATTCCCATCCCGACCTTCCTTTTTTTATTAATGTGCCTGTAAAAATTTTTACTGTTTTTTTATGTTCCTTGATAATTTAATTTCATAGTTCCTCTTTGCCTTCCTAATTGTTTTTTTTTACTTCTCTCCTAATCTATTCATATTCTCCCTGATCATGCTCTCCCCTGCTGTCCATGTACTTAATGTATGCCTCTTTCCTTACCCTCAGTTTTTCCCTTATGCTTTTATTCATCCATGGTGCCTCATTAGTGCTTAGCTTGTTCTTGTTTTTAGTGGAAAATATTTTTCCTGGACTCTGTTGAGTACTGTTTCAAATGTTTCCCATTGCTGTTCTACATTATTATTTGCCAATATTTTTGTCCATTTTATTTTCCCGAGTTCTATTCTCAGCCCCTCAAATTCAGCTTTTCTCCAATCTATTACCCTGGTCTCAGTCATACTTATGTCCTTCTCAAATATTATTTAAAGCATATTATATTATGGTCACTATTGCCTAGATGTTCTCCTACTTTAACTTCTCTTATCTGCACTGGTCCATTCCCCATTACTAGATCCAATAGTGAATCCTCCCTTGTTGGGCTTTTTACATATTGGGTTAGAAAGGAGACCTGCACAATATGTAGGAATTCCATTCCCTTATCCCTTTTACCTACCTCTTCTGTCTAATTAATATCAAGGAAGTTGAAATCCCCCTTGATTATTATTCGATATTTTTTACTCATTTCCCTAATTTGTTTGCATATTTCTTCCTCCACCTCCCTTCCACTGGGTGGTCTGTAAGCTACACCTATTAATGTGTTTGATCCTTTATTATCTTTTATCTCTATCCACGTGGATTCTATTTCTGCCTTGCTGATAGCTGTATCACTTTTTTTCTATTGCCATTATGTTACTCCTAATAGGTACAGCTACTTTGATTCCAAAGTCTAAATCGTTAATAAAAATTGTGAACAACACTCTGAGGATCAAGGACATATTCCACAGAGATTACTCTTGGGTAGTTGTACCAGTGACCATTCACCTGTTTCTGTGGATTATATTAGTTAGGGAGAGTCTATGGCACTTTAAATTGACACTCCAGTGCAGTACTGAGGGAGTGTTGCTCTATCAGAGGTGCCATCTTTTGGATGAGATGTTAAACCAAGGCCCTGGTCTGCCCTCTCAGGTGGACGTAAAAGATCCCATGGCACTATTTTGAAGAAGACCAGGGGAGTTATCCCCGGTGTCCTAGCCAATATCTATCCCTCAATTAACATCTAAAACAGATTATCTGCTCATTATCACATTGCTGTTTGTGGGAGCTTGCTGTGCACAAATTGGCTGCCAACAGTGACTGCACTTAAAAAAGTACTTCATTGGTGGTAAAGTGCTTTGGAACATCTAGTGGTCATGAAAGGCGCTATATAAATGAAAGTCTTTCTTTCTTTGATGTGTGAAGATGGAGGTTTCAATGGACCAAGTAAGCCTTGGTGAGACCACACCTGGAGTACTGTATACAATTTTGGTCTCCTTACCTAAGGAAGGATATACTTGCCATAGAGGGAGTGCAACAAAGGTTCCTGAGATTGATTCCTGGGATGGCAGGACTGCCGTATGAGAAGAGATTGAGTAAACTTAGGCCTGTATTCGCTTGAATTCAGAAGAATGAGGGGGGATCTCATTGAAGCATACAAAATTATTACAGGGCTTGATAGGGTGGATGCTGGGAGAATGTTTCCCTTGACTGGGGTGTCTAGAACCAGGGGCCACAGCCTCAGGATAAAGGGTAGGCCATTCAGGACTGAGATGAGAAGAAATGTCTTCACACAGAGGGTGGTGAATCTTTGGAATTCTCTACCACAGAGGGCTGTGGAGGCTCAGTCATTGGGTATATTCAAAACAGAAGTTGATAGATTTCTGACTAGTAAAGGCATCAAGGGATATGGCGATCGGGCCGGTGAATGGAGTTGAGGCAGAAGATCAGCCATGATCTCATTGAATGGCGGAGCAGGCTCGAAGGGCCGAATGGCCTACTCCTGCTCCTATTTCTTATGTTCTTATGTTCTCATTCCATAACGTCCTCTCTTCTTATCCCAGTGTAGAATTCCACCCAGACAAGTGGTCCACCAGCATTATAGCTTTGGATATGCTGATGTGCTGACAACCCTCACTTTGAGAACAAAATTCACAACAAAGCTAGAGCTGCAGTTATTTAAATTGTTCATCATTTCCACTCTAACAGGCCATATTTTAAAGAAGCAGATTTCTTTCCTCATCTTCTCTGGCTGTGAAACACCATATTTTGCAGATGTAACATTTTAGCTGTTTTCATATGAGAAAGAGGGAGGATTTTTTTTGTCTTGAAATATCACTTAAGATTTAAGGAGACTGGTGAGATAGGAATATACATATTAGTGGGAATGGATGATGCAGTGAGTTAGGATACTGGGCTTTTACCTCTGGGAGTTCAATGTAAATCCAGCCTAAGCTGATTTAATGACAATCTCCTATCTTTCTATCAACTGTAAGGACACTACACAAAATGAGTTTGGACAACCTCACTCCTATTTCTAATGTGTGTATGTATCCACAAAAAACTGTCCACAATGTGGCACAAGCATTGCTGGAGACAAACAGTTCTAAAGACAAGTACAAACCATTTAAACCTGGATATCTATTACTTAGAGTACTGAATTCTCACTTAACTCAGAGAAACCACAAAAATGTGGAAAAATATTAGGCTTGTTTGAGGCAAAATGTGGTGGAAGGTTTTCCTGAGCTGGGAGAGCTTTTCTTGCCTTGATAAACACAAAGAAAATTTGCCCCACAGAAATATGGCCTAAAATTCAGTTGGGCGCGCCAGCCGTTAGCGCCTTAGGGGGAGTAGATCTCGAGCGCTAGGCGCTTATCGCCCGGGCGCAGCGCGATCTGCGTCTCTCCCCAACTTCAGGACACATTTAGCGCCGGCACAAAGTCTGAGCGCGCGCCCTGCTGCGCGCGCAGATCATGACGTCATTTAATAGTGCAACGCCCTTTGTGCGCCCCAAACCGGAACTTCACTCGCGCCAGCCCATTGTGCGCCGGGCGGCCCGAGCGACTGTGAAGTGGAACGGTACACAGGCCAGCCGGGCCGGGGGGAGCGCTAATTAAAGGGCACTTACCCAGCAGTATAAAGGCCAGCCATTTTGCAGCATTCACTCTTGTGCAACGGTTTTTTGGACAGAGACCAAGGAGGAGAGTTTACTGCTTTGGACCAACACTTGGACAGGTATTTTTGGCTCAGGCCAGAGCTTACCAATTATCTTTGCCTTCATTCAGAGTTCAGTGTTTGCCAGCATATAATGGGGGCTGCATTGGTTGGCAACGCAGAATTTCAGCCTTATGCCAGAAGGGCTTACAGACGCCGTGAGAGAGTGGCAGCCCTGGCTAGACGCAAAGGGGGCAACAGGCGTCGCCAACTGAGGCCTTACCCACGCAGGGTATACCGCCCGCAGACCTCCTATCTGACCATGTCTGCCGCGATGTGCGTTAGGAGGCTGCGATTCCGAAGGGAGGTGGTTGCAGACATCTGCCGGCTGCTTCAGAGAGATCTGCAGCCACAGCTGGTGCGCAGGACGTCTCTGTCGGTGGCAGTGAAGGTGACGGTGGCTCTCAACTTCTATGCCTCCGGCTCCTTCCAATCCGCTACTGGGGACATCGCTAACATCTCCCAGTTCGCCGTGCATTGCTGCATCCGCCAGGTGACCGAAGCCCTTTTCAGAAGGAGACATCAATTCATCTCCTTCCCCATGACCCTGGACAAGCAGCAGCAGCGTGCAGTGGGGTTTGCAAGAATAGCGGGCTTCCCCATGGTGCAGGGCGCCATTGACTGCACGCATGTGGCTTTGCGGGCACCTCTTGAGCATGCCGAGGAGTACCGCAACCGGAAGGGCTACCATTCCCTCAATGTACAGCTGGTGTGTGACCACAGGCAGCGCATCCTAGCTGTCAATGCCCGCTTTCCAGGCAGCAGCCACGATGCCTTTATCCTGCGACAGACAACTGTGGCTGACATGTTCCAGGCACAGCCTCCCCCAAGAGGATGGCTTATCGGGGACAAAGGCTATCCTTTGTGTACCTGGCTCATGACCCCGCTCCGCGCGCCCACGACCCCTGCTGAAGAGGCATACAACGAGAGCCATCAAGCGACGAGGAACCTCATAGAACAAACAATCGGCGTGCTCAAGCAATGGTTCCGCTGTCTCGACCGCTCCGGGGGAGCCCTCCAGTATTCGCAGGATCGAGTCTCCCAATTCGTCGTCGTTTGCTGCATGCTGCACAACCTGGCTATCCGCAGGACTCAGGCACTGCCACCTCACGTTGGACCACCACCTCAGGAGGAGGAGCAGGAGGAGCATGAGGACGACGAGGACGAGGAGTACCAGCCCAGGAGGGACGCACAAGGTCCAAGGGCCGCCCGTCATCAGCTTATTGAACGTCACTTCTAGGCCCCCTGTCAGGGAATGGCTTGTGCCAATGATAGAACATGATTGCAGCCGCTCCGCAAGCCCTCAGCCGGTTAAGGCAACAAACACTTCAAAGATCAAACATGGACAATGTGAATAAATAAAATGCTTTATTGTACAAACTCTGGGCCCTTCCCACATGAAAACCAAAACCAGATGAAACCCCCAAAAAACACTCAAACACATTACTCGCTCCCACAACCTGGGGAGGATTAACAAAATAGGGCAACTAAAATGGCCGTCATTCTCGGCCTTTGTCCAAAACAAACATCACATCATCGGCCTTCAAAAAACAAACATCCAATTCTCGGCCTCAGGAAACAAACACAAATGGCCACACATTCGACTATTTGGCCCGCTATGGCGATGCCTTGGCCATCTTTGGGTGGCCCCTGCCTGCCCTGCTGCTCCGCCTCAAAGTAAGGCCATTGGCTGCTGCAAGGCTGGGGGCAGGCTCCTGAGGGGCACATGTCATGACGGCAGATGCCCTTGGGGGTCGGCCTAGTCGAGGTCTGGCCGTCGAGCGGCCGGCTGTTGATTGCTGCAGCTGTGGCTGGCCAGCATCAGTCGCTGCAGCAGCTCCTGGCAGCACCACTGGGGGAGTGGCAGTGGCGGCTGGAGGAATGGCGGCAAGCTGGCGGATGGCAGGCGCTCGCTGGTCGCCTGAGACACTGGCACTCGCCCGGGCCAGCACTGCAGCATTCGCACCAATCTGCCGAGGGACAGACCGATGTGCTGCTGCAGCGCGCCGGGTGCCCTGGCGATGCCTGGCTGACACCGCGAGTGTGGCAGCAGTGAGTGCCCATGTTGACCTGTTCACTGACCGCAGCAGAGCAGCCAGTGACTGGACGGCACCACTAATCACCTGGCCAGTCGCTGACAGGTCTGCCCGGTATTCCGCCCGACTGGTGGCCTCTGAGGGCCCGAACTCGGCCACACTCCGAGAGAGCGAATCGATGGAGTCAGGCAACCGTGCCACTGCCGCCATGAGCTCCGTGTGCCGGCGCTCCGAGTCCGCGGACAAGTCTTCGAGGCGTTCCATCTCCTCGGCGAAGAGCATCTCCTGACTGGAGGCCGGACTCTCCCTCTGGGGAGAAGGCCGCCGAGCTGGCCGACCCTTCCGCCGTTGCTGGAGGCCGCTGGGCCCAGCAATTGGACTCCCCTCCGACGCATCCCCCCTCTGCGGAGAAGGCCGCCGAGCTTCCACCCCCCTCCCGCCTTTCTGCAGCACGCAGGTCCCAGGAGCTCCCCTCCCCTTCGACACTTCCGCCACGCTGCCCTCCAGGGAAGACGTGTCCCCTACATTGGCCTGGGTGGCCGCGGCTGAGGGTTCCCCTGATGGGCCGCCTTCCTCTTGCTCCTCCTCCTGCTCCCCCTCGGAGTGTCTGTCACTGGCAAGTTGAGGGACCTCCTCTTGACCATCTGAAAGCGGGAAGGCACAAGAGTAGCTTTAGAGTGAGGAGAGGGCGTCAGTGCGGGATGCATGAGTGGTGGCATTCAGCGCATTGGTCGGACAGTGGCAAAGGATGTAGATCTGATGCGCAAGTGGGACGAGAGAGGTGCAAAAGGTGATGTCCTTACCATTGCTGCCCAGAACAGGGTCGGCATCTCCACATGCAACAGGCCCAATCACCCGGCCACCCATGAGGCGCTCCACGCGATGTTGCAGGTCGGTGAGTGGCTGGATATGGGGTCGTCCTCCCCCGGTCGCAGTCCGGCTCTTGCGATTATTCGCCAGCTTGGCCTGCAAGAGAAAGGACGGCCTCTAAGTACAGTGTGTTGCCGTGATCTTGTGTGCACTGCCTCCCATGGTGGAATAGCCTGGCCAGTGTGTCGCCATGATTTGGTGTGCACTGCCTCCCATGGTGGAATAGCCTGGCCAGTGTGTCGCCATGATCTGGTGTGCACTGCCTCCCATGGTGGAATAGCCTGGCCAGTGTGTCGCCATGATCTGGTGTGCACTGCCTCCCATGGTGGAATAGCTTGGCCAGTGTGTTCAGTGCAGAATGTGCAATTGATGCTCATGCCTGTGCCATAGCTGCTGGATGAAGGCTGGCCATTAGAGCTTTCAGGTCCCTTTGCCCATAATGTGAGGTGCACATGCAAGGATGAGGAGGTCATTGGAAAGGGTACTCACCCTGACAATGCGTGTGAGGTCATTTAATTTTTTGCGGCATTGGGCACCGGTCCTGGGGACGTCGCTGTTGGCTGACAGCTTGCTGGCGACATGCCTCCAGGCTCTCCTGTAGACGCGGACCGTCGCCTTCTTGCCATTGTCCAGGTACAAAACATGGCGCCTCTTCTCCACAGCAGCAAGCAGCACACTCAGATCACGCTCTGAGAAGCGCTGCGCACGTTCACGGGCCTTCTCCATGTCTTCAGGCGCTATTTGGGTCCAGCAGCAGTGTTCAGGCCTAGCTGGAGGGCTCCACTATCCAGGGCATGGCAGCAGACACAGTCGACCCTTCCCCCTTAAGAGCTGGCCGGCGCCAGGGTGTCTGCTGTCAGTCACGAGATGGCTGCACCTGCGCTGCGCCCGGCCTCAGCGCTATCGATCACCACCTCCGGCTTAGCGCCCAAAGAGAGGCATCCAGCAGCAGTTTTAGCGCTCGCCCGAACTACTAGGGCGAAGCTAATGAATATCGGAGAAGTGGCCTAGATTTGGCGGCGGCCGCAAACTTTAGCGGACGCCCCACTTTCGCGCCCCAAAAGTGGCGTCAATGAATTTCTAGGCCTATATATTTATTACAACACACATTTCTTTTTGTTGCTTTTTTTGAAAATTAAACTGTTTCTTTGCAAATAGCTTTGGAGTTTTTTTTAAAGGCCTACAGACTAATTAACACCAACAAAAAAGGAGGATCAATTCCAGCATGGTATCTACATGCTCCATCCTCTTTTAGATCAAAACAGCAATGAATTTTGTTCATTAGAAAGATAAAGAAAGGCTTGCATTGACATAGCACTTTTCACAACCTCAGGATGTCCAGAAGTGCTTTACAGCCAATGATGTACTTTTGTAGTGTAGTTACTGTTGGCTGGAGGCTCTGGCCACGATTTTTCCTCTTGATGCGGCTTGGGGGCGGGACAGCTGCCTTCCAGGTTCCAATCCTACCCCCAACGACGTCCGACGCAGACGCAATTTTGCATCAATTTGCCTTGTTAAGCCCGCCCTGTGGGCTTGCCAGCCAATTAAAAGAAAGCTGGTGTCAGATGATGTCAGTTGATGAGGCGTCATCTGCCAGTTTTCTTAAAGGGGCCGTGCACAATTTTTTTGACAGCTGATTTTTCAGTGTTTGAGGTGCTGCAAACACTGACAATCACTGTAAAATGGTGAGCCCTTGTACCCAGGCTCTCCAGTGTATCCCTCCTTAGGCTAGAACAGATGGCAGCTGCAGGTGAGGTTACAGAAGCGATCTGTCACTGGTGAGTGAGGTTCTCCCAATGAGGTGTAACTACACAAACAATTCAAAACTTGTCACCTACAGAAAAGTCGAAATACATTAAAAATGATTTCCCAACATTTTCTTACCTCTGAAACTCACCAGTGTGCCATTGGATCCTTCACACCACTTCTGCAGCTGTCATCAATGCACTAACATTACAGTAGACCCACAGCATGCCACACTTACCTGGCATGATGTCTGGACATCGGGAAGCCTGCAGTAGACCTGCCAAAATTGCAAAAAGCCTCTTAACTGCCTGTTAAAAAGCAGTTAAGTGCCTATAATCTTCTTCCTGCCGCTAGGTGTCGGGTCCATGCGCAAATTAGGGAACCGACACTGACCCGCTGTCAATCTTTGCGATTTTGCTGGATGTCCTGCTTCCAAACCCGCCCCCTAAGCGCCGGCAAAATTCTGGCCTCTGTCTCTCATGCACACACCTATATTCACTTCTTGGCATCACTTGGTGTGTAATGATAGTGAGCAAGCAATCTTATTGGTATTAGTGTAGACATCATTATGTTGAAAATATATCCTGAACTAAATGAATCTGCATCCAAATATCTACACACATGTGGATGTGGTACGAGTTGTTGCAGAGGGTCCTTTAGGTGTGTGCAATGTAGTATTGCTGCCTTTCATTTAATGCTGATTCATGCATGTAAATGTTTCAAGTCAACAGAGCTAATAAGTACAATGACCGTTAAATAATGAGGGTAAGAACAATTTAATGGAGAAATATTTTATATTTTGGTGCAGCAAGGAATCAATTATGCAACTTTATATCTGTCTATCTATATATATATAAAGCGGTTTGTCTCTCTGTTTGTCTCTCTCTTTGTCTGTTTGTCTGTCTGTCTGTCTGTCTGTCCGCTATACACTCAAAAGTTATACAGCGTACCTACACACATGTTATATCAAAAGAAAGCTTATCATTAGGGGAGTCTAATAGGCATATTTACTTTTTGGTCAGACAAAAATTGTTCGGACAGTATACAAAAAAGGTTCAAAAAACGGCAACATTCCGCTCATTAGCATTGAGTCATGTGATGGTTGACCAATCGTACAGGGGATTAACCTGATGGTTGACCAATCAGTACATCACGGGGGGCATTTCATTGCATGTGTGGGCGGGCCTAATCTTTCTGAGCTGAGGTGAGTGGCCGCCATCTTGATTCCTAACTCGTGATTTATTTTTCTCACTTTCTGTGTGTTTATTTTTCCCACTTTCTGTGTGTACCCCATTAGGTTCTTTTCTGCAGTTGTCTTCTTAGCTATGGGGTGCTTAAAAATCTGAACTTTAATATTTAGGAATCTCTCTTTATTGTAGTGGCTGCGCGGAGCCACGGCCTAGCTGCGCGCGAAGCCTGGGCCTCCAGTTCAGCGGATTTCCGGCGCACCCGCAACCTGTCGAACCTGCTCAAGGCTGTTCATTTCCGCGACCATGTCACCGTCTTCGCCTCGGCCAACGGCATATGGGTGATGGCCGAGGTCGCCAAAAGCATCCAGGGGAACGCGTTCATCCAGGTGCCAAGGCCCGGGCCACGGGGCGGAAAGCCGACCAGGTCACGGTCTTCACCTTGGTCAACAGCATCAGGGTGACGGCCGAGGCCGCCAAAAACGTCCAGGGGAACGCGTTCATCCAGGTGCCGAGGCCCGGGCCCCGGGGCAGAAAGAGGGATTGGAGCGGGGGATGAGGGCTCGGGGAGAGGAGAGGGGGGAGGGGAGAGGGTAAGAGGGAGGGGGGGAAGAGGGAGGAGGGGGAGGGGGTGAAGAGGGAGGGGGTAAGAGGGAGGAGAGGGAGGGGGGGAAGAGGGAGGAGGGGGAGGGGGGAGGAGGGGGAGGGGGAAGAGGGAGGAGGGGGAGGGGGGAGGAGGGGGAGGGGGGAAGAGGGAGGAGGGGGGCAAGAGGGAGGAGGGGGAGGGGGAAGAGGGAGGAGGGGGAGGGGGAAGAGGGAGGAGGGGGAGGGGGAAGGGGAGGAGGGGAGAGGAGAGGAGAGGGGGAGGGAGGGGGGAACGGAGAGGAGAGGGGGAGGGAGGGGGAGGAGAGGGGCAGGGAGGGAGAGGAGAGGGGAGGGAGGGACAGAGAGTAAAGCAGGGAGAGACAGGGGGAGGGAGAGAGAGAGGGTGAGGGAGGGAAAGTGTTGTGTATGTACCTTTAAGAGAGAACTGCTTTTATACTGTAGTACCGGCAGTGACCACACCTGTATATAAAGCCGTAGCAGGCTTCTGTACTTTCAGTTCCAGCATACCCTCTGTTCAGTAAACACCTGTTATTACCGTTCTCCTGCAGTCCATGTGTTATTGATACGCGGACACTACACTGGCGACGAGCAGGTTCGAACTCACCTGCAGTACTGCATCACCTCACGGGGATCCATCCCTGAAAAGAAGCTTCTTGGAGGTCGAAGTCAGAGCAACAGGCGTCGACCGTGGGCAACCGCCCAGTGATCCATCGGAGTTCAGAGAATCGCAGGGGAGGCTGTGGAGAGCTGGGTTTGGCTCCCCAGTCAAGGTGTTCCAGCAAATCGTGCTGGTAGCAGGTAGTGCGCTGACCCTTACAGACTGCGGCGGGCTTGAGCTCGATCGAGCGGCTCTGCAAGGGGGCCGTGCAGCATCGTCGGGAAGGAAAAGAGAGAGAGAGGGTGGAGCGCACAGGGCGCGGTCGGTGCTCAAGAGCTGGGCAGCGTTAGAGAAAATAAAATGAGGGGAAGGAAAAGAGACGTGCAGTGGACAGCATCGAAGAAGAATAAAACTAAGGAATTTAACTAACAAAAGAGAGACGCGCCGAAGCCGCGGGGCGCCGCCATTACTATTTAGAACACTAGGAGCAGCATTGGCAGCAAGGGGAAGAAGGAAAAGCGCAGGAGGCACCATTTGAATCCATTGGGGAAGAAGGAAAAGCACGGGAGGTGCCATTTTAAACCACCCAAGATGCCGAAGAGTGGCAGTATCACTGCTTTCAACAACGAATTAGAAGACTGGACCACGTATGTGAAAAGAATTGAAGTGTACTGCAAGGCAAATGAGGTGGCCGATGAAAAGAAGGCGTCGGTATTATTAAATTTGATGGGCGCGAGAATGTACGGCCTATTGCGGAATTTAATTACCCCAGCTAAACCAATGGAGAAAAGCTTTGAAGAGATTGTCAATATCTTACAGGAACATCTAAACCCTACACCGCTGCTGATAGCAGAAAGATTCAAGTTCCATAAAAGAAACCAGCACAAAGATGAGAGTAATGCTGACTATCTTATGGAACTACGCAAGTTATCGAAGCACTGCCAGTTCGGAGCAGGACTGGCAGATACCTTAAGGGATAAGTTTGTCTGCGGGCTCCAGAGTGAAGGAACCCAGAAACGACTACTTTCGGAAAAGGACCTGACGCTAGAAAAGGCTTTCAGCGTGGCAGTATCCTACGAAGCAGCAGCACGGGGAGCTGCGGAAATACAACAGAAACCACAAGAATATAGCACCAACGAAATGGCATATGGAGCAGAAAAGTGCTATCGCTGTGGCAGAACAACCCATGACCGGAAGGACTGCTGGTTTAAGGACAAAGTATGCAGGCAATGTGGAAAAGTGGGACACATAGCAAGAGTCTGCAGGTCGGGAAAGAAAACCAACACGAAAATAACTACTAAGGAAAAGTACAAGAAAGTAAAAAAAATGACAGACAGTAGTTCAGAAGATCAGGAGAGTGATAATGACTCCGGGAGCAGGAGACTAAGTTGTCCAAAGTTACACAACGTGATCGCAAAGGAGGATCACCGAACCATTTGGGTCACCCTCATGATAGCAGGGTCCCAAGTAAAGAGGAATTGGACACAGGATCAGCCCTAACTGTCATGAATCGATGAGACTATGAGCGGCTAATCTCACACATACCCTTGAAGGACACGTCCATTGTATTGAAGACATATACGGGGCAAAAAGTCTACCCCAGAGGAAAAATAAGGGTGCCCGTTAAATACAACAGCAAGGAAACACAGAAACTGTATCTATATATACTACAAGATGGAGGACCACCATTATTGGGACGTGAATGTATCCGAAAAATACAATTGGATTGGCATTCCATTCAGGTGCTAACTGTGGCTGACAAAAAGGATGACGACGTCACACCTGGATGACTGTCAAAAAATTCTAACTGACGCGAAAGAGCTGTTCCAACAAGGACTTGGGACTCTAAAAGGAGTAACGGCAATGATAAAAATTGAAGATAACGCAACCCCAAAATTTTTTAAGGCCAGACTGGTACCGTACGCGATCCGCCCAGCCGTCGAGGCACAGCTGGAGAGTCTGGAGCGTTCGGGTGTGCTGTCCAAGGTGGACTGGAGCGAGTGGGCCACACCCATTGTTCCTGTAATGAAGAAATCATTGAGCAGCACGCCTGGGGAGCCGAAGAAGGTTCGCATCTGCGGGGACTTCAAGGTAACTGTGAACCCAGTCCTGCACACAGTACAATATCCACTTCCACGGATAGAAGATATTTTCGCCTCACTATCTGGAGGGAAACGCTTTACGAAAATTGATCTGGCCCAAGCGTATCTACAAATGGAGGTAGAAGAAGCATCTAGAAAATACCTCACGATAAACACTCACAAAGGTCTTTACCAGTACAATCGACTGGTATTCGGGGTAGCATCAGCTCCGGCTATTTGGCAGAGGGTGATGGAACAAGTCCTGCAAGGGATCCCGGGGACCCAGTGTTATTTGGACGACATCCTGGTTACGGGCGAAAATGACAGTGAACACCTTGCCAACCTGGAGCAGATGCTCACTAGATTACAAGGATATGGGCTATGAGCCAACCGCCCCAAATGCGAGTTTTTCAGGAAACAAATCTCGTATTGTGGCCACATGATTGATGAGGAGGGGTTACATAAGTCCCCAGAGAAGATTGAGGCAGTAGTCAAGGCTCCAGCACCGGAAAATGTGTCGCAACTGATGTCGTTCCTCGGGTTGGTGAACTACTACCATAAGTTCTTGCCAAATTTATCTACAATTCTGCACCCACTGAACGCCCTGCTGCAAACTGGAGTAGCATGGAAATGGAGTGATGAGTGTAAGCGTGCCTTTCAGAAATGTAAATGCCTAATCACTTCAAAAGAAGTATTGGCCCACTACAATCCAACACTACCAATTCGGTTGGCATGTGATGCGTCTCCCTACGGCATTGGAGCGGTGCTGTCACACAAATTCCTTGATGGTTCAGAGAGGCCAATAGCCTTTGCGTCACGCTCATTAACCTCAGCCGAGCGTAACTACGCCCAGATTGACAGGGAGAACCTCAGCCTGGTGTGGGGGGTGAAGAAGTTCAATCACTATCTGCACGGGCAGAAATTCACCCTACTGACTGATCATCAGCCTCTCGTCTCCATTTTTAACCCAAAGAAGGGCGTTCCAGTGATGACGGCGCAACGGCTGCAAAGATGGTCTCTTTTTCTAGGGGCACATCAGTACGACATAGAGTACAAGGGTACGAAACAGCATGGAAACGCTGATGGGCTGTCGTGCCTACCGTTGCCTACGGTGGAGGAAGCACCTGCAGTGGACCCTGTTGAGAGATTCCATTCGACCATAGTCGAATGTCTGCCTGTTACAAACTCAAGTATAGAGACGGAAACCCGAAATGACCCGACACTCTCTCGGGTCTATGATTTGATGGTGAAGGGATGGCCAGCACATGGCGACTCACTGTTGCCAGCATTCTCGCCAAGGAGAGAACAGCTGTCAGTGTGCCGGGGGACCTTGATGTGTGGATCCCGAGTGGTAATTCCACCCAAGTTGAGAGACAGATTGCTCAATGAGCTTCATGAGGGTCATCTGGGAGGGGTAAAAATGAAAAGCCTAGCCAGGGCGTTTGTGTGGTGGCCGGGAATCGATAAAGAAATCGAGGATATGACCAAGAGATGCACAGGATGCCAGAAAGTTCAAAACGCTCCACCACAGGCCCCGCTACACCCATGGGAGTGGCCCTCATCTCCATGGCAACGGGTACACATTGATTTTGCTGGTCAATTTATGGACTCAATGTTTTTAATCGCCGTGGATGCACATTCGAAATGGCCAGAGGTCATCAAAATGTCCTCCACCACCACGGAGAAAACTATTGCAGTCCTACGGACCATCTTCGCCGGGAATGGCTTGCCAGAACAGATTTGCTCCGACAATGGACCACAGTTTGTGTCCGAGGATTTCCGGAGGTTTTTGAGGAATAATGGGGTAAAACATTACACATCTGCCCCATATCATCCAGCCACAAATGGATTGGCTGAGAGGTTTGTTCAGACCTTTAAAAAAGCAATAAAGGCAATGTATAACGACGACATACCAATACAACACAAGGTGGATAATTTCTTGTTTGCTTACCAGAATGCGACACATGCAGTCACCAACCAAGCTCCTGCCATAATGTTCTTTAACCGAAGGTTAAGATGTCGCCTGGATTTGCTCAAACCAAACATAAGACGAGATGTTGAGGATAAGCAATTCCAGCACATCAATGAGAAGCCAACCAGAAGCTTCAAGATAGGGCAACCAGTCTTGGCCCGCGACTACTGAACAGAAAAATGGCAGCCAGGAACGATATGCACACAGCAGGGACCACTAATGTACACAGTGGACGTTGGAGAGAGCATCGTGAGACGCCATGCTGACCAGATTCTAGAGTCACAGGAACAAGTCAAACCCATACCACGAGCATGCGCACCTGGTGATGAACCCGAAGTATAGATTGCGTCTACCTCAGAATCAGTGGTATTGGAAGCTGACGAACCAACCAATGACAATGAGCCAGAATCGACTCCGCCACAAGAACAGGATACTCGAGAAAGGCGCTATCCAGACAGGATCAGGAAGCCTCCTCAAAGACTGAATTTATAAATTATTACTTCAGTTGATGTATATAGTACAGAGAAAATTGTAATTGTAATTAGTTATTATTTAATTGTTAAATGAATGTTATGTACTGTTTATCTAAAAGGGGAGGAATTGTTGTGTATGTACATTTAAGAGAGAACTGCTTTTATACTGTAGTACTGGCAGTGACCACACCTGTATATAAAGCCGTAGTAGGCTTCTGTACTTTCAGTTCCAGCATACCCTCTGTTCAGTAAACACCTGTTATTACCGTTCTCCTGCAGTCCGTGTGTTATTGATATGCGGACACTACAGAAAGAGTGAGGGTGTGGGAGAGGGAGGGAGAGCTCGCCTTCTTCCTTCCTTCCTTCCTTCGCAGGGGTCCATCGGGCCAGGCCTGAGGCGCTCCATCCCCCCCTCTCTCTCCAGGCTAATCCCAAACTAAATCCAGCAGTCTCTCTCTCTCTCTTCCCCCCGTCTCTCTCTTCTCCCCCCAGTCTCTCTCTCGCTCTCTCTCTCTCTCCCCCCCAGTCTCTCTCTCTCTCCCCCCCCCCCCCCGTCTCTCTACTCCCCCCAGTCTCTCTTTCTCTCTCTTCCAACAACAACATCCCCATAAAAAACCCTCGGCACCGCCGGGCACTCCAGTTATTATTATATATATGTGTGCTTGCTTTTGGTGTTTTGGCAAATTAAAGAATGGTTGGAGAACTGAAATCACAAACTAAAAGTTGCATCATTAATTTTTAAGTCATCCTTCAATTGCCAGATGTTGCACATTGTTCAACAACACACTGTGGGGGGAGAAATTCAACTCACGGTGGCCATTTTTCCTCTGCAAAATTCGTTGTTGAACCTGCAAATTTAGTGTTATGTTCTGCCTTGCCTGAAGTGCACCAAATGTGCACCAGATGCAATATTGGCTCAGGCGACTTTTAGTCGACAAGGCCTCCCACCTGCAAATCTGGGTACTACGCCAGTTCCAGGACCTGAGTGTGAAATTCAGGTACAATGGGATAGAGCATGCTCCGCACACAGTTTGTGTGGTTGTACCAGGCGTTGAGTGGTCCATCCAGCGATCTGTAAAGGGCCCGCTGGAAACCGCTCAACCAATGGCCCAAGAATACCACTTGGAAGAAGCATTAAGGTTAGCAAGGGCACAGAATGTACTCTGGGTCAGGGATTTCAATGTCCATCACCAAGAGTGGCTCGGTAGCACCAATACTGACCGTGCTGGCCAATCCTGAAGGAAACAGCTGCCAGATTGCGCCTGCGGCAAGTGGTGAGCAAACCAACACCAGGAAAATCCTACTTGACCTCATCCTCACCAATCTGTCACAGATGCATCTGTCAATGATGGTATTGGTAGGAGTGCCCATCGCACAGTCCTTGTGGAGATGAATAACTTCACCCATAACCTGCTCACCATCAGGACCACGCTGCTCCAGACTTCATTACAGCCTTGGTCCAAACATGGACAAAAGAGCTGAATTCCAGAGGTGAGATGAGAGTGACTGTCGTTGTCATCAAGGCAGCATTTGACCGAGTGTGACATCAAGGAGCCCTAGTAAAATATCAGGGGGGAAACTCTCCATTGGCTGGAGTCATACCTAGCACAAAGGAAGATGGTTGTGGTTGTTGAAGGCCAATCATCTCAGCCCCAGGACATCGCTGCACCAGTTATTCAGGGCAGTGTTCTAGGCCCAACCATCTTCAGCTGCTTCATCAATGACCTTCCCTTCATCATAAGGTCAGAAGTAGGGATGTTCACTGTTAATTGCACAGTGTTCAGTATCATTCGCAACTCCTCAGATAATGAAGCAGTCCGTGCCCGCATGCAGCAAGACCTGGACGACTTTCAGGCTTGGGCTGATAAGTGACAAGTAACACAAGTGCCAGGGAATGATTATTTCCAACAAGTGAAAGGTTAACCGCCTCCCCTTGACATTCAATGGCATTGCCATCGTCAAATCTCCCATCATCAAAAACCTGGGGGTTACCATTGCCCAGAAACCTAACTGGACCAGCCACATAAATACTGTGGCTGCAAGAGCAGGTCAGAGGCTAGGTATTCTGTGGCGAGTGACTCACCTCTTGACTCCCCAAAGCCTTTCCACCATCTACAAGGCACAAGTCAGGAGTGTGATGGGATACTCTCTACTTGCCTGGATGAGTGCAGCTCCAATAATACTCAACAAGGTCGACACCATCCAGGGCAAAGCAGCCCGCTTGACTGGCACCCCATTCACCACCTTAAACATTCACTCCCTCCACCACTGGCGCACCTTGGCTGCAGTGTGTACCATCTATAAGATGCACTGCAGCACCTCGCCAAGGGTTCTTCGGCAGCACCTCCCAAACCCACGACCTCTACCACCTAGAATGACAAGGGCAGCAGGCGCATGGGAACACCATTACCTGCAACTTCCCCTCCAAGTCACACACCATCCTGACTTGGAAATATATTGCCATTCCTTCATCATTGCTGGGTCAAAATCCTGGAACTCCCTCCCTAAGAGTACTGTGGGAGTACCTTCACCAGACGGACTGCAGCGGTTCAATAAGGTGGCTCACCACCACCTTCTTAAGGGCAATTAGTGGTGGGGAATAAATGCTGGCCTTGCCAGCAACACCCACATCCCATGAATACTTCGCTTGAGCCCCGCAAAAAATCTCCCACCCGCTACTGGCACATCTGAAGCCCCACCTGGATCACCTCCCACATCCGACTTGCTCCATGTAAAAGCCAGACAATTTTCCGTTCTCTCTTCTTCGCACCTGCAGCTCACTGGTGGATTTTAAATGAGGCCCAATGCTGAATTTGGTTCAGGCCTCAGGCGGAACAGACCATCGTCTGTTCTAAGCCATCGCGCTGTAAACTTTGTGCCCACTTTGGGTGCACGTTGAATTTCCACTGCATTTTTTCTGTTTCTATTGGTTGTGCTGTTTACACAACATGTCCTCCCTCCAAGTTGCAGTTGAATCCAGAATGACAGTATCATTAGTACATCATCAAAATATCCTCCATGGATATTCAATTGTTCTAATTGAAAAACAGTGCACACATCTCAGCTCATCATCTTCTAGCTGTTTATTAAGGAGTGATTCAATGAGATATAGCATGTTGTTCCTGTGAGTATTTTAAGAAGAAACACACAATATAACCTAAGACTTGATGGCAGATGCCAACACTTGGCAATTTTTATTGTTTTTAGTTACAAAAAATGTGTTTGAGCCACAGAAGTTTAAGGCTGCAAACAAATGTATTCTAATGATTACTTGTAATGGCTGTGCAATTCCTCCCAGAAAGATGGAACAGATAAAGCACATCAAATGCAGAAAATGGTGTTTCTGTCTTTGGATTTTGATGCAGTTGGGTAGAAGTACAGGTCTTGAACAATCATATCTTTATCTTGAAGTAAGGCTAATGCTTAGGTTTCAAAATAACTTGGCAAATGCAAGAAATTGTGGCAGCTCTAATTAAAGCACCCACACCGCATGGCGCCTCATGAATAGTCATTAACATATTCCAATAATTAGTCGCTGATTTATTGCTTCAAAAGGCACAATTAACAAAAAAGTTGGGATTTGTGTTCCTGGTTCTCAACAGAGGACAAAACACATCATCTTTAATTGGGTACTCTGCTTTCTCATTAAATGTGGATCATGAATGGAATTAATAGATGCACGTAATAGTTAGGGCTGTTCTTTTTCATGGCCTGCACAGTTGCAAGGAGATTGTGAAATCGAGAAGGCCACCTGGAAATTAATGTTCCATACAAACGCTACAGAATTAGTGGCAACTCACTGCTAACATCACTGACAATGTGACACTAGAGCCTACAGGGGGCGATCCAGTCATAAACAAATCAATATGTGTGGACATCTGTACTATAGGGGCAATTGAATACAGTTGTGTTCCCAGCATGGAGCCTCATTCGACAGGAGTACAGGCAGCCGAATTTACCCTACAGCAGTATAGTTCTCACTCTAACCTATACTCCCATCGACTGAGGTGCCACAGTGGGAGCCTCACCTCACAAAATGACTCCTTGCTTCATTCCAGTCTCTGACTGACTCAGGTTCTATGAGCAACTCATTCAATTTTCTCTTTTCTGACCACGAAAAAAATCATAAAATTTGACCAAAAATCCTTTGAAAAACATAATAATGGTACAGGCTTCTCCACATCCTAAACGACGGAGATGTTAACAATTCTGGTCAACTTTTTCATATCCCATCAAATGAACATTCATAGCTGGAATCTTTATGATGACACGAAATAGTGCACGGATTTAAAAGGAGTTAAAAGAAAAAAGTGATGATTCATGAAAATTAAATAAAAATCCTTCATTCCAAAAAGCTTTCAATATTTAGCACAAGTTACTTAAATGCTGAACAATCAAGCGATAAAATGTATATGAACACACAGTTTTGATCTGACAGTCGTGTTGAGATAAGTTTTAAAATGAGATTAAAATGTGAAAATCTTGATTTGTCGTCACAATCATAGTAGAACATTGGGCTGACGGTACAGACCAGGCACACACATTGTTGGATTGTCAGTGGCTTACTCACAAACTGATATCTTGCCCCTGTGTTCTGAACTGTGTGCAGCTTCCTTGTCTAGAAATTCAGACTTCCGAACTGCACTGTGGGCAGGTGTCCCTGTAAAAGCAGCCTTAAAAGAGATGTCTTAAAATCCGATACATATCCCACATGGGACTACTTGTGCCGCAAAAGCTGTCCACAATGAAAAGGCGCAAGAAGGAACAATTCGGTCAGCATTGTGCTTCAAAAAAAATGACTGCGTCATGTCGAATAATTTGGATTATCAGTGCCCTGCTGAAATGTCTTACTTTTGAAATAAACTTAAGTTCCTTTTTAAACCTTTATATGTTTCATTTATTTCCAATCTGGAAATGTTTAAATCAAATTTTGTGAAAGGAACTATTATTTTAAGTAGTTGTTCAGGACACGTTCCAACTTTCTGTATTGTCCCAGTCATATGGTCTAGTCATATCAAAAGAATGTGTATTTTACAAAGATGCTGCGGAAAATGATTTTAGTTGTGTTGTCAAAGACTCTGCTTCAAACACACATTATTGTTTTTGAAGGTCATTTAGTCCTAAAATATTGAACAGCTGTCAATCTTTAGAGAATCTGCAAAATATAGTTGGTGATATCAGTTGACATTTCTAGAACATTTTGTGGATTCCAATCTATAGCAGCTAAGGAAATGTACATCTTCATTTTTGAAACCGTAACAGCTCACAAGCATAAAAAGCCCCAGAGAGCTAAGTAAAGAATTTGGTCTCCTGAGCTGAAGTAATATCTCAGAGCAATACAGTCTGTCATCTTAACATAATAATGGTTGGTAGAAAATGTGCGATCAGCTACTAAGCCATCTTTCACCTGAATTAGAAAGAGATATTAACTGAAGGATCAGCCATAAACATATTTGGGGCAAACAAGATTAACAATGTTTCTTGCAAACCCTGTTGTGCCATGCAACTTACTTTGGTGTTAAGCTTACTTGGTTTTCATATTTTAACTGAGATAAATCTTCAAGCTGTGCCTTTGCTCCCTGTTTCCAAGTCTACATTTTGTATAAAAGGTTATGTGGCAACATGTCAGAAGTGCCAGACTTTATTAGTGAATCAAGATGAAACTTTATTGAGGTGACAATTTGCAGTGGGTTTTATATTTGACTTGATAAATTGTTCAATCTGCTTACAATTAAGTGAGCATAGGTAAACTTGCAATTTATGCTCCTCGTGAGTGCTGTTGTCTTCAGTGAATAAAGTTGATTGAACTATTCATCAAACCCAAGTACAGAAAGCCAATTTAGTTACTACCTCAGTGACGTTATGTTCCTGTACATTAATGAACCATGAAGGTTTTTTAATCTCATAGTATAGCCGGTTAAATGAATCTGTACACTTAGTACGTGGACAAGGATACATAATTTTCTTTCAGTTAGATTACATTAATTAGCTTTCATTTCTGGGTTAGGAAATCTTGATGAGATTTCAAGAACCAAATGGTCTGTGGTTTCCTATTGTTCAACTTCTTGTTTTTCCAAACACCGTTAGATTGTGACATGAAATTTTTAATTAAAATGTTGATAGCTTTTATACAGATATTTAGCTTTGACAGTTTTCTAGGAATAAGTACAACAGAGCTCTCATCATAGAAGTTAATTTGAACATAAGAACATAAGACCATAAGACGTAGGAGCAGGAGTAGGTCATTTGGCTCCTTGAGCCTGCTCCACCATTCAATAAGATCATGGCTGATCTGATCTTGGCCTCAACTCCACTTCCCTGCCCACTCCCCATAACCCTTGACTCCCTTATCATTCAAAAATCTGTCTATCTCCACGTTAAATATATTCAATGACCCAGCCTCCACAACTCTCTGAGGAAGAGAATTCCAAAGATTCACGACCCTCTGAGAGAGAAATTCCTCCTCATTTCCGATTTAAAAAGGTTTCCCCTTATTCTAAAATTATGCCCCCTAGTTCTAGATTCCCCCACGAGGGGAAACATCCTTTCTGCATCTACCCTGTCAAGCCCCTTCAGAATTTTATATGTTTCAATAAGATCCCCTCTCATTCTTCTAAACTCCAATGAGTATAGGCTCAACCTTTCTTCATAAGACAACCCCTTCATCTCTGGAATCAACCTCGTGAACCTTCTCTGAACTGTTATTTGTGAGAATAACAGAAGTAAAATGGACCCTCCACTGAAGCTATGGTGGAAATTCCATTAGTTGTGTGCTCTTGGAAAGCACTGCAGTCTGAATATTAGATTATATTGGCCTGGATTTTTCAGTCAGCAGTGAAGGGACAGCACTCACCAATGACTTTGAAGACAGCTTCCCACAAAGATTTAGCAAGCTCTGTTGCATCGATTTCCCCAATTCCGACGTGACTTTCAATCTGGCACCATCTATAGGGGATCTGTGGCATCCAGGGACAGTGAAGAACTGAAAGCAAAATAAAGATTGGGACATACATTTGGAATTAAGGTAGAAGCTGAAATATCATAAACAAACTTTAAAATAATAAAATAAAAATTATTATTATTATTTTACAAATCTATGGAATTTTTTATCATGGGATGGAGGGAATGACACTCCACACTTATAAAATTAGTTTTTCAGGACCAGAGAGGTTGTCCAGCAGTAATTATGACTTAGTATGCCATTAAAAGCTCAGTTACACCTCATTCAACAAGGCTTAACATTTTCAATGGTTTTTACATGGAGAATAGTGCGTAAAAAGTTGAAGTCCACATCAAATCACTGATTCTATGATGATTGCATCTGCGAAGGCTGCAACAGCGCACCCTGTGGAGGAACAGAGTATCACTGACAGCAACTTTCAGATTTCTGCATTTAACTGCGCATGTGCGGACGCCAGAAGTTGCTTGTAGTTTTACACAGTAATGACAGCTAGCGTTGACTGTTTCGCCATCATTGCAACTGTACATTCTGGGCCAATTTGTGTAACTGAAATCCACTACACTGCAAAATATATGAAAGGAGTTAATGCATGGAGGTGGGTCTCCTGTTGGCACCCATTCAGTTTATTGGGGTTCAGTGCGAACCTTGTTGATACCGTCAAACTACAAAGCACACACTAAACAGAATACTTATAATTCATTACTGGTGCTTGTAAATAACAGTATTTATGTGATAAATTTTCTGACAAAGCATATTTTACTGACTGTGAGTTGACTTAGAATGATTCCTGGTACCAATTGTGTTTGTAATCTTCCTCTCAGTGGAATAGGTGTTCTGTTATCACAAAGGTATTCATTAAGCAAATTCATCAGATGAGATATTCTTGTCTTTGCAGCTGCAGTAACCAGGGGAACCTTACATTGAAAGATTAGAAGACCTTGCTACCCTACAATTCATGATTCAGAAGAGGCCAGAGTAAGAGAAGCAGAGGGAGAGAGGTTATGAACAATGTTCCCCCTAATTTTAAATTTGGGTGCACGGTCCCTTTACTTTGAAGTTACGTGCATGCGCAAAATTTCACATTGGAAAAAACGGTCCTGGGCTCGTGGGACTGGCAGACAATGTTGGTTGTGAGGCTGGAAGAGATTATCAGGAAGGGGAAAAGTGAAGTGATTTGAAGAAAAGGATAAAACTTTTAAGTTTGAGGCATTGGAGGGACCATGAGCCAATGTAGGTCAGCAAAACCAGGTGCCATAGGTGAGAGTGACTTGGTGTGGGATAGGGTACAGGCAGCAGAGTTTGGGATGGGTTGAAGTTTATGGAAGGTGGAGGATGGATTGCCGGCCAGGAGAGTGTTTGAGTAATCAAATCTGAAGGTGACAAAGGCATGGGCTAAGGCAGAAACTGAAGCAGGCGATGTTACTAAGCTGGAGGTAGGTGATCTTTGTGATGGAGAGGCTATGAGGTTGAAAGCTCAGCTTGCAACCAATCTGGTTTGTTCATAAAATTACCCCATGAGAAGTAGGCAGATGTAAATAATGACCGTGATTCAAACTGATAACACCAGATAGCATTTTAATTCTGTTCCGCTAGAATGTATAGAATAATTTTCTAACATAATGAATGTTTGTGAAAACATTCAAATAAAAAGCAACCCGATGCCTCAAGAACATTTATTTGATTACTTTTGCTTTCAGTTCTTCCTATAGCTCGTGCCCTGAGAACTGTACATGCCAATTAAGATTGTATTCTTTTGATCTTTGTCTGCAAATGATAAAGTTGCCTTGCCTGCAGTTACCTTGCCCACATTTACATAATTGTGTTATCCACAGGATCAGCCGCAGTTCATAGTTCGAGCTGTATTGTAAGTTTGTCTATTCTTAGCTGCTGATAAACACAAAGAAAACACATTGGTCAGGCAGTTCATGGAGGGGGGTCCTTACCTGAACCCACCCCACAGGTCATTGTGCTTCCACTTCACTTTTTCACTGGGCGTTGTAGAGACTGCTCATTATCAGCTACTCTATATTTGCACCATATGGGAAATTAACTCACTGACCTCACAGTGAAAGTTGTTTTATCCACTGCTGTCAAGAGATGAGTGCATGACCATCATCCAATTAACCTAATGATGGTGCTGGGGTGGGGTGCTTGGAGATTGTAGCATCGAGCTCCACTGTAACTTGAGTGAATAGTTGTAATGTAACTGATAAGGTTAATAGAACCAAAAGCATGTAAGATGAAAAGAAATCTGAAAGGCTGAGGCAAATCTGCTACTAATTGACCAGTGATGGTGCAAAACATACGCAGGTTGAAGCAAATATAAAAAGTGGGTTAAACCGTTGGAACGTATAATTATTGGGGTAGGTGAGGAAACAGGAATTCTTTTTAAAAATGAAGTCCTATTGTTAATGCAACAGTTTTTAAAAGATAGTCAGATTGTCATTGTTAATTTTAATATTCAATATCTCAAAGTATTTGCAAAGTGACTATATTTTACACACTCATATTTTTCATGTGTCCATATCTCTCTTTTTAAAATAATTTTACTTTTGCTGCCAACTTCAAAGGGTCAAATACTACAGTTGGCAGGACCATACAGGATTTGACATTGGTTATTACTTGCATGCCTGGAAGAATTGGAAATCTCTCCTTTGGATAATTGAAAATAAAATAAGAGTGAACTTTTAGTCCACGACTACTTGAGCAAAGAGCCCTGGAAAAGTAAGATTGCTGTGAAAGTTTCTTAGTGTAAAAAAATCAGCAACACTTTACCATTTTCTGATAAGTACATGTTTCCTTAAGGCTAGAACGCTACTATCTGGTTCCCTGGCTCACAGGGTTATTTCACAATCTTGCTGATTCGGACTATTCAAGGTTAGAGCTTCAGGCTGAACTGTCTCAAAGCAGTGTTCACCTAACTAATATTGTATGTACCATACAGACAAACATTGAGAACAACAGAGTGCTTGGTTCAGATGAAACACTGCAGCATTCAATAGATGTGGGGGTGTATAGAATTTAACCGTGCAGTTTATTTTTCACAGATTTTGGTTCATTGATTTGAAAATATGTCAGAAATTAATAAAATATACTGCAAGTCAGCATGATTGATTTAAATTTTAACCCAAGGATTCATAATGTTCTTGCCTTCTCTTATATGTCTGCATTTGTGAACCTTTGTGGAGGTCACAGGTGTAATGTCTTTTTTTAAAAATGAGCATTTTACCCAGAAACCCCTTAGGAAAACAGTCATGTAGTTCCTCACCCGGAACCATCATTAAAATGCTATAGAAGTGCCAGCTGCTTGTTCCCCAAAATAAAAAAAGGAGAAGCCACTTCATTGGAAGTTCCCCACTAACTTGGACTATTATTCCATTAAAGTGAAAGATTCGGTCATCAATACCCTCTGTGAATGGTCTAATTATCACATCTTAGCCTGTACAAATCTTTTTGATCAGATCAATTCTGTGATCAGGCAGAATGACAAAGGTCACTAAGCGTGCATGACAGCAAAGACTGTGATTTTGTTTATGGAAATGAAGTCAAGACAGCCAATCATGGCACGCCTGTAAAAATAATCCTTCAATACTTGCCCAGTAATGAAGAACCACTTAACCAGTATAAATGTTGGAAAGTTCAGTGGTGCAGCTACAGACTGTGCAAAGTTGATATTAAAGATTCAACATTCAGCCTGAAAAAGCCCATTTGGACAACCAGGCCCTGGGTAACCGTTGTAAGAGAAATCCAAGTAGATGTTTAGTGAGAGTGGATGCCGTGCATCCAGCTCTGACAAGGAGGCAGCACACCAAGAAAAAGGCTAATGTGGTGGTGTCAGTGGCTCAACATCCAGTAGGATGTCTGGAAGAAGATGCCTGACTTAATAGCACAAAAGTAATGCATGATTACTGCCATAAAATAGCAGCTCCGATGTATATGTATAGACTGGAAGGGAATAGCAGGAGTTAAGATTATGGACGGAATTTGCGGTCAGCGGCGAAGCAAAGCTGCCCACAAAGAACTCGTGATCTCTGTGGCGAGAGGTTTGATTTTTTTGACGTGCATTTGAGATCAGTGCAGTGTAGTGGGAATTCCATAGCGCGAGCTGCTGGGCTGTCAACAAGCTGTCCAAGCAGCCAATAACAATGCAGAATTCTCACAGTGAATCAGGAAGTGAAGAAACTCTTATTAGTCTGACTTTTTTTTTAATGTTATAGAGAGCAAAACAAAGGTTGGGGCTTTCACATGGGGAAAGGTAAATCTAAAATAAATATGAACAAACTTTTAAAAAATATATAATTTTTTAAAAGTTTCTTAAAAGTTGTAATTTGGCAAAATTTGACACTCCACAAAATAAAACTTAGTTTTTAAGGGTCATAACATTTGTTTAGCAGGGAATACACTGTTAAATCCCCAGATACACCTAATCCAAAAGGGTGTAACTTTTAATGGGGTATTTAACAACGAAATTACCGCAGAAAAGCACAAGTTTGCATCAGTTTCACTGATTTCCCTGATTACATTGATTGCCGGCTATGGTGGCAGGGGGAGGGGGGGTGGGGGTAGTTCGGGGTGGTGGGTGGGGGGCGGTGGGGGCACAGCGCAGCCAGTGTCAGAGCAGTGAATGACTGACCGCAACTTCAGGATTTCTGTGTTAGGTTGCGCATGTGCTTAATCCTGAACTTGTGATCAGTTTCGAAGGGATAATAACAGTGAAAGCTGTTCATTCGCTGTTATTACCCGCCACAAATTCTGGGCCATTATATTTTTTTTAAATGCTGCACTGGCAGAGATATATTAGCAAGGACGTAGCAAGTAAGCAGGGGCATGGAAATCACATCAAACATGCTATGATAGTTAAAAAAAAGGCTGTCTGAAGGATTGCCCTCCAGCAGTGGCATGCTTGGAGCAGCCAGTTAGCACTGATGCCAGCAGTAATTCTGTGCCATGATTAGACTTGTACAAGTGACGGTAGGCAGTGATTCTTAAAGCAATGAGTCCACAAGTGACTCCAGCAAGCTAAACCCCTGACACTGACACAGGTCCTTCAAGGTTAATTGCAAATACAGATAACAGTCCTTCTGTATCCCCTGCAACTTACTAATTGGCTGTGTAGCCAACCACCAGGGTGATTGCACCTGTTAGGGGAGCATTTAGTGCTGCACATCCACAAGAGAAGTTAACAGCACATAATGAGCAAGTTCACCAGCAAAACATAAATACATATGCCACAGGCACTCAAAAAAAACAAATTTACCATTAATATATTTTACAGTCTGTCATTTTTTTTCCCTTTGTGCAGAAAAGAAAGCATCAGTTGTCTAAAATGCTTACAAAGTGGCTAACTGCTGTCTGTGTCACAAAGTCAAAAGTAATGGTGCCATTGAGGGTGCTTGGCAGATGGCTGTACTCCTCTGCAGGTCTACAAAGTCCAGTCATAGCCATTACTGTGCCTCTCCTTGAAGTGGTCTTCGACCAAGCCCAGGTAGATGTTGTAGAAACATAGAAGATAGGAGCAGGAGTAGGCCATTCGGCCCCTCGAGCCCACTCCACCATTTAATGAGATCATGGCTGATCATCCAAATTAAGTACCCTGTCCCTGCTTTCTCCCCATATCCCTTGATCCCTTTAACCTCAAGAAATATATCCAACTCCTTCTTGAATATATTTAATGAATTGGCCTCAACTGCCCTGTGTGGCAGTGAATTCCACAGGTTTACCACTCTCGGGGTGAAGAAATTCCTCCTCATCTCTGTCCTAAATGGCTTACCCCTTATCCTTAGACTGTGACCCCTGGTTCTGGACTCCTCTGCCATCGGGAACAGCCTTCCTGCATCTAGTCTGTCTAGTCCTGTTAGAATTTTATAAGTTTCAATGAGATCCCCTCTCATTCTTCTAAACTCTAGCGAATATAAGCCTAATCGACCCAATCTCTCCTCATACGTCATTCCTGCCATCCCAGGCATCAGTCTGGTGAATCTTCGCTGCATTCTCTCCATGGCAAGAACATCCTTCCTCAGATAAGGCGACCAAAACTGCACACAATACACAAGGTGTGGTCTCACCAAGGCCCTGTACAACTGCAGCAAGACATCCTTGTTCCTGTACTCGAATCCTCTCGCTATGAAGGCCAACATACCATTTGCCTTCTTAACCGCCTGCTGCACCTGCATGCTTACCTTCAGCGACTGGTGCACAAGGACACCCAGGTCTCGTTGCACTTCCCCTTTTCCCAATCTATTGCCGTTCAGATAATAATCTGCCTTCCTGTTTTTGCCACCAAAGTGGATAACCTCGCATTTATCCACATTATACTGCATTTGCCATGCATCTGCCCAATCACCCAATCTGTCCAAATCGTACTGGAGTTTCTCTGCATCCTCCTCACAGCATACACGCCCACCCAGCTTTGTGTCGTCTGCAAACTTGTAGTAGTGTCCCTGCTGGGGTTATAACCTGTGGAACCCGCATTCCATCTCTTCCTCCTCCTGCTTTATTTTGATAATCCTGTCAATAACGGCAATATCCAAGCTCCCTGTGCAGTATTATAACATTTTGTGTGCACTATTAGAATATTTCCTGTGCACCTATTAACTTTTGTCATTGCTATGCTTCAAAATCTTCTGCTTTCTTAAACTCACTAATCCCAAGCCAGACCTATGGAAAAAATATTCACTCTTTGATTTGACTGCAGTTATAGAGTGTTAGACAAAAGTTCACTGTTAATAAACTTGACAAACAAAAATCAGCTTTATTTCTCACTCTTTGAAAATGTTGGTTAATTAATTTTTTCAAGAGATTAGAATATTGGGAGTCACGCTTTACATTACATTCCTTTTATTTGCATCTAGTTTTTTTTTGCAACTGTTATTGAACAGGACAAAATATGGCCCCAGGTGTGAGCTGCCCTAGAAATGAACGTGCATGTATTAAAAATTTAAGTCACACTCAGCTCCTCTACTTTGAAGCTGAAGTTAGGTGGCATAGTGGTTAGCACTGTTGCCTCACAGCGCCAGGGACCCGGGTTCAAATCCGGCCTCGGGTGACTGTCTGTGTGGAGTTTGCACATTCTCCTCGTGTTTGCGTGGGTTTCCTCCGGGTGCTCCGGTTTCCTCCCACAGTCCAAAGATGTGCGGGTTAGGTTGATTGGCCATGATAAAAATTGGCCCTTAGTGTTAGGGGGGATTAAATATGTGGGGTTACGGGGATAGGGTTTGGGTGGGATGGCTGTCGGTGTAGGGACCGGGTGCTAGGGTTTGGATGATCAGCCATGATCTCGTTGAATGGCGGAGCAGGCTCGAATGGCCTACTCCTGGTCCTAGTTTCTATGTTTCTAAGACTGTGATAAGTATTATATGAATTAAGTGTTAGCTAGTCAGATTTCTTTAATTGGTCAGCTGGGGGTCTTAAATTCAAGCTTTTGCTACATGAAAAGATGCTTCTCTCCAGTGCTGGAACTGCAGGGTAATGTATTTTAGCTACCTCTAAATATTTTAATACTCTGAAGTAATAAGCTATAATAACAATGTAATTTGGAGTTCAGGAGGTTATTTGGCAGTCAGCACCACAAGAACGATGCCATCATGCTTCTCTCCTGTGCTGCGACAGAATGATGGATTTCAATTACCTGCGTGGCTTTTGTAACATTTAAATATTACAGCCTTGGTGTTTATTCAGTAAGTTGAAGCTTGTAGGTGCTGCTAATCGGAACTCGAACGTTTATTGCTTAACTAAATTAGGCAAACAGACACAGACAAAGTTAATCTGGACAGATTTGTTAGCTTCTACACTGACATTTTAATCACTATAATCTCTGTGGTTTTCTTCAAGGCAAATATCTGTAAGGCTATTGGTTACTGGGATTGCACTTTTTTTTCAGTGCAATGGTGTTCATAGTAATTTAAGTATAGGAGTAAGCAATGAGTTTTTGGAGTCTGTTCTGCCATTGAATTAGACCATAGCTGATCTGTACCTCAACTCCATTTACTCGCTTTTGTTCCATATCCCTGATAACCTGACCGAACACGATGCCAGTCTCGGAAATTTCAATTGACCCAGCCTCCATAACCTTTTGTGGAGAAATGTCTTTACCCAGAGAGTGGTTAGAATGTGGAACTTGCTACCACATAGAGTATTTGAGGTAAATAGCAGAGATACATTTAAGGGGAAGCTAGATAAGTACATAAGAGAAAAAGGAATAGAAGGATTTGGTGATAGGGTAAATGAAGTAGGGTGGGTGGAGGCTCGTGTGGAGCATAAACACCGGCTTCGACCAGTTGGGCCGAATAGCCTGTTTCTGTGCTGTAAATTCTATGTAATTCTATGAGTTCCAGATTTCCACTACCCTTTGTGTTAAAAAGTGCTTCCTGATTTCACTCTAAAATGTCCTAGCTCTAATTTTAAGCTTTTGTCCCTTGGTCTGGAATCCCTCACCAGAGGAAATAGTTTCTATCTAGCTGTCCTATGGAATCCCTTAATCATTATAACTACCTTGATTAGGTCATCCCTCAACCTTCTAGACTCAAGGCAATACAAGCCATGTTGATGCAACCTGTCAAAATAATTTAACTCTTTAAACCCTGGTATCATTCTGGTGCATCTGTGCTGTACCCCCTCCAAGACCACGAGAACAATTTTTCCTGAGGGACGGTTCCCAAAGCTGAATGCAGTACTCCAGATGGGGTCTGTCCAAGGCTCTAGACAACTGAAGCATCATTTCCACACTTTTGAATTCTAACCCTATTGAGATTAAGACCAGCATTCCATTAGCTGTTTAGATTATTTTTTATATCTGCGCACTTTTGGAGATTTGTGTACCTGGAAACCCTTTGCTCCTCCACATCTCTTAGTCGCTCCATTAAGAAAATAATACATAATATATAGTGTAATGTATCCTCTGACTCACTGTGAACAACACTGTGGAAGATCTGCTAATAAATTAGAAGTCTTACATATGACACGCACTTCCTGTGAGTTACATTTACTCCCTGTCACGCTTTTCTCACTCTACTTTTTTGAAAGCACCTCTATCTCACCATGTACAATGCCATGGGCGATCTGCTGGTATATCTGTATCTCTCCAAGTATTGAAAGCATCCATCACACTTCAAAATGTCAAAAGTGTGAGAAAGAAAGCCAGTCATTTCATGCTGCTGCCTTCTGACCTAGGACAAGGTTATGTTGATCTTCAAACTTCCTTTACCAACTGCAGTAAACCAGCAATTGAGAAGATGTTCACAGCAATGGGACTGTAGCCTTAAAGGAACAGGCTTGGTTCAACACAGCCCCAACTTTAGCAGCAGAATACAACATTAATTGTTACATTATATAATGCTCCTTTCAGTATAAAACAGCCTGTCATCTAACACACGACGAGCAATGGCATAAGAGATCTGCTATGAATTAAACTTCTTAATCTTGTCTCCCTTAATAACCTGCTTGGAGGAATATCCAAAATAATGACAGTAAACTGAAATTGGGAAAGAGTTACATCTAATTTTTCCTGATGAATGACATGGATCTATCATCAGTTTAGGTGCCAGATTGGCACAGAAACAAACCACCGGATTAGATGTTCTCTTTATCAAACAGCACGATAGCTTGCTTGAACATAGATTGGAAAAATCCCTTACAGCTCTATAGTTTCTCTCTCATACATATGTATAAATGAATTTGCAGGCTTTCATCTGGCTGGATCATTTGACTATCTATTATCTATTGTATAAGTAGATGCAGTATTAACTGAGTATAACAAAGTCAGGCATCAGCTTTGGCGTTAGCCTGAGGTCCTGTTAAGCTCTGTGTTGCCTTGCCTTAATGAGTAAATTTCCTGTACAACTCAAAGCAAATCAACAGAAAGCTTAACAGGACTAGTGAGTCTGAGCTGCAATGGAAGCTCCTGAAAGCAGCTGTGGTTTGTCATGCAGAGTATGTAGGATGAGATAAAAGTGAGAAGAGAAGAAGAGGGTAAGTGTAGTGGCGCTTCTTAGTTTCCAAACAGGCAGGCCACTGGGCTGTGGGGCTTTTAACATCGAGTAGACGCGTGTCGAAATAAAACGTTCCCAAACGTAGCTTTGTCTTTTAAACGGTTTACTATAACACTTAACAAACAGAATTACAAAGCAAACACGTATAAACGAACACGGTCAAAAACTGTACTGCTCCAAACCTCACAGCTTCTGCCTCTTTCACCACGTGCAGTTTAAACTGTAAGATGGCTGCACCCATGTGTGGCTTAGGGACTGTTCCATTGTGGCAAGAATGAAGGGGGTGTCAGACTATACTACTGGAGCAAGAAAATAGGGGGTTTCTTAATACAATAAGTCGTTCAGGTAAATTAACTGTATTATGCCATTTAGCCACTATTTTAAAGTATTTTCTTAAGCTTTTATGGCTCTTACAGTAAGGTTTGTAGAGACCCCTCGCAGCCTCTCTTCCATTGTTGCCATTCGCCACAGCCATGACTCGCCCCCTCCCATTGATGTCTAGCACATCTTCCTCGAGTGGGGAGAGGCTGTGCAGGCCTCTGGCTTCTGGCTTCTCTGGTCGCCATCTGCTGCCTCATGTTGTGTGCGACCTACTCTTTCAAGAAGGAAGGGAGTGTGTTGGTGCCAGCATTGTGAACTGTTTTGAGAATGTGCCTGTCATAGTGGAATAGTGCAGATGTTGTGTGCAAGATGTGACGTGTGGGGAAGTGAGGGTTGCAATACTGGTGAGAATGGGAGGAGAATTTGAGGCAGTGAAGTATGGTGCAGTGATTGTAGGGGACTCACAATCACAAGGGAGGGGCATCTGGTGAGTGGTGAGGCTTGTGAGGAGAGAGTAGTTGAGGCGAGAGGTATAATTATTAGCTTGTCAACTCTGGTGAGGTCATTAAACCTCTTTCTACATTGAAGCCACGTTCTGGAAGCTGAGCTCCTCAGTGACCTCTTCCCTCTGGTGGTGAAGGTTTTACCTGTCTTGTTTTGCACACTTTGTACAAAAATATTAAATTGCAGGACAACAGAGTATTACAATTTAAACTCTTTAATGAAGCATCAGGTCTGTAAGCTTTCTCAATCAATACAGCACCGTGTGGACAAGATGGAGTCAGGACCCCCTGGGTCTTCTAAACAATAGCAGTCCTTACAGATGCCTGCAGGCCAATGACAACTCAGCATGTGATCACATGTGAATATAATAGGTATTCCTTACAGATGCCTGCGGGCCAATGATAAATCAATATGCAAATGTTACATTACCTGGAAGACTTTCTGCACCCCCCACCCCACCCACCGCTCCCCCCCCCGGGAGGGAACAGAATCTCCAGCCTCCTACCCACCGCTTGTACCATGGCCTCCAACACTGCATTGGAGAAACTGGGTGCCCTCCTGAGCTCCCTCGTAGCCATTTTGCACATTACAGAGTGTTGCTGTCTGCAGTCACAGTGCACCATCCCTCCAAGTGGTGCTGGATCTGTTACGTGGCATCAGAGATGCCCGATTTTCTGCCGCCCCCTAACAGGGGCATAGCCAATAAGTAGTGCAGGTAGTGCTGGCTGCAGGGGTGACTCCTGGCAATGAGGGCTCAGCATGGATTTCACATGGTCCATGCGTGATTCACATGAAAAAGTGTGAACGCAATTACACATCTGGGCCATAGTAATTCCAGATATTACAATTTTGTATATTTGCAGCTTTAAGGAAGCATTAATACAGACCCTAAGATTAAATAAAGATGCATCTAATTGGATAATTACAATCAATACAAACCTTTTTGCAATGGTATAGCAATTGTAGAACCTGATACTGTCTGTGGCAGACTTTCAAATGTATGTTATTAATTTAAGTTTTTAAATAACTCAGTGCATGTCATTTAATGTTACTTGATTACATACCAGGACGAGCTCACCGTCTGCTGTTATAAATATTCACCTGGTGTAGCTTTAATGCACAAGTGCTACAGATTGTTAATTGAACAGAACTGAGTTTGTGGGCAGCCAGCAAAATCTGGCCGTGAGTCAAGAAAAATAAAAATCAATCAAGCTCAAACAGATGCAAATAGTTCTTTAAAAAACTGTTGCAGAGTGATGTACAACAGCAATATCTGCTGTTGCTTTTTCCTGGAGATGTGCAGTCCTTTCCCTCGCCTCGCAGCTCATCTATGACCTGTGCGTGTCCTGAATATTGCAGTGGTGAGGATTGTTATAATGAACTTCTAATTCTTATTCCACTATTCAGTCTAAATTCTGTATCTTGCTTTAGAAAGATCTTCTTCGTCTTAGGCAGTTCCTCGGAACCGAGGATGACTTGCTTCCACATTAAAAATGAGTTCTCAGGTGACTGATGAGTCCAATGCGGGACCTACAGTCTCTGTCACAGGTGGGGCAGATGGTGGTTGAAGGGGCGGGTGGGTGGGGTGCTTGGGTTGACGTACGCTCCTTGTGCTGCTTGCGCTTGGCTTCCGCTTGCTCCCGGCGAAGAGACTCAAGGTGTTCGGCGCCTTCCCGGATGCTTCTCCTCCACTTTGTGTGGTCTTGGGCCAGGGATTCCCAGGTGTCAGTGGGGATGTTGCACTTTTTCAAGGAGGCTTTGAGGGTGTCCTTGAAGCATTTCCTCTGCCCACCTGGGGCTCTCTTGCCATGTCGGAGCTCCAAGTAGAGCGCTTGTTTTGGGAGTCTCGTATCGGGCATGTGGACGATGTGACCCGTCCATCAGAGCTGATCGAGCGTGGTCAAAGCTTAGAAAGATCTACAATGGCACTAAAGCCCCATCGACTGAGGGAAAAATAATTATTTGGTCCAGTTTTTGTCAAACGTTTAAACTTACGTTTTTAGTGTCATATCTAGTTTGAATAGCCACTGTCAGAATCAAGTAGCTAGATACTTATCCGATAGCAAAATACTGCAGATGCTGGAAATCCGAAATAACAACAGAAATTGCTGGAAAAACTCAGCAGGGAATCCAAATCTCATAACTACAGCTTCCAGCACCAGGCATATATTTGGCCAGTCAGACTGAGACTGTCAGTTCAGTGCCAAATTGTGAGGACAAGGAGTTGCAAAAACCCAGTCATTTCCTGTTAGGACTGTTATTTCTGGCAAACGGAGCTGTATTATTTCCCATCACCCTGGGCTGGATTTGATCCCAGGTCCTGCAAGGAAAAGGGCAGTGCATATGTAGGGTGGGTATCCTCTCTCAAAGTCACATTATTTGTGAATTTGCTGCTTAAAAATGCAAATTTGCAACATGGCCTTTGGAAAGAAATCCAATCAAATTATGTTGGCCAGGTGGCAGAATTGCATTAGTTCATTTTGATTGACTGCAGTCTGTGTCAGTCAGTCAGGGCAAGTCCTTCACTTCAGCGCAGACAGTGAGTGTTTCCATTTTTTTGTGGGCCCATGGTTTCCATACTGCTGTAGTGGAACCTGTTATATCCCTCCACTTTACTGTCTCAGCAGGCCACGCCAACTGACGAACTTCTAAATCTGAAGGTCGTGGGTACAAACCCCATTTCACATAATCTAGGCTGACACTTCGGGCTGGATTTTGCCAAAGGGGAGCTTTTGGAGGCAGGACTCCCACTTGTCGGGTTTCAGTCCCGCCTCCATCAACTTCTGACCAACACGCGCTATTTTCCCTTGATTGACCTTGACCCGCTCAGCAGGCTTAGCAGGCCAATTAAGGGAAAACCGGTTACAGAGAACGTCAACGTATGGCGTTTCATCTGTCAAAAAGTTTTGACAGGTGAATTGTCATCGTTTGACAGCTCTGTGAAGCTGTCAAACACTGACATTCTCTGTAGTTTGATGAGTTCTTGAATTCAAGACCTCAGCAAACCGCTTCCTTTTGTAGAAATTAGATGGTTGCTGCTTTGGAGAATGCAACGGCCATCTGTCATCTCTACCGCGAAGGTGCAAGACTCTCCGCATACACACCGATTGAAGCCTGCAGGAAGAAACAAAGGTAAGTACACTTTTTCTAACACTTTGCACTTACCTCAGATCCTCATCTCTCCACACTTGCAACTATCACTCACCTCCACAGCACACTTTTGGACCCCTCTGACCCCCACAGACCCACTACTCGCCTCGGTGACCCTGGCGGGTTTCGGAGCCTTTGGGAAGCCTGCACTTTTGTGGGCAAAATGGTGATAATCCTATTTTCTGTTAGGTGGCTGTAATCCCTTCCTGCCTCCAAGGAGATGGGACCCGGCGCGGGATGGCTATCCGCCTCCTGGTAAGATGGCACCCACCCCCAAATTCTGCCATTTTCCTGGCAGTCCTGCCTCCATACCCGCCTCCCCAGGGCTGGCAAGATCACGCCCTTCAATGCAGTACTGAGGGAGAGCTGCACCATCAGAGGTGCAGTCTTTTGGATGAGATGTTAAACTGAGGCACCGTCTGCCCTCTCAGCTATTTGTAAAGGATCCAACAGCACTATTCGAAGAAGGGTATGGGTCATTCTCTTGTCATTTATCTCATTGCTGCTGTTGGGACTTTGCTGTGTGCAAAGTGGCTGCTGCATTTGCCTGCTAAGCAACAGTGACTACACTTCAAAATTGTAGAGAGTTATTCGGGGGCTGCATTTGTCCCCCACAAATGCAGTCCCACTCTCCCCCACACCCCCCAAAAAAAAATCCTAACATGTTTGTATAAAACTGAACAAATTTAATCCATAAAAGAGAGGAGACCGTTTGCTCTTCTAGTTCACACTCACATTCATAAAACGACAAATACAGTATTGTGGCGGATCGCCACCTAAACGGGCGCAATCCACTTTTCCGTCCGTGGACAATAAATCGGGCACCTTGCCTTTAAGAAGCATGCTGCCTTTAAGGCATGACAAAGGAGCGGGCGTCGCCCTCAGTGTGTACTCAAAAGCGCGGGTGTCGCCCTCAGTCTGTTTTCAGGTTTAGCAGAGAGAGGAGCTGGGGCAGCCATCTCTCAAGAGAATGTAATAAAAGCCATGTGTTCCTCAGATCGGTTCGGCCTCCATTCGTGTTCCGCGGCAGCCGCAACATTGGTGACCCCGACGCTCAGAACGTATTCCGAGCACTGCAATGGCGGACACGAACGCAGTTTCCGTGAAACTGCCGGAGTTTTGGGAAAACCAGCCCGAAGCTTGGTTCCTCCAAGCTGAGTCCCGATTCCGGCTGCGACACATCACCACAGATGGGACGAAGTATGACTACCTCGTCGCATCACTCGGTAGCTCCACAGTCACGAAGGTCTGGATAGTGCTGCAGAACTCACCAGGAGGGCAAGTATGCACATCTTAAGGCCGCGCTCCTTAAAAAATTTACGACCTCGACATACCAGCGAAACTGCCGCCTCCTCGACCTTCCAGGCCTCGGTGACGCCTCACCGTCAGACCTCCTCTCCCACATGCTCTCACTCACCGACGAGAGCCCACCCAGGTCCCTCTTCCGCACGCTGTTCATCCGCCAGCTACCTCCCAGCATCCGCCCAGCGATCGTGGCGTCCGGCCTCACGGACCTAGAAGCCCTGGCCGACGAGGCCGACAAGCTGCTGTCCGCTCACTTCAGCCGCGACGTCGCTCGGGACCTGGCAGCCACAGCCTGGGCGCGCCCCTCACCGGCCACCACGTGGCCACAAGGCCCAGCCACGGGGCCCACGGGGCCTTCGCGCCCCACAAACCCGGGCTACTGTTACTACCACGCACGGTTCAGCGCCAGGGCACAACGGTGCACACCTCCCTGCTCCTTCAAGTCCGCCCCTGTACCAGCCCCCGCGATGGCCGTGGGCCACGCGGGCTCCCTGCTGTACGTCATGGATGACAAAACCGGCCGCCGGTTCCTGTGCGACACTGGAGCTCAGCACAGCATCATCCCGGCCTCCGCCCTCGACATCCAAAAGGGCGAACGAGGACAGGCGCTGGCTGCCGCTAACGGCTCGGACATCCGGACGTACGGCACCCGCACAGTCACCCTCGACCTCGCTGGTCGCCGCTACCGATGGGAGTTCATCACTGCCAAGGTACTCACCCCTCTCATCGGCGCAGACTTCCTGTGCGCCCACGGCCTACTGGTAGACATCCCTCGACACCGCCTCGTGGACATGAACACCATGTCCCCCATCCTGGGCGCCATGGCCCCCCGTCAACCCGCCGACATGGCGTCACAGTGCCACGCCCGGGCCACGGATGACTACTCGGCACTCCTGGCCGAATTCCCGGCCCTCACCAACCCGACCTTCTCCGTGGAGGTCACCAAACATGGGGTGGAACACTTCATCCCCACCACAGGCCCCCCAGTGTACGCCCACGCCCGCAGGCTGGACCCGGCCAAACTGGAGATCGCGCGGACCGAGTTTGCCACTATGGAACAGCTCGGCATCATCCGCCGCTCCAACAGTCCCTGGGCCTCCCCACTCCACATCGCCCCCAAACCAGGCGGGGGTTGGCGCCCCTGCCGGGATTACCGCCGCCTCAATGACGCCACCACCCCTGATCGGTACCCCGTGCCGCACGTTCAGGACTTCTCGGCTAGACTGGCCGACCGCTCAGTCTTTTCCAAAGTCGACCTGGTGCGCGGCTACCACCAAGTCCCCATCCACCCCGCGGACGTCCCCAAGACGGCCGTAATCACCCCCTTCAGGCTTTTCGAGTTCCTGCGGATGCCCTTCAGCCTCAAAAATGCGGCCCAGGCATTCCAACGGCTCATGGACTCGGTCCTTCGGGACCTGAAGTTCCTGTTCGTCTACCTGGACGACATCCTGGTAGCCAGTTCCTCCAAGCAGGAACACCTCGAACACCTTCGCATCCTGTTCGGGCGCCTCAGTGACCACGGGCTCATCCTCAGCCCAGCCAAGTGCCAGTTCGGCCTGGACAAGATCGACTTCCTCGGCCACCACATCACCCATGCTGGGGCCATTCCCCTGCCCACCAAGGTGCAGGCCGTCCAGCAATTTCCCCGCCCCACCACCATCAAAGGACTCCAGGAGTTCCTCGGGATGGTGAATTTCTACAACCGCTTCATCCCCAAAGCGGCGTCCCTCATGAGGCCCCTGTATGAAGCCCTCCGGGGCAGGAGTGGCAAGATGGCGGTCGAATGGACGGCAGACGTATCAGCCGCCTTCAACTCCACCAAGACCGCGCTCGCCGACGCCACCCTGCTCGCGCACCCACGGCCCAATGCCAGAGTAGCGCTCACCACGGACGCCTCCGACCACGCGGTCGGCGCCGTGTACGAGCAGTGGGTCGACGGCGCCTGGCAACCACTTGCCTTCTTCAGCCGCCAACTACGCTCAAGTACAGCACCTTCGGCGGTCCGCCATTTTCGGTTTTTGCTGGAGGGCCACCCCTTCACTGCGTTTGTCGACCACAAACCCCTGACATTCGCAATGGCAAAGACAACCGACCCCTGGTCCGCCAGGCAGCAGCGCCAGCTCGCGGCAGTGTCCAAGTTCACCACGGACATCCAACACGTCTCCGGCCGAGACAACATGGTAGCCGACTGCCTCTCCCGCCCCGCCATCCACGCCGCACACCTGGCAGTCGACTACGCTCAACTCGCAGCAGACCAGCTCACGGACCCTGATCGGCTCTCCACACCTACCAACCTACCAGGGCTACGCCTGGCCGACGTCACCTGCGGCCCGACCGCAGTCACGGTCAAGTGCGACATATCCCTATCTCAACCTCGGCCCATTGTCCCAGCGTCCTGGCGCCGCCGGGTATTCGAGATTCTCCACAACCTCTCCCACTCCGGCGCCCGCGCATCCATCAAATTGGTAGCCAACCGCTTTGTCTGGCGCGGCCTTCGCAAGGATGTGCGTACTTGGGCCAACTCCTGCCTAGCCTGCCAACGGGCCAAGGTGCAGCAACACATGAAAGCACCCTTCGAGGAGTTCACCGTCCCTTCACGTAGATTCGACCACATCCACGTGGACATCGTCGGGCCCCTGCCGCCGTCGCAAGGCCACACGCACTTGCTGACGATCGTCGACCGCACCACACGCTGGCCCGAGGCAATTCCACTGACCTCTACCACCACCGCCGACATCGCCAGAGCCTTCGTCAGCACCTGGGTCGCACGGTTCGGCGTCCCCTCCGACATGACGTCGGACAGAGGTCCGCAATTTACCTCTGAACTCTGGACCGCCATCGCACGCAATCTCGGGGTGACCATTCACAGCACCACAGCATACCACCCCCAAGCCAATGGACTGTGTGAGCGGTTCCACAGATCCTTGAAGGCATCTCTTCGAGCCAGCCTCCAGGATGGCGCCTGGACCGACCGACTCCCGTGGGTCCTCCTCGGCCTGCGCTCCGCGGTTAAAGAAGACCTCCACGCATCGGCAGCAGAGCTTGTGTACGGCCAGCCGCTGCGCATACCCGGCGAGTTCCTGCCCACCGCCACGACACCCTGGTCAGCCGACCAGCAACGCCACGACTTCGCCACACCGGCGCTACAGTTCGCCCCGGTGCCCATTGCCCGGCACGGCGAATCCACCTCACACGTCCCGCTAAGCCTGCACCAGGCACAGTTCATTTTTGTCTGGCACGATGCCCACCGCGGACCCCTTCAACCCCCGTACGACGGGCCCTACAAAGTGCTACAGGCTGGGGACAAATTTTTCGACCTACAAGTGGGCGACAGGACTGAAAAAGTGTCGGTTGACCGACTCAAGCCAGCACACTCGGAGCCCGGTGAGCAGGTCCCAGTAGCTCGTCCACTGCCACGCGGCCGACCTGCCCTCAAGCCAGTATACTCCCGGCTGCTCCACGCCCGGCTGTTCCACGTCCACCGGCGTCCTACAAGAGCCGCTCCGGCCGGCCCATCAGACCGCCGCACCGTCTCGTCCACACCTCCTAAGCGGATTCTGGGGGGAGCTGTGTGGCGGATCGCCACCTAAACGGGTGCAATCCACTTTTCCGTCCGTGGACAATAAATCGGGCACCTTGCCTTTAAGAAGCATGCTGCCTTTAAGGCATGACAAAGGAGCGGGCATCGCCCTCAGTGTGTACTCAAAAGCGCGGGTGTTGCCCTCAGTCTGTTTTCAGGTTTAGCAGAGAGAGGAGCTGGGGCAGCCATCTCTCAAGAGAATGTAATAAAAGCCATGTGTTCCTCAGATCGGTTCGGCCTCCATTCATGTTCCGCGGCAGCCGCAACAGTATAAGCATTTTACTGTGATTCTACTGTGCGCCAGATGTAACAAAATCTTAAAGGCATTCGTAAAGAATTTTGCTCGTCCTGGTGCACAGAAGAAATCTTAGCAAGGAGTAAGTAATTTAATTCTCCATTATTTTAAATTACAGTCTGAGTACATTACAGGAAAGAAAACATTATAATATTATGGCAATTAAGCAAAGTGCCGACATACTCTTATCATATGTGAGCTAATGAAATATTATTAAAGTCTTTGGCGTTTGTTCCAGTGGGAGGCAAAATGTTCCGAGTACAGTAGTGTGCAAAAAGAAATCTCATGAGGGCTTCTCATCTCAGTTTAAAAATTTGACTGTGAATTTCCAAAGAATATCCACTTTTTATTTTTATTTATTTTACTACAGTGTTGCAGTTATTGGATGTGGCCCTACAGAGCTTGAGGCATCTAGCCTGTTAAATGGCACAAATGTATTGATAAAGATTTATTATTCCATCCAAGTAATGTTGGATTCAATAGCCGCTTGTTTCCCTGTGGTAACAGATCAGACCGCCAACAGCTGATAGGTGCTAAAAGGCACTGGTAGAGCTAATATTGTTACATTCCTCTCTTAAACAATTTGCATTGCTATTGGATTGCTTCCAGGAGTTAATATTTTTCTAAGTGTAATCCACAAAAATGTATTTAGAAAGCATTAGAAAGTGCACCTGTTTAGTGGCTTTAGGGGCTTTCTTCTGCAGACTAGAGAAGTTAATCTCCCAATGTTGTGATACCAGACATGTGGCTGTCTGTCATGAGGCTGTCAGACCGTCAAACAGAGACTTGCATGTCTTTGTTAGAAGATTAACAAAACTCATATCTATGTCTAAACAAGCTTGATACAAAGAAAGTTCTGGCCCCAAATCATTATACAACAAAAATAAATTGAATTTTCAGAATTGTTTATTCTTGTCAACCATATCATGAGTGCTGCATTTTTCTTTCTGCCAATGCACAAGTCTATTGTTTGGTGAAGTTTTACAGAATTGCCATGTAACTGTTATTCATCCCTTGCTCATTCATATGAAAATCATTTGTGCAGTCCTGTTTGAGGCATCTTGTTTGTTTTCAGATCACACCAAAATCACAAATTGCAAAACCTCACCCAATTTCCCTGATAAAATGGTTGGTTTGAATTTCCCCCTCCCCAACTCCTCCCCCCACCCCCCAAAAAAAATACATAAGTTAATAGTTTTTAATAACAGAAAATTCTTAATGTTTATTTTGAGGCATCATGTTAATACCCAAAACTATGATGGCAAATGTTTTGATACGCATTAATGTTTTGTAACTTGACCTTTTAATGCTTTCTGTTCATACTATATAATACAGGCAGAAAGGTTGATAAATGACATCAGCATCATAATGATGTCATGCAATCCTGAGCTACGTATATCTCTTCTATATATATATTATATATATAAAAGGATCGATCTGTCTGTCTGTCTGTCTCTGTGTATGTCCGGGCATCACTCAAAAGTTATAGAGCGTACCTACACGTATGTTATAATCAAAAGAAAGCTTATGATTAGGGGAGCATCATAGGCATATTTAATTTTTGGTCAGACAAAAATTGTTCGGACAGTATACAAAAAACGGCAAAATTCCGCTCATTAGCGGTTGACCAATCCTACCGCTCATTAGTGTTGAGTGTCGTGATGGTTGACCAATCACGGGGGGCGTTTCATAGTGTTTGTGGGCGGGGCCTAATCCTTCAAACTGCCATTGCTGAGGTGAGTGGCAGCCATTAAAGACCCCAGAAAATGCTGGAAAAACTCAGCAGGTCAGGCAACATCTGTGACCTGCTGAGTTTTTCCAGCATTTTCTGTTGTTATTTCGGATTTCCAGCATCTCCAGTATTTTGCTATCGTGCGGCCATTCTTAGTTTGGCCGTGTTGCTAACAGGTGAGGAGGGCGTTTGTTCTTCACGTTCGGCGGCCGGCCGGAGCGGCAGCTCAGCTCGGGTGACTCGGGCCGGGCCTCAGGCGCTACGCCGCCCACAGTGTCACCGGGGCGGCGGGCCGCAGCGCAAACTCAGCTCGGGTGACTCCGGCCGGGCCTCAGGCGCTACGCCGCCCACAGTGTCTCCGGGGTGGCGCGCCTCAGCGGGAGTTCATCAGCAGGAGCTCAGCTCAGGTGAGTCAGGCTGGGCCTGAGGTGCTAGGGAGGGAGAGGGGAGGGAGGGAGAGAGAGGAAAGGAGGGAGAGACAGGGGGAGGGAAAGAGAGAGGGGGAGGGAGAGAGAGAGGGGGAGGGAGAGAGGGAGGGAGAGGAGAGGGCGAGAGAGGGAGAGGGGAGGGAGGGAGAGAGAGCGGGGGAGGGAGAGGGGGAGGGAGGGAGAGAGGGAGAGGGAGGGAGAGGAGAGGGGGAGAGGGAGAGAGAGGGGAGGGAGGGAGAGAGAGGGGAGGGAGGGAGAGAGAGGGAGGGAGAGCGAGCGGGGAGGGAGGAGGAGAGAGAGAGAGAGGGGCAGGGAGGGAGAGGAGGGAGAGAGAGAGGGGAGAGAGAGAGGGGCAGGGGAGAGAGAGAGGGGCAGGGAGGGAGAGAGGGGAGAGAGAGAGGGGGAGGGAGAGAGGGGGAGGGGAGAGAGAGGGGGTGAGGGAGGGAAAGAGTGAAGGGGGTGGGAGAGGGAGGGAGAGCTCGCCTTCTTCCTCCAGGCTAATCCCGAACTAAATCCAGCAGTCCCTCTCTCTCTCTTCCCCCCAGTCTCTCTCTCTCTTCCCCCCAGTCTCTCTCTCCCCCCCAGTCTCTCTCTCTCTCTCTCCCCCCCCAGTCTCTCTCTCCCCCCAGTCTCTCTCTCCCCCCAGTCTCTCTCTCCCCCGTCTCTCTCTTCTCCCCCCAGTCTCTCTCTCTCTCTCGCTCCCCCATCTCTCTCTCTCTTCCCCCAGTCTCTCTCTCTCTCTCTCTCTCTCCCCCAGTCTCTCTCTCTCTCTCTCCCCCAGTCTCTCTCTCTCTCTCCCCCCAGTCTCTCTCTCTCTCTCCCCCCAGTCTCTCTCTCTCTCTCTCTCTCTCTCTCTCCCCCCAGTCTCTCTCTCTCTCCCCCCCAGTCTCTCTCTCTCTCCCCCAAGTCTCTCTCTCTCTCTCTCTCCCCCCAGTCTCTCTCTTCTCCCCCAGTCTCTCTCTCCTTCCCCCTCTCTCTCCTTCCCCCTCTCTCTCTCCTTCCCCCTCTCTCTCTCTCTCCTTCCCCTCTCTCTCTCTCCTTCCCCTCTCTCTCTTCCCCCTGTCTCTCTCTCCCCCCAGTCTCTCTCTCTCGCTCCCCCGTCTCTCTCTCTCTTCCCCCCAGTCTCTCTCTCTCTTCCCCCCAGTCTCTCTCTTTCTCTCTCCCCCCAGTCTCTCTCTCTCTCTCTCTCTCTCCCCCCAGTCTCTCTCTCTCTCTCTCTCTCCCCCCAGTCTCTCTCTCTCTCTCCCCCCCGTCTCTCTCTCTCTCTCTCTCCCCCCCGTCTCTCTCTCTCTCTCCCCCCAGTCTCTCTCTCTCTCTCTCTCCCCCAGTCTCTCTCTTCTCCCCCGTCTCTCTCTCCTTCCCCCTCTCTCTCTCCTTCCCCCTTTCTCTCTCTCTGCTTCCCACTCTCTCTCTCTCTCGCTCTCCTTACCCACCTCTCTCCTTTCCCCTCTCTCTCTCTCCTTCCCCCTTTCTCTCTCTCTCCTTCCCCCTCTCTCTTTCCCTCTCCTTCCCACACAGACAGACAAACTCTTTATATATATAAAAATTATTTCTACTTTTTTCATTAAAAAGTGCCCTCAAGAAAACCTCGGCACCGCCGGGCACTCCAGCTAGTATAATATATATATATATAAGGCTCCTGCTCTGTTTCAAATGGAGCTCTATGGGCTGAATTTTGTCATTGGGGGTGGGACTGCTGGTTTTTGGGCTTTAGTCCCGCCCTCAATGATGTCCGGCCAACCCACGCTATTTTCCCTTGATTGACCTTGTTAAGCCCGCCCTGTCAAGCATTGACAATCTCTGTTCTGAGGTGAGCCCTTGTTCTGAAGACTCACCAAACCTCTTTCCGCAGCAGAAATCAGATGGCTGCTGCATCTGAGAATGCAACAGCCATTCTGTCATCTCTGCATTGAGATGAGGCACCTTTGGATCCCAAAGGGTTGAAGCCTGCAGGAAGAAACAAAGGTAAGTAAACTTTTTCTAACACTTTACCCTCACCTCTCATACTTACCTCTCCACACTTGCACCCATCACTCACCTCCACAGCGCACTTTTCGACCCCTCTCACCCCCGCAGACCCACTGCTCGCCTCGCTGACCCTGGCGGGGTTTCCCGACATCGGGAAGCCTGCACGTGCAGTGGTAAAATGGGGATAATCCTCTTAACTGCATGTTAGCTACCTGTTAACAGGCAGTTAAATGGCTGTAATCCCCTTCCCGCCTCGAGGAGACGGGTCCCTGTGCAACTCGGGGACCCCCCTCCCGAGAAGATGGCATGGAGGCAGGTTGGGAGCGGGTTCAGTACCCGCTCCCAGTTTCTGCCATTTTCCCAGCAGTCCCACCTCCATACCCACCTCCCCAGGGCTGGCAAAATTACCCCCTATGTGTCAGAATCCTGCCTCCACCACCCCCCATCCCCAGCAAGTTGAATGATCCTGGAAAAAAGCACTAAGTACTAAGTGGGCAGGACTAAATCTTGCTCCACTCTCTAAAAGAAAGACTTGAAAGACTTGCATTTATATAGCACCTGTAAGCCTTGCTCTCTTATTGCTGTTCGGACTTCGAGAATTACAAATAAGCGTAACAATAACAGATAAGTATATGATCAATAAAATTGGTTTTTATTCAAAATTCAAATGTACAATCGCAATCAATATGCTCCCAATTTACCCGTACATACAAGAATCTCCCCAGCAACTTATCCCAAGTCAACTGTACATAAAAGTACCCTTTAACAATATCTAACCTCTATGTCTGACTTTTATACATACTCCTTTATCTCCGGGTGATCGGTCCAGAAAGTCGTAAGTCGAAACATAGACTGGCCAGCTTTCTTTTTTCATCTGTTCTTCCACTTCTGTCTTCTTTCTTTCTTCTGTGTTCTGAATTTCCTGCCTCTGGGTCACTTCTGTTATAAGGCCTTTCTGCCGGCCTCCTTCGTATCTCACTGTCTGTCTCCCTCTGATTGGTCAGTTTCATTCCAAACCTTCCCTGATTGGAGTTCCTTCTGCATGACATGTTCATGTTCCTGTGATGTGTGTGGGGGCGGGACTTCCTCATCAACCCTGGATCTCCTTCCTGTCAATGTGGCCTTTCAAACAAAGGACCAGGCTGACCACCAGGCAAAGGACCCCCTGCTGACTTCCGCCATTTTGTGTCTTCACAAACAAAGAACACGTGCTGATTTCCTACATTTTTAATCCATCCGTAACCATTTCACAATTCATTCTGAACTTCGATCTCCACACGGTAGCAACGGTTTTATTATGGTTTTCAGAATCTTACACGCCATTCACAACCACCGGATGTCCCAAAGCACTTTACAGCCAATGTAGTACTTTTACAGTGTAGTCACTGTTGTAATGTAGGAAACTACCACACCACACAGTTTCCTAATGCAAATTGGGTGGTGTAGAGACATAAATCAGCCCCATTGAGTCTGCACCATTTGTTGCCTTAAATTGTAAAAATCAATCTCCAAATTAGTATATGTATGGTATAGCCATTGCAGCTATGTGCAGCTAGATTACAGACATTTTTGTCTGTCCCAATAGAACCATTAAGAGCAGTCAACAGCACAATGATTGGTTATCCACTGTGCAACAGATTTGTGAGAAGCAGAATGAAGACAAGGGTGAAAATTTGGTTGATTTGTGCCTGCCATTAGTGCCTTAAGAGGGCGGTAACGGGGCGCAAAGCAACTAGCGCCTGGGCGCGGCGCCGCTATCACTTCCCGCGAAATTCAGCGGGAGGTTAGCGCGGCGGTAACCGTAAGCGCCCCGTGACGCTGCTCCTCCGGCGATGACGTCATCACTGTGCGCAGCGCCCTGCTCGTGCCCTGGCCGCGATCTTGGTCGCGCCCCCCGACTTACCGACGGACGCTATGTCCGACAGGGTCAAGGGGGCCTACCTGTGGCCAGGGCAGTGCAAATTAAAGGGGAGGTACCGGGCAGCCATTTTTGTTGCTGGCCACCTGCCATTACCTGCCCCCATTGCTGTCCCCGGCCTCCTGTTTAGCCCTCTCACGGGATGCCAGCTACGCTTCGTGAGCCCGGCACTTCCCTTAAGTGCCGGGCTCTTTTGCCAGCATTCCGATCTCTGGTGGCTCAGCTGGGCCCCAGGTCGTGCTGCGCTAGGCCCCTCCCCTTTAATAAGGGGAGGAAGGCCTGCATTATTGCAGCGCGATATACTGCAGCGCCTCCCTCTTGGGGCACTACCAGTGGTTTTCGGGCGCGGGGATGCTAACTTTTTTGGGGCACTAAATGTAGCACCCCGGTGAAGTTAGTGCCCCAAAGGGGGAGCAATCCAATTTTGCCCCCCCCCAAGTTCCTACACCATGAGCTCTCAATCTCAGCCAGACTGTGATGAGTACACAGTGAAAAAGTGGTGATACTTCCTCACAGAGTGGAAGGGAAACATTGGAGGATAAGTCAGCTCAGCCCTTGCACATCTAACAGCTGGTTACAATTCAGCATCAACAGATCAGCGGCGAAGTGATGGCACTCGCCGCTGACCTCAAAGAAAGCTGCCCACAAACTTTCAGTGGGCTCTGTGACATTGATTTCATCTTGAACCACATTAATTTCATTCTGGCGCCATCTACAGGGGATCTCTGGTGTCCAGCAACAGTGGTGTCATCAAGCAGGCTAAGCAGCCAATCACATTGAAGAATTCTCAAGACAGCAAACCAGGAAGTAACAAGCAGGTTTTATTATTCATTTTTTATAATTTAACAGAAAGCGAAATAAAGATTGGAACATACACAAGGGATTAAGGCAGAAGCTGGAATATCATAAACAAACTTTAAAAAAATAAAACAAAAATTAATTTTTATTATTTTAAAAATCTATGGAATTTTTATCATGGAATGGAGAAAATTACAATCCACAAATATAAAATTAGGTATTCAGGGCCAGAGAGGTTGTTCAGCAGTAATTATGACTTAGTCGCCGTTAAAACCTCGGTTACGCTTCATTCAACAAGGCTTAGTTTTCCAAGGGTTTTTACAGCAAGAATAGTGCGTATAAAGTAGAAGTTCAATTCAGTGATTTCTAATTGATTTCCATCTGCGAGGGCTGCAACAGAACACCCTGTGAAGGTGCAGGGTATCACCGACAGCAACTTCAAGATTTCTGCATTTAAATTCGCATGTGCGGATGCCAGAAGTTGCTGTCAGTTTTACACAGTAATGACAGTGAATGCTAACAATTTCACTGTCATTATAACTGCAAATTCCAGGCCAATAAGCAATGTGGCAAGAAGAAGACAAATACATTTAAGTCATAAATTCTATTCATAAAGCAGAGCACATTTGCTGGAACTACTTTAATCTATCTTTCCATAAGCTTTCAAAAAGAACATTTAATTTCTCTGTAACACAGCAGATGAACAGGTTAGAGGGGGAAAAAATGTGGAGCTGTGATATTCTCAAAGAACCTACCTTTATTTCCCACACTCCATTTGTTTTATTTTTAAATCAGTCCTGTGAAACTGATACATTTTCACTGAAACATTGTTCAGTCAATTGACCGCACCAAAAAATCAACAAATTGCCTCTTTGAAGATGCTAGTGGCTGGGGACTGGATGAGGGAATGTTCCTTTTGTACACTCGTCTTTTAGGACTTTTTGTAATTTCCATAAAATGTACATCTAATAGGCTCTACATTCTTCAACATCAACTTGCTAATCAATTATCATAATGGTAATTTCCACTTCACTGCTTATTTCTGTTAGTGAAATTCACTGCAATTTGTGTTGCATAGTAACAGGCCTTCACGACACTCAAAGGGTTTAGTCTCTGCGGTCTAGGCTCACAAACTCAATTATTTGCAACATGTTGTATTGTATAACTCATCTTCTTTTACTGCAGATATTGAAGCAGTGTCAGACAATGCATTGAGCTAAAGGTCCATCATTTCAATTTAACCACATCGACCACTTGAAAATTAATTTGTTGGTCCAAATGATCTAGGGTTTTCTTTTTTGTGCTATCTCTTACTTTCTGGAAAAAAACTAACAGAGCTTTAAATTCCCCCTCTGTGTAGAGTCCATCTGGATGTATATAGGCTTTTCCTGCAAATTGCATTGCTGGTGTGCCAATTAGCCTGTAGAACTTTAAAAAATGGGTCAGACTTTGCTCTCAGCTCTTGTCCACAGACTTTCTATGGGATTTTGCACTGGAACTTACTGTAAATTAAAGAGCCAAAATGGCACAGCACCCTCTACTGTGAATCTGAAACCTGTGTGAACAGGGCAAGCAACTTTGTATCTCCTTAAGCAATCAGACTGAAGAACCGTTAATGAGCAGTGCAGAGTCTGAGCCAGGAAGTGCCAGTTAGAATATTGAATTCAATATCAAATGAGGTACAGGAAAGTGAAATAAAGAGAGAAAGAAAGATGGAATTAAGAGAGAGAGATAAAAGAGAAAGAAAAAATAAGAACTTAGCCATTTTATTAAAAAAAATATATTTTTTTTAATGTCTAACAATAATTAAAATCTGAAGGAATGAGTCTCCACCCTTTTAAAAGTAAATTTTTAGTGCCAGAGAGGTTGTTTGGCAGTAATTGAGACTTATCACGCAGTTAAAAAAATATTTACATTGGAATGGACAAGCCCTAACTTTTCATGACGAGTTAAGTGTGTATGGCGAGTTAAGTGTGTATCTATCACGTAAGTACAGCAACTTCACGCCATTCCATGTATTTCAGTAGTTAGTCTCTGGGCGAGATACCGATATAGCGTAGCTTCAGGAGGAGCAGAGCAACTTGGACAGCAAATTCCGGATTTCTGCGTTTAACTGCGCGTGTGCTGGAAATATGCCAGAAGGCCGTTCCTTCCGTTGCCTAGGCGCTAAGCTCTGGAATTCCCTGCCTAAACCTCTCCGCCTCTCTACCTCTCTTTCCTTCTTTAAGACACTCCTTAAAAACCTACCTCTTTGACCAAGCTTTTGGTCATCTGCCCTAATTTCTCCTGACATGGCTCGGTGTCAATTTTTTTGTCTTATAATACCCCTGTGAAGCACTTTGGGATGTTTTACTACGTTAAAGGCGCTCTATAAAAACAAGTTGTTGTTGTAAGTTGCTATCTGATTTACACTTCAGAAACGGTGAACACTGATAGCCTCACCATTATTTTTACAACAAAATCTGACCCAAAATATACAGGTAAACGCAAAAGAAAAAGTTATATAGGTACTCATCTATATATATAAAAGGATATGTCTCTCTGTCTGCCTCTCTGTCTGTCTCTCTGTCTGTCTCTCTGTCTGTCTCTCTCTCTGTCTGTCTCTCTGTCTGTCTCTCTGTCTGTCTCTCTGTCCGGCTATACAATCAAAAGTTATAGAGCGTATCTACAGATATGTTATATCAAAAGAAAGCTCATCATTAGGGGACTCTTGTAGGCATATTTACTTTTTGCTCGGACAAAAATTGTGCCGACGGTCGGACAAAAATTGTGCCGACGGTCGGACAAAAATTGTGCCGACGGTATCCAAAAAACGCTCAAAATTCTGCTCATTATCTGCTCATTTGCATCGAGTGGGGGTGGGTTCATTGTGTGTGCGGGCGGGCCATTCTACAGTTGAGTGACGTGATGATTGACCAATCCTACAGCTCAGTGACCTGACGGTTGACCAATCGGTGCATGTGTGGGCGGGTCTTATCATTTTGAACTGAGGTGAGTGGCCGCCATCTTGATTCCAAACTGTTCATTTCTTTTTCCCACTTTCTGCGTGTTTCTTTTCAAATCTACATTTCCAGCAAAAAAAAAGTTGCCTTTAAAACACAAATTGTTTTTAAAAAAAGTTAATTAATTTGTAAATCTTTTCTCTAACATCTAGAATTTTCCTACCTTTCACCGTTTTTCCAGGCCTGTAAGCCTGGGCCTCTGTTGCCCAGCCACGCCCGAGCTAGGCACCTCCTGTCGCGCTCAACAAGCGGCTCGCGATCGCCGCCATCTTTGTGAAGGCTGGAGAGGGTGGGCCTGAGCCGAGCGTCGCCACCGCCGCCATCTTAGTAAAGGCGGGTGGGGCAGGAGTCAGCGCGCGCGACTTGAGTCCGGCCGGGCCTCACGCGGTAGGTTGCGCGGCGGCGTCTCTCTCTCTGCTCTTGAAGCCGGCTCGGGCAGGGGGCGGGGCTCGGGAGATTGGGGTTCGGCAGATCGGGGCTCGGGGGGGGCGGGGCTCAGGAGATCAGGCCTCGGGAGATCGGGGGGGCGAGCCTCAGGAGATCGGGGGGGGCGGGGCACGGGAGATCGGGGGGCGGGGCCCAGGAGATTGGGGGTGGGGCTCGGGAGATCGGGGGCTTCGGGGGGCGGGGGCTCGGGAGATCGGGGCTCGGGAGGGCAGGGGGCGGGGCTCAGGAGATCGGGCCTCGGGAGATCGGGGCTCGGGAGATCGGGGGCGGGGCTTGGGAGATCGGGCCTCGGGAGATCGGGGATCAGGGGGCGGGGGCTCGGGAGATCAGGCCTCGGGAATTGGGCCTCGGGAGGGCGGGGGGCGGGGCTCGGGAGATCGGGGGGGCGGGGGCTCGGGAGATCGGGGGGCGGGGCTTGGGAGATTGGGGCTCGGGGGGCGGGGCTCAGGCTGACAGGGGGCTCCCCTCACCCCCCTCCCCCCTCTACCCCCACCCCCCTCTCCCCCTCCTTCCCCCCTCCCCCTCCCCCTTCTTCCCCCCTCCCCCCTCCTCCCCCTACTTCCCCCCTCCCCTCCTCCCCCTTCTTCCCCCCTCCCCCCTCCTCCCCCTCCCCCTCCTTCCCCCCCCTTTCCCCCCTTCTTCCCCCTCCCCCTTCTTCCCCCTCCTTCCCCTTTCCCCCCTTCTTCCCCTCCCCCTCTTCCCCTCCCCCTTCTTCCCACCTCCCCCCCTTCTTCCCCTCTCCCTTCTTCCCCCCCTCCCCCTCCCCCTCCCCCCTCCCCCCCTCCCCTTCCCCCCTCCCCTTCATCCCCCTCCCCTTCTTCCCCCTCCCCCTCCCCCTTCTTCCCCCCTCCCCCTCCCCCTTCTTCCCCCCTCCCCCTCCCCCTTCTTCCCCCCTCCCCCTTCTTCCCCCCCTCCCCCCCTTCTTCCCCCCTCCCCCCTTCTTCCCCCTCCCCCCTCCCCCTCCTCCCCCTTCTTCCCCTCCCCCTTCTTCCCCCTCCCCTCCCCCTTCTTCCCCCCTCCCCCTCCTTCCCCCCTCCCCCTCCCCCTTCTTCCCCCTCCCCCTTCCCCCTTCCCTTCTTCCCCCTCCCCCCCTCCTCCCCTTTCTTCCCCTCCACCTTCTTCCACCCTCCCCCTTCTTCCCCCTCCCCCTTCTTCCCCCTCCCCCTTCTTCCCCCTCCCCCTTCTTCCCCCCTCCCCGTTCTTCCCCCTCCCCCTTCTTCCCCCTCCCCCTTCTTCCCCCCGCCCTGCTCCCCCTTCTTCCCCCTCCCCCTTCTTCCCCCCGCCCTGCTCCCCCTTCTTCCCCTCCCCCTTCTTCCCCTTCTTCCCCCCTCCCCCCTCCCCCTTCTTCCCCCCCTTCTTCCCCCTCCCCTTCTTCCCCCCTCCCCCCTTCCCCCTCCCCCTTCTTCCCCCTCACCCCTTCTTCCACCCTCCCCTTCTTCCCCCTCCCCCTTCTTCCCCCCTCCCCGCTCCCCGCTCCCCCTTCTTGCCCCCTCCCCCCTCTCCCTTCTTCCCCCCTCCCCCTCCCCCTTCTTCCCCCCTCCCCCTCCCCCTGCTTCCCCCCTCCCCCTTCTTCCCCCCCTCCCCCTTCTTCCCTCCTCCCCCTTCTCCCCCCCTCCCCCTTCTTCCCCCTCCCCCTTCTTCCCCCCTCCCCCTCCCCCCTGCTTCCCCCTCCCCCCTCCCCCTCCCCCCTCCCCTTCTTTCCCCCTCCCCCCTCACCCCTCACCCTTTTCCCCCCCTACCCCTCTCCCCCTCCCCCCCTTCCTCCCCTCCCCCTTTCCTCCCCCTTTCCTCCCCTTTCCTCCTCCTCCCCCCTTTCCTCCCCCCTCCCCTACCCCTTTCCTCCCCCCTCCCCCTTTCCTCACCCCCTCCCCATATCCTCCCCCCTTTCCTCCCCCCTCCCCTCCCCTCCCCCTGCCCCCTTTCCTCCCCTCCCCCCTCCCCTCCCCCTTCCCCCCAGTTGCTCTCTCTCTTCCCCCCAGTTGCTCTCTCTCTTCCCCCCAGTCACTCTCTCTCTTCCCCCAGTTGCTCTCTTTCTTCCCCTCAGTCGCTCTCTCTCTTCCCCCCCAGTCGCTCTCTCTCTCTCTTCCAACAACAACATGCCCTCAAAAGACCCTCGGCACCGCCGGGCACTTCAGCTAGTTTATAATGTACGGAAAGTAAAATTTTAGCACAGCTTAAAAAATATTCTTTATAAAAATAAGATTTTGTGATGAATGGTCTTGAAATAATGAACTGCTGTATAAATTGATCATTCATATAAAGATTTTGGCTATCTTTTTCTGTTGTAGTGAATTGAAGAAAAGTAGAATGCATTTGTTCTTTTTCTTGCCTAGCTTTCCTGACCATGTTTTTTTTTGTTTACTCCTCTTATTCTCATGCTCCTGACATTACTCTCATCAGTGGAGATGATTTCCTCTAGTCACTCTGCATAGTAATATTCTAAACAAATGTGGGAAACTTTCCTTTGGTTGGTATTTCTGGTGAAATTGTAAATGTCTTCTTTTTGAACCAGGAATAGAATTTGCTTACAAATACACATTCCCACATATCTTGCCTTATTGCAACTCTTCCTCTTCCTTACTGAGATTACTTCTCCCATCTTGCTTATTTCTCTCCTACAAAAAGGACAAGCTGAAATGTTAAGCATAGTGTTGCACCATAGCTTCACGCAACATGGGGTCCTATTATTGAGAACCACCGCTCAGATAGGCACTAGATTTTTTTCCATGGAGGATACTGGGTGATTAATATGAAATGCATCCTATTTGAGAGGGGCTGAATAATTAATGAGCATTGCTTTAGAGGGATGAATTCCTTCTTCAACTCTCCACCATTCTGCTCGTCCAAAGGGTGTGCTATAAAATACACAGGACTGAGGAAACTGTAATGCACTTGTGAGTTTTATGTAGTCTATTGTAGAGATAGTGAATCCTGAGAGACATTGCATACTTTTATAGTAGGCAACTGTTACAGGTCTGTTTCAGGCCTGCCTTAAATACTCTCTTGGGTGTAGTGGTGCTGGTCCAGATTTTCTTGTCAAAGTAACGCTGTTGCTAATTCCTCACCGTTATTTATGCGCAAATGCTGCAGCAACTTCAGGCGAGGGGCAGGTGCGGGGTTAAACTCAAATATCCAAAAGTTGCTATCCGAGATGCGCCGCTCCGTCATTAGCTTGGTGGCTAACGAGTTGCTGGGAGGTGGACCATGGCTCTGTGGGAGAAGGGAGGAAATCCCCTGGTACTCGGAGAGGCTGGCCATAGACGAGTTCAGCTGAGGACGATTGCAGGTCTTCTTTGGGCACCGTACGAAGACCCAAAAGGACCCATGGAAGTCTGTCCACCCATCCTGTACCTTGAAGACTGGCCCGAAGGGCGGCTTTAAGCGACCTGTGGAATCGCTCGCAAAGGCCGTTCACCTGTGGATGATAGGCGGTGGTGCGATGAAGTTTGGTGCCGAGCCCCTGAGCTACAGCGTTCCAAAGCTCCAAGGAAAATTGTGGCCCATGGTCAGAAGGGATGTCCGCCAGTACCCTGAAATGGGCAACCCAACAGGAAATGAAAGCTCTAGCGATGTCTGCCGAAGTGGTGGAAACCAAAGGAATTGCCTCTGGCCACCTAGTGGTGCGGTCCACCATGGTGAGGAGATGAGTATAACCCTGAGAAGGTGGAAGCGGCCCCACAAGGTCCACATGCACGTTGTCAAAACGACGCTCCAGAACAGCGAACGTAGCCACTGGAGCTTTAACATGACGCTGGACTTTGGCCTTCTGGCAGACAACGCAGTATTAGCCCAGTCACAGACATCAAGGTGCATACCTTTCCAGACGAACTTCGCCGACATAAGCTGTTGTGAAGCCTTCATCCCAGGGTGCGACAACCCGTGTATGGCATCAAACACCTTCCGGCGCCATGCGACCGGCACGATAGGTCGGGGAACGCCCATGGAGACGTTGCAAAGGAGCGTGGCGCCTGTGGCCTGGAAAGTGACGTCAGTCGCTTGGAAACTAGAGGGAACGGTTCTGTATGATTGGACCTCAGTGTCCGAGGCCTGATCTGCAGCCATGAGGGCGTAGTCAATCCACAGGTGCACCAAGTGGACCGTCGCACGGGAGAGGCAATCCGCCACCAGGTTGCCCTTACCAGACACATGTTGAATGTCCGTGGTAAATTCGGAAATAAACATCAAGTGACGTTGTTGACGAGCGGACCACGGTTCGGCGGTCTTGGCCATGGCGAACGTAAAAGGTTTGTGGTTGACAAAAGCCGTGAAGGGACGTCCTTCCAATAAGAACCGGAAATGGCGAATGGCGAGGAATAGGGCCAATAGCTCCCGATTGAAGGTGCTGTATTTTTTTTCATTTTTTCATAGTTGACGGCTGAAAAACGCCAGCGGTTGCCACATGCCGTTGACCCACTGCTCTTGCACTGCACCGATGGCGTAGTTGGACGCGTCCGTGGTAAGGGCGATGGTGGCATCTGGAAGTGGGTGCGCCAGCATGGTTGTGTTGGCCAAAGCGCTCTTGGTGTTGACGAACGCCTGGTCCATCTCGGCTGTCCAGCTGATTGGATCCTTACCGGACTTGCCCTTGAGGGCCCCGTACAAGGTTTGCATAAGCTGAGCCGCCTTAGGGACAAAACGGTGGTAGGAGTTGACCATCCCCAGGAACTCTTGCAAGGCCTTGACGGTTGGCAGGCGCGGGAAAGAGGTAACCGCTTCCACCTTCGTCATTAAGGGGACGGCGCCGTCCGATGTTATGCGGTGTCCCAAGAAATCGATCTGCTGCAGGCCGAACTGGCACTTGGCCGGGTTGATGATTAAACCGTGCTGGCTGAGGCGCGTAAAGAGGGAACGCAAATGGGAGATGTGCTCTTCCTTGCTAGCACTGGCGATGAGAATGTCGTCAAGGTAGACGAAGATGAAGCGTAAGTCTCAGAGCACGGAGTCCATTAAACGCTAGAACGCCTGTGCTGCATTCTTCAAGCCAAACGGCATCCGCAGGAACTCAAAGAGGCCAAAAGGGGTGATGACTGCGGTTTTCGGGATGTCTTGCGGGTGCACGGGAACCTGGTGATATCCCCGGACGAGGTCGACTTTAGAAAAGATAGAATTTCCCACCAAATGGGCCGAGAAATCCAGAATATGCGGAATTGGGTACCGATCCGGAGTGGTGGCGTCGTTTAGACGTCGGTAGTCACCGCATGAACGCCAGCCGCCGCCCGGTTTCGGAACAATGTGGAGAGGTGAGGACCAGGGACTATTGGATCGTCGAATGATCCCGAGCCACTCCATCGTGTCGAACTCCGCTTTCGCAGCCGCGAGCTTGCCGGGTTCGAGCCTTCTAGCCCGCGCATAAACCGGGGAGCCAGTAGTGGTGATATGATGTTCAACACCATGCTTCATTGCCGAGGAGGAGAAAGTGGGCATTGTCAGCTCCGGAGTGAAGTCATCCGGAGGAGAGAAGGCGCAGGCAATAGAGCACGACACGGAGGTACCGTGGTAGCACGGAATCGAGTGGAAGGTGGCCGCGTTGATCAGCCGGCAGTGCCGGACATCGACGAGGAGGCTGTTGGCACACAGAAAATCCGCCCCTAGGATGGCCTGTGAGACTGTGGCCGTGACGAATTCCCAAAAGAAGCGCTGACCGCCGAAACAGACTTCGACCCGCTGCTTTCGGAAAGTTCGAATTGCTGCGCCATTAGCCGCTATGAGGGAAAAACCGAGGTTCCCAGCCTGCATATCGAGCTTCGACGCAGGTAGAATGCTACATTGCGCCCCGGTGTCACAAAGAAAATGTCGGCCCGATAGGGAATCGGTGATATAAAGAAGTTTCCCCATAGATCCGACGGCCATCGCAACCGCGGGGCGCCTGTTAAACCCGGTCCTCCTTCACCAGGAACGTTGCAGGAGCTTTGTTGTTTTTTTTGGGGGTGAAAAACTGCAGGGGGAGTGGCAGCATCGTGCTTTCATGCCAAAACGGGCGTGGTAGGAGCACCAGCCCGCTGTAGGAGGAGCTGGAACCGCGTCTGTGGGGGATGGGCGCCTCGTGGCCGTGCAGCACTGCTGGGTTACTGTGAAAATCTTATTGGCTTCGGCAGCAAGCTCGGCGCAGTCTGTAATGTCGGATCTGGCTTGGGCAGCCTGTACCTGCTCAGGCATTTGGTAGAGGAAAAGCTCTCGGAAGAGGAAGCATTCTGGTTCGGCACCCAAGAGCGTGAGCATTCGGCTCATGAGCTCGGACGGTTTGGAGTCCCCGAGGCCAGGCATTGTGATGAGCCAGCGAGCATGCTCTGACTTCGAGAGCCCGAAGACCTGAAGCAACCGCGCCTTAATCGCATCACACTTGCTGTCAGTAGGAGGACTACCGAGGAGGCTGATGATCCGTGAGGCAGTTGCGCTGTCGAGGGCGGAGACCACGTAATAATAACGGGTCTGATCCGCGACGATGTTCCTGATGGCGAACTGGGCTTCAGCCTGGATAAACCAGGCGTCTGGTTGTTGCTCCCAGAACTGTGGCAGTTTCAGCGTGACGGCGTTTGTGTCCATGATGAATCTTCCACGAAAATTGTTCATCGAAATCGGGGTCACCAATGTAGGAACAGAGGTTCCTATCGAAAAGACTGAGTTCGACTCAGGCAATTAAAACAATGAACTTTAATGGAACAAAACAGGTTTTAACTAGAAACTGCTGGAATACATCAACTACAGGTCTGCTCTCCTTGAAGGCTCCACGAGGACTGATCCCCTGGTCTGAAGGCTGACGTCATGACGTCATCACGTTCTTCCCGCCATTGGGGAATCACGTGACTAACGGCATGACATCATCACATTGAAACCGTGCTGTAAAGGTAACTAGACATTGTGCAGTCAAACAGTGTAATTAAAGGTACAGGCACAGACAGTAACTACATTGCTGTTAAAGGAATTAAGTACAACCGCTCTGAGTCCTTTGGTGGCTCTGCCACATGAACTACATTTGCAGTCATGCACCTCTCAGTCTTTGCAACACAACGGGAATATAGACATTTCAGTTATTTGTTTATTATATGGAGCAATATATATAATGAGCCAGCATTATATGTTCCAGGAAATTATCTAAGAATAATTTCATGTAATTATTGAGCCTGCAGGAATTATACAATGCGAATCGACCATATGTTTTTACAATTCAATCAATGGGGGAACTCCATTGCAATAATTGGAGATGATCTGTGATAAGATCTCTTTTATCTATTTCATGTCATAAATAAATAAAATTGACAAACATTGGGTGGCAGCTAATATTTTTGGAACAGTGTGGTAATGATTCTGGTTCCTCCTTTCTTCCCCGCTCTCCTACACTGCAAGTGGGAAGCAGAGACAACCTTTGGCCTCCTTCTGAGATGATGTTAATGAGCAGGCAGTACCAAAATGCTGGTACTGCATGCGCACTCTCGGCCGACGGCTGTTGGCCTTGGCTGATAATGTTACCGGCAGGTTTCCAGCGTTCCCCAATTTCTAGGCCTTGATCTCTCCCTCATTGTCAACCCATTTAAAATAAACAGGTTTAAGACAGTATGTTAAATAAAATACAGCAAAACTTCAATAAAACAGCTCACCAGTGTATTAAAAATAATGCACAGGAGGAATTAAACTGCTCACCTCCCCCACCCATGAGAAAATTCTACAAACTATGATGTGGTAAAACTAAATTACTATTTTTATTGAGAAACAAATCTGTTGCAGTTAATAGGTGCACTATTTCTCCATTTTTTTGTTTGTTTGCCAGTTATATTTTTCCCCCTATTTTCAGCCATTTTTCCTTCTCTGCTTAGATTTTCTCTAAATATTACAACCACAACTTTGCAACATGCAGGTGAAATACTCCTCGCCTTCGTCCAACAGAGGATGCAGGAAAGCACCATTAATTAATTCACAACTACATGCTCCCTTACCCCCGTCAAGAGATCTTAGAAACTCATTAGTGGGATAATATGATTGTCACCGCCCTGGAAATTCGGGCAAGGAGGCTTGAGGCCTGCAACACACCCGAAGTGTGGGTGCAAGTGCAAAGAGGACCTGTGCGTAAACCTGTGTGCCGCAGTTAACATGGCCACTGGGGATGCAAACATGAATCGTTCACTCATTATCATATAATTTAAATATTAATTTCTTGTTCGGAATGAGCAGAGATCAAACTAAGAGCTCAAGGTGATCATAATGTGCCCATTATATAATTTATTCATGATTACTGAAAATTATGACGACTGTGTACTTTATAGCAAAAAGTTATTCAGCTAAAGGAAATACTCAGGCAAGAAAGAATTAAACTCATTAAACTCTCAACTTCTACATTAATTAGGCACCGTGCTCCATTTTGCAGCTTCTATGGAACAGGTGCTGAAGAGGAGCCCGCCATTACTATTTAAAGATAAATTGTCCCTTTACCCCTGGCACTGAAGAGCCTCCTAGGCTCTTCTTGCCCCGTGCCCGACTGCGTTGCCCCCCAGTGCCCCACCCCCCCCACTCCCCACATGGCACGAGGGATAGACAGCAGCTCTTCACTGCTGGCCTGCCAATAATGGAGCCCCAGTGTTCCAAGTGAATTGTGAGAGTCATACCGGGAACACCAGTAAATGGAATGGACTGACCTTGCATTATCTGGCAAGGTTAGCCCATTTTTGCACAGGCACTTGTGCAACAGTGCCAGCATCAAATGCACAGTTCTTGCGCCTCATTTGTAGACCAAGAGTGTGGTAAATCGCAGGAATAACTTGCATCCTACTCCTCTATGGCACAGTAGACTAGTATGCAAGCTCAATGTGGCATCAAACCAACACCAATTGCTAATTGTTCTTTCTGCACGCGGATTGTCTATGTATCTTGTCAAGCTTCCTACAAAATATTACAGGCACAAAGTTGTAAAGTTGTACATTACAAGGAAAAATGAAAAAAATCTGTTGATAGAAAACTGTTTATTTGTTCCTTATTAAAGTATCCTCAAAAAATAATTTTTCTAAATTTTTAAACTTGAAATATGAGCACTACTTTATTTCTTGAAGGGTTCAATCTGATATGAAACTAATGTATTAATGCCGTGGAACAACTAACTGTTTTTCAGAGCTGAAATATACTTGGATATTTAACCAGTTTCCAACCTTTGTGGAACAAGACAATCGTCGCTTTGTGTCTCAGAAAACCGGAAACTTATACATATCAAAAGTGGAGGTATCGGATGCTGGTGCTTACATCTGCGAGATAGAAAACACAGTAACTAACAAGAGGGTTCTGAGCCCACCTACCCCTTTAGTACTACGTACTGATGGTAAGCTTCACTTCAAATCTCTATAGCAAAAATAATCTTAACCACCCAACGTGGACAACTCTTAGTGTAAAAACCTGACACATGGCCCCAGTGCAGGATGTTTGTGTTTGCCTCTGTCGAACACCTTGGTGACTCTGTTTTAATAGGATGGGTGAACAACATGCTTTGTACACAACTGAAACCAAATGTATTTTTTTTTGTAAAACTCGTGACAAAATATTAACAGAATTACTGGGCATATGCACTTATTTCTCTATTGGAACAGAATTAACCATGAAAGCACTTCTTCGCACCCCCCCCCCCCTGCACAAAAGGACAAAAAGGAAAAATGAATAATGAATGGCAGGGTACCTCAGGTGACCTGTGTGTTGGCAGCTCCAGTGTGCTGCAGTTAACATGGCCATTAGGGATGCAAACATGAATCGTTCACTCATTATCATATCATTTAAATATTAATCTCTTGTTCGGAATGAGCAAAGATCAAAGTAAGGGCTCAAGGTGATCAAAATGTGCCCATTATATAATTTATTCATGATTACTGAAAGTTATGATGACTGCGTACTTTATAGCAAAAAGTTATTCAGCTAAAGGAAATACTCAGGCAAGAAAGAATTGTTAGTCATGGTGCATTTATGTGGTCTGTCTGTGATGGGTCAGTTTTAATTTGTTTAATACATGCGTGTTTGGGCCTTTATAGGACAATTAGAGCTCCGTTTTAGTCCCAATTGTTTAATATTGCACCCGTGAGTACACATCCATTTCAAAAGTAAGCACTGATAGATATTAATATCTTTAATTCATAACAGTTCTTTTACAAATGTCCTTTTTCTTTTGAAGAGGGTGCAGGAGAAAGTTACACGTTTCATTTCAATCACTTCAACAATAAGAACATTAGCTCAAATGAAGTTGAACATCAACATTCTTCAAAAACTTGAGGCAATATTGAAGGAATATTCCAGCAAATGGCCCTGTAATGGCCTAATTTATCTGAACAAATCATTATGGTCCCTTTGACCATGGCATTAGATAAATGTTTTGCCCAAAAAGCTGCTCATTTGGAAAAGAACACTTTTATCCCATGACGAAGAAAACATTGATATCATTCCAACATCTCCGCATATATAAAATTTGCAGCTGATTTGATTTACAAAACAACTTTATTTCAGAATGGCATTTTTGAAAAAACTTGAGGTTTTGAAGTTTTTTGCTTGAATAATGATGCGTTCCAACATGGTTATTTTAATACTTTTTCTTCCTTTTAAAAAAAATAATAATTCTGGTGCATATTAATTTGTACATTTTTTATTTGTTCTTTGGGTGAGGACAACGCTGAGATTCATTGCCTAGCTCAGAGTAGGTGGTGATGGGTTGCCTTCTTGAACCGCTGCAGTCCTCGTGCTGATGGTGCTCCCATAATGGTGCTAGGTAGAGTATTCCAGGATTTTAACCCAGGAATGATAAACAAGTAGGGATGTAGTGTGCCTTGGAGGGGAACATGAGCAGAGCTTGGCCAGACGTCAAACTTGCCACAATGTTAGGTTTCCATCCAGTACACCCACGATTCCTCTGTGGAGCATTGAATCCACAGTATTGAAGCAGGAAGTGAGAGAGAACTTCTGACGGCATTGCTAGCCCAAATGCTCCATTACTTACTCCGGCAGAGACATGGACCCAAAGCTTCTACATTTTCTCCAATGCTTCTACAATTATCCCAGCTTGCTTCTCACTCTGATCAACTGAGGCTTTGTACGTGATGCTCTCCTATTTACAAAAAAAACTCAGTCCAGTTTTGAGAGTGATGTCCATGCACCAGTCACCTGATTTTACATTCTGATGAGAGAGCAGTTCTCTATACAAGATGCCGAGAGACCAACATGAGGGGCCAATTCCCCATGCTTTTATGTGCAAAACTGGCTTCTTGATCCTCACGGTAGAAAAATGGATCCACATTTTCATGAGTTTGTGATGGCACTGGGATAAAGGAGCTGGGTTTCTTTCCACAGAGACAACAGCAGTTAGGTTAATGAGGGATTACAGTACTGAAACTGGCTGAGTCTGTGCTTTTAAATGTAGTTATGCTGAATAACTGGACACAGACAACAGAATACTTAAACAGGTCTTTAGTAACTGAGGGTCAGGGCTGAACTGAAATACACTTTGCTCCACAGGGTTTTTATATACCGGTGTGGTCACCACCGGTACTACAATATACAGGAGCCATCAGAAAGTAGTCCATCACCTTAAGGTAGTCTCTTAAGGTGGTACAGGTTACATACACTACAATTCCTCCCCTTTTAGCTTAACAGTGTACACCCCAATTTAAACATAACATGGATAACATATATACAACTTTTATACAAAACTGTTCAAAGATTCAGTCTCTGAGGAGGCCTCCTGATCTGGGCCGGATAACGCCTTTCAGGAGTCTCTGGTTCTCGTTGCTGGGGTGACTCATCCATTTGATCTCTTATGGATTGAACATCATCATTTACGTTCGAGTCTGAGGTAGATGCTACAGGCTCAATAACTTCTTCATCTGGTGTCTCTGCCGTAGACATGGGGTCGACCCTTGTTCTCGATTCCACAAGTTGGTCAGCATGACGTCGTATTACGTTCTCACCAACGTCTACTGTGTACATCAAGGGTCCTTGTCGGGCACGAATTGTTCCGGATTGCCATTTATCATTCCTATAGTCCCTGGCCAACACTGGTTGTCCTATTTCGAAACTCCGAGTGGCCTTGTTATTTACGTGCTGGAATTGTTTGTTTTCGACTTCCCTACGCACATTGGGTTTTAACAAATCCAACCGGGACCGCAACCTCCTGTTATAGAACATTATGGCAGGGCTTTGATTTGTCACTGCATGCGTGGCGTTTCGATATGCCATCAGGAAATTGTCCACCTTGTGTTGTAGTGGAATATGGTCTTCGCTCATGGCCTTTATCGCCTTTTTGAACGTTTGTACAAATCTCTCGGCCAACCCATTGGTAGCCGGATGATATGGGGCAGATGTATAGTGTTTCACCCCATTCTTTTTCATGAATTTCTGGAATTCTTCTGACACGAACTGTGGTCCGTTGTCTGAACATATTTGTTCCGGCAACCCATTCCTTGCAAATATGGTTCTTAGAACTGCGATCGTCTTTTCAGAGGTAGTGGTCGACATCTTAATCACTTCTGGCCATTTAGAATGTGCGTCTACCGTTATCAAAAACATGGAATCCATGAATGGACCTGCAAAGTCGATATGCACATGTTGCCATGGGGTTGAAGGCTATTCCCACGGATGCAGCGGTGCAATTGGAGGTGCGTTTTGAACTTTTTGGCACCCTGAGCAGCTTTTAGTCAGATCCTCTATTTGTTTGTCGATACCTGGCCACCACACATAAGCCCTAGCAAGGCCTTTCATCTTGACTCCCCCCGGATGACCTTCATGCAGTTCCTTCAGAACTCTCTCCCTTAATTTAGGAGGAATAATCACCCTTGTTCCATACATCAATGTGCCTTGACAGACGGACAGCTGTTCTCGTCTGGCTGAGAATGCAGGTAACAGTGGTTCGCCATGTGCTGGCCATCCCTTCACTGTCAAATTGTAGACCCGAGACAGTGTCGGGTCGTTTCGGGTCTCTCTCTCAATACTCGCATTGGTGACTGGTAAGCATTCGATGATGGTCGAGTGAAATATCTCGACAGGGTCAACTACCGGTGCCTCTTCCGCTGTAGGCAGTGGCAGGCGCGACAGCCCATCAGCATTACCATGTTGCTTTGTACCTTTGAATTCGATATCATATTGATGTGCCCCTAGGAAAAGGGACCATCGCTGAAGCCTCTGCGCCGTCATAACCGGAACACCCTTCTTAGGGTTAAAAATGGAAACCAACGGCTGGTGATCTGTCAGCAGCGTAAACCTTTGGCCTTGCAGGTAATGGTTAAATTTCTTAACTCCCCACACGAGGCTGAGAGCCTTCCTACCTATCTGAGCATAGTTGCGCTCTGCGGAGGTCAATGATCTGGATGCGAACGCGACTGGCCTTTCCAAGCCATTTGGCAACTTATGTGAGAGCACTGCCCCGATACCATATGGAGAAGCATCACAAGCTAAACGAATAGGCAGCGTTGGGTTAAAGTGAGCTAACACTTCCTTAGAGGTGATCAGTGCCTTGCTTTTTTGAAAAGCCCGCTTACAGTCCTCGCTCCACTTCCATGGTACTCCCATTTGCAAAAGAGTGTTCAGCGGGTGTAACACCGTGGATAAATTTGGAAGAAACTTGTGGTAATAGTTAATCAACCCAAGGAACGACCTCAACTGGGATACATTTTCCGGAGCGGGAGCTTTCACAACAGCTTCGATCTTGTCAGGTGACTTATGAAGCCCCTCCTGGTCAATGACGTGACCGCAGTACAAGATTCGCTTCTGAAAGAACTCACATTTCTGGCGATTAACTCTGAGTCCATATTCTTTCAATCTGATGAGCACCTGCTCCAAATTCGCGAGGTGTTCCTTATCATCATCTCCTGTAATCAGAATGTCGTCCAGGTAGCATTGTGTGCCTGGAATTCCCTGTAATACCTGCTCCATGGCCCTTTGCCAAATCGCTGGAGCCGATGCATGGTGGCATAGTGGTTAGCACTGTTGCCTCACAGCACCAGGGACCCGGGTTCGAATCCAGCCTCGGGCGACTGGCTGTGTGGAGTTTGCACATTCTCCCCGTGTTTGCGTGGGTTTCCTCCGGGTGCTCCGGTTTCCTCCCACAGTCCAAAGATGTGCGGGTTAGGTTGATTGGCTATGATAAATTGACCCTTAGTGTTAGGGGGATTAAATGCGTGGGGTTACAGGGATAGGGTGGGATATGTGTTGGTGTAGGGGTTATGGGGATCGGGTGGGATATGTGTCGGTGCAGGCTCGATGGGCCGAAATGGCCTCTATCTGCACTGTGGGGTTTCTGTGATTCTGTGATTCTGTGATTCTGTGATGCCACTCCAAAAACCAGTCTATTATACCGATATAAGCCCTTACGTGTGTTGATCGTGAGATACTGGCGTGACGCTTCATCAACTTCCATCTGTAGGTACGCCTGCGCCAGGTCTATCTTGGTGAAGTGTTTCCCGCCAGACAGCGAAGCGAAGATATCCTCAATCCACGGAAGCGGATATTGCACCGTGTGAAGAACCGGATTAACAGTGATCTTGAAATCGCCACAGATGCGAACCTTCCCAGGTTCCCCCGGCTTGTTCCTCAACGAACGCTTCATGACGGGAACAATGGGTGTGGCCCATTCGCTCCAGTCCACCTTTGACAGTACTCCTGAACGTTCTAGCCCTTCCAGCTCTGCTTCCACAGCAGGTCGTATCGCATAAGGTACCGGTCTGGCTTTGAAAAATTTTGGGTTTGCATGTTCTTCAACCTTGATGTTTGCCGTAATTCCTTTCAGTGTTCCCAGTCCCTGTTGGAACACCTCCTTAGCATCGTCCAATATTTTGGACAGTCGTTTAGGTTTGACGTCGTCCCCTTTACAGGAATCTACAGTTAGTGCTTTTAAGGAATGCCAGTCCATATTTATTCTCCGGATCCATTCCCGTCCCAGTAGTGGTGGACCTCCCTCAGGTAACACATACAAGTCCATTCCCTGACTTTCTTTACCATTGTAGACCACCTTTACCTTTATCTTTCCGATGGGGTATACTCTTTGCCCCGTGTATGTTTTCAATACAATCTCCGTATCCCTCAGGGGAATGTGTGAGAATAATCTTTTGTAATCTTGCTTATTCATGACCGCCAATGCCGATCCAGTGTCCAATTCCATCTTCACTTGGACTCCTGCTATCCGAAGCATGACCCAGATAGTTTGGTGGTCTGCTGTGTTACCCACATTATGTATTTTTAGACAACCCAGTTCCTTACTGCTGGAGTCTGAATCCGTCTTCTGTTCATCCGAACTGTTCTCTGTCACCTTGTGTACTTTTTTGTACTTCTCCTGCGGCGACTTTTTGTTGCTGGTCTTCTTTCCTGACCGGCATACTCTCGCTATGTGACCAAGTTTGCCACATTGCCTGCATTCTTTATCTTTGAACCAGCACTGGTTCTGATCATGCGTTGTCCTTCCGCAACGATAGCACTTTACTGCGCCCAATGCCATTTCATTGGTGCTGAATTCCGATGGCCTTTGCTGCATTTCTGCAGTGCCTCGTGCTGCTGCCTCGTGTGATGCTGCAATGCTGAAAGCTTTGTCCAGCGTAAGATCCTTTTCCTCTAGCAGTCGCTTCTGGGTTCCTTCCTTTAGTAGCCCACACACAAACTTATCTCTCAGAGCGTCTGCTAGTCCTGTACCGAACTGACAGTACTTTGATAACTTGCGCAGTTCGATTAAGAATTCAGCGTTGCTTTCCTCTTTAAGCTGAATTCTTTTGTAAAATTTAAATCGTTCCGCTATCAGCAGCGGCGTGGGGTTTAAATGCTCTTGCAGGATAGTAACAATATCCGCGAAACTCTTTCCTACCGGTTTATCTGGTGTTACAAGGTGCCTTAATAACCCGTACGTCTTCGCACCCATCGAGTTTAATAGGGTTAGTGCTTTCTTATCCACCGGTACCTCATTCGCTGTACAGTAAACTTCAACACGTTCCACATAAGTGGCCCAATCTTCTACATCGCTATCAAAAGCAGTGATGTTACCCGTTTTTGGCATCCTTGTTGAGTTTCCTTTATTTTATTTTATTTTTCAAAATGGCGGCTTCCCGCGCTTGGCGGCTTTTCCCGCGCTTGTCTTCTTCCCCCGCCGACTAAAATGGCGATTACCGCGCTGTTGCCGTTCTCGCCTCCCAGCAGTCCTTTATTTCTCCCGACGCTGCTGCTCTTATTCCCCGCCGCTCCCGCGGTCCTCGTGGACATCAACGCTTTTCTGGCTGCTGCGCGTCTCTGCCCCGATTGCAGCCCGGCCCCTGACACCGGCTGCGGTCGTGTTCTCCGCCCTTTTCTTCGTTTTCCCTCCCCTTCTCCCACTGACAACTCGGCCGACTTCCCCTCCGTGCCGCTCGATCGGGCTTACCCGCCGCTGTCGTAGAAGGGATGATCACTGCCTGTTGTCGATGGTGGACTTCGTGGCCAGCAAACCAACCCGGGTTCCCGATGGCCTCCCGTGCGATGCAGTGCTCAGCAGGATGTTGAGGGCGGATGCCCTTTTCGACGCCCGTTCTGAGGACGAAGCTTCCTTGGATGCAAAACTGCCGCTAGGTACGATCAGACTCGTTGCCACTGTTGAGTCTGTGCTTTTAAATGTAGTTATGCTGAATAACTGGACACAGACAACAGAATACTTAAACAGGTCTTTAGTAACTGAGGGTCAGGGCTGAACTGAAATACACTTTGCTCCACAGGGTTTTTATATACCGGTGTGGTCACCACTGGTACTACAATATACAGGAGCCATCAGAAAGTAGTCCATCACCTTAAGGTAGTCTCTTAAGGTGGTACAGGTTACATACACTACAGTTTTCCCAAACCAACAGCCTTAAATGATGAATGAAATCGATATTGTGTTGTTTGAAAACATCTAGCTGAGCGGCTGACAATATTCACAATAATTTGTGTATCAGAAACTATGGAACGAAAAGGCTGAGTGACAGGAATTATAAAGAAATCATCCATACAGAGAAAAAAATGAGGTAGTTACAACAGCAAATGTGGCTCAAGGGCAATTTTTGAGAAGCTAATATAAGGAATCCTGCAGTTTCAATAATTGAATTTGTTCTGATTTTCAGCACCTCTTAAGAACCTTTACATCCGATTGAACACTTCATTCTCTCAACCCCATTTTCCGTTATTGCCATTTTAAAATGTAATTGTTGCCTATGGTACATTTTTCAAAATAATACTGCTGTTCCTATGTGCACATTCTGAAAATGAAAGGTGAAACGGTTAACACAATTTGGCATTTTAAATGTCATAATCATATATGAATTTGTGACATGGAAATCATGGTACAAATGGAGGGAAATGACCAGAAAAGCTGACAATAAAATTGCAGACTGAGTGAAGCTCTTGTTAAATTGACTATGTTCAAAAATGGGCTGCAATTATATGCTTACATTGATATTTAATTGAATGATACAATCTGCTTCACATTTCAATTTTAGACTTTTTGATGATTATTTGCGATATACTGAACAATTGAGGAGGCATCATTAAGCAATGAATATAACATTGGTATTGGTGCTCATAATTAATTATGCATAAAATCTGCTATCTACGCAAGGACAAAACTAATGTTTAATAAGTGTTCAGGAACCAGTGAGGAATGAAGATACTTCTCTTGTGTTTTAACAGGGGTGATGGGTGAATATGAGCCAAAGATTGAAGTTCGTTTCCCGGAAATAGTTTTTGCAGCTAAAGGATCGATAGTGAAACTGGAATGTTTTGCACTGGGAAAGTAGGTTTTTGGATTTTAATAAGAAGTACAAATGGTGTGCTGAATCTAATGGCATTATTTATCATCAATGGTTTGCTCAGATAGATAGCAATATCTTTTACACACGAAACATATGTCAAAATGATGGCTGAAATAGCATTAATGGACCATATCAAGGCTGCATAGGAATCATTGCTTTTAAATGTTTTAGCAACATGTTGGATCTTTTAATCTTCTCTATGCAGCACAGGGATGTGTCAGGAGCTCTAACAGAGGAGCCTCTGATTTGATTTCCAACAACCTCAGCACTGATTCTAACTGATGGTTACCATATGGACCTCACTGTGGTGGAGAACTGACAAAATCCATAGGGAAACCAGCCTCACTCAGAAAATGCCCTCAGTTTGGGTCAATGTGGAGTGCCAGCAATGGCATCCCACCCTTGTTGGGTATAGAGCAATATGACAACAAAAAGGTAGTGAAAGGGATAAAAGGTATACAATTGCATTTCAACAAGATAAAAGCATTCTGATCCTTACTTCAGTGCATATCAGAACATTAGTTAGAAGTTGGGCGATTGGGCAGATGCATGGCAGATGCAATATAATGTGGATAAATGTGAGGTTATCCACTTTGGTGGCAAAAACAGGAAGGCAGATTATTATCTGAACGACAATAGATTGGGAAAAGGGGAAGTGCAACGAGACCTGGGTGTCCTTGTGCACCAGTCGCTGAACGTAAGCATGCAGGTGCAGCAGGCGGTTAAGAAGGCAAATGGTATGCTGGCCTTCATAGCGAGAGGATTCGAGTACAGGAGCAAGGATGTCTTGCTGCAGTTGTACAGGGCCTTGGTGAGACCACACCTTGAGTATTGTGTGCAGTTTTGGTCGCCTTATCTGAGGAAGGATGTTCTTGCCATGGAGGGAGTGCAGCGAAGATTCACCAGACTGATACCTGGGATGGCAGGAATGATGTATGAAGAGAGATTGGGTCGATTGGGCTTGTACTCGCTGGAGTTTAGAAGAATGAGAGGGGATCTCATTGAAACTTATAAAATTCTAACAGGACTAGACAGACTAGATGCAGGAAGGCTGTTCCCGATGGTGGGGGGGCCCAGAACCAGGGGTCACAGTCTAAAGATAAGTGGTAAGCCATTAGGACTGAGATGAGGAGGAATTTCTTCACCCAGAGAGTGGTGAACCTGTGGAATTCTCTACCATAGAAGACAATTGAGGCCAATTCATTAAATATATTCAAGAAGGAGTTAGATATATTTCTTAAGGCTAAGGGGATCAAGGGATATGGGGAGAAAGCAGGGACAGGGTACTGAATTTGGATGATCAGCCACGATCGCATTGAATGGCGGAGCAGGCTCGAGGGGCCGAATGGCCTACTCCTGCTCCTATCTTCTATGTTTCTATGTTTCTATGTAAAAGGAAAAATGACCCTTGTAAATTATAGACATATTTAGAATTTTGTACACTATGTTTGATGCCATGGTACTGATATTTGATCCAAATGTTGGAGCTATTTGTACAACTTACTTCGCAGAACCAACAAAGCCTCAATATTTTTGGGGTTGAGGAGGACAATCTACAAATGTGATAAAATGACAATCTTATCTATGAAATTCAGGCTAATAACCTCTAAACTATATTCAAGGAAGGAGGGAAGGATGCTGCCTGCTTCTCCATTGGCCATCACCGTACAAAATACTTCCTTCTTTCTGATATTTGTGCAGTTAACCAGTTAGGAGGAATTCTCTTTTTCTTAATCTAAGAATCTTTGTTGTCCACTATTTGTGACTGATTACTTATTTGTACCCATCCTATTGCAGTCCGGTCCCTACTATCAGCTGGAGAAGAATTGGTGCTTCATTTTCTGACAAGGTCAAAGTGAACAAAACCTATGGTGTTCTTGAAATCCCAAACTTCCAGCAGAAGGACTCAGGCACATATGAATGCACCGCTGAAAATTCAAGAGGAAAAAACACTGCAAGAGGACAGCTGGTTTTTTATGGTATGTTTCATTATTTGCTGGAATATGTTTTCTAAAGAATGGCAATGTCTACCAATGTTATTGAAAAAGTATCCTGATTAAATCTGACTATTACTTACAAACGTATGTCAAACAATACAGTGCTTGAGATTAAAAGTTATGTCTTGTAGAAGACATTTAAACATAAATCGGTGGCATATGCTTCAGCTCAGAAACAGTTTGTGATGGTGCGGAGCATTGGATAGGCACAAACTGGTCACTTCTCAAATATCCATTTAGTGTGATGAACGGATTTTGCATATAATTCTAATTTAGTGTTCTGGCTAGCACTGAAAACTGGGCCATTTATACTGGAGATGGTTGTTGAAGATGTCAAGCTGGGGACATAATGTCAAAGGCTTCATCTCGCCATTTCTGACTTTTTTTTTTAACCAGCTCGTACTCCCCGACTACTTTTGCTTTCCTGGGTGAGAATTGGTTAAAAAAATTAGGGAGGAACAGGTCCTTTGCAAATACAGTATTGCTCTTGTGTCGGATTTCTTCAGTCACTTTCTCTGCAGAGACCGAGTTGGAGGTAGAAAACAGCTGCACAGGGGGCCACGAGTGGCTGGGGAAGCAGTGGTCATGTTTTATCCTCACTGTATTTGGAATGGAACAGCACTCATTTAGTGATCAGGATTCTCAATTGATCCTAATTTCAAGATATATGGCGGGAACTCTGTTGAAGTTCAGAAAGCAATAAATTTAGTATTTTAAGTAGATGTTGATTCAGCAGAATCAGCCTAAGAATCTGAGAATCTGACTTTTGTTTGACACACTAAAAAAATTTGCCTTCGGCAGTTTGGCTGACTGCTCATTGTGATAGGCATTGGGGTCAAATACCTAGCCCAGTAAAATCCGTCTTGGTCGAGAAATTGCTTCAGGTGAAATGGAAGTGAGTTAGAAAGTGATTCTGAAACATATACATTTTTAAACTAATATTTTATGTTGTTGAATTGTATGCTCATTAAGTTGATGGATGTCAGTGGTGTGCAATGACACATTTTTCTTTTTCGTCAATGTTAACCCAAGTGTTCCCATGCTAGGTACAGCATGGTCAGGTCAGCTTTAGGTTAAAGTGTAAAACTCTACCCAACAATGTGTCTTGACTATGGCAAAGCTATGGCAGATACAGTACAATGTGTATTAGAGATGCTACCAAAAAAATGCTTGGAGAAAAGCTTTTGCTGTCTCTTCTGCACCATTTGTTACTTCAATACCCTTGAGGTCTCTGAGATACAGAAACAGTATTCAGTATGAAATAACAACAGAAAACGCTGGAAAAACTCAGCAGGCCAGGCAACATCCGTGGAGAGAGAAACAGAGTTAACGTTTCGGGTCGAAACCCTTCTACAGAACTGAGAAAAAAGGCAGGAAATGAAACAGATTAAAAGGCAGTTTGGGGGCTGGGAAATGGGGGAGGGGATGAAAGAAGAGACATTAAGAGATATTCAAGGTGAGACGAGATAGTAATAGGACAGGTAAAGAAACAAACAATGGCTCTAGATGTAATTTCTTGCCTTTTTTCTCAGTTCTGTAGAAGGGTTTCAACCCGAAACGTTAACTCTGTTTCTCTCTCCACGGATGTTGCCTGGCCTGCTGAGTTTTTCCAGCGTTTTCTGTTATTATTTCGGATTTCCAGCATCCGCAGTATTTTGCTATAGTATTCAGTATGATCTGGATTAAGATGGGCAAACAAAATCTCAGCTGGGAACAGCTTCTTGCAAATAAGGCAGCAAACGTGTGCAGTTTGGTTTGTTATGAGATAAAAAGTAAGGGGGTGAATTTCTTTAGGGTTTCTGGCACTTGTTGGTCATAACTTTGATGGAAGATCCGCGGAAACCCCGGAACATTGGCATAAATGTTTTCATGGAAATTCACCTCCTTAATGTACACATGTCTTATTGACTGCTGTGGGTTATTTTATGCAGTTGTCTAAGATGATACTCCTTGTTACAACAACAGTATTATCGTAGATTCCTGTTTACCTTTCCAAAAGAAATGGCCAAAATCTAGAAAGGCTTGTTTACATAAATTGAGTGGTTTTGCTTATCGAAAGAGCTTGTGTATTTTGAATTTGAAAAACTATGCATGGGGATTGGGTAGCATGATAGCAAAATACTGCAGATGTTGGAAATCCGAAATAACAACAGAAAATGCTGGAAAAACTCAGCAGGTCAGGCAACATCCGTGGAGAGAAATTTGAGTTGACGTTTCGGGTCGAACCCTTCTTCAAAACTGGAAAGAAAAGAAATTAGATCAAAGGCAGGGCTGCGATCGGACAAAAGAAGTGAAAGAAACAAAAGAGCATGTTGGCTAGATTACTGCCCTTATAGATTTAGGATTTAGTTTTTGAATATAGTCCAGATTAAGGAGAAATTCTCCTCTCTCTTATAGCTGCTTAAGAACTAGGACCAATTTGTAAAACACAATTGTTTATAGTTTGAAGCAGAACATAAGGAACATCATGGTGAATGCAGTAGGAGGCACTCTGGTGTTTCTGGCAGTGTATGGAGAGCTGATACTTTATCTGGCCTATGTCACCTTGAACTACAGAGCACAGCATGCTGACACAGAGAACAAAAGTGGAAATGTTCTATTGTTTGGAAGTTAAAAACTTTTTCTTATGGAAAGTGTCTGGTGCTGTAAAAAAAAATGCAGTGGCATATCTTTTCCTGGACTAAACTTGTTCTTAAAGAAGTTACTTTATATTGTAGTAAGAAACCTCCAAAAGTTATTAATTGTTGAATTCAGAGACAGTTCCACATTTTGGCTACCATCCAGGAACTTGTCCGAGTGGCTGATCTTCAGGTGTAAGCCTAGGCAGTGTGTGTTGACAGGCTATTTGACCATGCAGGTCATCATAGCTGAGCCAGATCCTACTTTTACCCAACATCTTCACATGCAGGAGACATTGAGGCCACTTGTAACACTCCTACTGCTGCCCTGGTAGAGACCAAGTAAGTTAGCATGAACCAGGAATTAAATCAATTTATTAATTTTGTTAGAATTCTTTTGCTCTCCTTTGTAACTCTCTACAAGTTACAAAGGAGTAAGTTAGAATATTTAATTCAGTGCCAAATCATGTACAGAAAGTGAAATAAAGAGAGGGAAAGAAAGATGGGATTAAGAGAGAGATAAAAGAGACAAAGAAAAAGTTTTTTTTAATTATTTAATTTTTTAATTTTTAAAAAACTCCAACAACAATTAAAATCTGAAGGAATGAGCCTCCATACTTTTAAAAGTTAATTTTCAATGCCAGAGAGGTTGTTTGGCAGTAACTAAGACTTACCACACCATCAAAAATTCACTTAGACTGGAGTGGACAAGCCCTAACTTTTTTGAGCATGTTTAGTGGGTATCTATCACATAAGTACCCCAACTTCACGTTCTTCCATGCGTTTCATCGCCGAGTTTCTCAGTGAGATACTGTTATAGCATAGCTTCTGAAGGAGCAGGGCAACTCAGACAGCAACCTCCTGATTTCCATGTTTAACTGTGAATGTACAGTCGCCGGAAGTTGCTGTCTGATTTACTGTTTAATAACGGTGAGCGCTGATAGCCTTAGCGTTATTTTTACTGCAAAATCTGGGCCATCAAGTAAAAATAATAATTCGGGTTTCCACGAGTGAGTACGCATGGGGTACTCACCCGTAAACCCAATGGACGAGCCAGTTTCCTGCATGCACTGCGCATGCGCGGGAAACCGGCACTTCCATTCCCCTGAAAGAAGGGGTTCAGAAGTCGAACGCGTGCGCAGGAGAGGCTGCACGTGCGCATCGAACTTACATTTTTTTTTGCAGGTTTTCCCAGGAGGGTAAGTCGCCAGAAGTTAGACATGTAAAAAGCAGTCGCAAGGCCTGCTTTTTACAAGGTAAGTGGTGAATTAATTAAAATTAAAACATTTTTTCCACAGGTTTATTATTTTTAAATACTCTAAAGAAAGGTAAGTTTATTTTTAGCCCCGTTAGAAAATGTAATTAATTTTTTCAAAAATTTAAGTTATTGTTTAAAATAGTTATTTTGTGTAATTTATAGTTTATTTTAAAAATGTGATGGTTTTTAAAAAATTTATTTGAAGATTTAGTGATGTTTTGGGGCTTGTAGTATTTGTAGGTTTGACAGGTCTTCCTGTCAAACTTATGAATGAAGCATTCCCTGCTACCATTGGCTCTCCATGGCCCACGTGATCCCAGGGGACACATCGAACTAACTGCGCCCCTGGGATACGCAAGCACTGCACACCGGCAGTTGGAGGAGGCCCAGGATCGCAATTCCATGTGGGCCCACAGCTCAACGGCTGGCGCACTAGGTAAGTGCAGGTCAAGGGCTTGCACCCGCGGGAAGCCCCCGACCCGAATTTCTGGGCCATTAATAACTCGTGAAGCTCCCCATTGAACTTAATGATGATCGTGAAATTGCTGGATTTATGACATTATTGCGAACGATTCCTGCTGCAGCCATTTAGAGCTGGTAATTAATGTCATAAAGAACCGTGTTAATGATCTGCTTTATGGTTCTGACATGGCACTCAGCCTTCTTGGCCCATAAAGGGACCAATGAAGTTGTGGAGTCTCACTCCAGCAGGTAGTGAATTGTTCCTAGAGGTGCCAGTTTTGCCATCTATCCTCCTATTATTGTTGGAAGGCAATCATTTTCAGGACGCAAAGCTGGTTTGACACTCAAAAGGAGGGGCACTCATTCGAATGCAAATTAGTTATATTTCTTTCAGAAAATAACAATCTGGGATACAGTAACAAATAACTTGAGAGATGACGTGGTAAATATAGAATGTTTGGCACGGAAAAGGTGACATTCGACCTCTGATTTCCAATGCTCTCCAGCACTCGTGTTTTCATCATGTCATTCGTTGTAAGCTAATTGACAGCGATTGATTGCCATGATTAGTCAACAACTCCTTTATCATTGTATCATGCGACTAACAGGATGGTAGAAGGTGAACTAGATGGACCTTGGTCTTTTTTCATCCAGCAATTCCTATGCTCCTATGTTCCTGTGAAAGCAGTGCAATGACATACCCACTGGGTGTTCCACTGTTCCTGATGACGATTCACCGGGACGCTGGTTCTATGCTTCATGGATCAAGAATGTTTGTATATTTCACACATCTACTCTGCCATTCACTCATTAACTTCCCAATACAGCAATTCCCAAACACAACTGGTTACAATGTCCTCTTCTTTTAAATATTTTTAATCTTCCTTTCTGTCTCCTCTTTTTCTCCTCTTAATCCACTCTCTTTATCACTCATTCTCTGTGTATTTCGTTTGGCTCTAATTTATCCTGTTTTCTTCTCTGTCTTTTGCTCTATTTCTTTCTCCTTTTCTTTCATTGGTAAAGGAGATCCCAGCTGGGACATTAACATGCTGAGCAGTTATCCGATCAATGTTCCAGCAATTTGTGGCACAAATATAATGTGATATCAATGGTGAGCGTTAAAGTCCAATTAATATCATTCACTGCTAAACCCCCCATTGCAACAGTTTGTGGCCCACAGCAGTTCAGTGATTGCCATTTTAACTCAACATGATTAATTCAGCTCTTCCAATATTGTTCCAGGCTGGCTCCTCCACTGACTTTCTGCATGTAATGTTTTAAAAATAATAGCAGAAACGACCTGAAAAAAATGAAACATGTGAAAGTTTATTAGAACCATTGACAGTTGCTTTTTAACTGGTGAAACATTTAATCAGACTTTACTGCTTGCCGTACTTGGTTGCATTTGGAGCAGAAAGTATACATTTATTTCATTCTTGTTGCTGTTCAAAATGCTCAGCTTTGCCACATGGGAGCAGATCCTCTCTTGAGTTTAAATGTTATGGTAATGAACAGCATCATTATGATAAGATGCATTATTAATGCAACATTATGATAAGAATTTACTCACCATTTTCAAAACTAAAATCACCTCCTGCACTCATTTGCTATTAGACCTTCCTTAGAAACTGGAAAACAATTTGAGCTGATCTCAGAGCCTCCTTAGATGCTCCGAAGTGATTTATGTAAACATGCATGGTCCATTTTGATGCTATTTTAATGTTCAAGTACTTCTGTAGTGTGAATTATTCATAATTGTACAATCCCATTTGCTTTTTAGTTCTTTCCTAACTGCAGTGAAGTGTTGTGTTGTTTTTGTTAAAGTAGAAGAAACGCACACGTATGTAATTTTGATATGGATAACTTGCGGCAGTTTTAATTATACTAAAATCCTATCATTTAGATAAGGAGCATCAAGCTGCTCTGGTGACTCAGTGGGTAAGTGAATTGTATCATGCGGAACTGAGCCATATGACTAAAGGTTCCAGGTCCCTGCTGTGTGCTCAGTTTATTGGTCTCCACTAAGTCAGCAGTGTGAGCACTGCAGTTGCTATCAATGCTCATGATCTAGCAAGAGCTAGTGTTACCACTCCTGCTTAATATCTAGGGATTATTACTGGAAATGAAGTTGATGTACATCTGGCGTGGAAAGGATAATGCTTGACACTGGTGCTTCATCATTATTGAGTAGCCTACCAACACTCTGCCTAGAAGCATCCATGATGAGTGGCCACTTGTGTGAGCTACCGGAGTGCTGGTACTTCTGGAACCATATCCTGCCATTAGTCACTGCCTTCGGGTGAGGAGAGAAAAGGGAAAGTAGGGGAGGGCAGGTGAAGAAGTGCCACTCTCTGATCTGTTCAAGTGCACATTAGGTTTTGGTTTATTGTATTTGTTCTGCTCGAATATTTCTACCTTTTTCCAATCCTGCATGTCTGTTTCATCCTTTGGTGTCAGTGTTCATCTATTATGCAACAACTTGAATCTCAAGTCTTAGTACTGACTTAAATCTCATTTTGACCTTGGTCTAAACATCCAGACTAGCCAGTCCTCCATCTGTAAATGTCTAAATTCTTCATTATTGTTGTTCTGATTTTACATTTATACATTTATTGATTTTCTTTGCATTCTTTAAATGAATGGTTTGAAGTAAAAGACATTCAATTGCTGTTTTCATTTCAGAACATGCCTTGGGTGGTTTTTGTTCTACACTTATTCCCTACACATCAGACTAATACTTAATTGTCACACAAATGCAAATATACCTCAGTTACATTGCACTACAGAAATGTTTGCACCGTTTTTATTCTTCTATGAGAGACTGCAAATGCTTACACATGAAGTGCCTTCAGCTCCCAAAACAAGAAAGGGGAGTCAGTCTCGCCAACATCAGACACGGCTACTAGATGGCACAGATTTATGGGAATGTGGCCGAGCCCATGTTCTGCCAGCAAAATCCATGGCTGGGAATGGAGACCAGGGTCTCCCTCCCAAACTACAGTGTGTTTTTTTATATGCGTTCATGGGATGTGGGTATCGCGGGCAAGGCCAGCATTTATTGCCCATCCCTAATTGCCCTTGATAAGGTGGTGATGAGCCGCCTTCTTGAACCGCTGCAGTCCGTGTGGTGAAGGTACTCCCACAGTGCTATTAGGGAGGGTGTTCCAGGATTTTGACCCAGCGATGATGAAGGAACTGCAATATATTTCCAAGTCAGGATGGTGTGTAACTTGGAGGGGAACTTGCAGTTGATGGTGTTCCCATGTGCCTGCTGCCCTTGTCCTTCTAGGTGGTAGAGGTCATGGGTTTGGACGGTGCTGCCGAAGAAGCCTTGGCGAGTTGCTGCAGTGCATCTTGTAGATGGCACAGCAGTCACGGTGTGCCGGTGGTGGAGGGAGTGAATGTTTAAGGTGGTGGATGAGGTGCCAATCAAGCAGGATGCTTTGTCCTGGATGTTGTTGAGCTTCTTGAGTGTTGTTGGAGCTGTACTCATCCAGGCAAGTGGAGAGTATTCCATCACACTCCTTACTTGTGCCTTGTAGATGGTGGAAAGGCTTTGGGGAGTAAGGAAGTGAGACACACGCCGCGGAATACCCAAATTCAGACCTGCTCTTGTTGATCCAGATAAGTTTCTGGTCAATGGTTACCCCCAAGATGTTGATGGTGGGGGATTTGGCGATGGTAATGCTGTTGAATGTCAAGGGGCGGTGGTTAGACTCTCACTTGTTGGAGATAGTCATTGCCTGGCACTTGTGTGACGCGAATGTTACTTGCCACTTATCAGCCCAAGTCTGAATGTCGTCCAGGTCTTGCTGCATGTGAGCATGGACTGCATCATTATCTGAGGAGTTGCGAATGGAACTGAACACTGTGCAATCATCAGCGAACATCCCCACTTCTGACCTTATGATGGAGGGAAGGGCATTGATGAAGCAGCTGAAGATGGTTCTCAGAAAACTCCAACAGGGGACTAGAAGCATTCCATTGTCACAATGGTCCTCTAAGCCTGAAGAGAGGACTTGTCTCAGGTAGACTGCAGCTGGCACTCGAAAAGCATTATTTTTTATTATTCATTCATGTGATGTGGGCACCACTGGCAAAGCCAGCATTGCCATCATCGGGTAATTTTTCAACAAGGACCAAATTATGCTCTTCGACCAGCCAGCTGACAAATTTCACCTCACCTAACCTGATCAATATACTACAACAGATTAAGCATGACCCCCAGAATCTAACATTTTGAGTGAAGCCCCTGGGATGTTTCCTTTACTCCTCAACAGACCCCTGCAGATATTTCTCCACCCTGTGTACCAGCTTCACATCCATGGCAAAAGTCAATGTAGAAAATCTAGAGCGGGCTTGGGAACAGCTAACAGAGGAGGAATTGCGACAGGTATAGAGACAGACCCTCAGCACTATCATCTGCAACAAAATCATACCTCCTTCATAATGCACCCCACATAAAGTCCACAAATATCATCCCTCCATACTCGAACATTTCTGAGGGACTGCACTTAGAAAAGCATGTGATAGAAACAGGGCTTCATTTTGCTTAAAAAAAATAAAATTCCTCTATTGTATCTTTTTCACATGAATTTTGCCTTAGCTCATCGAATACATGGCATATTCTAAATAGACTTTAGTCAGTGATTCTCTCTACATGAGTCTGTTGAAATGCTAAATGAAAATAGCTTGGGATGCAATATTGAATCATCTGGATTGAACTCGCAGTAGCTTTAGAACTCTAGCCAACCAAATTATGCAGCATTTGAAGGACTATCAGATAAAGAATGTCAGAGCGTGTCAAAGAATGCAAGTTTACAGATGTAGCCATAATCTCTCATGGCCAAGCTACAGTATCACAAAAAAGCATTGCCATGATTGGGTAATTTTAAAGGGTAACTCTCAAGCTTTGTGCTGCAGGATAAAGACAATGGGGTCGATTTTCCTGGTGCCATCAGGCGGGGTTTCAGGCGTGTGGGGGGGGAAAATCCCGATTTCGGGGGTCCCGACACCATCCCGCCCAAAACCCACCTCCACGTAAGTTTCAGGGGAGGCGGGTACCCGCCCCGCACTGGGACCCGCTGACCCGAGGCGGGAAGGGATTAGTGCCAATTAACTGCCTGTTAACAGGTAGTTAACAGGCAGTTTTTAGCCTAATCCCTATTTTGAGGGGTGTCGTGTGGGATTCCCGACGGCTCCAAACCATGCCAGGTTAGAGCAGGCAGGCCGTCGGGTTGAAGGACTTGGAGGGGTCGCGATGTTGGTGTTCAGGTGAGTGATGGGTGCATGAGTGCAAAGGTAAGTGTGTTTGGTGTGTCTAAAGTGTGTAAAGAAGTTTAAATTACCTGTACTTACCTTAACAGCCTTTCTTCCTGTAGGCGTTGGGAGTCCATCACTCAGCCGGCACTGAAAGCAGAATGGCAGCGATCTGTCAAAAGTGACAGCCTTCAGCTTTCATTGCCGGTGAGAGTTCTAACTGAGTCTGTGTAGAAGGACTCAGGTTAGAAGTCAGACTGTCAGTGTTTGACAGCTTCAAACAGCTGTGAAACGCTGATATTTCATCTGTCAAGACCTCTTGACAGATGAAATTTCAGTCTGTGATGTCATCTGTTGCCAGGTGGCCCATAATTGGACTGCTGAGACCACTGGGTGGGCTCAACAAGGTCAATCGAGGGAAAATCGCGTGGATTGGCCGAACGTCGATGTAGGCGGGACTAAAACCCGAAAGTTGTAGTCCCGCCTCCTTCCTGACAGCTTTATGAAAATCTACCCCATTGTGCTTTGATTTAGTTATCAATCAGGGTGCAGAGAGCTCATCCTAAGTCTAACCTGATTTATCAAAGTATCAGTTGGGTACTTGAGGTCTGGATCACTGGTTATTAAGTGCCCCAGGTTAAATATGCTCCATTGTATTATTGAATGCTCTGTGCTCAGATGCTTCTTAGTCAGTGATCTATCCTGTAAACTATTGACCATTTCTTCACAGTTCAATTTTTGGTTGTATCGGAGGTGGGCTCTTTGGAGACAGTAGGAGCATTTGTTGTTTCCACATATAGACATACCAAGAAGTCTTGCAGTTTATGGAACTATTTGAGAAATATGCTCTGGAGAATCTATCTTTATATTCCGAAAGACTGATTCAGATGTGTGTTATTTTATTGGTACATTGCTACTGCTCATTGATTTACTTTTTTTTTGCTGCTGCAGATATTGAATTCTTGTAACAAATTTGACTTGCAGTTTTAGCCTTAATGATATGGTCTGGAAATGTGATTTATTTTATCTTATCATAAGAGATCAGAAAGTATTGCATTCCTCGTGGAAAATATCCTGGTAAAAGGGTAGTTTCGTCCAGAGCATTATTATTCCTTTTCAATGCACACCTGAGATTATAGGCATCAAATCCTAGAGTGCACAGGTCTGTTTTTGAGAAATACAATTCACTGTGAGCGCAAATTGAGTTGGGAGACACACAACTTGTAACAACACCATCTTACAGCTATTCTAATCCCACTTTAACATTCAGCCATTCTGGATAAGAGTACAGGAGGCTACAAGACCCATGACCGGACTTGCAATTCTGGGTGATTTACTCCAAAACCTGCTGAGCCTACTTACTGGAGAGCTATGACCGTCTGCAAATCCCAATGCACTGCAACTGTGCAAGCGAGAGACAATCAAGTGGCAAGATGCCAGTGGAGTAAGAAGTCAGCTGAATGAGTACAGGGAGTGTAGCTTGAACTTGAGTGAGTAAATAAGTTAACTGGGGTTGATTTCTTTTTGTGCTGCAAATGCCGATTGGGATTGTTTGACAATTAGGTTTGAAAGTACTTGTGGCTGGGTGTGAATTTTCATTGGCTGTTTTAGAAGTGGGACCTATGTTTGAATTGGATGCTTGCTTGTGCTGATTGTGTTGTTTTGCAAGGAATTAAGCCAACTGCACAAGCAAGAAGCAACAGTGTTCGGAGAGCCCTGCAAAGTTAGCATGCATCTGAGTGATTGCAAAGAGTTAGAACTGAACTTGAGTTTGTTACTGAAGTGCAGCTGGCTTCAAGCTACTTATTTATTCGAATTTCTTAGTGCTTTTAGTCCATTTACTATGGTAGCACACTGGAACCAGCTTTGTGCAGGACTGGCATAATGTGGGCGTTTCTGGAAACTGAATGTGCGGGGCAACCAAGTGTAAGAAATGTCTTCAAGTGGACTTGCTCAAGTTCAAGGTTATTGAATTTGATGCACAATTGGAGACGCACCAATTTCCTCAGGGAAACAATGGCGCAACACAACTCTTGCGCTAGAGTTATGCTGAAACTTTACAGGAATTTCCAGGCCATATTATAATCCATTTAACATTGCTCTTACTATCAATTTCAGAAAATTTTAAATATATACAGGATTGATTTATTTTTGATACAGTTACAGCAGAATAACATAATCTCTCCCAAGTTTACTGGTGACCTAAACTCTAGAGAGCACATTACATCATTATGATGGTACAGTCAGGCCAACAAACACTTTATCCTTCAGGAATTAATATATACAGCAGTGGACAGAACAAGGACTAGCAGAAGAGCACTTCCATCCACTCTCGCAGCTTGTACACCTTGCTAAAATTGCGGTGTGGCCAGGTGAATTTGATATTGGGACTTGTAAGATTAATGAGGAATTATCTGAGAAGAATATTCCATTTCAGTATATGAACACACATCAAACCCAATAGCCCATAGTGGTGATGTAAATTTGAGATCGTTTTCTCAATATTTAGAATCTTGTCAAATTTCTAATAAAAGACAAAAGGCAAAACCTAGGCCACAGCTGCTGGTATAGTTCAGTTCAATATGATTTGTGTTCTTTTTGTGCACACAATTCTGTTCCTGCTGCAGATGCTTCATAATTTTAATTTTGATTATCCTGCCCCAGTTGCTGGGCCTGTTATTTATTTTGGCACAATGGGAATCATAGCACAGAAGGAGGACATTCAGCCCTTCGTGCCTGTGTTAGAGCTATCCAATTAATCCCACTCCCCTGCTCTTTCCCCATAGCCCTGCAAATTTCTCTTTTTCAAACAGATTTGAGAAGTAATTTAAACCAAGGGGCAACAGTAAATAATCAGAGAGCATCATGGGAAGCCCGAGGAGCATAAAAGCAGTGCAGTGCCAGAGAGCATCATGGGAAGCCCGAGGAGCATAAAAGCAGTGCAGTGCCAGAGAGCATCATGGGAAGCCCGAGGAGCATAAAAGCAGTGCAGTGCCAGAGAGCGTCGCAAAACAAGCACAGGGAGAAAGCGGAGGTGACATCACAACCATGTGGAAGGTGGAACCTGAGGAATTACAACTAAATACTTAGGATAAGTATTTGGTGGTTAGTGTTAAGCTGTGGTAAAACCACCAATGAACTCCTGTACAAATGAATAACTGTCTTTAAAGCAATGTTACAGCACCTATGTCCGTTTGCTGAGTGTAAACAAGCTTTCTGTAAAAACCCTGAAACAACGCGATGAGGTCATCACGTTGGTCACGTGGTGCCCCGAGTGGCGGGAAACGAGATGACGTCATGACGTCAGAGGTGGGAGGTTCTGAGTTCAGACCTCGTGGAACTAGTTACTGTGTAGACCTGTTTGCTGTTGCTCCTGCATGTTTTTGTTTTGTTCGCCAGTTTAATTAAATTCGGTTAATTTACTGAACTGCCTCGACTTCAGTGACTTAGATAGGCATTGGTGACCCCGAAGCTTCGCGGACGATTTTCGCGGAGACAAGCTCGAGAACAAGATGGATGTAAATGCAGCGAGTTTGAAGCTCCCTCAATTTTGGGAACAACAGGCAGCCTCCTGGTTCGTTCAAGCGGAGGCTCAGTACCAACTGCGAAACATAGTGCTGGATCAGACCCGTTACCTTTATGTGGTCTCCGCACTGGACAGCTCGACGGCTTCCCGCATTATCAGCCTGCTGGAGACCCCGCCCGCGGAGAACAAGTACGAAATGCTCAAGGCGCGCCTCCTGCAGGTATTCGGTCTCACAAAGGCGGAGCGCGCACGACGCTTGCTCGCACTCCCCGGGTTAGGCGATGCTAAGCCTTCCGAGTTGATGAGCCACATGCTCACCCTCCTCGGGTCTGAGCCGCAGTGTTTTATATTTCGTGAACTGTTCCTCAGCCAGCTCCCTGAGCAGGTACAAGCAGCCCTGGCCAGGTCGACGGCTACGGACGGTGTGGCGCTCGCGGCCGAAGCCGACACCATTTACGCGGTGATACCACAGTATTGCACCACCTCGACGCGCCCCGCCTCCAAGAACCCTGCCTCGGCACCTCCACAGACCGGCTTTTGCTACTACCACGCCCGTTTCGGTCAGAAAGCCAGATGCTGCCGACCCCCGTGCAAATTTGTGCCACCGGCACCGAGAAAGCAGCAACACCGATTGCGCGACCGGAAGGGAAGCCCCAAGGTCGGTTTCACCTCCACAATGACAGTTGGTGATTCCGGGAAATTGTTGTACATCACTGACTCCATTTCGGGCCGGCGTTTCTTATGCGACACGGGCGCTCAGTGCAGCATCCTCCCCGTTTCGGTTCTCGACGTCCGATCTGGGTGGCGCAGTCCTCCACTACAGGCCGCCAATGGCAGCGCCATCCGTACGTACGGGAAGCGGCGTATCCGATTGTGTCTCAGCGGCCAACTCTTCCACTGGGAGTTTATCACCGCCACGATACCACTGGCAATCCTCGGTGCCGATTTTTTCTGCACGCATGACCTACTGGGCGACGTACGTAATCGCCGCCTGATCCATGCCGCCTCACGAGCCCCCATCCCCGGTTTTCGGGGCCTCGGCATGACCCACGCGGTTGCCCGCACCGAGTCGCCGCCCGACGAGTTCGCCCGCCTGCTCAAGGAATTTCCGGAGCACGCTCGACCCACTTTCTCTGCGACGACTGTCAAACACGGTGTTGAACACCACATCGCAACAACCGGCCCCCTGGTTTACGCCTGGGCTCGGCGATTAGAGGCCAGTAAACTCGAGGCCGCGAAGGCGGAATTCGCCACTATGGAGCGATTGGGCATCGTTCGCCGATCTGACAGTCCCTGGTCGTCCCCGCTACACATCGTGCCAAAGCCCGGCGGCGGGTGGCGGCCCTGTGGTGATTATCGGTGCCTCAACGAGGTCACAACTCCAGACCGGTACCTGATACCGTATATTCAAGATTTTTCTGCCCATTTGGCCAGCACGTCGTGGTTCTCCCAGATCGACCTCGTCTGCGGATACCACCAGGTGCCCGTCCACCCTCAGGACGTCCAGAAAACGGCGGTCATTACCCCATTTGGCCTCTTTGAATTTTTACGGATGCCTTTTGGGCTTAAAAATGCGGCGCAGGCGTTCCAATGCCTCATGGATTTGGTGCTCCGGGACCTCAAATTCCTTTTCGCATACCTCGATGACATCCTCGTCGCCAGCGCATCAAAGGAAGAACACCTACGTCACCTGCGTGTCCTTTTCCGTCGTCTCCAGGAGCTTTGTCCCCCGGGCTGCCCAGCTCATGCGGCTGCTCTACGAGGCACTCCGAGGGAAACCGGGGGAAGAACCGGTGATCTGGTCGTCGGTCATGGACCATTTGGGGACACGAAGGAGGCCCTCGCCAATGCGACGATATTAGCGCACCCGCTGCCCGGCGCCACCATCGCGCTCACGACAGATGCGTCGGACTACGCCGTCGGCGCCATGCAAGAGCAATGGGTCGACGGGGCATGGCAACCGCTGGCGTTTTTTAGCCGCCAGTTACGTAGTAACGAACGTAGCTATAGCACATTTGACCGAGAGCTGTTGGCGTTGTTCCTGGCCATCCGCCACTTTCGTTTTTTATTAGAAGGACGTCAATTCGTCGCTTTCGTGGATCACAAGCCCCTGACGTTTGCCATGGCCAAGACAACTGAGCCGTGGTCGGCCCGACAGCAACGACAACTCACGTTCATCTCTGAGTTTGCCACCGACATCCGTCATGTGGCCGGCAAGGACAACGTGGTTGCCGACTGCCTTTCACGTGCGGCCGTCCAGGCCGTCCAACTGGGTCTCGACTATTCGCTAATGGCGGTCGACCAAGCGGCTGACCTGGAGACGCATGCTTTCCGTTCCGATTCGTCCGGCCTGCGGCCAGTGGACGTACTTTTCCACTCAGACGGCACATCCTTGCTCTGCGATGTCTCCCTGGGAGACCCACGCCCGATCGTTCCGTCATCCTGGCGCAGGAAAGTCTTCGATATCATGCACAACCTCGCCCACCCGGGTGTACGGGCGTCACAGAAGTTGTTAGCATCCAAGTTTGTCTGGAGGGGAATGCGAAAAGATGTGCGCGACTGGGCCAACACCTGTGTCGTGTGCCAGAGAGCGAAGGTGCAGCGCCACGTTAAAGCTCCTGTCGCCATTTTCGAGGTACCGGAGCGGCAATTCGATCATGTGCATATCGACCTCGTGGGTCCACTACCACCGTCACAAGGTTTCATGCATCTGCTGACAATCATCGACCGTACCACCAGATGGCCGGAGGCCATTCCATTGACGTCCACCACCTCCGCGGACGTCGCCTGGGCTTTTCTTTCGTCCTGGGTTGCCCGTTTCGGCGTGCCGTTGGACATTTCATCGGACCGCGGGCCGCAGTTCTCCTCTGCTCTGTGGAACACCGTGGCTTCGGAATTGGGCGCCAAGCTCCATCGCACTACGGCTTACCACCTGCAGGCCAATGGGTTATGCGAACGCTTCCATCGTTCTCTGAAGGCATCGCTGCGGGCCACCCTCCAAGGGACCGCGTGGATGGATAAGTTGCCATGGGTACTGCTCGGGTTGCGCACGGCGCCTAAAGAGGACCTGCAGGCGTCGGCCGCCGAATTGGTCTACGGCCAGCCGCTCAGGGTCCCCGGCGAGTTTCTCCCATCGCCGACACGTCCGTGGTCCGCCACTGAACAGCTGAAGGCTCACCAAGCCGCGGCGCACGTTTTCCGGTCCATTCCGACTTCACAGCATGGACTGCCTGCGTCACATGTTCCACCAACGCTCATGAGGGCTAAATTCGTTTTTGTACGGCACGATGCCCACCGTAGTGCCCTCATGCCTCCATACACGGGCCCCTTCCGGGTACTGAAGGTGGGCGCCAAGAGTTTTCTGGTAGACGTCGGCGGGACACCAGACTACATTTCCATAGACCGCCTCAAGGCTGCACACCTGGACCTCGGCCAGCCAGTCGAAACAGCGCAACCGCCGTGTCGTGGACGACCGCCCGTGGCCGCTACGCCTGGCCCATCGGCCCCGCGGCCCAGCTCCTCTCCTGCACCATCCATTCCTCTCTGGGAATATCGGAGTCGCTCCGACAGGATTGTCCAACCTCCTCGGCGATTGACTTTGATGATTAAAGACACTTCTGGGGGGGCGCATGTGGTAAAACCACCAATGAACTCCTGTACAAATGACTAACTGTCTTTAAAGCAATGTTACAGCACCTATGTCCATTTGCTGAGTGTAAACAAGCTTTCTGTAAAAACCCTGAAACAACGCGATGACGTCATCACGTTGGTCACGTGGTGCCCCGAGTGGCGGGAAACATGATGATGTCATGACGTCAGAGGTGGGAGGTTCTGAGTTCAGACCTCGTGGAACTAGTTACTGTGTAGACCTGTTTGCTGTTGCTCCTGCATGTTTTTGTTTTGTTCACCTGTTTAATTAAATTCGGTTGATTTACTGAACTGCCTCGACTTCAGTGATTTAGATAGGAATCCGTCGATTCCTACAAAGCTAGTTTAAGTATTTAGTTTATTGGTTAGTGTTTCAGTGGTAGTTAAACAGTTAAATAACCTTAAAGCTAAACAAACAATTTTAAATAATATGGCAGGAAGCTGGGGCCCATCGCATGCACATCCAATGCCTTGTAGGGACGCCAGAACACTTCATGTGTCCTGGAATACCACATAAGCAGGAAGTGCCAACTGCTCGAGGGGCGGCTGGCGTCACTACAGTGCTTATGGGAAGCTGTGAGTTTCATGGATAGCACATTTCAGCTACAGAGAGTTCAAGGGGAGAGCGAATGGGTGATCACCAGGCAGACTAGGAGGAACAGGCTGGGAGTGCAGGAATCCGCTGGGAGTGTGGCACTCACAAACTGGTGTTCAGTGTTGAATACCAGTGAGGGTGATGACACCTCGGGGGAGTGCAGTCAGAAGCAAATCCACGGCAGTGTGTGAAACTCGGCTGCACAGAGAGGTACAAGAAAGTATATCACTGCAGCTGTTAGAGGGGATTCGACATCAGGGGAATAGGCTGTCACTTCTGCAACCTCAGACCTGTGTCCTGAATGGTGTTTTGCCTCCCTGGTACCAGGGTAAAGGATATTATTGAACGGGTGCAGGACATTCTGCATGGGGAAGGGGAACAAAACAAGTCGCAGTCCATATTGGAACCAATAGCATAGGTAGGAAAAGGGTTGAGGTCCCACAGGCAAAGTTTCAGAAGCTCGGAAAAAGATTGAAGAACAAAAACTCAAAGGTGGTAATCTCTGGATTATTCCCAGTGCCACATGCTAGTGAGTACAAAAACAGGAAGATCGTGAAGGTAAATGCGTGGCTGGAGAAGTGGTGCAGGAGGGGGGGCTTCAGATTCCTGGGGCATTGGGACGCGCTCTGGGGCAGGACGGACCTGTACAAGCCAGACGGGTTGCACCTGCACAGGGCTGGGACCAATTTTTTTGTGGAGAGGTTAACTAGTGCTGTGGGGGAGGGTTTAAACTAATTTGGCAGGGGGAGGGGCATCAGGACGCAGCAGCAGCAGCAGAGGCAGAGGAGAGAAACAAGGTGCATAGAAAACTAGGAGGGACAAACAGCAACAGAATAAAGAATATTGTAAAAAGAGCAGGGAGTAAATTGAGAAAAATAGCAAATTGGACTAGCATGCTGTTGGAATGCATATGTATTAATGTAAGGAGTGTTGCAAATAAGGTTGATGAGCTACAGGCACAAGTTGCCACATGGGGTTATGATATAATGGCTGGAATGGAGACCTGGCTTAAACATGGGCAGGAGTGGAAGCTAAACATTCCTGGCTACAATGTATTCAGGAGGGATGGGGAAGGGAAAAAGAAAGAAGGGGGGGTGTCAGTATTGATCAAGGATAATATTACAGTTCTGCAGGAGGACAACATATTAGAGGGTTTAAAGACTGAATCTATTTATTATCTGTTTACAATAGACACCCAATAGTGAGAAGGAGATAGAGGAGCAAGTATGTAGGTAAATTTCAGAGAATTGTAAAAATAATAGCGCAGTAATAGACTTCAATTACCCTAATATAGACAGGGGGAAAACAGATTAAAGGACAAGGAGGGTGAAAAATTACTACAATATATACAGGAGAACATTCTTAATCAGTGGCCCAGAACTTGGTGTCGGGGGCTTGCCACGCGTGCAAGCCCCCGATCTGCACTCACCCTGCGCGCTGACATCTGAAGCCCGGGCCTGCTTGCATTTCCTGTGACAGGCCCGGTTCAGATGTCAGCGCGCAGTGCTTACCTGATCCAATGGCGTAGTTAGTGCGATGTGCCGGCTGGGATCAGGTGAGCACTGTACAACCAATCAGGGGAGGGGAAGGTTCATTCATGAGTTTGAGAGTAAGAACTGTCAAACTCATGAACACTACGGGGGCCCAAAACACTATTTAAACTTTAAATAAAAATTAGAAAAACATCCCAATCATTAAATTAAGTATAAATACGTTTAAAAAAATAATTTAAACAATAATTTTTTTTTTGAAAAAAATAAATTTTTAATAAAAAGGGTCTAAAACTAAACTTACCTTATTGTAGATTCTTTAAAATAATAAACCTGTGGAAAAAAAATTCTAAATTACAGTAAAACACCACTTACCTGTAAAAATAAATACTTACGTGTGCTTTTTACAAGCGTAAAGACCGGAGGCCTTTACACGTGCGCAAATCCCCCAAAACAGAGGAAATCCAAGACGCACGCGCTGCCCCCTACAGTGCACGTGCTAGCCTCTTCAACTCTTGGGTTGGAGGAGAGGAAATGCCGGTTTTCAGCGCATGCGCTGTGCATGCTGAAAACCGGCATTTCCTCCGGCCAGACGCGTGAGTACCCCTTCCGTACTCACGCATTTGGGGAGGAATTTCTGCCCAATATGTTTTTAGTCCAACGAGGAATGAAGCAGTGCTGGCTCTAGTTCTGAAGAATGAAGTAGGGCAAGTGGAGTGTGTTTCAGTAGGAGAACATCTGGGTAATAGTGATCATAATATAATTAGGTTTAATGAATGTTATGGAAAGGGACAAAGAGAAAGCAATGGTGAAAATACCCAACTGAAAGAGAGCCAAGCTCAGTGATTTGTGAAGGGATCTAGCGCAGCTGGACTGGAAACTAAGTTTGACCAGGAAAACAGTAAATGAACAATGGCAGACCTTCAAGGCAGAGATAGTTCAGGTGCTAGCCAAGCATATTCCCATAAGGAGGAAAGATAGGGCATCCAAACCTAGAGCTCCATGGATGACAAAGGAAATAGAAGTTAAAATAAAACAGAAAAAGAAGGTATGAGAAATGGGAGGCACAGAATAAAATTGAAAATCAGGCAGAATACAGAGAGTGCAGGGGGAAATTGAAAAAGGACAAAAGAAGGGCAAAGAGAGAGTATGAGAAAAGATTAGTGGGTCACATAAAAGGGAACCCAAAAATCTTTTATAAACATACAGTATATGAAGTAAAAGGATAGTTAAAGGAATGGTGGAGTCAATTAGGAACAAAAAAGGAAATCTTCTTGTGGCGGCAGAGGGCATGACTGAGGTACTGAAACAGTAGTTGCATCTGGCTTCACAAAAGAAGAGGATGAAGTTAATGTTGCAGTAGAGGAAGGGGAAGTAGAGATATTGGATAGGATAAAAATAGATAGAAAGGAGGTGCTAAATAGGTTGACATCATTCAAAGTTAACAAATCACCCGGTCCAGATGGGATGCATTCTAGGTTGCTGACGGAAGTTAGGATGGAGAAAGAAGAAGCTCTGACCACAATCTTTCAATCCTCCTTGGATATGGGAATGGTGCCAGAGGACTGGAGGATTGCAAATGTTGCACCCCTGTTCAAAAAGGGAGCAAGGGATAAATCTGGTAACTACAGGCCAGTCAGTCTACTGTCAGTAATAACAGAAAATGCTGGAAAAACTCAGCAGGTCAGGCAACATCCGTGGAGAGAAATTTGAGTTGATGTTTCAGGTCGAAACCCTTCTTCAAAACTGGAAAGCATCTGCAGTATTTTGCTATCAGTCTAATGTCAGTGGTGGGAAAACTACTAGAGACCATTGTCAAGGACGAAATTAATTCTCACTTGGAGAAGCATAGGTTAATAAGAGTCAGCCAGCATGGATTTGTTAAAGGCAAATTGTGTCTGGCTAACCTTATTTGATGAAGTAACAGAGAAGGTTGATGAAGGTAGTGCAATAGATGTTGTATATATGGAACTTCAAAAAGCATTTAATAAAGTACCACATAACAGATTGATTTGGAAAATAGTAGCATAAAGTATTAAAGGGACAGTGGCAACCTGGGTACTAAAGTGGCTAAGGGATAGGAAGCAGAGTGTAGTGGTGAATGGATGTTTTTCTGACTGGAGAGACATATGCAGTGGGGTCAACCAGGGGTCGATATTAGGACCATTGCTTTTCTTGTTATTTTTATTATATATATAAATGATCTGGACTTAGTCATAGAGTCATATATGAATGACCTGGACTTTGGTATAGAGAGTACAAATTTGAAGTTTTCAGATGATACAAAACTTGGCAACACAGTAAATAGTGAGGGTGATAGGAGCAGACTTCAGGAGGACATAAACAGACTAGTGAAATGAGCAGACACATTGCAGATGCAATTTAATGCAGATAATTGTGAAGTGATGCACTTTGGGAGAAACAATATGGAGAGGCAGTGTAATCTAAATGGTACTATTTTGAGGGGAGTGTAAGAACAGAGGGACCTGGGGGTGCATATGGTTGAAAGTGGCAGGGCAAGTTGATAAGGTGGTTAAGAAAGTGTATGGAATACTTAGCTTTTTAAATAGGGGCATTGAATACTAGAATAAGGAAATCATGGTAAACATTTGCAAATCTCTGGTTAGACCTCAGCTGGAGTATTGTGTACAATTCTGGGCACCACACTTTGGGAAGGTTGTCAAGGAGAGGGTACAGATGAAGTTAACTAGGATGATTCCAGGAATAAAGGACTTCACTTATGTGGCGAGATTGGAGAAGCTAGGATTGTTCTCCAAGAGCAGAGAAGATTAAGGGGAGACCTAGAGGTATTGAAAATTATATGGGGTTTTGGTATAAGCAATGATCCTAGTCAAAATCCCACTGTAATAATGTTGATAAAGTTGTGAAAATGTTTTTAAAAATGTGATATCATTGTGAACTAAAACTCCATTATTATAAAATATTCCAAAAGCTTTGGTTTCTTTGATTTCAAGTTCACCTTGCTCTCATTAATAAGTGTTTAGATAGAAAGAAAAGTAAACGGTTCAAGTGAGTAGGATTGCAGCAGCCGCTCAGAAAATATATATATTTTTAAAATTCTTGTAAAATGCTACCAAATTTCATCAATTCTTAACACGGGACTGTTCTCTTTTTCCCATTTTAGTTTAATTTCTTTTTTCATTGGGTCCCATAGTGTGAGCTATTAGAAACTACATGAGGCTACCTTGTGGGTTTGAAGAGAGTAATCTCCACCACATGACTATCCACTGTAAATGCTGCACAATTTTAAGGCCTGTTAACCACAATCAGATGCTTAAGTGAGGATGCTTCTAAAACTCCTCGGGCTCGCTTTTTAAAAGGGTGGCAGCTGTGACTTTCCGTGAATTGAAAGCTCTGTGTTTTCGTGCCCTTGTGCTGGCTCTTCAAGGTGCATAAGCATGCGCCTGATTAATATTCAAATGACGGGATAATGATGCGAATCCCACTACCATCAGGGACTTAATAAATGTTGTGTGAGTTGCAGATGCCACAGCTTTCCCACGTTGAAAAAATAAATATACATGGGAGAGGAAGAACTAGTAAAACCAAGATCATGAAACAAGCCGTTTTTATAGCTTTTTTTTTAGGGGTTTGAAGCCATTTTCTTTGACCGGTTTAAAGAATGAATATTGTCAACCATGCACTGATCCCTAAACTTTGCCAAAGTTTTTTTATTATTATCGGTAGAGGCATGCGGGTGAAGTTGGTCTTCGCCAGGAGCAGGAAACACATTCGTAGCAGATCAGCAGCTGCTTTTATCCCTCGCTTGATTCTCTTTTCTGTTGAGTTCAATGAAAAATAAATTGTGCAGCATGTGAAATGGACAGCTGATTCACAATGATCGCATTTTGCACTACTGGCGAAGACCAATTTCACCCCCATTGTATGCAAGAGTAAGGAATTGATGTATTTATAGGGCCACAATTGGCATATTGCATGAAGTTCTCGGCATCCTATTACAGGAAGAATATTAGAGCCATGGAAAAGGTGTAGTGGAGATTCACTAGAACTATACCACAAATATGAGGTTACAGTTATGAAGAAAGATTTAAAAAATTGGGGATTTTTTTACTGGAACAGTGAACATTCAGTAATCTAATCGTGGTTTTCAAAATTCTGAAAGCTTTTTGAGAGGCAAATAGTGAAAGCAGGTCCACAAAAGTTTTGACGTGCGAAAATAGGCTTCTTTGCGCTCTATTAGCTGCACGGCCGAAGGTGCCGCCTTTCGGACGAGACAAATCGAGGCCCCATCTGCCCTCTCGGGTAGACATAAAAGATACAATGGCACTATTTGATAAAAAACAGGGGAGTTCTCCTGGTGGGGGAGTTCTCCTGGTGTCCTGGGTAATATTTATCCCTCAACCAGCATTACTAAAACAGATTATCTGATCATGTATCTCACTGAGGTTTGATAGGGTAGACGTAGGGAAAATGTTTCCACTTGTGGGGGAGTCCATAACTAGGGGTCATAAATATTAGTCACCAATAAATCCAATATGGAATTCAGGAGGAACATCTTTACCCAGAGAGTGGTTAGAATGTGGAACTCGCTACCACAGGGAGCAGTTGAGGTGAATAGCCTAGATGCATTTAAGAGAAAGCAAGAGAAACAAATGCGGGAGCAAGGAATAGAAGGTTATGCTGATAGAGTTATTTGAAGAAGGGTGGGAGGAAGCTCGTGTTGAGCACAAACACTGGCATGGACCTGTTGGGCCGAATGGCCTGGTTTTGTGCTGTAAATTCTACGTAATTCTAATTGCTGTTTGTGGGACCTTTGCTATGCACAAATTGGCTGTCCTGTTTCCTTACATTGACTACTCTTCAAAAGTACTCAATTGACTATAAAGTGCTTTGGGACATCCTGAGGTCATGAAGGGTGCTATATAAATGCAAGTTCTTTCTTTTCCTTATGGTATTGTTTGATCTCAGTTTGGACAGTGGTCAGGCAGTATAATGGGACAACAGAGGGGAAAAAGCAAGAATGATTCCCACTCCTGCAACGTGCACATGTGTGAAGTTTAGGTTAGGATAGGATCAGGTTCAGTTGCAATACTCCTCACTTGATAAAATAGTCCTACATAAACCTCCAAGTTTGACACAAAAAATGGCCTCTTAGCAAGGTACCGGAGAGCTGCTGTCATTTATGGAACCATTTCCCAAAACTGCCTTTATGAAAGAAGGGTAGAAAAGCAGATAAACAGATGGAAAGGGGGAAAGTAAGTTCAATCAGTAAGTTTGTGTTTGTGGATGAACACTTGTTTATTTCCAACATGTCTACGTATTAAAGGAACTTGGGGGGAGAAATTGAGTATAGCCCCGTTTGGAGCGCCAGCCTCGCCAGGGCACTAAAAGTAGCGCCCCGGAAGCATTCGCGGCCGCCCACCAGAAATTGAGTGGTAGCGCCCCAAAGGGAAGCGCGGCGCTACTGGAGGCGCCCTGCATCCCTCTTGGGGCGCTGCGACTGAATATCGTGGTGCAACGTGTCGCAGCACCACATGCTGCGGCACGTCGCGCTACGGTATTGCAGGCCTTCCTCCCCTTCTTAAAGGGGAGGGGCCTTGTGCAGCTGGGCCCCCGAAGATCGCGAGTGCAGGCAAAAGAGCCCGGCGCCGAGGAGAAGTGCCGGGCTCTTGGAGCGCAGCCGGCACTCCGCGGGGGGGTGTTCAGGAGGCCGGTGATGGGAGCGCAGGCAGGTGCTGGCAGGTGGCCAACAACAAAAATGGCCGCCCCGCACCTCTCCTTTAATTTGCACCTCCCCGGCCACAGGTAGGCCCCCCTGAACCGGTCGGACATAGCGTCCGGTGGTAAATCAGGGGGCGCTTCCAAATATCGCGGCCGGGGCATCAGCGGGGCGCTGTGCACACCAATGACATCATCGGTGGCGGCGCAGCGCTAACGGCTAGTGCCACCACTAGCGTCCCGCGGAATTTAGCGGGAGGCGTGGACAGTGCCGCGCCCGGGCGCCAGTTGGCTTGCGACCAACTTAGCGCCCTCTTAAGGTGCTAACGGGTGGCGCAGCCAACTGAATTTCTCCCCCTTGGTGTCCGAAGGAAGGAAGTGCCATCCACATGGATCACTTGATACTCCTACTTTGAAACGCATTACCTCATGAGATCAGCACAGATAAGATCGTTTTGCTCTTTGAAAATTCCCCCATCAGTAATATAATATTTTTAAAACTCATTTCATTACAATTGAATTAAAATTTAGTCTAAATGAATAGACAGATAATTCTTTAACATGCATTGCCTGTCCCCTTTCAGCAACACAGGAGAATTGAAAAGGACAATTAGAGGCTACTTTTACTTCATCTCTGGTTAACTTTACCTGTTTCACTTTGTTGCTGTTATTTGGACTACTGTAATGATGCCCAGGGTAATCGGTGTGACACAGACATTGCAGTGTTGGTGCGTTGCTATCACAGCAGCACTGGAGAGGAAGAGCTTGTGCACTTTAAAGTTTCACATTAATTTTTTTAATGAACTGTTTAAGTATTATCGGGGCCTGTTAATTAAATGGGAAGTATCCTATATTGTTGGAATGCTAATTGATCAATTAAACAGTTTACTTTATCTACATTGAAACTGCTGCTTAAAAGGATAACTATTTATAAATTGGAATGCGCCCCCAACATACATTCGGTTGATTCTAGAGTTTGGAGTTCACTATATATTTATAGTTCCCAGTGCTAAGTCCAAGTGCTGTGAAACTATTTACTGGAGATGGGCTTTCACCTCTTGGCTTCACTGTGCTCAAGTGTCAGATCAGAATCCAACTTCTCATTTGCTGTGCAGCTTTTCTGCTAATGTACAGATAAAATTGCTTTAAGTCAACATGAAAGTGGTTGTATAATGGGACCTAGTGTAAGTTTAGAGCTGGTAGGAAGTGGTGTCAGGCCTGATGTGACTTTGAAACGATATGATGTTGTTACCCTCAGGGTGCTGTTTCTGCACGGAGTGTCAAACCTGGTTTTTAAACACTCCAGGAGACCTTTCAACCTCTTAAATATTTCAAACTTCCCAAACCACTTGCAGACCAGTAGTTGCAGTATAAATGCACCCTAAGATGCCTGAGCTGCTGCAACAAATAAAATAGTGCCATAAATGATTGAGCTTTTTAAGACACAATTCCGCCCCCCCCCCCACTCAAATTGTTTATGTTATATCATTAAAAGAAGCCATTAGATTTTTGACTTCTTCCTGGGGCTTTAATATGGCTGTTGAAATTATCTGATTCATCAGTTCAAGGCATTTTAACAGGAATCCTGGAGCGGACATATGCTGTGGCATAATGTAACATTTATTTTAATTGCTTTAATTTAATCCCACTGTGATAACAGGAGATGCACCGAGTTTAAGAGAATGGAGGAAACCTTAGGAGTGGGGAGGCAACAGGTTTTTTTAAAATTAAATACTGTACATCATATTGGAGGAAGATTTGCTTTTGTAAATGTCAGCTTGGGTGAGCGGTAGCACTCTTACCTCGAAGTCAGCTAGTCATTGGTTCACAATTGAGGCTGACACTTCAGTGCAGTACCGAGAGAGTGCTGCATTGTTGGAAGTGTCATCTTCTGGTTGAATGTTAAACCAAGGCCAGATCTGCCTGTTCAGGTAGGTGTAGGAGATCTAATGGAAATATTCAAACAAAAGCATGGGAGTTCTCCTAGAGGCCTGGCCAAAATTTATCCCTGAAATAACACCACTAATACAGATGGGAAACAGAAACGTTACAATCGGCACACAATCCATTTACCAATTTCAGAGAGCTTAGGTACAGCTGGGAAGCTCAAGGCTTTGGGAGTTTGCACAAAGGTACTGGTGGAGGTTAACCAGGTAAAACTATACAGATTCTCACTTGCTTGTCTACCTAAGAGCATTCTACCTGAAGAATCCCAACCTCAGTGACAGTTCTACCCCTGCAGCTTATATTAATGAGCCAGGAGTATTGTGAAAGAGCCTGGTTCAGTTATTGAATTACTGAGTTTCCCAGAAAGGGTTGATTTGGTCCCAAGTTTTCATCATCGGGTGTGGCGATCGTGGAGCCACCTCAACCCTAAAGAGACTCCGCCGACCTCGTTTCCATTTCTCAAGGATAGTCACGAGTTGGACAATAACTGACAAGCAGCGGTTTGAGCTCTTACTATGTGGATAGGAAGTTCAAAGATAAGGAGTTCCTCATCAGTGACATGGTGAGCAGAACAATTCACTCTCAGATGTGTGAGTGCATTGCCACCATTCTCCTAACACATAACATATCCCATTGAACAATGGCTCCACCAGGTGCAGAGTTTCAGCAGCAGTTGTTTGCCATTCTGCAAACCATTCATGGTAAAATAAAGATGTAATGCCTCCATTAAAATAGCAGAGAAAAGAATTTGGTGCAGACAAATTAAGTGCTTGTACAATTGCATAACTGGCAGTCATTTCTGGTGCAGGTGTGTTTATGAAAAGTATTAGATATGAAGGGCAGCTGTTGGGGAAATTGAAATCTGAATTGAGAAGGAGGTAAGTGTAAAGTGAAAAAAATACAGTAGAAATTTCCACTGATTGAGTTTAAAGTAAGGAAGACAGAACTGGCATTTATATGGCGCCTTTCATGACCTCAGGACATCCCAAAGAGCTTTATCGCCAATTAAGTACTTTTTTGAAGTGCAGTCACCATTGGCTGGAATACAAGGGCAACTCCCCTGCTCTTCTTTGAATAATACAATGGATCGTTTACATCACCTGAGAGAGCAGACAGGGCCTCAGTTTAATGTCTCACCTGAAAGATAGTAGCTTCAATAGTGCAGTACTCCTCAGTGCAACATTGAAATGTCAGCCTAGATTATGTGATCAAAGCTCTGACCGTGGGGCTTGCCTCAGAGGTGAAAGTGCTGGCACTGAGCTAGTCTGACATCTAAATCCATAGAGTAACATTCTTGGATTATATCTCTTTTTACGTATCTTTAAAGCAATTGTATTTAACAAAAAATCCTGTTGGAATTTTTAAGGAAGGTAATACACAGATTTCAGTCATGTCTGAGGTGACAGCTGGACTCCATGCAGCTGGAGCAGGACTATCACCTCGCCCTTATAAGAGCAGCACCTCAGAAAATCTACCAAAATCTTTCAAAAATTTGCACCATGGGAGAAGTATGTTACTTACAAGTTAGTTAAACTCTTGTGAATTGATTTAATCTCTGTGGATTTATAAGTAATTGTACCGATAGTTTTTTTGCAGTGTTGTTTTACTTCTGTGTAATTATAATTCTTGTAAATCAATTAATTTACCAGATTAGCCTGTAAGATATACTTGGACTGATATTTGCTGCTTTTTGGATTGGACGAGCATGCAATCTCCAGTGCAAAATAATTTGGTATAATGGTCATTATTAATCCTGTCGCACAGTACTTGCAGTTACAGCTGGGAGAAAGGTGTAAAGTTTAGATTGTATGGAAACTGCCTTTTGCTGTGAATGTGAAAAGAGTCGAGAGACAGCCGAAATTCTAACAAATGTGGTTCCTCCCCGCCCCAAAAATGTAGTTAATTGTCCTGACAATTATAGTCACCTGAAAGCTAAACATAAATGTGATTGCAGTGTCAGCACCTTTTCTCCACCAATATTTCTCTACACATAAAGCAAAGTATTCTGACAGTTTTTATAATTTTTAGTGACAACCATTAAATAAGGAAGTGTCATCTTTGGTTCCCTAATTTAAAAAAGACAGCATACAGAAGGATAATTTATTCTCCTCAATGCTGCACCTTTATCTAAGGCGAGTTCTGACATGGCGTAGTCAGTGTGTGAAAGTGTCTCTGCTCCAGCAATGGTGTATTATCTCCTTTGAACAGGTTTTTTATATATAACTGCAGAAATTACAGTTCCGGCAGTATACACACAATTAAATCCTAAGGAAACACATGACTAGTTTACCAAGAACTGTCAAACTTGAAATTAGGATTATGTTTGGTCCAAGGATTATATGAACTATAGATAGATAACAGCAGCCAGTTTGAAATCATTGTACCAGAGCCCATTTAGTTAATTCATTCAGCAATGCAATCTGCTCAAGAACAACAGAAAACAATAACCAGAACCCTGTAATTTACTCAAAATGATTAGATTCTTAAAAAGTGCTGCTGTGTTTAGGTGAAGCTTGTCATATTTAATATGATGAGCATTTATATTTGTTTTATACACGTTAAACTGTTTTGCATTTAACTCAAATATTTGAATAAAAATTGAGGTTCGGTCAAAGTGGTTTGAGCCATTGGAATTCTATACAGTGGGAATTGATGGGAAGGTGTTTGGTCTACTCCAGGACTTGAGCACTCAATGCAGGCAGACGGATTCCCCTAAGACTTCTTTCAACTTTTTCTAATGCCTCTCGATCCTACTTTGAGATAGGGTGACCATAACTTGACAGCACACTCCAGAAATGGCCACACCATTGATTTGTACAATGTTAGTATAGTTGTTCTGATTTATAATTCAGTGTCTTCCAGCTAAGTTCATTGTTTTTCAAAGTTACAATAACTTAATTAACTATGGTTTCCATGAGCTCATATACATTTAGCAGTGAGAATAATGGTCTTTCTTTATCTTTAACTTTGAGAGCTTATAAGAGAATATTTTCCAATGATGTATATCTGCTTTGCAGGCATGCTACAAGTTTTGGCGTATTGTAAACCAGTCAAGTAGGATTTAGGCCAACTCTGCATCCACTCAGCCCAATAGTATCTAACTGGGCTGCATTTCAATAAGTGGAGACTGGTATGAGGTAGCAGTTTTCTGCTTCAGAACATTCCAGTTGATCCAAATGTATTATGCTTCACATTCCATTCAAGATACCAATGAAATGTCCTTGGGTTTAGACCAGCTGGTGGTTAATTAACTTCAAGATAATAGGTATTGCTGAAGATTTGTAATAAGAATGTCCCATGTACAAAACTATTTCCATGTATTGCAATGTGAAATATCATGGTTGAGATCTAATCTGGCTTTACATCAAGATCTGGAGACCAAATATGTATGTGGTGGCAATTTATGGTCAATTCCTTTGGATAAAGTAATTAGAAAAGAACAGATTATTCAACTTGAATTTTGACTATCATGTCCATCCCTGTTACAATTATCTCCAGCTACCTGTCGTTTTTTGTGAAAAAATATGCTCCTTCACAATTTTCTTTTATGTTTGACTTTGTTAAAATATTTTTTCACTTTTAATGTTTCTCTCGCTGCTTCTATTTGCTTATGTACAAATCAAACAGCTTATATGCATTGTAGAATAGTTCTACCTCGATTAGGCCATAAAGATAAGTAATGATCGGCACAAAACCGCAAGGGAAAATAAGAAAACTGGTGCAATGCAATGGTGAAATATGTCCTCAGAGAATTCCCTTTTTAAACCACAAGGGAACCATTAAAAATTAGGGGGGAGAAATTGGGCACCTTAGCATCTCTTGTTAGCACCTCGGGGGGGGGGGGCTAACGGTGCGCTAAGCACTTACTGACCGGGTGGGGTGAGAAGATCGACTCCCGCTATATTCGGCAGGAGGTTTGCGGTGGAGGTATGGCGTTGCGCTCCGATCTCCTTCACCCGGACATCATACCATCATCGCCATGCGCATCGCCCTGGACCTGAACTTCGGTTCCGACCCTGCAGCATCGCTGGGTGATGATACCGACAGCTGCAGGAGGCATTGATCGGAAGGCCGGGCACTTCGGGGCGAAAGGTAAAGGGGAGGTTGCTAAGGTAAGTAGCTAAATTTCTGAAATGGATTTGGTCAATTTGTTTTGCTTCTCCTGGGCTGCGATCGATCAGCTTGGCACTCTGCTGGAGTGCATGGTGCTGATCGGGCAGGATCGCGGCAGCCATCGGGGACCAGCTAACTGGCCCCAATGCAGAGCCTGCAGCGATGGCCCTTCCCTTTAAGGGAGGGAAGGAGCCTCGGAATGCGGCAGCGCTGCACGGCCTATTATGCAGCGCTGCACAACTACCGCCCTGCCTGCATCCTTAAGCTTGATTTAGCTTTCCACTTCCTTCCTGAAGCGCTATACCCAATTTCGTGAAAGCTGGAAATCATTAGAACCTGGCGCTAAGTTTGCCAGCTTTCAAAGGTTACCGCCCCCAAACGGGGCGATAATTAATTTTTCCTCCTAGACCTTTAGTGGAGGAGCAAGCTTTCTAAAGGCAGTGTGGTTTCCTTTGTGCTAAGGTGCATGGACAGTAACTTTTGGCATTTTGACTTACGTACTGCAAACCCAAGCAACTGAAATCGAATGGCTACTGATTGATGTTAAAGATTATTTTTAAAACTCACACAACTGAAACACCAGTTTTCATTAAATGTTTATATATCCTAACCAATAACTTAGCACTAAATGTTGCTTACATCTTCAATTTTCTTTGTTCTGAACTCTAATTTTACATGCACGGCATACAAAAATATGCACAGAGGATGCGGAGTTGCACACATTCGCTTGCCATACTGAATCCAGGTCTAGAATTATGTTAATTCAGGTTTTTAACAGAATGAATGAATAAGACATTTGTACTTTTTAAATATCAGTGCATATCTTAACAAATAAGATAACTTCCCTTCTTTCTCCCAACCCATCCTGCTAATTAACCAATCTGAATCCAAACCATGAAAACAATGTACCGGTATGCAAAGTGGATTACAGCTCCAAGGGGGTCATTTTAAGCCCCCCCACGATGGGTGGGAGAGGGTCAGGGGTGGAGGGAGGGTTAAATCGGCAAATATGCAAAACCTGACCCCAACCTGGCGCAACCGCGCCTACTTCTGTTTTAACCGCGACAGATTTTGGTGCGTTCGAGTAACCCGCTCTGGAAGGGGGGGGTCCATGTTTATAATATGTTAATGAGGCTCCATTACTCAGATTTTGGCAGCCATTTGAATTTAACGCTGGCCCAGCTGGGTTTCCCAGGGCTCGGGAAACCCGGCAGTTAAAGGGAGGCGATGGCAGCCGGATAACAACAAGTGCGTGCTTTTTATAGCACTGCTTGTGGACCAGGATGAGTGGAAGTGCTTCCCACCGGCCCTCTGAAGCAAATCCTCTGCCTCAATCGGCCAATCCCTCCGAACTCGCGGTCTCTCCTGGTCCCCCATCACTCCCAATTGCCGATCTGACACCCCCCACCTCCCGCCCCACCCCACCCCCAACCACCAAGTCGCAATGTTTCCTGTCCCCCAACTGTCCCAGCTGTAGCCTCCTTACCGCTGACTTTTCCACCCAGCAGCCAGCCAGCCTTTCAATCTGGCTGGCTGTGGGGTGGGAAACGGAGTACATAAATGTTAATGTGGCCCTGCCATTAAATTAGGCAGGATCGCCATGTTCCTGGCATTTCTGGGTTTTCCGCCCCCTGCAAACACACGCCCCCATGCCCTCCTTGCATCCCCATAAATATCAGGGCTCAAGAATCTGATAGTGTTTTCCAACAAAAAATAGAAGAGGATTGGATATAAACTACCATGAGACCATTTAACGAATGGACCCCATGTGGTAAACCACTGTTTGTATTCCACTGTGTACATGCCTGTACATGCCTCGGCTGACTCCTCCCACGAATCCAGGTATAAAGGTGACTGCTCCACAGCCCCTTTGTATTCTGGACCAGTCGACCACTCGAGGCACACCTTCATTCTCTTGCTAATAAAAGCCTGTTAATTACTGGCTTAATCTCAGTCTTTTGAGTTATTGATAGCGCATCACCCCAATAGCTCCCACTGAACCCCCCCATCAAAGAACCAGAAACCAGAACCAATAATGAAGGGATTATATAAAATCCACTAGAAGATTGCCATTTAACTGTGAGGAAACCAAAGTCATCAGCTTACCATTAAAACAGAGGAATAGCCCCCCAGCTCACAGTAGAATGCAATTTTCAATAAAGGTTGTTGCAGAGATGAATGCGTCTGAATTGGAACAGAACTGAGATTTCTGAAATATCTGAATTTTACTCAACTCTGACAACTAGAGATTAGGCCTTTATTACTCTCTGTGAAAAAAATAAATCTTTGTAACTAATGCTTTACTGTTCAATTGCTGTGTTGTATTGCAAAAAAATGCTACTAGTTCAATAAACAATCTTAAAATGACCCTACTGTAGTAATGAGATTTTATACCTTAATACGAGTAGTAGGAAGAATTAATAGAGCAGATTCTCTGTTTCGGAACTGCCGGTGCATGTCAGGAGCACATTTCGGGAAATTGCACAACCCTTGATTTTCTGTCCATTAAATGAAGCAGTGAAAAATTCAGACTTGAACTTCACAATTTTCCAAAATGCATTCCTAGCATGCGATAGGAACACCAAATTGTAAAATCTCCCCAAATGTGTTTAGGTTTTTATTCTTAATGTATTAATTCTTTATATTGAATAGCTTTATTGCTATTGCAATAGTATTTGTTTCAGCTGTGGCTCAGTGGGTAGCACCCTCGCATCTGAGTCAGAAGGTTGTGGGTTCAAGTCCCACTCCAGGGACTTGGGCACACAAAGCTAGGCTGACACTCCAGCGCAGTGCTGAGGGAATGCTGCACTGTCGGAGGTACTGTCTTTTGGATGAAAGGTTAAACCGAGGCCCCGTCTGCTCTCTCGGGTGGATGTAAAAGATCCCATGGCACTATTTCAAAGAACAGCGGGGGAGTTATTACCTGGTTTCCTGGCCAATATTTATCCCTCAATCAACATAACAAAAACAGATTATCTGGTCGTTATCACATTGATGTTTGTGGGAGCTTGCTGTGCGTAAATTGGCTGCTGCGTTTCCCACATCACAACAGTGACTACACTCCAAAAAAGAAAGAACTTCATTGGCTGTAAAGTGCTTTGAGACGTCCGGTGGTCGTGAAAGGCTCTATATAGATGCAAGCCTTTCTTTCTTTCTTTCATAAAGTGTTAGCTAAAAATTTACAAAACCTGTCAGCAGTTAAACAGTTAATATTGTGTTAGTCTTGGACTGTTGCCAACCGTGTATTTAATATCGACAACAGGACCATAACATTTTTTTATCTGAAGCTGACTGTGCATTATGTTGTGATCCTTGAAAATGAAACTATATTTCTGGTATTGGAATTGATTAAATTTCAGTGCAAAGCTAATAAGAGATAATGTAATACTTTGTCAAATGTATTTCATGTAGGTTAATATTACAGCTGTTTTCAGGGACTAAAGTGTTCTTAGTGAGCAAGAGGTCAAAGAAAATCTTTGGCTACATCATGAAATATGTACAAATGTTTCAAAATGTGAGGGAATTATGTCTTGCATGACTAGCATTTAACAACTTGGTACAAGTTTTTCAGCTTTGTACTGTTCACACATCCCAAATGTTTTCTGACAATTACATTTGTCTCCATTCTTTGCAATATCAGCACTTCTCTTGCATGTATATTGCTGTACTCAGGTAGATTAATGAATGTCCAAGACACATTGTAATATTTTGATTGATCACCTAAGGTATAACAATAGCTTGAACTGAGAGACATTAATTAACTACAATATTCATCATTGTCTGCACCAGCATGAACATCAAAAGATTTTGAATCTCTGTTGAATTGTTCTGAGCTACGGTGTGGCTTTTCTTGAAAATTCTGATGCAAACTAAGTCGAACATTTAAAGCTTTGTGTTATGCTGAGCTTGGTGCCAATTATAGTATTTATAGTAAGTAGAGAATTCAGACTGTAGGTAGGTAACATATGGGATCTTTCGCTTGCTCAATCTCGGAACCATCAAGTAGTTTTTCAATTTCTCCCAGTTTGGTGCTTCTGCAAGCAAGTGAGTGCAGCATATGCTGCCTACGTGTAAAGCACATATTTGCCATACACCATTAAAACTGATCTGGGGAAAAAAATTCCAATTGGCTGCTTTAGCTTATGGCAGCAAAAAAAATCTGTTGTGCTATTTTTTATTATGACTCCTTGAATAACAGCCAATGCATGTCTATTTTTTGCCTAAGTGCAGCAAATAGAAACAAGCAACTCTTGAGATATTTTTCCACTCTGGTTACAGCCTAAAAACTCCTAAATTGAGAAATGAGTGCTTTAAGTTCTTTCTAACGTTAGGTTCAGAAGCACCTATTTAATATGCAGCATTTCAATTATAAATGAAAACCTATTTGCAGTAGATGTGATACTGATTTCGTCATGTCTGTTTAGTTGGACAATGGAGCAACAACCCTGGCCCACCTTCTCTAATTAGTGGAATTATCATCCAAATTAGATACAGGCAGGCAAAAGATCTGACAACAAAGTGATGAGCTAAAAATGGACAAAAGTTAATATTCTGATTTTAAGGTCAGAAAAAGAGGTTGTTTGTCCTATTCGACTATTGATGTTTGTTATGCAGGACTCACTGAATCCATTTTGATTTACTCCTGCTTTGACATCACACTCTTGAGTCATAGAGTCATAGAGTTATACAGCACAGAAAGAGGCCCTTCGGCCCATCGTGTCCGCGCCAGCCATCAAGCCCTATCTATTCTAATCCCATTTTCCAGCACTTGGTCCATAGCCTTGTATGCTATGGCGTTTCAAGTGCTCATCTAAATGCTTCTTGAATGTTGTGAGGGTTCCTGCCTCTACCACCCTTTCAGGCAGTGAGTTCCAGATTCCAACCACCCTCTGGGTGAAAAAGTTTTTCCTCAAATCCCCTCTAAACCTCCTGCCCCCTACTTGAAACTATGCCCCCTGGTTATTGATACCTCTACTAAGGGGAAAAGTTCCTTTCTATCTACCCTATCTATGCCCCTCATAATTTTATACACCTCAATCAGGTCCCCCCTCAGCCTTCTCTGCTCTAAGGAAAACAACCCCAGCCTGTCCAGTCTCTCTTTATAGCTGAAGCGCTCCAACCCAGGTAACATCCTGGTGAATCTCCTCTGCACCCTCTCCAATGCAATCACATCCTTCCTATAGTGTGGCAACCAGAACTGCACACAGTATTCCAGCTGTGGCCTAACTAGCGTTTTGTACAGCTCCACCATAACCTCCCTGCTCTTATATTCTATGCCTCGGCTAATGAAGGCAAGTATCTCATATGCCTTTTTAACCACATTATCTACCTGTCCTGCTGCCTTCAGGGATCTATGTACATGCACACCAAGGTCCCTCTGATCCTCTGTCCTTCCGAGGGTCCTACCATTAATTGTTTATTCCCTTGCCTTGTTAGTCCTCCCAAAATGCATCACCTCACACTTTTCAGGGTTAAATTCCATTTGCCACTGTTCTGCCCATCTGACCAACCCGTCTATATCATCCTGTAGCCTCAGGCTTCCCTCCTCGCTATTTACCACTCCACCAATTTTCGTGTCATCTGCGAACTTACTGATCATACCTCCTACATTCATATCTAAATCATTAATGTACACTACAAACAACAAAGGAACCAGCACTGATCCCTATGGTACACCACTGGACACAGGCTTCCAGTCACAAAAACAACCTTCGACCATCACCCTCTGCCTCCTGCCATTAAGCCAATTTTGGATCCAATGTGCCAAATTGCCCTGGATCCCATGGGCTCTTACCTTCTTGACTAGTCTCCCATGCAGGACTTTGTCAAAAGCCTTACTGAAGTCCATGTAGACTACATCATCTGCACTACCCTCATCCATGCACCTAGTCACCCCTAGAAAAATTCAATCAAATTGGTTAGACATGATCTCCCCCTGACAAAGCCATGCTGACTATCCTTGATTAATCCTTGCCTCTCCAAGTGGAGACTAATTCTGTCCCTCAGAATTTTTTCTAATAATTTCCCTACCACTGATGTTAGGCTCACTGGCCTGTAATTCCCTGGTTTATCCCTGCTACCCTTCATGAATAATGGTACTACGTTAGCTGTCCTCCAATCCTCTGACACCTCCCCTGTGGCCAGAGAGGATCTGAAAATTTGTGTCAGAGCCCCTGCAATCTCCTCCCTTGCCTCACACAGCAGCCTGGGATACATCTCGTCTGGGCCTGGGGATTTATCCACTTTTAAGCCCGCTAAAACCGTTAGTACCTCCTCCCTCTCAATACTAATTTGTTCAAGTATATCACAATGCCCCTGCCTGATTTCTATGCCTACATCGTCCTTCTCCATAGTGAACACAGATGCAAAATATTAATTTAAAACCTCACCCACATCTTCTAGCTCTACGCACAGATTGCCACTTTGGTCCCTAATGGGCCCTACTCTTTCCATGGTTATCCTCTTGCCCTTAATATACTTATAAAACACCTTGAGATTTTCCTTTATTTTGCCCGCCAGTGTTTTTTCATGCCCCCTCTTTGCTCTCCTAATTTATTTCTTAAGTACCGCCCTGCACTTTCTATACTCCTCTAGGGTTTCCACTGTTTTTAGTCCTTTATATCTGCCAAAAACTTCTCTTTTTTTCCTAATCCATTCTTGTATATCCCTTGACATCCAGGGTTCCCTGGGCTTGTTGGTCCCACCCTTGACATTTACGGGAACATGTTTGCGTTGTACTCTCTCTATTTCCTTTCTGAAAGACTCCCACTGCTCTGATATGGATTTTCCTACAAGTAGCTGATCCCAGTCCACTTTGGCCAGATCCTGGCCTTCCCCCAATTTAGAACCTTTATTTCCGGTCCATTTTTGTCCTTTTCCATGACTACCTTAAATCTCACCGAATTATGGTCACTGTCATCAAAATGCTCTCCTACTGACACTTCTACCACTTGCCCGGCTACATTCCCTAGAATTAGGTTCTGTACCGCCCCCTCTCTTGTAGGACTTTCTACATGCTGGCTCAAAAAGCTCTCCTGGATGCACTTTAAGAATTCCACACCTTCTAAGCATTTCACACTCTGACTATCCCAGTTAATATTGGGGAAGTTGAAATCCCCTGCTATTATTACCCTATTATTTCTACACTTCTCTGAGATTTGCCTGCAAATCTGTTCCTCTATATCCCCCTGACTGTTTGGGGGCCTATAGTACACTCCCAGCAAAGTGAGGGTCATTTTAACTTTTGGCTATGGTGTAAATGGGTGATATTGGATTGGTCACCATTGAAGCCCATGGAAAGGTTAATTGGGCAGGGTGATCCAATGGACAGCTGATCCAATATTACCTGTTTTACACCATTGCCAAAAGTTGAAATGATCCCCTTATCCTTTTGTTTCATTTCGAATAAGGAATTGATTCATTTTTATGTAGATATGTCACCTTGTGCAACAGCAACATCAGATGATAGTCTATTTCATAACTTAATAGATCAATTTGTAATGTATTTAGTCTGAGAGTTTCATTCAATTTGCAGCTTCTTTAGCTCATAATGTGTGTCCTAGTTCTCTTCTGATTGAACACGAAGAGCTGCTCCACATTTATTTTAGTAATTCCCTTCATAGATTAAGCGACCAGGATCATGTTCTCTTCCCTCCAGTTGTCTTTATTTCCAGTGAGAGCAGATTTAGCTCCTTTAACCTCTCTTCATAGGTCATCGATTTAAGACCCAGCACCATCTTTGCTATCCTTCTTTGAAGCCTTGCCAGTTCATCTAAGTCATTTCATTAATACAGTGACGAAAGCAGAGGTAGAAAGGTCGGATGCCAAGGCAGGAGAAGATCAAGCAAGCACATAATAGTTCACTTTTTGTGTTCTTAAGCAAGTAAACCTTTATAGCCATGGTTATAAACTGTAAGCTTTAGAAATGTAAGCTAAAGTTACCACTGCACAGTAAAAAAAAATGGCATTCATGCTGTTGGTAATGGATTATAATTAGTGAGTATGAATAGGGATGTTGAGGTCTAGATAGGGGAATTAGTGCCTCATTTCTGATTTTCTAGTTTTTGCAAGACAGCATCATTACTCGGGCACAGCCGGAGATCCTGTTCTCATTTTAATATGGATTTTCATGCCAGTAGCCAGAAATACCAATTGCAATAAACAGATTCACTGTCAGCCATGAACTCTTAATGTCCACTAAGTAGAAAAAAACACAGCCTCATATCTTCATGGAGAGTTATCAGCTGGGTGATTCCTAAGGTCTTTCAGTATGCTGGATCTGAGCAATGGGAGTATAAAATAATCAATGTGAATAAATTAGAGGACATTTTAGTGCTATCTGAGCAAATAATTCAGAAACATTTGTTTGAACTTGGCAAAGAATATATGTATCGAGGCGTGATATTTGCTTTCATTGATTTTTCTGTAATATTGCACATGATTTACTTTCATTTTGCCATTTTAAACAATTTCTCTATTTCATACAAACTAAAAGGAGTCCTTAACTCCTCAAATTAGAAGTTTTGTATTAATTTTAATGTAGTTTAATCAGTTTTTATTGAAACACCTGTGTTATTTTTGTCAGGCTTTGATTGTACTTTTTTGCTAAATATCAAACCTATAGCATAGCAGCTACTGTGTCTCCTTGTGCTGCACCCACTCTGGCAGAAGAAGGCGACACTCTGACTTAAAAGACAACGCACCAGTCTCATGAATTTTGACTTGTGTACCCCTAAACAAAGCTGTACGTATCAGAAAAAGGTTGCTTTCTTTTCTCTGGCTGTTCTTAGAACTGACTTGCAGTAGCAGAATAAGAGATCTTGGATTTGTTTTCATTTGAGCAAAGGAGGTTGAGGGCTGAATTGATAGAGGTGTATGAGATTATGACGGGTTTGGGTAGGCTAGATGGGGAAAGGCTGTTCCCACTAGTTGACGGTACGAGGCCTAGGGGAAACAGATTTAAGGTTTTGGGCAAGAGATTCAGGGGGGATGTGAGGAAAAGCTTTTTTACGCAGCGGGTGGTGAGGACCTGGAACTCGCTGCCGATGGAAGTGGTGGAAGCGGAGACACTCAGTGTTTTCAAGGGGAGACTGGATAGGCACTTGAGGGAAATAAACTTGCAGGGCTACAGGGATAGAGCGGGGAATGGGTCTGACTGGATTGCTCTGCAGAGAGCTGGTACGGACTTGATGGGCTGAATGGCCTCCTTCTGTGCCATTATGATTCTATGACTCTATGACGAGACCCAGTAGGGACCATCCAATAGTCAGTTTCTGCTATGATTTTTGCCTCCATGATTTCTGAATCTACACATCAGCAGATATGTACTTTTTTTTGCAGAGTAATTAATTTTTTCACCTTTTTTCTTTGCAATGTAGCAGCTTTCGTGTCGAGCACTTTTCCACTATAATAGTTACAGATCTACCTAAAGGGTTGCTATACAGCCATCTGTTTTGAGATGCATGACATGAGCCTGGGCATGACCAGCTATTCAATTGTGGGATAGCGCCTGCCCCTGCTCAGCATCTCTTCATATTTGGTCTCCATACCGAAGGAAGGATATACTTGCCTTAGAGGGGTGCAATGAAGGTTCACTAGATTAATTTCTGGAATGAGAGGGATGTCATATGAGGAGAGATTGAGTAGAATGGGCCTTTCCTCTCTGGAGTTTAGAAGAATGAGAGGTGATCGCATTGAAATGTATAAGATTCTGAGAGGGCTTGACAGGGTAGATTCTGAGAGGCTGTTTCCCCTGGTTGGAGAGTCTAGAACTAGGGGGCATAGTCTTAGGGTAAGGGCTTGACCATTTTGGACTGAGATGAGGAGAAATTTCTTCACTCAGAGGAATCTTAGGATTTCACTTCCCCAGAGGGCTGTGGATTTTTTTTTGTTTATGGGATGTGGGCGTTGCTGGCAAGGCCAGCATTTATTGCCCATCCCTAATTGCCCTTGAGAAGGTGGTGGTGAGCCGTCTTCTTGAACCGCTGCAGTCCGTGTGGTGAAGGTACTCCCACAGTGCTGTAAGGTAGGGAGTTCCAGGATTTTGACCCAGCGACGATGAAGGAATGGCGATATACTTCCAAGTCAGGAGGGTGTGTGACTTGGAGGGGAACTTGGAGGTGGTGGTGTTCCCATGCGCCTGCTGCCCTTTTCCTTCTAGGTAGAAGAGGTTGCGGGCTTGGGAGGTGCTGCCGAAGAAGCCTTGGCGAGTTGCTGCAGTGCATCTTGTAGATGGTACACACTGCAGCCACGGTACGCCGGTGTTGGAGGGAGTGAATGTTTAAGGTGGTGGATGTAGTGTATGTACTTTGCAGAAGGAACTATATTCTGCAGCCCCTGCATACTGCAGTACCAGTAGTGACCACCCCTGTATATAAGCCTGTGTAGTAACATTTGCATAGTAGTTCCAGGTTGCCTCCATTCAGTAAAGACCTGTTATAACCAACTCCTGCAGTCCGTGTCTCAATTATACACGGACATAATACTGGCGACGAGCAGATACAAACTTACCTACAGTCTGCACCACCTCATGGGGATCCATCCCTGAAGCGAAGTTATCAGAGGTCGAGGCCAGAAGGAAGAAAGAAACAGAAGAAACGGGCGTAGACCGTGGACATCCGCCTCTGAGTCAGCGGAGTTGAAGATTTGCAGGAGAGGCTGTCGAGAGCGGGGCTTGGTTATCCTGTCGATGGGGCTTCAGCTAATCGGGCTGGTGGCAGGTAGTACACTGATCCTTCCTGGGCTGCGGCGGTCTAGAGCTCGAGCGGGTGGCTTTGCAACGGGGCCGAGCAGCGTTGTCGGGAAGAGGAGAGAGAGAAAGGGTGGAGCACACAGGGCGCGGCCGGTGCTATGAAGCCGGGCAGCGTACAAATCCGAGAAGAGGGAGGCAAGAGTCCCGCAGGGTTGTTCCGACGACGGGGAAATAATAAAAATTAAACGCGCAGAAAGCCGCGAGTAGCTGCAGTTTGCCACGGGAACCGCGGAGAGCGGCGTTAGCAGCAGCATGGGGGGAAGAGCGCGAAGACCATAGGGCATCGCCATCAAGGCATAAAACGCCAGCAACAGCGCTAGCAACAGCGGAGAAGACAGAAAGCGCGGGAGGCGCCATCTTAATCCAGCAGGGAAGAAGGCAAAGCGCGGGAGGCGCCATTTTGTTAAATCGGGGAAGAAGGCAAAGCGCGGGAGGCGCCATTTTAGATTTCCAAGATGCCGAAGACTGGCAATATCACTGCCTTCGATAATGCAATAGAAGACTGGACCACGTATGTGGAAAGAGTCGAGGTATATTGCGAGGCAAACGAAGTAGCCGATGAGAAAAAGGCATCGGTACTGCTAAACTTAATGGGCGCAAGAACATACGGCCTATTGCGGGACCTGATTACTCCAGCCAAACCGAAGGCGAAGAGTTTTAACGAAATTGTTGCTATCCTACAGGAACACCTAAATCCTACACCGCTGCTGATAGCAGAAAGATTTAAATTCCACAGGAGAAATCAGCATAAAGATGAGAGCAATGCTGATTACCTTACGGAACTACGCAAGCTATCAAAGCACTGCCAGTTCGGAACAGGACTGGCAGATACCTTACGGGACAAATTTGTCTGTGGACTCCTGAGTGAAGGAACCCAGAAGAGGTTACTCTCAGAGAAAGAGCTGACGCTAGATAAGGCTTTCAGCGTGGCAGTATCGTAAGAAGCAGCAGCAAGGGGAGCTGCGGAAATACAGCAAAAGCCACAGGAATACGGCACCCACGAAATGACACGGGGATTTGCAAAATGTTATCGCTGCGGCAGAACAACCCATGACCAGAAGGACTGCTGGTCCAAGAACAAAATATGCAGGCAATGCGGAAAGATGGGACACATTGCACGAGTTTGCAGGTCTCGGAAGAAGGCCGACGACAACAAAAAGGCTACCAAGGAACCGTACAGGAAAGTACAAAAGATGACGGACAGTAGTTCCGAAGACCAGATGAGCGACAGTGAATCCGGGAACAAGAGACTAAGCTGTCTCAAACTTCACAATGTAATCGCAAAAGAGGATCACCGAACCATTTGGGTCACCCTCACGATAGCAGGGTCCCAAGTCAAAATGGAATTGGATACAGGATCAGCTCTAACCGTCATGAATCGACGAGACTACGAGCGGCTATTCTCACACATACCCTTGAAAGAGACATCCATTGTCTTGAAGACGTATACGGGGCAAAAAGTATACCCCAGAGGAAAAATAAGGGTGCCTGTCAAATACAGCGGCAAGGAAAGACAGAAATTGTATCTGTACATACTGCAAGATGGTGGACCATCGTTATTGGGATGTGAATAGATCAGAAAGATAAGTTTAGACTGGCACTCCATTCAGGCACTGACGGTGGCTGGTAAAAAGGATGATGACGTCACTCCTGGATGATTGTCAACAATCTTAGCTAACGTCAAAGAGGTATTTCAACAAGAACTGGGAACTCTTAAAGGCGTAACCGCCTTGATAAAAATAGAAGAGAATGCAATTCCCAAGTTTTTTAAAGCAAGACCGGTACCATATGCAATTCGCCCAGCCGTCGAGGCAGAGCTGGAGAATCTGGAGAATGCAGGCATGTTATCTAAGGTAGACTGGAGCGAGTGGGCGACACCCATCGTTCCTGTCATGAAGAAAACGTTAAACAATAAGTCTGAGGAGCCAAGGAAGGTTCGCATCTGTGGGGGCTTCAAGGTGACGGTGAACCCAGTCCTTCACACAGTACAATATCCTCTTCCAAGGGTAGAAGATATCTTCGCCTCACTATCTGGAGGGAAGCGTTTTACAAAAATTGACCTAGCACAAGCATATTTGCAGATGGAGGTTGAAGAATCCTCTAGGAAGTATCTCACGATAAACACTCACAAAGGTCTTTATCAGTATAATCGACTGGTATTCGGAGTAGCATCAGCTCCGGCGATATGGCAAAGAGCGATGGAACAAGTCCTGCAAGGAATTCCGGGGACTCAGTGTTACTTGGACGACATCCTAGTGACAGGTGAAGATGACAGTGAACACCTTGCCAACCTCGAGCAGGTGCTCACTAGACTACGTCAACATGGACTACGGGCCAATCGCCCCAAGTCCGAGTTTTTTAAGAAGCAGATATCGTATTGTGGCCACGTGATTGATGAAGAGGGGTTACATAAGTCCCCTGACAAAATTGAAGCGGTAGTTAAGGCTCCAGCGCCTGAAAATGTGTCGCAACTGAGGTCATTCCTCGGATTGGTGAATTACTACCATAAGTTTTTGCCTAATTTGTCCACAATTCTGCACCCACTGAACGCCCTACTACAAACGGGAGTAGCATGGAAATGGAGCGATGAATGTAAGCGGGCCTTTCAGAAGAGTAAGGACCTAATCACTTCAAGAGAAGTATTGACTCACTACAACCCATCACTACCGATAAGACTGGCGTGTGATGCGTCTCTCTACGGCATTGGGGCGGTACCGTCACATAAATTCCTTGATGGTTCAGAGAGGCCGATAGCTTTTGCATCACGCTCGTTAACTTCAGCCGAGCGTAACTACGCCCAGATTGATAGAGAGGCCCTCAGCCTGGTGTGGGGGGTGAAGAAGTTCTATCACTACCTGCACGGTCAGAAATTTACTCTACTTACTGATCATCAACCCCTTGTCTCCATTTTCAACCCTCAGAAGGGCGTACCGATAATGACAGCACAACGGCTACAGAGGTGATCCCTTTTCCTAGGGGCACACCAATATGACATCGAGTACAAAGGAACTAAACAGCATGGGAATGCTGATGGATTGCCGCGCCTACCGTTGCCGACGGTGGAAGAAGAACTTGCAGTGGATCCAGTGGAGATATTCCACTCGACCATAGTCGAATGTCTCCCTGTGACAAATGCAAACATAGAAAAGGAAACACGAAATGACCCGACGCTCTCCTGGGTCTATGATTTAACGGTGAAGGGATGGCCAGCACATGGCGAACCACTGCTGCCAGCATTCTCGCCGAGAAGAGAACAGCTGTCAGTGTGCAGAGGAACCTTGATGTGTGGATCCAGAGTAGTAATTCCACCCAAATTGAAGGATAGAGTGCTCAATGAGCTTCATGAGGGTCATCTGGGCGGGGTAAAAATGAAGAACTTAGCCAGAGCGTTTGTGTGGTGGCCGGGAATTGATAGAGAAATCGAAGAGATGACCAAGAGCTGTACAGGATGCCAGAAGGTCCAAAACGCCCCACCACAAGCCCCTCTACATCCATGGGAGTGGCCCTCATCTCCATGGCAAAGGGTGCACATTGATTTTGCTGGTCCATTTATGGACTCGATGTTTTTAATTGCGGTGGATGCACATTCAAAGTGGCCAGAGGTAATAAAAATGTCCTCAACCACCACAGAAAAAACTATCACAGTCTTACGAACCATATTCGCCAGGAATGGGCTGCCTGAGCAGATTTGCTCCGACAATGGACCACAGTTTGTGTCTGAAGAGTTCCGGAGGTTCTTAAAGAACAATGGTGTTAAGCATTACACATCCGCCCCATATTATCCAGCCACTAATGGATTGGCCGAGAGGTTCGTTCAAACATTCAAGAAGGCTATCAAGGCAATGTGTAATGAAGATATACCCCTACAGCACAAGGTGGATAACTTCTTGTTTGCCTACCGGAATGCAACACATGCGGTTACCAACCAAACTCCAGCCATGATGTTCTTCAATCGAAGACTACGATGCCGCTTGGATTTGGTTAAGCCAAACATCAGAAGAGATGTGGAGAACAGGCAGTTTCAGAATATGAATGAAAGGCCGGCCAGGAGTTTTAAGATAGGTCAACCAGTTTTGGCCCGGGACTACCGCACAGAGAAATGACAGCCAGGAACGATCTGTACACGGCAAGGACCTCTAATGTATACCGTGGACGTTGGAGAGAGTATTGTAAGACGCCATGCTGACCAGATTCTAGAGTCACTGGGAAACGTCAACTCCACACCACGATCTGATACACCTGGCGATGAAACCGAAGTACCAATTGCATCTACCTCAGAATCGGTGATATTGGAAGCAGACGAACCAAACAACGACATTGATCCCGACTCAACGTTGCCAGAAGAACCTGATACCCCAAAGAGGCGTTATCCAGACAGAATCAGGAAGCCTCCTCAAAGACTGAACTTATAATTGCTTAACTTCAACTAATGTATCTAGCAACTGTAATTGTAAAAATGTTATTTCATTGTTAATCGAATGTTATGTACTGTTAAGCTAAAAGGGGAGGAATTGTAGTGTATGTACTTTGCAGAAGGAACTATATTCTGCAGCTCCTGTATACTGCAGTACCAGTAGTGACCACCCCTGTATATAAGCCTGTGTAGTAACATTTGCATCGTAGTTCCAGGTTGTCTCCATTCAGTAAAGACCTGTTATAACCAACTCCTGCAGTCCGTGTCTCAATTATACATGGACATAATAGTGGATGGGGTGCCAATCAAGCGGGTTGCTTTGTCCTGGATGGTGTCGAGCTTCTTGAGTGTTGTTGGAGCTGCACTCATCCAGGCAAGTGGAGAGTATTCCATCACACTCCTTACTTGTGCCTTGTAGATGGTGGAAAGGCTTTGGGGAGTCAGGAGGTGAGACACTTGCCGCAGAATACCTAGCCTCTGACCTGCTCTTGTTGCCACAGTATTTATGTGGCTGGTCCAGTTAAGTTTCTGGTCAATGGTTGTTGTGTCCGTCAGTAGTAAGACACAAGACTGCAGGAGAACGGTACAACAGGTGTTTACTCAACGTGGCTCACTCTGGAACTGAACTGTCCAGATTACTACTCAGTGCTATATACAGGTGTGGTCACTGCCGGTACTACAGTATACATGAGCTGTAAAAAGTAGTTCCCCCTTTAAAGGTATATACATTACAATTCCTCCCCTTTTAGATTAACAGTACCATAACACTCATTTAACAATTAAATATTAAACTAATTACAATTAACACTTTTAACATACAACATTGGCTGAAAATAGTCCATTTATATATTCAGTCTTTGGGGAGGCTTTCTGATCCTTTCTGGATAGCGCCTTTCCCGAGTGTCTCGCTCTTGGTGCGGAGGCGATTCTGGCACCCTGTCGTCGGTTGGGTCATCAGCTTCTGATGCTACTGTTTCTGGGGTAGATGCGACCTGTATGTCGGGTTCCTCACCAGGTACGTATGGGCGAGGCATGGGGTTGACTTGTTCCTGTGACTCTAGGATCTGGTCAGCATGGCATCTCACGATGTTCTCCCCAACGTCCACTGTGTACATTAATGGGCCCTGCTGTGTGCATATCGTTCCTGGCTGCCATTTTTCTGTTCGGTAGTCGCGGGCCAAGACTGGTTGCCCTACATTGAAGCTCCTTGTTGGCTTCTCATGGATGTGCTGGAATTGCTTACTCTCAACATCTCTTCGTACGTTTGGTCTGAGCAAATCCAGGTGAGATCTTAACCTTCGGTTAAAGAACATCATGGCCTGGGCCTGGTTGGTGACTGCATGTGTCGCATTCTGGTAGGCGAACAGGAAATTGTCCACCTTCTGCTGCAGCGGAATGTTGTCATTGTACATAGCCTTTATTGCCTTCTTAAAGGTTTGTACGAACCTCTCAGCCAATCCATTTGTGGCTGGATGATACGGGGCAGATGTGTAATGCCTTACCCCATTCTTCTTCATAAACCTCCGGAACTCTTCGGACACAAACTGTGGTCCGTTATCGGAGCAAATCTGTTCTGGCAAGCCGTTCCTGGCAAAAATGATCCGTAGGACTGCAATAGTTTTCTCCGTGGTGGTGGAGGACATTTTGATGACCTCAGGCCATTTCGAGTGTGCATCAACAGCTATTAAAAACATTGAGTCCATGAATGGACTAGCAAAATCAATATGCACCCGTTGCCATGGAGATGAGGGCCACTCCCATGGGTGTAGAGGGGCATGTGGTGGTGCATTTTGGACTTTCTGGCATCCTGAGCAGCTCTTGGTCAGGTCCTCGATTTGTTTATCGATTCCCAGCCACCACATATAAGCCCTGGCAAGGATTTTCATTTTTACCCCTCCCAGATGACCCTCATGAAGCTCATTGAGCCCTCTATTCCTTAACTTGGGTGGAATTACCACTCGGGATCCACACATCAAGGTCCCCGGCACACTGACAGCTGTTCTCTTCTTGTCGAGAATGCTGGCAACAGTGAGTCGCCATGTGCTGGCCATCCCTTCACCGTCAAATCATATACCCGAGACAGTGTCGAGGCATTTCGGGTCTCCTTTTCTATACGAGCGTTAGTTACCGGTAGGTATTCAACTATATTCAAATGAAATATTTCGACAGGATCCACTGCTGGTGCTTCCTCCGCAGTAGGCAGTGGCCGGCGTGATAGCCCATCAGCATTTCCATGCTGTTTCGTGCCCTTATATTCAATCTCATAGTGGTGCGCCCCTAGAAAGAGTGACCATCTTTGTAGTCGTTGCGCAGTCATCACCGGAACGCCCTTCTTCGGATTAAAAATGGAGACAAGAGGCTGGTGGTCAGTCAGCAAGGTGAATTTCTGCCCGTGCAGATAGTGATTGAACTTTTTCACTCCCCACACTAGGCTGAGGACTTCCCTGTCAATCTGGGCATAGTTACGCTCGGCTGAGGTTAGTGATCGTGACACAAAGGCTATTGGCCTCTCTGAGCCATCCGAGAATTTGTGCGACAGCACCGCTCCAATGCCGTAGGGTGACGCATCACACGCCAACCGAATTGGTAGTGCTGGGTTGAAATGGGCCAATACCTCTTTCGATGTGATTAGTGTTTTGCTCTTCTGGAAACCTCGTTTACATTCATCACTCCACTTCCATGGCACTCCAGTTTGCAGTAAGGTGTTCAGTGGGTGTAGTATTGTAGACAAATTTGGCAAGAACTTATGGTAGTAGTTTACCAGCCCGAGGAACGACCTCAGTTGTGACACGTTTTCCGGTGCTGGAGCCTTGACTACTGCCTCAATCTTTTCTGTAGACTTATGTAACCCCTCTTTATCGATAACGTGGCCACAATACGAGATCTGTTTTTTAGAAAACTCGCATTTGGGGCGGTTAGCTCGGAGCCCATATTCCTTCAATCTAGTGAGCACCTGCTCCAGGTTGGCGAGGTGATCACTGTCATTTTCACCCGTGACCAGGATGTCGTCCAAATAACACTGGGTCCCTGGGATCCCTTGCAGGACTTGTTCCATTGCCCTTTGCCAAATAGCCGGAGCTGATGCTACCCCGAATACCAGCCGGTTGTATTGGTAGAGACCTTTATGGGTGTTGGTTGTGAGGTATTTTTTTGATGCTTCTTCTACCTCCATTTGCAGATACGCCTGGGCCAGATCAATCTTAGTGAAGCGTTTCCCTCCAGATAGCGAGGCGAAAATATCTTCAATCCGCGGAAGTGGATATTGCACGGTGTGAAGGACTGGGTTCACTGTTACCTTAAAGTCCCCACAGATGCGAACCTTCCTTGGTTCCCCAGGCATGCTGCTCAACGACTTTTTCATCACAGGGGCGATGGGTGTAGCCCACTCGCTCCAGTCTACCTTGGACAGTACTCCTGAACATTCCAAACTCTCCAGCTCTGCTTCGATGGCTGGGCGGATTGCATAAGGTACCGGTCTGGCCTTAAAACATTTTGGGCTTGCGTTTTCTTCGATTTTAATTGTTGCTGTCATGCCTTTTAGTGTTTCGAGTCCTTGCTGGAACACTTCTTGCGCGTCGGTTAGGATCTTTGACAGTCGCCCAGGTGTGACGTCGTCATCCTTTTTGGCAGCCACGGTCAGTGCTTGTATGGAATGCCAATCCAGCTGTATTTTCCGGATCCATTCACGTCCCAGTAATGGTGGTCCTCCATCTTGCAATACATACAGGTCTAGTTTTGGTGTTTCCTTACCGTTATATATAACGGTCACCCTTATTTTTCCTTTGGGGTAGACTTTTTGCCCCGTGTACGTCTTCAAAATAATTTTTGTGTCTCTCAAGGGTATGTGTGAGAATAGCCGCTTGTAGTCCCGTCGGTTTCTGACTGTTAGGGCTGATCCTGTCTCCAATTCCATTTTTACCGGGACTCCTGTTATCTTGAGAGTGACCCAAATGGTTTGGTGATCCTTCGTTTTGATCACATTGTGTAGTTTCAGACAACTCAGCTCCCTGTTTTCGGAGTTGGTATCACTCTTTTGTTCATCTGAACTATTCTCCGTCACCTTATGTACCTTCTTGTGCTTTTCTTTTGGAGATTTCTTATTGCTGGTTTTCTTTCCCAACCTGCAGACTCGTGCTATGTGTCCTACTTTTCCACACTGTCTGCACACTTTGTCTTTGAACCAGCAATCATTGTGGTCGTGTGTTGTTCTGCCGCAGCGATAGCACTTCTCTGTTCTGTATGACATTTCGTTTGTGCCATATTCTTGCGGTCTCTGTTGTATCTCTGCAGCGCCCTGTGCTGCTGCTTCATATGATACCGCAATGCTGAAAGCCTTGTCCAGCGTAAGGTCCTTTTCAGATAAAAGCCGTTTCTGGGTTCCTTCACTTTGAAGCCCACACACAAACTTGTCCCTTAAGGTATCTGCCAGTCCCGTTCCAAACTGGCAGTGTTTCGATAGTTTGCGTAGTTCTGTTAAATATTCAGCATTGCTTTCATCCTTATGCTGGTTCCGTTTGTGAAACTTGAATCTTTCTGCTATCAGCAGCGGTGTGGGGTTTAAATGTTCCTGTAGTATCGCCACTATGTCTCCAAAACTCTCTTCCACTGGCTTCGCTGGGGTTACTAGATTTCGTAATAAGCCATACGTCTTTGCACCCATTAAATTTAACAATACCGGCGCTTTCTTGTCATCTGACACCTCATTTGCCTTGCAGTATACCTCTATTCGTTCGACATATGTAGTCCAATCTTCGACTTCATTGTCAAATGCGGTGATACTGCCACTCTTCGGCATTTTGGGTGTGGTTTAAAATGGCTTAAAATGGCATCTCCCGCGCTTTCCTTCCTCCCCCGCTGCTGCCAACGCCGCTCTCGGCGGTCCTCGTGGCAATGGCGGCACCCTGTAGGTTTCGCCGCTTCTCCTGCGCTGCTGCCAACGCCACTCTCGGCGGTCCTCGTGGCAATGGCGGCGCCTCACGTGTTTCTGCGCGTCTCTCTCCCTCTCCTCGACGCTGCTCGGCCCCTGAACACCGGCTGCGCCCTGTGCGGTCTGCCCTCTCTCTCTCTCTCTCCCGTCGACGCTGCTCGGCCCTTTGCTGTGCCGCTCGGTCGGGCTCTAGCCTGCCGCTGTCCAGGAAGGGTCTGCGCACTACCTGTTGCCAGCCCGTTTCGCTGGACCACCGCGACTGGAAAGCCAAGCCTGGCTCTCAACAGCCTCCCCCGCAATTCTCGAGTCTCTGCTGGATGACTGGGCGGTTGCCCGTGGTCGACGCCCGTGTCTCTGGCTTGACCTCCAATCTACTGGTCTCCAGGAACGAATCCCTGGGAGGTGATGCAGAGTTGCAGGTAGGATCGAATTTGCCTCGTCGCCAATGTTGTGTCCGTCAGTAGTAAGACACAAGACTGCAGGAGAACGGTACAACAGGTGTTTACTCAACGTGGCTCACTCTGGAACTGAACTGTCCAGATTACTACTCAGTGCTATATACAGGTGTGGTCACTGCCGGTACTACAGTATACATGAGCTGTAAAAAGTAGTTCCTCCCTTAAAGGTATATAAATTACAATGGTGACCCTAGGATGTTGACGGTGGGGGATTCAGTGATGGTAATGTCGTTGAATATCAAAAGGCGGTGGTTAGACTCTTGCTTGTTGGAGATAGTCATTGCCTGGCGCTTCCGTGGCGCGAATGTTACCTGCCACTTATCAGCCCAAGCCTGAACGTCGTCCAGGTCTTGTTGCATGCAGGCATGGACTGCTTCATTATCTGAGGAGTTGTGAATGGCGCTGAATGACGCTGAACACTGTGCAGTCATCAGCGAACATCCCCATTTCTGACCTTATGTTGGAGGGAAGGTCATTGCTGAAGCAGCTGAAGATGGTTGGGCCTAGGACACTGCCCTGAGTAACTCCTGCAGTGATGTCCTCAGGCTGTGATGATTGACCTCCAACAACCACAACCATCTTCCTTTGTTCACGGTATGACTCCAGCCAGTGGAGAGTTTCCCCCCGAATTCCATTGACTTCAGTTTTACTAGGGCTCTTTGATGCCACACTCAGTCAAATGCTGCCTTGATGTCAAGGGCAGTCACTCTCACCTCGCCTCTAGAATTCAGCTCCTTTGTCAATGTTTGGACCAAGACTGTAATGAGGTCGGGAGCCGAGTGGTCTTGACAGAACCCAAACTGGGCATCAGTGAGCAGGTTATTGGTGAGTAAGTTCCGCTTACTCACCAATAGCACTGTCGATGACACCTTCCATCACTTTTCTGATGATTGAGAGTAGACTGATGGGGCGGTAATTGGCCAGATTGGATTTGTCCAGCTTTAGTTGGACAGGATATACCTGGGCAGTTTTCCACATTGTCGGATAGATGTAGCTGTACTGGAACAGCTTGGCTAGAGGCGTGGCTAGTTCTGGAGCACAAGTCTTCAGCACCACAGCTGGGATGTTGTCGGGGCCCATAGCTCAGTCGGTGAGTATATTCAAGGCTGAGATTGATAGATTTTTGGACTCTAAGTGAATCAAAGGATATGGGATTCAGGCAGGAAAGTGGAATTGAGGTTGCAGATCAGCCATGATTTTATTGAATGGCGGAGCAGGCTTGAGGGGCTGTATGGCCTACTCCTGCTCCTATTTCTTATGTTCTCTATTGCTTGTGATCAGGAACTCAATGTGTGGAGAGTCGTGGGTGCCAACCCATATCATCCCACTGTTGCCAAGTGATTTCTACTCCGATGTCAGCTTAAATACAGCTTGACAGTCTGCCTTTGCAGAAGCATTGAAACCCCTAGTGGCTTTAAGTTATAAAAAAAAAAGTAATTATAGCTCAGAGGATTTTCAGTGCAACAAATAAGCAGTTTGACTGTTGCAGAGTCTGGCTGCCTGGGCAGATTTGAACACACAGATCTAAATGGTGATAGAATTTGCTGGTTTTAACATGTTGGGCAGTGCAACAACTAAGTAACTCAACTGGTAAACAGACTTACTGTCCTCATGATTTTTAAGCCTGCACATCCATGTATGGACAAAAGCAAAATACTGCGGATGCTGGAAGTCTGAAATAAAAACAGAAAATGCTGGAAATACTCAGCAGGTCAGGCAGCATCTGCGGAGAGAGAAACAGAGTTAACGTTTCAGGTCGATGACCTTTCGTCAGAACAGTCTGATGAAAGGTTATAGACCTGAAACATTGGGCTCGATTTTGCCAGGCCCGAGGAGGCGGGATTGGAGGCATGTGAGTTGTTAAAATCGGCAAAAATGGCGGGCAGGCCCGATCCCGCCTCCAAGCAATTATCCCAAATGCGTGTTTTCTGACCCCCTTTCCATCCCGCCTCCGAGGTGGGATAAGCCCTTAAGGCCCTTAACAACCACTTAATTGCCTCCATAATCCCATTTTGAGAGGCCTTTCCGATTTTTAGTCATCCCCCCCATCCCTCACGCCTCGTCTGGAACACGGCAGGTAATGCTGGTGGCCTCACAAGTGGATTGCTTACTCACAGCGGCAGCTCCACCATTACAAAGGAGTTTTCACCAATGATCATTTGCATGTGGCAGAACTTTGTTGTTTCAGGTCTAGGGGAATTTTTAGCAGGCGTACTCAGTGTTGTGGAAGTTTGGAGCCTGACACCCATCTCCAGTGTGACCTCCTGGGAAACCCCTCTCTCCACCTTAACTAACCGCTTCCCTCAACTGAGGCATATACCAGAAGCATGGCGACCATTTAATTCCTTTTCTCCTGGACATCAGATTCGGACGAAGACCAGCCACGGCAGCAGCAGAACCATGAGCAACAGCAGCAGCAACAACAGGAGCGTCAAGCTGCTAGTCACCCACCTGAAGATGCACAGGCCAGAAGGTGCCAGCGTGCAACAACATTGCTGCCCAAGATGCAAGGGACGCACTCATCCTGGCCAGATTTGCTTAGCCTGCACAAACAAACACTTTAGTCTCGCTCCTTCTTACCAGAGCATCGACAATGGACAAAAACCTGCGGAATCCTATCACTCTAACCACCATTCTGACAATCGCAAGGCGCCCTAAGCCCTCAATGTGAAAGTCCCATTTGCGAAATGACACTGGCCACAACTTCAACAGTTTGCCATTAAAACACTTTATAATACAATCACAATGATGGCTGGTCCAAAAACAAAACAACACAGCACCCAAGTGACTACCCTTGTGACTATTTGTGCTTTATCTTCCCCTTACACGTGCTCGTACGTGGTGCTTCCCCTGTGGCTTCAGCAGATGTGGAGGCCCCTTGCTCACTCTCTTGCTGCTCCTGTCTCGACACCTTTGGCGGGCGTCCTCTGGGGTGGTGAACCCGTGTGGGTTCGCCAACAGTCTGCTGCTCCTGCGGCTGTGCAGGGGCTGAGACGCCCATCTCAGTTGGGTGAGGACTCTGGTGGGGCTCTGTCCAAGGGCTTTGCTGTGGCATAGTCGTGTGAGTGCTTGGAGAGGAGCCCCCACTTCCTTGTTGTCTGCCACCAACATCCCTCTCATGGGTCAGCCCCACTTCAGAGCTAGCAAGTGGCTTGACAGCACCTTGCTGCACTGCAGGGGGCCCATGAGGACCCGTTTCTGCACTGGAAGTCCTACTCCAGAGGACTTGCACGAAGGTCTGGTTTGTTTGCTCAATAGCTGACTGTAAAGTCTGTGGGTTGTATTGCAAATAATACACAGACTCCAAGATTAACAAATAAAACAGGTCTTTACTATTCAGAGGTTCGGGCGAATCTGCCCTAGTTAACGTATCACAACCCTTATATACTGGTGTGGTCACTATCGGTATTACAGTATACATGAGCCAACAAATAGTGCCACACCTAAAGTAGTGCTCTTAAAGGCGAACGGTTACATTCTATAGTTCCCTTAAAGGTAAACGGGTACATACACTACAATCCTCCCTTTTTAGCTTTTTACTTACAGAATCCCGTTAAACATACAATCTTCAACTTTATATAAACAGTTTGCAGATATACTCTCGATGGAGTCAACGTCATATAACAATTTACAGATATACTCTCGATGGAGTCAACGTCATATAACAGTTTACAAACATACTCTCAGTGGAAACAGTTTACAGGTTCAGTCTCTGTGGGAACAGTTCATAAATTCAGTCTCTGGTATTAATTCGTCCCAGACAGCATCTTTTTGGTGTAGCCAGTTCACCTGGTAAACGTGACTCCTCCATAGCCTTTTTAACAGCTTGTACTTTCGTCCTGTTGAACCAGCAGTGCAGACTTATACAACCCACTGGCTGTCTTGATAATGTCCCCGGATTTTTTTTACAAATTTAGCACCTTTCGTAGTGTTCGGACTGAGGTAGTAGAAGTAATAATATTTTAAACAGTTATTATCTCCGGCTTCTTCTTTTTCTTTTCTGCCTTTTTGAAACTCTCGAAGCTCCTTTCTCGGCGGCCAGCTGTAGCGCCACCAACTCTCTATGTTCCTTAGACCTTAAGTGCTTCATCCGCATTTCAGCACTTTGGGAGTTTTCATCACACTTTGGGCAGACCACCTCCTCGTAATATTCAGTGTCACTCAACAGGTCATGGTCACATTCGGGGTCATCCTGAGTTAGTCCATCGAGAGGCCCTTCTACTTCTTCCTTACCCAACTGGACGCTAGCCGACTGCTGTTCCTTCTCTATCTCTCTTTCTTTCAAAGACTTCCTCATGCGTTCATATTCATTCCACTCCTCCAGGGTTGTCTGCCATTCCTTCACTACTGACCTCAATACCTCCCCTTCCATCGAGGATTGAGTTACATAGATACATAGATACATAGAAGATAGGAGCAGGAGTAGGCCATTCGGCCCTTCGTGCCTGCTCCGCCATTTAATGAGATCATGGCTGATCCTTTAATTCAGTATCCCGTCCCCGCCTTCTCTCCGTAACCCTTAACCCCTTTTGCCCGTAGAAATATATCTAATTCCCTCTTAAATATATTTAATGAGCTGGCATACACTGCCCTCTGTGGCAATGAGTTCCACAGGTTCACCACTCTCTGAGTGAAGAAATTCCCCCTCATCTCTGTCCTAAATGGTTTAGCCCTTATCCTTAAATTATGTCCTCTAGTTCTGTTCTCACCCGCCAAGGGAAACATTCCTTCTGCATCCAGTCTGTCTAGACCTGTCAGAATTTTATACACTTCTATGAGGTCCCCTCTCAATCTTCTAAACTCCAGTGTGTACATCCCTAAACTACATAGTCTCTCCTCATAGGTCATTCCCGCCATTCCTGGTATCAGCCTGGTGAATCGCCGCTGCACCCCCTCCATGGCAAGAACATCCTTCCTCAGATGAGGCGACCAAAACTGTACACAGTACTCGAGGTGTGGTCTCACCAGTGCCCTGTACAGCTGCAGCAAGGTATCCCTGTTCCTGTATTCTAACCCTTTTGCTATGAAGGCCAGCATACCGTTTGCCTTCTTGACCGCCTGTTGCACCTGCATGCTCGCCTTCAGTGACTGGTGTACAAGAACACCCAGGTCTCTCTGTACTTCCCCCTCTCCCAATCTATTGCCATTTAAATAATAATTTGCCCTCCCGTTCCTGCACCCAAGGTGGATAACTTCGCACTTGTCCACATTATAGTGCATCTGCCATTTATCCGCCCAATCGCCCAGTCTGTCCAAATCGCTCTGGAGCTTCCTGGTCTCTTCCTCTGAGCCCACCCCCCCTCCTAGTTTAGTGTCGTCTGCAAATTTGGAAATGCTGCATCCGACTCCCTGATCCAGGTCATTAATGTAAATTGTGAACAGCTGGGGGCCCAGGACAGATCCCTGTGGTACCCCACTTGTTACTGCCTGCCATTCAGAAAATGAGCCGTTTATTCCAACTCTCTGTTTTCTATCTGACAGCCAGTTCCCTATCCACGCCAAAACTTTCCCCTTTATCCCATGAGCCTCAATTTTCCATGCTAATCTTTTATGTGGGACCTTATCGAAGGCCTTTTGGAAGTCCAGGTACACCACATCTACTGGCTCTCCCCCATCTATTCTACCAGTTACTCCCTCAAAAAATTCCAATAGATTAGTCAAGCACGATTTACCCTTTGTAAATCCATGTTGACTCTGTCCTATCCTGTCCCCATTTGCTAAGTGCTCCGCTATTTCATCCTTAATGATGGACTCCAGCATTTTGCCCACAACTGATGTAAGGCTTACAGGTCTGTAATTACCTGCTTTTTCCCTACCCCCCTTTTTGAATAGTGGGGTAACGTTAGCTACCCTCCAATCCATCGGCACTGTTCCCGAGTCTAATGAATTCTGAAAAATCATCCTTAGTGCATCCGCTATCTCTAGGGCCACCTCCTTCAGTACCCTAGGATGCATGTTATCAGGCCCTGGGGATTTGTCCACCTTCAATCCCTTTAGCTTCCTTAACACCATATCCTTAGAGATATTGATTTGCGTCAGTTCCTCCTTTGCCAATGTCCCTATTTTTCCCGATATCCCAGGGAGGTTTTTTGTGTCTTCCTTCGTAAAGACTGACCCAAAGTATGCATTTAGTTGATCTGCCATTTCCTTAAATCAGGTGATTTAATCCTTCTATCGCAGCAGCTGTTTCCACATCCAGACATCTCTCCTGAAGAGACTTCTTCATGTGTTCAGCTTCCTCCAGCTTTTTCTGCTCCAAACCCCTCTCCTTTGACGATTTAAGCTCATGTTCAGGGCCCATTCTTACGACCTCTGTGTTTCTTACAGTTCCCTTTTCTTCCACTGAAAAGATTCCCAGTTGAATCTGTTCTTCAAGTCGTTGGACCTCGGCCATTGCCGCTTCATATTTATTTTGTGTTTCCTTTAATAATTTAACGAGTTCTTGGACATCCTGTATTCCCTGTTCTGTTATGTCTTCCACCACTAATTTTTCCTCTATGGATTGAATCCCTAACGATGAGTCAGCCTTGGCCTGGAGCTCATCAAACATCTCCTGCAGTCTTTGTAATTCTTGCTCCTGTTCAGACTTTTGTTGTTCATATGCTTCCAGTAAAACTAGCTTTTCGGAGGTTGCCAAGTTAACCCCTTCCAGGATTGTAGTCTGAGCCTGTTCATACTGTTCTTTCAACTCGTTACACTCTGCTTGCAACAAGTCGTAGAGATGAACTGGAATACCATCCTGACTTCCTGAAGATTCCTCTTCCTTTGGATCGTTCTGTGCATATTCTAGTTCCTGAACAGCCTCAGGGAGATGTGATTGGTACTTGGCCACGATGGCTCTATGGTCGCTCTCTGCTTGAGCTAGCTGTCTCTGTTGTCTTTCCAGGGTCTCCCATTCGGTGTCCCAGAACTTTTTCATCTTTTCCATCTCTTGTACGAGACGGGCACTCAACTGTTCTAATTGTCGTTGTACTTTGACATAAGTTTGGGACCGAGCTCGGTGTTCTTCCGTCGTGGATGAATCCTTAGCTTGAGCAGGCTCAGAATTCTCTGTCAACCTGGGGTTCTGCTCTACAGCTTGATTTTGCTTGGTAACATGGGCCTGCCTGCCTGTCTTCGTTTCCTTTCCCCTCATCAGCAATTCCCTTTTTGCCTTGTCTTCCATGTTTACATTGGTCGTCACGTCATCCATTTCAGAATCTGAGCTGATAGCTTGCACCGAGTCCTCCTTCCCTATGGCTTTTAGGTAGTGCCATTCTATGTTTATTTTCTGCATCCACTCCCGCCCGAGGAGTGGTGGTCCTCCCTCAGGTAATACGTACAGATTCATTCGTGGGTGTTCTTTGCCCCTATCTCTCACTTTGACTCGTATTTTTCCCATGGGGTATACATTATGCCCCGTGTATGTCTGTAATACGAATTTAGTATTTCTTAAGGGTATGTGAGAGAATAGCCGGTGGTAGTCCTTTTGGTTGATGACTGATACAGCTGATCCCGTGTCCAGCTCCATTCGTACTTGGACTCCAGCTATTTTTAGTGTGACCCAGATCGTCTGTAGATCAGTTACTTTACCCACATTGTGGATTCTCAGACTATCCAGCTCCTGGCTGTTTGGGTCTGAGTCTGAATTTTGTTCGTCTGAACTCTTTTCAACCACCTGATGCACCTTGTTGTACTTTTCTTGTGGTGGTGGCTTCCTTTGCTTGTTGGTCTTCTTTCCGGACCTGCATACCTTCGCGATGTGACCCAGTTTGCCACATTTCCTGCACTCTTGGTTCTTAAACCAGCACTGATTCTGGTCGTGCGTTGTCTTTCCACAACGGTAGCATTTGGAAGTGCTTGCAGTAATTTGGTCCACCCCGAGTGCCGCCGCCTTTAGCTGCATTTCCGCCGTTCCTTTCGCTGCGGCTTCGTGCGATGAAGCTATGAGGACAGCCCTGTCCAGTGTGAGGTCGTTTTCTTCCAGAAGTCGCTTCTGCGTTCCTTCTTTGGCCAAGCCGCATACGAACTTGTCCCGCAGCGCCTCTGTCAAATTCCCTCCAAACTGGCAGTATTTCGCTAGCTTACGCAGTTCGACTAAGTATTCCGCATTGCTTTCATCTTTCCTCTGGGTTCTTGCGTAAAATTTAAATCGTTCAGCCAGCATCAACGGTGTGGGGTTCAAGTGATCCTTCAGCACTGCTACGATCTCTTCGAAGGTCTGGTCCACTGGTTTAACTGGTGCTATTAGATGTTTCAAGAGCCCGTATGTTTTTGCTCCCATCGAATTTAACAAAGTTATTGCCTTGTCGTCATCCTCAATTTCGTTGGCTTTGCAATATATTTCTATGCGTTCCACATACGTGGCCCAGTCCTCTATCTCAACATCAAAATCATTAATATTTCCTCGCTTAGGCATCTTCTTCTCTTCTCGAGAACAACACAAGTATTTCTTTACTTATTATTATTTTTCCTCTCTTCTTGAGAACAACACCAGTATTTCTTTACTTATTATTATTTTTCCTCTCTTCTTGAGAACAACACCAGTATTTCTGTAAATTCTTATTATATTTCTAAGATGGCGGTTTCCCGCTTCTGTCTTCTTCCCCGGCAGTTTTCCCGCAAAAAATGGCGGCTTTCCCGCGCTTCTCGGCTCTCCCCGCCCACTTTAATGGCGGTTTTCCCCGCGCTTTTCTGTTCTCCCCGCCCACGGCAATGGCGGTTTCCCGCTTCTTCCCCTGGCGGGAGGGGTACATTTTCCCCCGCGGGCGACGGCCGCTGGCTACCGGTCCCCAGCCTGTGCGTCGGCTTCAGCGCTCTCCGCTGGCTTTCAGACCCGCAGCCCGCGCGTCGGCTTCAGCGCTCTCCGCTGGTTTTCAGATCCCCAGCCCGCGCGTCGGCTTCAGCGCTCTCCGCTGGCTTTCAGATCCCCAGCCCGCGCGTCGGCTTCAGCGCTCTCCTTCCTGCGGCAGGCAACCGGCTCCGGGTACCCCCGATGACGGCGGACAGTTACAGCCTCTGAACTGGCTCTCGGCCAATTCCCGATTTCTCGGCTCTGTCTCACCCGGCCTGCTCCCAGTCTCAGCGCCTCTGGACCCGACTTTGTCTGGCTCCTTTCCCCCTCGACCGTGGTCGAGTGTACCGCCCTTATCCTCTGGTTTTACTCCTTCCTTATTTTCTTTTACTGTTCCCTTACTCACAGTCCGTGGCAACCTTGCCTCTCTTGTCGATCGGCTCGCTCCTCACTGTGGCAGAAGGGACCGTCAGTGCCTGTTGCAGATGGAAGTTTTCAATGCCAAAATCTTCCTCTTTGCTATCGCTGCAGCCTCGAGTTTTCACCCAGCAGAACGACGAGGGCGGGTGCCTCACTTCGACGCTCCTTAGTTGCTTAGGAACTACTGTTGCCGCAGGGTACGATCGGCCTCGTCGCCATTGTAAAGTCTGTGGGTTGTATTGCAAATAATACACAGACTCCAAGATTAACAAATAAAACAGGTCTTTACTATTCAGAGGTTCGGGCGAATCTGCCCTAGTTAACGTATCACAACCCTTATATACTGGTGTGGTCACTATCGGTATTACAGTATACATGAGCCAACAAATAGTGCCACACCTAAAGTAGTGCTCTTAAAGGCGAACGGTTACATTCTATAGTTCCCTTAAAGGTAAACGGGTACATACACTACACTGACCATCGTTCCTCAAGAGATGTTATTCTATTTTGAACAATGACCATGTTTTCAATACCCTGACGACTAAGCTCCTCCATGGATGTAGCCATCCTCTCCTCTACCGTAGCCATCCTCTCCTCTACGGTAGCCAGCCTTACCATGGAGGTAGTCATCCTTTCCACGTAGGTTGCCAATCTTTCCGCGGTGATGCGTTCATGCGCTAATGCCTCCACAAATGCTCTGCTCATGTTCACGATGGACTCCTCCATTCACTTCACACTTGCAGCGACCCTGGAGACAAAACCTGCCAGAGACTCCTGCGCCTGTTCCTGGAGTTCCACCACCGCTCTCCTTCTGGATGGACCCAGAGGCACAGGGTCGACATGCAGAAGAGCCAAGCTGGCAGAGTCCTGCGCCCTCCAACGAGGACTCTCCACTGCTGTCCCTGTCTCCACCATCTGCTGATGCTCACTTGTGAGCTGTGATACACCAAGTGACAACACTACTCTATCTCGCGAACGTCCCACCGAGGTGTGAGTGTCTGCGCAGGTGCTGGGTGCGCTGAATTCTGCTGACGCTGCGCCCTCAGAGGTTGCAGCTTCCTCTGAGGAGTCTGGAGGCTCAGGCTGTTCCTGATGGATAGTGGGGACGGGGGCTTTCGATGGTCCTGTGGGGGAGTAAAGGAAAGAGTTAGAGATGTGAGGCCAAGGTTACATGCATATTGAATATTGCAGATGATCATAAGTCAATCTGTTAGAGCATCAGAATCATTGGCCCAGAAATTCAGGTCGGGGGCTTCCCGCAGGTGCAAGCCCCCGATCTGCACTTACCTTGCGCGCCGGCTGTTGTGCTGTGGGCCCCCGTGGAATTCCGATCCGGGGCCTGGTCCAGCTGCCGGGGCGCAGTGCTTGCGTATCCCAGGGGCGTAGTTAGTTCGATGTGTCTGCTGGGATCACATGGGCCATGGGCAACCAATCAGAGCAGGGAATGCTCCATTCATAAGTCTGACAGGAAGTGCTGTCAAGACTTATAAATACTACGGCCCCAAAATAGCACTAAACCTTCAAGTAAATTTTTATTTAAATCACATTTTTTAAATAAAATATAAATTACTTGAAATAACTTTTAAACAATAATTTAAATTTTTGAAAAAAATTATTTTATATTCTAACGGGGCTAAAAATAAACTTACCTTGCTTTAAATTATTTAAAAATAATAAACCTGTGGAAAAAATGTTTTAATTTTAATTAATTCACCACTTACCTTGTAAAAAGCAGGCCTTACGCCTGCTTTTTACATGCCTAAATTCTGCAGACTTAACCTCCCGGAGAAACCTGTAAAAAAAAAACTAAGTTTGATGCGCACGCGCAGCCTCCCCTGTGCATGCGTTCAACCTCTGAACCTCTTCATTCAGAGGAACGGAAGTGCTGGTTTCCTGCGCATGCGCAGTGCATGCAGGAAACCGACACTTCCATCGGGCCTACGGGTGAGTACCCCGTGCGTACTCACCCGTGGAGACCCGAAGTTCTGGGCCAACATCAGTGACTCATGCAATGTCAATGAGAGAGATTCCAAACTATTCTGTCACCAGCTTGCTGTGATGCGCCCGTCTGTCCGTCCCCCACTTGGGTATCCTCCTCGATCCCAGCAATTTCCAGGGCTGCCTCCTCCCAGGGGGTGAGATGGGCTACTGAGGGTGGCCCTCCTCCTGTCCTGGCTCTTTTCCTCTTATTGTGGGCTCTCTTTTCCTGCAATGAGGGACACAAGTGGAGTTTGAGTGAGAATGAAGGAGTGAGTGTAGAGAATCCATAGCATAGATGCTTCGAAGGATACAAAGGACCCTCCCTGTGTGTTGAAAGTTGCTGTTGTCATGGCATCACAGTGATAGGGTGTGTGAGGGCTGCATGGTCGAATAGTTAAGTGAATGTGACCATAGAGAGAGGAGGAATGGGTAAGGGTGCAGGGGTGTAAGTGTTAGGTGGCACATGGAGGAAGAGGTTGGCAAAGCAGAGTGCTGGTGAGGAGAGGCGATGGGGATCAGATTGAGGGTCAGTCATACTCACACTTCCTGTGCGGAGAAAGTAATGAAACCTCTTCCTGCATTGCAGCCAGGTTCTGCGACTCAGCGAAATGGAATTGACCTCCTGGGCCACTTGTAGCCACACAGCTTTTGTCTGCTGGGGTGTTTTTTTTCCCCTGAGGAAGGGAACAGCACCTTGCTATTACAGCTGGCTCCATGCACCAGAGCTTGGAGGGAGGGCTCATCAAATCGAGGAGCACACTTTTGCTTGATCGTTGGCATTTTCCACAATTAAATTCCTTCATATAAATTGCAGAGCCTTTCCAGCCTCCAGAAGAATCAAGGCTGCTTGCAGGCCTTAAATCCAACAGCATTGATGACGTCATCGGAGGCGACTTTCTGTATGAAAAGACTCATTGGGCCAGTGGTTCCCACACGTAGGAAATCAATTGCCCAATTAGGGAAAAATCCCACTTTTTCAATACATCACTTAGGAGTCGGGCTCCTGACACGATTTCCACCTGACACGCCCCAGCCCGCCCACACTGACAAAATCCAGCCCATTAACTCTGTTTCTCTCTCCACAAATGCTGCCTGACATCCATGTATTGTTGTTGATATTTGCTTCAGTTCTCTAGACTTTGAAATTAGGAGTGCTAATGCAAATGCTGACTGTCGCTTACTGATTCATATATCCTTAGGCTTAAAAATTGCAGAGACAGCAAGGACTAGAAATTAAAATGCATCCCGTACGTTGTCAGGGTCCAAAACAGGCGCCACAAAGTCGAATTCAGGAGTGCAACGGAAGTACGAGCGACGCCATGTCCGGGATTATTGTCTCTAAACGTTTCCCCACCACCGACGTTAGGCTGACTGGCCTGAATTTGCTAGGTTTATCCCTCTCCCCTTTTTTAAACAGGGGTGTAACATTTGCTGTCCTCCAGTCCTCTGGCACCACTCTCAAGTCCAAGGAGGATTGGAAGTTTGTGGCCAGAGCCTCTGCAATTTCCTTACTTCCCTCTAACCTAGGATGTATTCCATCTGGACCGGGTGACTTTTCTACTTTTGAGGACTTGCCAACCTTTTAAGTACCTCTTCTTTACTTTTATGCCATCCAATATCGCTACCCCCTCCTCCTTTACTGCTGCATTGGCAGCATCCTCTTCTCTAGTGAAGACAGAGGCTAAGTACTCATTTAATACCTCAGCCATGCCCTCTGCCTCCACAAGAATGTCTCCTTTTTGTCCCTAATTGGTCCCATCCTTCCTTTGATTACCCTTTTACTATTTGTGTTTATTAAAGACTTTGGGGCTGCCTTTTATATTAGCCATTAATCTATTCTTCTGCTCTCTCTTTGCCCATCTTATTCCTTTTTAGATCTCCTCTGTACTTTCTATATTCAACTTGGTCACATTTTAACCTTTTTTTTATTCGTTCACGGGATCTGTGCGTCGCTGGCAAGCATTTATTGCCCATCTCTACTTGCCCTTGAACAACTGAGTGGCTTGCTAGGCCACTTCAGAGGGCAGTTAAGAGTCGACCACATTGCTGTGGGTCTGGAGTCACATATAGGCCAGACCAGGTAAGGGCATCAGATTTCCTTCCCTAAAGGACATTAGTGAACCAGATGGGTTTTTACTACAATCCGATAGTTTCATGGTCACCATTACTGATACTAGCTATTTATTCCAGATTTATTTAATTAACTGAATTTAAATTCCCCAGCTGCCATGGTGGGATTTGAACTCCTGTCTCCGGATCATTCGTCCAGTCCTCTGGATTACTCGTCCAGTAAACCTCTATATCTTTAGACATCTAGGGAGCTCAAGCTTTGAAAGCCCTTCCATTTCCCCCTCATAGGAATGTGTCTGCACTGTACCCAAACCATCTCTTCTTTGAAGGCCTCCCATTGTTCATTGCTGTTTTGCCTACCAATATTTGATTCCAATCCACCTGCACCAGATCCCTTTTCAACTCTCTGAAGTTAGCCCTCCTCCAGTTAAGTATTTTTACACTTGATTGTACCTTGTCCTTTTCTGTAACTATTTTAAACCTGATGATATTCTGATCAATGTTTCCCAAATGCACTCCCACTGAAACGTGCTCCACTTGCCCCACTTCATTGCCCAGAACTAGATCCCACACTGCTTCCTTCCTCGTTGGGCTGGAAACACACTGATCTAGAAAGTTCTCTTGTACACATTTCAGGAATTCCTCCCCCTCTTTGCCCTTTACACTGTTTCTATCCCTGTCTATATGAGGATAATTAAGTCCCCCATTATCACTACTCTGTAGTTCTTGCATCTTCCTGTAATTTTCCTGAAAATTTGCTCCTCTATCTCCTTCCCACTTTGTTGTGACCTATAGTATACACCTAGTAACGTAATAGCATGTTTATTGTTCCTTAATTCTAACCAAATAAATCTGTCTTTGATCGCACAACTACATCATCCCTCTCCAGTGCTGTAATATTTTCTTTGATCAATATTGCCACCCTCCTTCTTTTCTTGCCCTATCTTTTCTGAATACCTTGTAGCCAGGAATATTAAGTTCCCAATTTTCCCCTTCTTTGAGCCAGGTCTCTGTTATTGCCACAATATCACAGTCCCATGTGGCGACGTGCCTGCAGCTCACCCACCTTATTCACCACGGTACATGCATTTACACACATGCACTGCAAGCCTATCTTGGACTGCCTTACATTTGCACCTTGTCTGATTCCTCCTATTTCTGAACTATTTTTTACTCTAGTGCTATTTGCCTCTCCCAGTCCTCTGTGCAGCTTGTTTTCATCTCTGTTTCATCCTGGTGCCATCCCCCTGCCAAATTAGTTTAAACCCTCACCCACAGCACTAGTTAACCTTCCCATGAGAACATTGGTACCAGCTCTGTTGAGGTGCGACCCGTGCACCTTGAACAGGTCCCTCCTGCCCAAGTACTGGTCCCAATGCCCCAGGATCTGAAGTCGTTCCTCCTGCACCATTTCTCCAGCCACACATTAACCTGTCTTATCCTACTATTCCTATACTCTAGCGCATGGCACTGGGAATAATCAAGAGATTACGACCTTTGAGGTCCTGTTCTTTAATTTCCTCCCGAGCTCCTGAAACTCTGACTGCAGGATCTCAAACCCTTTTCCTTTCTGTCATTAGTTCCATCATGAACCACGACTTCTGGCTGGTCCCCTCCCACCTCAAAATGTTCTGCACCTGAAAGGATTGTTACTAGTCCTAGCCCCTTTAGGGCTACCCCAGATCAGGCGTATTCCCCAGACGTTCATCTTCAACTAAAGTTAGAGGTAGCCGAATCCTAAAGACGCTTAATTGGGTCTAAACGTCCAGACTATCTCTCCCTAAAGGAAAGGAACAACCTGAAGATGTTACTGTCCTCCAGATTGCACTTTTAATAAGTTTAACTAGACTGTAACCTTCCGGATATTATGAGGGTCCGGAAAACTTCCCCAGAATTCTGCAACTTCTCACCAAAGAGCGTACAGAGATTGAGTTTGCGAGTTTGATACAGAAGTACTGTGTGAGACAATTCTAAAAATATATAGATTTATTAAAGAACCGACATGTAATTACAGTAAGTATTTCAATCGCAACATTAACAGTTCCAAATACAAAAAGCTTTTACAATCTTATTATCAGAGATCCTTACTCTCAAATCTTAACTTTGTTACATTTTTACATTTTTTAGTCTTATTGCAGGATATGCACCAAAATCAAATACCTTTTGATACCTTTGATCTCCGAGATACAAAGAGTTGAAGTCTTACAGAGCTTGCCTCTGAAGCCTAAGAATCGCTTTGCCCCTTCAACTGAATTTATCTTCCCATTTGAAAGTTCAATTTTTATACCCTTTCTCAGTGGTATTTCCTTTGTAGGTGTAGGTGTCTCAAGCTTAACACCAAAAACAATGTGATGGCTGGTGCATCTACTTGATGTCATTCTTACCAAGGTCTTCTATTTGTATCTTTTTACGACATGTAAATTAAAAACACCTCAACCAGGTGCACCATTGCCTTCTTAGTTACATCAACTGGTTGTACACAGACTTGTGTCTCCGTGTTTCGTTTGATGTCATATTTACGAAGGCATATGTTTCTTTAATTTTATGTGATTCTTTCCAAAGTGTTGATTTAAGACACTTTAACAAGGCATACCATTGGATTCTTTCCAAGGCTTCAGACTTTCAGGAACCTCCAACCTCCTGCTTCAATAAGGCTATTGATTCAGTGTCAACAACTTATCTTATCTCAATAGCCTGTATGCTGTTTACAACTTTTCCATTGTTAGGTTTTTAGATTTCCAAGCCCAGTTTGTCATGTTTTAATAAAGTCAAAATTCTTTCATAGGATGGTGTATTTTTCGGAATAGGCATATTGCTTATTCCTTCACACACCCTCTCAGTGATGTCCTTTACTCTGGCACCAGGGAAGCAACACATCATGCGAGACTCACGTCGGCGGTTGCAGAAACACCTGTCTTTTCCCCAACTATCGAATCCTCTGTGACCACTGCATTTCTACACTTTTCTGTGCCCTGCAGTGCCATGGATGTGCTCTCGACTGCACTCCTCCAAGATGTCGTCAGCACTGAAAACTGGTTTGAGCGTGCCACACTCCCTGAGGATGCCTGCACTGCCTGTCTCTTCCTGCCCTACTATAATCTTCCACTTACTATCCTCCGGGACTCTTTGTAGCTGCGGGGTGACCATCTCCTGGAAAATACACTCTAGGAAATTCTCCACCTCCTGTAAGCCCTGCAGTGACTCCAGTCACTCATCATGCTCAGAAACCCTAAACTCAAATTAGAGCAACTTCTTGCACATGTGGTCATCCAAGACACATGAAGCGTCCTGGAGTTCCCACTTGGCACAGGGATTGCAGGCAACAGGTGTCAGCTACCCATCATTTTTATTAAAAGTCTATCTATATTATTATCTATATATATAAATCGGTCGATCTGTCTGTCTGTCCTTCTGTCTGTCTGTCCTTCTGTCTGCGCAGGTGCACGTCTGGGCGGCTATGTGCTCGAAAGTTACAGGGCGTACCTACGTGTGCGTTACGTCAAAAGAAAGCTTACCTTTCCAAAACGGTTTTAAGCGTATTTACGTTTTGGCCGGGCTAAAATCGCGCCCGCGGTATCTGAAAAACCTTAACATTCCACTCATTAGCATCTCATTATCCGCTCATTAGCGACAGAGTGACCTTGAGCTCGACCAATCGTACGCCGGGTTGCTGGCATGTGCCGCCGGGCCAATCGGTGCGTGTGTGGGCGGGCCTTATCGTTCTGAACCGAGGTGAGTAGCCGCCATCTTGCTTCCATTCTTTTTCCTGCTTTCTGCGTCTTTCTTTTCAAATATACATTTCCAGCAAAATAAAATTGAATTTATTAAATTGTTTTAAAAAAAACTTCATTCATTTGTAAATATTTTTTCTACCCTGAACATTCTTTTTCCTACCTGTCACTGTTTTTTTGTTAGGCCTGAAAGCCTGGGCCTTTCTTGCCCAGCCAGGCCCGAGCTAGGGCTTCTGCTAAGCTCCTCACCGCCCCCCCGTCACGTTACTCGGGGCAACGGCGTCAGCCACGAGGGTCAGGGTGCGCACGCAGCAGCAGCAGCTGAGATGCGGCGTCTCTCTGTTCCGCGCTCGGCTCGGGCGGGGGGCGGGTCTCTCAGCCGCAATCGGCGATCTGGAGGGCGGGGCTCCGGAGAGCGGGAGGGCGGGGCTCCTGAGAGTGGGACGCCGCTGCTCGGGAGGGCGGGGGACGGGCCTTGGTCAGCGTCAAGGATTACCCTGGCAACCGGGCCCGCCGGCCATCTCGCACAGCCGCAATCTTGAAGCCAGCTCGGGAGGCTGGTGCTCGGAAGATCGCGCCTCCGGAGTTCGGTGCTTGGTTGGTGGGGGGGGGGCGAGTCTCGGGGGGGCCAACCTCGGGAGTTCGGGGGGTGGGGATCAGGGGGCTCGGGAGTTTGGGGGGACGGGGATCAGGGGGCTCAGGGATTCTCCCCCTTCCCCTCCCCCTCCTCTCTCCTCCTCCCTCCTCCCTCCCCCTCCTCCCCTCCCTCCTCCTCCCCGCCCCTCCCCCCTCCCCCCCACCCCTCCTCCCCTCCCCCCTCCCCTTCCCCCCCCCTCCCCCTCCCTCCCCTCCCTCTCTTCCCCCCAGCCGCTCGCTCTCTTCCCCCCAGTCGCTCTCTCTCTTCCCCCCAGTTGCTCTCTCTCTCTCTTCCAACAACAACATGCCCTCAAAAAAGCCTCGGCACCGCCGGGCACTTCAGCTAGTATATATATCTATAAATAAAGCGGTTGGTTTGTCTGTCTGTCTGTCCGCTATACACTCAAAAGAAAGCTTATCATTAGGGGAGTCTCATAGGTGTATTTACTTTTTGGTCAGACAAAAATTGTTCGGACACTATACAAAAAACGTTCAAAAAAAGGACAAAATCCGCTCATTAGCGGTTGACCAATCCTACCGCTCATTAGCGTTGAGTAATGTGATGGTTGACCAATCGTACAGGGGATAGCGTTGACTGACGTGATGGTTCACCAATCCTAGAGTTCAGTGACCTGATGCTTGACCAATCGGTGCGTCACGGGGGGCGTTTCATTCTATCTGTGGGCGGGCCTAATCCTGCAGCCTCCTGAAACTTCGCCGCCATTTTTTTCATCCCCACAGCGACAGCACCAGCCAAACAAACCCCCACATTGCAGCTCCGGGAGCGGGAGGCGAGTTGGAGTCACTCGGGCCGGGCCTCACAACCGCTCGGCCCGAGACACAGAGTGGGCGGGGGAGTGTCAGTGGCCGGCCGTAAATTGCGCCACCCGCGGCGCGGCGGCCGCACGCACTGGGAGCTCAGCTGGGGTCCGTCTTGGCCCGAGAGCCCGGCCGGGCCTTCAGCGCTAGGCCCTGCATGGCCACCGCGGCCGGGCTCAATTTTCAAAGCCCTTCCTCAGGTGCCAAAAGAGGGGGAGGGAGGGAAAGGAGAGGGGGAGAGGGAGAGAGAGTGAGAGGGGACAGACAGGGGCAGGGAGAGACAGGGGGGTTGAGACAGAGGGAGCAGGGAGAGAGAGGGGCAGGGCGAGAGAGTGGGAGGGACAGAGAGAGGGTCAGGGAGGGTAAGAGTGACACAGAGCGCGGGAGCGGCAGCGCCCAGCCGTAAACCGCACGGCCCAAAAAAGCCTTGGCAACGCCGGGCCCCCCCAGCTAGTATATATATATATAGATAGATATATGTTTTTAGTTTCGTATCCCTTGCTCCTATTTATTATTTAATTATTTATGTTTACCCGATTTTTATTTCATGTCATTTGGATCCTTTTAATGTTGGTATCCTCTACTTAGTTCATTTTAATTTTATTCCTTTAGCTCTAATTAATTACAGATTATTTATGTTTTTACTGTTGCCCCTTGGTTTAAAGCACTTAGCACCTCCTTCCCAGTCTGCACCAAATTCCCACGCTCAGCAAATTCCCATTGCCACTCTGTTTATCAGATTCTCCCTGCTCTGTGCATTTAGCAAATATCCCTCGAATATATACCTTTTAGAAACTCACCAGTTACAACTAGTAAGTCAACAGCCAGTCACAACAGTTAACAACTAGTCAGGTACCCACTTACAGCTGATTGACTGACACTTAACTGCCACAGACTTGCAGTTGTAAAGTAAGGAAATTATGCTAGATTTCAGGTTGATAACGACCCACTATCTGTACTATTTACCTACTATTTACTAGTGAATTCCCACACTCACCAAATTCTTGTTGTCTGTTCAGCAAGCCACTCCATTTAGCAGGTACTCCCAGCTCTCTGCACACACAGCTCTCTTCTTCTGTTTCCTCTCCCCTCTGAGGGCTGTGTGCATCTTCTTGACCTGAAACTTAAGGAAGGAGGACGAGATATCATTTAGTGGCATGGGTAAGCCAAGCGAGTGGTGATGACCTGGAATTCACTGCTGAAGGAAGTGGTGGAAGCGGAGACACTCAATGTTTTCAAGGGGAGACTGATTAGGCACTTGAGGGAAATAAACTGGCAGGGCTACGGGGATAGAGCGGGGGAATGGGACTGACTGGATTGCTCTACAGAGAGCCGGCACAGACTCAATGGGCCGAGTGGCCTCCTTTTGTGCCATTATGACTCAATGGGCTTGATTTTCCAAGCCCCGAGGAGGCGGGCATGGAGGCGGGACAGCATGTAAAATCGGAGAAATTGCCACCCGCCCCCATCCCGCCTCCGTGCCCTTTTGCCAGGAGGCGGGAGGATGTGCAGCTTCGGGTCCTGTCTCCTGGAGGCGGGAAAGGCTTTTAATCCTTTTAACTGCCTGTTAACAGGCAGAAAAAGGGAACAGTGCCATTTTACATTCACAGGTGAAGGCTTCCCGACCACGGAGAACCCCGCCGGGTTGGAGGAGACGTGGAGGAGGTCTGTGGCGGTTGGAGGCACCTGGAAGTAAGGTGTAGAGGTGAGTGATGGGTGCAAGTGTGGAGTTGTAAGTATGCAAGGTGAGTGATAAGTTTAAAAAAGTGTTCACTTACCTTTTTTTTTACTTCTGTAGCCTTTAGCCGTGCTGGATCGGGAGAGCGAACATCCACCGTGTCAATTTTAGGTAATGGCTGACGGACTCTCCGATCCATCAGACATCTGAAATTTACTTTTTTACAATGATTTTTCAGTCCTCACCACAAAAACGAATCAAACTCAAGAGAATGTCAGTGTTTGACAGCTTCACAGAGCTGTCAAACGCTGTCATTTCTTCTTTCAAGAAGTCTTGACAGATAGCACGTTTGACGTTGACGTGATCTGTCAGTGACTTCTTCCCTAATTGGCTTGCTGAGCCCGCCGGGCGGGCTTAACAAGCTCAATCAGGGGAAAAACCCTCTGAATGGTCAGGCGAGGATGGAGGTGGGACATTGACACGACAAGCAGCAGTCCCGCCTCCAAGTCGCCTCCATTGACAAAATCCAGCCCTATGACTCTATAAGACAGATGAGTGGCTTCTGAAAACAGCTGCAATCTATCATGTATCATGTGTAAGGGTGAGATTTAAGTGAGAAGAAAACATGGTTAGAAACTTTGCAAGACTTCTCCAGCCTCGCCAGATGTCTCGCTCCCAACCCACCCCTGTCCACGATGTCCATGGCCTGCTCTTCAACTGGGGACAGAGCATGGATGAATCGTGGCCCTCCTCCTGTGCCTGCCTGCTCCCTGTTATTGCATGCATGCTTACCCTTCAAGAAAGAAGGAAATGTGTCACTGTTAGAGTAGCGAGAAGTTTAGAATGATATGCATGTGAGGGTAGAACAGTGTAGCTGGTGTGTGCAAGATGGAAGAGGCGTGAGGAGGTGAACGAAATAATCGTGAGAAAAGTAGCAGGTGCAAAGTGCTGCAGTAGGAATTGATGATGATTTTAAAATTCTCATCCTTGTTTTCAAATCCCTGCATGGCCTCGCCCCTCCCAATCTCTGTAACCTCCTCCAGCCCTACAATCCTCCGAGATATCTGCGCTCCTCCAGTTCTGGCCTTTTGTGCATCCCCGAGTTTAATTGCTCTACCATTGGTGGCCATGCCTTCTGTTGCCTAGGCCCTAAGCTCAAGAATTCCTTCCCTAAAACTCTCCATCTCTCCACCTCTCTCTCCTCATTTAAGACACTCCTTAAAACCTACCTCTTTGAACAAGCTTTTGGTTATCTGCCCTAATATCTCCTTATGTGGCTCGGTGTCCAGTTTTGTTTGATAACGCTCCTGTGAAGCGTTTTGGGATATTTTACTACATTAAATGCAAGCTGTTGTTGGTAGCAGCGCTGTAATGAAACCCTTGAGTATAAGTTTTCCCATCCATGTTGTGTTTGGTGTGTGAGTCCTCTCCAGTCTTTTAAATGGTGATCTGAAAAGTTTGAACAAATCCTTAAATAGAAGCTGATCTGTCCAATCATAAATGAACATTTATTTCCTTCCCAAATATTTTTCCGTGGCTGTATCTAGTGCTAGTCAGAAAATGATATAACAAAGCTTACTGGGCACAGTGCATTAGCCTCTGAAGAATCAAAAACCTGACTGAACGGTTTACATTTCAACATTACAGTTTCTAGAAAGGTATCCATCCATCAAATCCTTATTGGATGTGATACAGAGCAGGAGAAAGGTGCCTTGTAGTCAGTATGCATCCATTTCACCACTAACCGAGTAATCATCTGGGGCTATAGAAGTCTTATTACTGCTGTGTATCTGTATCATTCTTTGTCAGCTCCTACATGCAAGTGAACCTATTCTATTAGAGTGCTTTTGCCAATGCGAAGAAGAATGCCGTCCCTAAAGTCTCATTTGCCTTATGGAACAATTGCAGCAATACTAGAGAATAAATACTGTTGGCTTGTTTTAGTACAGTATTAAAATTTTGACTTCAGATTTACACAGGCCTGGAATTTGCAGTCAGCAGCGAAGCAACAGCGCTCACCGCTGACCTCGAAGAAAGCTGCCCACAAAGATCTAGCGATCTCTGTGGCGTGAATTTCAGTTCTCCCGACGTTAGTTTGAAGCCGGTGCCAAAACAAGCGAATCTCCAGCATCCAGCAAAAGTGATGTCATCAAGCAGGCTAAGCAGCCAATCGCATTGAAGAATTATCACAGACAGCAAACCAATAAGTAAAATGCTCAGATTATCATTTACTTTTTTATAAATTTTGGAGAGCAAAATAAAGATTGGGACACACACAAGAGATTAAGGTAAAAGCTGAAGTATCATAAACAAACTTTTTTTAAAATATTATTTTAAAAGCCATGTAATTCTTATCATATTAATGAAAAAATTTGACATTCCACAAATCTAAAATTATTTTTTCAGGGCCAGAACGGTTGTTCAGCAGTCAATACACCGTTGCAAACCCAGTTACACCACTTTCAACAAGGCCTAACTTTTTCAGTAGGGTGGAGTGGAGATGGTGGGGTTTAACAGCGATATTCCAGCGTAATAGGGGAAGTTTTCATCCTTCAGTGTGATTTCAATTGATTGACGGCTCCAGGAAGTTCCACAGCGCAACCTCTGGAGGAGCAGGGAATGACTGACAGCATCTTCTGTATTTCCACGTTAATCTGCGCATGCGCTGACTCCAGAAGTTGCTGTCACTTTCAGAGGAGTAATGACAGTGAACGCTGACAGTTTCACCGTCATTCCCATCGCAGAATCCAGGCCATAGAATTACATAGAATTTTACAGCACAGAAACAGGCCATGCTGCCCAACAGCTCTATGCCAGTGTTTATGCTCCACACGAGTCTTCTCCCACCTTACTTCATCTCACTCTATCCTTCTATTTTCTACCTCATGTACTTATCCACCTTCCCCTTAAATGCAGCTATGCTAATTGCCTCAACCAGTCCATGTGGTAGCAAGAGCCACTTTCTCACCACTCTCTGAGTAAAGAAGTTTCTCCTGAATTCCTTGTTAGATATGTTGGTAGCTCTCATATATTTATGTCCCCTAGTTTTAGACTCCCCCACAATTGGAAGCATCTTCTCTACATATAACCTTTCAAACCCCTTCATAATTTCAAAAACCTCTATCAGGTCACCTCTCAGTCTTCTCTTTTCTAGAGAAAGTAGCCCCAGCCTGTTCAGTCTTTCTGCATAGATGTACTCTCTCAGTTCTGGTATCATCCTTGTATATCTTTTTTTGTATTTTCTCCAGTACTTCTACATCCTTTTTGTAATATGGAGACCAGCAGTACCCTAAATGTGGTTTAACCAAGGTTCTATATAAGTTTAACATAACTGTTCTGCTTTTGAATTCTGTTCCTCTAGAAATGAACCCCAGTGCTTTGTTTTCACTTTTTATTGCTCTGTTAACCTACTTTGCTACTTTTAATGATTTGTGAAATTTTACCCCTAGAATGCATTTTAAAAGAATCTAGGGAAGAGATAGCAGAGGCATTACTACGCATATTTAATAATTCATTAGAAAAAGATGTGAAAGAGGACAGGTGGATAGCTAACATAATACCGATATTTAAGTAGGGGGATAGAACATGTCCAGGGAATTATAGACCAGTCAGCTTAACATTGGTGGCAGGAAAAATAATGGAATTCCTACTAAAGGAGAAAATAGAAGTACATCTAGAAACCAAAAATATAATAATGAATAGTCAGCATGGATTTCAAAAGGGAAAGTTTTGCTGGACCAACCTTATTGAATTATTTCAAGAGGTAACAGAGAGAGTAGACAATGGTAATGCAGTAGATGTAATTTATCTGGATTTTCAAAAGGCCTTCGATAAGGTACCCCACAATAGACTGATGAACAAGGTCAGAGAATGTGGAATCAGGGGACAAGTAGCAGAATGGATTGTTGGCTGGCTTCGGGACAGAAAGCAGAGAGTAGGAGTAAAGGGTAGCTATTCACAGTGGCAGAAGGTGGGTAGTGGTGTTCCACAAGGATCAGTGCTGGGACCACTGCTGTTCACAATTTACATTAGCAATTTAGACTTTGGAATCAAAAACACAATTTCTAAATTCACAGATGACACCAAATTGGGGGTTAGTCAATACTGAGGAGAACTGCAACAAATTACAGGAGGACATTAATAAACTTGCAGAAAGGGCATATAATTGGCAAATGAAGTTCAACACAGATAAATGTGAGGTATTACATTTTGGTAGGAAGAATAGGGAGGTCACTTATCACTTGGAGGGTGCGAGTCTAAGTGGGATAGAGGAACAAAGGGATCTCGGAGTACAAATACACAAATCACTAAAAGTTGCGACACAGGTTAGCAAGGCCATAATAAAAGCAAACCAAGCACTAAGGTTTATTTCTAGATGGATAGAATTGACAAGTAGGGAAGTTGTGCTAAACCTGTATCGAACCTTGGTTAGACCATACTTAGAGTACTGTGTATAGTTCTAGTCGCCATATTATAAAAAGGATATAGATGCACTGGAGAGGGTGCAGAGAAGATTTACAAGGATGATACCAGAAATGCTAGGGTATACATATCAGGAAAGGATGAACAGGCTGGGTTTCTTTTCTCTTGAAAAGGTGACCTAATAGAGGTCTTTAAAATTATAAAAATTTTGATAGAGTGAATACAGAGAGAATGTTTCCACTTGTGGGGAAGAGCATAACTAGAGGCTATCAATATAAGATAGTCACCAAGAAATCCAATAAGGAATTCAGAAGAAACTTCTTTACCCAAAGAGTGGTGAGAATGTGGAACTCACTACCACAGGGAGTGGTTGAAGCGAATAGAATAGATGCATTTAAGGGGTGGTTAGCTATGCATATGAGGGAGAAGGGAATCGAGAGTTATGCTGATAGAGTTAGATGAGGAAGGATGGGAGATGGCTCGAGTGGAGCATAAACGTCGGCATGGACTGGTTGGGCCGAATGGCCTGTTTCTGTGCCGTATATCCGATGTAATCCTGTGTAACCTTTTGCGCCTCTACCTCATTTAGACTTTTATTTTCCAAGGAGTATGTGGTCTCCTTATTCCTCCTACCAAAATGTACCAACTCACACTTATCTATATTGAAATGAATTTGCTATTTGCATGCCCATTCTGCAAGTTTGTTAATGTCTTCTTACATTTTGTCGCAGTCTTCCTCAGTATTAATTATACCCTGCTATTTGGTGTCATCAACAAATTTTGATATTGTACTTCTGATTCCCGAGTACAAATCCTTTATGGAAATGGTGAACAACAATGGTCCCTATGGAACACCACTTTCCACCTGCCGCCAGTCTGAATAATTATCTTTAACCACTACTCTCTCTTTTCTATTTTGCAGCCAGTTTGCTATCAATTCTGCTACTGGTCCCCTGATTCCAAATTTGCCTTTGGGGAACCAAAATATTACAAATCTAAATTCAAAGTGAAAAATCTAAATTCAGTCAGAGCAATACCTTAATAAAAACGTCTCATCTCATGGTACTATTGGACAAATCCTTGCACTATAGTAACAGAGAACCGACAACAGGACATCAAAATGGCACTTTGCCTATCTAGCGAAACACATGTGTGCTGACATTTTCATAAAGCATCTGATGCCTCGGAAACCAAACTGGCCGTAATGGAGCTAAATCCATTGCATCGTGAAAATCTAAACGAATCCATTTGGTGCAATATGGGTTTGTGATCTGATTCATTGGTCTTCACATTTCGAGACCGTGAAGTATATCTACAGTTATGCATTGGACAAAGTTATCCTTAAACTATGCAGCACTAAGATACAGAATGTGGTTGATAATTGGAGCAGTCCCATTCCTGTCTTTAGTCTGTCAACTGCTTACTGCTGGCCACTCTTTGTGATAGCATTTAACATTACCAATCCTTCACAGATAGATGCTGACAATGCCATGATTTTAAACAATATGAATGAGTACATTTTGTTACTGCTTTGTTGTTGCTTGTAATATATTTCTGACTGTCAACCATTCTTCTTTTCATTTAAAAAAAAATTCATTTAACATACAAATACCCAGATCTTTTGTGTCTGTTAGCTCATCTGACAAATTGAACATTACATATTGAATCTGTAAGCTACATTAAAGGGGACTTAAAGATGAATAGAATTGCATAAACATTGCTTTTCATTATAACTTCAACAGCAGTACATATCAATGGAACAACAGCAGTAGAAATAAATAGCTTATAATGCTGGAAATATAATGTGCAACCAGTACTTTAAAATAATATGGGCTAGATTTTCAGTTGCTTGCGCCAGCAGTTAGCGCCTTAAGAGAAGTGATTTTCGGGCGCTATGCGCGTAGCGCCCGGGCGCAGCGCAGTTTGCGCCCCGCCCCAAATTAAGTTGCCCGTTAGCGCCGGCGCAAAGTTTAGCGGCCGCCCGGATGCGCACGCAGAAAATGACGTCACATCCTCGTGCAACGCCCTTTGGCCGCCCCGAATACAAACTTCAGTCGGACCGCCCCATTGTGCGGCTGGCGTCCAGAGCGTTTGTAAAATGGAACGCAACACACCCTGGGGAGCGCAAATTAAAGGGCACTCCTCCTGCACTATAAAAGGCAGTCTGCATGTGTTGTGTGGAAGGATCCAGTGTGTTGTTGTGAACGGTGTATTTATGTTTCCGGCCACCACCACCACCACCACCACCACCACCTCCTCCTCTTCCTCTTCCTCTTCCTCTTCCTCCTCCTGCTGTCTTCCCCCCCCCAGACTCTGCCTTTGAAAAAAACACATGCACCCTTCCCCTTTAAGAGCTCACTGGCACCAGAGTGTCTGCCGTGCGCTGCGCCCGAGCTCGGGTGTTGCGCTCTGCACCGCCGGCTTAGCACCTAAAGATAGTAGTGGAACGCCTCTTTTAGCGCTCCACCAACCTCTTAGGGCGAAGCCACTGAATTTCCGGCAACGGGGCGCTACTTTGGGGCGGGCGCTAACTTCGGGCGGGCGCTAAGGTTAGCGCCCCAAAACTGTCTATACTGAAAATCTAGCCCTATATCTCTGCTAGATGCAGGTTAAATGGTAATAGAGCCGTAATTTATTGCTAACATTGAAATTTAATGAAGTGCCATAGTTTTCTCAGTTCATAGTTCAAAGGAAGTGGGTATTAACAATCTGTAATAGATTTTTGCAGGCAACATTTTCTCTTTCAATTAAATCACATATTTCTTAGCATCACATCACAAACATTGAGCTGGAACACTGGTAGTTAGACGTTAAAAATAAATGACTGTCACGGCTGCGGTTTTATGTAATACCTTTTTGGAATTCTGACAGGATGTTGCCTGAGGCAGGGAAAATGCAAATGAATTAAAAATATATTTGTGACAAATTCCAATTTATAAGCTGTGTTTATTGGTGTGTATTTTCTGCTTGGAAGACTTCACATTTTAAACTTTTCCTCCCCTTTGCACACAGCACGGCCTAACTGGATTCGAAACATAACTGATGCTCATGTGCCCATTGAAGAAAGTCTGCAGTGGGTTTGCAAGGCAAGTGGAGAACCGAAACCTTCTCACAGATGGCTGAAAAATGGTGAACCCCTTATAATAGAGGTAGGATATTGAAATAAGTCATCTCAGTATTACTGCCATAAAGTAATTTAGAATGAACATACAGAAGCTGATAAATGTTAATCTGTTCTTCTGATCCATGGTAATGTTTCTTGATAGATACAAGCCTCGAGCAGACGGAGTCTGTGTTTAAATTACATCCATTGCAGCAAGAAATGAAGTAGGGAATAGTAGAGTTATTAGCATGCATGTTCTTTTCTGATATTAAGCTGAACTCATCAAATGTAGCATTACAATTACTGAAATGTCAGAATGAAGTATTACTGGTTTTTAATCAGTAGAATAACTAAAGGTCATCACTATACTACATGATACATCCAAGCAACCACACAGGAAATTCTGACTTAAATTACTGGGAACACTTGGAACACTACGTGGAAAATAATCAAACAAAATAAAAATTGTTCACATTCATTAAAATTGTGTTTTTAATAAGACAGTAAGTAAAACCATAAATAGACATTGATATTCATTGAAATAAGAGGCCTCATTTTTTTCTCATTTACAGGAAAGAATTCAAGTCGAAAAAGGAGCACTTACTATCCGTGCTGTTAACTTGTCAGATTCTGGCATGTATCAGTGCCTGGCTGAAAACAAACACGGAGTAATTTATGTCAGTGCTCAGCTTCGAGTTATGGGTAAGAATAATTTCATTCACTGATAAATGCACTTACGCTGTCACAGATTTACTTTAACGGTGCTTTGTGTCATTGTTTGAGGTACTCCATGGCTGTTACGAATATGATTCATAAAAGTTGTATATTACATATCTAAGTTACCAAATTGAAACTCATAGGGGGAGAAATTCAGTGGGCTGCGCCACCAGTTAGCGCCTAAAGAGGGCACTCAGTGGCTTTAGCGCTACTGGCCATGCCTCCCGCGATATTTAGCTGGGGCGCTAATGGTGGTGTTAGCCTGTTGCACTGCGCCACCACCGATGACGTCATCGGTGTGCGCAGCGCCCCGCTACCGCCCCGATCGTGATATTTGGCAGTGACCACCTCTGTAGCACTGCTCGCTAATCGCGCCCGGTTCACGGGGCCTACCTGTGGCGGCAGTGGCGCAAATTAAGGTGGAGGTGCGGGGCGGCCGTTTTTTTTGGCGGCCGCCTGCCAGCACCTCCGTCCCCGGCCTCCTGTTCTCACCCCGCGGCATTGCTGGCTGCTTTCCGAGAGCCCGGCACTTCTCCTTGGTGCCGGGCTCTTTTGCCGGCACTCGCGATCACTCATCGCGCTGGTGCAGGCCCCTCCCCCTTAAGAATGGGAGGAAGGCCTGCAGTACCGCAGTGCGCCGTGCCGCAGCGTGTGGCGCTGCGGCACGTTGCGCTGCGATATTCAGTTTCAGCGCCCTAAGAGGGACGCAGAGCGCCTCGAGCCTCGCCCCATGTCCCTCTTGGGGCGCTCAAGCTGAATTTCCGGCGATCGCTGCTCCGATCGCAGCGCAAAATCTGGCGCCCAGGCGAGCTTGGCGCCCCGTTTACGGCTCCAACCAGTTTCTCCCCCTTAGAGTCATACAGTCATAATGGCACAGAAGGAGGCCATTTGGCCCATCAAGTATGTGCTGGCTCTCTGTAGAGCAATCCAGTCAGTCCCATTCCCCCGCTCTATCCCTGTAGCCCTGCAAGTTTATTTCCCTCAAATGCCTATCCAGTCTCCCCTTGAAAATATTGAGTGTCTCCGCTTCCACCACTTCCGTCGGCAGCAAATTCCAGGCCCTCACCACCCGCTGTGTAAAAAAAGTTTTTCCTCACATCCCCCATGTATCTCTTGCTCAAAACCTTAAATCTGTGTCCCCTAGTCCTTGTACCATCAACTAGTGGGAACAGCCTTTCCCCGTCTAGCCTATCCAAGCCAGTCAGAATCTTGTACACCTCTATCAAATCACCCCTCAATCTCCTTTGCTCTAATGAAAACAACTCCAGCTTCTCCAACCTGTCCTTGTAGCTAAGATCACCAATCCCTGGAACCATTCTGGTAAATCTCCTCTTCACCCTCTCAAGGGTCTTCACATCCTGCCTAAAGTCTGGTGACCAGAACTGGACGCAATACTCCAGTTGTGTCCTATCTTCCCAGTAATATTTAAAATAATTTTCCCTCCTCTTTATATTGTTATCTCTGCTTGCTGAAGAGCACCACACCGCCCCTTCAACCAGAAGGACAGATCAATCTGAGGTTGCAGATTGGTCATTGTTATACTCCATATTTGGCAGTAAGAGTAGCCAATAAAGCATTTGAATTTGAATTTGAATTTGAGTAGGATAGCGTCACCACATCATTGCATTCTCCTACCACTAGGAGCAGGCTCACTGAAAACAAGAGCATCTCACTGAATTGAGTGATGTGGACTTGATCTGCTTGACTGTTTGAATCCCAAGAACCCAACAGACTGGTGCTTTGCTACACCTCTTAAAACAATAGAATTGATATACTGAACAAAAGAATATATTGATGAAAATATAAGCTGTCTGAGCAATTGATTTGATGTTTAGTTTATAAATTGCAATAAGTTAGAAATACAATGAAGAAAAAGATCAATTTCAGGCAAATTTTCCACACCATTCACCAATGTTACACAGATTCACAAAAGTATAACTAATAGCTTCTTGTTGCTAGTGAAAAATATGACACTGTGACAGTCTTAAAGAAGCTTTAAGGTCAGAGTTATTTTTGGCTAATTGGTTTCTTGAGAAAATGGAGGGATGTGCAGTATGATGGTTACAGCAGAGGTTGAACTGGGATCATTTCAGCGGACAGATAAAAGACATGGTGGCATTTAAGGGTGGATGTGGCCCAACACACAGCTGCAACTAAGATCTGTTTTGTGACTTTGTTGCAGGAAGGCAGTTGTAAGCTTATTATACAAAATTTCGAACTCGAACAAAGCAACAATAACATTTCTTTTGCTGTCTTATAGAGTAATTATTTTTTTTCTTGCCGGTGCCAACATACTTCTAATAGACATCCTACTCAAGGCATTAACATAATATAAATTATCACTGTAAAGAAATTTTTTAAATGTCCAGCAATTGCTGTCTTTGCAGTAATTATATAAGACTGTTCCAAATTTTCCACTGTAATTTTACATAACCTTCATATTTTGATTGTTATTAATCCAATTAATATTGGAAGGTTTTGAAATATTATCACCTTCAGGGAATACAACTTGTATATCAGTAGAGAATTTGAAATCAAGTTTCATAAACAATATTTTTGTTGTTTGTATTCCTGACATTTCTTTTGCAGTATAAAAAGAATTTAGATGACAAATCAAAGTTAACTTTATTAACTCTGCCTCTGTTAAACTGGTCATTCTGGCAGGATTGTTATTTTAAGTAATAAATTAGGAGGAAGATTTTCTCATTGGAATGCAAAGGTTACTTGTTCTCATGTAATAAAGGCCCTTGGATGGACAGCTAGGCAGCTCATAGAAAAAGCATTGAGGTATTGCAATGACTTTGGACAGAAGAAGAAATCAAGGTTGGATTTCTTTTCAACCTTGGTGATGTTGTGCATTATGTAAAGGGTAGGTCATGTCTAGTGAACCTAATTGAATTTTTTGTAGAAGTACCTAAAGTAGCAGAGTGGGGAATGTCTATGGATGTAGTTTATATGGACCTCCAGAAGGCATTCAATGAGGTTCCACCTGTTAACTAAAATTAAAGCTCATGGAATTCAAGGCAAAGTATTGGCCTGATTACGAGATTGGTTAGGTGGACAAGACAGAGAGTAGGGATAAGGGGTATGTGCTCGCATCGGAAGGAAGTGACTAGTGCTATCAACAACAAAAACAACTTGTATTTTTATATTGCGCAAAATGGCCCAAGGTGCTTCACAGGAGCGTTACAAAGAAAATTTGACACCGAGCCACATAAGAAGAAATTAGGGCAGGTGACCAAAAACTTGGTCAAAGAGGTAGGTTTTAAGGAGTGTCTTAAAGGAGGAAAGAGAGGTAGAGAGGCAGGGAGTTTTAGGGAGGGAATTCCAGAGCTTAGGGCCTTGGCAGCTGAAGGCACAGCCACCAATGGTTGAGCGATTAAAATCAGGGATGCTCAAGACAACAGAATTAGAGGAGCGCAGATATCTCAGAGGGTTGTTGGGCTGGAGGAGGTTATAGAGGTAGGGAGGGATGAGGCCATGGAGGGATTTGAAAACAAGGATAATAATTTTTAAATCGAATCATTGCTTAACCGGGAGCCAAAGTAGGTCAGTGAGCACAGGGGTGATGGGTGAACGGGACTTGGTACGAGTTAGGACATGGGCAGCAGAGCTTTGGATGACCTCATGTTTATGTAGGGTATAACGTGGGAGGCCAGCCAGGAGTGCGTTGGAATAGTCAAGTCTAGAGGTCGAGAGGTAGCAAAGGCATGGATGAGGGTTTCAGCAGCAGATGAGCTGAGGCAGGGGCGAAGGTGGGGGATGTTATGGAGGTGGAAATAGGCAGTCTCAGTTATGGTGCGGATATGTGGTCGGAAGCTCATTTCAGGGTCAAATATGACCGCAACATTGCAAAAAGTCTGGTTCAGCCTCAGACAGATGCTAGGAAGAGGGATGGAGTCAGTGGCAGTGGATCGGAGTTTGTGGTGGGGACCGAAGACAATGGGGCAGAATTTGCAGTCATTATGACAGCATACTCTCAGATTACGCCGTCATACTGCCTTTGAAATTGAACGCAAGTTCGGGATCAAGCATGTTACGACTTGACAGATCATCCACTGTGACTGTCAAATCCTGATTGCCGGCGCAGAGTTGGGCTAATTGCCCATCAATTACACGGGAAAATTTTACGGCTAGTGCAAACAGGCATAGGAGCCTGTTTGGACCGCGTAAGAAGAGTGGGCATATGCAGCAGCTGGAAATATACACCCGTCATAATAAAAATCTTCAAAATAAATATCTATAGCCACTTAACTATCTCTTGATTCCAACACAACTCACGGAGACAAATAGGCAAAGGTGAAAACAATCTACCAAGAATGAGAAACTGATTTATTTATTAATATAACTGGGGCGAATGAAAGATTGATTTATTTATTAATGTAACTGGGGTAAGTGAGATTAAAAAATCATGACTGTGCATCGGAGATCTCTGTTTCCTGATTGGAGCACCATCCCACGTGATCCCGGTACGCTTACGCACACGGTGTGCCACTGTGATCCGTGGGTTACTGCGCTGCACTCAATTCCGCAGCAAAACAACGCAAGTTTTCGCAGGGTGCCTTGCACCAGCTTAGTGCAGATTTCTTTTGGAGGTCAGCAGCGTACTCCTTAGCTACGCCACCGATCGTCATTTCAGGGCCAATGGCTTAGGTCATCCCAAAATTTAGTTGAAGGAAATTTCTCCTCATCCAGTACTGGATGTCGGACAAGCAGTCTGATAAGTTAGAGACAGTGGAGGGGTTGAGAGAGGTGGCAGTGAGGTAGAGCTGGGTGTCGTCAGCGTACATGTGGAAACTGACAATGATGTCGCCGAGGGGCAGCATGTAGATGAGAAATAGGAGGGGGCCAAGGATAGTTCCTTGGAGGACACCAGAGGTAACAATGTAGGAGTGGGAAGAGAAGCCATTGCAGGTGATTCTCTGGCTATGATTAGATAGCTAAGAATGGAGCCAGGCGAGTGCAATCCCACCCAGCATAAAATTACAAACAGACATTCATGGATTAAGTGAGTGGGTAAAACAGTGGCAGATGGATTTCAATGCAGGTAAGTGGGAGGTCATCCATTTTGGAGCAAAAAAGGATAGCCCCGAGTATTATTTAAATGGTGACACACTAGGAACAGTGGCAGTCCAAAGAGATTTAGTCGTCTATATACACAAATCACTACTGCAAAAGCAAAGTACTGCGGATGCTGGAAATCTGAAATAAAAACAGAAAATGCTGGAAATATTCAGTGGGCCAGGCTGAGTATTTCCAGCATTTTCTGTTTTTATTACACAAATCACTACAATAGCATACAATTACATAGAATATATACAGCACAGAAACAGGCCATTCAGTCCAACCAGTCCATGCCGGCGTTTATGCTCCACTCAAGACCTCTCCCGTCTTTCCTCATCTAACTCTATCAGCATAACCTTCTATTCCCTTCTCCCTCATATGCTTATCTCACCTCCCCTTAAATGCATCTGTACTATTCACCTCAACCACTCCTTGTGGTAGCGAGTTCCACATTCTCACCACTCTGGGTAAAGAAGTTTCTTCTGAATTCCCTTTTTGATTTCTTGGTGATTATCTTATATTGATGGCCTCTAGTTTTGCTCTTCCCCACAAGTGGAAACACTCTCTCTGTGTCTACTCTATCAAAACCTTTCATAATTTTAAGACCTCTATTAGGTCACCCCTCGGCCTTCTCTTTTCAAGAGAAAAGAGACCCAGCCTGTTCATCCTTTCCTGATGGGTATAACCTCCCATTTCTGGTACCATCCTTGTAAATCTTTTTTGCCTCTTCCCCAGTGCCTCTATCTCTTTTTTATAATATGGCGATCAGAACTGTACGCAGTACTCCAAGTGTGGTCTAACCAAGGTTCGATAGAAGTTTAGCACAATTTACCTGCTTTTCAATTCTATCCCTCTAGAAATAAAGCCCAGTGCTTGGTTTGCTTATTGATGGTCTTATTAACCTGCATCGCAAATTTTAATGATTTGTGTATTTGTACTCTGAGATTCCTTTGTTCTACTGTCCCATTTAGATTATCATTTTCCAAGTAATAAGTGACCTCCTTATTTTTCTTACCAAAATGTAATACCTCACACTTATCTGTGTTGAAATTAATTTGCCAATTATATGCTCATTCTGCAAGTTTATTAATGTCCTCCTGTAATTTGTTGCAGACCTCCTCAATATTAACTATCTTCCCCCCAATTTGGTGTCATCTTCTTTGGGAAGGAAATGCCTGATTCACTTGTAATTTCTAATTGAAACTATGACGATTGCACCTGCTAAATGCAACTAAATTAGTAATTAGAAAAGTATTTGTGACATGGCAACAAATTTGTGAATTGGCCATTTGGTATTCACAAATCTTTTTCAGATCACATAAGCTGAGTAAATTTCCACTTCAGTATTGATGATGTGGTATTATCTGCAAATTTGCACATACCACATCATCAGTACTGAAGTGGCAATTTACTCAGCTTATGTGATCTGAAAAAGATTTGTGAAAACCAAATGGCCAATTCACAAAATAGTTGCCATGTCACAAATACTTTTCTAATTACTAATTTAGTTGCATTTAGCAAAGAAGATGACACCAAATTGGGGGAAAGAACATGAATGGAACCGTTCCGCAACCCCTAAGCCGGTCAAGGCAACAAATAGTTCAAAGAGCAAACATGCACATTCTGAATAAAGACTCTTCTTTATTTAACAAACTGTGTGCCCTTCCTGCATGACAAAGTAATAAGAGAGAAACCCCCAAAAAAGCAGTCAGTCACATAACTGGCTCTCACAACCTGGAGACAATGAACAAAAGAGTAACCAAAAAATGACCACGATCCTTGGCCTTCAATAAAAAAATTAACAACATTTTGCCACACCTCCTACTTTTTGCCCTTTGAGGGTGATCTGCTTCGCTTTCGAGATTGGCCCCTTCCCACCCTGCAGCTCCTCCGCAATGGGACCCCAGTGGCTGCAGCAAGGCTGGGGGAAGGCTGCTGAGTGTCAGAAACTGAGTCGGCAGATGCCCTTGAGTTACGGCCTGGACCAGCTCTGGGCCTGGAGGGTCCGGCTGCTGACTGCTCCAACTCTGCATGTGTGGCAGCAGTCTGTCCTGCAGGTGGTGGCAGCTGCAGTGGAGAAGTGACAGTGTTGGCAGCAGGAATGCTGCCATCCTGACAGAGGACAGCCACTCCCTGGTCGGATGACACACTGGCACTCCCACGGGGCAGCACTGCAGCATGCGGAGCAATCTGCTGAAGCACAGGCTGCTGGCCTGCTGCGGCGCAGCGAGGACCCCGGCGATTCGTGCCCGAACCAGCGAGGGTGGCAGCAGTCAGTGCTCGTGTGGCCTCAATTTGCGTCTGTATCAGACCAGCCACTGACTGCATTGCACCACTAAGCACTTGCGTGGAAGCTGCCTGTGCTGCGCCAATGTCCTGCAGACTCCTTGCCAGTGCTGCGCCAAAGTCCTGGACACTCCTTGCCAGTGACTCAATGGATTCGGGCATCCTTACCACTGCAGCCACTGCAGCCTGGGCGCTCATTTCAGCGAGGAGCCGCACCTCTTCTGCGCTCACTGTAGCAGGACTGGAGGCCAGACTCTCCCTCTGGGGAGAAGGCCGCCGAGATTCCCTACCCACCCCCTCCGCATTGCTGCAGCCCGCTGGGCCCCAGAGCTTTACCTTCCTCACACCATTCCTCCCTGCTCCCCTCCAGGGAAGATGTGTCCCCATTATGGCCATGGGCTGCCTCAGCTGAGGGTGGCACTGATGGTCTGGCTTCCTCTTCCTCCTCGCCTTCAGAATCACTCACAGTGGCAGCTTGAGGGCCCGCCTCCTCACCTGGTGAATCAGCATCTGAAAACAGGGAGGTACAAGAGTTGCTTTAGTGTGAGGACAGGGCGGCAGCGAGGGAGGCATGAGTGCTGCAATGCACTGTATTGGTTTGATAGTGGCAAAGGATGCTGGTGTGAGGCACAAGTGGAAGGAGAGAGGTCAAAAAGGTGATGACCTTACCATTGCTGTCCAGAACGGGGTCGGCATCTCCAGTGGCGACGGGGCCAATCATCCGGCCTGCCATAATCCGCTGGACTCGCTGCTCCAGATCGCTGTCTTGAAGGTGAGGCCAGCCTCCCCCGGTCCGTTGCTGCTGCCTCCTGTTATGGGCCAGCTTGCCCTGCAAGAGAAAGGACGGGCTCTCAGTACAGTGTGAAGCCCTGATCTTGGCTGCACTGCCTCCCATGGTGGAATAGCCCTTACAGTGTGAAGCCCTGATCTTGGCTGCACTGCCTCCCATGGTTGAATAGCCCTTACAGTGTGTAAAGTGCTGAATGTGCGTGTGAGTTTCATGAAAGGCCCATAGGTGTTGGATGAGGGCTGGGCATTGGGGCTTTCAGGACCCTTTGGCCATAAAGTGAGGTGCACATGTAGGGATGAAGAGGATACTAAAAAGGGTACTCACCCTGACGACCCGAGTGAGGTCGTTGAACTTCTTCCTGCATTGCACAGGGGTCCTAGGCACCATGCTGCTGGAGGTCACTCTGTGAGCCACCTCCCTCCAAGCTTTGCGATAGTCATTGGGCAGCGGCCTCCTGCCACTGTCCGGAAACAGGATAGATCACCTGCGCTCCACTGCGCCAACCAGAACCTGCAAGGCCCCCTCACTGAACCGCTTCACTCGCTCCCTGGCCCTCTCCATTGTCCTAGGCGTTAGAATGTGGCAGCAGGTCTGTCCAGGCCGAGAATCAGGGCTCCGATGCGCAGGGTGTGGCTGCAATCCAAGATTGAACCTCCCCTTTAAGAGCTGACCGGTGCCAGCGTGTCTGCGTGCAATCGCTAACTGGCCGCACCTGCGCTGTGCCCGCCCTCGGTGGTAACGCCTCGCTTCTCCGGCTTAGTGCCTTAAGACAGTTGTGCAGCGCCTGTTTTAGCGCTCCAAGCAGCTCCTGGGGCGAAGCAGGTCAATTTAGCAGTAGGTGCCGATAATTTGCGCCGGGCGCTAAATTTCGCGCCCGCTCGAGTATTACGCCCCAAATATGGCGATACTGAATTTCTCCCCCTAAATCTTTAATAGAAATTGTGAACAACAGTGGTCTCAGCACTGATCCTTGTGGGATCACCACTTTCCACCTTCTGCCACACTGAATAGCGATCCTTTACCCCGACTCTCTGCTTTCTGTCTCTGAGACAAAGCAGTCCATGGGCTCCTCACACTTGTTGTCGGAGATGAGGGTGGAAGAGACAGGGGAGAGAGGTTTAAGAAGGCTGTTAGCAGTGGAAAATAGAAGCCATTCTAGAATGATTCTGAAATAATGAGCAGTTTTGCAGATGAGAGCAGGACTGGATAATGCTTTGTGTGGTCCAGCCAGATCTGGCGGTGAATGGCTAAATCAGTTGTCCACCATATCCGTTTAAATCTGTATCCCTCGGACTTAAAGAAGCGAAGATAAGGGTTGTACCAGGAGGAGCGGCCAGTGTGGGAGAGAGTAATTGTTTTAATAGGGACTAGGGCAGCAAAGGTGGTGGTGAGGGTATAGTTCATTAATCTATTATCGAAGGCATTTTGAACATCTCGATAAATTATATCTACAGCATTACCCTTGTCTACTTTCTCTGTTGCCTCTTCAAATAATTCAGTGAGGTTGGTTAAGCAAGACTTTCCCTTTTGAAATCCTTGCTGACTATTCATTACTATATTTTTGGTTTCTTGATGTTTTTCTATTTCCTCCTTTAGCAGGGATTCCATTATTATTCCTATCACCGATGTTAAGCTGACTGGTCCATAGTTCCTGGATGTGTTCTATCTCCCTTCTTAAACATAGGTATTACATTAGCTATCTGCCAATCCTCTGGCAGTACCCCTTTTTATAACAATTATTAAATATGTGTAATAGTGCCTCTGCTATCTCTTACCTAGATTTTATTTTAATGCTCAAATGTAATCTGTCCAGACCAGGGGGTTTATCCTGTTAGATTTTGATTAGTTTATTTAATATTTCTCTTCTTTTTATTTTAAATGCAGTTATATCATTTCTAATCTAATCTTTTGATGTCATGTCTACCAGATCTATCTCTCTGAAGCAAAGTAATTATTTAATATTTCTGCCATTTCGCTATCGCTGCCTGTAATTTTATCCTGTCCATCCCTTCATGGCTCTATTCCCATCCCGACTTCTTTTTTTAAAATTTATGTGCCTGTAGAATATTTTACTGTTTTGTTTTATGCTCTTTGATAATTTAATCTCATAATTCCTCTTTGCCTTCCTAATTTTTTTGACTTTTCTCTTAATCTCTTTGTATTCTTCCTTGTCACGCTCTCTCCTGCTGTCCATGTACTAAGTGTATGCTTCTTTCCTTACCCTAAATGTTTTCCTTATGTCTTTAGTCATCCATGGTGTCTCATTAGTGTTTAGTTTGTTCTTGTTTTTTAGCGGAATATATTTTTCCTGGATTCTGTTAAACACCATTTTAAATGTTTCCCATTGCTGTTCTGCATCATTGTTTGCCAATATTGTTGTCCAATTTATTCTCCTAAGTTCAACTCTCAGCCGCTCAAAATTGGCTTTTCTCCAATCTATTATCCTGGTCTTCATCATACTTACGTCCTTCTCAATTATTATCTTAAAGCGTATTATATTATGGTCACTATTGCCATGATGTTCCCCTACTTTTACTTCTCTTATTTGCTCTGGTTCATTCCCCATTACTACATCCAGTAGTGAATCCTCCCTCGTCAGGCTTCTTACATACTGGGTTAGAAAAGAGTTCTGTACACATTGTCGTAACTCTCTTCCCTTATTCCCTTTACCTACCTCTTGCCAATTAATTTCAGGGTAGTTGAAATCCCCCATGATTATTATTCTATGTTTTTTACTCACTTCCCTAATTTGTTTGCATATTTCTTCCTCCACCTCCTTCCACTCTTAAATGGTCTGTAGACTACCACTATTAGTGAGATTGATCCTGCATTATCTTTTATCTCTATCCACATGGAATCTATATAGTAAAAATGCAGTATTCAGGTACATAAAATAATCAAAAAGGCTACTGGAATGTTAGCCTTTCTAACTAGAGGGCCAGAACAGAAAGAGGAGGATGTTTTGCTGCAGCTACAGCTAGACAATGCCCTGGTTAGACCACATCTGCAGTACTGTGTCCAGTTCTGGATACCACACATTAGAAAGTATATATTGGCCTTGGAAGGAGTGCAGGGCAGATTCACCGGAATGTTACCAGGGCTCCAAGGGTTAGATTATGAGGAGAGATTACATAAACTAGGCATGTATACCCTGGAATATGGAAGGTTAAGGAGTGATTTGATTGAGGTTTTTAGAATTTTGACGGGAATTGTTAGGGTAGATAGAGAGAATTTTTTTCCACTGGTGGAGAATCTAGAACAAGGGGACATAACCTTAAAATCAGAGCCAGGTCATTCAGGAGAGAAGTTTGGAAACATTTCTTCTTGTAAAGGATGATAGAAGTGTTGAACTCTCTCCCACAAAAAGCGATCGATGCCAACTCAATTAATAATTTTAAATCTGAGATTGATAGATTTTTGCTAGACAAGGGTATAAAAGGATATGGAGCCAAGGCAGCTGGATGGAGTTAAGATACAGATCAGCCATGATCTCATTGAATGGCGGAACAGGCTTGAGGGGCTGAATGGCCTGCTCTTGTTATTATGTTCTTATGTTCTTATGCTCCAACAAGCGAGAGTCTTACCACCTTCTCTTGACATTCAATGGCATTACCATCGCCCAATCCCCCACTATCAACATCCTGGGGATCACCATTAACCAGAAACTTAACTGGACCAGCCAAATATATACTGTGGCAACAAGAGCAGGTCAGAGGCTGGGTAATCTGCAGTGAGTGTCTCACCTCCTGACTGCCCAAATCCTTCCTACCATCTACAAGGCACAAGTAAGAAGCGTGATGGAATACTCTCCACTTGCCTGGATGAGTGCAGCTCCAACAACACTCAAGAAGCTCGACACCAACCAGGACAAAGCAGCCCATTTGATTGGCACCCCATCCACCACCTTAAACATTCACTCCCTCCACCACCGGTGTACCGTGGCTGCAGTGTGTACCATCTACAAGATGCACTGCAGCAACTCGCCAAGGCTTCTTCGGCAGCACCTCCCAAACCCGTGACCTCTTCCACCTAGAAGGACAAGGGCAGCAGGAGCATGGGAACACCACCACCTCCAAGTTCCCCTCCAAGTCACACACCATCCTGACTTAGAAGTATATCGCCAATCCTTCATCGTCGCTGGGTCAAAACCCTGGAACTCCCTCCCGAACAGCACTGTGGGAGTACCATCACCACACGGACTGCAACAGTTCAAGAAGGTGGCTCACCACCACCTTCTCAAGGGCAACTAAGGATAGGCAATAAATGCTGGCCTTGCCAGCGACACCCTGATCCCATAAACGAATAAAAAAAATTATGAGTATTGACCTAACCCCTTGTTTTATCAACAACAAAAAAATGGCCAAGGATAAGGGAGTCATATTTTGATTCTGCACACCTTCATGAATGGTCCTTTCCGATGCATCATAGACCATCTCCATATTTGTTCCCTTTTGAAAATCCAGGTGTTTCATATACACCGTCTGATTTGCAGTGCATGAACTTATTCCATATGAATGCAGTCAATGGGGAAGCCTACACTGGCATAAAATTGTTGTAGTCTTTCTAACTGCTGATCCACACCTCTGTGCAAACAGATGAGCCTCAACCTGTATATCGGTCACTTCATGAATGCAAGCAAGCATTGTTGTTTAACTAAAGGCCAAGTAATCTACTTCTCCCACAGCCAGATGATTGTAATGTTCCAGTACTGAAATATTACAGGGCTTCTCAGACCTTCACAGTCACAGGCAGAATAGTTCTAGCCACAACAGTCACTATCATATCATCTGCTACCACTTAACCAACTTCAGTAATGTCTATTTAAAGACCGTCAAGATCCATAGACACTGCCCTGTCATTGGGCTTTCGTATGACATTTGAGCTCTCTGGAACCTCGCCATCAGATATGGTCTTCTTCTGAGAGTTCTTTATTTATACGTCTTAACATCCCATTCCTCCTTGGAAAGGAGGATGCTAACCACGTGGCACTGCTGTGTTTTTGTTACATTTCAAGAGGTATGCAAATATACAGAAACTGAAATATGGCTATATTTAATTAGAATGCTCACAAGGTAATAATGGCTCTAATTGACATTTTTAAAACCATTTTGGAAACCCATTGCCAAAGTTTAATCCTATGTTGGAAACAAGCATTTCTTCTGAGTGTCAAGAGCAGCAATATGACTCCAGAAAGCTACCTACCCCATTTTTATTAATAAACACCAAGCAATGTTGTTAAAGATTCCATTTGGCATTCCAGACATATAAAGGGGAGATTTTCAACTGCCGCCCATCCATTTCGCATCTGAGACACGGACAGCTGGCAGTAGAAAATTGGGGCGGAGGCCATTTCTTCCGCTCCTTGGACACCCAAGGCCTGTAAGTAGGCATGTATCAAACTTGCCTGAAAGGCTACTTTCATATGCACATTGGGGTCCTACGCTGGTTGGAGGATCACTTTTGCAATTTTTGGATAAGAATGGGGAGGGTGTGCACCCAATGCAATCCTTCCAGTTGTACCAGGCAGGAAGTGGCCTAATCAGTGGTCCTTGAAGACACCGCTGGAGGCTGATCCATAAATGGTCTTGAACTTTTTGGGAGGGGGAGTTTTTGTAGGGCCAGGAGAAGCAGGAATGTTGTCTTGGCCCCACAAGAATACCACAGCCTGCAATCAGTCACTGGGTAGGATCCCCCTCCCCCGATGCATCTCCTCCACCATCCCGCCCCACACCCCCCCCCTTTTACTACTGGATCCACTCACCCCTGGAGGAAGTTAGAAATCACCTTCATCGTCTTAAAGGTTATCAGTAGCTCATAGATATTAATGTGTAGCTTACAATTCAGCGATAACAAACTCTCAAAAGGTGTTTCACTGGATAGTTGCACCCTATCCTAGTGCATGTATATAATCCCAAGCAGAAGAAAGATTGTGTTAAGAATAACAAATATCGAAACTGTTTCCCAAAAACACACTGAAGCTTTTATTGACTTTATTAAAAAAAAGTAAAACTGCAATGACAGGCAGCTGCTATGGAGAATGTTTCCTTATAGATTTCTGTAGTATAAAGGCCACTAAGGAGCATAGCTTAAGCACTATTATGATGGACACCTTGTTTTGTAGGATTTCAAGTGTAAAGATCATGGTCTTCGCACAGTACAGCAGCATCGTAATGAAGACTACATTGGCAAAGTTATGTGGCATCCATACTAAATAGTACCTACTATATAGACCAAAATACTGCATTCCACTAAACACAGTGCTTGGAGATGGTTCAAAATTAGTACCTTCCTATTAATCATGACAATGTCTAGTACAGGTACCTAAGATTCAATATAATTAATATTCTTTATTTATGAATACACAGAGCGATATTCAGTGGAGAAAATTAATGTGGCCCAGACACTTGACATATGAAAAACACCTTAGTGCCTAAAAAAGATCTTGTGTACCACATTACCTGACAAATGAGTACACATGAGACAAAGAAAGTGATAGCTCGCTCTGAAAAGCTTGTTGATCAGACGAGTGAAATCACAGACTGCATTGTGTGATGAATTATTGTGGTGCAACCCTGTAGTGAGAGCTCCTACTCTTAAGATTCTGATAGAAGCTGAATATTTTTCAAAACTGTGTGTCTGTGTGTCTTGAGAAATTCAACACTGAGGGCTGCTGCAGCCAGAACAAATTATTTATCCACATTTGTACATTGCTACTAGTTTGGTGTTCAGGATCTATCACTCAATTTCAGAGGGTCAGTCTCAGTGAACAATTACACTGAAAGTTTAGCATCCATACAGAAGAGGAGGGGGAAGTGGGCAGGTGCAAAGGATGGTAGAATAAGAGGAGGAAGTATTCAAAGAGAGATGCGGAGGGTCAGAGGAGATGGGGAAGAGTATGGTGAATGGGGAGGAGGGGGATGGAGGAGTTGGGAGTATGAAGGAGAGGGGGACAGAGAAGAGGATGTGAAAAGTCTATAGAGGTATGGTAAGCCCAGAAGGTCCGTTATGAAAATATCATCAGTTGGTGGGGGAAGGAGGAATTAAATCTTTAATCTTCATTTTAAGGATTTTGGTGTATTGCCTCAGAACTGGTAAATCCTCCAAACACTGCTAGCCACAGTTTGAGAACTATTCCATCCACTCCTAACTCCAGTGTTCTAAAAGATGATTTTTTTGAACCATAGGGAACAAATATGATGTAAAGTTCCAGCAATTTTACCTGAATGTTGTTTGGTGGCAGTACTTTTCAATAATACTTCACCAGTATGCCCAGTGAGAGCACATAATTTCTGTGCTGTCGCTATGGCCCACAAATTGCTGGAAAAATAATGGTGAGTTCATGGCGCCCCCACCATTATTAGTGCATTAAAAAACATCAACTTGTGATGAAGAAGAGATGCGCCATGAGTTCTGATTTGCCACAAATTGCTGGACGATTTACGCCGCTCTGCCACTAACCTCGCCAAACCCCCCAAAAAATTACCATCTCGCCATGAGCCTCCTCTTTGTGTGTCATGAAATTGCTGGATTTGTGCTGTTAATACAAATTAATCTCACCACAGCCATTTAGGACTGGTAATTCATGTCATATGAACCCTGTTAATGATGTAATTTATGGTCATGACATGACACTCAACCTTGGAGGCCCAGAAAGGGAACAGTGAAACTGTGGAGTATCACTCCCGCAGGTAGTAAATTGCTCCAAGAGGTTTTTAAAAAATAATTTTTACTTTTCCTTTCTGTCTTTTTTTTCTGCAATTCACAGTGCTCACCACGAGATGCACCATGCCAGCAATATCTGGACCTATGAATTTGATTGATGTTCTATGAGATTTTTGTGGACAATCTTAAACCATATCAGTGTGGTTTAATTTTCAATTTTTCATGATCTCAAGGATGGAATGTTCTTTGAGTCTTTGAGGGTTTCGAGATTCAAAATTCATTGTGGTACACTTTGTATCCTGGAGTTTCCTTTATTTGCAACTTTATGAACATGATAAACAATCAGTATACTTTTATTTAGAACAGTTGTGTTAAACTGAAGGTCCAAAAGGGAGTCTTTGGATAAAGCATTTGTGTTTATCCTAAAGAATCAGTCAAGGTAAATTTATGCTGTGAACACTTGAATTATGTATTGCAGGGGTCTTTATTTTTTTCTGCTACATAATTGTTTTCCCTTTCTTTCTAGCATCAGCACCTGATTTTTCAATGAGCCCCTTGAAGAAATTAATACCTGTTAGCATGGGCGGTGAGGTCATCATTGAATGTAAACCAAAAGCTTCCCCAAGAGCAATCTTCTCTTGGATGAAGGGAAATGAAATTCTGCAAGAAAATGAAAGGTAATTTCTTGAATGAAATTTGTCCTTTGATCCTATTAGCTGCTTGAATTGTGAAACTCCTCAAGGCAATGCAGAGGATGCTCAGTGGGTTATTGGCACGGCCTTTATTATCATCATTTTACTCTTTTAGGATAATTCTCCAACAAATAAGATCTATAGCAGGACAGTACTGCTGACAACCCTTTTATAAAGAAATTAGCATATATACGTAAACCTCTCCACTACTTCACTGCCTTGTACAAACAAATTTCTGTTTTGTACCAATGTATGTCATTAGGTATTAATATCTACATTATGAAATAAAACTGATGAGTTTGCAGCAGAAAAATCATCTTTCTTCCCCATACATTTATTGATTTTCTCACATGATATTCTGGAGCACATAATTGTGCAAGGTGTTTCTTTGTGTGTTTGGAACATTAAATTGTAGAATATGAATGACGGGTTCAGAAGAATAGTTAAACGTTTAATTTTTTTTTCCACTGGGATTTTACACACAGTTAGTGCTGGTGCTGCCTTCAGCAGGACCAGCTTTTCTGATCTATTTCCCCATTGGCTCCATTACATTTTGGCAAGGAGTCCCCTGCGAGAGACAAGATAGAAGCAAGACAAGATGATAATAAAACAGTGAGCTGCTGATTGATTTGAGCTGTCATAAAACCACATACTGTGGATGTGACATTGCTTTTAGGCTGAATATGGATGATTAAGTATACTTTATCAGGTAATTAAAGAGCAAGTGAGGATTAAGGAGTGAGGAATGCAAAAAAGGTAGCACTGCTTCTTAAGAGTAATTAATTTAGGTGGACAGAAGTTAAATAGAAAAGGGGAAGGGATGCTTGCTTATCCTATTTATTACATGTTTTTGTTTCACTATGGTGCCTGTTTCATTTTACTGCTTCCTGATCTCAGTAGCATTCAATTTTGTACAGTTTGCTAAATCAGCAATTGCTAGGAATGGAAAAATCATATCACATGAGTCGAGATAAACAGGTCTATCAGTTGTACACCATAAAATAAGCAATTTTTTGGTTCAGCAGATTATTCAGTATTATTTATGTCTCTTATATATGTTATATATAAATTACCAATGTAATGGTTATGGGCAATTAAAATCATTCTTCCACAGTGAAATAAACATCATTCATGTCCTAAAAGAAATTAAGAGGTCCATTCCAGAAGCTGGAAGTGAATAATAAATGAGATTTCTGCAAAACATTATTTGTCTTAGTCAGATTTGGCTGGTGACCAGGTAGCTCAGCTGGTGAAAGACTTGACCTGACCAGAATGTTGTGAGTTCTATTCCCAGGGCTGCTTGCCAGTCAAGCTCACTTGCCTTTGGTGGTGAGTTGCATCTCTTCCTGGCTGCACCTCTAGATGGAGCATCAAGTGGAACAAAATTGTGACATCTCAGGGGGAAAATGAAATTGATAACAGTTCAACTCGCCCCACTCAAAATCTCCCCCTTGGGGCAGAGGACCATCGAGTTGCATTGATAGAAGTCAATAAACCAGACTGTTCCTTAACATAAGAAAGACTTGCATATATACAACGCCTTTCATGACCTCAGTACGTCTCAAAGCACTTTACAGTCAATGAAGTACTTTTTGAAGTGTTGTCACTGTTGTACGAAATGCGGCAGCCAATTTGCGCACAGCAAGCTCCCACAAACAGCAAAGTGATAATGACCAAATAATCTGTTTTTGTGATGTTGATTAAGGGATAAATATTGGCCAGGACATCTTGCCTGAAGGAAAAGATGAGATAGGAAAAAGTTGGAGAGAACAAATCAATATTCCCTTTCATGGTCCATTTTACTGCATTTTCCTGTTAAACTAGATGGTTAACGATAAATGTTGATGTTTTAACAATTGTCTGTCAGATTAATACAGAAGAATGTTGGATGAAACAATACTGTTAATATTTTAAAAATGATGAATTAATCATTCTCCTTACACAAGTATGTGATCAAAGACATATCTACCAGTGGCATTATTTTATTATGAATATTTCATTGTTAAAGTTAAGTTAATGCTTTTCATGTTAAGTAAATGAATCCAGTGGTGAAAAACAAATATTAAATGATCATTACTTTGTCAGTTTTTGTTTTAAAGCCAATATGAGGTTATGCACACACTAAATGTTAGCTGTGAAATGTCTCCGGGTGTAAAAATAATGAGATTGAAATTGCAGTGTGATACCAGTAACCAAGATATTGGTAAGGAATTCCTTTTTCCGCTCTTTTAAACAGGGTTAGCACCTTCATTAAATTGGCAGACAAAAGAATTTCATATTTATGTGTTAATGCACTCGATTACTCGTATCACCCAGTGTAAATCCAAGCTTGATGTTTGTAATGGTGGAATATTTTCACTGTGCTCTGCAAATTTACTGGGAATCTCTAATAAGTATTAAACTGCCAAATCTGTACAAACTAATAAAGTGCAGTGAAATAGTGAGGAGACTGTTAGGCAGTTTTGTTGCATCAAAACAAAATCTGAAACCTGTTGTCGAAAATTCGTGCATATAATGTTGACAGCAGGAAGCAGAATATATGATTGCAAACAAAACTCTTTTGATAGTAGATCTTATAATGATTGATATTTGCATGTTGTGTTGGAGATATATTAACATATCTCTAAATGTAGGATACAAGTACTTGCATGCTGAGTATAATGTGTATGAGAGCACATATACCAAAGATAGTTAAAGACAAAACTTATCAGATTGCTGGCATGTCCAAGGGAATATCTGCTGTTTGAAAATATTTAAATGTTTCCAGGAACTCATTTGAAACCATTACTTAATTTTATAATTTCTTGAGGGAAGAAGGGTTTGATTTCCAGTAATTCTGTAGTAGCTTGTTTTCTTGACATGACTATGAACTAATGGGTTTTAATGATTAGATTATTACTGATGCCTGTTACTGAACTTTATGTAAAGTTACACTTGATTTGTATGCTTGAACAGCTATTGGCATGAACTTTACATTTGTTTTTTTTGTCTAAGGCAGAGCTTCTTTATCAAAGATTATTAAGGTGCACTGACATTGAGCTGAAGAACATTGAAGTGATCAGCTATCAGATTTAAAATAGACACAGAAATAGAATTAGAATTACAGTACAGCATGAACAAAATTACTGTGGGAGGGAGTGTGGCTTAGCTTACTCTTCAGTAAATTAATATCATCTAAAATTGTTTCTGAGCATTAAATCCTAAATCTGTTGCAAAATTTCTATTATCACACACGTCTATTGGATTTATTTTGTTTTATCTCTGTGACCCCTGCTGCTGTAATTTGCCAAGTGGAGAAATAGCAGTGCTGGATGAGTAATCCATCTTCATACCTGGGACCTTGTCACTTGTGAACTAAGAAGAACAATATTGTGCCCTAATCTTGATATATTCTGTAGAACACTTATTTTCTAAGGCACTTTTAAAATAAATGAATCTGTTAAAAGTAAGTAAAAATGAAATTTTTCTATTGATGAAAAATAATACTCAATATGTGTATAAGGTAGGTGTGCATGCCTCTTGATCTTCAAACCCCTCAGAGATATGGACCCTAAAAATAAGTGTCAAATGGGTAAAATCTGGCATACTTTACTTCGTTTTGCATTGTGAATATTCAAGTAATCTGATTATTTTTCAATTCTTTGTACTGTTTATGCGCTTCTAGTGAGTTTAGTTTGTTATTACAGCTTCCACAAACACAGAAAGGCCCCCTGTATGTAAGAAAAAAAGGCCAAAATTGTTCACGTAAGCAGTGACAAGATAAAATGAAAGGACATTCAAACCAAGCTTATTGCTGGGGGTGGGGGAGGCAGGGGGTGGAATTTAAAAATTTTAAAAAGCTTAAATGCCTTTTAAGAGTCCAGCTCAGAAAGCAAAACATTTTTAAAAAAACACTTGCAGGTTATTTATGACAGCCATTTTGCAAAAGGAGACTACATCAGCAAAATCCCCAAACCAGGTCTTTTCTCCTGAATAATGCTCTCCAGGCTACAGCAGCAGCTTCATGCAGCCAACGTGTTCTCCAGGTTGTCTTTTTTTTTAATCGAATTCTCAAAATACAACATTTGTATATATAATTTATGAAACCATTTTACAATTGAACATCTATTCTCATGCATATTTTATGAAGCCATTGTACATTTTAATTGCAAAGCTCTTGTGTAAGGAGTGCATTGGTATATCCAAATTTCTTGATGTGACTGCATTTCTGGGGACTAGTTGAGCCTGGGGATGGAGAGGGTTTCTGTTCTGGTGAACTGACCAAATTCACAGACGTAAGTGGTCCTTCTTTAAGCTAGGGTTGGTGATGAGAATTTGCTTTCTCCTATTGATTGGTTTGGCTTCAACTGATCCAATTCTAGCTCCAATTCGTAGGCGAACTAGCAAGAAAACTAAAGGCACGTTTTCCTACACTAGGGCGTATTGTATCACCTGAGTTAAGGAAAATAAGGTAAGGAGGATTGCTTATTTTCTCAGTGCTGCCAGAACCCAGGCTTCAGATTCCCCCCACCCCAAATGCTTACAGAATTCAGTTCTCCCCTGTATAGGAGTGCTGCCAGATCTGAGCGCCTTGAGCCAAGTGTTGCCAGCCCCCAGACCACCTCTTCAAGTGCTGTCAGGCTGAGATCTTCCCTCCCAAGATTTGCCCAAACCCAAGCCCTCCATGCGCAAGTCCTGCCAGGTCTCAGGCGTCAGGCTTCAGTTTGCTCCTCCTAATTTTTGCCAGGCCCCAGCTTCCCTTCCCTCATCTGCCAGACTTCAGCTCCCAGATTCCCTCATAGCCTGAGCCCACAGTTCCACTCGAACCGATGTACTGTTAAACCAGCTTCCAGACTTTCTGTCCCTACACAAACCCAATGGCAATTTACAGCCCAGTACAAATTGGTTGCGATATTGCTATATCCCTTCGAATTCTAAGAAGGAAAGTTTTCTGTGAGAGCCACAAAGAGAGGTTGGGAGACAAACAAGAGTGAGGAAATGCGGGAAGAAATGCCTTTCAAAATAGTTTGAAAAAGTCAGGTCAGAGAAATATAGATCCCCCAATGAGAAAGGATGTGAGAGCCATACAGAGAGTAAAGGGGTGGAACAGAAAGACACAGTCACAGAAAAGGTACAGGGTATTACATTATAACAACAGAAAATGCTGGAAAAACTCAGCAGGCCAGGCAACATCCGTGGAGAGAAATTAGAGCTGACGTTTCGGGTCAAAACCCTTTTTCAAGGGACCCGAAATGTCGACTCTAATTTCTCTCCACGGATGTTGCCTGGCCTGCTGAGTTTTTCCAGCATTTTCTGTTGTTATTTCGGATTTCCAGCATCTGCAGTATTTTGCTAAGGTATTACATTGTTGGAGTATGGGAAAGAAGCAGAGAAACAATTACAGGAAGGAATACACAATGTTTTTGTCAATACGCAGCATTCATGTTTTCATGTTTTTATATTGCTATAAAATGGCATGTCCTTTAACTCACTGTGAGAAATGCCAACTAATATTTTGCAAATATCAATAGGCTTTATGTAGCTCACATGTAATTTCAGGACCTGGACTTCGCTGCTGAAAGAATTCTGGAAACATTGCGCTGGATTTTCTCAATGGGGAGCTTTTGGAGGCGGGATTCCCACTTGTTGGGTTTTAGTCCCGCCTTCATTGACTTGTGGCTAACCAATGCTATTTTCCCTTGATTGACCTTGTTAAGCCTGTCCAGTGGACTTAGCAGGCCAATTAAGGGAAAGCCAGTTACAGATGACGTCAGCGAGTGATGTTTCATCTGTCAAGAACTTTTGACAGATGAAATGTCATCATTTGATGGCTCTGTGAAGCTGGCAAATACTGACAATCTGTCCTCTAAGTTGAGTCTTTACTCAAAACTCAATTAGAAACCTTCCTGAGCAGAAAGCAGAAGGCTGCAGCTTTTGACAGTTCAGCGGCCATTCTGTTTGCAGTGCCGGTGAGCTGAGGGACTCCCGAGACCTGAAGGGAGGAAGCCTGCAGGAAGAAGTAGAGGTAAGTAAAACTTATTAAAACACTCTACACTCACCTCACACACTTACCTCTGCACACATGCACCCATCACTCACCTGCACACCAGACATCTCGGCCCCTCCGACCCCTGCAGACCGACGGCCCACCCCGTTGAGTCTGGTGAGGTTCGGAGCCGTCGGGAAGCCCACACTTCAGGGCTGAAAATAGGGTTTCTCAAAAAAACTGCCTGTTAACTACCTGGCAGTTAATTGGAACTAATCCCCTCCCTGCCTCGGAGAGGCGGCTCCCAGCGTGGGTCAGGTACCCGCCTCCTGGGAAGATGGCACGGAGGCGGGTTGGGGGCGGGATGGGTACCCGCCCCCAGATTCTGCCATTTTCCCGGCAGTCCTTCCTCCCCAAGGCTGGCAAAATTCCCCCCATTGAGTGGTTTCATTGGTCAGTTTTGTTATATTTGCTAGTTTGTAAGTAATAGCTTTGGAAAAAAAGAATGGAGTGATTTGATTGCTCTGTTTTCTACTGGTTACTTGTTCCTCGATGGTTTTTGGCTACTTTTCATTCCGTTTTATTTCGCTAATTAAATGTTTGTTTTACTTCGCAGTTAAGTGGTTATTTGAGGCAGACGTGATTTTTGTTTTTTGCCTTACTGATGTGTGACACTTTGAAATGAGATGCCATTGCAAGTTATGAGGCTGTGGGCACAAGCTAAACTCATGACTTTTCGAAGTATAGCAGAAAGACTTGTAACTTTATATATGAGTGGGAAGATGAACTCCAGGGGAGAAGGCCTTTCAAAGAGAATTTTGCTCCGAGAAATCGGTCTCTCAGCAGTCTGCACTGCTGTTGGGGCGTGGCAAGTTTTCAGGCATCCCTCAAGTAAGATAAGGATTGGAATAAGTTCAAGCAAAGCGCACACAGAATGAAAAATAAAGTCCCAATGCCAGTTGCTTGACATAAAATTCTTGGTGCAAAATAGTATTAGGCCTAGTTCTGCAGTGAAGATGCAGGATTGCAAAATAAGGCATTAAACATAGTGGGGTAGAGTTTCTCCTTTGGGTGCAATTGGCAATCTGGGTACAAATTGCGCTCAAAATTGTACACAATCGGGCAGTGTTTTAGAAGGTAATTTTTTTTTTAGAGCCTCCTCAAAAGTTCCACAAAAGGGCGCATTTAGCGGAAACTCACCAGGGTGATTAATTCGATCTGGGGGCGTGGCCGGTTTTGTGAGCGGGGCCAGCTTCCAGGCCAAAGTTTTGAAACCACTGCAAAAGATCGCGGAAACTCAATTTGCACTTGAAATTCCATGAACTTTAGTGCTGGTTTGGCCAATTTTGGCTGAAATGCAATAATACCAGCGCAACCTAGCGGAAGTTATTGAATTCCCTTTTGTAAATTTGTTTATGGGATGTGGGTGTCGCTCGCAAGGCCAGCATTTATTGCCCATCCCTAATTGCCCTTGAGAAGGTGGTGGTGAGCCACCGCCTTGAACTGCTGCAGTCCGTGTGATGATGGTACTCCCTCAGTGCTGTTTGGGAGGGGGGTTCCAGGATTTTGACCCAGCGACGATGAAGGATTGTCGATATATTTCCAAGTCAGGATGGTGTGTGACTTGGAGGGGAACTTGGAGGTGGTGGTGTTCCCATGCTCCTGCTGCCCTTGTCCTTCTAGGTGGTACAGGTCGTGGGTTTGGGAGGTGCTGCCGAAGAACCCTTGGCGAGTTGCTGCAGTGCATCTTGTAGATGGTACACACTGCAGCCATGGTATGCCGGTGGTGGAGGGAGTGAATGTTTAAGGTGGTAGATGGGGTGCCAATTAAGTGGGCTGCTTTGTCCTGGATGGTGTCGAGCTTCTTGAATGTTGTTGGAGCTGTACTCATCCAGGCAAGTGGAGATTATTCCATCACACTCCTTACTTGTGCCTTGTAGATGGTGGAAAGGCTTTGGGGAGCAAGGAGGTGAGACACTCACCGCAGAATACCTAACCTCTGACCTGCTCTTGTTGCCACAGTATTTATGTGGCTGGTCCAGTTAAGTTTCTGGTCAATGGCGACACCCAAGATGTTGATGGTGAGGGATTTGGTGGTGGTAGTGCTGTTGAATGTCAAGGGGAGGCGGTTAGACTCTCACTTGTTGGAGATAGTCATTGCCTGGCACTTCTGTGGTGCGAATGTCACCTGCCACTTATCAGCCTAAGCCTGAACGTCGTCCAGGTCTTGTTGCATGCAGGTATGGACTGCTTCATTATCTGAGGAGTTGTGAATGGTGCTGAACACTGTGCAGTCATCAGCGAACATCCCCATTTCTGACCTTATGTTGGAGGGAAGGTCATTGATGAAGCAGCTGAAGATGGTTGGGCCTAGGACACTGCCCTGAGGAACTCCTGCTGCGATGTCCTGGGGCTGTGATGATTGACCTTCAACCACCACAACCATCTTCCTTTGTGCTAGGTATGACTCCAGCCAGTGGAGCATTTTCCCCCTGATTCCCATTGACTTCAGTTTTACTAGGGCTCCTTGATGCCACACTCGGTCAAATGCTGCCTTGATGTCAAGGGCAGTCACTCTCACCTGCCCTCTGGAATTCAGCTCCTTTGTCCATGTTTGGACCAAGGCTGTAATGATGTCAGGAGCCGAGTGGTCCAGGCAGCACGGTGGCATAGTGGTTAGCACTGTTGCCTCACAGCGCCAGGGACCCGGGTTCAAATCCGGCCTCGGGTGACTGTCTGTGTGGAGTTTGCACATTCTCCCCGTGTTTGCGTGGGTTTTCTCCGGGTGCTCCAGTTTCCTCCCACAGTCCAAAGATGTGCGGGTTAGGTTGATTGGCCATGATAAAAATTGACCCTTAGTGTTAGGGGGGATTAAATACGTGGGGTTACGGGGATAGGGCTTGGGTGGGATGGCTGCCGGTGTAGGGACCGGGTGCTAGGGTTTGGATGATCAGCCATGATCTCGTTGAATGGCGGAGCAGGCTCGAAGGGCCGAATGGCCTACTCCTGCTCCTATCTTCTATGTTTCTATGTAACCCAAACTGGGCATCAGTGAGCAGGTTATTGGTGAGTAAGTGCCGCTTGATAGCACTTCTCACTTTTTTTCAATAAAAGCTTTGTTTGAAGCCCACCCTTTACCAATGTTCCCTCTAGTTTTTTTTCCCCCTGTGCTGTCCTTTTAAATTTGCTCCAGCGTCAGCAGCTGTTGAGTGGCCTGCGCGGGACCTCACGATTGATGCGCGGCTCGCACCTTAGGGGGAACATTGCCCTTGACTCCTCTGTCTTTGCAAACTACAGACCCACCTCCAACCTCCCTTTCCTCGCTGAAGTCCTTGAACATGTTACGCCTCCCACATCCGTGCCCATCTTTTCCATAACACCATGTTTGAGCATCTCCAATCAGATCTCTGCCACAGCACTGCAAGGGACCCAATTAAAGTCACAGACAACATCCTCTGTGACTGAGACTTTGGTGCACTATCCCTCCTCATCCTTCTTGACTTGTCTGCAGCCTTTGACACAGTTGACCACACCATCCTTTTCCAAAGCCTCTCCTCCCTTGTCCAGCTGAGTGGAACTGCCCTCGTCTGGTTCCACTCTTACCCATTCTAGTCGTAACCAGAGAATCTCCTGCAGTGGGTTATACACCCGCCGCCGCACAGTTCCCTCTGGATTTTCTCAGCTACATGCTGCCCTTTGATGACATCATCCGAAGACATGAGGTTAGGTTTCACATGTACGCTGACAACACCCAGATGTACCTCACCACCACCTCTCTTGACCCCTTCACTGCCTCTGTGTTGTTCGACTGTTTGTCCAACATCCGGTGCTGGATGTGTTACAGTTTTTTCCAATTCAGCATTGGGAAATCCAAAGGCATTGTCTTTGGCTGCTGCCGCAAACTCCATTTCCTTGCCACTGAACGAGACTGTTTGCGACCTCGGAGTCCTTTTTGACTCTGAGTTGAGCTTCCGACTCAATATCTGCTCCATCACAAAGACCACTTACTTCCACCTCCATATCATCGTCCGCCTCTGCCTCTGCCTCAGTTCAGCTGCTGCTGAAACCCTCATCTATGCTTTTGTTACCTCCAGACTTGACTATTCCAATGGTCTCCTGTCCGGCCTCCCATCTTCCATCCTCCATATACTTGAGCTCATCCAAACCCCTGCTGCCCGTACCTTAACCCACACTAAGTCCCGCTCACCCATCACCCCTACATTGGATCCAGGTTCAACAACGCCTCAATTTTAAAATTCTCATCCTCATGTTCAAATCCCTCCATGATCTCGCCCCTTTTATCTCTGTAACCTGCTCCAGCACTATAACCCTCCAAGAAATGTGTTCCTACAGCTCTGGCTGCCTCTGCATCCCATATTTCCTTTACCCCAGTATTGGCGGCTGTATCTTCAGCCGTCTAGGCCCTAAGTTCTGGAATTCGCTCTCCAAACTCTCCGCATCTTCACCTCTTTCACCCCTTTAGGACCATTCTTAAAATCTACCTCTTTGACCAAGCTTTTAGTCACCCGTCCTAATATCTCCTTCTTTGGCTTGGTGTCAATTTTTATCTGATTACACTCCTCTGAAGTGCTCTGGGACATTTTCCTACATTAAAGGCACTATAGAACTGCAAGTTGTTGTTCAGAAACTCTGGGAGTCCGCTCCGCAGGCGCGAGCACAGTGGAGCAGAACTCGAGTATACCTTCGCCCAGAAACACTGACCGCTGTCCCAAATTGTAGAGGTGGGGTCATCTGCATGGCCAGGTCGGAGGGTGGGGGGTGGTGGGCGGGCGGGGGGGGGATTGCATATTGAGCCTTTAAGGGTGCTTCAGTGCATGTGCCCTCAACTGCTGGTTGGAATGTTGGGCCATTGTCATGAGGAGGTCAGCAAGGGGCAAACGAAGAACCTTCCTTTCTTCTTCATCTTCTGCTCCCAAAACAAGACAGTTGTGTTGTTCATTAGACCCTCAAAAATGGTAGTCTCATGTGCTTAAGGTGAAGAGATTGAGCCACAAGATAGTCTCGGGGGAACAAGCGTAGGAGTCCCAGGTGGAAGTCAACATTAGGGGCAGGATTGCAAGCTAAAGGTCAGCCTCATTAGACAGACACAAGCAGCCTGGAACTGGGAACAGCTGTAAGTTATGGCCTTATTTTATTAACCAAATAAACCTTTAATAACGTTCTCATAATTATCTTGTACAGGTAATTGAATTTATCCTTATATGACTGATAACTGTTAGTCATCTTGACTAATTCAATTTCTATCTATGTTAGTTGGTGTGTGTTATGCAGTAGTGATAAGTAGAATCATAAATACTGACTTCTTCTGTTCACATTACAAAATAGTTCTCCTTTTACAACTCTGTTGATGGCTTAGCTGATAAATATACCACCCTCTGCAGTAGTCAGTCATGAAAAGCAGTTAGCGAGTGCTTAGGGCACTGTAATTGACCTTAGTGTCCCTGGACTTGGGAGGTGAGAAAATCACCCAGATTTCCCATTCCTAATGATTATCCAGTGACTATGCTGGAAAGTAGTTGCATATGAATGTTATTTGAGGATGGGATCAGGTTTGGCTACAATGCCCACCATCACTGGATAAAGTTGTATTTATAATGCAAGCTTTGGGAACTCAAATCAATGTGAGATGGCCTCTTGGACGGGGTCTCGCACCTTAGAGTTCTAATGTGCTTTATAGTCTTCTGAATTAAACTGCCACTCACCTAAAACCACTTTACAGTTTGTAGCAGTATAAATGCAATAAATCTGACAACGCTCACTGTCTTCAATCACATTTGCAGAACAGCAATTTGATTGAGAGTTGCCAGTGTCTGTGGATTTTACCCCATCAAGAGCCAGTGCCAGAAAATAAAGGGAGAACACTGGGGTCTTTTTTGAATTGTACACTAAACTGAATTGTAATCAATTTATTATTGTTGGTTACATCAGCAGGAAAGGAGGGTGTTCTACATTTCTAGTGTGTTCCAAATGTGCAAGAAGGAAAATAGAGAGTTTTCTGAGAATCATAGAAGCCTACAGCACAGAGGAGGCCATTTGTCCCGGTGTGCCTGTGCTGGCTCTTTGAAAGAGCTGTCCAATTTAGTCCCACATCCCCGCTTGTTCCCCATAACCCTGCAAATTAGTCCTCTTCAAGTACATGACCAATTGCCCTTTGAAAGTTACCATGGAATCTTATTCCACCACACTTTCAAATAGTGCGTTCCAGATTGTAATAACCCTCTGTGTGAAGACATTTCTCCTCATTACGCCTCTAGTTCTTTTGGCAATTATTTTAAATCTATGACCTCTAGAGGAAATAGTTTCTCCCTACTTGCTCTATCAAAACTCCTCATAATTTTGAATACGTCTATTAGATCTCCCCTTAACCTTCTCTGCTCTAAGGAGAACAATTCCAGCTTCTCCAATCTCTCCACATGACTGAAATCCCTCATTCCTGGTGTCATCCTGGTAAACCTCCTCTGTACCCTCTCCAGGGCCTTGACAACCTTCCTAAAGTGTGGTGCCCAGAATTCTACACAATACTCCAGCTGAGTCCTAACCAGTGATTTGTAAAGGTTCAGCATGACTTCCTTGTTTTTGTATTCAATGACCTTATTTACAAAGCCAAGTATCCCAGTTGCTTTCTTAACTACCTTATCAACTTGTCCTGCCACCTTAAAGGATTTGTGATTATGCACCCCCAGGGCACTCTGCCCTTGCACCCACCTCAAAATAGTACCATTTAGATTATACTGGCTTGCCATGATGTTTTTCCCAAAGGGCATCACTTCACACTTATTCACATAAAATTGCATCTGTCATGTGTCTGCTCATTTCACCAGTCTGCCTATGTCCTCCTATGTCTGCTATTATCCTGTTCACTGTTTACGATGTTGCCAAGTTTGTATCATCCGTTAACTTCGAAATTGTACTCCCTATACCCAAGTCCAGGTCATTTATATATAACAAGAAAAGCAATGGTCCTAATACCGACACCTGGAGGATCCCACTGCATACTTCCCTCCGGTCAGAAAAACATCCATTCACCACTACTCTCTGCCTCCTATCCCTTAGTCAATTACTTACCCAAGTTACCACTGTCCCTTTAATACTATGTGCTTCTATTTTCCAAATAAGTCAGTTATATAGTGCTTTAACAAATGCCTTTTGAAAGTCCATATATACAACATCTATTGCATTACCTTCAACTGAAAGGATATTTACTAGTCCTAGCCCCTTTGGGGCTATCCCGGATCAGGCGTATTTCTCAGATGTTCACTTTCAACTAAAGTTTGAAGTAGCCAAATCCTAAAGATGCTTAACTGGGTCTAAAAGTCCGGGCTATCTCTCCCAAAAGGAAAGGAGCAACCCGAGAATGTTACCATCCTCCAGATAACACTTTTAATAAGTTTAGCCAGATTGTAATGTCCCGGATATTAAGAGGGTCTGGAGATCTCCTTCAGAAATGTACCTCTCCACCAAAGAGTGTACAGAGATTGAGTTCGCGAGTTATTGATACAGAAGACTTATGTGAGATAATTCTAAAAATATATAGAGTTTAATTAAAAGAACCGACATGCAATTTGCAGTTGGTGAATCAGTCAATCGCAATGTTAACAGTTCTAAAAAGAGAAAAAATACGATCGTTTTAACAAAGAATCTTACTTTTAAATCTTAACTTCGCTACAGTATTACAGTTCTTAAAGTTTTCTGTACAGGATATCCATCAATATCAAATTACCTTCAATCCCCGAGGTACAAAGAGTGGAAGACCACAGAGCCACCTCTGTAGTCGAGAATCGCTTTGCCCGATTAAAGCAATTCTGATATCCCATTTGAGACTTCAATATTTATACCTTTTTTCAGTTGTTTCCCATAAGGTTTCTGCTGATCCAAGTTAATTATCACTATTCATCTTTCTGCTGACCTCTTGCAATTTTTACTGCTACATCGACAATAGTTATTGGGAGTTTTTACCATATAGGTGTGAAGGCAGATGTCCCTTATTTCATGTGTCATCTTTACGAGGGCAGATGTTCCTTATCTTATGTGCCATCTTTAAAAGGTTTAATTTATGTCACTTATCCAGGGTTGACCATTGTTCTGTTCCCAAAAGACCAGCTACTCAGAGTCACATTCTTCTGTTTCAATAAGGTTATTTATTCAGTGTCAACAACTTGCCCTGTTTCAATAACCAGAATTCTTTCATAGCTATTTCATAGTTAGGTTTCTAAATTTACAAACCCAGTTTGTCATGTTTTAAAGAACTTATAAGGTACTCTTCAGGGTCAACCACTGTCTTATCTCAACAAGGCCAGAATTCTTTCAAAAGTGCATTTTTCTAAAAAGGCTATGTAGTATATTTTTCTAAAAAGGTTATATAGTATATTTTTCTAAAAAGGTTATATAGTATATTCCTTCACACATCAACCCTCTCTGTTACTTCATCGAAGAACTTAATCAGGTTAGTTGGACATGATTTGCCTTTAACAAATCAATGCTGGCTGTCCCTTCTTAATTCATACTTCACCAAGTGAAAATTAATTTTGTCCAGTAGTTTTCCCACCACTGACATTAGACTGATTGGCCTATAGTTACCAGGTTTATCCCTCTCCCCTTTTTTGAACAGGGGTTTAACATTTGCAATCTTCCAGTCCTCTGGCACCAATCCCATATCCAAGGAGGATTGAAAGATTGTGGTCAGAGCTTCTGCTATCTCCATCCTAACTTCCCTTAGCAACCTAGGATGCATCCCATCTGGACTGGGTGATTTGTTAACTTTGAGTGATGCCAACCATTTAGCACCTCCTTTCTATCTATTTTTACTTATTCAATATCTCTACTTCCCCCTCCTCTACTGCAACATTAACTTCATCCTCTTCTTTTGTGAAGACCGATGCAACTACCTCAGTCATGCCCTCTGCCGCCACAAGAAGATTTCCTTTTGTTCCTAATTGACTCCACCATTCCTTTAACTATCCTTTTACTTCTTATATATGTTTATAAAAGATTTTTGTGTTCCGTCTTGTGTTACCCACTAATTTTTTCTCATACTCTCTATTTATCCTTCTTATATCCTTTTTCAATTCCGCCCCTGCACTCTCTGTAGTCTGCCTGCTTTTCTATTGTACTTTTTACCTGGCATTTGTCATAAACCTCCTTTTTCTGTTTTATTTTAACCTCTATTTCCTTTGTCATCCAGGGAACTCGAGCTTTGGATGCCCCATCCTTCCTCCGTATGCTTGGCTTGTATCCAAAATATTTCCGCCTTGTAGGCCTGCGATTGCTCATTTACTGCTTTCCTGGCCAATCTTGTTTCCAGTTCACCTGTGCTGGATCCTTTCTCAAATCACGGCTCTCTTCTGTTTTGGTATTTTCACTTTTAATTTTTCTTTATCCCTTTCCATAACTGCTTTAACCCTAATTATTTTATGATCACTATTACCCAGTTCTCCCACTGCAACACACTCCACTTGCTCTACTTCATTCCCCAGAACTAGATCCAGCACTGCTTCCTTCCTCTTAAGGCTAGACACATATTAATTAAGAAAGTTCTCCTGTACACATTTTAGTAATTCTTCACCCCTCTTATCCTTACTCTGTTGTTTCCCCAGTCTATATTAGGGTAATTGAATTCTCCTACTATTACTGCTTCATTATTTTTACTTTTCTCTGAAATTTACCTACAGATTTGCTGCTCTATCTCCTTCTCACTATTTGGGGGTCTACAGTAAACACCCAGCAATGTAGCAGCGCCTTTCCTGTTCCTTAACGCTAACCGAATAGATTAAGGGGGAAAAATTGAGTTGCATCCCCTTTGGGGTGCTACTTTTAAATTAGCACCCCCGCAGCCAAAATTGAGTGGTAGCGCCCCAAGAGGGAAACGGGGCGCTACTGGAATCGCCCCGCCTCCCTCTTGGGGCGCTGCGAGGGAATATCGTGGCGCTATGTGCCGCAGTGCCATGGTATTGCAGGCCTTCCTCCCCTTCTTAAAGGGGAGGGGCCTTGCGCAGTGCGACCCGGGGCCCAACTGGGCCATCGGGGATCAGAGTGCCGGCAAAAGAGCCTGGCACTCAAGAGACGTGCCGGGCTCATGGAGCGCAGCCGGCACTCTGCGGGGGGGGGCAGGTCAAGAGGCCGGGGATGGCAGCGGAGGCAGGTGCTGGCAGGCGACCAGCAACAAAAATGGCCGCCCGGCACATCGCCTTTAAATAGCGCTGCCCCACATAGTGTCCAGTGGTAAGTCAGGGGGCGCTACCGAAGATCGCGGCCAGGGCGCTAGCGGGGTGCTGCGCACGGCGATGACGTCATTGTCGGTGGCGCAGCATCGCAGGGCGCTAACGGTTACTGCCGCCGCTAACCTCCCGCTGAATTTCGCAGGAGGCGTTGGTGGCGCTGCGCCCAGGCGCTAGTTGCTTTGCACCCCGTTAGCGCCAAGCAACCGAATTTTTCCCTTTGTCTTTGAAGCTTCCAGTATATTTTCCCTCTGTAGAACTGTAATATTATCCTTGATCAATACTGCACCCCACCTCCTGTCTTTTTCCCTTCCCTAACCATCCTGAATGCATTGTAGCCAGGAATGTTTAGTTTCCACTCCTACCCATATTTAAGCCAGGTCTCTATCATAGTCACTATATCATGACTCCACATGGCAACTTGCACCTGTAACACATCAACCTTATTTATAACAATCCTTGCATTAACACACATGCATTCCAACATCATGCTAGTCGGCTTTGCTTTTTTTGCTCCATTTACTCCCTGCTCTTACTACACTATTCTTTGTTCTATTACTGTTTGTCCCTCTTAGTTTTCTATACACCTTGCCTCTCCTCTCTCTTGCTATGTCCTGTTGCCTCTCCCCCTGCCAAATTAGTATAAACCCTCCCCCCACAGCGCTTTTTAACCTCCCCGTGAGGACATTGGTCCCAGCCCTGTTTAAGTGCAACCCGTCCGGCTTGCACAGGTCCCTCCTGCCCCAGAACTGATCCCAATGCTCCAAGAATCTGTCGCCCCCTGCACCCCTTCTCCAGCCACGCATTCACCCGCACTATTTTCCTGTTTCTGTGCTCACTAGCATGTGGCACTGGGAGTAATCCAGAGATTACCACCTTTGAGGTCCTGTTCTTTAAAGTTTTTTCCTAGCTCCTGAAACTCTGCCTGTAGGACCTCAATCCTTTTCCTACCTAAGTCATTGGTTCCAATATGGACCATGACTTCTGACTGTTCCCCTTCCCCTCGCGGAATATCCTGCACCTGTTCAGTGATATCCTTTACCTTGGCATCAGGGAGGCAGCACATCATTTGAGACTCATGTCTGTAGTTGCAGAAACGACTGTCTATCCCCCTGACTATCAAATCTCCTATAACAACTGCACTTCTCCACTTCCTTGTACGTCCCCCCGCCCCCCCGCCGCCCATGCAGTTGATTCTCCCATGGTGCTGCGGATTTGCTTCTGACTGCGTTTTCCTGAGGTGTTGCCATCCTCAGTGGCATGAATACCGGTTTGTGAGTGCCACATTCCATGGGGATTCCTGCACTGTCTGCCCGTTCCTCCTAGTCTGCATGCTGGTCACAAACTCCCTATCCTCCTGAACTCTCAGTAGTTGCAGGGTGACCACCTCATGAAACATGCTATCTACAAAACTATCAGCTTCCTGTATGCAATGTAGTGACACCAGCCATCCCTCAATCTCAGAAACTCTGAGCTTGAACAGTTGGTGGCACTTCCTACATATGTCGTTTTCCAGGACACATGAAGCGCTTGATTTTGCCAGGCCCGAGGAGGCAGGATTGGAGGCGTGTGAGGTGATAAAATTGCAAAAACTGGTGGGCTGGCCCGATCCCGCCTCCATCCCGCCTCTGAGCAATTTTCCCACATGCGAGATTTCTGACCCAGTCTCCATCCCGCCTCGAAGAGGTGGGATAGGCCCTTAAGGCCCTTAACAACCAGTTAAGTGCCTCTATAATCCCATTTTGATAGGCTTTTCTGATTTTAACAGTTTTCCCACATTCTGCACGCCTCCTCTGAAACACGCCAGTGAAACCTGACGGCAGCACAAGTGAATTGCTTACTAACAGCTTCAGCTCCACCATTAAAAAGGAGTTTTCACCAATCATCATTTGCAGGTGGCAGAACTTTGTTGTCTCCAATCTGGGGGAACTTTTAACAGGCCTACTCATTGTTGTGAAAGTTTGGAGCCTGACACCCATCTCCATTGTGACCTCCTGGGAAACCCCTCTCCCAACCTTGAATGAGCACTTCCTCAACTGAGGTATATACCAGAAGAATGGGAACCCTTTATTTCCTTTCCTCCTGGACATCAGATTCGGACGAAGACCAGCCGCGGCAGCAGCAGAACCTTGAACGACAGGAGCAACAGCAGGAGTTCCAAGCTGCTGCTCACCCACCTGAAGCTGCACAGTCCAGAAGGCACCAGCGCACGACCACATTGCTGCCCGGGATGCAAGGGACGCACTCATCTTGGCCAGATTTGCTTAGCCTGCACAATCAAACACTCTTGCCTCGGACATTCTTATCAGACCATCGACAATGACCAAGAACCTGCGGATTCCTATCACTCTGACCACCATACTGACAATTGCAAGCTGCCCCAAGCCCTCAATGTGGAAGTCCCATTTGCGAAATGACACATGCCACAACTGCAACAGTTTGCCATCAGAATTTTTTATGACAATAAGCAAGTGATGGCATTTTAAAAATAAACACATTACACCCAAGTGACTACCCTTGTGGCTATTTGTGCATTATCTTCCTCTTACGCGTGCTCCTACGTGGTGCTTCCCCTGTGGCTTCAGCAGATGTGGAGGCCCCTTGATCACTTTCTTGCTGCTCCTGTCTCGACACCTTTGGCCGGCATACTCTGGGGTTGCGAACCTGTGCAGGGTCTGAGACACCGATCTCAGTTGGGTGGGGACTCTGGTGGGGCTCTGACCGAGGGCTGTGCAGTGGCATGGTCGTGTGACCGCTTGGAGAGGAGCCCCCACTTCCTTGTTGTATGCCATCAACATCCCTCTCATGGGTCAGCCCCACTTCAGAGCTAGCAAGTGGCTTGACAGTACCTTGCTGCCATTCAGGGGGGTCATGAGGACCCATTTCTGTACTGGAAGTCCTACTCCCGAGGACTTGCCTGAAGGTCTGGTTTGTTTGCTCAATAGCTGGCCATTGCTCCTCAAGAGATGTCAGTCTATTCTGAACAATGACCATGTTTTCACGACCCTGGTGACTAAGCTCCTCCATGGCCGTAGCCATCCTTTCCACGGAGGTTGCCATCCTTTCCGTGGTGATGCGTTCATGCACCGACTCCTCCACAAAGGCTCTGCTCATGTTAGCGATGGACTCCTCCATTTGCTCCACACTCGCAGCGATCCTAGAGACAAAACCTGCCAGAGACTCCTGCACCTCTTCCTGGAATTCCAGCACCGCTCTTCTTCTGGATGGACCCAGAGGCAGAGGGTCGACATGCAGCTGAGCCGAGCTGGCAGAGTCTTGGGCCCTCCGATTAGGACTCTCCACTGCTGTCCCTGTCTCCACCATCTGCTGATGCTCACTTGTGAGCTGTGATACACCAGGTGGCAACACTGCACTTTCTCGCGAAGGTACCACCGAGGTGTGAGTATCTACGCTGGTGCTGGGTGCACTGAATTCTGCTGATGCTGCGCCCTCAGAGGTTGCAGCTTCCTCTGAGAAGTCTGGAGGCTCAGGCTGTTCCTCCTGGATAGTGGGGACGGGGGCTTTCGATGGTCTTGTGGGGGAGTAAAGGAATGATTCAGAGATTTTAGGCCAAGGTTACATGCACATTGAATATTGCAGATGATCAAAAGTCAATCTGTTAGAGCATCAGAATCATTATCAGTGACTCATGCAATGTCAATGAGAGAGATGAAAAACTATTCTGTCAGCTTGCTGTGATGCACCCGTCTGTCCGTCCCCCACTTGCGCATCGTCCTCCACTCCCACGATCTCCAGGGCTGCCTCCTCCCAGGGGGTGAGCTGGGCTATTGAGGGTGGCCCTCCTCCTGTCCTCGCTCTTTCCCTCTTATTGTGAGCTCTCTTTTCCTGCAAGTGGAGTTTGAGTGAGAATGAAGGAGTGAGTGCAGAGAATCCATATCATTGATGGTTAGAAGGAGACAAAGATGGAGTGAGGTGGCAAGACCAAGGGCCCTCCCTGTGTGTTGTAAGTTGTTTTCATAGCATCACAGCGATAGGGGGTGTGAGGGCTGCATAGTCGAATAGTTAGGTGAATGTGACCATAGAGAGAGAGGGAATGGGTAAGGGTGCAGTGATGTCAGTGTCAAGTGGGATGTGGAGGAAGAGGTTGTCAAAGCTGAGTGCTGGTGAGGAGAGGCAATGGGGATCAGATTGAGGGTGATGGGAAAGTCATACTCACTTTTCTAGTGCGCAGAAGGTCATGAGACCTCTTCCTGCACTGCAGCCAGATTCTGCGGCACATAGACAAAGAGTTGACCTTCTGGACCACTTGCATCCACACAGCTTTAGTCTGCTGGGGAGGTTTCTTCCTCCCTGAGGAAGGGAAGAGCACCTCCTTATTTCCTCTTGCTCCTTTCACCAGAGCTTGCAGGGCGGCGTCATCGAACCTTGGTGCAGACTTTGGCCTACTGCTGGACATATTGGCTGGAGAAATCTATCACAGCAAAGGGCATAAGGTTTGCAGTCTGCAGAAGAAGCAAGCCAGCAGCACTGATGAGGTCATCGGATGCGACTTTCAGGATGGAAAGACTAAGTGGGCCAGGGGTTCCCACACGCTGGAAATCAATTGCCCAATTAGGTGAAAATTGCATATTTTTCCCACATCAAACTGGAGTCGGGTGGCTAACACGAAAAGCGTCTGACACGCCCCCAGCCTGCCTCAATGACAAAATCGAGCCCGAAGTGTTCTGGAGTTCCCACATAGCACAGGATGTCCATGCGATGACCCCAGCAGTCCTGCTTATTTATTGCATGAATCATTAGTAAAATTAGATATCTGCTCATTCATTAGTTGGTAGAGTTAATTTATTATAACAAATTACTCAGTATTAAAGAATGCGAATAGATTTTAGTAAATATTCTTGTTTCTGAACAGCATCGTTGTGCACAGTGAAATGACATGGATTGAGGGGAAGGACCTGTAACTAATGTCTACATGACGTCTATCTGATATTCCGTACCAGTTGTACATAAATGGTTCTAAAAATAACTACTGCATTACCAAGCATTTTTGTTCATAATAAAGGGGAGGAAACACTCATGCCATTTTAACACAACCAACAATTGTCTTACAAGAACAATCAACTCGAATTCATATAGTTTTTCTCTGTCTTAAAAGAAAATCTTTACTTTTCTTGGAGGCATTTCCATATGACTACTGCTAGAACATGTGGAGAAGGGTCAGCGCCTGTCTCGAAGTTGATGCTCCTCACTGGATTCCACAGCGGCATAATTTCTACATCCACGTGTCCTCTGGGCAAGCTGAAAACATTCTGGATGTTGGAAAAGTAAAACTGAAAACAGTCTGAGCTCAAACTGCACTCCTTTGAGGAAGGACACAGGCCATTACATGCATGTTTATCTTCCCATGGATGGTCTTTGTTGGATTGCTTGGAAACATCCTTTACAAATTCCACATTGTTCAGGGTAGGCCCCTCCAAATACTTAGTCATTGCAAATACATCATCCAATCCCATAAGTGGGGCAATCAAGCACAATGTTAATTTACAAGACCTGGTGACTTCTTTACTGTTTTCATTAAGTTGCACGAGGAAGCTGATCAGATTCAAATGGATATGTTATAAGCAGCAAGATTTTGAATCGCCATTTCCCCATTGAGCTAAGTTCCCAAAAACAATGGGGGAGAAATTGGACACCTTAGCGCCTCTTGTTAGCGCCTCTGGGGGGCGCTAACAGGGCACTAAGCACTTACCGATCCGGTGGGGCGAGAAGATCAACTTCGCTATATTCGGTGGGAGGTTTGCAGTGGCGGTATGGCATTACGCCCCGATCTCCTTCGCCCAGAGATCGTGGCGTCATCACCGTGTGCATCACCCCTGTAGCACCCCGAACTTCGGTTCCGCCCCCTGCAGTATTGCCGGGCTATGACACCGACAGCTGCAGGAGGTGTTGATCGGGAGGCCGGGCGCTTTGGGGGCAAAAGTTAAAGGAGAGGTTGCCAAGGTAAGTCCCTAAATTTTTGAAATGGTTTTGGTCAATTGTTTTTTGCCTCTTTTGGGCCGCCGTCGGGACCAGCTAACTGGTCTCAATGCAGAGCCTGCAGCGATGGCCCTTCCCTTTAAGGGAGGGAAGGAACCTTGGAATGTGGCAGCACTGCACGGCCCATTGCCTGCGTCCTTTAGTGCTCCAGGAAGGAAGTGGAGCGCTAAACCCAATTTCATGAAAGCTGAGAATCATTAGCGGCTGGCGCTAAGTTTCCCAGCTTTCAAAGGTTACCGCCCCCAAATGGGACGATAACGAATTTTTCCCCCAATAAATTCTGAAGGTTACATTTTATCAGACACAAAGAAAGATTGAATCCTAGCTAATATTTTAAGAAAGGGTCTGACAACATTTGCTTTCAACTGATGGAGGATCTTAGATAGGCATGACATCACTTCAGGCATTCGGAGGCCATTGTCATTCACTTCGTTTTCCAATAATCATTGCACACCAGAGGTTTATGGAATATTTTCCACCAACTCCCATTGCACCATTACCCATATTCCTTACACAGAACAACAGGAGGTATGCAACAGATGCCTAAGCAAGCTGCTGACTAACATATCTGTGAGTCCCAAGTGTGAAGCACTGAATATTTTTTAAAGTTCTCCAAATATAAGGAGAATTCTTTTTACACAACAAGTTGTTTTGATCTGGAATGCACTGCCCGAAAGGGTGGTGGAAAAAGATTCAACAGTCATTTTCAAAAAGAAATTGGATATATACTTGAAAAAGAAAAAATTGCAGGTCTATGGGGAAAGAGCAGGGGAGTGGAACTAATTGGAGAGCTCTTTCAAAGTACCAGCACAAGCACCCTGGGCTGAATGGCCTCCTCATGTGTCTATAAGGCCCCCATAGTGACTCTCTTATGTTAAAGGATGGAGGCTGCTCGACAGTATCAATCAGATATGTATATTTGGTCATTGTGCTTGCCAGCAGAAGTAACACCCTGATGGTACTGCTTAGGATCCATCATTGATTTTGTTTTGTTTCCTTTATGAAGTTTACTACTTTATTCTGTGCCTGAATCAGCTTGGCTATTACTGTCTCAAGAGAGTAAATTCATACATCCCTGCATTTTAATGTCTAGGTCTGAACTGAACTTTCACTCTGCTTTGATTTACAATTGGGAATAAAATCCCCAGGAAAAAGATTTTAATGCAGGAATTGAGATAAACAAGCAGGGGCCCCAAGAGTTCCACAGCTTTGTCATGTTCTCGCTAATGAGCGAGTCTCCGTTCTTCAAATGTCAGCTCTCTGTTCAGCTTATACAGCAGAATGCATCGCAGCTGTTTGCATTTGACATGGTAGTCAGAGTCTGACATGACCGCATTCTGGGGCACTGTCCACGTGTCTGCTCTTGCAGACAAGAATTAGTGTGGACTGAACCATTGCTGCCCCCTGCCCCCTCCCTACCCCAAGTGCCATTCCAGGATACTTCTACCTGGGTTCTGTTGTTGCAACTGTTGTAATCAAAAGTGAATAACCATGGCTGTATATTAGAGATGGAAATTCCTGATTCTGTGCGAATTACCACTCACGGTATAAAGCCAAGTTCAATTACTGCAGCTTACAGTAGCAGGAACAATATGGTCCAGGTAAGCTCATGCCAGAGTGGCGTTGAGGGGAAGACAGAGGAGAGAAAGCTGAGGGAGGCGGAGAAGGAGAGGAACAGCTGGGAAAGGGGGTAAGCGATTGAGAGGGAGGTAGTGATTGGGAGGGGTGGGTGCAGGGAGAACGGTTGCCGGCAGCAGCCTGTGATTTTAATTTGGAGCGACAAGGAGCACTGCTGCACCTCCCGGGTCCACATTTTTAGAAACTTACCTTTTTGATGGTTTCGCTGGTTTGGCTGCATGTAGACCTGGTTTTCCGGAATGCATCCGCCTCAGCGCCGGCTGCATTCAGGGCAAACTAAATTGGTAAAGAGGGCATAAAACAGGCAATAGGCCCTTTGCATATGCAAATAAGGGGCCTATCACCCACTTCAGACACAGGCACTGGATGCTTCTTTTGATGCCTATATCAATATGGCGGGTGGCACACTTTCAGCTCAGAATGTGTGTGTATGCCACCTGCCATATTCATTGCTTTTGTGCCCATTTTATGTCAGTAAAACAGTTGCAGCATCATCTAATTTCTAGGCCAGTGTCTTTGTGAAGGGGGAGAGTGACTGTTGAGCTAGCTTTTGGCAACGTGATGGTCCAGTGTGCCTGTTGAAAAGCCAAATTTCAGTATTTTACTATCTTTTTAGATTATAATTTTGTCAATTGTGAAGCGTAAAAAAACCAAAATACACCATTTTGATGTAAAAACTCAAAATTGTCTGGTGGAACATGTCACTGGGCACCCCTAGAAATGTATCACAAAGTGCTATGGGGGGAAGGGAGGTGGTGGGGCTGGGGCTTGCTTTTGAAAGAGATGAGTATGATTTGTTTTCAATGGCCCTGACTAGAATGATCTTACCTTTAAGAAGCCCGGATTTGAATCACCCATTTGCTGTTGAGCAATTGAAAACAAATCTTTATTCGCCCAGTTGTGGAATGCTGCTACTGGAAGAAAGTTTTAAATATAAAGAAAAATAACTTCCACATGGCAATTAGAGAATAGTTTTGAATAAAATTGAACAAATATCACCTCTTACATTTTTTAAAATGCACTGCCGATGTTCATTGTACATTCCAAGATGCTGGAAAATGTGCCAGATACAATGTGAAAGAGAACTAAGCTGCTATTGTTATTCTAAATATCCTCTGACTATTTTCAGAATCTCTGTCTGCTCAGTTTTTTGATCCAGATTAAAACCTTCGTAACATAGAAAGAGAGACTTGCATTTTTATAGCGTCTTTCGCGACCACCGGGTGTCTCAAAGCGCTTTACAGCCAATGAAGTACTTTTGGAGTGTCGTCACTGCTGTAATGTGGGAAACGTGGCAGCCAATTTGCGCACAGCAAGCTCCCACAAACAGCAATGTGATAATGACCAGATAATCTGTTTTTTTTGTTATGTTGATTGAGGGATAAATATTGGCCAGGACACCAGGGAGAACGCCCCTGCTCTTCTTCGAAATAGTGCCATGGGATCTTTTACATCCACCTGAGAGAGCAGTCGGGGCCTCGGTTTAACGTCTCATCCGAAAGACGGCACCTCCGACTTAACTGAATAGATAGTAATATTTCCAAACTATCCATCATCATCTGCTGTGTTGCAAGCAATGGATCGGTGCACTGTGGCACCAACCCTCCAATCAGAGCCCCCAAATTATGAAACGTCATATTAAGCTCTTCCAAGTAAAATTTCAAATTTTTGAGGTACTGTCCATTGGTCCCTGTTGTTTATAATCCTTTGATGATGTTATTCATTCTTCAGCGTGTTGGAACACAGCCTGAATCTCCTCAGGAAACTGATCTTGAAATAAAATCTGCAGCAGACAATGGAGAGTGGTCCAAGTTTCTAAGTGTCTCTTGCACTTTTGCATCATCTATTTGTGTCATTTTGACCCTGCAAGGCAAAAATACTGTTCAAGCAGGTTTTAATTAATCCAAAGATGTCAACTTCATTTGAGTTAGACTCCAGTTGTACGAGATGCTAGCAGACATTCCTTGCTGACTGTTGAACAGGATTCAGCTTTAATAAGATGCTGCCTAAATGTCAACAGCTCCCTTTTTCTGGTGATGTTGAAACCAAGTTTCTAGCTACAGAAATTTATGGATCTCTCCATCAATGCCACAATCTTTACCAGGCTTAGGTTTAATGTAAAATCTTTGAATTTAACCTTTACCCCCAGTCCGTTTGCACTGGTTGGTCAACAACAACTGGGTCTCTATTTTGGGCAAAAACATGTGACACTGTTGCGCTTAAACTTTGCTCATCTTTCCTCATAGTTCAACCCTTCACACTTGGGGTCATTCTTTTTGCTCTTCTCTGCACCCTCCTTGAAGTCACTCTCCTTTGAAGTGAGAGGATCAGAATTGTAGACAGTGTACAACAAGGTCTCTGTAGGCCTACACTCCATTCTTCTGGCTAAGATCTCCACATTCTATTTCCTTTTCAATTGCTTCCCCACATTCTGTCAACATTGAAAGTACCGAGACTGCCACCAGTCCCCGGCCCCATTCCAAGTCTCCCTCTGCTAATTCTGCTTCCTTCATGAAAGAATGTTCCTCATTCTTTTTTCCAATTTAGTATTAAAGCTAATTTGTCATTTGTCTGCCGATTGCATTACAGATCTAAATTCTTCTGCAAAAGTTTAACACATCCAGTGCCCTTACTGTACTCCTTATTTTTGTGCTGTATAAAAATTTAACAAGCTTAGAATTGGTTTTTGCATCCATCGTATTTATATAGAAAAGAAATATCAGTGGTTCAAGCACTGATTGGCGCATTACCTCTACCAATCTGACAGCATGCCTCCAAGAAATACTTCCTTACTTTTCATGAATTTATTATCCAGTCTCACATTCTATCCTGGATCCCCATGAACTGTAGTCTTTGATGTGGAGCTTTGTCGAGGCCCTTCTGGAAGTCCCAATCTATATCATATGGACATCCGCTATCTATTTTATTTAACATGCCCTGAAAGAATTTCAGGACGTTTATCAAGCAGCATTGCCCCTTCCTAGGTCCATGATAACAATTACTTATCAATACCCTCCTCCAGCCTACTCCTTACTATAGTTTCAATTATTTATCTTGCAGAACCTTCCAGTACCCAAAGAATCTTTCATTACTGTAGCCAATGTCCTGATAATTTCCTTCCCAGTCTCTTTCAGTATCGTAGGATACATTCCATCTGGCCCATTAAGTCACCTGGACGGAATGGGATACATCCTCGAATGCTGAGGGAGGTAAGGGTGGAAATTGCAGAGGTACTGGCCGTAATCTTCCAATCCTCCTCAGATATGCGGGGGAGGCGGGGGGGGGTGAGGATGGAGGTGGGGAGGTGGTGCCAGAGGACTGGAGAATTGCAAATGTTACACCGTTGTTCAAAAAAGGGTGTAAGGATAAACCCAGCAATTACAGGCCAGTCAGTTTAACCTCAGTGGTGGGAAACTTTTAGAAATGATAATCTGGCACAAAATTAACAGTCACTTGGGCAAGTGTGGATTAATTAAGGAAATCCAGCATGAACTTGTTAAAGGCAAATCGTGTTTAACTAACTTGATTGAGTTTTTTGATGAAGTAACAGAGAGGGTTGATGAGGGCAATGTGGTTGATGTGGTGTACATGGACTTCCAAAAGACATTTGATAAAGTGCCACATAATAGGCTTGCCAGCAAAGTTGAAACTCACGGAATAAAAGGGACAGTGGCAGCATGGATACAAAATTGGCTAAGTGACAAGAAACTGAGAGTAGTGTTGAATGGTTGTTTTTCGGACTGGAGGAAGGTATACAGTGGTGTTACCCAGGGGTCGGTAGTAGGACCACTGCTTTTCTTTGTATATATTAATGACTTAGACTTGGGTGTACAGGGCCCAATTTCAAAATTTGCAGATGACACAAAACTTGGAAGTATAGTGAACAGTGAGGAGGATAGTGATAGACTTCAAGAGGATATAGACAGGCTGGTGGAATGGGCAGACATGTGCCAGATGAAATTTAACGCAGAAAAGTACGCAGTGATACATTTTGGTAGGAAGAACAAGGAGAGGCAATATAAAGTAAAGGGTACAATTCTAAAGGGGGTGCATGAACAGAGAGATCTGGGGGTATATGTACACAAATCGTTGAAGGTGGCAGGGCAGGTGAAAAAGCATATGGGATCCTGGGCTTCATAAATAGAGGCATAGAGTACAAAAGCAAGGAAGTTATGATCAACCTTTATAAAACACTGGTTCGGCCTTAATTGGTGTATTGTGGCAATTCTGGGTACTGCACTTTAGGAAGGATGTGAAGGCCTTAGAGAGGGTGCAGAAAAGATTTACAAGAATGGTTCCAGGGATGAGGGACTTCAGTTACGTGGATAAACTAGAGAAGCTGGGGTTGTTCTCCTTACAGCAGAGAAGGTTGAGAGGAGATTTGATAGAGGTGTTCAAAATCATGGGCGGTCTAGACAGCGTAGCTGGAGAGAAACTGTTCTCATTGGCGGAAGGCTCGAGAACCAGAGGACACAGATTTAAGATGATTGGCAGAAGAACCAAAGGCGACATCAGGAAAAACTTTTTTACGCAGCGAGTGTATTGATTTCTTTGTGGGTTCAATGACGACACATTCATGAAAGAGAATGAGTTTTAATCTAAAGTCTGTTCAACTCTTTATACAGCATTTACAGGAGACATCAAGCTAGTGATGCATCTTGAACGAAACTGAAACTAAACTAAACTGCCTTGCTTGTCTCGGTCACATGCCCTCTGCTGGTCAGGCACAAGCAATCAATACATGCAAACATGCTGATAAGGCATCATAATCAAACAAGCAAATACCATCTCTATTTGCTGATATCATTACATCTCCTTTTCTTAAAACAAAAGTATTTTACTTTTAACTAACAACATGTTTTCTTTGTATTAATCTGCATTTTAACTGTAACACTTAATGAACTTACATTATCATTATCATGATCAAGGTTTTTTAACCTTGCTTTGTGTGTTCACATGAAATATGTCAATACACTAGAACTTGAAGAAAGAATAAGATAACATTACTTCCTTCTATAACAATAGTCCTTAAATTTGCTCAATGAGTCTCTCAGGAGGCTTCACGTGTCTTGAGGATTTTCTGATTGATTGTCCTTGAATCTGAGTTGTTGCCTCAGATGATGTGTTCTCAGCTGTGTGATCAGGTTGTTCAACAGTATCAGTCTCTTGACCTGCTGTGGCTGGTCCCATGAGAAGATCTCGACGATTTCTTCTCAGAACAGCACCCTCATCTGTCTGAATGGTGTATGATCTTGGTTGAACTTCACTCAGGACAGTTCCCTTCTGAGTCCATGTGTTTGTTTTGTCTTTCAACCTTACTTGGTCACCAGTGTGGAGTTCAGGTAGGTTTTGTGTTCCTCTGTCATAGTAGTACTTTTGCTTTTCTTTCTGTTGTTCTTTGAACTTCCTCACTTTCTCCCCCTCTTTTGTTTTCAGGAGGTTCTCCGGGATGGGTAGGTTTGACCTTAGCCGACGTCCCATCAGGAGTTGGGCTGGTGACATACCACACTCGAGCGGCGTTGTGCGGTATACAAGCATGCTCTGGTAGAAGTCAGTTCCACTGTCTTTTGCCTTGTACATCAGTCTTTTCACTGTCTGGACCGATTTTTCCACTAGACCATTGGACTGTGGAAAGTGAGGACTTGACGTTGTGTGGACAAAGTCCCACTCTTTGGCAAAGTGTCGGAAACTTGCATTGTAAAACTGGGGTCCGTTGCCTGTGAAGACCTCGCTTGCCACGCCATGTCTGGAGAATATGGCTTTCATACATGTTATCACAGCATCTGCAGTGGTGGTGTACAGTCTACAAACCTCTGGATACAGGGAGTAATAGTCTGTGACTACAAGATAGTCCTTCCCTTGACATACGAATAGGTCAGCGCCTACCTTCTGGTAAGATCTGTCTGGCGCTGGGTGTGGCTTTCGTGGTTCTACCGGATTGCTTGCTCGATATTTCAGGCATATTGTGCAGTTTGACACCTCATTTGTCACATCTTGGTTGATTCGTGGCCAGTACATCACCTCTCGTGCTCTTTTCTTACACTTTTCGATTCCCAGATGTCCTCCATGGATCTTTTTTAACATCTCTTTTCTCAGACTCTTTGGGATAACTATTTTACTTCCTTTGTAGATGATGTCTTCGACCACTGATAGTTCCGCCCTGCAGTTCCAGTACTCTGCCATGTCAGGTGAGCAGTCTTGCTTCATGTTGGGCCATCCATCCAAGATGCTTTTTCTCAGTCGTCTCATTGTTTCATCTTTGTTTGTCTCAGTCTTTATGAGCTCCATTTTTGCATCTGCTATGGGCAGTGCACTTGTGATCATGTCCACGTAGGCGTTCACTTTTTCATCCATTGTGGTGTTTGCGGGCTCACTTGGGTCAACAGCTCTGGACAACGTGTCTGCTGTATACATCAGTTTACCCGGTGTGTACGCAACATTCAGTGTATAGCGTTGCAGCCTGATCATCATTCTTTATATTCTAAGCAGACAGCTATTTAGTGGCTTTTGGAACAATGCAATCAAGGGCTTATGGTCAGTCTCTACACTGATTGCTTGTCCTGCCACAAACTGGTGAAATCTTTCACAGGCGTATGTGATGCTGAGCAGCTCCTTTTCTATTTGAGCATATCGCGTCTCTGCGTCTGTCATTGAGTGCGATGCATATGCAATAGGTTGCCAGTAGTCATATTGTTGCAGAAGAACGGCACCGAGCCCACTCTGTGATGCATCTGATGATATCTTGATGGGTCTCGCTGGGTCATAAAACCTCAGAACTGGTTCCTCTGTGAGCAGTTTCTTTAGATCGCTCCATGACTTCTCATGCTCATGATTCCATTCCCATTCTATGTTCTTTTCAGTTAGTCTTCTCAGTGGCGCCATCTTTTCTGAGAGGTTGGATATGAATTTCCCCATGTAGTTGATCATTCCATTAAACCTCTGCACGTCCTTTTTGCATTGTGGCCTTGGCATATTCTCAATGGCGGACACCTTTCTGGGATCTGGTCTGATGCCCTCACTGCTAAGGATATCTCCCACGAATGTCAGTTATGTCACCCCGAGCTGGCATTTCTCTCTATTCAGCTTCAGGTTTGTTTTCCTTGTTGCTTCCAGCACTTTTTTCAGTCTCTCGTCATGCTCAGTTCTCGTGGTTCCCCATACTATGATGTCATCCATTGATGTATCAACTCCCTCCAGGTGCTCATAGATCATATGGATAGTTTTGTGATACACTTCAGGAGCTGAGGCAATGCCAAATGGTAACCTTAGGAATCTGTATCTGCCAAATGGACTGTTGAACGTGCACAGTCTTGAACTTGCTTCATCCAATTTCATCTGCCAAAATCCTGATGATGCATCTAACTTGCTGAAATACTTTGCATTTGCAAACTGTGCCATGATTTCCTCACGTGTAGGAAGCTTGACGTGCTCTCTCTTTATTGCTCTGTTTAGATCTCTTGGATCCAGGCAAATTCTGAGCTTTCCATTCTTTTTGTCCACTACGACGAGGGAACTCACCCACTCAGTTGGCTCATCTATCTTCCGAATCACATTCAGGCTTTCCATCCTGTCCAACTCTGCCTTCAGTTGCTTTTGAAGAGCAAACGGGACTTTTCTGCATGGATGTATGACCGGTGTCATACTTTTATCTACTCTGATCGTGTGTTCTCCTGGAATGCAGCCTAGACCCTTAAATAGGCCTTTGTACTCTTTCATGAGTTCATCATAGACTGTCTCTCCTTCGCTTTCCACAACGAGGACTCTCTTTACCAGGTTCAGTCTCTCACAGGCTTTTAAACCTAGTATGGCTTGCACATCCTTTGGCACCACGATTAATGCTAGCATGTGCTCTCTGTCCTTGTGTGTCACTTTGACAATGCATCTTCCTTTCACTGGTGTATCAGTACCTGAGTATCCTGTCACTTTCACTTTTATTCCATGAATCTTTGGTCTGGGTCTAATTTTCTTAAAATCAGTCTCTGATATCACGTTAACTTGTGCTCCAGTATCCAATTTAAATGGAATATGTATGTCATTCACTTTTAGTGTCAACATCCAGTCTCTTTCTTCTTTTTTGTTTTCAGACACAACATCTACATAGAACTCCTCTATGTCGCTTTCATCTACTGCATGGACCTTGCTTTGTTGCATTTGGTTCTTACAGCAACGAGCATAATGGTTGTTCTTGTTGCAACTATTGCATGTTTTACCATATGCTGGACACTTTCTTGGTGGATGCTGTGTACCACATCGACTACATGACTTTCGATTGTCCCTTTCATTTTCGTTCGCTGGCCACGCCTCTTTTTTCACATTGGCGCTCGTTTTGTTAAACGGTTTGTATCCGTTCTTTCTCACTGCATCCACGTTGCAGCTATTGTCACTGAACAGCTCCTTTGCCTGCAACTTCACAGTCTCTGTAGCCCTACACAGTGCTATGGCTTTTCCCAGGTCTAGATCTTGCTCTCTTAGCAGTCTTTCCCTTAGACCATTATCTGGAATACCACACACCAGTCTGTCTTTTATCAGCGAGTCTGTCAGTCCCCCAAATTCACACGATTTGCTTCTGTTTCTCAGTTCAGTCACATACTGATCAATAGTCTCACCCGTTTTCTGTACACATGTGAAAAATCTGTGCCTCTCAAACATCACGTTACGTTTAGGTATGCAGTAGGCCTCAAACTGTTCCATTATTTTATCTAACTTCATTTTGTCTCCATCAGCAGCGAATGTGAAGTTATTATACACCTCCAGCGCTTCATCACCCACGACATGTAAGAACACTGACGATTTCTTATTATCACTTTTCTCATCAGCTCCGATTGCCGTTAAATACAACTCTACACGTTGTTTGAATCTCCTCCAATTTTCAGCCACATTACCTGTCAACTGAAGCGTCGCCGGTGGGTGTAAACCTTCCATTTTTTCACTTCGTTAGCTATTCTCTAATGGTAAGCAACGATGTTCTCTTTTGACTTGCTAATTTGTGGAGAGCTGATTTAACTTCAGATTTTTTCTCTTCATCTCTTTCAATCACTTCTGACACCATGTATTGATTTCTTTGTGGGTTCAATGACGAGACATTTATGAAAGAAGATGTCTTTTAATCTAAGTCTGTTCAACTCTTTATACAGCATTTTCAGGAGACACGATGCTAGTGATGCATCTAGAACGAAACTGAAACCAAACTAAACTGCCTTGCTTGTCTCGGTCACATGCCCTCTGCTGGTCAGGCACAAGCAATCAATACATGCAAACATGCTGATAAGGCATCATAATCAAACAGGCAAATACCATCTCTATTTGCTGATATCATTACAGCGAGTGGTTAGGATCTGGAATGCACTGCCTGAAAGGGTGGTGGAGGCAGATTCAGTCGCGGCTTTCAAAAGGGAATTGGATACGTACCTGAAGGAGAATTTTTTGCAGGGCTACAGTGAAAGGGCGGGGGAGTGGGACTAGCTGAAGTGCTCCTGCCGAGAGCCGGCACAGGCTCGATGGGCTGAACGGCCTCCTTCTGTGCTGTAACTAATCTATGATTCTATAATTAATAATAGAGATAGTTAATCTATTCCAGTTTTGAGATCTATCTTCTCAGAACCCTTGCCAACCCAGAAATATAGGAAAAATTGACCAACACCTTCAATAAAAGCTGACAGCCCAAGAAAGCAGGCCACTCCGAAACCACCCTGAGTATAGACCATGTGATACATGAGTTCAACTTGAAGAGTAGTGGGACAAAGGCTTTCACAACATTAACCCAACATTCAATCCCTTTTATTGCAGAGGAAACATGTGAAATACACAAAGTGCAGCTTGCAGCAGTGGTGAATTTAAAATTTACTGAAGGTGGAATTGACTGCTGAAGACAAAAGATTTATTTTCTAGAGGAGTTTGGGAACATGGACTGCTAGAAAATATGGAATTGTTAACATTTTATTGGGTGTGTTTTTAACATTTTTGTGTCTACTGTCATTCTGCCTTCAAAGCTTGGAAGGTTTTAAGTATTTTAACCATCAGAATTGCAGCCCACGCGGGCCAAAAGGGGCATGGCTGGGATCTGGGTAGTCGCCCCTCCCCCATAGCAGGCAGGAGCCAGAGATGTGCGCACAATGGGATTGCACCCCCATTGTATTCAGTGCAAACAGTATGGGCAGGGTTTTTTGCTAGGTTGCACATTCGCCCAACATTGGCCAACCAAGTCAAAATATCGAGGAATTTGAAGGGCAAATTACATCCAGCGCAAATTGAGTTTCCCCAATCTTTTGCGCTTGTTTAAAAAAATTGCATGAGAGGCCGGCCCCGCCCACATAACTGGCCACGCCCCCGATCGAATTAATCAGCATGACAAGTTTCCGCTAATTGCACCCATTTGCGGGCCTTGGAGGAGGCTCTTAAAATTAAGCCTTTTTTTAGGCACAAGCACACTAATAGGTAGGTTTTAAAAGCTTTAAAAAAAAAATTTCACTTACGAAGTATCTGACTACTGTACCAGTAAATGGTTCTGTAGTTTTTTAAAGTCATTTTCAGTTATTTAAAATCGGGTTACTCAGGTGCTGGACGAGACACTGTGATTAAAAATGCATATTTTTTGTGATAAACCCATTTTCAGCTGTGATAATCAAACTACACCAGGTTACCACTCTTAAATATATCAAGGAATATTTTTTAATGCAAATTTTTTTTTTTTAATTACGTTCTAAAACGCTGCCCGAATGCGTTGGTTCATGTCAGATATTACGTCCAGCGAAATGCAAAAACGTGAGCAGAAACTTGAGAATAAAACACTTCTCAAAACGAGCACAATTTGCACCCGGGTCGTCGAATGCGCCCAATGCGGAAACTCTTGGCCAGTATTTACAGTGATAACAAACTTGACTATTCTCCACGAAATATCAAATGTAACAAAGATTCTCTTTGACTATTCCTCAACATAAACACTGTTGAAACACAATTGCATATCCAAGAACCTTAGAGAAAAATGAGTACTTAAAAATGATGGCAGGATTGTCGTATGAGGAGAGATTGGGTCGACTAGGCCTGTATTCACTAGAGTTTAGAAGAATTAGAGGGGATCTCATTGAAACGTATAAAATTCTGACAGGGCTAGACAGACTGGATGCAGGGAGGTTGTTTCCCCTAGCTGGGGGCCCTAGAACAAGGGGTCACAGTCTCAGGATACGGGGTAGGACATTTAGGACTGAGATGAGGAGAAAATTCTTCACTCAGAGGGTGGTGAACCTGTGGAATTCTTTACCACAGAAGGCTGTGGAGGCCAAGTCACTGAATATATTTAAGAAGGAGATAGATAGATTTCTAGACACAAAAGGCATCAAGGGGTACGGGGAGAGAGCGGGAATATGGTATTGAGATAGAGGATCAGCCATGATCATATTGAATGGCGGAACAGGCTCGAAGGGCCGAATGGCCTACTCCTCCTATTTTTCTATGTTTCTAAATGGGGGATGTTGGAGAGGATGGAGGGACATAGTGGGCTTCTTTGATCGGAGGGTGATGAAGGCAGAGGAATAGTGCCTGGTAAAAGGGAACACTTGGCGATGGCCATGAGCATTGGGCTAAGGAGATATAGGCCAGAAATCTCCGCAGAGCTGCTCTCGCTCCGCTACCATAACTTCACCGGAAGTGCAGTGGAAACCCTGTTTGCATATTTAAACAAAATTTCCGCCACACTTGCAGTGAAGTCATGGCAGCGAAGCGGCAACAATTCTATAGAAATTCCTGGCCATAGGTGGCTGTTCTGGAGTCTATTGATGTGGTGTATTTGGACTCTTAGAAGGCTTTCGATAAGGCCCCGCATAAGAGATTAGCGTGCAAAGTTAAAGCACGTGGGATTGGGGTAAGGTACTGACTTGGATAGAGAACTGGTTGGCAGACAGGAAGCAAAGCATTGGAATAAACGGTTTTCTCTCCGAGTGGCAGGCAGTGACTAGTGGGGTACCGCAGGGATCGGTGCTTGGACCCCAGCTATTCACGTTGGGCCAGAAATTCCAGGCCAGAAGCGTGAGTACGGTCGGCTTACTCACGCTTCTGGCCGTTGGAAATGCCGGCGTTCAGCATGAACAGCGCATGCGGGGAACGCCGGCATTTCCAGACCTCGAGCGCGTGCGACTGCACAGGCAGCGCTTGCGCAGTGAACTTCGTGGATTTCATTCATGAAATCCGTGAGGGTAAGTCCGTAGAAGTTACACGTGAAAAAAGCAAGTGTAAAGTTGTTCATTGGCTGCGGAGGAAGATATATTTTATCGTGGAGCTTTTGAAATGCAATATTTTTGTTTGGGAAAGGGAGGGAAGTTATTTTAAGAAATTTTAAGTAAGTTTTAAAGTTTAAATTTTTTTTTTTAAAGGGTTTTCAGAACGGTAGGTAGAAGGAGCAATTGTGGCTGTGTGAATGGAATGTGAGAATGAGTTATGTATGTATGTCCACATATATTCCTTTACGTATATGTATGTATGTTTTATATTCCTTTACTAATGTGTATGAATGTATGTTTTTAATTATGATTTTCCAATAAGTTACTTTCTCTGAAAGTCATAATTAAATAATACATTCATACACATAAATAAAGGAATATATACATAACACGCAAAGGAATATATACAGACATATATACTTTCAGAAGCTCCACGATAAGAAATATCTTCCTCCGCAGCCTGTGGAGCAACTGTACCCATGCTTTTTTCATGTGTAAGTTGTAATGACTGGACCTCACTGAAAGCATTAATGAAAGCGGCGAATTATACTGCGCACGCGCTGCCTGTGCAGTCGCACGCGTTCTGCCTCTGAACCCCTTCGTTCAGAGGACAGGAAATGCCGGTTTTCCCCACATGCACTGTGAATGCTGAAAACCAGCATTTCATCCGGCCAGATGCGTAAGTACCCCGACCGTACTAGCGCATTTGGAAGGGAATTACTGGGCCAACATTTTACATGTCAATAAAATAAAAAATTTAACAATTGCACGACTTGCCCCCTCGCATCTGCGACTGAGGGCCCAAGGAGGTGCATTGCGCAAGAGGTCATCATCGTACGTATCCTCACACTGTTCCCTTTGGGGAACTGTATGAAGTGGTGGAAGGATTTATGGCCGTGATTAACGCTCATTCCGTGACCGTAACCATCTTTGAACCAGCCATTAGGGTGGTTAGTCCTATGGCGGGAGGGTTTTACGGGCTCCCACAACCCATCTGAGGGGGGGGGGGGCCACCAACACCCACGGACGCAAGTATCCCGCTGGATGTCCACCCAGAATTTAAAGTTGGAGCTCCGACTCCACTTGCCGGGACTGTCTGGAGTGGGGTTCAAAACCCTACCCCTTCTGGCCCAGCGGCGGGGATGCTTACTGCTATGCAAAAGGCCCACTCCGCACAAAAGGTGACACCCATACGTTTCCTGCGCCTTTTCCCTCCCCGTGACTGGAGCCCTATGCTGCCATTTCACATTGCTAATTGGATTGGGCCTTTGTCATAGCGGTAGGATCCCCGCCGCTGGGCAAGATCAGGGTAGGGTTTCGAACCCCGCTCCAGACAGTCCCGGCAAGTGGAGTCGGAGCTCCGGCTCTAAATTCTGGGTTGACATCCAGTGGGATATTTGCGTCCGTGGGTGTGGGTGGCCCCCCCTCCTTGTATAGCTTGTGGGAGCCCGTAAAACCCTCCCGCCATAGGACTAACCGCCCTAATGGCTGGTTCAAAGATGGTTACGGTCACGGAATGAGCGTTAATCATGGCCATAAATCCTTCCACCACTTCATACAGTTCCCCAAAGGGAACAGTGTGAAGACACGTATGACGACGACATTGCTAAATAAATAAATGGAATTAAAAAAATTCTTTTAGGGCTTTTAAAAGTCTTTAAATTGCTTTAATTCTCTTTAAAACTACTTCAGATTACTCAAAATAATGTAAACATTTTAAAAAGTTTATAAAAGTTACCAAAATCTTCAAAAAACTTCCAAAAACCTATTTAAACTGCTGCTTTGCATGTAAAAATCCTTAGCAGCTTGACAGAAACATTGGGGGCGTGTCCAGTGAAACTGAGACCTCAAGGGGCGTGTCTCACTTACACTGCACGCTCCTGGCTTCGCGCTGGCTGCACTCCTGGGCGGCGTGACGTCATACGCTGCCCGGGAATGTGCTTTCTATTTCTGCAAGTTCAGGCGTCCCAGAAGCTGATCGGCACGAGCGCGGGGTAAGTGCAAATACGGGGCTTGCACGCGCTGCAAGCCCCGTTCTGGAATTTCTGGGCCAATATATATTAATGATCTAGACGAGGGAACTAAATGTAATATCTCCAAGTTTGCAGATGACACGAAGCTGGGTGGGCGTGTGTGCTGTGAGGAGGATGCTGAGAAGCTCCAGTATGATTTGGACAGGTTGGGTGATTGGGCAGATGCATGGCAGATGCAGTATAATGTGGATAAATGTGAGGTTATCCACTTTGGTGGCAAAAACAGGAAGGCAGATTATTATCTGAACGACAATAAATTGGGAGAAGGGGAAGTGCAACGAGACCTGGGTGTCCTTGTGCACCAGTCACTGAAGGTAAGCATGCATGTGCGAGAGGATTCGAGTCCAGAAGCAAGGATGTCTTGCTGCAGTTGTACAGGGCCTTGGTGAGGCCACACCTTAAGTATTGTGTGCAGTTTTGGTTGCCTTATCTGAGGAAGGATGTTCTTGCCATGGAGGGAGTGCAGCGAAGATTCACCAGACTGATACCTGGGATGGTAGGAATGACATATGAAGAGAGATTGGGTCGATTGGGCTTGTATTCGCTAGAGTTTAGAAGAATGAGGGGATCTCATTGAAACTTATAAAATTCTAACAGGACTAGACAGACTAGATGCAGGAAGGATGTTCCCGATTGCGGGGAATCCAGAACCAGGGGTCACAGTCTAAGGATAAGGGGTAAGCCATTTAGGACTGAGATGAGGAGGAATTTCTTCACCCAGAGAGTGGTGAACCTATAAAATTCTCTACCACAGAAGGCAGTTGAGGCCAATTCATTAAATATATTCAAGAAGGAGTTAGATATATTTCTTAAGGCTAAAGTGATCAAGTGATATTGGGAGAAAGCAGGGACAGGGTACTGAATTTGGATGATCATCCATGATCTCATTAAATGGCGGAACAGGCTCGAGGGGCCGAATGGCCTACTCCTGCTCCTATCTTCTATGTTTCTATATTTAGACAGTGCATCTGATGGAGGAGATAAATCTGATGGGTGTCGAGGGAGAATTAGGGGAGAAGCTCCACATTATTCCAGGTGGATCAGGACCTGAAGTATGATCCCTGCAACATCATGACAGTGTTTTCTCACTGCTAGAATCTGGCAAATTAATTGGAACAATACGACTGGTATGATTTAACAATAATCAACACTGGCAGTGAAAGCTGCAGGCTTCACAGATTTAATATTTGTAATACTGCTAATCAACCACATTACAAAATTTGCTTAAGGTGCAAATAATTTTGATTGTTGCCTCTGCAAGATCTCTTATTCTCAGATATTTACTTTATAATGTTTTTTCTTTGCTTTACTTTCCACAGTGGATTCACAGTATTTGATCAAGAAGCAAGTACTTTTTTTTACTTCAGGCTTTCCATAATCTTCCTTTTTTTCCTCAGTTACTCACATGATTATAGAATATATTGGCCACAAAAATTGGTGGGGTTTCTGCTGTTAACTCCAGCGGAGCCCACCGCCAAAAGGCAGACACCCAGTTGTGTCACAGAGGGTCGGGAAACATAGGCATCATTTTTTTATGAAGCCAGGAGGGGCATTAACGCTATTTTAATTGGGGATGAAAATTGGCTCCTATATATATTTGAAAAGGGATTATAAACTATTTCCTTTAACGAATCTTCCTTTATATTTTGGATTATATTCATACATTGTATATATGCATACATGTATGTATGAATGCTGGCCGGTCAACATACTAGCATCATCTTGTATGAACATATTGGCCTAGAAATTCACTATGGCCCCGCCAGCTGGCTAGCGCCCAAAAGTTAGCGCTGGGCGCGGAGCCAGTTGCGACCGTCAGATATTCAGGTTTTGCGCCCCAAGTCGGAACTGGGCGCTATTCCAGGGTGTGCCCGCCCCCGCTTGGGGCGCTGAAACTGAATTTCAGCGCTCTAGGCACTGCTGCGCCACCCGCTGCGGAGCGGCAGGCTGCGGTACTGCAGGCCTCCTCCTTCTCTTAAGGGGGAGGTGCCTGCCACGGGGAGATCGCCGCTGGATAGTGCCGGCAAATGAGCCCGGCACCATGGAGAAGTGCCGGGTTTGCGGAAAGCAGCCGGCAATGCCGCGGGGGGGGGGGGGGTGGAGGAGGCCGGGGAAGGAGGTGCGGGCAGGCGGCCGCCAAAAAAGCGGCCGGCCGCACCTCCACCTTAAAGCGCCCCACTAAGGCTACAGTACGGCCCCGTTTTCTGGCCGCTGTTTGCGGCCGCTGCGGAAGAGGCGGCCGCAACTAAATATGGGGATCGGGCCGGTATCGGGGCGGAACCGGGGCACTGCGCACACCGATGATGTCATCGGTGCCGGCGCAGCGCTAACGGCTACCGCCGCCATTACAGCTGCGCTGAATATCAGCGCAACCTCCTGTATTGGCGCAGAAGCCCTCTTTAGGCGGTAACTGGCCGCAAAGCTGCCGGCGCCTTAATGAATTTCTAGGCCATTCTCTTTAGAAGAAATCATTCTTACCTAAATCAGCCATTCTTTTCTATGAGTAAACTAGCCCAATGTGCAGGAATGCACCCAAGATTTTAGGTGGACCCTCACAGTTCCACAGTTTCTTTTAATTAAATTTAATATTCTGTCATTGTATGTTTCTGGTAATTGTAACCTCATCTTCATGCTTGATGAAGAAATAATTTGTGCTATGTCTGTCTGGGACCATATGAACCATGTGGCAGTCCAGAAGAAAAATTGTTCCATTTCCTCATAGCCATCTCTCACAGTTCACCATTTCCTAAAAAGAAATGTGCAAATCGTTTTGTGGTAGTTGTAAATACTGACTTGTTTTACATGTTTCAATGTTTGGTCAGTCAGTGTCTTTGCTATGAGATACATTTTAATGCAGTAAAATCTGCATTTTAAAGTTTCAATAGGTGTGCTGTGTGGTTTACAACCTGATGGCCCTCAAGGTGTTGCCTTTGTAAACTCTGTAACAAGATCAAAGTTAGACAGGCTGCAGCATGAGTTTCAAAGCAAGTCAGGTCAGTTAAGACAAGCTGGTCTAAGAGGCACTGACATGAGCTCCCAGACATTTACACATGCATACTAAACCAGCCTGTTCATTTACAGGACTCGGTCCTCATTTCAAACAGGATCTCTATCTAATCATATAATTAAGAGTCTTGCTTCTACCACACAAGGATTCCAGTGGTTCAAGGAGAACCAGCAGCAACGTTTCAGGGTAACTGGAGATTGGCAAAAAAATACAGCCTTGCCAGTGTATTCCATATCCCAAGAACAAATAATAAAAAAAATGCCTTCTTTGTGCCCAGGGAGTGAACTAAGGTCAGGGTGTTGGTGCTTTTGCAGTGGGGCACTGAATTGAATTGACATCCTATATTGTCTCCTGTGCAGCAGCCCCAACAAACCCCATTTGGTCAGTGATGACTGGACGAGGTCAAGTCTTTTGGCTATGATTTTGGCGGTGTTGAGAAATAAAAATTCATAACAAGAGTGAGATCTTTTGTTCTCCGCTGTTTGCATTTTTCACCTGGGGTGGGGTATTTCTTTGGATGGCGTACTGTTGGCTAGAGGTGCTGATCAATCATAGAATCATAGAAATTTACAGCACAGAAGGAGGCCATTTGGCCCATCGTGTCTGTGCCGGCCGAAAAAGAGCTATCCAGCCTAATCCCACTTTCCAACTCTTTGGAGAAATAGATCCTTCCTATCCACTCTATCTAGGCCCCTCATAATTTTATACATCTCAATTAACATAGAAACATAGCAAAATAGGAGCAGGAGTAGGCCATTCAGCCCTTTGAGCCTGCTCTGCCATTCAATGTTCCCGCTCCCTCCCCATACCCCTTGACGCCTTTTGCGTCTAGAAATCTATCTTTCTCCTTCTTAAATATATTCATTGACTTGGCCTCCACAGCTTTCTGTGGTCCAGAATTCCATAGGTTCACCACCCTCTGAGTGAAGAAATTTCTCCTCATCTCAGTCCTAAATGTCATACCCCGTATCCTGAGACTGTGACTCCTCGTTCTAGAGCCCCCAGCCAGGGGAAACACCCTCCCTGCATCCAGTCTGTCTAGCCCTGTCAGAATTCTATACATTTCAATGAGATCCCCTCATTCTTCTAAACTCTAGTGAATACAGGCCCAATCGATCCTCATACGACAGTCCTGCCATCCCAGGAATCAGGCTGGTGAACCTTCGCTGCACTCCCTCTATGGCAAATATATCCTTTCTTAGGTAAGGAGACCAAAACTGCACACAGTACTCCAGGTGTGGTCTCACCAAGGCCCTGTACAACTGTAGTAAGACATCCTTGCTCCTGTACTCAAATCTTCTTGCAATGAAGGCCAACATACCATTTACCTTCCTAACTGCTTGCTGCACCTGCATGTTTGCTTTCAGTGACTGGTGTACAAGGACACCCAGGTCCCTTTGTACATCAACATTTCCCAATCTATCACCATTTAAATAATACTCTTCCTTTCTGTTTTTCCTACTGAAGTGGATAACTTCACATTTATCCACATTATGCTGCATCTGTCATGTATTTGCCCACTCACTCAACTTGTCTAAATCACCTTGAAGCCTCTTTGCATCCTCTTCACAACTTACAATCCCATCTAGTTTTGTGTCGTCAGCAAAAACTTGAAAATATTACATTTGGTTCCCTCAACCAAATCATTGATATATATTGTGAATAGCTGGGGCCCAAGCACTGATCCCTGCGGTACCCCACTAGTTACCACCTGCCACCCTGAAAAAGACCCATTTATTCCTACTCTCTGTTTCCTGTCTCTTAACCAATTTTCAATCCATGCCAGTATATTAATCCCAATCCCATGTGCTTTAATTTTGCACACTAACCTCTTATGTGGGACTTTATCAAAGGCCTTCTGAAAATCCAAATACACCACATCCACTGGTTCTCCCTTATCTATTCTACCAATTACATCCTCAAAAAACTCCAGTAGGTTTGTCAAACATGATTTCCCTTTCATAAATCCATGTTGACTTTGTCTAATCCCGTTGATATTTTCTAAGTGTCCTGTTATCACATCCTTTATAATAGACTCCAGCATTTTCCCTACCACTGATGTTAGGCTAACTGGTCTGTAGTTCCCTGTTTTCTCTCTCCCTCCTTTTTTAAATAGTGGGGTTGCATTTGCCACCCTCCAATTTGCAGGAACTGTTCCATAATCTATAGAATTTTGGAAGATGACAACAAATGCATCCTTCTCTTAGGCAGTCCCTCGGAACCGAGGATGACTTGCTTTCACATTAAAAATGAGTTTGCAGGTGACTGATGAGTCCAATGCGGGACATACATTCTCTGTCACAGGTGGGGCAGACAGTGGTTGAAGGGGCGGGTGGGTCGGGTGCTTGGGTTGACGTGCGCTCCTTGTGCTCCCTGCGCTTGGCTTCCGCTTGCTCCCGGCAAAGAGACTCGAGGTGCTTGGCGCCTTCCCGGATGCTTCTCCTCCACTTTGTGCAGTCTTGGGCCAGGGATTCCCAGGTGTCGATGGGGATGTTACACTTTTTCAAGGGGGCTTTGAGGGTGTCCTTGAAGCATTTCCTCTGCCCACCTGGGGCTCTCTTGCCGTGCCGGAGCTCCGAGTAGAGCGTTTGTTTTGGGAATCTCGTATCGGGCATGCAGACAATGTGACCCGTCCATCGGAGCTGATTGAATGTGGTCAAAGCTTCGATGCTGGGGATGTTGGCCTGAGCAAGAACACTGACGTTGGTGCGCCTATCCTGCCAATGGATTTGCAGGATCTTGCGGAGGCAGCGTTGGTGGTACCTCTCCAGTGCTTTGAGGTGCCTGCTGTACATGGCCCATGTCTCTGAGGCATTTCTTTTGATAGCCATGGTTGGGCCGCTTTTCTGTTTGTGTTTTTGCGCCAGAAAGGAATGTATAACTGTTGCAATTCATGCATTAGTTCCTTAAATGTTAGCCATTGCCTATCCACCGGCATGCCTTTTAATGAAACTCCCCAATCTATCATAGCCATCTTCCTCCTCATACCTTCATAGTTTCCTTTGTTTAGATTTAGGACCCTAATTAAGTCTAAACTCAGCCTCCTCTGTTCCCCAGCCTATCCAATCTTTCCTCATAGCTAAAATTCTCCAGTAAAGGCAGCATCCTCATAAACCTCCTTTGTAACCTCTCCCATGCAAACACAGCTTTCCTGTAATGTGGTGACCAGAACTGTACTAGTTGTGGCCTAACTAGTGTTATTTACAGTTCAAGCATAATCTCCCTGCTCTTATATTTTATGCCTCGGCTAATAAAGGAAAGTATCCTGTTTGCCTTCTTAACCACCTTATCTACCTGTCCCGCTACCTTCAGGAATCTATGGACATACACTCCAATGTTCCTCTATACTTCTCAGTATCCTACCATTTATTGTGTATTCCCTTGCCTTGTTAGCCCTCCTCAAATGCATGATGTGGGAGTTTCTTTGCTGAGAAGATTGTGGTGGGAGTCAGATGAATTTCCCCACAGTCCTCTGTGGTGTGTTGCTTTATTCCTCTTCGGGATTGTCATTGCCAAATGGTTGGTGATTGGGAAGGTTGGGATTCCACACATGGCAAAACTAACTTGTTCCTACCTTACAGGAAGTTATCAGCCACCTTAATGGTGTTAGTGGGTGGTAAGCCCCCTGTGAAAATTTGAACCCTGGCAGGATAGGTTAGCCTATACCTGTTGCAGTGCATAAGTTTGATATTGTTAAAGGCCTAACATTTCTGTAGGAATTTGGGGCTTGAGCCTATGAAAAAGAGATGCAACAGCCTTGGAAGCCTAGTTTATTTTTTGCCCTGCACCAAAACATTGTCATCTCAGCCTGGAACATAACAATTCATAATACAAAACCCCAAGAGATCCATAGACTTGAAAGCAAAAATTTTATAGAAAAATGACTTCCTTCCTAAATCCAATGTCAGGCTTATGTTTATATGTTCTATGTTTCTATGTTTCCACCCGAATCTCCAGGTATGGGAATGATCAGAAGGTTTCCTCAATGGTCTTTTCTCTCCAAGTCTTCAGGAAAATCCTGATATTATTACAGCATCATTGGTTATTGAGGGTTGGCATTGCTTTTATCTTTTCAATACATTTGAAGCTGTGGATCTCTGCTCCTTTAGTCACTGTCATGCCTCAAAATTTGCACTATTTAATTTCAGGAGCCCTATTGTATTGCCTGGATGATGTTCTGAAAGTTTGTGTGGTTTTCTGACTTCTGTCCTTAGGATTGGGTGATCTTCTGAGGGTACTGGGTTTTGGTTGCTTTCTATACTGAGGAACTGTGATGTAATGGTTCTATCACTATCTCAGGATTTGTTGTATGTCCTGATTTTCAATGAGGTGTTGTGGTGTTGGTGTTGATGTGAGTGTCAGGCAATCAAGGTTGCAATGGAGGGGTGCTACAGTCTAGGGGCTGGATTTTCATTCAGAAGTCGGGAAGGAGGCGGGACTACAACTTTCAGGTTGTAGTCCTGCCTCCATCGAGATGCGGCCAATCCACGCAATTTTCACTTGATTGACCTTGTTGAGCCCGCCCAGCGGATTCAGCAGGCCAATTAAGAGCCACCCGGCAACAGGTGACGTCACAGACTGAAATTTCATCTGTCAAGACGTGTTGACAGATGAAATATCAGTGTTTCACAGCTGTTCGAAGCTGTCAAACACTGACAGTCTTACTTCTAACCTGAGTCCTTCTATGCAGACTCAGTTAGAAATCTCGCCGGCACTGAAAGCTGCAGGCTGTCACTTTTGACAGATCGCAGCCATTCTGCTTCCTGTGCCGGCTGAATGATGTACTCCCGAAGCCGAGAGGAAGGAAGGCTGTAAAGGTAAGTACAGGTAATTTAAACTTCTTTACACACTTTAGACACACCAAACACACTTACCTTTGCACTCATGCACCCATCACTCACCTGAACACCGACATCTTGACCCCTCCAAGTCCTTCAACCCGACGGCCCGACAACTCTAACCTGGCGTGGTTTGGAGCCGTCGGGAATCCCACACGACACCCTTCAAAATAGGGATTAGGCTAAAAACTGCCTGTTAACTACCTGTTAACAGGCAGTTAACTGGCACTAATCCCTTCCCGCCTCGGGTCGGTGGGTCCCAGTGCGGGGCGGGTACCCGCCTCCTTTGAAACTTACATGGAGGCGGGTTTTGGGCAGGATGGTGTCGGGACCCCCGAATTCGGGATTTTAGCCCCCCGCACGCCTAAAAGCCCGCCTCACGGCACCACTGAAAATCAACCCCTAGGTCTCTGGTGTGGAGTATGGAATGGAGGTGCACTTTTGGACTCTGACTGAGAAGTCTTGCGCTGGGATCTCTTTAGGGGAGATTTTAACTTGAGCCGCATCACGGGCAGATGGCAGGCAGAGTGCGCCCACCGCCCATCTGTTATTACAGCCATGAGGACCGAGCAGTTTTGAGGCCTGGACCTCATTTCGATGCAGGCAGCGAACTGCAGGCACCTAGTGGTCACCCCACTGCAGCTGACTGTTGTGGGAGGGCAGGAAACCAGCCTGATCCAACGCTGAGCCAACTGACAGTCAGAACCTGGGGAAGGAAGCAATCCTGCAGGAGGCCTTGCCTGGGCCAGAAGGCGTAGCCTTTCTGTGGGACCATAAGGAGCACGTCTGACATACTGGCCCCAGCAAAAAAAAAATTAAAAGCTTCCTAGGCCCTTTAAGGACAACTGGCTAAGCCGCTAAATGCCACAGATGTTCCACCCATTTGTACTGAAAATTGCAATCAAGTGTCTTGTGTATGTCATAGGCCCCTGATTTGCATATTACAAGAGGCCTCACACCTGAAACAGGCGAGCGCTCCGGCCAACCATCTCAGGACCCTACCCAATATAGCAGCATATATTGAGAGTAAGTGCCCCAGCACCATTTCAGGCCATGACTGCACTGTTTGAGCCAGGACAAGTTAAAATTATCCCTTTTATGTTCACTTGGGACTCTGTCCTCTCAGCAGTCACCTCCTGTTCTGGGTCTGAGGGGGAGTATGGGGAATGGTTGGCAGGCAGAGCTACTGCTTCAATTACCAGTCACCCTGAGAGTTTTGCCAGTATGTTAAGTGCCAAGTTTAAAGGGCTATATGCTGGACAGTCAGATGTACAGGAAACTTTGTGATATCCGGCACCGACGGGACCGAGCTGTTGCCGTCCCATCAAAACTGCCGGACAAACCAGCGCTAATGTTAAAACATACGGAAGCTTTTGAGCTCCGTATCTAGCAACAAACCCTGTTGCTTAGCAACAGCTTCTAAACAGTCGGCCATAGCTTGCAAGCGTCTCTGTAGCTAAGCAATAGCTTTAGCTAGACCTTGCAGAGCCTGACTGGTGGAAAAAAAAGCAACGAAAAGAAAAAAAACTTACTGAACCGATTCCTGAATTTTGCCGGTGGCTCGAGCATTCCAGACAGTTAACCTCCGGATAAACCAAAGTTTCCTGTACCAGCGCTCACCAGTCTTGTCAGCTTGCATGAAGTGGGTGAATACAACTGCAAAAGGGATTATGCACTTGCCCCTTTTCCTTATGCAGGACTATATGTGGAGGCTGCAAACATGGGCTAGATGCTGGTGGCTGCAGTCCTCATGAATTGTGACTTTGAAGCACTTTGGGCCATCCTAAGGTCGTGAAAGGCCCTGTACAGATACAAGAAATTCTCTGTGGATCTTGAAAATTAAACTGGGCCCCGGAAGAGGAGGTGAATGGGGTGAAGGGGTGCAGAATTTCCTGAGAGGTGTTTCATGATTTTCAATGGACATCTAATTGCTTTCTAACCATTTTCCTTGGAGTTGTGGTACAGGGGTGAGGCGGGAGGTCAAGGGGGGCGGTGGCGGGGGCAGGGGGCTGGAGGAGGCCTGATCTTCTAAATTTTGCTGGCTTTATGGGCTATGCAGGGGTGATTTCTGGCAGAAAATGGCATCAGGGTCTAGAGCATAGCTACCTGAATCATGGTGCCATTGGAAGTCTAATCTTCATTGACAATCTTAGTCCAGAAACATCATACAAAAGCAAAATACTGCAGATACATCATGTTAATTTAGGAACTGAAACCCTTTACAATATGCATCTACAATAATCTAACCAGTATTCTTTATTCACAAGACAAAACTGGCTCACTGCTACATCCAATTCTGTCTCTGTCTCAAACATTTTTAAAAGCTGCATTTAATATCTTATTTATTATATATAACTTTGGGGACAGACACTCAATAAACATGTCTCTCTGTTGGCTCGTTTCAAAACTTTTATGCCTTTAGTTCTTGCACAACCAACAGTGGGTGAAAGCAACATCTGATTGCCTCTGACAGTCTCGAGTCCTGTCCTTCAACCAATCCCGTGCTAATCACCTTCAGTCTTGCTTGTCAACCAATCTGTTTAGTTCTGATTGGCTCCAGTCCTGACCTCTGACTGATGCAATGTGTTCTGACTTGCTCGGGCCCTGCCTTCCAAATGATCTGATTGGTTGATACTGACAGCCTACAATCCCAGTGGGAAAAGCTGATCTTTAAAAGCATACTATGAGTTGTGTTTAAATGTAGGATGTGACCAACTTTTTCCAACACCTCTTACCTCAGGTAAATGGCTTGATGACAGTTCTCATTAGCAGACCATGTTTCTTACAAAGTGATGCCTGCACTTTTTACACTCTGCTATCTTGAGATAACGCAGCGCAGTCCTAACAATTAACCCCAATAATAGTAAATTGCTCACAGGAGAAAACATAGGATGCTCACTATGTCTCTTGTCAATTTAGAAGGCAGAATATTTACACTGCTACAGCACTTTTGTACAGACTAAACCACAATCCAGATTTATTTTAAAAATAAACGCAAAACATAGGCAAAATACTACACAGCACAACAATAAATTTAGAATACATATATCAGTGTTAATTATTTAACAGAGTCCACAGTTTGCCCAGCTGCCTCGAGCAAACTGTTAGCCATTCTGCTGGGAAATACATAAGGCCTGTTTACGTGTCTACATCTCCAGTGGTAAGGGGACAATTAATGGAGACTGATGAATGCTAGGAGATTCTTGCTTGATAAGAACACTTTCCCCTTTGAGGTTCAAGCAGTTTCTTTGAAGGAAGTATCACTATCAAGCTTAATTACATTGAGCATCAAAGCAACAACGGTGACTCACCCCCTGGCAATAATGCCCTTCTCAAACCATAACTTACAATGTAGCTTTGCATGCACAGATAGTTCAAGAAAAAATAGCTGTCTCCCTCCAGCAGTTAGTTCACAGATGTTGTACTATCTTTCATATTAACATTATTGAGACAAAAGCACATATTTCCATTCAGATTAAAAGAACGAGGCTACACTGCTGAATTAAATTGACAGGGCATTTGGTTGACACGTGGCCCAAGGCAATCAAACAATGGGCTTTGTTTTTGAGAAACTTGTACCACAAGACACACCAATTGAAACCAACAAATCTGTCTCGGATTCTGCTCACTATATTAACGAGTAAAATACCCCTTTCCCATCAAAGGTAGACTTCAACTTGACTAATTCATGACCAAAGATTTCTATGGCCATGAGAGAGAGGAATAGATTCTCCTTTGTGATCCCATTCAAAGTCGGGTGGGAGTACAGCAAAGTATGAGGCATAACACCGCTGCCTCACCATCCAACCTGCATATCCCTCCCCTCGCCCCTGCTGGGCCTGTTGCTGCCTGTTCCCTTTCTGCCTGCCGCATGGAAATCCCTGGCAAACCTTCCTGGCACCCACCCCGTTTCCAGGGTCAGCATGGGGAAGGTGACAGTTTGTCCCCAGAAGCAGTGGCAACAGCCCTGAGGACGGACTACACATGGAGGGTGAGGGCTTTGTCGTGGCCTCCTGTGTCTCCATTTTGTCCCAGCACTGACCTGCTCAAGGCTGCAGTCTCAGCCAAGACCTTCAGTGGGATAGTTCTTCCAATCTTCGAGGCTCTTCTCACCTGTAACACCTCTTCTGGTGCGGCATTTCCCTTGAGAGCCCATCAAAATGGGAAATTACCCCTGACCCAAGGAAATAGTTTGGAATCAGGAAAGAGTTGAGGGGGCGGGCGGAAGTTCCACCCTACCCCACCACTACTTTGAATCTTAAAAGAGAAATCCAGCTCTAACTGTCTCCAAACAGTCATTTTTGTTTTCAATAGAGCACTTGGAGTCCATTTTAGAATGGCGTCAGTGTCACTCTTGAAAAATATCTGTACAACCTGCACATGCCTGGCAGGTTGAGTATTTTATTTCCAGCAAAGGGACATTGTTGCTACATTGTGGAGGGGCACAAGGGGAATAATCTCAATAATATGTCACTTCCACCTAATGTTGGCTCTGAATTTCTTTGGAGGTTGTCCTGATCTCCCACTGTAACTTTGGTGGGAGATTGGCAGAGCCCCCCAGAAAAATGACGTTAACAGTCATTTACTATGTTTCTCCAGGGCTCCAGCAGAATTTACAGCAGGAGATCAGGAGATCCTGCCACGGAAGTTAAGAGCCATTTTTTAAATTTAGGCAGTTTGATTGCAAAGATGAATGCCTACTTCGCAAACAAGAAAAACTCTGTGTTACAGGTCACAAAACTTAATATATTTAACATCTGGGCTAGGTAACTAGGTTACACTGGCATTTTGAGTGCATTTTGCCTGAAATTGGCCATACCAGCGCAAAAGAGCGCAGGATTTTAAGCGCAAATTACGTTCAGTGCAAATCGAGTTTCCGCAACCTGGTTCCGCCCACAAAACTGTCCGCACCCCCAGATAGAATTAATCACCAATGCGAGTTTCCTCTAATTGTGCCTGTTTGCAGGCCTTCGAGGAAGCTTTTAAAATGTATCTTTTTTTTTAGGTGCAAAAACACTAATAGGCATGTTTTAAAAGCTTTAATTTAAAAAAATTTACTAAGAAACTGACTAATGTACACCAATGTAACTAGTAAATGGTTCGGTATAGTTTTTTAAAGTCATTTTCAGATATTTAAAATTGGGTTACTCACAGGTGGTGGACTAGACACTGATTAAAAAGGTGTCTTAATTGTGTTTTTTGCATTTAAAAATATATCGAGGAATATTAATGCAAAAAATTTTTTCAGAACAATTATATTCGAAAAAGCTGCCCAATTGCGCTGGTTCATGGCAGATTTTACATCTGCCGATATGCAAACGAGTTTGAGTGGAAACTTGAGGGAAAAAAAGCCCAAAGTGGAAACTCTTGACCCAATCTTTAAGGTCCTTCAGTGAAAAAGTCTCCAGCTCCGTTTAAACTCAGGAGACGGCCAACTACGCCACCTGCTGCTGCTCATGCAGCATCAGTTTTAATGTGCCCAATTAAAAATATATGAGTGGGTGTAAATGTTGGCAAACTTGCTTATTAATGATTCTTCACTTGAGACGGAGGGAGTGAGTTACTCTTTTACATGAAGTGTAAGTGACAAATTGCTATCGGGAGCACTTACCGGTCCTGCCATAACATTGGAGATGAGGATCAAAGCACTTGTGATGAGTTTTATTATCAGTCTAAACAAAATATTTTTTCTTCTTCTTTACAAATGTCACAAATTCAAACATTTGCTTTGATTATGAAATTACCATGGCTTTTTGTTGAACAGAAGCTTTTTTTGTTTTGATATAGGAATCCAATTCATCATTTGATAAAAAAACTTTACTTCATTCACTGTGCAATTGAACTGTCAGCCACTGGCACTCATCTTATTGCTGGAGTATATTGTTATATGGATCTGATGACCCAGTCTTTGGCTCTCACAGCTTAAAAAAAATGAAGTATCATGTTTGATTCCTATTATTGTGGAGACACTTTATCTTCTGTAACTTTGTGAAAGTAACGGTGATTAAAAGCCCACCCACATATGGGTCAGTGGCATGATCTAAGCAGCAATAACATGCTTACTTGTTCAAATGTTTTATCTTGGGCTGTCAGAATTCATGGGCATAAGCACTGACCTACAGCTCAATATCAAATTAGTGGCTGAGTCAGTCAATAACAAAAAACAAATAGTGTGTGATTAAATATCGGTTGACTGAAAATATAGGAATCAATATTTAAATGTGGGGGAGGGCTTAGCTTTTCAGTGAATGCTAAGATTTTACCTCTTGTGTCTTCAATATGGACATGTCAAACATTTGCAGCTTTCATCAATGTATTTTCCTTCAACAAGTTAAGTCTTATTTAGGCATGTGACATGGTTACCGAGAAACTGAGTACTTACTGAGAAACACTATATTGTTCTGTTGAATGATGAAGGTCGTCATAAATTGAGATAGAAATTCATTTTCTTTTGTATGTTGGCAAATATTTGACAGCAGATTATAGGTCTTTGGTTCTACCTGTGGGTTTCTGGTACCAATTTAGAAACATCGAAACAGCTGACCGGAACGTGTGTTCCTGCATCCCAGGCCTTTAGTTTGACAGTAAATCATTTTGTGACATTATCTGTGTGAAATGAACATTACACAGCTGCTCAATTGCGTGTCAAAGTTCACACTGTGCATTCAGCTGCAAGAAAAATATTCCAACTTCAATGTTGCAGGAGTAAGAGTCTTAGAATTTCCCTACTTGAAGCATTTTGCAATTATCCGTAACATGATTTTTATGTTGTAGTATTTAAAATTGCATCTTCCAGCTTTGAGCAGTCACAATTAACAGAGACTGCAGGCTTTTATCAAAGTCTGTCAAATATTGCTTCAATCGGTTCATATAGATTCTATTTAATTACTAGATATCATATTTTTATACTTTTCACTTTGAAACAAAATGGTATCTGATATTCATTATAACTGTAATCGAGCTTCTATAAAATATTTAACATTATGACATCAATACATGTGAAAAATAATATTGCTCTAGTTATTTAAAAAAAATTGTATCCAACTATTTAAGGTCAACAAAAAAACAATGCTGCTTAACACAGAAAAATTGTTGTTTAATACAAATTTATCAAATCTAGATCACCTCATTATCACAGAATCAAATAAGCCTTGTTGAGGGTGGGGGAATGGTGCAGTGGGGGAACCTGATCTGAGTATATGATTATGTATTACTGCACAGAAAAAAGGCCATTCAGCCCAACTGGTCTATGCCAGTGTTTATACTTCCACACGAGACTCCTCCAATTATCCCTTAGGAATTGGTAAACGAAGAAAGACGGTGGTCCATCTACTTCACCTCCACCATCTCCCTAGTAAGCCTGGTCCATAGATTGACCACTCGCTCATTGAATTAATGTTTCCGCAGATTTGTTTTGTTTTTACCCCCTTCAAGTGAAGGCCATGCCTGTTTTGGACAAAGTGAAACAGCTTGCCTTGCTCTACATTACGCTGTCTTTTTAGAATCCTAAACACAGCTATCATATCATCTCGCAAGCTTCTCTTTTCCAGTGAGAACATGCCCAATTTAAATAATTGCTCCCCATAATCCAATCCCTCCAAGCCCTCCATCATTTTGGTTGCTCTCTTCTGTATCCTTTCAGTAGCTGCAATAATCTTTTTGTATTGTGGTGCCTAGAACTGTACACAGTATTTTCAGTGTGATTGCACCAATGATTTATAAAGTAGCATGATTACCTCACTATCTCAGCTCATTACTGATCTTTAAATACATCCCAGCACCTGATTTGCTTTACTCACTGCTACCGAGCATTGTTGTTATAGCTTCAGTTTATTGTCAATCATCTTCATAAATGTTACCAGTGAGATCCCTAGATCACTTTCATTTTCCATGCATATTGTTTTCTTTCCATTAATGTAATAGTCCCTGGATTTTCTATCCCCATGTGAAGCATTTTACATTTCTCAACACTGAATTTCATCTGCCACCTGTCTGCCGAATTCCCAAGTATATTCAGATCATTCTGTAGCTTATCTTGTTCAACTTTGAAGCCTACCACCTTCATTAGCTTTGTATCATCTGCAAATTTAGCCATTATGCTTGTGACTCCGAGCTCCAGATAATTTATGAAGATATTAAACAAAAGAGGGCCCAAAGCAGACCCATGTGGGATCTCACTGGTAGCATTATCCCTGGCTGATGTCAATCCCTATTCAATCCCCGCCACTTAAAAGTCTATGTTTAAAATGGGCAGTCGCTTATAGCATCCAAAAAGCATTAGCATCCAAAAAGAATTAGCATTCCTAATCGAACAATGGGCTGCCTTTAAAGAGGAGATGGTTCGGCTACAGTTGAGGTATATTCCCACAAGGGGGAAAGATAGGGCAACCAAAGCCAGAGTGTAAGATGAAGCAGAAAAAGGGGCGTATGACAGATGTCAGGTTGAGAATACAAGTGAGAATCAGGCTGAATACAGAAAGTACAGAGGGGAAGTGAAAAAGGAAGTAAGGGGGCAAAGTGGGAGTATGAGAATAGACAGGCAGCTAATGTAAAAAGGAATCCAAATGTCTTCTATAGGCATATAAATAGTAAACGGGTCATAAGAAGAGGGGCGTGGCTTATTAGGGACCAAAAATGAAACCTACTCATGGAGGCAGAGGGCATGGCTGAGGTACTAAATGAGCACTTTGCATTTGTCTTTACCAAGGAAGAAGATGCTGCCATGGGGGCGATTTTGTTAATGGGGGCTTGTTGGAGGCGCGACTGCTGCTTGGTGGGTCGATGTCCTGCCTCCATCGATTTGTGGCCAAACCATGCTATTTTCCCTTGATTGACCTTGGTAAGCCCACCCAGCAGACTTAGCAGGCCAATTAAGGGAAAGCCGGTTGCAGAGAACGTCAACGTATGACGTTTCATCTGTCAAAAATTTTTGACAGATGAATTGTCATCGTTTGACAGCTCTGTGAAGCTGGCAAGCAGTGACATTCTCCGTAGTTTGATGACGTCTTGAATTCAAGACCTCATCCAACTTCTTTCTTTTACAGAAATGAGATGGTTGTTGCATCTGAGAATGCAATGGCCAATCTTCCATTTGCAACACCGAGGTCCGAGATTCTCTGCATGCACACCGACTGAAGCCTGCAGGGAGAAACAAAGGTAAGTACACTTTTACTAACACTTTGCACTTACCTCAGATACTCACCTCTCCACTCTTGCACCCATCACTTACCTTCACAGCACACTTTTGCACCCCGCCCCCAACCCCCGCAGACCCAGTACTTGCCTTGCTGACCTGGCGAGTTTTGGAGCCTTCAGGAAGCCCGCACTTGTGAGGGCAAAAAGAGGATAATCCTATTTTCTGCCTGTTAACTACCTGTTAACCCACGGAGACGGGTTGGGGGCGGGTTAGGCACCCGCCCCCAAATTCTGCCATTTTCCCCGGCAGTCCCGCCTCCATACCCGCCTCCCCAGGGCTGGCAAGATCATCCCCTATGGCCATAATCTTCCAATCCTCCTTGGATATGGGGATGATGCCAGAGGACTGGAAAATTGCAAACCCAGCAATGACAGGCCAGTCAGCTTAACTTCGGTGGTGGGGAAGCTTTTAGAAACGATAATCCAGGACAAAATTAACAGTCACTTGGACAAGTGTGGATTAATTAAGGGAAGCCAGCATGGACTTGTTAAAGGCAAATCGTGTTTAACCAACTCGATTGAATTTTTTGATGAGGTAACCGAGAGGGTTAATGAGGGCCATGCGGTTGATGTGGTGTACATGGACTTCCAAAATACATTTGGTAAAGTGCCACATAATAGGCTTGCCAGCAAATTCAAAGTCCTTGGAATAAAATGGACAGTGGCAGGATGGATACGAAATTGGCCAAGTGACAGGAAACAGAGAGTAGTGTTGAACAGTTGTTTTTTGGACTGGTATACAGTGGTGTTCCCCAGGGATTGGCACTAGGACCATTGCTTTTCTTGATATATATTAATGATTTGGACTTAGGTGTACAGGGCACTATTTCAAAATTTGCAGATGACACAAAACTTGGAAGTATAGTGAACAGTGAGGAAGATAGAGATAGACTTCAAGAGGACATAGACAGGCTGGTGGAATGGGCGGACACGTGGCAGATGAAGTTTAACGCAGAAAAGTGCGAAGTGATACATTTTGGTAGGAAGAAGGAGGAGAGGCAATATAAACTGAAGGATACAATTCTAAATGGGGTGCAGGAACAGAATGACCTGGGGGTATATGTGCACAAATTGTTGAAGATGGCAGGACAGGTTGAGAAAGCAGTTAAAAAAGCATATGGGATCCTGGACTTCATAAATAGAGGCATAGAATCATAGAATGGTTACAGCACAGAAGGAGGCCATTCGGCCTGTCGAGCCTGTACCGGCTCTCTGCAAGAGCAGCTAGTCCCACTCCTCCGCTCTTTCCTCATAGCCCTGCAAATTTGTTTCCTTCAGCCACTTATCGAATTCCAGTTTGAAAGCCATGATTGAATGTCTCCACCACCCTTTCAGGCAGTGCATTCCAGATCCTAACCACTCGCTGCATAAAAAGTTTTTCCTCATGTCATCTTTGATTCTTCTTGGGTCACTTTTGCTACCATTTTTTTGAAAACAGGAGGATTCCCCTTTTCTGTTCCATTTCAGTATACGAAATTGAAAGAAGTACAATTGAATCGGTGTTTCACCTGGAAGGTGTGTTTGAGGCCCTGGACGGTGGAAGGGAGGAGGTGAAAGGGCAGGTGTTGCATCTCCTGCACTTGCACGGGAAGATGCTGTGGAAAGGGGAGTGGGTGTTGTGGGTAATAGAGCATTGGACTAGGGTGTCGCGGAGAGAATGGTACCTTCGGAACGCTGAATGCCGTCTGTTCTCACCCCTTCCCCTCCTTCCTAGAACCACGATAGGGTTCCCCTTGTCCTCACCTTCCGCCCCACCATCCTCCACATTCACAGATCATCCTCCACCATTTCCACTACCTCCAATGTGATCCCACCATCAAACACACCTTCCTCTCCTCTCCCCTCCCCATTCAGCATTCCGAAGGGACCGTTCACTCCTCTATCACCCCCAACACCCACTTCCCTTTCCACGGCACCTTCCCATGCAAGTGCAGGAGAAGCAACACCTGTCGTTTTACCTCCTCCCTTCCATCTGTCCAGGGCCTCACACACATCTTCCAGGTGAAACAGTGATTTACTGTACTTCTTTCAATTTAGTATACTGTATTTGCTGCTCATGATGTGGTCTCCTCTACATTGGGGAGACCAAACGCAGATTGGGTGACCGCTTTGCGCAACACCTCCATTCAGTGCGGAAGCGTGACCCTTAAGCTTCTGGTCGCCTGTCATTTTAATTCTCTGCTCCACTCCCACTCTGACCTCTCAGTCCTCGTCCTCCTACACTGTTCCAATGAAGCTCAACGTAAGCTGGAAGAACAGCACCTCATCTTTCTATTAGGCAGTTTACAGCCTTCCAGACTCAACATTGAGTTCAACAATTTCAGACCATAACCTCTGCCCCCATTTTTTCAGACGGCAGCTGTTGCTGATGATTCTGATATTCCCATTTACACCTCCTCTAGACCCATCTTTTGTTTCTTTACTTGTCCCATTACTATCTCCTTCTGCCTTGCACCATCATCCCTTTTGTCATTTAATCTCTCCTGCCCTCCATCCTATCACAGACCTTCCGTTTTGTTCTTTCCTCTCCTCCCACCTTCCCATGCCTCCGTACTGGCTGAAAATCTGTTACATCTCTAACTTTTTCCAGTTCTAATCAAAGGTCATCGACCTGAAACATTAACTTTGTTCCTCTCTCCACAGATGCTGCCTGGCCTGCTGAGTATTTCCAATATTTTCTGTTTTTATTTATTTAACAACTGTTTTTCTCCAGTCTCCAGGCACCTCTTGAGTATTCAGTGAGTCTGGGAAGATTTGTGCCAGAGTTCTTGCAATTTCCTCCCTTAAAAATCCTTGGATGCATCTTATCCAACCCCTGAGATTTATTTACTTTAAGTTTGCACAGTTGTTTGTCAGCCATGCTGATAGTAATGTGAATATCTCAAACAGATATACCAATTTGAATATTGTTGAGGGAGATGGCTTATCGGGGGAAGGCAGCAGCAGCCAACTTCCTGGTACCGTGGGTGGTTCTGCTGCACAGGACAGAAGGAAAAAGAGCGGGAGAGCTATAGTGATAGGGGATTCTATTGTAAGGGGAATAGATGGGCGCTTCTGTGGCTGCAAACGAGACTCCAGGATGGTATGTTGCCTCCCTGGTGCAAGGGTCAAGGATGTCTCGGAGCGGCTGCAAGGCATTCTGGAGGGGGAGGGTGAACAGCCAGTTGTCGTGGTGCATATAGGTACCAACAATATAGGTACAAACCGGGATGAGGTCCTCAAAGCTGAATATAGGGAGTTAGGAGGTAAATTAAAAAATAGGACCTCAAAGGTAGTAATGTCAGGATTGCTACCAGTGCCACGTGCTAGTCAGAGTAGAAATAGAAGGATATTTGTGAAGAATACGTGGCTAGAGGAATGGTGCAACGGGGAGGGATTCAAATTCCTGGGACATTGGAACCGGTTCTGGGGGAGGTGGGACCAGTACAAACTGGACGGTTTGCACCTGAGCAGGAACGGGACTGATGTCCTAGGGGGAGTGTTTGCTAGTGCTGTTGGGGAGGGTTTAAACTAAAATGGCAGGGGGTTGGGAACCTGTGCAGGGAGACAGAGGAAAGTGAAGCAAGGATAGAAGCAAAAGACAGGAAGGAGAAAAGCAAAAGTGGCACTCAGAGAAATCAAGAGTTTAAATCAAACATGGCCACAGTAAATAATAATTCTAAAAGGTCTAAGAGTGTTAAGAAAACAAGCCTGAAGGCTTTGTGTCTTAATGCGAGGAGCATTCGTAATAAGGTGGATGAATTAGCTGAGCAAATAGATGTAAACGGATATGATCTAATTGGGATTACGAAGACATGGCTCCAGCGTGACCAAAGCTGGGAATTCAACATCCAGGGGTATTCAATATTCAGGAAAGACAGGCAAAAAGGAAAAAGAGGTGGGGTAGCATTGCTAGTTAAAGAGGAGATTAACACAATAGTAAGGAAGGATATTAGCTCTGATGATGTAGAATCTGTATGGGTAGAGCTGAGAAATACCAAGGGGCAGAAAACGTTATTGGGAGTTGTATACAGACCCCCAAACAGTAATGCTGAGGTTGGGGATGGCATTAAACGGGAAATTAGAGACACATGCAATAAGGGCACAGCAGTTATCATGGGTGACTTTAATCAACATATAGATTGGGCTAACCAAATTAGTAACAATACTGTGGAGGAGGAATTCCTGGAGTGTATACAGGATGGTTTTCTGGACCAATATGTCGAGGAACCAACTAGAGATCAGGCCATCTTAGACTGGGTATTATGTAATGAGAAAGGATTAATTAGCAATCTTGTTATGCCAGGCCCCTTGGGGCGGAGCGAGCATAATATGATAGAATTCTTCATTAAGATGGAGAGTGAAGTACTTGACTCTGAGATTAGGGTCCTGAAATTAAATAAAGGAAACTACGATGGTATGAGGCGCGAGTTGGCTAGGATGGATTGCGGAATGTTACTTAAAGGGTTGACGGTGGATAGGCAATGGCAAACATTTAAAGATTGCATGGATGAACTACAGAATTTGTTCATCCCTGTTTGGCATAAAAATAAAACAAAGAAGGTGACTCAACCGTGGCTAACAAGGGAAATTAGGGATAGCATAAGATCCAAGGAGAGGACATATAAATTGGCCAGAAAAAGCAGCAAACCTGAGGATTGGGAGCAGTTTAGGTTTCAGCAAAGGAGGACAAAGGGATTAATTAAGAGGGGGAAAATAGAATATGAGAGTAAGCTTTCAGGGAACATAAAAACTGACTGTAAAAGCTTCTATAGATATGTGAAGTCAAGCATAGGCCACTTGTAGTCAGAATCAGGGAAATTTATAATGGGGAACAAAGAAATGGCAGACCTATTAAATACATACTTTGCTTCTGTCTTCACAAAGGAGGACACAAATAACCCCCCAGAGATGTCAGGGAACATAGCATCTAATGAGAGGGAGGAACTGAATGAAATCAGTATTTGTAGGGAAATGGTGTTAGGGAAATTGACGGGATTGAAGGCCGATAAATCACCAGGGCCTGATAATCTACATCCTAGGGTACTTAAGGAAGTGGCCCTAGAAATAGTAGATGCATTGTAGGTCATCTTCCAAAATTCTATAGACTCTGGAAGAGTTGCCATGGATTGGAGGGTAGCTAATGTAACCCCACTATTCAAAAAATGTTTTAGAGAGAAAATGGGGAATTATAAACTGGCAAGCTTGACATCAGTAGTGGGGAAAATGCTAGAGTCCATTATAAAAGATGTAATAGCAGAGCACTTGGAAAACAGTGACAGGATCGGACAAAGTCAACATGGATTTACAAAAGGTAAATCGTGCTTGACTAATCTACTGGAATTTTTTGAGGATGTAACTGGTAGAATAGATAAGGGAGAACCAGTGGATGTGGTGTATTTGGACTTTCAGAAGGCTTTCAATAAGGTCCCGCATAAGAGATTAGCGTGTAAAGTTAAAGCACATGGGATTGGGGGTAAGGTACTGACTTGGATAGAGAACTGGTTGGCAGACAGGAAGCAAAGAGTTGGAATAAACGGGTCTTTTTCCGAGTGGCAGGCAGTGACTAGTGAGGTACCGCAGGGATCAGTGCTAGGACCCCAGCTATTCACAATATATATTAATGATCTAGATGAGGGAACTAGATGTTATATCTCCAAGTTTGCAGATGACACAAAGCTGGGTGGGCGTGTGTGCTGTGAGGAGGATGCTGAGAAACTCCAGTATGATTTGGACAGGTTGGGTGATTGGGCAGATGCATGGCAGATGCAGTATAATGTGGATAAATGCGAGGTTATCCACTTTGGTGGCAAAAACAGGAAGGCAGATTATTATCTGAATGGCAATAGATTGAGAGAAGGGGAAGTGCAACGAGACCTGGGTGTCCTTGTGCACCAGTCGTTGAAGGTAAGCATGCAGGTGCAGCAGGCGGTTAAGAAGGCAAATGTTATGTTGGGCTTCATAGCGAGAGGATTCAAGTACAGGAGCAAGGATGTCTTGCTGCAGTTGTACAGGGCCTTGGTGAGACCACATCTTGAGTATTGTGTGCAGTTTTCGTCACCTTATCTGAGGAAGGATGTTCTTGCCATGGAGGGAGTGATATGCCTATCAATTAGTCCAATAAAAGGCGACGAGTTAAGAACGTAACTGAAGGTTTTTATTGGCTAAATAACAGAGCCCACCCTCGTGGGTGATCCGATCCAACAGGGAGGAATACTAGCCAGTCAGCTACCTTTATACCTGGGCAGGTAATGGGCGGAGTCGGAGGTGGTCAGCCCAGGTATAACAGTGCGACAAGAGGCGACCTCGTGTAGTGATGTGACAGTGAGAACAGTGAGAACAATATACAGTGATAACTATAACAGTGGTTTACCACATTCACCCCTTGTTTAGATTAGAGTCCGGCGGGGTGAAGTGTATTACCAGCTCTGGTATGTCAGTCTGTCCGGAGGCTTCGTTAGCCTCTCCGATCGTCGCAGCGGCGGTGTTACATTATCCGGTGTTAAAGCTGGTGTCTGCGTAGTCGGCAAAGGCTCGTGGGGTTCCGGCATGCCGTCTACCTCGGCTGGACTCGGGGGGTTGGGAGGGGGGGGTGAGGGTGCGAGGTCTCGTAAGGAGACAGTGTCCTCCCGTCCGTCTGGGTAAGCCACATAGGCGTACTGGGGGTTGGCGTGCAGGAGGTTCACCTTCTCGACCAGGGGGTCCGTTTTATGGGCCCTCACGTGCTTTCGCAGCAAGACGGGTCCCGGAGAGGTCAGCCAGGTTGGTAGGGTGGTTCCCGTAGTCGACTTCCTGGGGAAGACAAACATTCGAGCATGGGGGGTGGTGTTAATGGCAGTGCAAAGTAGTGACCGGATGGAGTGCAGCGCAATCGGGAGGACCTCTTGCCAGCGGGAGGTTGGGAGGCCCTTAGACTTTAAGGCTAAGAGGGTGGCCTTCCATACCGTCGCGTTCTCTCTTTCCACCTGGCCGTTCCCTCGGGGGTTGTAGCTGGTGGTCCTGCTTGCTGCAATACCCCTCTCCAATAGGAACTGACGGAGTTCCTCGCTCATGAAGGAGGCGCCCCGGTCACTATGTATATAGTTCGGGAACCCGAACAAGGCGAAGAGTTTGTTCAGGCATTTAATGACCGTGTTACTGGTCATGTCTGGGCAGGGGAAGGCAAAGGGGAAACGGGAGTACTCATCAACGATGTTGAGGAAGTACACATTACGGTCGGATGACGGTAGGGGCCCCTTGAAGTCGATGCTCAGACGCTCGAAGGGGCGGGTGGCCTTGATCAGGCTTGCTCTGTCCGGCTTATAGAAGTGCGGTTTGCACTCAGCACAGATCTGGCAGTTCCTGGTCATGGTCCTGACCTCCTCGATGGAGTATGGCAGGTTGCGGGCCTTAATGAAATGGTAGAGTCTGGTGACTCCGGGGTGGCAGAGGTCATTGTGGAGGGTCTGAAGTCTATCACTTTGCGCGCTGGCGCATGTAATGCGTGAAAGAGCATCAGGGGGGTCGTTCAGTTTACCGGGCCGGTACAAGATCTCATAATCATAGGTGGAAAGCTCGATTCTCCACCTCAAGATTTTGTCGTTCTTGATCTTGCCCCTCAGCTTGTTATTAAACATGAAGGCAACCGAGCGTTGGTCGGTGAGGAGGGTAAATCGTTTGCCTGCCAGGTAGTGCCTCCAGCGCCGTACTGCCTCCACAATTGCCTGGGCTTCCTTCTCGACCGACGAGTGTCGGGTCTCGGGGCCCTGTAGGGTCCTTGAGAAGAAGGCTACCGGCCTACCCTCCTGGTTAAGGGTAGCGGCTAGGGCGAAGTCGGATGCATCGCTCTCCACTTGGAAGGGGATTGACTCATCCACTGCGTGCATTGTGGCCTTGGCTATGTCTCCCTTAATGAGGGAGAAGGCCGCGCACGCCTCTTCCGTGAGGGGGAAGGATGTGGTTTTCAGGAGGGGTCTGGCTTTGTCCGCATAATTGGGTACCCATTGGGCATAGTAGGCGAAAAGCCCCAGGGTTCTCCTAAGTGCTTTTGGACAGTGGGGGAGGGGTAGCTCCATGAGGGGGCGCATTCTTTCGGGGTCGGGGCCGATGACTCCGTTCTCTACTACACAGCCAAGGATGGCAAGGCGCGCTGTGTTAAACACGCATTTCTCCTTATTGTAGGTGAGGTTCAGCCGTTGGGCCGTACGGAGGAATTTCTCCAGATTCACGTCATGGTCCTGCCGGTTGCGGCCGCAGATGGTGACGTTATCGAGATAGGGGAAAGTGGCCTGTAGTCCGTTCTGGTCAACCATCCGGTCCATCTCCCGTTGGAAAACCGAGACCCCGTTGGTGACACCAAAGGGGACCCTAAGGAATTGGTAGAGGCGGCCATTCGCCTCGAAGGCGGTGTACTGGCTGTCCTCCGGGCTGATGGGGAGTTGGTGGTAGGCCGACTTGAGGTCGATGGTCGAGAATACGCGGTATTGTGCAATCTCATTGACCATGTCCGATATGCGGGGGAGGGGGTATGCGTCCAGCTGGGTGTATCTGTTTATGGTCTGGCTGTAGTCGATAACCAGGCGATTTTTGTCGCCGGTCTTGACTACCACCACCTGGGCACGCCAGGGGCTGCTGCTCCCCTCAATAATGCCCTCTTTCAGGAGTCGCTGCACCTCAGAGCTAATGAAGGCTCTGTCCCCAGCGCTGTACCGCCTGCTCTTAGTAGCGACAGGTTTGCAGTCGGGGGTGAGGTTAGCGAACAGGGAAGGTGGCGGTACCTTGAGGGTGGATAGGCTGCAGGTGTTACGCGGTGGGCGGTTTAACTTTCGCTGGTTGTCGACTGTGAGTGGGGGGAGGGGTCCACCGTATGCTAGGGTTACACTTTGGAGGTGGGATTGGAAGTCCAGCCCTAGTATGACGGCAGCGCACAGCTGGGGGAGTACGAGGAGTTTAAAATTTTTATACTCTGTCCCTTTAACCGACAATGTCACGACACAGTAGCCGCTGATGTCTGTGGCGTGCGACCTCGATGCCATCGAGATGCGGCTGCGCGTTGGCAGGACGGGGAGGGAGTAGTGGCTCACCGTGTCTGGGTGGATGAAGCTCTCCGTGCTTCCGCTGTCGAACAGGCAGGTCGTGGCGTGGCCGTTGACTTTGATGTCCATCATTGAGCTGGCCAGGTGGTGCGGGCGGGCTTGATCCAGGGTCACGGAAGCTAGGGTGTAGATGAGCGCGTCGTTGTCATGACAAGATGGCGGCGAAGATGGCGGCCCCCGTAATTCACATGAGGCTCTGTTTAAATCGTTTGCCCCGCACAAAGATGGCCGCCCCTGCTGTTCCCATGAGGCTCTGCAGGCTTCGGCTGCCCCGCACAAAGATGGCCGCCCCTGGTTTTCCATGAGGCTCTGCAGGCTTCGGCTGCCCCGCACAAAGATGGCCGCCCCCAGGGTTCGCATGAGGCACTGCTGGCTTCTGAGGATTTGCTTCTGCAGGCCTTGGAGAAGTGGCCTTTCTTGAGGCAGGTTTTGCAGGTCGAGTTTTTGGCTGGGCAGCGCGACCTCGGATGCTTCTCCTGGCCGCAAAAGAAGCAGCCAGCGGCCCGATCGGGGTTGCCTGATGTCGGGGCCGGTACCGGGGCTAGCGGGCCCGGTCGGATCCGTGATGCAGACGCTGAGGTAGGTCCCGGGGGCAGCGCTGTGAAGGGTGGTGGGGTGGGGGTCGGGCCCGAGTCCCAGGGTCGCGAATAGTACCTGGCAAACGCTTCCTGGTCTTGCTGGGTGGCCTCTAGGGTGAGGGCGAGGGCTTCGGCCTTGTCCAGGTCTATGTCCTTAGCTTCAAGCAGTCTTTGCCGTGTGTAGTCGGAACGTAGGCCTCTCACCAAGGCGTCGCGGACATTGTCTTCCATGTTCGCAGTAGCCGTCACCGCTTTAAAGTCACAGTTCCTGCCGAGTTGTCTCAGCGCTCGTGAAAATTCAGCTATCGATTCTCCTGGCTGTTGCTGGCGAGATCTTAAGAGATGCCTAGTGTACATGTAGTTTACCGGGCTCCGGTACTGCTGTTTCAGTAGGTTGATGGCGTCGTCGTACGTAGTCATGTCCTGGATGAGTGTATATACTCTCGGGCTCGCTTGGGCTTTCAGGACTCTTAGTTTGGATCTCTGAGGGACGACGGCTTCCTCCAGGTACGATTCGAAGCAGTCCAGCCAGTGTTTGAAGTCGTTGGCTGAGTTTGGTGCCTGTGGGTTTAGATCCAGGTATGGTGGTTTCAAGGCTTGCAGCCAAGCCGGCTGGTGTGGCCCGTTGTCTGGAGGCTGCTGTTGCTGTGCTGCTGGGTGAGCTCCTTGCTGTTGCTGTTCATTATCAGACATCTTTAAAATTTAGTCAATAAAATTGATATGCCTATCAATTAGTCCAATAAAAGGCGACGAGTTAAGAACGTAACTGAAGGTTTTTATTGGCTAAATAACAGAGCCCACCCTCGTGGGTGATCCGATCCAACAGGGAGGAATACTAGCCAGTCAGCTACCTTTATACCTGGGCAGGTAATGGGCGGAGTCGGAGGTGGTCAGCCCAGGTATAACAGTGCGACAAGAGGCGACCTCGTGTAGTGATGTGACAGTGAGAACAGTGAGAACAATATACAGTGATAACTATAACAGTGGTTTACCACAGGGAGTGCAGGGAAGATTCACCAGACTGATACCTGGGATGGTAGGAATGACGTATGAGGAGAGATTGGGTCAATTGGGCTTATATTTGCTGGAGTTTAGAAGAATGAGAGGGGATCTCATTGAAACTTATAAAATTCTAACAGGACTAGACAGACTAGATGCAGGAAGGATGTTCCCGATTGCGGGGAATCCAGAACCAGGGGTCACAGTCTAAGGATAAGGGGTAAGCCATTTAGGACTGAGATGAGGAGGAATTTCTTCACCCAGAGAGTGGTGAACCTATAAAATTCTCTACCACAGAAGGCAGTTGAGGCCAATTCATTAAATATATTCAAGATGGAGTTAGATATATTTCTTAAGGCTAAATGGATCAAGGGATATGGGGAGAAAGCAGGGACAGGGTACTGAATTTGGATGATCAGCCATGATCTCATTAAATGGCGGAACAGGCTCGAGGGGCCAAATGGCCGACTCCTGCTCCTATCTTCTATGTTTCTATGTAAAAGTGTCACAACTTACTTCTGCAACACCTTGTAATTCCTTTTCCAGATCAAATAAGTTAACTGTCTCCTGCTTGGTAAAACCTAGGCAAAAAACATTTTTTTTAGTAATGTTGTAGCCTGTGAAGCATCAGTTATCATGCCCTCACCCGACCCCACTTTCAGTGTCCCCACTATTCCCTCATTTTTCTTTTTCTCTTCATATAACTAAAAACTCTTTCCACCCTGCCCCAATATCCCTCTATTCTCTTCTCCCACGTTATGTGTCAAGCTCCCTCCTTCAACGTGTCAGTGCTAGCTGCTTCGGCCACTCACTGTGTAAAGAGCATATAAGATGTCAAGACACCCCGAATGGAGATCATTGACCTTGACTTTGCTGATGATAAAGCTCTATTAGCTATCAGCATGAAATGAAACAGTCAATAAATGTGTCAGAGTCATCAATAGTTTATGCTGATGGTCCAGAATCAAAAATAAAGAGGTGGCACATTCCACTCTCCTCCCGCAAGGAAAAAAACACTTGATTGAACTGGGAAAAGCAGATCCACTGAGGGTGAACTGAGAGGTAACATTAGAAAAGGCTTGAATAGATGGATGAGATAGCAATGACAATCGATAAATGGGTAGACTTTGTTCACCACATTCAACCACCGCACTGAAGATTAGTGATATTACTCTGATGGACGTGAAACTTTTTTTGCAGTCAGTGCTGCTTTGATATCTCAGATACCCCAGTGCTCTCCCCAGCAACAGCCAAATAAAATAGCCAACAAGACATGGAAAGTTTACTTAAGAGCTAGTTCCTTATTTAAAGTGATGAATAACACAGAGGATAATCCAAATTGTGTGCTGTCACTATTAGATGCACGCCAATATCTCAGTTGGTTTGTTTTAAAATTGATTTGCACATGTGATTTGAATGAATAATAATAGACTGTCGTAAAAAAACCATGGCTCTAACACATAAGTGAAATTATGCATGGGGTATCCCCAGATTTCAGGAGGTAAAAAAAAGGCTTCAAACTTGGTGGATTAGTTACATCATCTAAGTTGCCTCGCAATATGTTGCCGAATAGAATTTAATGGAACTCCCTGGAGACATTAATGGACCAGCTAGATTGAAATTGAACTGAAGGTTCAAAGTAATGTTGCTTGAACTGTAGTTTAAGTTAAATTCTAAGACTCACAATGAATGGCAGTGAAGATTACTGGACAATATAAACAAGCATGTTGCACCTCTATAAATCAGAGTGCCTTATTTCTCCATAAAATGTTCTCTTTAGTTGGCTTATTATAATCCTGAGCTAGCGTCATGTTGTAGAACACTGCCACTTCTTGTCATGTGACCAGGGGATGGCCAGTAACATTCACTGGCTCGAATGGTGGTGCCAGTAATGGAAAGCACACATTCAAATGTAAAATGTCAACTGGAAGACTAGGAACTTTAATAAAAATGACAAAGGAACAGTATTTGGGAGTTGCTTTAAGGTTTTAGTGCATGCTTAGGTAATGGTAACTTTATGAACCATTCAAGCGTCACACTTGCAACATAGAATTAGAACAGCATTTGTATGTGTTATACAATTCCTGCTGCTATTTTTCTCTTAATATGTATTATGCATGAAATTTCCCATTATTCTATTGAAAATCATTTTCTGTTATACCTACTATAATGGAGTGACACGGATGTATATCACTGTAGCCTGTGAGAATGTTTTCCTGCAATACAATGAGGTCCTGCATTGTCCTTACAAATAACAAGAAAGACCAGTAACAGTCAGATTATCAACTTTCTAACTGTAGTATCTTATACAAAGTAACAGATAACATTGACAGAGTTATAGTCTGTAGCCCAATCTTTGGGTTCGGATGACATTTATAAATTGCATAAGCTTCACTCTTGCAGTTTATGAAGCAATAACTTTGTATTTCACTGCAACAATCCCATTCAGGATAGAATATATGCTATCGACCATCCAGGAGAAACCGGCTGTATGTCAGTGAACGTATTCATTCCTAAAACACTCAGGAGCTGTCATATCTCCTGTTACTTTACTAGGGAGAATGAGGAAGATAGATTTTTGCCAGTTCATATAAAGAATTGTTGAATAGTTTTTGGATATGTTGAGAATGTGATCTAAGGATTTCATAGAGCACTTGATAGCTCTCTCATCAAGGTCATTCAGAACAGAATGATTCTTCCCACTGTAACATATTTTCACAATAGCAAAATACTGAGGATACGTACGACACAAAGCTGGGTGGGCGTGTGTGCTGTGAGGAGGATGCAGAGAAACTCCAGTATGATTTGGACAGGTTGGGTGATTGGGCAGATGTATGGCAGATGCAGTCTAATGTGGATAAATGCGAGGTTATCCACTTTGGTGGCAAAAACAGGAAGGCAGATTATTATCTGAACGGCAATAGATTGGGAAAAGGGGAAGTGCAACAAGACCTGGGTGTCCTTGTGCACCAGTCGCTGAAGGTAAGCACGCAGGTGCAGCAGGCGGTTAAGAAGGCAAATGGTCTGTTGGGCTTCATAGCGAGAGGATTCGAGTGTAGGAGCAAGGATGTCTTGCTGCAGTTGTACATGGTCTTGGTGAGACCACACCTTGAGTATTGTGTGCAGTTTTGGTCGCCTTATCTGAGGAAGGATGTTCTTGCCATGGAGGGAGTGCAGGGAAGATTCACCAGACTGATACCTGGGATGGCAGGAATGACGTATGAAGAGAGATTGGGTCGATTGGGCTTGTATTCGCTAGAGTTTAGAAGAATGAGAGGGGATCTCATTGAAACTTATAAAATTCTAACAGGACTAGACAGACTAGATGCAGGAAGGATGTTCCTGATGGCGGGGGAGTCCAGAACCAGGGGTCAGAGCCTAAGGATAAGGGGTAAGCTATTTAGGACTGTGATGAGGAGGAATTTCTTCATCCAGAGAGTGGTGAACCTGTGGAATTCTCTACCACAGAATGCAGTTGAGGCCAATTCATTAAATATATTCAAGAAGGAGTTAGATATATTTCTTAAGGCTAAATGGATCAAGGGATATGGGGAGAAAGCAGGGACAGGGTACTGAATTTGGATGATCAGCCATGATCTCATTAAATGGCGGAACAGGCTCGAGGGGCCAAATGGCCTACTCCTGCTCCTATCTTCTATGTTTCTATGATACTGGAAATCAGAAATAACAACAGAAAATGCTGGAAAAGCTCTGCAGGCCAGGCAGCATCCATGGAGAGAGAAACAGAGTTAACGTTTCAGGTCTGTGACCCTCGTCAGAACTGGAAAAAGTTAGAGATGTAACAGGTTTTAAGCAGGTGCAGAGGCAGGGAAAGGGGGAGGGGGAGGAAGGAATTAAAGGGATGGTCTGTGCTAGAATGGAAGGCAGGAGAAATAATGTTGCAAATGGCGATGGCAGAATCATCAACAGCTACCGCCTGAATAAATGGGGGTCGAGGTTATGGTCTGAAATTGTTGAACTCAATGTTGAGTCCAGAAGGGTGTAACTTGCCTCAACGAAAGGTGAGTTGCTGTTCCTCGAGCTTACGTTGAGCTTCATTGGAACAGTGTAAGAGGCCGAAGACAGAGAGGTCAGAGTGGGAGTCTAGCTGAGAATTAAAGTAACAAGCGACCGGAAGTTTGGGGGTCACCCTTACGGTCTGAACAGAGGTGTTCCACAAAGCGGTCACCCAATCTGCGTTTTGTCTCCCCAATGTAGAGGAGACCGCATCGTGAGCAGCGAATACAGTATACCAGATTGCAAGAAGTACAAGTAAATCACTGTTTCACCTGAAAGGGGTGTTTGGGGCCCTGGACAGTGGGAAGGGAGGAGGTAAAAGGGCAGGTATTGCATCTCCTGCGCTTGCACGGGAAGGTGCCGTGGGGAGGGGAGGGGCTGTTGGGGGTGATTGAGGAGTGGACCAGAGTGTTGCAGAGGGAGCGGTCCCTTTGGAATGCTGAAAGGGGAGGGCAGGGGAAGATGTGTTTGGTGGTGGGATCATGTTGGAGGTAACGGAAATGGCGGAGGATGATCCGTTGAATGTGGAGGCTGGTGAGATGAAAGGTGAGGACAAGGGAACCCTATCGTGGTTAAGGGAGGGAGAACGGTTAAGAGCAGAAGTGCGGGAAATGGAACGGACATGGTCGAGGGACATGCCAACCACAGTAGAGGGGACTCCTCGGCTGAGGAAAAAGGAAGACACTGGTATGGAAGGTAGCATTGTCAGAACAGATGCGGCGGAGACAAAGAAACTGGGAGAATGGAATAGAGTCCTTACAGGAAGCTGGGTGGGAGGAAGTGTAGTCCAGGTAGCTGTGGGAGTCAGTGGGCTTGTAGTGGATGTTTGTCGATAGCCAGTCACCAGAAATGGAGACAGAGAAGTCAAGGAAGGGAAGAGAAGAGTCGGAGATGGACCATGTGAAGGTGAGGGAAGGGTGGAAATTGGAAGCAAAGTGAATAAAATTTTCTAGTTCAGGGCGAGAGCAGGAAACGGCACCAATACAGTCATCAATGTACCGGAAAAAGAGGTGAGGGAGGGGACCTGAGTAGGACTGGAACAAAGAATGTTCCACATATCCCACGAAAAGGCAGGCATAGCTTGGACCCATGCGGGTTCCCATAGCCACACCTTTGACTTGGAGGAAGTGAGTGGAGTCAAAGGAGAAGTTGTTCAATGTGAGAACAAATTCAGCCAGGCGGAGGAGGGTGCTGGTGGATGGGGACTGGTTGGGCCTCATTTTCACTTGTTCTTTGTGTGTAATGTATTTCTATTTTTAAAATAAACTAATAATGTGAAGGATGTAGGCATCTCTCTGAGGCTGCCAATTAATACTGAAATATGAGTATTTTTGTGCTACAGCTAGTCGAACCCTTTAAATGGCGCATCCCTAGTACCCAGCACCAGATGGCAAGCAGCTCTAATAGAAAGACTTCAGACAATAACAAGTGTTCCTAAGAGGGTGAAAACATTTTTGCAGTACAGGCTATGATATTACAACTTCATTCACCAACATAACCTAAATATAGAAATTTTACAATACTATGCCTTCCTATGTAAGACACAATGGTCGCGAATTTCCTATTGGAGGCGGGATGGTGGCGGGAGAGCTGGTTTTCGGGTTCCGGTCCCGCTTCCGGCTGTAGCCGCTCTGTAAATGGGATTTTCCCTTGATTGGCCTTGTTTCCTGGCCAATTAACACAAAGCAGGTCTGATGATGTCCTTAAAGGGACCACATCCACATGGAGTTTGACAGTTCTGTAAGTGTTTGACAGCATTGAGGTGCAGCAAACACTGACAAGCACTGAACAAAGGTGAACGCTTGTACTCAGGCTCTCCAATGACTCCCTCCATAAGCACAGCACACAAGGAGGTTCACTTCCCTTCCAAGGGCAGAAGAGACCTCCCCAGGACACTAGTGCAGCCTGGTTGCACATTGCACAGGAGGGCTAAAGCAGGGATGTCGAGAGGGGTCCCTGGCTGCAGTGACGCCAACCTTTCAATGATCTCAGTGGATCACGAAACATTACTGCAAAGCCACACTCAAACTCATCCTGTTGTGCCACTCAACACATCCCCATCACTCTGCCTTCCATACCCTTCTCCTGCACATCATTACTCACACCAACTTACCTTGCACCTCCACCCAACCCTCTCTATCTGCATTATCACTTCCCCATCTCACTTGCCACCCCTCACACTCACCCTCATCCAACTGCAAGCATACCAACTAGCAGCACTCAAGGGTAGGCAATTGAGAGGTTTAGCCAAAGTCCGTGTGAAGTTTCTGGTAATGTGTTGTCATACAGTGAATCTATTTTTCTAAAACTGCCCCTTATTGGACAGATATGAGTGCAACTTGAGAAGTGTCTTCCTGAGCTCTAGTGATTGTTCAGACATAACTCCACCCGCTCCCCCATCCCGCTATAGTGATGTGTGTGCATGGAATGGCTTGGACATTAAAGGGATGCTTCACGGTGTTGGTGTGGGATGGTGTCAACTAGGCGTATCATGTGGCAGCCAGGGTTTACAGCGTCAGGTGATGGCGGAGCAGGTTGGTGATGTTGTTGGTAATGTTGGTGTTGGGGCTGATCGTGGAAGGATTCGGAGGGCCAAGGTCTGATTTTTTTCCAAGGGCACTGACGTTGCTGCAAGAGATGGCAGCTGCAGGTGCGGTGACAGAAGTGATCTGTCAATGGTGAGAGAGGTTCTCCCAATGGACATACAGTTGGATCTAAAAACTTGTAAACTAAAGAAATCTCTATATGTATGAAAAATGCAGTCGCCAACATTTTCTGTGCTCTGAAACTCACCATCTGCAACATGGCACCCTTTACACCATTTAACAAGCTGAATTGTATCCCCCGCCACTTGCTGTCGGATCAGTTCTCCGCTGACAGACCCGAGAGCTAGGAGACCCGCATGGTGGCGGGTTGACAGCGGGCTTCCTACCTGCTATCAGTCTTTACTATTTTGACAGTGGACCCGCCTCCAAACCCACCCTCTGAGCGCCGGTAAAATCGCGGCCTTTGAGCTGGATTGCACTGCTGCTAGTAACCAGAGCAGTGCAGCTGCCAGCAATTCCTGTTTTTTACCTGTAGAAATGGTAGGGTAGTCCTTTTGATTCTGCCCTACAGTTCCCACCTCCACAACAACAGGGCTTAGGGTCAACAGGACCTCCGGCCTTTCAGCCAGTTTTCCTAATTTTTCATAGCTACCAGCTACAGAAAGAAACCATCTGTAGGCTGGTTATATCCTAATGGTGCCTCTCAAGCCAGACCTCGTTGGATTCCTCTCCTTGACCTCTGATATAACTCCTGTTGTATATGGTTATTTTATTATTAAAGAAATTATATAAACCCTCTTATTCTGACAGTTTGCATCATTCCCACAGACAATTCCTAAAAAGAGATTTATGAGGATGTTGCCAGGACTGGAGAAATGTAGCTATGAGGAAAGATTGGATGGACTGTGTAGTGATCAATAGCATGTCATTCTATAGTGGACACTAGGTGGAGCTGTGTAGAGCTGTATATAGCTGTATGTTTAAGACTACATTACCCATGAGGCACTAGGCTACCCAGAAGGCAACAGTCAAGATGGCAGCCTGCACACAGGAGCACACATGGAAGCCTCTACAGATACTGTACCTAGAGAACGTGTACTGAATAAATAACTAGCTAGAAGCTAGCTGTGTTCATAATAAGAATGTCTAGTTATTAATGAACATAACAGACTGGGGTTGGTTATTTTTGGAGCAGAGGAGGCTGAGGGAAGATTTAATTGAGGTATATAAAATTATATGGGGCCTAAATAGAGTGATAGGAAGGACCTATTTCCCTTAGCAGAGAGGTCAATAATCAGGGGGCATAGATTTAAAGTAATTGGTAGAAGGATTAGAGGGGAGTTGAGGAGAAATGTTTTCACGCAGAGTGTGGTGGGGGTCTGGAACGCACTGTCTGAAAGGGTGGTAGTGGGAGAAACCCTCATCACATTTAAAAAGTACTTGGATATGCACTTGAAGTGCTGTAACCTACAAGGCTACGGACCAAGAGCTGGACAGTGGGATTAGCTGGAGAGCTCTTCTTCGGCCGGCACTGATATGATGGGCCAAATGGCCTCCTTCTGTGCCATACTTTTCTGTGGTTCTATCAGGTCTACAACAATACTCCAGCTGAGCTGTCTTTGGATGTAATCCACCATTTCCGAAAGTCATTTTGCCACAGGATCATGAATAACCTGCTGTAATGATATCAGCAAATAGAGATGGTATTTGCCTGTTCGATTATGATGCCTTAATAGCATGTTTGCATGTATTGATTGCTTGTGCCTGACCAGCAGAGGGCATGTGACCGAGAGAAGCAAGGTAGTTAGTTTAGTTTCAGTTTCGTTCTAGATGCATCACAAGCATCGTGTCTCCTGTAAAAGCTGTATAAAAGAGTTGAACAAGCTTTAGATTAAAAGTCATTCTCTTTCATAAATGTCTCGTCATTGAACCTACAAAGAAATCAATACATGGTGTCAGAAGTGGCTGAAAGAGATGAAGAGAAAAAATCTGAAGTTAAATCAGCTCTCCACAAATTAGCAAGCCAAAAGAGAACATCGTTGCTTACCATTAGAGACTAGCTAACGAAGTGAAAAATGGAAGGTTTATTCCCACCGGCGACGCTTCAGTTGACAGGTAATGTGGCTGAAAATTGGAGGAGATTCAAACAACGTTTAGAGTTGTATTTAGTGGCAATCGGAGCTGATGAGAAAAGTGATAATAAGAAATCGTCAGTGTTCTTACATGTCGTGGGTGATGAAGCGCTGGAGGTGTATAATAACTTCACATTTGCTGCTGAGGGAGACAAAATGAAGTTAGATAAAATAATGGAACAGTTTGAGGCCTACTGCATACCTAAATGTAACGTGACGTTTGAGAGGCATAGATTTTTCACATGTGTACAGAAAACGAGTGAGACTATTGATCAGTATGTGACTGAACTGAGAAACAGAAGCAAATCGTGTGAATTTGGGGGACTGACAGACTTGCTGATAAAAGACAGACTGGTGTGTGGTATTCCAGATAATGGTCTAAGGGAAAGACTGCTAAGAGAGCAAGATCTAGACCTGGGAAAAGCCATAGCACTGTGTAGGGCTACAGAGACTGTGAAGTCGCAGGCAAAGGAGCTGTTCTGTGACAATAGTTGCAACGTGGATGCAGTGAGAAAGAACGGATACAAACCGTTTAACAAAACGAGCGCCAATGTGAAAAAAGTGGTGTGGCCAGCGAACGAAAATGAAAGGGACAATCGAAAGTCATGTAGTCGATGCGGTACACAGCATCCACCAAGAAAGTGTCCAGCATATGGTAAAACATGCAATAGTTGCAACAAGAACAACCATTATGCCCGTTGCTGTAAGAACCAAGCGCAACAAAGCAAGGTCCATGCAGTAGATGAAAGTGACATAGAGGAGTTCTATGTAGATGTTGTGTCTGAAAACAAAAAAGAAGAAAGAGACTGGATGTTGACACTAAAAGTGAATGACATACACATTCCATTTAAATTGGATACTGGCGCACAAGTTAATGTGATATCAGAGACTGATTTTAAGAAAATTAGACCCAGACCAAAGATACATGGAATAAAAGTGAAAGTGACAGGATACTCAGGTACTGATATACCAGTGAAAGGAAGATGCATTGTCAAAGTAATACACAAGGACAGAGAGCACACGCTAGCATTAATCTTGGTGCCAAAGGATGTGCAAGCCATACTAGGTTTAAAAGCCTGTGAGAGACTGAACCTGGTAAAGAGAGTCCTCATTGTGGAAAGCGAAGGAGAGACAGTCTATGATGAACTGAATGTTGCGTACACACCGGGTAAGCTGAGGTATACAGCAGACACGTTGTCCAGAGCTGTTGACCCAGGAGAGCCCGCAAACACAGTGAAAAGACTGAAGTACAAGGCAAAAGACAGTGGAACTGACTTCTACCAAAGCATGCTTGTATACCGCACAACGCCGCTCGAGTGTGGTATGTCACCAGCCCAACTCCTGATGGGACGTCGGCTAAGGTCAAACCTACCCATCCCGGAGAACCTCCTGAAAACAAAAGAGGGGGAGAAAGTGAGGAAGTTCAAAGAACAACAGAAAGAAAAGCAAAAGTACTACTATGACAGAGGAACACAAAACCTACCTGAACTCCACACTGGTGACCAAGTAAGGTTGAAAGACAAAACAAACACATGGACTCAGAAGGGAACTGTCCTGAGTGAAGTTCAACCAAGATCATACACCATTCAGACAGATGAGGGTGCTGTTCTGAGAAGAAATCATCGAGATCTTCTCATGGGACCAGCCACAGCAGGTCATGAGACTGATACTGTTGAACAACCTGATCCCACAGCTGAGAACCAATCATCTGAGGCAACAACTCAGATTCAAGGACAATCAATCAGAAAATCCTCAAGACACGTGAAGCCTCCTAAGAGACTCATTGAGCAAATTTAAGGACTATTGTTATAGAAGGAAGTAATGTTATCTTATTCTTTCTTCAAGTTCTAGTGTATTGACATATTTCATGTGAACACACAAAGCAAGGTTAAAAAACCTTGATCATGATAATGATAATGTAAGTTCATTAAGTGTTACAGTTAAAATGCAGATTAATACAAAGAAAACATGTTGTTAGTTAAAAGTAAAATACTTTTTTAAGAAAAGGAGATGTAATGATATCAGCAAATAGAGATGGTATTTGCCTGTTTGATTATGATGCCTTAATAGCATGTTTGCATGTATTGATTGCTTGTGCCTGACCAGCAGAGGGCATGTGACCGAGAGAAGCAAGGCAGTTAGTTTTAGTTTCAGTTTCGTTCTAGATGCATCACAAGCATCGTGTCTCCTGTAAAAGCTGTATAAAAGAGGTGAACAAACTTTAGATTAAAAGTCTTTGGCCTAGAAATTCACTAGCCTTAGCGCCGCTTTTGAGGCGCTAGAGGGACTAGCGCCAGAGTTATGGCCAGTTGAAAAATTCCCTGGGGTCCTAAAGCGGCGTTGCACCGGTAGCGCTGCGCCGGCACCGATGACGTCATTGGTGTGCGCAGCGTCCCGGTTGCCATGCCGACGGGCCCCAGCGCCGAAATTCAGTTGCGGCCGCCTCGCCCGTGGCAGCCGCAACTAAGACTCTGGCAACAGAGTCCAACATGTGTTTGCGCCGGCGCATTAAATGCCCCGCGGCGGCCGGCCGCTTTCCCGCCGGCCGCCTGCCCGCAGCTCCCTCCCCGGACTTCTCCACCCCCCCCCCCCCCCCGGAACAGATGCAAGCCCGGCACTTGTCCGAGGTGCCGGGCTCATTTTTAAACAGATTTGCGCGGGCCGCGGCCGGGTGCAGGCAGCTCCTCCTTAACGGAAGGAGAAGGCCTGCACTTCCCCAGCCTGCCCCACCGCATCGGGTGCCGCAGCGCCGGAATTGCGGCGCTAAACGGCAGTTAGTGCCCTTTTCCAGGCGCTAAGACCCTTCAGTAGCGCCGGCAGCCGTTTGGGCGCGGCGCTACTGAATTTTTGGCGCGCGCAGGGGGACTTAGCGCCGGCACTAACTTCCGGCGCTAAAGCCCTGGCTAAGCCAAAACCCAATTTCTAGGCCATTCTCTTTCATAAATGTCTCGTCATTGAACCCACAAAGAAATCAATACACCTGCTACAAAGAAAATAGCCTTGTTTTTACTTATGTGTTACTGCATTTTGGTTGCACACTTGAGTGATTAAAAAAATAAATATCCTATCACTGAACTTTCACTTGAACCTGATGCAACAGATATAGGTCCAATAACAGTCTTCTACCTATGGTGCAGACCTGATGCGTATTCCATGAGAGTGAAATAAGTAGAGAGAAAGGTTTATTGCATGTAGCTGTTTACAAGATTTTTGTGCCATAAAGACAAGCAGCCTGTTTTCATCTCAGCATATAGCACACAATATTTTAAAAAATACTTCAATTCTGAATTACAGAGAGGATATTTCAGCACATCAAAAGCATAGCGTACAAATTGGTTTTCTGTTTTTTTTACATTCTACTCCCCTTTGTCATTTTCTGCATTCTGATTTTGCAGAATATCACTCCACCTGGCTCAGAGATGTTTGACACGTTTCCTCTGGAAAAAGAAGTGTTGATATTTACATGACACCCAGCATACTCGGGCAGTGAATATTGGGAAATAGTTAGGATAAGTAGGTTTGCTTCATAGAGCAAATAAAAAGTATGCTTAATATCCATCCACTCATTTTCCTCAGCTCTCAGACTTCACAGAAGAGACAAATACCTCTGGCTTTCCTTCAGTATTAAAACGGATGCAGCAATAGCTGTAGTACGTGTTCAGACACATTCACTGAGATGTGCCTTTTAAAGAAGAGCCTAAAAATAAAAGTAAAGCTACGCAGTATTTGCAGCAGTCATTAATGAGAGGCTTCAAAACCACACAGTTACTCATTATGTTCTAAACAGTGTGGGTATTAAAAAAACAAAATGAGCTTAAACCGCAGAAGCTGTGAGTTAATATCACTGGAATCAACAGTGCAAATGAAGTCCTGTTATTATTTTTTCCCCGGTCATTTCCATAATGGTCTACATTTTGCTGCTGAACTCAGGCATAAGAAATCTGTAAGGATCAACTAATATTCACTTTCTTGCATGACTGAATGGGAAACATTGTAACAACTTCCACCATACTGCGAGACAGTCTTAGCACTCTTAGCGCTTAAAAAAAAAGATTAAGCAAACAGAAGAAATTAGAAAGAAAATGGGACTCAGAGTCAAGGTACTTTAGGCCACTTGCAACCCCAGGATTATGCTTAAATTCCAAATGTCCACTGTAACCCCACTGTGGTCCTTTTTGATTTGTCCATTATCAGTATATTGCATTTTTTCAGAATTTTATCATGCATAACTGAGAAGATATAAGATTTTATTTGAGCTAATCATTTATCTGAAATGACTCAACTTTCATGTTATACTCCAACGTCATTTTTTTCTTCTTGACAATTCTTTCCGTCTTTATCTGCTGGCTGTAAAGGTCGAGTGCACAAAACCCGTTTCTATTAAGCATGAGCCCACAGTGCAAAACCGCCCCTAAACTCGCACTCTCACTCAGACCAAACACAGCATGTCTGTGTAAAAATTGTCACTGTGCTATAATAGGGTGCTCCCCTGAGGTTTGTGCAGATTAGGAGCTTTACTCTGCATCCTATTCCTGGGCTGGCAGAGTTTGATGCCAACAATGAGTGCCTTAAACTGTGTCGCATTTTCTGTCACTAACATTCCTTGTCTGGGTGAACAGAGAAAGCAAAAAAAAATTCTTCTGTAAATTGCATGAAATTTGTGTCTCAATGTAATTAGGAGACTTTGAAAACCTGTCATAAATTAATAGACTATCACATGGACAGTCATGTGCTGATAACCCCTGTAAATCATTTTTTGCAGCCACTGATGAGTATTTAAAATGAAACTCATTTGGATTATATTTTGTTGTGTAACATTGCGCTGACAGCATTTTGAAGCATGCAGTATATTATTGAAGCGTGTCCTGCTAAACAAATGAAAACTCCACACATTCAGCACATTAAAAGCAGCTTATCATCTGAAGAACCTTTAGAGAGCAATGTTATTACCTTGTAATGCATTCAGGCACAATGCAATTTAGTCCAGTTCCGATCAAGGAAGACGAGCACAATGGGCGGCATTTTCGCTCGGATTTTTCCCTTGTGCACAGGTCCCTTAATTTTATGTGAAAAGGACCATAAGCCCTTTATTTATATGGCCACAGTTCTTTGGAATAAAATTTATTGTATCTGTTATGATCATCGTTTATGTCAAGTCTATCATCTATATCATGCCCATCAAATTTGTCAGTTTTCGTCATCCTTATTAGCTAAGTGTATTTTTTCTTCTTCGTTGGTTAAGTATGTTTTTATTTGCATTTTCTGCCCCATTTTGATTTTCTGTCCATTTAGATTCCACCAAAAAAACAGCAAATACAGCCACCATAACAGTTCTCCACCTACCCCACTATATAGCCCAAATAGAAGACATTTAAAAAATATTCGCACAAAAATAAACGTACCCATAATTTTGACTTCAACAAATTCTCCACCAACCATAAACAGATTGAACACCATTCTAGGTTTCTGGCTATCTGTATACCAGGTCCCCCAACCCCACTCATCCTTCACCATCCCAATCCGGCCAGCTGTGACTCCTAGTGCTGGGGGGTTTGCTATAATGGGCCTGAAGTAAACAAACAAAATATGCATGCGCAGGGACCTTATCTCTGACGTAAAAGACTACAATTATGTGCAAAGGGATACCCAACTCTAACACAACTAACTCTAACCCTTCATTCATGCAAACAAAATGTGCATAAGCAGGAGTAGTTTCTGATAATGGTGACAGTTCCCATGAACTGCCATGTGGCCACTACTCCAAGGCATCTGCAAAAGAACGCACTTCTTCATATAATCAGTGATGGCCCCAATACGTCCATGCGCAAGAGTCAGTCGGCAGTGGATGAACTCCTCATTTTATTTATATCAGCAATGCTGTGATTTGGGAAATGCAGGAAGGAAGAGAGAGCGCGATGCCCAACTGAGGCTGTAAGTGGAGGAGGAAAGACATCCTCTTATCGGGAAAAGGAAGGGGTAAAACAACATCTTGATGGGGAAGGAAATGGGAGAGACCCTGTTGAGCGGGAAAGGGGGGAAGGAATGAGCTCACCTTGGTGATTTAGTTGGAGGGGTAGCAAGAGCGAGACCTGGATGAGCTGGCGGAGGGGGCAACAGGGACAATTGTAGCTGGTGGAGATAGAGAACCTGTTGCATTCATACCAACTATGTATGTTTCAGGCTGAAAATGAGCATTTCCCAGATAGTGTACACAAGTCAATGTTAGTTGATTGAAAATCAGTATAGGATTTAAACTTCCCTCACTGTCCTGGGGTTGTACTAAAATGCAGTTGGGCAAAGTTTATCTGTGCATGCGTGAGCACATGATCAAGGGGCTATTGCAATTCTGAACAAATATGCAGCATTCAGTGCCTGGATGCGGAGATCCCCGCAGACCACAGCCCAGTTCTGAGCCATTTGTCTCCTTTGTTCTCCCTGATCTCTTCAATCACAACTCTGTTAATTTGGACCATATAGATCTCCCTGGCTCAGATCTAATTTTTCTTTTGGCTATTATTATTTTGATGCATCTATTCCTGTTTAATGGAAAAGTTGTTGTGATTTGCATTTTTCTTTCTGTCTGGGGTGACATTAACAATGGTGGTTACACATACTGTAAGGCTACTGTGAAATTAATTTCACTGTGGCTGAGGATTATGGGAGTTCACAGCAACCTTTACTACTTGTTCTCATTATTTTTAATTAGAAAATCCTACTTGAGATAGAAATAGTACAGAAAGCTTTAGAGCAGAGAGAGAATGTCTTTATAAAAAGCAGTAGACAGCCAATTGTCAGAGATAGACAGAGAACCATCAGAGAGAAAGAGAAACAGATAGCAAGGGAAAGAGAGAAACATAGAAACATAGAAGATAGGGGCATTCGGTACCTTGAGCCTGTTCCACCATTTAATGAGATCATGGCTTATCACCCAAATTCAGTACCCTGTCCCTGCTTTCTCCCCATATCCCTTGATCCCTTTAGCCTTAAGAAATATATGTAACTCCTTCTTGAATATATTTAATGAATTGGCCTCAACTGCCTTCTGTGGCAGAGAATTCCACAGGTTCACCGCTCTCTGGGTGAAGAAATTCCTCCTCATCTCAGTCCTAAATGGCTTACCCCTTATCCTTAGACTGTGACCCCTGGTTCTGGACTCCTCCACCATCGGGAACATCCTTCCTGCATCTAGTCTGTCTAGTCCTGTTAGAATTTTATAAATTTCAATGAGATCCCCTCTCATTCTTCTAAACTCCAGCGAGTACAAGCCCAATCGACCCAATCTCTCTTCATACGTCATTCCTGCCATCCCAGGTATCAGTCTGGTGAATCTTCGCTGCACTCCCTCCATGGCAAGAACATCCTTCCTCAGATAAGGTGAGCAAAACTGCACACAATACTCAAGGTGTGGTCTCACCAAGGCCCTGTACAACTGCAGCAAGACATCCTTCCTCCTGTACTTGAATCCTCTCGCTATGAAGGCCAACATACCATTTGCCTTCTTAACCGCCTGCTGCACCTGCATGATTACCTTCAGTGACTGGTGCACAAGGACACCTAGGTCTCGTTGCACTTCCCCTTTTCCCAATTTATTGCCATGCAGATAATAACCTGCCTTCCTGTTTTTGCCACCAAAGTGGATAACCTCGCATTTATCCACATTATACTGCATCTGCCATGCATCTGCCCAATCACCCAACCTGTCCAAATCATCCTGGAGTTTCTCGGCATCCTCCTCACAGCACACATGCCCACTCAGCTTTGTGTTGTCTGCAAACTTGGAGATATTACATCTAGTTCTCTCGTCTAGATCTTTTATATATATTGTGATTTAACTGGGTTCCTAGTACCGATCCCTGCGGTACCCCACTAGTCACTGCCTGCCACTCAGAAAAAGACCCATTTATTCCAACTCTTTGCTTTCTGTCTGCCAACCAGTTCTCTATCCAAGTCAGTACCTTACCCCCAATCCCATGTGCTTTAACTTTGCACGCTAATCTCTTATGCGGGACCTTATCGAAAGCCTTCTGAAAGTCCAAATACACCACATCCACTGGTTCTCCCTTATCTATTCTACCAGTTGCATCCTCAAAAAATTACAGATTGGCCAAGCATGATTTACCTTTTGTAAATCCATGTTGATTTTGTCCGATCCTGTCACTGTTTTCCAAGTGCTCTGCTATTACATCTTTTACAATGGACTCTAGCATTTTCCCCACTACCAATGTCAGGCTTACCGGTCTAAAATTCCCCATTTTCTCTCTACCACCTTTTTTAAATAGTGGGGTTACATTAGCTACCCTACAATCCATGGGAACTGTTCCATAGTCTATAGAATTTTGGAAGGTGACCAGCAATGCATCTATTATTTCTAGGGCCACTTCCTTAAGTACCCTAGGATGTCGGTTATCAGGCCCTGGGGATTTATCAGCCTTCAATCCCGTCAATTTCCCTAACACCATTTCCCTACAAATACTGATTTCATTCAGTTCCTCCCTCTCATTAGATCCTATGTTCCCCGACATTTCTGGGAGGTTATTTGTGTCCTCCTTTGTGAAGACAGAACCAATGTAGGTGTTTAATTGGTCAGCCATTTCTTTGTTCCCCATTATAAATTCCCCTGATTCTGACTGCAAGGGACCTACGCTTGACTTCACCAATCTTTTTCTCTTCACATATCTATAGTTAGTCAGTTTTTATGTTTCCTGCAAGCTTACTCTCATACTCTATATTCCCCCTCTTAATTAATCCCTTTGTCCTACTTTGCTGAATCCTAAACTGCTCCCAATCCTCAGGTTTGCTGCTTTTTCTGGCCAATTTATATGTCCTCTCCTTGGATCTTATGCTATCCCTAATTTCCCTTGTTAGCCACGGTTGAGTCACCTTTTTTTGTTTTATTTTTATGCCAAACAGGATGAACAAATTCTGTAGTTCATCCATGTGATCTTTAAATGTTTGCCATTGCCTATCCACCGTCTACCCTTTAAGTAACATTCCCCAATCCATCCTAGCCAACTCGCGCCTCATACCATCATAGTTTCCTTTATTTAGATTCGGGATCCTAGTCTCTGAGTCAACTACTTCACTCTCCATCTTAATGAAGACTTCTATCATATTGTGATTGCTCCTCCTCAAGGGGCCTCGCACAACAAGATTGATAATTAATCCTTTCTCATTACATAATACCCAATCTAAGATGGCCTGATCTCTAGTTGTTTCTTCGACATATTGGTCCAGGAAACCATCCCGTATACACTCTAGGAATTCCTCCTCCACAGAATTGTTACTAATTTGGTTAGTCCAATCTATATGTAGATTAAAGTCACCCATGATGACTGCTGTGCCCTTATTACACGCATCTCTAATTTCCCATTCAATGCAATCACAACCTCCAGCGCCGCAATGCGGTCTGCCAGTAGCTGCAGCTGGATACACTTCCCGCACACATGGGCGTCAGGGACACAGGAGGTGTCCCTGATTTCCCACATAGTGCAGGAGGAGCATGCCATGGGGCCGAGCTGTGCTGCCATGACTTACCCTTTAATTAATTTAAATGAAATTAAACCAAATCAATACCACTAATTACACTACAATTAAATGATACACTCAAGGGCCCTTGTTTACTAGCACTCCCCGCTACACAACAGAGACCTTAGAAACTATAACCACAAAAATTAAGACCTTCTAAACTTTATAAACTATTAACCTTAACTGTCAAACTGTAGAGTAGTATAAATACTCACCTGGCCGTACTCACCCAATCAGCTGCTTCCTCTTGCCTGCGTCACTTTGAATCATGACATGGCTCTAGAACACCGCCGCCAGTCTGCGAGATTGGTAAGCCTCTGAAAAAAACCACAAAAGTGAGTTTAAATACTCACTACTCTCCTGCTGCTCCCAACATCGGCCCCTTCCTGCAGGGTAAAAAGTTAGGAAAAACAAAGGTGAAGCAAGGGAGCTCCTCCTTCCACTCCTCACCTAACTCCCTGACTCACCCAACTCACAGCACTCTGTTGAAACCGCACTCATTTGTTGAAACCGCACTCAGATACAGACAGCTGAAAGAGAAACAGAAGAGAAAGTAATGCAGCATAATGAGCGAGAGAGAGAGAGAGGTACCAGGGAGAAAATTAGCTAGGAGATAACAAAAAGAGAAATAGAAAGAGAAACTAAACTAGCAGTGAGATAGAGAACACTTTCCAACACTGGTTACTGGATTGTAACATTTTTGCCTTAAGTCCACCTCACACCTTGGTCCTGGATCGCACACATGGACCAGAAGAAACACTTCTGTTGCATGCTTTCAAGTTCATAACCATGATACAGAACTGTTTGGACATGTATCTTATAAATTACAAGCTTATCCTGCAGTGGGACTTTGCTGTAGTTGATTATGCTCCAACACATACACATGACATCTAAGTACCTTGTCAACATGTCTTTACTGTTCCCAACCACCCTTTGGAACCACAAGGATGTGATTTTGTCACATTTCCCCCCACTTACCATTGAATTAGAATCATAGAATAGTGCAGCACAGAAGGAGGCTATTTAGCCCATTGAGTCTGTGCCGGCTCTTCCGAAGAGCAATCCAGTTAGTCCCATTCCCCGCTCTTTCCCCATATCTCTGCAATTGTTCCTCCTTCAAGTATTTAGCCAATTCCTTTTTGAAGGCTCCGATTGAATCTGTATCCACCACCCTATTAGGCAGTGCATTCCAAATCTTAACCACTCGTTGTGCAAAAAGGTTTTCCCTCATGTTGCACAGGATGTCAGCGCACACATTCAGGGTCACTTTTATACATAGTCCTAGTTAACCCATTTATTTTAAAAAGAACCATTTCTGCGAGTGTCCTAATAAGGTAGCATTAATGCTAAACTACAAAAAAAAGGCTTAAACATTTTATCAAACATTCAGAAGAGTGGTTGCAAAGCTTTTTCTCAGGCTTCCTCAAATAAGTCAGTCCTCTGAAGCCTAAGGCACAAATAGTCAACCACATTAAAGCTGGAGTGGTGGGCTTCCAGCACAATTACTTGAAAGCCTTTAAATGCATGCTGCACTGTTACCCAGCATGGTGCAGTATTCAGGGTGCAGTGCACCCGCAGTATGACACCCTATGTACTGCGCCCTGTGTATTGTCTTGTGTATTGTGCCCTGTGTATTATGCCTTATGTACTGCGGACTTTGTACTGTACCATATGTACTGTACCCTGTGTGCCAGATCGCATCTCCTCTATCCTGTGTACTTTGCTGTGTGCATTACGCACTGTGTACTGTGCCGAGCGCTGTGCCTCGTGTTTATGTTCCCAATAATAGAAAATGTGGTTTTTGTTGTATCAAAGGTTTGCATCTTTATTTCATAAAATGCATAAGTTGATTTTCTGTAAAAGTATGTGAAAAATAAAGTGGCCAGACTTTTCCCTCATTAATCAAACACCATAAATAAAGAGCGTAAACAGAAAGTAATACTGTATATTGGAATTCTGCATGTGTATATGACAGAGGAACTTTTATCGAGGGAAATCCTGGTGTGCTAATGGTTTGTAATAATAATACAATGTTTGATTTTTATCCCCCACTGAAAATATTTAAGTTGTAATTTGAGAACGGAAAGATCAACATATTTTTGCAAGTTTCATGAAGGGCTTTTTAACAGTGGGTAACATGTTAGGCTATGGATTTCAGAGCAATTGGCACAGCTTCATTGATTTGATATCATCACCGGTTTTATTTCGTGAGTAGAGATGTCTATGTTTTGTTTTCAATAATATTGTTAGATTTTTAATCCAGCTTGGTAAACTATTCCTTAGTTTCAATTATTAGTTCTCCTTGTATTGAACTTTAGCATTATAATCCTCAATGTGCAATTCCAGATTTACAAATCTAAATATGATGAATAATAAATGCATAGTAAAGTGGCCTCCCTTGTTAAACATGTTGAGCAGGAGTTTCCGCCAGTTTGTGCTGATTTTTTCAGCGCAATTCGCCCAAAAGCGACCAAACCAGCGGAAAAGATCGAGGAATTTTAAGCGCAGATCGAGTTTCCACGATCATTTGTGCTGGTTTAAAAAACATCACGTTAGAATCCGGCCCCGCCTACAAAACTGGCCACACCCCCAGATCGAATTAATCACCATTTTGAGTTTCTGCTCATTGCGGGTTTTCAAGGAGGTTCTTAAAATTTTGCTTTTTTTCAGGTGCAAGGATACCAATATGTACATTTTAAAAGCTTTTAAATATTTTTTTTAATTTACTAAGCAACTGACTACTGTACCCTAATATAACTAGTAAATGGTTCTGTATAGTCTTTTTTAAGTCCTTTTCAGTTATTGAAAATCCGGTTACTCACAAGTGGTGGACTAGACACTGATTAAAAATGCGTATTTTTTGTGACGGACCCATTTTTAGCTGTATTAATAAAACTGCTGACGTAATAAAACTCACTACGCACTTGGTTTGAGCATAAAGCAAGGCTTGAATCAACTTGTTTCAGAACATGGAGGTCTAGTTGTATTTCACTAGCTCCTTGTCTTACAAAATGTCCCTGGCAAGCTAGGGCCCACACCCGAGTATTTATACTCCTTGGACGGTGCCACCAGCTGGCCATCCAGCATTATTTCATAAGTAGTTTCTTGATGATGAGATTTATAACATTCTTCCTGCCAAAAAGATTTGGAAGTCTGACGACTTCCTCTTAACGGATTAGGCAGACCACGAATAGCCGCAGTCTTTTAGATTTTTGTTTATGGCCAGAAGGCACGTCTCCCCAGGCCGTGTCTTGGTCCCTGGGCCGCTTGATCCGTACTGATGGATCGACAGGGCCCGTGTTGCTCTGATCGACCCGAGGGAGGCTGGGGAGATTGTGACTCCAGGTGTGGGTCCCCACAGGCGCAGAACTGGCTTCGTCCCATTGGTTAGCCGGGGATTGACCGACATCCTGGCCCGGGGTGGCCATCTCATGGGGAGTGCTCGGCTCCCCGAGCGGACCCGGCGGGGCAGCTGGCAGATCCCTCGATGTCCCAGGTAGGGCGTCATCCTCGGGGGAGCGCAGAGTGTCGGCATTATCCCCACGGGTCCCTCCATCAGTTGGGTCCACGGAACCGGCTGGACAGGGAGCCAGGTCCCGGAGCGAAATGGTGGACTCCTGGCCATCCAGGTACCGCACGTGTGCGTACATGGGGTTGACGTCCGTAAGTTCTACCTCGTCGACTAGAGGATCGGTTTTCCACGATCGGACGAATCTTCGGAGCAGCACGGGGCCAGGAGCTGCCAACCATGATGGTAGAGACGTCCCATGGGTGGAGCGACGCTGGAAGCTGAGGAATCGCTCATGAGGTGTGACATTGGTAGAAGTAGAAATGAGAGACCTGATGGAATGCAACGCGTCAGGGAGCATAGTTTCCCACTGCTGGTCTGGTAGATTGCGTGACCTCAGCGCAAGATGAACAGCGTTCCAAATGATAGCATTGTATCTCTCAACCTGTCCGTTACCAATGGGAAGGTACGGTGCCGTTTTACTTGTGGCGATTCCCCGTTGGGAGAGAGAACTTTTGAGTTCACTTGACATGAAGGAGGGACCCTGATCAGAGTGGATGAAATTGGCCGTACCGTAAAGGGAAAAGACTTGATCAAGGCATTGATCACTGTGGAAGTAAGCATATTGGGACAGGGGAAAGCAAAGGGAAAGCATGAATATACATCCAACATAGTCAGTAAGTAGGTGTTCCGCATTGAGGAAGGCAATGGCTCTTTAAAGTCAATGCTGAGTCGCTGCATAGACTGCATAGCGTGTATGAGCGGACCATCCGATGGACAGAAGAATTGCGGTTTTAGCTCCGCACAAATTTTACAGGAGGAGCACGTTCTTTTCACATCTTCCGTAGAAAATGGGAGATTTTTAGATTGCACAAAGTGCAACATACGGGTAACGCCAGGATGGCATAAGTCAGTATGAAGATCCGCCAGAGTCGAAGTTGACATAGAAGAGCAGAATGCCCGCGTGAGGGTATCCAGGGCCACATTCTCTTTGCTGGGTCGATAATGTATGGTGTATCCAAAGGCAGCCAATTCCATCCTCCAGAGTTGTATTTTGTTATTCTTGATCATAGTGCGTTTCCGGTTATCCAGCATAAAGGCCACGGAGCGCTGATCGGTTATAAGTGTGAAATGGCGACGAGTGAGAAAATGACTCCATTTACGTACCGCTTCGATGATGGCCGTAGCCTCCTTCTCGACAGGAGGATAATGAAGCTCGCTACCCTGCAAAGTTCTGGACAGAAATGCAACAGGTCGACCACCTTGATACAAGGTAGCAGAAATCGCCACATCCGATGCATCGCACTCGACCACGAAATGAAGATTTTCATCAGTGTCCAGTTTCCAGTTGTCGCTTGAGGAGGTTGAAAGCTGAAATAGCCATTGCCTCCAATGGAAATGACTTAGGGTGAAGCAGGGGCTGGATCTTGTCGGAGAAGTGGGGTATCCATTTTGCATAATAGGCGAACATGCCGAGTGCCCGATGAAGAGAGCTGAGATTCGTAGGGGGAGGGAGCTCCTGAAGCGGACGAAGTCGCTCCGGATCCGGTTTGATGACACCGTTGCCCACCCAGTAGCCAAGGATGTTGACTGATGGTACTGATTTCACAGATTTGGACTCATTTAAGGTTAAGTTGCGACGACGGAGAACGTCAAAAAATTTCTGGAGGTTGGCATCATGCTCCTTCTGGTCATGACCAGCAATGGTGATATTATCCAGATATGGAAAAGTGTCCGTTAAGTCCTCCTGTTTGACTAGGCTATCCATTGCCCGTTGAAAGACGGCCACCCCATTGGTGACCCCAAATGGAAGGTGACAAAACTGGTGAAGCTGACCATTGGCCTCAAAGGCTGTATACTTTTTGTCAGAGTCCTTTAACGGTACTTGATGATATGCGCTCTTTAAATCAAAAGTTGAAAATACCTTGTAGTTGGCAAGGTTATGGACCATGTCATCAATGCGTGTTAGTGGTTAGGCATCCAGGTCGGTATACTGGTTAATAGTTTGCGAGTAATCGATGCAAAGACATTTCTTGAGTTGCTTCAGAGGATTTTTAACAGTGACGACTTGAACCCACCAGGAAGATGAACATGGCTCATTGATAACGTCAGCTAGAAGGCGAGAGATTTCTGCCTCGATAAAGGCTCGATCATCTTGGCTGAAACGTCGTGATTTAGTGACTATGGGCTTACATCAGGGGGAAAGATTGGCAAACAAGGAGGGCTCATCGAGCGAAGCCGCCAAAAGCGCACAAAATGGTACTTTGGAAATAGTAAGCTCTGGCTTTGACCCTCCAAACTTGAAAGTGAGTCTTTTGTGTTGTTTCTGGAAATCCTGTCCCAGGAGCACATCACTGCATAGGTTCTTGAGTACCCCGAGCCGGGTGGAGAAATAAGTGCGGCCATTAAGGATAAGGTCGACAAGACAAAGCCGGAAGAATTGGTGGTCAGTGTCGTCAGAGCCATTGTAATTTCCCTGTCTGAGGGGTAAATATGCAGTTTTAACTTACTGACAGCCCGCTCACGAATGAAGCTGTCAGAGCTGCATGATTCGATTAGTGCACTCAAAATGTGTCCATTTCCCGAAACCTTTGTGGCTGCATGGGACAGCCTTTGGGGAAAAACAGCTGTGATGGGAGGAGGGGCAGTTTTACCCTTGACAGCTGTAACCTTAGTATTGGCTCTTGGGGGAGGAGCAGTTTTATAGATAGTAGCTGCAAAACTAACAGGAGCTCTCGACCGGCATACCTTAGAAAAGTGGCCTTTCTTACTAACAGTGGCTCTTGACTGGCATACTTTAGGAAAGTGACCTTTCTTGCTGCAATGATTGCAGGTTGCGTTATGAGCAGGACAAAATTTCCTATAATGGAACGCACCTACACAGAAGAAACACTTCCTTCCGGATTGCCAAGATGCCGCTAGGGCGATGTCGTCATCAGTGTAGGTTTCTAGGGTAGGGTTGCCATCAGCCAGTTTGGAGTCATCATCCATGAGGGCTTCCGCCCGAGGCCTATCGAAGGAGTCACTAAAAGTGATAGCAGCAGCCTGTGCACGTGGTGAAAGATAGGTATCTGCAGTCCTCTTTGCGAAGTCCAGAGAACATGCCTAGTCATAGGCAGCCTGTAACTTGAGGGTTTTATTCTCCAACAGACGCTGACGTATGAAGGGAGATGCAATCCCATTAATAAAGGAATCACAAATTAACTCCTCCTGGTACTGCTCAGCTGTAACAGCTTTGAGATTACAATCCTTGCTGAGCCTGCGAAGTTTCTGAAGGAATTCGTCAAGTGATTCCCTGGGTTATTGTCGAGTTGTGGCCAGTAGATGCCGAGCAAAAATTTCATTTGGGGCCTTGACATATAGCTGCTGTAGTATTTGGATAGCGGCGTCATAGTCTACACAGTCTTCGATATAATCAAACACATGAGGGGATACATAATTCGCAAGTATCTCTAATATATCAGGAATATTTTCACCACACACCCTGAGGAAGTTCCTGAAAGTACGATACCAGTGTTTCCATACCATAGCAGCTGTAAGTGAGTTCGGGTCCAGGTCGAGATGGGCGGGGCTGAGTAGTTTCTCCATGATGGATCGATTACTTGTCTGAATTCCCTTCTACGGTTTGAGTCGTAGCTGACTGTTCCCGAAATCACCCAAAGCGTGGAGTCGATATCAAGTTGATTAAATTGACGTAATAAAACTCACTACGCACTTGGTTTGAGCATAAAGCAAGGCTTTAATCAACTTGTTTCAGAACATGGAGGTCTAGTTGTACTTCACTAGTTCCTGTCTTACAAAATGTCCCTGGAAAGCTGGGGCCAACACCCGAGTAGTTATACTCCTTGGACGACGCCACCAGCTGGCTGTCCAGCGTTATTTCATAAGTAGTTTCTTGATGATGAGATTTATAACAACTGCTATAAACATAAAAATAAATGAATAAAAATTGAAGGTTACCACTCTTAAATATATCAAGGAATAGATAGCGTGTCAGGAAGGGGCAGAAGGTATGGAGTAAAAGGTAAAGTAATAAAAAGGGCAAAAGCAGGAACTAAGTGTCATCATAAAACATATTTGAAAGTTCTCTATCTGAATGCACGTAGCATTCGTAACAAAATAGATGAGTTAATGGCACAAATAACTACATATGGGTATGATCTTGTGGCCATTACAGAAACATGGCTGCAGGGTGACAATGCCTGGGAATTAAACATACCAGGTTATTTAACGATCAGGAAGGACAGGCAGGAAGGAAGGGGAGGTGGGGTGGCTATGTTAATAAAGGAAGGAATCACTGTAATACAGAGAAATGATATTGGGTCAAAAGATCGGGATAATGAAACAGTTTGGGTGGAGGTAAGGAATAATAAGGGGAAAAAAACACTAGTGGGCGTAGTCTATAGGCCTCCGAACAGTGGCAACTCTGTTGGACGGAGTATCAATCAGGAAATAGTTGAGGCTTGTAATAAGGGAACATCTATAATTATGGGGGATTTTAACTATCATATTAATTGGACAAATCAAATTGGGCAGGGCTGCCTTGAGGATGAGTTCATTGAGTGTATTAGGGATGGGTTTCTTGAGCAGTATGTAACTGAACCGACCAGGGGGCAAGCAACCTTAGATCTGGTCCTGTGTAACGAGACAGGATTAATTAAAAATGTCCTAGTAAAGGATCCCCTTGGAATGAGTGACCATAACATGGTTGAATTCCATATTCAATTAGAGGGTGAGAAGGTTGGATCTCAAACAAGCGTGCTAAGCTTGAATAAAGGGGACTATGAATGTCTGAGAGCGGAATTGAGTAGAGTGGATTGGGAAAATAGATTAAAGGGTAAGACGACACATGATCAGTGGTGTACATTTAAGGAGTTATTTTACAACTTCCAAAAAATATATATTCCACTGAGAAGAAAAGGGTGTAAAAGAAAAGACAGCCATCCATGGCTAAGTAAAGAAATTAAGGATAGTATTCGACTAAAAACAGGGCATATAAGGTAGCCAAATCTAGTGGGAGGATAGAGGATTGGGAAAACTTTAAAAGATAGCGAAAAGTAACAAAAAGATTGATTAAGAAAGGGAAGATAGATTATGAAAGTAAATTAGCAAAAAATATAAAAACAGATAGTAAGAGTTTTTATAGTTATATAAAAAGAAAAAGGGTGGCTAAAGTAAATGTTGGTTCCTTAGAGGATGAGACCGGGAAATTAATGGTGGGAAATATGGAGATGGCAAAAACACTGAATGAATATTTTATATCAGTCTTTACAGTAGAAGACACTAAGAATATCCCAACACTGGACAAACGGGGGGCTAAAGGGGGGGGGAGCTAAACACGATCAAAATCACTAAGGAAGTGGTACTCGGTAAAATAATGGGACTCAAGGCGGATAAATCACCTGGACCTGATGGCTTACATCCTAGGGTCTTGAGGGAAGTGGCGGTAGGGATTGTGGGTGCATTGGTAATAATTTTCCAAAACTCCCTGGACTCGGCAAAGGTCCCGGCAGACTGGAAAACTGCTAATGTAACACCCTTATTTAAAAAGGGCAGTAGACAGAAGGCTGGAAACTATAGACCGGTTAGCCTAACATCTGTGGTAGGTAAAATTTTGGAGTCCATTATTAAGGAGACAGTAACAGGACATTTGGATAATCATAATTTAATAGGACAAAGTCAGCATGGTTTTATGAAGGGGAAGTCATGTTTGACAAATTTGCTGGAGTTCTTTGAGGAAGTAACATATAGGGTGGATAAAGGGGAACCAGTGGACGTAGTGTATTTAGACTTCCAAAAGGCATTTGACAAGGTGCCACACAAAAGATTATTGCTTAAGATAAAAAATCACAGGATTGGGGGTAATATTCTGGCATGGATAGAGGATTGGCTATCTAACAGAAGGCAGAGAGTTGGGATAAATGGTTCATTCTCAGACTGGCAATCAGTAACTAGTGGTGTACCGCAGGGGTCAGTGCTGGGTCCCCAACTCTTTACAATCTATATTAACGATTTGGAGGAGGGGACCGAGTGTAACATATCAAAGTTTGCAGATGATACTAAGATGGGAGGGAAAGTAGTGAGTGAGGAGGACATAAAAAACCTGCAAGGGGACATAGACAGGCTAAGTAAGTGGGCAGAGATTTGGCAGATGGAATACAATACTGGAAAGTGTGAGGTTATGCACTTTGGCAGGAAAAATTGTAGAGCAAGTTATTATCTTAATGGCAAGAAACTGGAAAGTACTGAAGTACAAAGGGATCTGGGGGTCCTGGTGCACGAAACTCAAAAGGTTAGTATGCAGGTGCAGCAAGTGATTAAGAAGGCCAATGGAATGTTGGCTTTCATTGCTAGGGGGATAGAATATAAAAATAGGGAGGTATTGCTTCAGTTGTACAAGGTATTGGTGAGACCGCACCTGGAATACTGCGCACAGTTTTGGTGTCCATACTTAAGAAAGGACATACTTGCTCTCGAGTCAGTACAAAGAAGGTTCACTCGGTTAATCCCGGGGATGAGGGGATGGACATATGAGGAGAGGTTGAGTAGATTGGGACTCTACTCATTGGAGTTCAGAAGAATGAGAGGCGATCTTATTGAAACATATAAGATTGTGAAGGGGTTGGATCGGGTGGATGCGGGGAGGATGTTCCCGATGATGGGTGAAACTAGAACTAGGGGGCATAGTCTTAGAATAAGGGGCTGCTCTTTCAAAACTGAGATGAGGAGTAACTACTTCACTCAGAGGGTGGTAGGTCCATGGAATATGCTGCCCCAAAAAGCTGTAGAAGCTACATCATTACATAAATTTAAAACAGAAATAGACAGTTTCCTAGAAGTAAAGGGAATTAAGGGTTACGGGGAGCGGGCAGGAATTTGGACATGAGTCTAGGTTCGGATCGGTCATGGCCCTGTGGGTAGCGGAGCGGGCCCAGGGGCCGTGTAGCCTGCTCCTGCTCCTATTTCGTGTGTCTAATTCTGTTAGATTCAGGAGATGGTTCTGTGATAGTGGATTGGCAGTTAGGATCAGGTCAACCATGATCTTATTGAATGGCGGAGCAGGCTCGAGGGGCCGATTGGCCTACTCCTGCTTCTATTTCTTATGTTCTTATGTTCTTATGTAATGCAATTTTAAAAAATTTTGTTCTAAAACACTGCCAGATTGCCCTGGTTCATGGCAGATTTTACATTGGGTGATGTTCAAGTGAGCAAAAAAAACTCTTCTCAAAATTAGTGCAATTTTGAGCACAATTTGCCCTCTGATTGCGCCCAAAGTAGAAACTCTTGGCCCACTGTTAACTGTGTTTGTGTAATGATGTAGTAAAAAAAAACTAGTTTTTTGGATGTACTTCTTTATTGTAAAATATTATTGAATGTATCATAATATGGATATTTTTGTCAGGAGTGAATGTATAACTCCACATACACCGTAGCAACACTGTTCCCGATAAGCCGTGTGGCCGCGCAGCGATCTGCAGGTCCCGAGCAGCCAGCTCAATGGCGTTACAATGGAAAAAACACGCATGCACGCTAATTTGAATGGGCTGCGCAGGCCCTTAAAGGGACCGCACACCCGGAAAAAATTTGCAGAAACATGGGCTAATTCTGCATATCTAATATAGTTCATTTTGTTTCTGGTTTTCAAATCTGTACATGTTGGATGACCTAATATCCTTACCCCAAATCCATTAAAAGTATCCATTTTTGTGGTCGGATAGATTTTTTTTCACACCATCTCCACTTTCACTTGTCAGCTTAACTCGTGTCTCCACATTGTCTGATCTCATTACAATTTTTAATATGTTCTTTTTGTTTGTGGTGGGTTATAACTTAATATCATAGTGTCAGTTACTGGTGTAGAAGACGATTTCTCCTTCGCATAAAACTCAGGCACTGCTGGTAAACCCACATCCTTATAGTATTACCTCACTTTGCTATCTGCTCTATCCAAGACTGTTTTCACTTAACATGCTTTTTTGGAGTTAGTTTTGTGGTTCAAGTCTATTTTGTATTTCAAGGAATCCTGACATGTATTAATAAAGATTTACTGCACACTTTCTTCTTTATTATTCTTTAACTGATACTGATATTAAGGATAAGTGAACATGGCTTACATAGAATTACATAGAATTTACAGCATAGAAACAGGTTATTCGGCTCAACTGGTCTATGCCGGTGTTTATGCTCCACGCGAGCCTCCTCCCACCCTATTTCATCTAACCCTAGCAGCATAACCTTCAATTCCTTTCTCTCTCATGTGCTTATCCAGCTTTAAAGAGTGTACGGTGGTTCAAACACAAGCCCATCGAACCCTGAGCCAGAATTAAATGGCTAAAGTGACTATTGTCTTGTCAAAATCATTAGCAAAGGGATGCCATTATATGTGCTTTACTTAATAGATTGTGACAGTGGTACGATAGACATTCTGTGTACCGCTGCACTTGGTGCTTGTGTTTTGATAAACTCATCCCGTAAATAATAATGCTTGTTAATTGACTTTCGTTTCTCAAGAACTTGAAGATTTGCAATGAATGCACATTATATAATTTCACATTTATTTTTAGGAGGCAAGGCCTGGTAATAGCACTGATGCATTTGGCAGGAAAATAAGCAGAGATGGACCTTTGATTGTGTTGTGCATTTAATAGATCATAAGTGGTTCCTTTTTTATTGATTAAAATGTCTTTGCATGAAATCATTTCTACCCCAGTAAGAAGGTAATGGGGCAAGTTCCTTGAAGGGAATAAATGTTAAATACCTTAATATTGAACTTCTGGAGGGCATATCCTGTGTTGGTATATTTAACAGTGACACGATAAAAGGTAAAGAGCTTGAAAAGGTCAAAATGGTTTTTGAGAGTAAGAGATGTTCCAGCACAGACCAAGCTGGTGCTTAATACTTTGGTCCGTAATTTCCGATCGGAGGCTTCCTGCATACGGATGCCTCCTGTCGGAAAAAAATCTATGCACTTACCTGAGGTCTCCCGAGGTGCGTACACTTCCGCTCCTGGGCCTCTCCAAACTCAAAATGCGCAGGGCCCACGTATCCCAGAGTCGCATGCAGTTCACAAGCGTCCCTGGGATCACTTGGGCCATGGGGAGCCAATAGGAGAAGGGAATCTCCCTTCATACTTTTAACAGATAGACCTGTCAAATACATGAATGGAGCTCACCCCAAAAACACAGTAAAAAATTAAACAAATTTTTTTAAAAATCACATTTTTAAAATGAGAGAAAATTACAATAAATTAAGGGGGAAAAATTTGGTTGCTTTGCGCCTCCTGTTAGCACTCTCTTAGGGTGCTAATGGGAGGCGCAAAGTAACTAGTGCCCGGGCGCGGCGCCGCCAACTCCTCCCGCAAAATTCAGCGGGAGGTTAGCGGCGGCGGTAACCAGTAGTGCCCCGCAGCGCTACGCTGCGCCACTGGCAATGATGTCATCACCATGTGCAGCCCCCGCTCGCGCCCCAGCCTCGATCTTCGGTAGCGCCCCCTGACTTACCGCCGGACGCTATGTCCGACGGGGTCGGGGGGGGCCTACCTGTGGCCGGGGAGGTGCTATTTAAAGGTGGGGTGCCGGGCGGCCATTTTTGTTGCTGGCCGCCTGCCAGCACCTGCTTCCGCTCCCGTCCCTGGCCTCCTGACCCATCCCCCCGTGGATGCCGGCTGCGCTCCATGAGCCCGGCACTTCTCTTCAGTGCTGAGCTCTTTTGCCGGCACTACCGGGGGCCCAGCTGGGCCCCGGGTCGCGCTGCGCAAGGCCCATCCCCTTTAAGAAGGGGAGGAAGGCCTGCAATACCGCTGCACGATTGCTACGATATTCCCTCGCAGCGCCCCAAGAGGGGGTGCTACCACTTGATTTCCGTTGGGGGCACTAATTTAGTGCCCCAAAGGGGCCGCGACTCAATTTTTCGCCCCAATTACTTTAAACAAAAGTTAAATTTTTTGAAAAGATAATTAAAGTTTTTCACAGGCCTAAAAATAAACTTACCTTCTTTAAAAGTATTTTTAAATTATAAATAAGTGAAAAAATGTTTTTTTTACTTTTTTCATCTCTTATGCTGGTTACCATGCGTAAGATTTCTAAGGGTTTTCTGCGGGCGGCGATTCTCCAGAAAGTGGAACAATCCACCTGCAGAGGCCCTTCTCCAGGGCAGACGTCTGATATGTCAAGAGATTGCGCTTGGCATGCCTGAAACCGCCGTTTCCAATGTCCCTACGGGTGTGTACACAGCTCGTACATACCTGTAGGCATTGGAAAACATGGGCCAATATTTATGCTAAAACTAGGAACTGTTAACTGGGATCTGTATTCAAAGTAACTGTTAATTCATGAAACTGCCTCTTTCAAAAATAAGAAACATGGATACCTTGACAATTCTAGACTGCTATCTCTTGCGGTGCTCTTTCTCCTGACTTACACAGACCATTGTTTCTGCTCCTGATGACTTACATTTTTTTTGAGGCTTCAATTGATGGTTGCAGTAACACCATTGTACTAAAACACAGCAACATATTAACAGTCTGGCAACTATTACTGACAGCACACTGAAAATACTGTCGATGAATAACTGGATTGCACAGGACAGTACACTGGCAATGCACACTACATAGTGGGAAGTTGTATATATATATCTTGGAATATTAGAGACTAAAATAAAAGTGATAAAAGTTTACTGATAACCTTTTCATCTCTAAAAAAATTGTTGTCCTTACAAGGACAAGTTGGAGAAGCTGGATTTGTTTTCATTAGCGCAAAGGAGGTTGAGGGGTGATTTGATAGAGGTGTACTAGATTATGACGGGTTTGGATAGGCTAGACAGGGAAAGGCTGTTCCCACTAATTGATGGTACAAGGACGAGGGGACACAGATTTAAGATTTTAGGCAAGAGATACAGGGGGGACGTGAGGAAAAACCTTTTTACGTAGCAAGTGGTGAGGACCTGGAATTCACTGCCGACAGAAGTGGTGGAAGCGGAGACACTCAGGCCTAGAAATTCAGTTGCGTTCGCCAGCCGTTAGCGCCATAAGAGTAGATGATCTCGAGCGCTAGGCACTTAGCGGCCGGGCGCAGAACGATCTGCGCCTACGCCCAACTTCAGTAGGCATTTAGCGCCGGCGCAAAGTGTTTGCGCGCGCTCAGCTGCGCGTGCAACTTATGATGTCATTTCGTCGTGCAACGCCGTTTGTGCACCCCAAACCGGAACTTCAGTGGCGCCCGCCCAATGTGGGCGTGGCGCTGTTAAGAACTGTGAAGTGGAACGCAGCAGAGGCCCTGTGGGCCTCGGGGAGCGCTAATTAAAGGGCACTTAGACTGAACTATAAAGGCCAGCCATTTTGCTGCAATGACTTTAGTGCAACGGATTTCTGGACAGAGACCAAGGAAGAGACCTTACTGATTTGGGCCAACATAGGAGAGGTATTTTTGGCTTCTGGCCAGAGCTTGGAAATTTGACTCATTGTGATTTCACTGTTTGCAAGTATATTATGGGGGCTGCATGGGGTTCCAACCCTCAGTTCCAGCATTATGTGCGAAGGGCTCGCAGACGCTGTGTGAGAGGGGCAGCCATGCCTAGACGCAGAGGGGCCATCAGGCGTCAGCAACGTAGGCCTTACCCACTCAGGGAATACCGCCAGCAGGTGTCCTATCTCACCATGACTGCTGCGCAGTGTGTTAAGAGGCTGCGCTTCAGAAGGGAGGTGGTTGCAGAGATCTGCCAGCTGCTTCACAGAGATCTGCGTCCACAGCTGATGTGCAGGACGTCTCTGTCGGTGGAAGTGAAGGTCACGGTGGCTCTGAACTTTTATGCAAGCGGCTCCTTCCAAGCCGCTGCTGGGGACATAGCTAACATCTCCCAGTTCGCCGTGCATCGCTGCATCTGGCAGGTCACCGATGCCCTTTTCACAAGGAGACACCAATTCATCTCCTTCCCCATGACCCTAGAGAGGCAGGAGCAGCGTGCAGTCGGATTTGCGAGGATCGCCGACTTCCCCATGGTGCAGGGCGCCATTGACTGCACGCATGTGGCTTTGCGGGCACCTATCGACAATGCCGAGGATTACCGCAACCGGAAGGGCTACCATTCCCTCAATGTACAGCTGGTGTGTGACCACAGGCAGCGCATCCTAGCTGTCAATGCCCGCTTTCCAGGCAGCAGCCACGATGCATTTATCCTGCGCCAGACTACTGTGGCTGACATGTTCCAGGCACAGCCTCCCCCAAGAGGATGGCTTATCGGGGACAAAGGCTATCCTTTGTGTACATGGCTCATGACCCCGCTCCGCGCGCCCAGGACCCCTGCTGAGGAGGCATACAACGAAAGCCATCAAGCCACAAGGAACATCATAGAGCAAACGAAAGGCGTCCTCAAGCAACGGTTCCGCTGCCTGGATCGCTCCGGCGGATCTCTGCAGTATTCGCCGGATAGAGTCTCCCAGTTCGTCGTCGTTTGCTGCATGCTGCACAACCTGGCTATCCGCAGGACTCAGGCACTGCCACCTCACGTTGGACCACCACCTCAGGAGGATGAGCAGGAGGACCATGAGAAGGAGGAGGAGGAGGAGGAGTACCAGCCCAGGAGGGAGCCACAAGGTCCAAGGGCCGTCCGTCGGCGGCTTATTGAATGACACTTCTAGGCCCCCTGTCAGGGAATGGCTTGTGGCAATGAAGGCACATGAATGCAGCCGCTCCGCAAGCCCTCAGCCGGTTAACGCAACAACCACTTGAAACATCACACATGGACAAGCTGAATAAAGAAAAAGCTTTATTGAACAAACTCAGGGCCCTTCCCACATGAAACCCAAAAACACACAACACCCCCAAAAAACAGTCAAAAACATATCTCACTCCCACAACCTGGGGAGGAATAACAAAACTTGTCCATCCAAATGGCCTTCATCCTCGGCCTTACCAAAAGAACCCCCCCCATAGACAGCACAAGCACCCCCATATAAAAAAACATTTGCCTTCATCCTCGGCCTTACCAAAAGAACCCCCCCCATAGACAGCACAAGCACCCCCATATAAAAAAACATTTGCCAACACACTCTACTTTGTGTGCCGAGAGGGCGAGTCCTTGTCCAGCCTTTTCCGGCCCCTGGCCGACCTGCTGCTCCGCCTCAACCTGGGCCCTGTGGGTGTTGCAAGCCTGGGGGAAGGCTCCTGAGGGGCACATTGCGTGACGGCAGATGCCCTTAGGGGTCGGCCTAGACGAGCTCTGGCCCTCGAGGGGCCGGCTGCTGACTGCTGCAGCTGTGGCTGGGCAGCATCAGTCTCTCCAGCAGCTCGTCGCAGCTTTGCTGGGGGAGTGGCAGTGGCGGCTGCAGCAATGGGGGCAAGCTGGCTGATGCCAGGCGCTCGCTGGTCGCCAGAGACACTGGCACTCGGCCGGGCTGGCACTGCAGCAAGCGCAGCAATCTGGTGAAGGCCAGACCGCTGTGCTGCAGCAGTGCGGCGGGTGCCCTGGCGATGCATGCGTGACACAGCGAGTGTGGCAGCAGTGAGTGCCCGTACTGCCCTGGTCTGTGCCCGCATCAGACCAGCCAGTGACTGCACAGCACCACTGATCAACTGTCCACTCGCTGCCTGTGCTGCCCTGAAGTCGTCCCGACTCGCGTCCTGTGCTGCCCTGAATTCGGCCCGACTCGCGTCCTGTGATGCCCCGAATTCGGCCCGACTCGCGTCCTCTGATGCCCCGAATTGTGCCCGACTCACGTCCTGTGATGCCCCGAATTGTTCGAGACCCCTGGCCTGTGCTGCCGCGAGTTGTTCGAAACCCCTGGCCTGTGAGGCCCCGAAATCGGACACACTATGAGCCAGGGACTCAATGGCCTCAGGCAACCGTGCCACAACCCCCATGAACTCGGTGTGCCGACGATCCGAGTCCGCGGACATTTGATCAAGGAGGCGCACCTCCTGGGCGAGGACCGTCTCCGGACTGGAGGCCGGACTCTCCCTCTGGGGAGAAGGCCGCCGAGCTGGCCGACCCTTCCCGCGTGGCTGCACGCCACTGGGCCCAGCAACTACACTCCCCTGCAACACTTCCCCCTGGCTCTCCTCCAGGGAAGACGTGTCCCCTCCATTGCCATCCCCTGGCGCGGATGAGGGTTCCCCCGATGTGCCGCCTTCCTCTTGCTCCTCCTCGTCCTCCTCTTCCGAGGGACTGACACTCGCAGCTTCAGGGACCTCCTCCTCACCAGCTGAAAGCAGGAAGGCACAAGAGTAGCTTTAGAGTGAGGACAGGGCGTCAGCGAGGGAGGCATGAGTGGTGGCATTATGCGCATTGGTCGGACAGTGGCAAAGGATGTAGATCTGAAGCGCAAGGGGAGCGAGAGAGGTCCAAACGGTCATGTCCTTACCATTGGGGCCCAGCACAGGGTCAGCATCTCCAATTGCAATGGGGCCAATCACCCGGGCACCCATGACTCGACCCACGCGCTCCTCCAGGTCACTGAGCTGCTGGAACTGGGCACGGCCTCCCCCGGTGACAGTCCGGCTCTTCAGATTCTGGGCCAGCTTGGCCTGCAAGAGAAAGGACGGCCTCTAAGTACAGTGTGGTGCCCTGTTGTTGTGTGCACTGCCTCCCATGGTCGAATAGCTTGGCCAGTGTGGTGCCCTGTTGTTGTGTGCCCTACCTCCCATGGTCGAATAGCTTGGCCAGTGTGTAAAGTGCAGAAAGTGCAATTGATGTTCATGCCAGTGCCATAGCTGCTGGATGAGGGCTGGCCATTAGGCCTTTGAGGTCCCTTTGCCCATAATGTGAGGTGCACATGCAAGGATGAGGAGGACACTGGAAAGGGTACTCACCCTGACAATCCGAGTGAGGTCGTTAAACTTTTTCCGGCATTGGACACCAGTCCTGGGGACATCACTGTTGGCTGTGACCCTCTGGGCGATTTCCCTCCAGGCTCTCCTGTACACCCTCTTGGGAGGCTTCTTGCCACTGTCCGGGAACAAGATATGGCTTCTCTTCTCCAAAGCCCTAACCAGCACCTTTAAATCATGGGCAGAGAAGCGCTGCGCTCGCTCACGGGCCCTCTGCATCCTTCCTGGCGCTATTTCTCTCCAGCAGCAGTGTTTAGGCCTAGCTGGAGGGCTGCAGTATCCAGGGCGTGGCAGCAGACCAAGTCGACCCTTCCCCCTTTAAGAGCTGGCCGCGCCAGGGTGTCTGCTGTCAATCAAAACATGACCGCACCTGCGCTGCGCCCGGCCTCGGCGGTATCAGTCCGCACCGCCGGCTTAGCGCCTAAAGATAGCCGTGCAACGCCAGTTTTAGCGCTCGAGCAAACTCCTTGGCCAAAGCTACTGAATATCGGCGAAGTGGCCTCCACTTTCCGGCGGGCACAAACTTTAGCGGCCGCCCGACTTTACCGCCCCAAAAGTGGCTAGACTGAATTTCTAGGCCTCAATGTTTTCAAGAGGAGGCTAGATAGGTACGTGAGGGAAATAAACTTGCAGGGCTACGGGGATAGAGCCGGGGAATGGGACTGACTGGATTGCTCTACAGAGAGCCGGCACGGACTCGAGGGGCTGAATGGCCTCCTTCTGTGCCATTATGACTCTATGGCCTAGAAATTCAGTTGGTAGCGCCAGTGATTAGCGCCTAAAGAGCCCGAGAATTGGGGCGTTACCCAATTTTCGGGCGGGCGCTGTGAATATAGCGCCACCTCCCATATTGAGTATGATTTTAGCACCGGTGCTAACTCTTTGCGCGCGCCTGCGGGCGCAGGCAGATCATGACGTCATTTCAGTGTGCAACGCCATTTTTGCGCCCCGGACCGGATATTCGGTGGCGCCCGCAACCTTTCCGCCTGGCGCTATTAGTGACAGTTGGATGGAGCGTTCCCAGGCCCTTCTCGGACTCGGGAGGCGCTATTTAAAGGGGACAGCACTAGTATAAAAGCTGCAGCCATTTGGGCTGGCCATCCTGATCGTTGCTGGAGAGAGTTGCTGACCTTCTGTTGGACAGTAATTTTCTCATTGAGCCTTCGGAGGCACTGGCACTGGCAGCTTGAGGGCCCGGCTCCCGAGCTGGTGATGCAGCATCTGAAAGCAGGGAGGTGGAAGAGTGGCTTTAGCAAAAGGACAGGTTCGCAGCAAGAGATGCCAGATTGCAGCAAGGCTATGACATGGGGCCACAGTGAGAAAGCATGCTGGCGGGGGGAACAAGTAGAAGTAGACAGTTGTAAGAGGTGAGAACCTTACCATCGCTGTCGACAATGGGGTCGGTAGCTGCAGTGGTTACAGGACCATTCAGACGTCCTCCAAGAATCTGGTGGACTCTCTCCTCGAGATCCGTGAGAGTGACCACTTGTGGAGGTCCTCCACTGGTGCGAAGCTGGTCTTTGCCAATCCTCGCCAGCATGGACTGCAGGGGAAAGGAGGGGAAGTTATGTTACCTGATGCCCTGAGTGATCATCTCATGCCCCCCATGTTGCAAGAGCCCTTACATGACGCCCTGAGTCAAATGTGCATGTGTGTGCCCAGAAAGGACCATGGGTGCTTGCTGGCAGATGGCCAATGGGGCACAGGCTACCCTGTAGCCATAAAATCAGGTGCAAATGAAGGGATGCAGAAGTTTGCAGGAACAACACCCACCCTCACGACCCGAGTGAGGTCGTTGAATTTCTTTCTGCATTGGACAGGGCTCCTGGTCACCATGCTGCTGGAGTTGACCCTCTGGCATACATCCCTCCAAGCTCGTTGGTAGTCCTTATGATTCGGCGTCCTGCCATTGTCTGGGTAGAGAACATCTCGCCGGCGCTCCACTGCGGCCACCAATTGCTCCAGAGCCTCATTGATGAAGCGCTCTGCTCTCTGTCTCACCTTCTCCATCTGGTCCAAGTTTTTATCGCCAGTGAAGGGCCTGTGCCGATTCTGAGGCCTGCAGAATGTGGATGCTGAAACTGACTGACCCACCCCTTTAAGAGCGAGCCAGCGCCTGGAAGTCTCGTGGTCATCGGTAATTGAGAGCACCTGCGCTGAGCCCGTCCGCTCTGATATTGGGTTGCGCCGGAAGTTTAGCGCCTTAGGAGTCCCGTGTAATGCCTGAATTCGCACCTCAATCACCTTTAGGGGCGAGGCAACCCAATATCGTGCCAGGCGGCGATAAGTTTCGTCTGGCTATAAACTTTGTGCAGCGCCAGTTCTAACGCCTCAAGCCGGGCTATACCCAATTTCTAGGCCTATGACTTTATATGACTTTGCTGAATGTGAGATTCTAAGCTAAGTGCTGTCCACAGTTCAACAAGTACATAGACTGTATGGTACAGGAAACTTTAGATTTACCGGCACCTAAATAACCGGAAATCTCGGTTAACCGGCAAAATTCAGGAGTGTGTTTTACTTCATATTGACTTGCATTCCTCCATCTGTTGCTGTGCAAGGGTGTGGCTGCAGCTGTTGCTAAGCTACAGAGACGCTTGCAACTTGTGGCCATTGTTCTGAATTTGTTGCTGAGCAACAGGGTTTGTTGCTTTATAAGAAGCTGTCAGCTCTCCGTATCTTTAACTATAGCGTTCGGTTATTCGGAATTTTTGATGAACCAGCACCACGTCGGTCCCGTCCGTGCCGGATAAAAAAAAGTTTCCTGTAGTCAGATTAATCTTTGACTTTTGGATCCTAGAACATAAATGCTAATTTGAAGTTTATATTTAAAACTGGATTAGTCAAAATTACATCAACCAGAGATGGATGTTGAAGCTCAGGTGCAGTTGTCAGTAATTCATAGTCATAGTGTTAGTGAAATCTTCTCATAAAATTGTGGCAGCACCTATGGCAAGAGTCCTGAATAAGTAATAGGTGTTACTCTTGTTAAAAATCATTGGCAAAGTTCATGAGGCCACCAATTGAACTTGCAATCTTGACTTCTTAGCATGAAGGAAATCAGTTTATTAGAGCAGTTTAACCTATACCATTGAACATAAGTAAGCAATATTGGGCTGCAATTACTTCCCCCACTAGCCACCCCTCCCTTCCTCCCCCAGTTGTGGATGCAGAATGAAGTAGAATTTCAACCATTACCAACCGCCTTCTGTAAACAAATTTGAAACCAACAAGAAATGACTCCAAACTCTGCTGAGATTGGCCAGCACTTCTTTAACTTGACATTACCATATCTGCCATAGATTGGTCTTAAATGTTAAATAACCTTCTGGTTTTTTTTCTTAAACTGTCTTTGTTGGTGATAACTGTTGAACAACTGTCATAGTTAAGCAAAGATTGCATTGGGTGGGAATATGACAGCTTGCCTTTTTGAGGTATAATAGATATTTCAGGTGTTGTTATTTGTGATCAAAGGATAATGGCCCAGAAATTCAGGTCGGGGGCTTCCCGTGGGTGTAAGCCCCCGACCTGCACTTACCTTACGCGCCGGCCGTTGTGCTGTGGGCCCCCGTGGAATTGCGATCCTGGGCCTCCTCCAACTGCCGGTGCGCAGTGCTTGTGTATCGCAGCGGTGCAGTTAGTTCGATGCGTCCCCTGGGATCACGTGGGCCACGGGGAGCCAATCGCAGCAGGGAATGCTTCATTCATAAGTTTGACAGGAAGGGCTGTCAAACTTATAAATACTATAAGCCCCAAAACATCACTAAATCTTCAAATAATTTTTTTAAAAACATCACATTTTTTTAAATAAACTATAAATTACATGAAATAGCTACTTTAAACAATAATTTAAATTTTTGGAAAAAATATTGGCCCAGTAATTCGGGTCCCAATGCGTGAGTACGCACGGGGTACTCACGCGTGGACCCGATGGAAGTGCCGGTTTCTCGCATGCACAGCGCATGCACGGGAAAACAGCACTTCCGGTCCCCTGAAAGCAGGGGTTAAGAGGTGAAACGCGTGCGACGTATGAGGCAGCGCGTGCGACGTATGAGGCAGCGCGTGCGCGTTGAACTTCCTTTTTTTTACAGGTTTGCCCGTGCGTGAATGTCTCCACTTTTTACACATTAAAAAAGCAGACGTAAGGACTTCATTTTAACAGGTAAGTGGTCAATTAATTAAAATTAGAGCATTTTTTCCACAGGTTTATTATTTTTAAATACTTTACAGTAAGGTAAGTGTATTTTTAGCTCCGATTTTTTATAAAATTATTTTTTTCAAAAATTTAAATTATTGTTTAAAATGGTTATTTAATGTTATTTATAGTTGATTTAAATAGTGTGATTTAAAAAAAAAAATTATTTTAAGGTTATGTACTGTTTTGGGCGCCCAGAGTTTTCATGAGTTTGACAGTTCTTTCTGTCAAACTCATGAATGGGCTTTTGCCTCCTCCGATTGGTTGCCCAGTGCTCACGTGATCCCAGCCAATGCATCGCACTATGTACGCCGCTGGGTCACGCAAGCACAGTGCGCCGGGAGCTGGAACGGGCCACAGACAGGAAATCCACGCAGGCCCAGGCCTCAACTGTCGGCGCGCTATGTAAGTGTAGGTCGGGGGCTTGCACCCGCGGGAAGCCCCCGACACGAATTTCTGGGCCAATTTTATTTTCTAACAGGGCTAAAAATAAACTTACCTTTCTTTGAAGTATTTAAAAATAATAAACCTGTGGAAAAAATGTTTTAATTTTAATTAATTCACCACTTACCACCTTCTTCTAACTTCTGGAGACTTACCCTCCCGGGAAACCTGCAAAAAAAACGTAAGTTCGACGCGCACGCGCAGCCTCTCCTGCACACGCGTTCGACCTCTGAACCCCTTCGTTCAGGGGAACGGGAGTGCTGGTTTCCCGCGCATGCGCAGTGCATGCAGGAAACCGGCACTTCCATTGGGCTTACGGGTGAGTTTGAACTGTAAAATATTGAACAATATTTATCCAAGTTCAGTTACACCCACCCCCCCATTTATGTAAGAAGTCCAAGTTAAATGCAAGTTGCTGTTGAAAGGGTGAATTTTAAACACAAAAGGAAAGTGGCCACAAATACGGGGACATAAATTGGGAAAACATTTTTTATGACTAGTTTTCTGCTTAGAGGTTGGAAAGCTTTTATAAAGTCTGTATGGAGAAAAAAGCAATAGTTGTCAAAACATATGTGAAGGCGGGAATGGATTCTTTGAGCAAGTTAGTGAGCAGTGCAGCACTTCATCCCCAGCTTGATGGTTGGTGACATGAATGACCTGCTGCAGGAGCGGTAAATGTGTGGAGGAGCCTCCTGTTTGATCACCTCTGGCCTCAACTTTTCCACTACCTCCCTAGTTGGCCTCCTGAGCACCAACCTACATGAATTCCATTCATCTTGAACTTTACTGCCTGCAACCTATCAAAATAATGTCCTGCTGCCCCATCACCCTCGTCTCACTCCCCCAACACCCCAGTCTCGCTGACCCATCATCCAAGTCTGGCTTCTCCATCTCCCCAGTCATGCTTACCCATCACCCCAGACCGCAGCAACTTCCAGTGGGTCCCCATCGACCAACACTTTGATTTTCAAATCCTTCCTCTCATTTATAACCCTCTCCACAGCCTTGCTTCGTTTACAATCCTCTCCAAGACCATTCTTCCTCTATAACCACCTGCAGTCCTATATCACAGTTTACAGCATTCACTTCTTAGTTCAGTCTGCTGTGCTTTCACGTCTTTCGTCTGCTCTGCCTTCAGTGGCTGAACCTACAGCCACCATGAATGTGCACGCGGGAAATCATTTCTTAAACCCTGACGTGGCAGCCGTGGCTCAGTGGGTAGCACTCTCGCCTCTCAGTCAGAAGGTTGTGGGTTCAAGTCCTCACTCCAAAGACTTGAGCACAAAAATCTAGGCTGATACTCCAGTGCAGTGCTGAAGGAGCGCTGCACTGTCGGAGGTGTTGTCTTTTGGATGAGACCTTAAACCGAGGCCCCGTCTGCTCTCTCAGGCAGATGTAAAAGATCCCATGGCACTATTTCGAAGAAGAGCAGGGGAGTTATCCCCGGTGTCCTGGCCAATATTTATCCCTCAATCAACATAACGAAAAAACAGATTAGCTGGTCATTATCACATTGCTGTTTGTAGGAACTTGCTGCCGTGTTTCCTACATTACAACAGTGACTACACTTCAAAAGTACTTCATTAGTTGTAAAGCACTTTGGGCCGTCCGGTGGTCATGAAAGGTGCTATATAAATGCAAGGATTTCTGGGCGCTTTGCAACACTTTGAAAATACAACTGAAGATCAACCTCCTTATACTTTTCACTCATCTCCATTAACCTTCTCCATATTTTGCTCAGTGAAGAAAGCCTTGAGACCTTTCACTATGTTAAAGGTTATATATATATGTTTAAGTTGTTATTGATAACTAAATTATTTAAGTCAGGCTGTTATTGCAATGAGGAGAAAACAGCTGTGGTGGTGATAAAATCCAAGTGGGTAGATTTTAACTTTTGAATGGCCAACCAGCGGAATGTGCCAGCTGGCCAGCCATCTGTTCCAGTGGCAAAGACGCCTCCTAATTTGAATTCGACTGGCAAGTTGAGGATGCCAAGTGGGCAGCCCAAGATGGCTCACAGGAATGTCGGCCGGCTGAGACACCAGCGATAGCTGCTGGTAGGTCCTGGGAGGGCTTGCAGAGACGGATACAGACCAACAACAGTATTTTTGTGCAGCCAGGCGGAGCAATCCTGCTCCAAGAAAATACAAGCATTAAAAAAAAAGTTGTGGCCATTTCCTAAGTGGCCAGCCCTTTAAGGACCACTGCCTAGCCGACTCAGTGCCAATGCACATGGGCGGAGCATGTATGGATTAACAACAGAAAATGCTGGAAATACTCAGCAGGTCAGGCAGCATCTGTGGAGAGAAAATAAGAGTTAACGTTTCAGGTCGATGACTCTTGTCAGAACTGGAAAAAGTTAGAGATGTAACAGATATTTAAGCAAGTGTAGCAGCAGGGAAAGGGAAGGGGGAGGAAAGAACAAAAGGGAAGGCCTGTAATAGGATTAAAGGCAGGAGAGGTTAAAAGACAAAAGGGATGATGGTGCAAGGCAAAAGGAGTTGGTAATGGGACAAGTTAAGAACCAAAAGATGACTCTAGATGAGGTGTGAATGGCAACGACAGCTGAGAAAAAAGCTCGGGATCACGCTTACGGACTGAATGGAGGTGTTCCGCAAAGCGGTCACCCAATCTGCGTTTGGTCTCCCCAATGTAGAGGAAACTGCATCGTGAGCAGCAAATACAGTATACTAAATTGCAAGAAGTACAAGTAAATTGCTGTTTCACCTGGAAGGAGTGTTTGGGGCCCCGGACAGTGGGAAGGGAGGAGGTAAAACGGCAGATGTTGCATCTCCTGCGCTTGCACGGGAAGGTGCCATGGGAACGGGAAGGGGTGTTGGGGGTGATAGAGGAGTGGACCAGGGTGTTGTGGAGGGAGCTGTCCCTTCAGAATGCTGAAAGGGAAGGGGAGGGGAAGATGTGTTTGCTGGTGGGATCATGCTGGAGAGGGCAGAAATGGCAGAGGATGATCTGTTGAATGTGGAGGTAAGTGGGGCGAAAGGTGAGGACAAGGGGAACCCTATCTTGGTTCTGGGAGGGAGGGAAAGAGGTGAGAGCAGAAGTGCAGGAAATAGAACGGACACGGTCGAGGGCCGTGTCAACCACGGTTGAGGGGAATCCTCAGTTGAGGAAAAAGGAAGACATATCGGAAGCACTAGTATGGAAGGTGGCATCTTCAGAGCAGATGCGGCGGAGACAGAGAAACTGGGAGAATGGAATAGAGTCCTTACAGGAAGCTGGGTGGGAGGAAGTTCCTGGGATGAGAGGGTTGTCCTGTAAGGAGAGATTAAGTAGACTAGGCCTATATTCTCTGGAGTTTAGAAGAATGAGAGGTGATCTCATTGAAACATACAAAATTCTTACAGGGCTTGACAGGGTAGATGCAGGGAGGATGTTTCCCCTGGCAGGGGTGTCTAGAACCAGGGGTCACAGTCTCAGAATAAGGGGTCGGCCATTTAGGACTGAGATGAGGAGAAATTTCTTCACACAGAGGGTGGTGAATCTTTGAAATTCTCTACCCCAGAGAGCTGTGGAGGCTCAGTCGTTGAGTATATTCAAGACAGAGATCAATAGATTTTTGAATATTAAGGTAATCAAGAGATATGGGAATAGCGCAGGAAAGCAGAGATGGGACAGAAGATCAGCCATGATCTTATTGAATGGCGGAGCAGGCTCGAAGGGCCAAATTTCCTACTCCTGCTCCTATTTCTTATGTTCTTATGTAAGTGTAGTCCAGGTAGCTGTGGGTGTCAGTGGGCTTATAGTGAATGTTTGTCAATAGCCTATCCCCAGAGATGGAGACAGGGAAGTCGAGGAAGGGAAGGGAAGAGTCGAAGATGGACCATGTGAAGGTGAGGGAAGGGTGGAAATTGGAAGCAAAGTGAATGAAATGTTCTAATTCAGGGTGAGAGCTGGAAATGGCACCAATACAGTCATCAATGTACTGGAAAAAGAGGTGAGGGAGGGGACCTAAGTAGGACTGGAACAAAGAATGTTCCACATATCCCATGAAAAGATAGGCATAGCTAGGACCCATGCAGGTTCCCATAGCAACACCTTTAATTTGGAGGAAGTGAGTAGAGTCAAAGGAGAAGTTGTACAATGTGAGAACAAGTTCAGCCAGGCGAAGGAGGGTGGTGGTGGAAGGGGACTGGTTGGGCCTCTATTCAAGGAAGAAGCGGAGCGCCCTCAGGCCATCCTGGTGGGGGATGGAGGTGTAGAGGGATTGGATGTCCATAGTAAAAAGGAGACGGTTGGGACCAGGAAACTGGAAACTGTTAAAGTGACGGAGGGTGTCAGAAGAGTTGTGAATGTAAGTAGGAAGAGACTGGACAAGGGGAGAAAAAATAGAGTTGAGATAGGAAGAAATCAGTTCTGTCAGGCAAGAACAGGCTGAAATGATGGGTCTACCAGGGCAGCCCTGTTTGTGGATCTTGGGAAGGAGGTAGAAGTGGGTTGTGCAGGGTTGGGGGACTATGAGGTTGACAGCCATGGAGGGAAGATCTGTAGAGGAGATGAGGTCAGTGACAATCTTGGAAACAATGGCTTGATGTTTGGTAGTGGGGTCATGGTCCAGGTGGAGGTAGGAGGAGGTATCAGAGAGTTAGCGTTCAGCCTCTGCATGGTAGAGGTCGGTTCGCCAAACAACAACAGCACCACCCTTGTCAGCAGGTTTAATGACAATGTTAGGGTTGGATCGGAGAGAACGGAGTGCTGCAAGTTCAGAGGGAGGTAGGTTGGAGTGAGTGAGGGGAGCAGAGAAATTGAGACGGCAGATGTCACGCTGGCAGTTAGCAATGAAAAGATCTAGAGAGGGTAAGAGGACAGGGGGGGGTCCAGGTAGAACGAGAATTCTGAAAGTGGGAGAAAGGGTCCGCTGTGCTGGGGGAAGACTCCTGGCCAAAGAAGTGGGCACAGAGACGAAGGCGATTGGAAAAAAAATCAAAATTCATTGATATGGGGCGTAAGGAGATGAAGCTCAGGCCTTGCTGAGGACTGATCGTTCGAGGTCAGAGAGGGGAAGGGATAGTGAAAACACAGCAGGGGGTGAGATTGGACGAAGGGATGGGGTCAGAGGAAAGTGAAGGGGAAGAAGGTTCCGGAGGGGCGTAGGTGTCCAAGAGTTGTTGAAGCTTGCGATCCTTGGCACCTGAAAGGAAGAAAAAAAGTTTTTTGTTGAAGCGCCGGATGCGGCGAAGGATGAAATGGAACTGTGGACCAGGACAGCTTTGAGATAGAGTGAGTCAGTGCTGCTGAAGAGAGAGGTCAAGAGTGTTCATGTGGTGATGCATGGCGTTGAGCGTGGATCTCAGGATGTGGCGAGAGCAGTAGTTTGAGGAACGCTGAATATCTTGGAGATATCTGTAATCCTGGATGGATCCAAAACACGAAGGGTGGAATTTCAGTTGGAATTCATGTGGGATAAGTCGGAACCGGAGACAGTTGCTGAGGAAAGAGATGTGGCTCTGAAAATGAGTCTCGGCAGATACCTGATCAAACACGAGAAGGGAAACAGAAAGCAATGAAAATGAACAAGGTTGAAGAGACAAATGGAAAGCCCGTCGGAGAGAAGAGCAGAACTAGAAAATTTCATTCACTTCGCTTCCAATTTCCACCCTTCCCTCACATTCACATGGTCCATCTTCGACTTTCCCCTTCCCTTCCTCGACTTCTCTGTCTCTATTTCTGGGGATAGGCTATTGCCAAACACTCACTATAAGCCCACTGACTCCCACAGCTACCTGGACTACACTTCCTCCCACCCCACTTCCCGTAAGGACTGAATTCCATTCTCCCAGTTTCTCCGTCTCCACCACATCTGCTCTAACGATGCCACCTTCCATACTAATGCTTCCAATATGTCTTCCTTTTTCCTCAATCGAAGAATCCCCCCTACCGTCGTTGACACCCTCGACTGTGTCCATTCTATTTCCCGCACTTCTGCTCTCACCCCTGCCCCTCCCTCTCAAAACCACAATAGGGTTTTCCTTGTCCTCACCTTTCACCCCACATTCAACGTATCATCCTCCGCCATTTCCGCCATCTCCAGCGTGATCCCACCACCAAACACATCTTCCCCTCCCCTCCCCTTTCAGCATTCCAAAGGGACCGCTCCCTCCGCGACACCTTGGTCCACTCCTCTATCACCGCCAACACACCTTCCCCTTCCCACGGCACCTTCCCGTGCAAGTGCTGGACATGCAACACCTGTCCTTTTACCTCCTCCCTTCCCACTGTCCAGGTCCCCAAACACTCCTTCCAGATGAAACAGCGATTTACTTGTACTTCTTGCAATTTAGTATACTGTATTCACTGCTCACGATGCGGTCTCCTCTACATTGGGGAGACCTAACGCAGATTGAGTGACCACTTTGCGCAACACCTCCATTCAGTACATAAGCGTGACCCCGAGCTTCCGGTCGCATGTCACTTCAATTCTCTGCTCCACTCCCACTCTGATCTTTCCATTCTCGGCTTCTTACACTGTTCCAACAAAGCTCAACGTAAGCTCGATGAACAGCATCTCATCTTCTGATTTGGCACTTTACAGCCTTCTGGACTCAACAACGAGTTCAACAATTTCAGACCATAACCTCAGCCCCTTTTTTTTTAATTTACTTTTTTCTCTCTCACATGGCAGCTGTTGATGATTCTGCCATTGCCATTTACACCTCATCTAGAGTCACCTTTTGTTTCTTAACTTGTCCCATTACCATCTCCTTTTGCCTTGCACATCATCCCTTTGTTCTTTTTTCCCCTCCTCCCTTTCGCTGCCCCTGCACTTGCTTAAAAATCTGTTCCATCTCTAACTTTTTCCAGTTCTGACGAAGGGTCATCGACCTGAAACATTAACTCTGTTTCTCTCTCCACGGATGCTGCCTGACCTGCTGAGTGTTTCCAGCATTTTCTGTTGTTATTTCAGATTTCTAGCATCCGCAGTATTTTGCTATTGTTTCAGATGGATGCTGTAGCTGCCTAATGTTAGGCCCCTTTCAAAATGGCGGCAGCCAGAGTGTCAACTTTAACAGAGCAATAAATCAACCAACCCCATTTTGAGGCCCTTTAACACTGGTTTCAGTGAGTTAACCCCAAGACTCTTATTTGACACAGAGAGGCAAAGCTTAGCACTCATTATTTTTCTCAATAGTGCTGGTTTCCCTCAGTCAGCCGCAAATACAAAAGTTAAACAGAATTCCATATTTTTCCAGACACTGAGAAATTGCTCAAATTAGTATCATAATGAAAACAGCACTAAACATTGCACTCTTTCTATCATAGTCCCCCTCAGTAGTTTCCCAAGCCTGCAGTGTTCTGCCTGCCACGAGCTAGCCACGTGAGACTGAAATCCCAGCTCATTGTGATTATTTTGGATGGTTTTGCCCTGTTGTTTTCAGTGCCTTTTAAAAAGAAAGAATTGCCTACAGCTTTTTTTGACCTAAGCAAAGCTTAGATTTTATTTAATCAGGTGAATAAAAACAGACAAACATAAATAAAGATGACTTGGATTTCTGCCTTGAGTTATGATCAATCCTAATTAAAGTGGGACCTTGTTTTTTTTCTTTTATGTCGAGGGTATGTCAATACAGGTACTACACAGTATCCACAACCTTTTTATTGCTGCAGTGTTGGTATGTTGAGAATTTACTACAATTGATCTCTTGGCCTCGTTAACCCTAAAATGTGTGTTCCCTGCAACAGTTGAACCTTCATGTTTACCAACTCTTTCATTATCATTTCCGCTCCACGGCCACTGCATTCCTAAAGTCTCAATTCTTCTCAATAAAATGTGTTCATTTTAATTTGATTATGGTGCTTATTGTGCCAGTGTGATTCTAGCATTAGACACTACGGGCCACAATTTCATCTGTTGAATAATTTTAAGGGCAAAGTAGATGTTTGTAAATGGGAGTGCATGAGCAGTACAAATTGCTAATGATCTGCTGACCTATTTTTTTTATCCTCTGCTTTGATAATTGCTCCTATTCAAAAATGTGTTCAGGGAAATTAGCATTAAAGAAAAACTAAGCAGCTTTTCGCTTGTTAAAACCTTGTTAAAGATCAATCCTAAGAACCCATGCAGCATTTTGCAGAGGGGATATGAATGAAAATGAATACTGAGGTCCAAGCCAAGCCTAACAATAATCTGTTGAATGGCAAGATTTCAAAGTATCACCACAGTACCGCTAGAAGGGAATCACGCAGAGGAGTTTTCGAGCACACAGCATCCATTGATCAGCTACTGTTGGGTGTCTCTGTGCAGCAGAAGCAGCATGAGAGGGCAGTCTGGGAGCACGGAGGGCTTAGGAAACAGGCAAATTCAAAACAAACAACCCAAGGCCGTGACTTTAACAACAGAATTAGAGGCCAGCATAATGAGGCTCAGGCTCAGCAGCGGAACTGGAATTGAGCTGTGCAACTGATCTACAATGTCTTGCAAAAACAGTCAGCCATCTGTGCTGTACTACCTGTGGTAGTGAAGGTCACCATAGGAGCATAGGAACAGGAACCTTCAGCCCCTCGAGCCAGTTCCGTCATTCTATTGGATCATGGCTGATCTGTACCTCAACTCCGTTTACTCGCGTTTGCTCCATATCCCTTAATATCCTTACCTGACAAAAGTCTTGAAAATTTCAATTGATCCAGGAACCGCAGCCTTTTGGGGGAAAGAGTTTTAGATTTCCACTAGCCTTTGTGTGAAAAGGATGCTTCATGATTTTGCTCCTAATTGACCTAGCTCTAATTTGGGGATTAGGCACCCTTGTTCTGGATTCCCTCACCAGAGGAAATAGTTTTACTCTATCTATCCTATCAAATCACTTTATCATTTTAAACACCTCGCTTAGATCACCAAGAATACAAACCAAGTTTATGCAACCTATCTTCATAATTTATCCTTTTAAGCTCTGGTATCTTTCTGGTGAATCTACGCTGTAAGGCCAATATACCCTTCCTTGAGATAAAGGCCAACAATCCATTAACCTTTTTTACATATTTGTACCTGTGCTTTTGTACCACAAGCTTTTAGTGATCTGTGCACATTGTCACCTATATCCTATTGCTCCTCCCTCATGTCCCTCAAGTTTTATGCCACTGGGTACTTCAAGCCACAGCTAATATCACTGGAGTCAACCATTATGGAGGGAACTAAATCCCAATTTCTGCACACACTTCAGCAGCAACCACCAACAGCTGAGGCAGCTTTTCTCTAACATTTTTTTGGTATTTTCTCCAAGGTATTGGGCAGACAACAGAAAAAATAGCAACATCTTACATTTATATTTCACCTTTAACATGGAAAGCGTACCAGGGCTTCATAGGGCGAGCAGACATACCAACCACCCATGCCCCCAGAGAAAATTCCCACAGGCGTATTTTCGGGGTGGAGACTCCCAGCTCTCGGGTCCCACCATCTGCCCAGCTCTTTTTGCACCAGCAATCCACTCCTTGAAGGGATAATTACTAGTCCTGGCCCCTTTAGGGCTACCCCGGATCAGGCGTATTCCTCAGACGTTCACTTTCAACTAAAGTTTGAGGTAGCCGAATCCTAAAGATGCTTAATTGGGTCTAAAGGTCCAGACTATCTCTCCCTAAAGGAAAGGAACCTGAAAATGTTACCATCCTCCAGATAGCACTTTTAATAAGTTTAGCTAGACTGTAATGTTTCGGATATTATGAGGGTCCGGAAAACTCCCCCAGAATTCTGCAACTCCTCACCAAAGAGTGTACAGAGATTGAGTTTGCAAGTTTGATACAGAAGTATTATGTGAGACACTTCTAAAAATATATAGATTTATTAAAGAACCGACATGTATTTTACAGTTGGTGAGTCAATCACAACATTAACAGTTCCAAAAAGAGAAAGCTTTACAATCTTATCAGAGATCCTTATTCTCAAATCTTAATTTCGCTACAGTTTTACAGTTTTTAAAATTTATTCAGGATATCCACCAAAATCAAATACAGTACCATTGAATCCCGAGATACAAAAAGTTGTAGACTTACAGGGGTCGATTTTCATTGACCCGTGGAGTCGGGATTGGAGGCGTGCAGGGGGTGAAAGTCCTGAATTCGGGGGTCCCGACACCATCCCGCCCCCAACCCGCCTCCATGTAAGTTTCAAAGGAGGCGAGTACCCACCCCACACTGGGACCCACCTACCCGAGGCGGGAAGGGATTAGTGCCAATTAACTGCATGTTAACAGGTAGTTAACAGGCAGTTTTTAGCCTAATCCCTATTTTAAAGCTTGAAGTGTGGGATTCCCGATGGCTCCAAACCACGCCAAGTTAGAAGAGTCGGGCCGTCGGGTTGAAGGACTTGGAGGGGTCGAGATGTCGGTGTTCAGGTGAGTGATGTGTGCATGAGTGCAAAGGTAAGTGTGTTTGTTGTGTCTAAAGTGTGTAAAGAAGTTTAAATTACCTGCACTTACCTTTACAGCCTTCCTTCCTTTAGGTTTCGGGAGTCCATCATCTAACTGGCACAGAAAGCAGAATGGCTGCGATCTGTCAAAGGTGACAGCCTGCAACTTTCTGTGCCGGTGAGATTTCTAACTGAGTCTGTGTAGAAGGACTCAGGTTAGAAGTAAGACTGTCAGTGTTTGACAGCTTCAAACAGCTGTGAAACACTGATATTTCATCTGTCAAAATGTCTTGACAGATGAAATTTCAGTCTGTGACGTCACCTGTTGCCAGGTGGCCCTTAATTGGCCTGCTGAGCCTGCTGGGTGGGCTCAACAAGGTCAATCAAGTTAAAATCGCATGGATTGGCCGCATCTTGATGGAGACGGGACTACAACCCCGAAAGTTGTAGTCCCGCCTCCTTCCTGACTTCTGAATGAAAATCACCCCCACAGAGTCTGCCTCTGAAGCTGAGAATCGCTTTGCCCCTTTACAGCGAGTCTAGTATCCTATTTGAGAGTTCAATATTTATACCCTTTTCCAGTGGTATTCCTTTAAGGTTTTCTGCTGATGTAAGCTAATTATCTCTAGTAATTTTTCTGCTGACCCCTGCAATTCTTCGTCATCTCAGCTGGTAGCATTAAGAATCATGTCTCTACCCTAGGTGTCCTAAGCTTACCATAAAAATGGTGTAACAGCAGGTGTTTCTATTTGATGTCATTTTTACTAAGGCCTTCTTCTGTTTGTGCTCTTGCAATTATAACACCTTAACTAGGGTGATCTATGCAATTCTTAGTCACCTCAGCTGGTTGTAACACAGAATTGTGTCTCTCCTCTGTAGTTGTTCCAAGTTTAACACAAAAACGGTGTGACAGCAGGTGTTTCTTTCAGCATACTGTTCTCAGCTTGGTCGTAGGGGCATAACAATTAGCTTCATTGTCACTGGGCTAAAGGAGGGGAAATTGTTGTCAATTTTATGAAGGCACATGTTTCTTAATTTTATGTGCCTCTTTACAAAATGTAACTTAGGACACCTTAACCAGGATGCACCATTGTCTTCTTTCCAAAGATTCAGACCGTCAGGAGCCTCCAACCTTCTGTTTCAACAAGGCCATTGACTCAGTGTCAACAACCATCCCATCCCCATAGCCAGAATGCTGTAAACAATACAGCTTCTCCATTGTTAGGGTTTTAGATTTCCAAACCCAGTTTGTCATGTTTTAATAAAGCCAGAATTCTTTCATAGAATGGTGTATTTTTCTGAATAGGTTTTATGGCTCAAATCCTGGCCCTGAGAAAATTCAGGGCCCTTCTTACATAATTTAATGAGGGAGCCTCTACAAACCTAAAGCACAATAGAACTGCTTAATCTTTGTCACAGCCACTCCTTCATGATGCCCACTGATATTCCTGAGCATAGTACAATGGGCATCTTTGAATTTTCTGTATAGCTTCTCTTAGGGTTGTTTGTAGGATGATGGAAACAGCCATGACTGCGACTTAGAGTTTGGACCCTAAAGCCTTCATGGCAACAATGCTTTTCAGAGCCTCCCTCCCAAATAAACAAACAATTCTGGCCCTAATGGTTTTATTTGCTTTGATCCATCACAAGTTCCTCTTTGTGCCTTTGTTTCTTCCATAAGAACAGCATGAGTTAAGACAGTGTGATTTGATTCATGGAAGTTCCTGCCTTTAGAACTTTTTCATTACTATCACGGCATGTGGAATGTAATTAGTATGAGGCTGCTATTTTCACTTGTACTGCCTTTCTTGTTACATCTTGTTAACATTTCTCTGTGTCATTGCAGCATTTTTTGTATATATCTTTAGCAACTACAATTTTCCTCCTGCACCAAAATAGCCATTTTTTTTATTACAACGTTTGTTGCTATAGTCAGGGCCTGTATGAAATGAGCTTCATCACATTGTCATAATCTTTGTGCTCTCCACAGCTCTCTATTTATTCTGGTTACGTAGCTTGTCAGCTGCTCGAGGAACATTGGAGATTATTATTACAGACACAATTTGTTTCTCTGATTTTATGCTGTCACTCCAGCTAATAAAAACATATCACTCAGAATCGCCTGTTTGAAAACTGTGCGCACCCGCCCATTCGTAACCAGGGTTAGTGACCCTTTTTTTGAAGAGAGGTGAAAACTAAAACCTCAGAATCAGCTGCAGTGACTAAACTGCTGAACGAGCCTCCCTCCCTCCCTATAGCCAAACACTTGTCCTTTGCTCAGTGCTATTCTGGTACAGTACCTGAGGAACTCACTATGTGGAGAGTGACCATTATACATGTAATTGCAATCCAGTGCAACATTTCAATATACAAACCCACTGAATGTTTTTAGCATTTCAACCGCGCAACACCTAACATGGATCAACATATGTTTGGGTCTGACACTAATTATAACAAGGCAGCTACTGGGATAATGGCAGATTATTTAGATTAGTTCCCTGTTTTTGGATCATAAATTCATATGCAAGGGGTGTATTTGGGGCTCCATGCAGTTTAGTAACCTATGCACATGTAAATTTTCACAACAGATTGGTATTGTTCCTTTATGTTAACTGTGTTAGCAAACGTGCACAGTGCTGCACCAATAATTACTACAAAAGGAAAATTCTCACTTAAGTAATTTCCGTGAAGTATAGTAATTTGTTTCACGAAATTTTCCTGTGGCTGCTGCTGTTACTGTGGTATTGGCAGCCATATTGAGGTCAAGGCTTGATTGCCTCTTCCACCTTGTTGTTTCTGTTTGGCTGGCATTCATAGGGCTCCCTCAGTAACTGTACGAGGGTTGGGTGTTACTCTTGAGAACTTGAATAACCATTGTTCAGTCTGAAATATTGGGAGCATGTCACAAAATTAATTGAGCATAGAGATCGACACAGCAAAAGCAACTTCTCGGTTTTAAACTTGATACAGATTGTTATTGCAATAGGTGATCTCTTTCTCATCTGGGAATAAACCAAGAAAAAAAAGAAAGATTTACACTTATATAGTGCTTTTCACGACCACTGGACATCTCAAAGCGCTTTACTGTCAATGAAGTACTCTTGGAGTGTTGTCACTGTTGTAATGTGGGAAACACAGCAGCCAATTTGTGCACAGCAAGCTCCCACAAACAGCAATGTGATAATGACCAGATAATCTGTTTTTGTTATGTTGATTGAGGTATAAATATTGGCCAGGACACCGGGGATCGCTCCCCTGCTGTTCTTCGAAATAGTGCCACGGGTCTTTTACGTCCACCTGAGAGAGCAGACGGGCCTCAGTTTAATGTTTCATCTGAAAGACAGCACCCCTGACAGTGCAGCACTCTCTCAGTACTGCACTGGAGTGTCAGCCTAAATTTACGTGCTCAAGTCTCTAGAGTGGGACTTAAACCCACCATCTTCTGACTCAGAGGCGAGTGTGCTACCCACTGAGCCACAGCTGACACATAAAAATCAGTGAACAACTACTTATCTCTCGTCAGTTGAAGAAAGCTGGACAGTGCAGTTTCAAAGTTCCAGCAAATGCATTACCCATTGGAATGCTTTGATACAAAAATTCCTCTTTTAGCATTTCCTTGTGCAGGCCTCGCGCTAGTAGCACTGTGTTTGTAACGTGCATTTCATGAGCAGCCAGCTGCAAACCAAATTTAAGACTGCCTGGAAGACCTGTTTTGAGTGGGTCCCAGCAGTATTACGTTTGGCTTGAGCTGGATGTTTGTGAGGCCCATACTTTAAGAATCCAGTGTCCAGGAGTGTACTTCAACATTGCTCACAAAATAAATCCCATTCACAAAAAAAAAGCAGCCAATCACATCTTTCAACAAATATGTGAGAAAGCTTTTGGCTGTAATGACCATTTTCCATTTCTTCTCTTAAATCAACTGTCTGCATCCATTATTTCAGTGAGTCTCTCCATGGCAATTTACCACTCTCCCTCCTTATTTTTGCTTGCAAGTCTCACTGTTCCGCTTACCCCTATCACAGGTTTGCCCCACTCTCAAAGGCTTTGGGTTAGCCTTCTGCTCCATTGCCACAGCTGGAATCAACCAGCTGGGCCTTCCTCCCAATAATTTGCTGCTCGATGATAGGAAAGATAGGGAAATTAATGAATGAGTTAACGAAGCAGAGAAATAACATTTGTGAGAGGAATACAGAGAGAAACAAAGAAAGGAGGATACTCATGTTGTGGAAGGTGTGCAAATAACAAAAGGAAACAGGAAAAATGCATAGGGGGCAAAAAGACAATGACAAATTACGTAATTTTTCCAATGGGCAATGCAACTGGAGATCAACTAATATTAAAGACAGCAAGTTACCTATGAATAGAAATTCAAATATTTAGTGTAACATTGACAGTGGAAAAAGGCTCGAAAGAATTTTAAAGTTTATGCTGAGTGTTGGTACAAAGGGTGCCCACAAGAAAAATAAAGCCCATTTAAATGAACATTACACAAATTATACTTAAGTGAATAAAATCACATTGCACGATTCCCTTTCTTATAACCACCCACATTCTCCAGACTATGTAATGAATTCGAAGGTCACTTAAATGAATCATAGGGGATAATTTTAATCTAACTAGTCGGATGGGAAATGGGCCTGTTTTATACCCCACCTGATTTTATACTCCATTGACTTGAAAATTGCCCTTATTATAATGTTACTGTTTAAGGCTGAGCAGAGCCATGAGCAATCCACTTGAAATGATAGAGTTGTGATTAAGTAAACTGCAACGTGGTCATTAACATTAATTATCTGTGATTTGTACACAAATAGGTAATACAAAGGTGTGAAAGTCATTTTTCTCTCAGTAACACTGTTGTAAGACCCCTTTACCTTATATACCAGCTGTGGGAGAACCTTCATTGGCCACTCTCCCACATTCATACTGTTATTTTCTGTTGCTCTTCAGCAGCCCAGCAGGAAGCTGATTTGGAGAAGATGGGGGTGGGGAGAGGGCGGTTGAATTTTCAGAGGTTCAACTGCTCATCTGCTGTAACTTCAGTCACGGGGAAATAGCGTAAACGGTGGTTAGGCTGATTTTCCAGGGGTTTCTGCGGCTCTTCTGCCAAAGTTTCAGTGGACGATTGGGAAAGCCCCCCGTGGAAGTTTACCCCACTGGGTCTCCAGCGAAACAGCTTCCAAGCGACCTACAGGAGAGCAGAGGCAAATAATCGTGTCAACAGTATAAAAGATTTTCATTCTTTGAATTGGATTTGGGGGAACCAGAGTTAAAGCTGAGCCAATAATAATAAAAGCAGAAAATGCTGGAAATACTGAGCAGGTCAGGCAGCATCTGTGGAGAGAGAAACAGAGTTAACGTTTCAGGTCAATGACCTTTTGTCAGAACGGGTCATCCACCTGAAATGTTAACTCTGTTTCTCTCTCCACAGGTGTTGCCTGACCTGCTGAGTATTTCCAGCATTTTCGGTTTCTATTTCAGATTTCCAGCATACGCAGTATTTTGCTTTTGTATTAAAGTTGAGCCAGTTCAGTGTGGCAGCACACTCATATAACGTGATGCTGTTTTGTGTCACAACACAAAACATGTTAATGCACTGATCTGACTCACACATTTAACAGGCCACAGGCAGCAGGGTTGTTTTAAAGCTCCTGCCAATCCTGCAGTTGCAGGGGTCCCTGACTTGTGATGACACTCAACTAACACCATCCAAAATAGATTAACTGGTCATTCATCTCATTTGCTGTTTGATGGACCTTGCTGTGCACAAATGGCTGCTGTATTTGTCAGCATAATATCAGTGACTACACTTTAAAAGTAATTCATTTATTGAGAAGCGCTTTGGGATTTCCTGAGGAGGCGATAAGGCACTGTATAAATGCACTGTCTCTCTTGTTAATCTTGCTAATTTGCTGAATTATTCTATTTCCTACTGCTGCAATAAAAAGTAAAAAAAAGCTGGAAATTTCAAGTTGAAATAGAAAATGCTGGAAATACACAGCATCTGTGAAGAGAAAAGACGGTTTAACACTTCAGATTTAGGTCCTTCATCCCAAATTGGACCCTTTGTGCAACTCAAGCTGCTACTGATTGGGCTCACATACCTTCATTCAGACATTGGTGCTCACTAACCCTCAGTAACAGAGAGAGAAACATAGAATGAGAAAGAGTAGCAGATTCACATGAGTTGAAATTTCCTACCTTCCCTGGAAACACTGCTCCTTGTGCGTGCATTGTTGTTTTGCTACTATTTGCAATAGCAGGAATTTGAGCTCTTGAGGGGAAGGGGAAAGAGAGAGTAAAAGTGAACAACAGTTTGCATGTATATCGTGCCTTTAACGTGGAAAATGTCCAAAGTAGTACAAAGATTGAAGTAGGGTGGGTGGGAGAAAGCAGAGGAGGTCCAGGGTAGAGCGGGTGAGGTAGCTCCAGAAGCAGCTGCACAGATGGTCTCAATCCTGGAGACCAAGAAATCCATGAGCTCTTCATACCTGTTACTGGAGCTGAGTGTCGGGGGTGGGGGAGAAGGGTCTGGGAAGAGGGAGGAAAGGACTCCTGCATTGTCTTCGACACCCAGAATAATCCTGGAGTCGTAGAAGGATTTTAACAGAGTTGAGTTATTTCCGGTAATGAATGACTAGACCAGTCATGTGCTCGAATTTGCTACCCTCAGACAAACACAGGGAAAAGCAGGGGTGGGGGCTTGTGTGTGATTCTCTGGTTGGTCCCATAAAATACTAAGATTAAGTTGATCACCCATCTGGGCCTCAGTAAGATGAATAAGGTAACAGAATCTTATCTGAATATGTGAATCCAGTCCCACATCTGAATATGTGAATCCAGTCCCACACCAATGTGGTTGACTATCCACAAAAGAGACAGAAGAGAGCAACCAGAATGATTGAGGGGATGGAGGGATTGGGTTATGAGGAGCGATTGTGTAAATTAGGCATGTTCTAACTGGAAAAGAGAAGGTTGAGAGATGATATTGTTGCTTTTAGGATTCTAAAGGGATTAGCTAATGTAGACCATGACAAGCTATTTCATCTAGTCTGGAACAGTAAAACCAGAGGTCTAAGCTTTTCTGGGGAAACAGTATTTCAGTGAGTGTGTGGTCAATCTATAGAACCGGCTCCATAGGGAGATGGTGGAAGCAGTTAGTATTAATTCCTTCAAATGCAAATTAAATAGATTTATTTCAGAAAATAACACTTTGGGATACAGTATATGAGTAATTTGAAACATGACTTATGGTAAGTGTAGCATGCTTGGGAGGAACAGGTAACTTTGTACCTATGGGGCTAGAAATTCAGTGCATTTGCGCCTCTCGTTAGTGCCCCCAGGGGCGCCAATGGGGCGCCAACGACTTTTCGCCCGGGCGCGGCACCGCTAACGACTCCCGCTAAATTCAGCGGGAGTTTAGCGGCGGCGGTGGTAACCGGTAGCGCCACGCTCCGCTGTGCAGGTGCATCATCAACGTGCACAGCACCCCATTTTTGCCCCGCCTGCAAAATTGGCCTGTGCCCCCTGAATCTATGCCGGGCGATGACAGCGATCGATTCAGGGGCGGGAATGGAGCGGCAGGAGGCTCGCGGGGTGATCAGTAAAGGGGAGGTGGGGGACAGGGAAAAAATAAATCAGCTTACTTATTGTCACGGCCAATTGCCTCTTTGAACGCAGGGTCCGTGCCACGATCTGGCAGCCCGGCACTCCTCTTGTGTGCCAGGCTGCTGGCACGGCACCCCGCTCCCTGGTGGTCCAGCTAGGGCCCCGCAGAGTTATGGGGAAGAGCCCTTCCATACGGCAGCACTACATGGCCCAGTGCGTAGTGCTGCAGAACGCACCGCCCCGATATTTGAGGTTAGCGCTCTAAGAAGGAAGTGGCATGCTTGAATTTAGCAATCGCCAGCATAATGGTTGCTAACAAATCTTTCCCCCATGGTTCCCAAAGCTCTCCAACACTGGAGTGTGTCACAAATGTGATTCACTCTTAACTACCCTCTGAAGTGGCCTAGTAAGAACATAAGAAATAGGAGCAGGAGTAGGCCATTTGGCCCTTCGAGCCTGCTCCGCCATTCATGTTGTAGACTGATAGAGATTGATTGCTATCATCTGTTGTAGACTGATAGAGATTGATTGCTATGATTAATCAACAGCTCCGTTATCATTATAGTAGAAGGTGAACTAGACAGACGTTGGTCTTTTCTCGTCTTGTAACTCCTATATTCCTATGATTGGAACATGCCATATTTGTTGTGTGTGGGCCTAGAACAAAAATAAATCAAGAAATAAAACTGGAATTGCCGCAGATTAGAGGGTACATTAGTGTTGTGGTTGATTCAGAGAACGTGAGTTCAAATCTCACCATTTTAGTTTGAGAATTTGAATTCAGTTTAAAAATATATTCTGAAAATATAACGCTGGTACCAATAAAAAATAGTGACCAAGAAGCTGCCGGATCATCGTAAAAACCCATTTGGTTCACTAATGTCTTTTAGTGAAGGAAACCTGCCATCCTTACCTAGTCTGACCTAATGTACCTCCAGTTTTACACAAATGTGATTCACTCTTAACTACCCTCTGAAGTGGCCTAGTAAGAACATAAGAAATAGGAGCAGGAGTAGGCCATTTGGCCCTTCGAGCCTGCTCCGCCATTCATCAAGATCATGGCTGATCTTCTACCTCAACTCCACCTTTCCACACTATCCCCATATCCCTTAATTCCCTTTTTTCCCAAAAATGTATCAACCTCTGTCATGAATATACTCAATGACTGAGCGTCCACAGCCCTCTGGGGTAGAGAATTCCAAAGATTCACAACCCTTTGAGTGATGAAGTTTCTCCTCATCTCAGTCCTAAATGGCCGACCCCTTATTCTGTGACTGTGAGTCCGTGTTCTAGATTCCCCAGCCAGGGGAAACATTTTCCCAGCATTAACCCTGTCAAGCCCCTTAAGAATTTTACATGTTTCAATTAGATCACCTCTCATTCTTCTAAATTCTAAGGAATATAAGCCTAGTCTACTCAATCTCTCCTCATAAGGCAATCCCCTCATCCCAGGAACCAGTCTAGTGAACCTTTGTTGCACTCCCTCTAAGGCAAGTATGTCTTTCCTTAGGTAAGGAGACCAGAACTGTACACAGTACTCCAGGTGTGGCCTTACCAATGCCCTGTATAATTGTTGTAAGATTTCTTTACTCTTATACTCTAATCCCTTTGTAACAAAAAGCTAACATACCATTTGTTTTCCTAATTGCTTGCTGTACCTGCATGTTAACTTTCTGTGATTCATGTGCAAGGACACCCAGGTCGCTCTGAGTGCAAACATTTCCCAATCTCACACCATTCAAAAAATATTCTGCTTTTTTGTTTTTCCTACCAAAGTGGATAACTACACACTTCCCCACATTGTAATTCATTTGCCATGTTCTTGCCCACTCAGTCAACCTGTCTACATCTCTCTGCAGTCTCTTTGCATCCTCCTCACAGCTTACTTTCCCACCTAAATTAGTATCATCAGCAAACCTGGATACATTACACTCGGTCCCTTCATCTAAGTTATTAATATAGATTGTAAATAGCTGAGGCCCAAGCACTGATCCTTGCAGTACCCCACTAGTTACAGCCTGCCAACCTGAAAAAGTCCCGTTTATTCCTACTCTCTGTTTTATGTCCATTACCCAACCCTCAATCCATGCTAATATATATTACCCCCAGTCACGAGTCCTAATTTTGTGTAATAACCTCTTGTGTGGCACCTTATCGAATGCTTTTTGAAAATCCAAATACACTACATCCACTGGTTCCCCCTTATCCATCCTACTAGTTACCTCTTTGAAAAACTCTAACAGATTTGTCAAACACGATTTCCCTTTCAGAAAACCATGTTGACTCTGCCTAATCATATTATGATTGTCTAAGTGCCCTGTTTCCGCGTCCCCAATAATAGATTCTAGCATTTTGCCTACTGCTGATGTCAGGCTAACTGGCCTATAGTTCCATATTTTTTCTCTTCCTCCTTTCTTAAATAGCAGGGTTATGTTTGCTACCTTCCAATCCTTGGGAACTGTTCTAGAATCTAGAGAATTCTGGAAGATTAATACCAGGGCATCCACTATCTCTGCAGCTACCTCTTTTAAACCCCTAGGATGCAGGCCATCAGGTCCAGGGGATTTGTCGCCACTTAGTCCCATTAATTTCTCCAGTACTATTTCTTTACTTATACTGATTTCTTTAAGTTGCTCATTCTCTCTAGACCCTTGGTTCCCCATTATTTCCAGAATGTTTTTTGTGTCCTCTACTTTGAAGACAGATACAAAGTATTTATTTAATGTCTCTGCCATTTCCTTATTGCCCATTATAATTTCTCCTGTCTCTACCCCTAATGGGCCCGCATTTACTTTCACTAATCTCTTCCTATTTACATACCAATAGAAACATTTACAATCTATTTTTATGCCTCTTGCTAATTTACTCTCATATTCTGCCACTCAGTTGTATCAAACCACTACAGCAGATTGAGATGAAAGCCCACCACCTCCTTCTCAGGGCAACTAGAGATAAGCAATAAATGACGGCCTTGCCAATGACGCCCACATCCTGAGAACAAATCTTTAAAAATTGAACCATTTTGCATGAATGTTTCAGAATTTTCCAAGAGAGTGCATGACCTGGAGAATCTAGAATAACAGTGCACTGCTTCTGTATTTGAGTACCACAGTGCCGGATGGCAACAGGGGTGCCATAGAGCAGCTCATACAGGAGGTTCACAAGCCTTTTGAGCTGGCCCTCACAGGATGAGCCAAGGTAAAAGTGGCTCTGGGGAGCTGCAAAATGAAACTTTTTTGGAAGCATGGCCCTTTCATGCTAAAGAAAGAAAGTGCTGCCCTGTGCTCAGAAGGTGAAGGCTTTGGCGAGACAGATTACAGCTTCACCACTGCAGGTGTGCCACATAAAGTATAAGTAGCAAAACCTGGATGGCTTCAACTGTAATTGTAGCTCAAACTGAGATCAGAAGCACAAGAGAGATTAATGTCTGGAAGATGTTCTACTCTACTGATTTCAGATGACAAGAGCAGCTGACAAGCCTGTCACAGGTCTTGCAAAAGTGACGGGAGCAAAGGGAAAAGTTGGCTTTGAACCCACTAATTGTTGGTTGTGTCGCTTTAAGCAAAGGAACAACATTTTTAAGAGAGCACACTGGGGAAAGAAGATTGCTGATTGCCTGCAGCTGACAACTGGCTATGTTCCACTGGGGCCCTGATCCTACAAGACATTATTCAACTGATATCTACAACTACATTGAAACTGGGATGTCAATAGGGTCCCTCTCTGATGAAACACTGAAATTCAAGTCATATTCCATCACTGGCAGTAAAAGACAGAGTGACCTGTGAAAATAGGGATCGATTTGATAAAAAGACAGTGTCCCTCATTGATGATCAGCAGAATTCATGATGTTACTATGTTATGCACCAGTATTACCACTTTCATAAAAACACACCTATGCACTTAACTGTCTGTGAGATTGGGGAAGGACAAACCCCTGAGGACAGTGGTTGTGATAAATGAATACCTTTTCTTGGAAAATGGGTTATTCCTTTCAAGGAGCTCTGCTTAGTTGGCATGGATGTAGAAATGATACAAGATTTCTTGGAGGAAATAATTGAATTATTGGAGGAGGGTTATGCAGTTGTTCTAATTAACTGGAGTTTTCAGAAGGTGAAGAGTGAAGTTCTACAAAAGTGACTCAAAGGAGACTAAGGCTCGTGGAATTCCAGGCAAATTAGCTGACTAGACTTAAATTATCTTGGCAATAAAAAGTAGAAAGTCGCTGTTCTGGACTTGCATTTCTTTTCAGTTGTGAAGGCCCCCACTGTCAAATAACCTACTGGCATCCACTGTCTTGGCTCACACACGAAGAATGGCTACTTGGGTAAGGCATTCAAGTTCTGCCAGTGCCAATGGAATCTGGCATAGAGCTTCAGGAAAGGAGAGAAATTGGAGGGAAAAAATGTAATCTACTGAAGCTGTTATCAACAAGGCTGACCAACTACTAGAATATAATCTTGAGGAAATGCTACTGTAAGTCAAAAATATTATCCCAACCTGATATGGATCATGGGAAAAGCCATGTTTGCATGTGGCAACTTCAGTGATGAGCTGGAGAAGATTCAGGGAAGACTGATCTGGTTGAATGTAGGATTTAAGGCTCCAAATCATGAGTAAAGATTCATAGAATTGAAAAGAATATGAAGAGAGAATGCTGTCCTGGTCTTTAAAATATTGAAATCCATAGAAAATGTTGATACAGACAGAGTATTTAACTTGAATTCGGCTTGTAGAACTTGAAAAGACAGGTCCAGAATTAACAAGCCTGAAGTCAGACTGGAGCTAAGAGGACATTGTTTCCCCACAGGGGGTTGGACATATAGAACAAACTCCCAGCAAAATCTGTTAATGCCTGTAAAAGAGCTAATGAACATGGATTGAAGGTTATAAGTAAAAGAAAAGATATAGGCGATGAAATTCCCATGGCATCTTTTCGGACCAAGCATTTTCCATTTATAGAATGCAAATGATCCGAGCTGAATAACATGTTTTGCTTGATGGCCCTTGATGGTTGGGGAGAAACTTCACACTGCTTTATGCTCTTGAAAGTTTTTTCTATGGTTGGCTGCTTCTCTCCCTAAGGAGAATGAGTGGTTTGTAGAGTCTATGAAAAGATCTGTCGGGATGGGGAAGAGGTTTGACGGACGGAATTCGTTTTCCATAATTTCTGAGTCTCATACCATTACACGTTATGCTCAGTACACTCGCTTTTCCTGCAGATCTGGCAATTTACGATACATACAGAAAAGGGCTCCGTATAAATTCCAGACGCTTCAGAATTGTCTAAACACATCACACGTCAGATCCATATGGACCTCTGGTTTGATTTTGAAGTAAGGTGGGAATAATGAGCCAATACAAATGGAACTGGCGAACAAATGAGGTGACAGGAACTTGAATTTGGTTAACGATTGGCTAATAGACCAGTTACGTTCAATATCACTGTGTTCTGGATATGAGAGAAAAAGACAGTATTCAGTTATCTACTATATGTGAGTGGAAAATTATTGACTGATTTTTGTTCTGTTTTTAGAAGAATTATTCTGGAGGATGGCAGTCTCCGAATAGCTAATGTGACAAAGAGGGATGGCGGACGCTACACTTGCATTGCTCGGAACCATTTTGGGTCAGCCAACAGCACAGGAACCTTGATGGTGAAAGGTACTCATTAAATGACATGATTTACAAGTATGCATAGACCTGTAATGTCCTATAGGGCCATCGGTTGCTAGTTAAAGACATAGGGCTAGAAATTGACTTTGGGGCGGCCAGCTCGCTTGTGCCCAGAAATTACCGCTGCACGCGGAGCCACTTGCGCCCGCCGGAAATTCAGTTTCAGCGCCCCAAGTCGAAGCCGGCCGCAAATCAAGGGTTTCGGCGCCCCCGCTTGGGGCGCTGAAACTGAATATCGGCGCGCTAAGTGCCGCAGCGCCACCCGCTGCGGAGCGGCAGGCTGCGGTACTGCAGGCCTTCCTCCCTCTCTTAAGGGGGAGGTGCCTGCAACAGTGCGATCGCCGCTCGCTAGTGCCGGCAAATGAGCCCGGCACCACGGAGAAGTGCCGGGCTCCCGGAAAACAGCCGGCAATGCCGCGGGGGGGGGGGTGGAGGAGGCCGGGGAAGGAGGTGCGGGCAGGCGGCCGCCGAAAAAGCGGCCGGCCGCACATCCGCCTTAACTCGCTCCACTACCGCATCAGGTAGGCCACGTTTTCTGGTCGCTGTTTGCGGCCGCCGCGGAAGAGGCGGCCGCAACTCAATATGGCGGTCGGGCCGGTAGCGGGGCGGTAGCGGGGCACTGTGCACACCGATGACGTCATCGGTGGCGGCGCAGCGCTCCTGGCTAACGCCGCCATTACCGCACCGCTGAATATCGGGGGAAATTTAGCAAGTGGCGCAAAAGCCCTCTTTGGGCGAAAACTGGGCGCAAAGCCAACCGAATTTCTAGGCCATAATGATTCAAGTAAGTCATTAAAATTCACCAATTGCATATTGGGTCCTGTTCAACAGTGGCAAGTATTTAATCATTTGTTTGCAAACATAACAAGATGTTGACGACTGCATGTGATGTCTTCATGACAAGTGACGGCATGAGTTGCCTGGACATTTTTAAAAATAAAAATTGCCACTCATTTCATAAACACTGCTTCCACTTAAAAAAGTACAAAGGAGTAAAGAAGACATGAAACAAATCGATTTGGTACTTTAACAAGGTGTTCTGCTGACATAGATTGCCTTTAATAACATGCAACACTGACACGTTACTATTTATACTAAGAGCAGGCTGCCATGATATAATTGGTGGTACAATCAAATCTGCCTGGTGATCCATATTTATTATATTTATCTTAGTGAATACCAAGTTGTAAAAATTTTACAAAATAAAGCATCTCTATTATCGTGACCTTCCGGTTGCAGCCAATACGCCAGCACTAAAACTGAGTAATCTGCGTAGGTTGTTCCAGGAGCTGAGTCTGCCCAATGCAATGTCACTGTCCCTTTATTTGAAGTTCTGCCTTCAACAATCCATTGATATGTGAGATGAATGATCACATTCAAAATGTTGTGGGCCTTTGATATTCCCACTCCACTTAGGCAAATAGGGAGATGAAATGCAATGTTGCGTTTACACATAATCTTCTGAAATTAATATTGTCGACAACCAGGATAAACTGAACACGTAGACAGAAAGCTGTCCAGACAAACAAGAGAGGCTGTAGGGAATTATAATTTGATTTCCGTGTCCCACTGAACAATATAAGATGAAATGTAGCAGCACGGAGTTGGTTGATAGACAAGAAACAAAGGGTTAGGGTTAATGGGTGTTGCTCGAATTGAGGAAAGGTTTGAAGGATTAGCCCCTGGGGTGAGTGCTCGCTTCACTTTTGTTTTCGATTATATGTAGCTAATTTGGATTTAGGCACATGGGTTTCAAAATTTGCTGATAACACAAAGTAGGGGCTTGGCACATGCCTTCAGGAGGACATAGACAGGTCAGTGGAAGGTGAATGTTGCAATTTAATATAAAGAACTGTAAGGTAATGATTTTTAGATGAAAAAACAGAGAATTGGAAAGATGCTGGAGGGTATAAATGAACAGATAAACCTGGGGGCTCAAATAGGTAATTTCCTGAAAATTCGAGTACAGGTATACAAAACCATTAAAGGCCAATAGCATTTGTTTTGTTTTAATAAGGAGCACAGAGTACAATAGCAAAGAGTTTATAATAAATTTGTATACGGCAATGATTAAGCCACAGTTAGCATATTGCTTTTGGCACCCCATTATAGGAAGGACTAAAAAGGCATAGAGAGCAAACAGTGTAGATTCACTGGGATGATACCAGGAATGAGAGACTATAGTTATAAGGAGAGGTTTGAGATACTGGGATGATGTCCACTGGAGCAGAGAAGTTTAAGAGGAGAGTTAATAGAGGCTTTTAAAATTATGAAGGATTTTGATTGGGTGAATAGGGGGAAAGTATTTCCTCTGGTTGGAGTGTCAATTACATAGAAGAAGATAGGAGCAGGAGTAGGCCATTCGGCCCCTTGAGCCTGCTCTGCCATTCAATGCGATCATGGCTGATCATCCAAGTTCAGTACCCGGTACCTGCTTTCTCCCCATACCCCTTGATCCCTTTAGCCTTAAGAAATATATCCAACTCCTTCTTGAATATATTTAATGAATTGGCCTCTACTGCCTTCTGTGGTAGAGAATTCCACAGGTTCACCACTCTCTGGGTGAAGACATTCCTCCTCATTTCTGTCCTAAAAGGCCTACCCCTTATCCTTAGACTGTGACCCCTGGTTCTGGATTCCCCGACCATCGGGAACATCCTCCCAGCATCCAGTCTGTCCAGTCCTGCCAGAATTTTATAAGTTTCAATGAGATCCCCTCTCATTCTTCTAAACTCCAGCGAGTACAAGCGCAATCGACCCAATCTCTCCTCATACGTCATTTCTGCCATCCCAGGTATCAGCCTGGTGAATCTTCGCTGAACTCCTTCCATGGCAAGAATATCCTTCCTCAGATAAGGCGACCAAAACTGCACACAATACTCAAGATTTGGTCTCACCAAGGCCCTGTACAACTGCAGCAAGACATCCTTGTTCCTGTACTCAAACCCTCTCACTATGAAGGCCAACATACCATTTGCCTTCTTAACCGCCTGCTGCACCTGCATGCTTACCTTCAGCAAGTGGTGCACAAGGACACCCAGGCCTCGTTGCACTTCCCCTTCTCCCAATCTATTGCCATTCAGATAATTATCTGCCTTCCTGTTTTTGCCACCAAAGTGGATAACCTCGCATTTATCCACATTATATTGCATCTGCCATGCTTCTGCCCAATCACCCAACCTGTCCAAATCATCCTGTAGTTTCTTGGCATCCTCCTCACAGCACACACGCCCACCCAGCTTTGTGTCATCTGCAAATTTGGAGATATTACATCTAGTTCCCTTGTCTAGATCATTAATATATATTGTGAATAGCTGGGGCCCAAGGACCGATCCCTGCGGCACCCCACTAGTCACTGCCTGCCACTCGGAAAAAGACCTGTTTATTCCAACTCTTTGCTTCCTGTCTGCCAGCCAGTTCTCTATCCAAGTCAATACCTTGCCCCCAATCCCATGTGCCTTAACTTTACACGCTAATCTCTTATGCGGGACCTTATCGAAAGCCTTCTGAAAGTCCAAATACACCACATCCACTGGTTCTCCCTTATCTATTTTACTAGTTACATCCTTAAAAAATTCCAGTAGATTAGTCAAGCACGATTTACCTTTTGTAAATCCATGTTGACTTTGTCTGATCCTGTCACTGTTTACCAAGTGATCTGCTATTACATCTTTTATAATGTACTCTAGCAATTTCCCCACTACCGATGTCAGGCTTACCGGTCTGTAAATCCCCGTTTTCTCTCTACCACCTTTTTTGAATAGTGGGGTAACATTAGCTACCCTCCAATCCATGGGTACTGTTCCAGATTCCATCGAATGTTGGAAGATGATCAGCAATGCATCTACTATTTCTAGGGCCACTTCCTTAAGTATCCTAGGATGTAGATTATCAGGCCCTGGGGATTTATTTACAAGGTGATATCAATTTAAAATTGTTGCTAAGAGAATGAGAAAAGGGGTAAGGAGAAACCTCTTTATAGTATGAATCATTAGAGCATTAAATACTTTGCCCCAGAGTACTTGATGCAGAGACAATTACATCAGGGAAAAGTGGATAAACATTTGAAGCAGAGGAAGATACAGAGCTTATGGGGAGAGACTAGGACAGAGGGATTTGTTTTGGATTACTCTAGCAAAGAGTTGGCAGAAAGTACATCAAATGCTAAAAACTTCTATGGTTCTAGCTAAAAGGGCAACAGAAAGGCAAATTGTGGTAGAATGGTGCTTTTTTGAGCTATGTTAATTGTAGATGGCCTAATAGAGTCTTTGAGGTATGTGTTAGAAAGAGTTATTACAAGGAATTACAAAATGGTGGATGTTATAAATAGATTTTTCATATCAATCTACGGAAATAAATTCAAGGCCGAGTCATTTTGGCTCAGGATTCTATAACACAAGTAGATATTGAAAAAAGAAAGAAAGACTTGCATTTATATAGCACCTGTCATGACCTCAGGATGTCAGTGATGAACATTTGAAGTGTAGTCACTGTTGTAATGTAGGAAACATGGCAGACAATTTCCACACAGCAAGGTCCCACAAACAGCAAAGTGATAACCAGATAATCTGTTTTGATGATGCTGGTTAAGGGATAAATATTGAACATATCACAAGGAGACCTCCTCAGCTCCTCTTCAAATAGTGCCATGGGATCTTTTATGTCCACCTGAGAGGGTATATGGGGCTTCAGTTTAATGTCTCAACTGATAGATGGCACCTCTGACAGTGCAGCACTCCCTCAATACTGCTCTGAAGTGTTAGCCTAGATTTTGTGCTTGAGTCTCTGAAGTGGGATTTGAACCCACAACCTTCTGGCTCACAGGTGAGAGTACTACCACTGAGCCACGGCTAACACCTTGGTTAAGTACATATTGGTAAAGCATGAGATGCAGAAACGCATACAATTAACCTTTACAGTACAGGGGTTGAATGCTGAAAGCTGATGATGAGCGCACTTAGTAGTTTCTTTTGTATCAACGATTCATGTGACCTGATGGAGCAGGGATGCTGAACAAATCAATGAGGTGATGCTGTTCTCACAACATTGCTGCTCTTGTCTATCTCAGTGGTAGAGGTTTCAGGGGAAGGGTGTGCAGTTGAAATAGACTTGCTGCAGTGCATCCTGCAGACATACATACTGCAGGCACAGTGAGCCAGTGGTGGATATTGAGTCCAGTGGTAAGGGCGCCAATCAAGCAAACTACCCTAGATGGTGTTGAACTTCTTGTGTGTTGTTGCAACAGCACGCATCCAGACCAATAGTGAGTATTCCAGTGTCTGCCTGACATGAACTTTGTTGATGCTGGAGAGGCTTTAAGGGGTCAGGAGGCAAGCCACTCATTGCTGTGTGACCGGCTCTCGTATATTTGAAATCATTGTGTTGATATGGCTGGTCCAATTCAGCTTCTGGCCAATGGTGACATTCAAGTTAGTGGGGGACTTGGCGATCCTGGTGCTATTTAACATCAAGGGGAGATGGCTGTGCTTTCTCTTGTTGGAGATGGTCATTACATGGAACTTATGCGGCACACTTGTTGCTGCCACTTGTTAGTCCAACCTTGAGTGTTAGTCACGTCTTACTGTAGGATGGCATGGGTTGTTTCATTATCAGAGGAGTTGTGAATGATCTGAACACAGAATCATCGCCACGTCTGACCTTATGATGAAGGGAAGGTAATTGGTGAAGCAGCTCCAGATCCTTTGGCGAAGTAACTCCTGCAGTGATATCCTGGGGCTGTGGTGACTGGTTTCCAAAATCCACTACCATCTTCCTTTGTGTCAGGTTAAACTCCAGTCACTGGAGGGTTTTCTCTATGACCTCCATTGATTTCAGTTTTGCTAGGGTTCCTTGATACCATACTTCATTAACTGTAACCTTAACGGTGAGGTCAGCTACTCTCATCTTTCCTCTGGTATTGAACTCTTGCTTCCATGTCTGGATAAAGGCTGTGATGAGGTCTGGAGATGCGTGGTTCTGGTTGAACCTGAACTGAGCATCTGTGAGTTGGATATTTGCGTATAGATGTCACTATTGATGACTCCTTCCATCACATTACTGATGATTGACAGGAGGCTTTTCAGGCAGTAATTAGCCAAGTTAGATTAATTCAGCTTTATGTAGATAGGTCTAGTAATCCAGAGGCCTGGACTAATGATCCGGAGACAGGAGTTCAAATCCCACCACGGCAGCCGGGGAATTTAAATTCAGTTAATTAAATAAATCTAGAATAAAAAGCTAATATCAGTAATGGTGACCATGAAACTACTGGATTGTCATAAAACCCATCTGGTTCACTAATGTCCTTCAGGGAAGGAAATCTGGGGTCCTTACCCGGTCTACCCTAGATTTGACTCCAGACCCACAACAATGAGGTTGACCCTTAACAAGCCACTCAGTTTTTCATAGCAGTTTTGATACAACTATCATAAAACTGGACAGTGGCATTGACCTAGGCACCAGATTCGGACATGACAAAGGCACACCCAGCCCAGTAGACCCTGCAAAGTCCTCCTCACTAACATCTGGGCACTTGTGCTAAAATTGGGAGAGCTGTCCGACAGACTAGTCAAGCAGCAGCCTGACACAGTCATACTCATAGAATCATACCTTTCAGCTAATGTCCCAGACTCCTCCATCACTATCCCTGGGTATGTCCTGTCTCACCAACAGGACATACCCACCAGAGGTAGTGGCACTGTAGTATACAGTTGGGAGGGAGTGGCACTGGGAATCCTCAACATTGACTCTGGACCCCATGAAGTCTTATGGCATCAAGTAAGGAAGTCTCCTGCTTATTACCACCTACTGCCCTCCCTCAGCTGATGAATCAGTACTCCTCCATGTTGAACAACACTTGGAAGAAGTGCTGAGGGTAGCAAATGCACAGAATGTACTCTGGGTAGGGAACTTCAATGTCTATCACCAACAGTGGCTCTTTAGCACCACTATTAACCGATTTCAGAAGGACATAACTGCCACAACCAAGCCAGCTGAGAGAACCAACACGAGGGAAAAACCTACTTGACCTCGTCCTTGCCAATCTACCTGTCGCAGATGCATCTATCCATGACAGCATTGGTAGGAGTAACCACAGCATAGTCGTTGTGTCTGGTCTTCACACTGAGGACACCCTCCATTGTGTTGTGTGGCACTACCACTGTGCTAAATGGGATAGATTCAAAACAAATCTAGTCGCTCAAAACTGGGCATCCATGAGGCACTGTGGGTCATCAGCAGCAGCAGAATCTGTAACCTCATGGCCCGGCATATTCCCCACTCTACCATTGCCATCAAGTCAGGGTTTCAACCCTGGATCAATGTGGAGTGTAGAAGAACATGCCAGTAGCAGCACCAGGCATACCTAAAAATGAGGTGCCAACCTGGGAAAGCTCAAACACAGGACTACATGCTAAACAGCAGAAGCAACATGCTATAAACAGAGCTAAGCGATCCCACAACCAATGGATCAGATCAAAGCTTTGTAGTTTTGCCACATCCAGTCATGAATGGTGGTGGACAATTAAGCAACTAACAGGAGGAGGAGGCTCCATCAACATCCCCATCCTCAATGATGGCGGAGCCCAGCACATGAGTGCAAAAGACAAGGCTGAAGCATTTGCAACCATCTTCAGCCAGAAGTGCCGAGTGGATGATTCATCTTGGCCTCCTCCTGAGATCCCCACCATCACAGAAGCCAGTCTTCAGCCAATTCGATTCACTCCACGTGATATCAAGAAACAGCTGAGCGCACTGGATACAGCAAAGGCTATCATGCTGAAGACTTGTGCTCCAGAACTAGCCGTGCCTCTAGCCAAGCAGTTCCAGTACAGCTACAACACTGGCATCTACCTGAAAAAGTGGAAAATTGCACAGGTATGTCCTGTCCACAAAAAGCAGGACGAATCCAATCTGGCCAATTACCACCCTATCAGTCTACTCTCAATCATCAGCAAAGTGATGGAAGGTATCGTCGAGAGTGCTATCAAGTGGCACTTACTCACCAATAACCTGCTCACCGATGCTCAGTTTGGGTTCTGGCAGGACCACACGGCCCTAGGACATCGCTGCAGGAGTTCCTCAGGGCAGTGTCCTAGGCCCAACCATCTTCAGCTTCTTCATCAATGACCTTGCCTCCATCATAAGGTCAGAAGTGGGGAGGTTCACTAATGATTGCACAGTGTTCAGTTCCATTCGCAACTCCTCAGATAATGAAGCATTCTGTGTTCACATGCAGCAAGACCTGGACAAAATTCAGGCTTGGGCTGATAAGTGGCAAGTAACATTTGCACCACACAAGTGCCAGGCAGTGACCATCTCCAACAAGAGAGAATCTAGCCACCTCCCCTTGACATTCAATGGCATTACCATCGCCGAATTCCCCACCATCAATATCCTGGGGGTCACCATTGACCAGAAGCTTAATTGGACCAGCCACATAAATACTGTGGCAACAAGAGCAGGTCAGAGGCTGGGTATTCTGCAGCGATCGTCTCACCTCCCGACTCCCAAAAGCCTTTCCACCATCTACAAGGCACAAGTCAGGAGTGTGATGGAATACTCTCCACTTGCCTGGATGAGTGCAGTTCCAACAACATTCAAGAAGCTCGACACCATCCAGGACAAAGCAGCCCACTTGATTGGCACCCCATCCATCGCCTTAAACATTCACTCCCTCCACCACTATGTACAATGTCCACAGTATGTACCATCTACAAGATGCACTGCAGGAACTCGCCAATGCTTCTTTGACGGCACCTCCCAAACCTGCAACCTCTACCATCTAGAAAGACAAGTGCAGCAGGCGCATGGGAACAACACCACTCCACATCACACACCACCCTGACTTGGAAATATATCGCCAATCCTTCATCATTGCTGGGTCAAAATCCTGGAATGTGGGAGTACCTTCACCACATGGACTGCAGCAGTTCAAGAAGGTGGCTTACCACCACCTTCTCGAGGGCAATTAGGGATGGGCAATAAATGCTGGTCTTGCCAGTGACGCCCACTTCACATGAATAAATCTCCATATTGTTGGTTAGATGCCAGTGTCATAGCTGTACTAGAACATGTTGGCCAGGGACGCTGATAACTCTGATGTACAGATGTTCAGCACTACCACTGGGATGTTGTCAGGGCCCATAGCACTTTGTGTGGCATTTCTCAATGTCACATGGAGTGAGCCAATGTGGCTGGACATTGGTAGCTACAATAGACTTGAAAGAAAACAGGATTCATTGCAAGTATTTGAATGTTATATTTAACATTTAGTTTAGTGCCAATATTATGATCGTGAAGCTATTCCTGATGTTTGAATAGTTTTATTATTATAATAATGTTCCTCTTTCGTGTCATACTGCGTGAATCGATCAAAACAGCCCAGGGATCCAGGAATTCCCTCAGGCCTTCTGGCAACAAAAGTTAAATTACCTACAAGGCACCTAGGCTCAGTGAGATGCAGCTTAAAATCCTCAAGCCATGGTGTGGAGATGCCGGTGTTGGACTGGGATGGACAAATGTAAGAAGTCACACAACACCAGGTTATAGTCCAACAGTTTTATTTGAAATCACAAGCTTTCGGAGCGCTGCTCCTTCGTCAGGTGTTCCTTCATCACTTCACCTGACGAAGGAGCAGCGCTCCGAAAGCTTGTGATTTCAAATAAAACTGTTGGACTATAACCTGGTGTTGTGTGACTTCTTACATAAAATCCTCAAAGAAGCGAAAAACAAATAACTAATCCAGCATCCGCAGTATTTTGCTATTAAACAAATAACTAATACTTTGGTGAATATTTCTTTAAGCTCTATAAGCCAGGGAACTGTACCCGAGGACCGGAAAATAACAATTATTATCCTGATATTCAAAGAAGGAGTGAGACATCAACCTAAAAATATTTGATCATGTGGCCTAACATCTGCAGGGACAAAAATGCTTTGGAACATCATAAGTGATACTATCAATATGTCTGTTTAGAGCATAAGGAGTAGTCAGCATACATTCAGAAGCAATAGGACATGATTTACTAATCCACTGGACTTCTTTGAAATGGGAAGAGAAAATGATTAATGTAGCAGGAAACTTCACACAAGAAAACATCCAGAAAAGGATCCTGATAAATTCACAGCAGCTTCTTGTGTGAGAATCAAGAAGTCCTCTTGTATAGGTGTCAGTGGGGCATTTGCATTGCTGGTCACTAAAGCATGGGTCCCCACGCCAGTCTTAGCTATTCCCAGCAGTTTTATTTTCGGCTTTAGTTGACTGCGCTTTAGGAACCTGCAGCACAAACACCACACTGACACCACTGTAAAAGGCCCTTAAAATATCATGATTCAAAGTACGACTGTCCTTCCGTTGTTATTTTAAATAGCCATTTACAGCTATTCAACACAAATATTGCAAATGTGATGAAACTTGCTAATGTTGTTAAAAACACCCATGTAAAAGGTTGTACCTTAAACTCAGTCGGGTTTGAGGAATGTCTCCTGAAATCTCTTGATAGAGAAGGAAGATCAAAAATAAGGGAATGGAATTAATGCATGCTGTTTCAGTTCTTTTGCTGAGAGAACATATGCTGTTATATCTGGGAAACTCCATTAATCTTATCTGAAAATCAATCATGTTTTCTGCTACCTAGTAGCTCTAAATTTCATGATCCTTCTCCAGCTTAGATCAAGGGCATCAGTAAGCATGCATCATGGCATATAGCTTTTTTTTCCTATAGGGACTATATTCACGAAGGTTGTCCAACCCTTGGCCACCAATGCCTACTTGTATTGAAGTGAGGCCTCGTTACAGGTAATCAGGTAATACAGGTACAGATAATAGAGGGAACGGGACTGACTGGATTGCTGTACAGAGAGCCGGCACGGACTCGATGGGCCAAATGGCCTCCTTCTGTGCCGTTATGACTCTAGGGCCTAGAAATTGGGTTGGGGCGCCAAAGTCGCCTGAGCGCAGGATTTAGCGCAGCGTTCGAGGCTTTAGCGATCGTCAGATATTCAGTTTCATTGCCCCTAGAGGGAGAAGGGGCAAGGCTCCAGACGCTCCGCGTCCCTCTTATGGCGCTGAAACTGAATATCGCAGCACAACGTGCCGCAGCCCCACACGCTGCGGCACGGCACGCTGCGGTACTGCAGGCCTTCCTCCCATTGTTAAGGGGGGGGGCCTGCAACAGCGCGATCCCCGCTCGCGAGTGCCGGCAAACGAGCCCAGCACCAAGGAGAAGTGCTGGGCTCTCGGGAAACAGCTGGCAATGCCGCGGGGGGGGGGGGGGGAGGTGCTGGCAGGTGGCCGCCCTGCACCTCCACCTTAACTTGCGCTGCTGCCGGCACAGCAAGGCCCCGTGAACCGGGCGCGGGTAGCGAACGACACAACTGCGGTGTTCGCTACCAAATACCATGAACGGGGCGCTAATGGGGCGCTGCGCACACCGATGACGTCATCGGTGGCAGCGCAGCGCAACAGGCTAACGCCACCATTATCGCCCCAACTCAATATCGTGGGTGGCGCAGCCAGTGGCGCTAAAGCCACTGACTGCCTCTTTAGACGCTAACAGGTGGCGCTACTCACCCAATTTCTCCCCCTAGGACTCTAATCCTGTCAGCGGATTGGCTCACAGTGGAGCAGCTGAGGGATCAGCAGTTTTTCACCAGCTTACAACTTATGCCACCACCTATCTGCGACTTCAACTGCAGGAGTACAATTATGTAAGGAAACTGCATCCAGTCCTTGTGGAAGTAGTGCAGAAAGAAGAAAGAAAGAATTTGAGTTTATATAGTGCCCTTCAGGATGTCCCAATTTTTTTTGCAGCTGATAAATTATTTAGCCTAATCTAGTCAGAGAATTCAGTGGGAGTGCTGCACTGTTGGAGCTGCTGCCAGTTGTTAAATTGTCTGCCCTCTCAGGTGGAGGCAAAAGATTCCATGACACTATTTGAAGAAGAGACGGGAAGTTCTCTCCAAGCATCCTGGCCAACATTTTCCCCTCAACCAACACCAGTGAAAACAGATTAACTGGTTATTTACGTTTTGAGGGCCTTTGCTGTGTGCAGATTAGCTGCTGAATTTGCCAACAAAACAGCAGTGATTACACTTCAAAAGCAATTCATTGGCTGTGGAGTGCTTTGGGACACCCTGAGGCCATGAAAGGCACTTTTTTAAGTGCAAGTTCATTCTTTCATCGTTAGACAGGGATCCCAAGAGATTGGCTATTTTAGAAAGTTGAGTGGTTGCACCTTGAATAACAAAACCCTTGCGTGTGCTGCAATGATCCATGTCAATGCTCGGCTTCAGTCCCAAAGAATATTACTGGCCATTGAAGCCTTTGAAGTTTATCCAAGCATCACTTTCGGCTTTCATGATGAGAAGCTTTGTCTAGGCATTGGAGCTTCCAACTATTGTAATCAATATAACGTAGCATAACTATATCTTAAAATAGAAATAAGGCTTTAAGCAGAATGAGCAGAGTAAAGAGCAGTATCTTGCTCTTAAAAGGGCTTATTATGACTCAAATTAGTGCTCCTATAACGATAAGCTGTTCATAATTGGTAGATTGTTGATGTCAGAATTGTAATATTGGCAATTCTGCTGCCAATAACGCTAATTAAGACTTCCTGTTCCATTAACACATCTCTTCGATTTAGGGCAGACCCTTAAGAGGGCGCCACTGTGTAAAATCAAGAGGAAAACAAATATCCATGGGTTACTTCTCAAAGTCTGTATTACTGGAACAAATCATCTATGAAATAGGTAATTGTTTAGGGGTATGTAGTAAAGTTAGACTTCTCTTTGGTTTTATTCCCCTCGGGAACTAGGTTGCTGTAATTGGTTTCTGGTCTGGGTCTATTCTAAAGCACCGGCGAAATTGGGTATGTAGCGCCACCTGTTAGCGCCTAAAGAGGGCAGTCAGTGGCTGTAGCGCCACTGGCCGCGCCTCCCGTGATATTCAGCGGGGGTGCTAATGGTGGCATTAGCCTGTTGCGCTACGCCGCCACCGATGACGTCATCGGTGTGCGCAGCACCCCATTAGCGCCCCGATCGCGATATTTGGTAGCGAACGCCACTATAGCGCCGTTCGCTACCCGCGCCCGGTTCACGGGGCCTTGCTGTGCCGGCAGTGGCGCAAGTTAAGGTGGAGGTGCGGGGCGGCCGCTTTCTTTGGCAGCCGCCTGCCAGCACCTCCGTCCCCGGCCTCCTGATCCCCCCCCCCGCAGCATTGCCGGCTGTTTCCCGAGAGCCCGGCACTTCTCCTCGGTGCTGGGCTCTTTTGCCGGCACTCGCGATCGGGGATCGCGCTGTTGCAGGCCCCTCCCCCTTAACAATGGGAGGAAGGCCTGCAGTACCGCAGCGCGCCGTTGCGGCACGTTGCGCTGCGATATTCAGTTTCAACGCCCTAAGAGGGACACGGAGCACCTCAAGCCTCGCCCCGTCTCCCTCTAGGGGCGCTGAAACTGAATTTCTGGCGATCGGTATTACTCCGAACGCTGCGCAAAAATCAGCGCCCAGGCGAACTTGGTGCCACTTTGGCACCTCAACCGAATTTCTATGCCCAAGGCTCCAGATATATTTCAAGCTATAATATATGTTGTCCTTTTTTTTGCTGATTGTATGTATATGACCACAACAAAGATAGATGCCAGCTGGAAAGGAATAAATTGTTTGGCTCTCTTCCTCTGTGTGACATTGAGTCATGTTCATAGCTTTTATGATCCATTCTCATGGCATGGTTTTAAATGTATGAAGGTCACAGAACAGAGAATGTCATTTCTCACCTTTCTGTACTCTTTCATCATAAGCCAGTTGTTTGATTTTACTTTCACTGGGATTTATTAAAAAGAACCTTTTAATGGCAACTGTAAGGTCAATCAATCAAAAATCTGTTAATGATGGTCGAAGCACAGCCTAACAATCAGAGTAAAAAAGGGATTTAACAATGTTTTATGTGGACTGTTCTGGCACAGAGGCAAGCAACTTGTGACAATATTGTAGATAATTTTGAATGAGTGTTTAGTTGATGGCGATGTTAGTGGAATAATCACTTCATTATAGATATGTTCAAATGATATTTAATATTTTTACAAATATATGTTTTTTTAAATTAATACTGCGGCTGTGGGGTGTGGCCAGTTGCATTTGTATTCTTTCTATCTTCTGGGGCAATGAATTTATGGGCTCATGATGGAGCATTGGATGTGCTGATCAAGGGATTTGCCTCGGATATTGCTGCAACTTAACTCTACTCTGATCTTCACACCGCCTGATGGTGCTGATTTGCTCTGGGAGCGGGCACAGTGCTGTGGATTGCAAATGGAAATTCCTGGTCTTGGCAAAGATCAGGAAATCCCACCCTTACCAGAATTGAGCAGGAACTTCAGGTAGCACCAATCACTGAAACCGACAAGGAGACTGTTACTTCACTGTGAGAGTGCCTCTGAGTGGCAGGGTTTGGGGAAAGAGAGAGAGAGTGAATGGGGGGATGGACTGGAAAGTGCCACTGCCAATGGCAGTAGGCCTGGAATGGGAGAATGTCTCTGTAAATTTGGTGGCAGAATTAAAGGGGAGTTTCTGTAAACTGGAAGAGGGTTAGGAAAATGAGTGCCTCTGTGAAGGAGAAAGTGACTGGTCTGCTAAAGGTTGCTGAACCTTTGTTATTTTTTTCATCTATAATACTTTTGGATTAAAAATCTATCAATTATGAATTGAAAAGTTGCTTTAAATTAATCAGAATTTACGGTTTTTATTATAAGCTGTGGATTTAGCAGTGGTGCATGCCCCTGGATCTCTTTAGAAATCTTCCTGCCCTGGAGTTGGGTAGGGGCATGTATAATTAAAAATTTTCTGCTGACAATCTTGGTAGGGACTGGCTTGGGAAACGAAGCATGACCGTGTGAGGGAGCCAGAATTAATATCAGCTGAGATGATCACAAACCCAAAGTGCTTCAGTGAGTGAATGGCACATTCATTCTTCTCTCACACTGTCAAGTACAACAACTTTCATTAAAACACTAACATTCTAAAAATGGAAAGAAATTAATAGAGAGAAATTAAACTGAAGTAAAGTTAATCACAATTATTTGTGACTGATTATTAACATCGTCACTGATGTTGACGGCATTTTCAAGCTGAATGCCTCACTAAACATCGGAAATGCAACATTCATTCAAACTGAACTTTGGTTTGTATAAATTGTCAGCGTTTCCAATCTCTTTCACTCCATCACATTCCCAGTCTGAGAAAAAAAGAGTGAAATATGTTTAAATGGAAAGTTGAACTTACAGCTTCAAAGGAAATTGATTTACCTGTCTTGAAAGAGAAAGCAATGTTTAAGCTATAAATTTATTGGTTTTGATTTTTTTTCCTGTGTATGCAAGCCCAATAATTCTCAATTTTCGCAGAAGTGCTCATATCCTTTTTCTTCCTGTTTCAATTAGTTTATCCATTACTTTTTTTTTCTCTTCTGCTTTGGTGTTGTGTATTGAACTGTACTTGCTGAAGATTTGACTGCAAACAAACTTTCCTAAGACCTGTTATGCTTGCCCAAAACAAGATTGTTGCACTTCCCTGGTTCACTGCCTTCAGATCAATTGGTACTCTTTACTGGTGTACATGTAACTGGATTATATGTTCTTTACAGCAGCACTTGAGCTGTCTTGTTAGTTTTTGTGAAGTAGAGAACGCTGTTCTCTGAGGGCTACCATCTAAGCTGTTGACATTTAACTTGAGATGCCCTTCTTCCACATAAAGGTGTAGTTAGGAAGCACAAGTGACAGACTTTCAAAGTAAGAGCTGAATACAAAACCACTCTGAGGTAGAAACCATGCTAAATTAAACTAATGGGCCCCACAGTCAATTTTTGTTATGATTCTATGAAAGCCTTACGAAACATTAAAAAATGTTTTAGTTTGACCGAGCTCATCCTACACTCCTTCAAAAAAAATCTTAGAAGAAATGCAGTTTGTGCAAAGTGTCTTGCTTCTCGAGGCTTGCGAAGAGGCATTTGGCAGATAGTGCCGCTGCCTTTAGTGTTCCAAGTGATCCTGGGACAGTGCTCTGAGATAAGCAAGGACGTCTACAGTCCCATCGTCTGTATGTAGAGCAACATTTAAAAGTCAAAATCTGGTAAAGTGTGATTGCTCATAAGTAGTTAAGTTCTCACTGGATATGCAACAATAATTAATCAGTGTGTAGGTCACGAGGGAAATTAACAAAGCAGAAAATGGAAAATAAAGTTGAAGTCAGGACTCATGAGAATGAGGCCAAATTATTAAAATAAATGATGTACTGGATAAGTGAAGTAGTGATTTCAAAAAATCTATCTTCATTCTTTCCTGTGACGTAGTGTAAAAATCCACAACAGCAACAGGTTCGGTGGATAAACTATTTAATCTTTACTTTTATTAAATGGGAATGCAATGTGCCTCATTTCCTGGTCTACCAGTAGGTGTAAGGGACTTTCAGTATTCCCTGGGATTAAAAAAAATGATGAGCTCATACACAATAGTGCTGGAACAAGCAGTGGTAATTTAATAATCAGACTGCTCAACTGTGACTTGATTACTGCAGTATTATCCCTACAAAACCAAGATTAAAGACTTCAAATAACTAGAGATTTTAATTCTGTTCAACCTGTCTTTTATCCATTCTCTGCTTTTTATTCTGTTTTTATTATTTTCATAGCAGTCTTTTTCAGTGAAATTCTCAGTAAGATATCCAATTCTAACTTTGTAATCCTTTTTTTTTTCTTAACAGTAAAGACTTTTAAATACTTCACTTGCCAGTTTTCTCTTTCTCCCTGCTCCTGTTACCTATTTTGGAAGTGGCAGCAATTTTGTAAAACAAAATTATCATTTTGCTGAAGACATTGTTTTGTGTTTGCAATTCCCCACAGTTGGGAGTTCCAGTCTTCTCACAGACATGGCCAGGTCAATCCCTGACTCATTTGTATGCATTAAACCAGGAAGGACTGTCAGTAGACCAGGGAGCCGAACTTGCTTGCCCTTGCAGTGCTAAGAGTTAAATATATTTATTGTTTTTCTTTGTTTATAATTACTCTAGCATATTCCAGACCCAAATAGTCTCCTATCTCCTCAGATGAGATGCTAAGGAGAGCCGATTGTCTCTGTCAGTGCCCAATGTACAGGCTGGGGAAAAGGGTTCAGAGTGCAGGAGTCTAAGGATCTGAATCTTGAATCTCCTGTAAGTATAGGGATCAGTAATGATGCAGCACATTGGAACAAGACACTGGCCTGGTGCTTCTGCTGCTGCGCTTGCCTGCTCGTGACTTTCCATCCATTAAAGTGAGGATGGGAAATCGTAGGCTGACTAGTGCAGAATCAGAAGACCAATGTATGACATTGGTTTGACCCTGCGATTCCACACGAGTTCAACATATCCATGCTTCAGGAGAGGGATCTACAGCAGTCAATCATACTTTTGCCCAAAGGGAAGAAGAGAAACTCACCTCTGACTACTCTTGAGAATTTCATGTTTATAGACGAGGTTAAAGTGGAACTTATTATTACGCACTCCGCTTAGGTTTATATCATCTATTCAGTATTCACCATTTTCAAATGTCACCATGAGCATTTGGTGCATTGCAATTGAAAGCAATCGATCTTTAAGAAAGATGTCTTGTTCATTGACAATTCTTAATCAGTGCTTCGTAGTGAAATTACATTGGTGACTGAGTGGAGCTAGTTCCTAACAAGGCAACCTATTTATAAAGTAGGTCATTTCAATAACAAAGGCATACTGCATATGTGCAAACCAAAAAGTGCATTAATTAATATAGAAGCCAGAATAGAATGCATGCAGCAAGCAGAATAGGCCAAAGGTAGTATTTGGGTATTATTTATTTTGTATTGCCTCCAAATTGGTTCAAGTATCAAACCTACTTTGCACCTAGAGAAGTGTTGACAATTTGGAGAGCAAATTTCAGCAAGTTTACTTTGTCACTAGGACGGTCAACTTAGGCTGGTAAGGTTCTGTGAAAGTCAATGAGAAATTAAACAATGTATATTAGTTCTTAACAAATGTTTTAATTCTTGGGCTATGGGCATCGCTGGCAAGGCTGGCATTTATTGGCCTTAGAGGGGATGATTTCCCATGCATCTGCTGCCCTTATCCTTCTAAGTGGTACCGGTCATTTTGGAGGTGCTGTTGAAGAAGGCTTGGCAAGTTGCTGCAGTGCATCTTTAAGAGGGTACACACTGCAGCCATGGTACGCAGGTGGTACAGGTAGTGGATGTTTAATCTGGTGGATGGGGTGTTAATTAAATGGATCACTTTGTTCTTGATGGTGTTGAGCTTCTTGAGCATTGTTGCCGCTGCACCCATCCAGGCAAGTGGAGAATATTCCATCACACTCCCAACCTATGCCTTGTAGGTAGTGCAGAGGCTTTGGGGAATCAGGAGGTAAACGATTCGCCGTAGAATAACTAGCCTCTGATCTGCTCTAGTAGGAACAGCTTTGATGTGGCTGGTCCAGTTGAGTTTCTGATCAATGATAATCCCAGGATGATGATGTTGGGGATTCAGCGATGGTAATGTCATTAAATGTCAAGGGAGATGGTCATTGCTTGGCACTTGTGTGGTATGAATGTTCCTTACCACTTATCAGCCCAAGCCTGATTAAACAGCATTATTAAAATCATTGAATGGTTACAGCACCGAAGGAGGCCATTCGGCCCATCAAGCCTGTGCCGGCTCTCTGCAAGAGCACTTCAGCTCGTCCCACTCCCTCGCCCTTTCCCCATCACCCTGCAAATTTTTTTCTATCAGGTACTTGAACTCCCTTTTGAAATCCACAATTGAATCTGCCTCCATCACCCTTTAAGGTAGTGAATTCCAGATACTAACCAATCGCTGCGTAGAAAAGTTTTTCCTCATGTCGCCTTTGGTTCTTCTGGCAATCACCTTAAATCTGTGTCCTCTGGTTCCCGACCCTTCCGCCAATGGGAACAGTTTCTCTCTATCTATTCTGTCCAGACCCCTCAAGATTTTGAACACCTCTATTAAATCTCCCCTCAACCTTCTCTATTCTAAGGAGAACAACCCCAGCTTCTCCAGTCTATCCACGTAACTGAAGTCCCTCATCCCTGGAACCATTCTTGGAAATCTTTTCTGCACCCTCTCTAAGGCCTTCACATCCTTCCTAAAGTGCGGTGCCCAGAATTGGACACAATACTCCAGTTAATGCCGAACCAGTGTTTTATAAAGATTCATCAGAACTTCCTTGCTTTTGTACTCTATGCCTCTATTTATGAAGCCCAGGATTCTGTATGCATTTTTAAACTTTTTCTCAACCTGCCCTGCCACCTTCAACGATTTGTGCACATATACCCCCAGGTCTCTCTGTTCATGCACCCCCTTTAGGATTGTACCCTTTAGTTTATGTTGCCTCTCCTCGTTCTTCCTACCAAAACGTATCACTTCGTACTTTTCTGCATTAAATTTCATCTGCCACGTGTCCGCCCATTTCACCAGTCTGTCTATGTCTTCTTGAAGTCCATCACTATCCTCCTCACTGTTCACTATACTTCCAAGTTTTGTGTCATCTGTAAATTTTTTAATTGAGCCCTGTACACCCAAGTCTAAGCCATTAATATATAACACGTAATGCTGTGGTCCTAGTACCGACCCCTGGGTAACACCACTGTATACCTTCCTCCAGTCCAAAAAACAACCATTCACTGCTACTCTCTGTTTCCTGTCACATAGCCAAATTCGTATCCATGCTGCCACTGTCCCTTTTATACCATGGGCTTCAACTTTGCTGGCAAGCCTATTATATGGCACTTTATCAAACGCCTTTTGGAAGTCCATGTACACCACATCAACCGCATTACCCTCATCAACCCTTTCTGTTACCTCATCAAAAAACTCAATCAAGTTAGTTAAACACGATTTGCCTTTAACAAATCCATGCTGGCTTTCCTTAATTAATCCATACTTGTCCAAGTGACTGTTAATTTTGTCCCGGATTATCATTTTTAAAAGCTTCCCCACCACCGAGGTTAAACTGACTGGCCTGTAGTTGCTGGGTTTATCCTTACACCCTTTTTTGAACAAGGGTGTAACATTTGTAATTCTCCAGTCCTCTGGCACTAGCCCCGTATCTAAGGAGGATTGGAAGATTATGGCCAGTACTTCTGCAATTTCTACCTTTACTTCCCTCAGCATCCTAGGATGCATCCCATCCAGTCCTGGTGACTTATCTACTTTAAGTAGAGCCAGCTTTTCTAGTACCTCTTCCTTATCAATTTTTATCTCATCCAGTATCTCAACTACCTCCTTTCACTATGACTTTGGCAGCATCTTCTTCCTTGGTAAAGATAGATGCAAAGTACTCATTTAGTCCCTTAGCCATGCCCTCTGCGTCATGCGTAGGTCTCCATTTTGGTCCCTAATCGGCCCACCCCTCCTCTTACTACCCGTTTATATGCCTAGCGAAGACTTTTGGATTCCCTTTTATGTTAGCTGCCAATCTATTCTCTTACATCTCTTTGCCCCTCTTATTTCCTTTTTCACTTCCCCTCTGACCTTTCTATATTCAGCCTGGTTTGTACTTGTATTCTCAATCTGACATCTGTCATACGCCCCCTTTTTCTACTTCATCTTATTCTCTATCTCTTTCGTCATCCAGGGAGCTCTGGCTTTGGTTGTCCTACCGTTCCCCCCCCGTGGGAATGTACCTCGACTGTACCCAAATCATCTCCTCTTTAAAGGCAGCCCATTGTTGGATTACAGTTTTGCCTGCCAATCTTTGATTCCAATTTACCCGAGCTAGATCCATTCTCAACTCACTGAAATTGGCTTTCCTCCAATTAAGTATTTTTATTCTAGAGTGCTCCCTGTCCTTTTCCATAGCTAAACCTCATGATATCGTGATCACTGATCCCTAAATGTTCCTCTTCTGACACTTGCTCTACTTGACCCACCTCATTTCCCCAGAATCAGATCCAGCAATGCCTCTTTCCTCGTTGGGTCAGAAAAGTACTGATCAAGAAAGTTCTCCTGAACACACTTGAGAAATTCTTCCCCTTCTCTGCCCTTTACACTATTACTATCCCAGTCTATATTAGGATAGTTGAAGTCCCCCATTATCACTACTCCATAGTTCTTGCACCTCTCTGTAATTTCTCTGCAAATTTGCTCCTCTATGTCCGTCCCACTAGTTGACGGCCTATAGAATACACCTGGTAGTGTAATGGCACCTCTATTGTTTCTCAACTCTAACCAACTCTAACCAAATGCTCATGGGCCAGTAAATGTACTGCATGGCTTTTAACTCCCATTCTGCCTGGTTTCCACCAGGTAAAAGGAGTTAAAATTTCCCTTCAGAACTCTGATGTACTTCTTAAATAAACCTGCTTTAAGATTTATTTCACTTCAGTTATTTTTGTTAACCATGGAGCATTTAATGCATTTTGACTTCTTTAAAATCAATAAAACTAATATCAAATAGATTCATATGTTAGTTGCACTTTTTGAATTTCCCCCTGTTTTCCTAATTTCTCCCATTGCCCCACATCAATTTGTTTTGGCAAAACCATGAGGCCTGAGGCAGGGGAAAATGTGAAAATTTGACCACTTTGCTAAAGTTTCTGAATCCGGTTCATTTATGTAAATTAGAAACCATGGTGGTCCCAATCTCTGAAAAACATGTCCCACTCTATCATTGTGAACTTTCCCCTTCTCACACAGCTAATCTTATGGCCTTGCTGAGCAAGATTTCCAATTTGCAGACCATTTTCAACTGTGGGCCCATTTTGGAAGTCATTTAGTGCAGATTATTGCAGTTAGTGGGCAGAGGGGACCTTCATCCCACAGGTTAGGGCTGAATTTAAACCCTGGTTCCAGGAGTGAAAAGATAGTGTGCTAGGTCATGGCTGCTCAGTCCACCAGAATATAAATATTTTCTTATTTAACATGTCATTTCACTGTGATCTTCTGGGAGAGGAGCTTCACAAATAAAAATCTGACTATTAAGTGTCATTCCCTGCTGCACAGAATTTGTACCCCATCTGAAGAATACCCTTTGCTTCTCAAAGTGGAATCACAATTTAAGTAGTAGTCAGCAAAATATGTACAAACTTGATGTTTAACTACTTTTTAATGAATATTGTCTTCATTTATCCCCTTTAAATCTAATCTGACAGAACAATCATCTTGCAAGTTTAGACTTTTCCTTTTCTTTATAGCAATTATAATTTTAATTACACAAGAGACCACTAAAGGTGGGAGTGAAGCGATGTAATCAGTGTTCACGAGAAGGTCAGGGATCTGTGTTGCCAATATTGAGTTCTTAAATTGACTTTTCCTTGTCCTATGATGGATTTTTCTCTCGGATTGTGAGCCTTCCCCATGAATCATCCTTCACATTCACTTGATAGGCACCTGCAGCAGACCAGACAACAGCATTATTTAAATGCAATCAAGAAAAATATCTGAAGAATATTACTGGAAAATTGCTAATCAATGGAAGCAGGCAGATGAAATATTGTAAACTGCAGAGTCTGATTTCATCCAAGGATCTCTTTTAAAGATCATTTAACTTAGAGCTATTATTTCATGGTGACATTTTAATTCTGATATATAATTTAATTATATTGGATGTTGTGTGATATTTACCAATAATAAGGAAATACTTTTAGTTCTATTAAAAACAGTCACATCACTGACACCTTAATAATTTTCTTAATGTCTGACATATTCAAATGCCTCAGAGCACTGTAGTACTTAATATCGCACCAGGAATTTTCACAGTAGTATGACTAATCATGTTTGCTGGTTTGAAAATGACTAAATCTCATTTAGAACTTCAATTTGAAATATTCCACTTTAATATTTCAGGTTAATAACACTCCAATTATATTTTATTCATCTATTATTTTTGTGAATATGCCTACAGAAAACTAGCCTTATTCTAAAGTCACAAATTGCGTTCAGCAATCAGTAGTTGTTTAAATTATTTTCACATTACTTACTTCATTGGCTATGTCAATTGGTAAATGAGCCACAGAATTTAACATGATTACACAGAGAAAAATGTTTACTCAGGAGTGACCACAAGACAGTTGTCTGATGGAGGGGTTTGTGTTTTCTTTCTGTTCAGAAACCTAGGTGATTGGGCAAAGCATATAGGAGAGGACAAACTTGGAAAGAGCAGGAGAGAAGATGAGCTGAACAAAAATTCATGGTTAGATGATGCCAAGCTTGGATTTTTAATAAGGCTGGAGATTGTAGCAAGGAGGAAATGAGTTCCACAGTTTTGAAATCTGGGAAAAGAATGAGTTTGAATAAAAGACAGTATGACAAGCCTTGACTTAAACATGGTGAGAATGCAAAGAGATGCAAAACTACATGTATAGACCTTAGAAGGAACTGAGAAAAGAGTTTAGAGCAGTAATTACCACAGTAGTATCATTAAAATAGAGAACATTCTGATCGAGAGGTTGGAAACTGGAGAGGAGAAAAATATCATGTATCAGATGAAAAGCATTACATTACATAGAGAATAATACCGGAGAGTGATTGCAAGACTCTAATCGAACTGAAGAGTTCAGATGGTTTGTATATTGAATAGCAGACACCTGGGAGCAATTACAAGGTAATAACCTAATTCAGGAGTCAGACAGTTTGTATTGCGAATAATAGAAACCTGGGAGTGATTACAAGGCAGTAATCTCATCCAGGGTTTTAGATAGTATCATAAAGTGCAAAGGCATAGCCCCAGTACTATGTAGTTATCATCTAAACTGCAAAATCCGATTAAAGCTGTGTGCTGGTATATATGATGCATACTCTTGAGCTTGTGAAGATTTCTATTCAGCTTGGGGACATTTTGTTTTCCCTGACCATGACTTTCTGTGCGTGCATGAAGCACTAGTGCATAATATTAATGATTTTGGCACTACAGGATTAATGGTGATGACGTAATCAATGTGAGTTTATCGAATGATAATCACAGGTTGATTACCAGAGATGAAGCTGGTCAGTACGCATTATTGAACTTTTGATGGAAAGGGTTGATTTGCATTTCTTTGTGCCTGTGCCCTGTCTCCGTCTTGGGGTGGGGTTGGAGGGGGGTTAATTTTCAACTTCATCCTCACCTGACATTCACCCGCAACTACTTCCAGCTGAGTATTGATCAGGAGCAGGAATTCTGGCTGATTTTCCTCTCCCAAACCTGGTGTACTGGGGCTAATTTTCCTAGCGCTGTTCATTTTTCAGCTTCACTTTTATTGCTCTATGATGGCCAGATTTAGATACAGGAATTAACTGCTGTGATCCATATTTACTGTAAATTGAAACAGAATGCTTTTTAAAAAAAGGGTTTCACTGCCCGTAAGTGATAGTATTTGCTTTGATAACACAAAACAAGAAAACAAAACATGATGATAACTAACAGCTTGCTTTAATCGAGTCAATTTGCAGGTTACATTTGTTCTCTCTCCCATCGGAGCTTTTCGGCTGTTTAATTACAGGCCTCATTGCTTCAGTATGATCTTCAATGTAAAATGTCACCAAATTTGAAGAAGCATATCTAATGTGAGCATTTAAATATAATATCACTCATTAGTCTTTATTGGAGAGGAATTATTCACCCTGTAACTCCTGTGCAAAAAAATTAAACTGTTCACTGTAGTTTTTGACAGACTGCAGTTTGGTTCAGTTTCCCCAAAAAGTGAATACTTAGTACTCTGCTGTTTATAGAAATAAACAACCACTCAAAAATAATAGCCAAATTTTAATTTGTTCATCTTTTCTTTGCAGTTAATTGTGAAATTGTATGGCTATTATTTTTCTCCTATGGTGCTAAAGCTTCTTAATGATGGGAAAATGGGGAGTACTTTATGGCTGATGTGGGATTTCCACAGATCACCACTGTGAAGAGAATGCAGAGGCAGCTGGTGGTTATATTGTGTACTTATTGTGGTGTTTACACAAATCTCATTGGTAATCATGGCTCCTTGAAAGTGTAGGACCATCATACTATGCTGCAGTTCCACACAGCACAGCCTTTGGTGGCTTACACAAGGATTGGCAATTATAAGCAGAATGAACATTGATTCCTTCCTGCTTAAATGTAGATGGATTCATAAAATGCATCAACTAAGTTGGCGTTTTTGCCACAACAGCTAATGTAGCAGGTTTTCTGCAAGCTGAAGTAAATAGAAATATCTTTTCTCAGGGAAGTTGAGTGAGTTTTTCTTAACCGTCTTTTTTGTGGGGGGAGGTGTTTTCAATGTAGTTTCCATTCTCTCCCCTTTAATATTTCATTGTCAGAGCCTTTAGCTGAACATTTCAAGGACAGCAAAATGGAATATGGTATATATTTCAAAAACCACCTCAGAACAGCAAATATTGAAGTCTTTATTGGGTTATGTTGGTTGCTGATGCTTTAATTACTTAGACTGTGTCTGTTTGAATAATATGGAGTGGTTTCTGCATTTGTTGTTTTAAATTGTGTATATAGAAAAATAGTCCATTTCATAAATATTCACTTACATAGAGGGCAGAAGACTCCCAAGTTAGCATTGTGTTGGAAGTGTTAGTTTTGTCTGTTGTGCATTTGGGCAGTGAATTGTCCTGTATTTTTGTCAAAATCTGTTTTCAATGTGATGAGAGGTATGTGTTTGTGGCAGGAGCGGTTGGTGGGACTTTCCTTCAGGCTCTAAAGATGTGCTTGAGTTCTTGGCTAGTTTTTCCATCTTTAAATTTAGCGAGATGCAATTTGATGATTACTTTTCCTGTTTATTGAGCTAGCTGTTGATGGGTTGGTTGTTGTGTGCTATCAATGTTGTCTGATGACTCTTGTGTGGTATAAATCAAAATAAGCATTGCCTCAGGTGCGTACAGATAGTTAGGAGCAGCTGGTTTCAGCTTGTGCCACTGGGTTTGTTTTGTTATTGAACATAACGCAGGTGTGAGATGTCTTTCCATGCTGTGTGTGACCAGAGATAAAACGGCAGGGTCCCATTCTTCAACTTGGGAATTTGCTGTGAAAAAATCCATATTACCTGTGTGCTACATGTTAGATCTCCTTGAAGAAGCAGCAGGGAGACTTCTTGCCGTAAACAACCCCTGCTGAAAAATATAGATCAGATTCAAACCGCAGCAATAGATAACATTATTGAACAGAATCTGACTTGTTTAACAGTTTCATTTTTTTGCTTTTGCTTTATTTGGTGGTGAACTTTTGTTATTTGGTAAAGTAAGTGATGTAAGCACATGGGACTGGAGCTTTTCCAAATCAGGGTTTGCGTTCAGAGCATCAACTCGTTTTCCATAAACAGACTGAGCTTCCTATACCATAAGCTTGCCATGAACAGGATAGCATACCATAGCACTAACAATTGCCCTTTAATTATGGGATGCATCATGCTCTATCCTAAGAACATAACATAAGAAATAGGAGCAGGAGTAGGCCATTCGGCCCTTCGAGCCTGCTCCGCCATTCAATGAGATCATGGCTGATCTTCTGCCTCAACTCCATTCACCGGCCCTATCGCCATATCCCTTGATGCCCTTACGAGTCAGAAATCTATCGACTTCTGTTTTGAATATACCCAATGAATGAGCCTCCACAGCCCTTTGGGGTAGAGAATTCCAAAGGTTCACCACCCTCTGTGTGAAAAAAATTCTTTTCTTCTCAGTCCTGAATGGCCTACCCTTTATCCGAAGGCTGTGGCCCCTGGTTCTACACTCACCAGCCAATGGAAACATTCTCCCAGCATCCACTCTATCCAGCCCTGTGATAATTTTGTATGCTTCAATGGGATCCCCTCTCATTCTTCTGAATTCAAGAGAATACAAACCTAGTTTACTCAATCTCTTCTCATACGACAGTCCCGCCATCCCAGGAATCAATCTCGTGAATCTTCATTGCACTCCCTCTATGGCAAGTCTATTCTTCCTTAGGCAAGGAGACCAAAATTGTACACAGTACTCCAGGTGTGGTCTCAACAAGGCCCTATATAATTAGAGTAAGGCTTCTTTACTCCTGTACTCAAATCCTCTTGTAATGTAGGCCAGCATACCATTTGCCTTCCTAATGGCTTGCTGCTCCTGCACATTCACTTCAGTGACTCATGTACAAGGATACCCAGGTCCCTTTGAGCATCTGCATTCCCCAATCTTTCACCATTTAGGAAATACTCTGCCTTTCTGTTTTTTCTACCAAAGTGGATAACTTCACATTTATCCACATTATATTCCATCTGCCATGTTCTCGCCCACTCACTGAGCCTGTAGAGATCCCCTTGAAGCCTCTTCACATCCACTTCACAACTGACACTGCCACCTAGCTTTGTATCATCAGCAAATTTGGAAATGTAACATTCAGTCCCCTCATCCAAATCATTGATCTAGATTGTGAATAGCTGGGACACAAGCACCAATCCTTGTGGTACCCGACTAGTCACAGCCTGCCATCCTGAAAAAGACCCGTTTATCCCTACTCTTTGTTTTCTGTCTGTTAACCAATTCTCAATCCATGCTAGTATATTACCCCCAATTCCATGTGCCCTAATTTTGTTCGCCGACGTAAGGGGTGTTCTACGCGGAATGAACACACGAAAGGCTGCTGGACCGGATAGCATCCCTGGATGGGCACTCAAGGAATGTGCTGATCAGCTGGCTGATGTCTTCACCGCCATCTTCATTCTGTCATTGGCCCAGGCAGTAGTCCCTACATGCTTCAAGACCGCTACCATTATTCCTGTGCCAAAACAAACGGCTGTGACGTGCCTGAACGACTATCGACCTGTCGCACTCACACCCATCATAATGAAGTGTTTCGAGAGACTGGTCCTGGCTCACATCAAAGCCAGTGTTCCCGCCTCTCTTGACCAACACCAGTTTGCCTATCGTGCAAACAGATCAATGGAGGATGCAATCACAACTGCTCTACACTCTGCACTGAATCACTTAGATGGTAAAGAGACCTACATCAGAATGCTGTTCATAGACTACAGCTCAGCATTCAACACTATCGTCCCCAACAAGCTGGCTACCAAACTCCACACTCTTGGCCTGAACACTTCCCTCTGCAACTGGACCCTGGACTTCCTAACAAACAGACCCCAGTCTGTCAAATTAGGTAACCACACCTCCCCCACCCCCCTGACCCTGAACACGGGGGCCCCACAAGGATGTGTGCTGAGCCCCCTCCTCTACTCCCTCTTCACCCACGACTGTGTGGCTGTTCATGGTTCCAACAGCATCATCAAGTTTGCGGATGATACCACGGTAGTAGGCCAGATCACCAACAATGATGAGTCAGCCTACAGGGAGGAGGTCCAGCATCTCGTGAAGTGGTGCGCCGATAACAACCTGGCCCTTAACATCAAGAAAACCAAATAAATCATTGTGGACTTCAGGAAGTCTAAAGGCGGAAGTCACACCCCCATCCACATCAATGGGGCTGTGGTAGAAAGGGTGGACAGCTTTAAGTTCCTCGGAGTCCACATCACGGAAGACCTCTCCTGGTCCCTCAATACCTCCTCTCTGCTGAAGAAGGCCCAGCAGCGCCTATATTTCCTAAGGAGGCTGAAGGGATGTAACCTGTCACCCCTGATCCTCTCTAACTTTTACCGCTGCACAATAGAGAGCATCCTGACGAACTGTATCACAGTATGGTATGGCAGCTGTAGCCACTATGACCGGAAAGCCCTGCAGCGGGTAGTCAAAACTGCCCAACGCATTACCGGCACCCGGCTACCGACCATAGAGCACATATACCAGAAACGCTGTTTACGGAGGTCACGGTCCATCATCAAAGACCCTACCCACCCCAGCCACAGTCTGTTCGCCCTCCTGCCACCTGGGAGACGCTACAGATGCATTCGCACCCATACGACCAGATTTAGGAACAGCTTCTTTCCCAGGGCTGTCATCCTACTGAACTCCACAAATAAACTCTAAAGCCTGCACATCTGCCAATGCACTTTATTATGGTTATGTTTATGTTAATGTACATTTCGTTGTACTGCACTTGTGCACTAACAATGACAATAAAGATGATTATGATTATTATTATGATCTTGTGTGGGACCTTATCGAAGACCTTCTGAAAATCCAAATACACTACATCTACTGGTTCCCCTTTGTCTACTCCATTAGTTACATCCTCAAAGAACTCCAATAGGTTTGTCAAACAGGATTTCCCTTTCATAAATCCATGTTAACTCTGCCCAATCTTACTATTAGTTTCTAAGTGCCCGATTATTGCATCCTTTATATAGATTCCAGCATTTTCCCAACTACTGATATGAAACCAACAGGTCTGTAGTTCCCCATTTTCTCTCTCCCTCCTTTCTTAAATATCAGGGTTACATTTGCTATCCTCCAATCTGCAGGAACCGTTCCAGAATCTATAGAATTTTGGAAGATGACAAGCAATGCGTCCACTATCCCAATGGCCACCTCTTTCAAAACCCTAGGATGTAGGTGATCCGGTCCTTGGGATTTATCGATTTTTAGTCGTATTAATTTTGCTAGTACTTTTTTTTTACTAATAATCTCTTTAAGTTCCTCATTCTTGCCACACCCTTGGTTTTCTCGTATTTCTGGGAGGTTTTTGGTGTCTTCCTCCGTGAAGACAGAAATAAAGTATTTATTTAATTTCTCTGCCATTTCCTCATTCCCCATTATAAATTCATCGTCTCTGACTGTAAAGGACCTACATTTACCTTCTGTTGTGTCTGTGTGTTGATAGAGACATTGAAGACAGGAGTTGGTTGGATAGGTGTTTACTAAACAAAGTCTGGAGGGGAACTAACGGATACAACACAATACTCAGGCTTATATAGCCGAGTGGCCATTACCGGCATTACAGTACACATGGGGCTCTTAAAGGCACATACACTACAATTCCTCCCCTTTTAGCTAACCAGTACATAATATTTTAAGTAATTATTAATTACATGTTACAAGAAAAATAATCTATACATTGCTGCAGTTAATTAACTATAAGTCAGTCTCTCTGGAGGCTTCCTGACTCTGTCCGGAAAACGCCTCGGTGGTGTAGTAGTTTCTGGTGGTGTAGTAGGTTCTTTTGGCAAGGCTGATTCGGCTTGAATGCCAGTGTCGCGTTCATCGGGTTCCAGTATCACTGGATCGGAGGTAGATATGGGTATCTCTACTTCATCGTTAGGCGTATAGAGTTGTGGTGTAGGTTGTCCCTTTTCGGATGACTCTATGATTTGGTCAACATGGCACCTTATTATGCTTTCTCCGATGTCCACGGTATACATCAGCAGTCCTAGTCGTATGCAGATAGTTCCAGGCTGCCGTTTCTCGGTACGGTAGTCCCGGGCCAAAACTTGTTGACCTATCTGGAAGGTTCTAGTTGGCCTTTCATTCATGCCTTGAAATTGCCGGTTCTCCACGTCCCTTCTGATGTTGGGCTTGATCAAATCCAGCCGGCATCTTAGGCTTCTATTGAAGAACATCATGGCGGGAGTTTGGTTTGTAACCATATGTGTTGCATCCCTGTATGCGAACAAGAAGTTATCCACCTTGTGCTGAAGTTTTATGTCTTCATTACCCATGGCCTTTTTGGCCTTCTTGAAGGTCTGGACAAACCTTTCAGCCAATCCATTGGTGGCGGGATGGTATGGGGCGGACGTGTAGTGCTTAACCCCATTGTTTTTTAAGAACTTCCTGAATTCTTCGGACACAAATTGCGGTCCATTATCAGAACAGATCTGTTCCGGCAGCCCATTCCTGGCAAATATGGTCCTTAATACTGTGATGGTTTTTTCCGTGGTGGTGGAGGACATCTTTATTACCTCCGGCCACTTGGAGTGTGCATCAACCGCGATTAAGAACATTGAGTCCATAAATGGACCAGCAAAGTCGATGTGTACCCTTTGCCAGGGAGATGAGGGCCACTCCCATGGATGTAGAGGGGCTTGGGGTGGAGCGTTTTGGACCTTCTGGCAACCTAGGCAGCTCTTGGTCATTTCTTCGATGTCTCCATCGATACCTGGCCACCATACAAACGCGCTGGCTAGGTTCTTCATTTTCACTCCACCCAGATGCCCCTCGTGAAGCTCCTTTAGCACTTTATCCTGGAGTTTGGGTGGAATCACCACTCTGGATCCACACATCAAGGTGCCTCGGCACACTGACAGCTGTTCTCTTCTTTGCGAGAATGCTGGCAACAGTGGTTCGCCATGTGCTGGCCATCCCTTCACCGTTAAGTCGTAGACTCGTGAGAGAGTCGGGTCATTTTTCGTTTCCTTTTCAATGGCAGAATTTGTTACTGGTAGACATTCCACTATGGTTGAGTGGAACATCTCCACTGGGTCTACTGTAGGTGCCTCTTCTACCGTTGGCAACGGTAGGCGCGATAAACCGTCAGCATTCCCATGCTGTTTTGATCCTTTGTATTCTATGTTGTATTTGTGTGCCCCTAGAAAAAGGGACCACCTCTGTAGCCTTTGCGCTGTCATAATGGGAACACCCTTTTTAGGGTTGAATATGGAGATGAGGGGTTGATGGTCAGTCAACAAGGTAAATTTTTGTCCGTGTAGGTAATGGTTGAATTTCTTCACTCCCCATACCAGGCTGAGTGCTTCCCTGTCGATTTGGGCATAGTTACGCTCAGCTGAGTTCAATGAGCGTGACGCAAAAGCTATCGGCCGTTCCGAGCCATCAGGGAATTTATGCGATAATACTGCTCCTATGCCGTAAGGGGATGCATCGCACGCCAGTCTGATTGGCAGTGATGGATTGTAATGAGCCAAAACTTCTTTGGACGTGATTAAGTCTTTGCATTTATGGAAGGCACGTTTACAGTCTTCGCTCCATTTCCAAATTACTCCTGTTTGTAGCAGTTCATTAAGAGGGTGTATAAGAGTTGATAAGTTCGGTAAAAATTTATGATAGTAATTTATTAACCCCAGGAACGACCTTAATTGTGAAACATTTTCAGGTGCTGGGGCTTTTATGACCGCTTCAATTTTTTCAGGTGACTGATGCAACCCTTCCTTATTAATTATGTGGCCACAATATGATATTTGATTTTGGAAAAATTCGCACTTGGGGCGATTTGCTCGTAGGCCCCGTTCTCTCAGCCTAGTGAGCACCTGCTCCAAATTGGCAAGGTGCTCGTTGTCGTTTTCTCCTGTTACAAGGATGTCGTCTAGGTAGCATTGAGTCCCCGGAATCCCTTGGAGGACTTGCTCCATAGCTCTTTGCCAGATAGCTGGAGCGGATGCTACTCCGAAAACCAGTCGATTCTACTGGTACAGACCTTTGTGTGTATTTATCGTGAGATATTTTTTAGAAGCCTCTTCAACCTCCATCTGTAGATATGCCTGTGCCAAATCAATTTTGGTGAAACGTTTCCCTCCGGATAGTGAGGCGAAAATATCTTCTATCCTCGGAAGAGGATACTGTACTGTGTGAAGGACCGGGTTTATAGTCACCTTGAAGTCTCCACAGATGCGAATTTTTCTCTGTTCTTCAGATTTATCATTCTTCAATGCTTTCTTCATGACTGGGACGATGGGTGTTGCCCACTCGCTCCAATCTATTTTTGATAATACTCCTGCCTTTTCCAAATTCTCCAGCTCTGCCTCGACTGCTGGACGAATTGCGTATGGCACCAGTCTTGCCTTAAAAAACTTGGGAATTGCTGCATCTTCCACTTTTATTGAGGCGGTGATGCCTTTCAAGGTTCCTAGTTTCTCTTGAAACACTTCCTTGGCGTTGGCCAAGATGTCTTTTAATCGTTCAGGTATGACGTCATCATCATTTTTTTCCTTACTGGTCACCATCAGTGCCTGAATGGAGTGCCAGTCTAAACGTATTTTCCTGATCCATTCACGTCCCAACAGCGGTGGACCACCATCTTGTAGAACGTATAAATACAACTTCTGTATTTCCTTGCCGTTGTATACAACAGGCACCCTTATTTTTCCTTTGGGGTATACTTTCTGCCCCGTATATGTTTTCAAGATAATGGATGTGTCTTTTAAAGGTATATGCGGAAATAGCCGCTCGTAATCCCGTCGATTTATGACGGTCAGAGCTGATCCTGTATCTAGCTCCATTTTAACTGGGGACGCTGCTATTGTGAGGGTAACCCAAATGGTCTGGTAATCTTCTTTGGCAATTACATTATGTAGTTTGAGAGAGCTTAGTCTCTTGTTCCCGGAGTCGCTATCGCTCTTCTGGTCTTCGGAGCTACTGTCCGTCATCATTTGTACCTTTCTGTGCTTTTCCTTATTGATTTTTTTCCTGTTAGTGGATTTTTTGTTTCCAGATCGGCATACACGTGTAATGTGTCCCATCTTTCCGCATTGCCTGCATGCTTTGTCCTTGAACCAGCAGTCCCCCTGGTCATGGGTGGATCTGCCGCAGCGATAACATCTCTCGAAACCCCGTGTCATTTCATGGGTGCCGAAGTCTTGTGGCTTTTGCTGTATCTCTGCAGCTCCTCTTGCACTGAAAGCCTTATCCAGTGTTAAATCTTTCTCAGAAAATAGCTTTTTTTGTGTTCCTACACTTAGGAGACCGCAGACGAATTTGTCTCGTAGAGAATCTGCCAGTCCTGCCTCGAATTGGCAGTGTAGGGTGTCAACAATCTCCTTAAAATTCTTGTCCATCGGTTCAGCTGGAGTGATTAAGTTTCGTAACAGCTTGTATGTCTTTGCGCCCATTAGATTTAGAAGTACTGAAGCTTTTTTTTCATCTTCTATTCCATTTGTGGTGCAATATACCTCCACTCTTTCCACATATGTGGTCCAATCCTTTGTCTCGTTATCAAAAGCATCAATATTGCCAGAATTAGGCATCTTAGAAAAGATATGGCGCTTCCCGCGCTTTTCTTTCTTTTCTGCAGAAAAGATATGACGCTTCCCGCGCTTTCCCGCCGCGGCTGCCGATGACAACGCTGTTTCCCGCGGTTTCCGTTCTTTTTTATTTATTTATTTATTTACAGTTGGAGACTCATTCCCGCCGGACTCTCTAGGTCTGAACGCCGACCTGCTTGCAGCGCCGGCCGTCTCCCGAGTGCTCCCTCCCCGTCTGTTACTGCTTGCCTCCGCTTTCGCTGCTTGGCCCAGCTGTAGAGCCAGCCGCTGGAGCCCCAGCCTGATGCCCAGGAAGGATTACCGCAGTACCTGCCACCAACTTGGCCAGCTGGTGAAACAACAGCTTCTTTCACTTCTTGATTCTTCTGGACGCCAGAGGAATCGATGTCTTTGAGGTCCTGCCGAATTGTAGGTAAGTCCGTTTCCACTTCGTCGCCACTGTTGTGTCTGTGTGTTGATAGAGACACTGAAGACAGGAGTTGGTTTGATAGGTGTTTACTAAACAAAGTCTGGAGGGGAACTAACGGATACAACACAATACTCAGGCTTATATAGCCGAGTGGCCATTACCGGCATTACAGTACACATGGGGCACTTAAAGGCACATACACTACACCCTCGCCAGTCTTTTCCTTTTCACATACCTATAGAAGCTTTTACAATCCGTTTTTATATTTTTCGCTAGTTTGTGCTCATATTCCATTTTCCCTTTCTTTATCAATTTCTTGGTCCTCTTTTGCTGATTTCTAAAAAGATCCCAATCCTCAGGCTGACCGCTTTTTCTGGCAACTTTATAAGCTTCCTCCGTTGACTTCATACTAGCTTTAATTTCTTTTGTTAGTCATGGTTGGATCATTTTTCCTTTTGGGTTTTTATGCCCTAGAGGAATATATGTTTGTTGCAAATTATGCATTATTTCCTTGAATGTTAGCCATTGTATGTCCATCTTCATACCTTTTAGTGTAGTCTCCCAATCTACCATGGCCAACCTATCCCTCATACACTTGTAGTTTCCTCTGTTTAGATTGAAGACCTTAGTTTCATATTGGACTACATCACTCTCAGACTTAATATAAAGTTCAATCATATTATGGTCACTTGTCCCTAAAGGCCCCTTTACCACAAGATTATTGATTAGCCCTTTCTCATTACACAGTACCAGATCCAGAATAGCCTGTTCCCTGGTTGGTTATTAGAAACATAGAAGATAGGAGCAGGAGCAGGCCATTCGGCCCCTCGAGCCTGCTCCACCATTTAATGAGATCATGGCTGATTATCCAAATTCAGTACCCTGTCCCTGTTTTCTCCCCATATCCCTTGATCCCTTTAGCCTTAAGAAATATATCTAACTCCTACTTGAATATATTTAATGATTTGGCCTCAACTGCATTCTGTGGTAGAGAATTCCACAGGTTCACCACTCTCTGGGTGAAGAAGTTCCTCCTCATTGCTGTCCTAAATGGCTTACCCCTTATCCTTAGACTGTGACCCCTGGTTCTGGACTCCTCCACCATCGGGAACGTCCTTCCTGCATCTAGTCTGTCTAGTCCTGTTAGAATTTTATACGTTTCAATGAGATCCCCTCTCATTCTTCTAAACTCCAGCGAATATAAGCCCAATCGACCCAATCTCTCCTCACACATCATTCCTACCACCCCAGGTATCAGTCTGGTGAATCTTCGCTGCACTCCCTCCATGGCAAGAACATCCTTCCTCAGATAAGGTGACCAAAACTGTACACAATACTCGAGGTGTGGTCTCACCAAGGCCCTGTACAACTGCAGCAAGACATCCTTGCTCCTGTACTCAAATCCTCTCGCTATGAAGGCCAGCATACCATTTGCCTTCTTAACCGCCTGCTGCACCTGCATGCTTACCTTCAGCGAGTGGTGCACAAGGACACCCAGGTCTCGTTGCACTTCCCCTTTTCCCAATCTATTGCCGTTCAGATAATAATCTGCCTTCCTGTATTTGCCACCAAAGTGGATAACCTCGCATTTATCCATATTATACTGCATCTGCCATGCATCTGCCCAACCACCCAACCTGTCCAAATCATACTGGAGTTTCTCTGCATCCTCCTCACAGCACACATGCCCACCCAGCTTTGTCTCATCTGCAAACTTGGAGATATTACATCTAGTTCCCTCGTCTAGATCATTAATATATATTGTGAATAGCTGGGGTCCTAGCACCGATCGCTGCGGTACCCCACTAGTCACTGCCTGCCACTCGGAAAAAGGCCTGTTTATTCCAACTCTTTTCTTCCTGTCTGCCAACCAGTTCTCTATCCAAGTCAGTACCTTACCCCCAATCCCATGTGCTTTAACTTTGCACACTAATCTCTCATGCATATGTATTGGTCAGCCATTTCTTTGTTCCCCATTATAAATTCCCCTGATTCTGACTGCAAAGGACCTATGCTTGACTTCACCAATCTTTTTCTCTTCACATATCTATAGAAGCTTTTACAGTCAGTTTTTATGTTCCCTGCAAGCTTACTCTCATACTCTATTTCCCCCCTCTTAATTAATCCTTTTGTCCTCCTTTGCTGAATCCTAAACTGCTCCCAATCCTCAGGTTTGCTGCTTTTTCTGGCCAATTTATATGCCCTCGCCTTGGATCTTATGCTATCCCTAATTTCCCTTGTTAGCCACAGTTGCATCATCTTTTTTGTTTTATTTTTATGCCAGACAGGGATGAACAAATTCTGTAGTTCATCCATGCGATCTTTAAATGTTTGCCATTGCCTATCCACCATCAACCCTTTAAGTAACATTCCCAAATCCATCCTACCCAACTTGCACCTCATATCATCATAGTTTCCTTTATTTAAATTCAGGACCCTAGTCTCTTGAGTCAACTATTCACTCTCCATCTTAATGAAGAATTCTATCATATTATGATCGCTCATCCCTAATGGGCCTCGCACAACAAGATTGCTAATCAATCCTTTCTCATTACATAATACCCACATACTGATCCAGGAAACCATCTGGCATGCATTCCAAGAATTCGTCCTCCACACCATTAGTGCTAATTTGATTTGCCCAGTCAGTATGTAGATTAAAGTCCCCCATGATTACCGTATTGCCATTGTTACATGCACTTCTAATTTCTTTATTGATACTGTGCCCTACATTACCACTACTGTTTGGTGGCCTATACACAACTCCCACCAATGTTTTCTGCCCTTTGGTGTTTCTTAGCTCCACCCAAACGGATTCCAGTTCTACATCACAATCTTTTATCTCTACCATACCGATCACATCCCTTATTAACAGCGCTACGCCACCTCCTTTTCCTTTTTGTCTGTCCTTCCTAAATGTTGAGTACCCTGGAACATTCAGTTCCCAGCTTTGGTTACCCTGCAACTGTGTCTCTGTAATGGCAATTACATCATACCCATTTACTTCTATTAGTGCCATTAATTCATCCACCTTTTTGCGAATGCTACGAGCTTTTAAATAAAGTGCTTTCAACTTTGCCTGTTTAATATTTTTCTACACTTTGACCCTCTTTACTGTTGGCCTTTGTTTCTGCTCCCTACTAGTTTTGCTGACTACTTTTCTAACTTGCACTTCCAACTTTGTTTCTCTCCTTTCTGGGCCCACACTTAGGTTCCCAGCCCCCTGACAAACTAGTTTAAATCCTTCTCAATGGCACTAGCAAACCCCCCTGCGAGGATATTGGTCCCGGTTCTGCCGAGGTGTAATCCATCCAGCTTGTACAGGTCCCACCTTCCCCATCTACTCCAAAAGGCTGCCAAACAATTATGTTCAGGCTAAAAGTAATAGATTATTTACAAATAAGATAATTGCACAGAGGCAGGAATATGCAGAAAGATAGTGATGGTAGAAATACTTACAATGAAATTTTTAATCAATCTTTAAGGATTAAAATGTCTTATTCAGAACATATTTCTTCAGTGTGTGACTTTTGGAAGAAACAATCTTTTATAGACTTCCAAGTGCAATGTGTTCTATAGATGAAGCAATATTCCATCGCACAGAGTGTCAGTTCCAGAAATGAAAATCTGAACTCTGAACTAAGGATGTTAAGGAAAGTCTACAGTATATATTCTAGACAATACTCTTATGAACAAAGAATTATCAATCAAACAAGATCAAAGACACAATGGTACATCTTTAATGCTATACATACTTCATCTGGGTCTTGATCATCATGTATAATATGATAAGCCCTGAAAAAAGCTCCTGCATCCTGGCTAACCTGCAAGTCAAGGACCATTTCTGTGTTTTGTAGACAGCTGGGTCTGATCTTCATCTTGTTGTTTAATAAGGAAATACAGTTTCCATCTTAACTATTATATGCCCAGTCTATCTAAAATCATATAGTTATAAAAAAGACAAATTTTCCCTGTTTGACATAGGATGAAAAGTCTGTGTTTATCAAAAGAACATTTTGCACTCTTGCAACAGTGTCCATGTTCAGATAAAGATTAGATGCAGAGTGAAGCTGCCTTACTAAACCCCTACAAAGGTGCCTCAGCACAGCACGTTTTACCAGACCAGCTGAATTTTCCATTTTGTGCAACAGCCATCATTACGATCATTGAACGGCACTGCTTGGTTATTGTCAATTAATAATGAATTCAAAGCACTGTTGTCCTGTAGACTCATGATTACTTGCAAGCCAAGGCCTGAGATGAAAGGACAGTGTCCTGACTTCCTAATTCTTTTAGAGGAAGTTTTGATGTTTAATTCATGATTGTGTTTGTAGGCGGTTTTTACACTCCTTCAACCCAGATCCTTTAACCCAGATCCTGCCGCTGGTCGCCAGGAGATGTAAACGGTTTTTGATCCTAGCCCAATTGCTAGACAGACGGTTCGAATCGCCCCCGCCTTACGAAAGTTCTATACCCGGGAATAATTATTCAGAGTGTAAATGAAATAAGTCACGGACAGGAATGCTTCGGTGAAAAATCAAACTTGTATTTATTTGGTCTAACATACACTAGCTAAAACATGCATTACTAAACTAAATCACGATCCCTGTGGAGAATAAAATCCAGATTACAATCAACATACATACAGTACAAAACTGGGGCCTATAACAAGCAGTAATTCCCTTAAAAACAGCTATGGTGGATTATAATTTCACCCCTATCAACAAATTACCCAGTCGCATAAACCCCTTTCGCTTGGCTGAACCAAATGAAGCTCCCACCCTCGGAATAGCCCAAAAACTTCACTTCTAAGAGACTATGCTTACCCCGGTTTCGATCGCTCTGCTCGTCGGCTTCTCTGGTACTTGTCTTGTTGGAGCAGGAGCGAGAGAGATAGAATGGTGGAAAAGAATCTGTCTTTATAGATAGTCTGCCTGTCTTTTCCCACCAATCTTAAAAAATCCATTTGCTTCTGAGCACTCCAGTGCTAAATCTGTGATGCGTCATCCTCGGACCCATGTGTATTGGGTTAATGGCCCTAAGTCTGGGACATCTTTCGGTCTTTGTGTTGGGAGAAATTCTAAGCACTCCGGTGCTTAATCAGTGATGGGTCATCGTTGGACCCATGCGTATTGGATTAATGGCTCTAAGTCTGGGACATATCCCTTGGTTTTTGCTGGGTGAGCTAGTGGGTTCATTGTTCTGCTTCTCTTCTGAGATGGAGGTGAGAAGTGCTTTGCATATTAGAGTGGTTTTTCTAATCAATTTCAAAAGCCCACTTCCTTTTTCCAGGACTGTCAGCCGGATACATACATACTGGATGAGTTCTTTTGTCACAGCCAACTGCCATGTGTTCTCTGGAGTTTTAACAAACCCGGGCCTAGAAATTCACTGGTGTCCCGTTTGGGGCGCCAGTCTTGCCAGGACGCCGGAAGTACCGCCCCGGAAGGAGTTGCGGATGCCCGCCGCAAATTCCGTTTCAGCGCCCCAGACGGAAGCGCGGCGCTACTCGAGGCGCCCCGCATCCCTCTTGGGGCGCTGCAACTGAAAATCGCAGCACAACATGCCGCAGCGCCACACGCTGCGGCACGGCGTGCTGCGGTACTGCAGGCCTTCCTCCCCTTCTTAAAGGGGAGGGGCCTGCTGCAGCGTGCTCGAAGAGCGCGAGTGCCGGCAAAAGAGCCCGGCACCGAGGAAAAGAGCCGGGCTCTTGGGACACAGCCGGCAGAATGCGGGGGGGGGGGGAGGCTCAGGAGGCCAGGGACGGCGGCGCAGAGAGGTGCTGGCAGGCGGCCAGCAAAAAAAATGGCCGCCCCGCACCTCAGCACCTCTACCGCCACAGGTAGGCCCCCCTGAACCGGTCGCATATTGCGACCGGCGTTAAAGCAGGGGGCGCTACCAAATTTCGCGATCGGGGCGGTAGCGGGGCGCTGCGCACACCGATGACATCATCGGTAGCGGGCTAGGCGGGGACCCTAGATCCAGGAGGTAGGTAGAAAGCCACTTACCTCCTGGATCCAGCAGTCCCCATCTTGTTTTAACTGCCGGGTTTCACGAATTGTGTGAAACCCGTCCACATGCAGTTAAAAACAAAATGGAGGTTAATAAAGAGGCTTCCAGCCTCATTATAATGTTTAAATTGACATCCCGCTCCCTGGGAGTGGGTTAGTGCCCCCCCCTCCCCCGACCGACTCTCTTTCCCCCCGCCCACCTCCCCCCCCAATCCCACCTCCATTAAAACCGGAAGTGGGCAGGTTGGAGGTGGGATCAGGTTGGGAGTCTCATTTTTAACAATTTAACTACCCCCACACTCTATACCCACCTGTTATTTTAGGTTAAAATTCCCTCCGACATATGTTCATACACCTGACTTCTTTTGAAATTATGAAATGTTTGAAAGATGATATTGTAAGTGTCTGCAAAATTATTTCAAAAAGATTTCAAACAGTTATAGTGACAGCAATGCAGTGTGAATACATCTCTTTGTTGCTTTTGATTGTCCATTGAGCAGCTGAGACATTTCAGCTGCTTTTTTACAATATGAATTTTATTATGTGCCTGTTTGTTAATTAGTTTTTGATGTCTGGATTCCAAAAGTAATTGTAAGACACAAGAGGCTGTTGTATGTTAATGTAAAGCTTATCATTTTCATGCATACATGCCAGAATAAAAAAAGTGCACTTGCCTTAATCAGACAGCAAGCTAATGAATCCTATCATAGCACACAAAACTAGCTCATTCAAAAAGATTAAGGACCAGTAATTCAAATACATCCCAAAACATTTACTTCACATTAATTGAAAATATTGTTATTTAATCTTCATTTGAAAAACTGCATTTCAAGTCTTAATTATAAAGAAGTACATGATCAACTTCATAAAATGCTGTAAATATTTATTCATGTTTTTGTGGTTTACATAAATTAGAATTATTAAGGTTAGTTTATTTCTCTGAGATTAATCAAATGCTGCTCTGTGATTCCTTTATCATGTAGCTGGCTGTAGCCAATAGAAATCCTACCTCACAAAGAGATGTCTGACTTAATTTGGCATTGTTGGTGATTGAATCACTGATATCAGTCTGAAATCCTGCCAGGGCCACTATTTTAAATCTGTGCCATTTTCAGTTGTGGGTGGGCTGTGGGAACTGCAGCTTTCCAGCCACATAGTCCCACCCCATCTCCAACTCATCATGTGGAGCAGTGCCTGATATGATGGGCTCACTAGCGTGTCTGACATGCTATTTGACGGAAAATATGGTGGAGGGTGGGACCAGTTGTGAGAGAAAATGACCTCTTTTTTAAAAAAAAATTTAAAGCACGTAACAGTGAAGTTTTTTTTTACCAACACTTAATAATGCTGGTCTCAAATTCCTGCCTCTGCTACTTTAATAGAGGTGTTGATCCGTTTAGAATAAATGAATTGAAGACCACTTTAAAATGGTGGAGAAGGAATTTGATACCAGTGCATTAAGTGTTTGTGTAATTACATTGATCCCAGGAATTACTAGGCCATGCCTTTATTAGAGGAGCTAAGTTCTTCAATTTCAGTGTTGGTTTTAGAATCATTTGAAATAATATTGTGACTTCCACCAGACAGTTTGTCAAATGAAAAAATGTATTCATTCTTTTAAATTTCAAATGCATTGTTGTCCTGCAGCCTGTTCTGAGTCAACATTCTTTATGTGGTCCGGGGAAGCAGATTGCAATTGTACATTACTGCACATCTGCAGCACAAACCTTGTTTCCTGGGCACAGTAGGATAATGTACGTGTCAACTGAGTGTCTGCCATTTTAGGTAATTCAACGGCAGGGTGGAGGGAGGGGAAACTGACAGGATTAGGGGATCACTCCCCCATTTATACAAATATAAGATTAAAGCATAAATATAGAGGGAATGCGGGTGCATTAAAATAGATTTTTGAAGATGGGGTCTGCAGCTTCTCCAACGTACTGGAAACCTCAAATCCAATGCAAAGCTGATAAAAGGGGTGTTTTATTCTAGCTGAATGGATTGTGGAGGGTATTAAAAAACAGATGCAGAAATTCTAATGCTGTCTCCATTTCTTTCTTGGTTTGTCCTGTTCTTTGAGAATCTATCTCCCAGTCCTTTCCTCCCAGACCATATCAATTTCCTTCTTACACGTGTAATTATCCATAAAAGCATCCTCCTCATTTGCACAATTTTCCGGCAATTACAACAGTTTAGCACTCCGTCATCTACCCACCCATATAAAATGGACATTCAGGGCTGCTTGAGTGTGCTGTTTATATGAAAATATATTGGAAGAGTAAGATTTGTAATGGCACTATGAGGCTATTCCTGAAACTTATTTCTTATTTCCAGTTTCCAGGTGGCCTTGTGCCAAATGTATCCCAGTGTCATTTATTTGGTATGTTCATAATATTGGGACAATGGTATCTGAGCAGAGATTACCCTTGCGCTTTTTAGAGGAGGAGCAATGAAATGATGCCTGGCAGGGCAGGCTGCACTAGATGCAGACTGTGCTTACTTCCCACCCATATTTACAGGCAGAGGTTCACCTACATTCTATGGAACTGGCTACTGTGGGTCAACAGAGCCAAACTACAGAACTGTTCCATCTGCTGCAAGGATACTTGCAGCTAACATACATCATAGAGCTGTGTAATGAAATCTGTTTCTTGCCTGTATTCGTTTTGCACTCATGTATATTACCCTCCCCCACACTGTGTATAGTTTCACTTCCTCTTTCCTGACTAACCTGGAAGGTTCCAGGTCTTGGCTCTTGGCTCCGCCCCTGACTTCTCTTACATAAAGATCCCAGGATCTGTATGACTCATTCCTGTGAGCCAGTCGGTGTGTTGAGATGTTAGCTCTGATCTTAGTGATTAAAAGCCAACTTGTTTAAGTTAATAACTTCTAGTTTTGTGGTTATTGAAGGCACATCAATTTTAATCACTAAAGAATACTAGGATGGATCGACTCCTAAAACCAGAGCGTCTGGACTTGGATCCATATTCTGCTGAAGCATCAAATCAATTTGGACACTGGCTCAAATGCTTCGAACTCTTCGCGAGGGCCTCATCCGCTAGCGAGGTAGATAAACTGAGTCTACTGACTACTCACGTTAGTCATCGGATTTATTCGTTCATCCGGGACGCCACCTCTTACACGGAGGCCATCACTATCCTGAAGGCCCAATACCAGAGGCCAGTAAATGAAGTGTACGCCAGACATCTGCTGGCTACACGCAGGCAGCGAACTGAGGAATCAATGGACGATTTCTTACAGGGCCTAAAGGACTTGGTCCAGGACTGTAACTGCAAGGCCGTGACGGCCAACGTGTACTCTGACAAATTGGTCCGCGATTCCTTCATCACGGGCCTCAAATCGAATTATATCCGGCAGAGACTGCTGGAGAAGGAGGTCCTGGACTTAAAAAAGGCAGTGGCCACTGCGCGATCGCGGGACGTGGCCCAGAAAAACTCTGACTCTTATTCTTCCGGCCATGCGGCCCTCACCGCCTCGTGTGCGCCGAGCGGGCCGCCACCTTAAAAATCAGCCCGCCCTCTTTATTCGCTAATCTCGCTCCGAACTGTAGGCCCATAGCGACCAAAACTAGACGGTACAGTCTGGAAGACAGACACTTTATCAAGGCGGAAGTGGACAGACTCCTGCGGGAAGGCATTATTGAATGCAGTACCAGTCCGTGGCGTGCCCAAGTAGTCATAGTTAAAAATAGCGAAAAGAAACGGATGGTAATTGACTACAGCCAGACTGTTAATATTTATACCCAGCTGGACGCCTACCCTTTACCCCGCATATCAGAAATGGTCAACCAGATTGCGCAATACCGAGTCTTCTCGACTATCGACCTCAAATCCGCGTATCACCAGCTCCCCATTAGAATGGAGGACCGCCCATACACCGCCTTTGAGGCGAACGGGCGCCTCTACCATTTTCTCAGAGTGCCCTTCGGGGTAACAAATGGGGTCTCGGTCTTCCAACGTGAGATGGACCGCATGGTTGATGAGAATAAACTACAAGCTACCTACCCCTATCTGGACAATGTCACTATCTGCGGGCACAACCAGCAAGACCACGATCTAAATCTTGCGAGATTTTTAAAAACTGCCCTAAAGCTGAATCTAACCTACAACGAAGACAAATGTGTCTTCAACACAACCCATCTCTGTATCCTCAGCTGTGTGGTGGAAGATGGGGTAATTGGACCGGACCCTGACCGATTACGCCCCCTAAAGGAACTGCCCCTGCCACACAATCCCAAAGCTTTAAAAAGGTGCCTGGGATTTTTTTCGTATTATGCCCAATGGGTGCCCAATTACTCTGATAAGGCCCGACCCCTCATTAAATCGACGTCCTTCCCACTATCAGCTGAAGCTCGGGAGGCTTTCACCAGTATCAAACAGGACATTGAAAGGGCTGCACTGTGTGCAGTGGACGAAAGCATTCCCTTTCAAGTCGAAAGCGATGCGTCAGACTTTGCCTTAGCTGCGACCCTCAATCAGGCTGGGAGACCTGTGGCCTTCTTCTCCCGAACCCTTCAGGGACCTGAAATCAGGCACTCTTCTGTCGAGAAGGAGGCACAGGCTATAGTGAAGGCTACGGACCAAATGCTGGAATATGGGATTAGATTAGACAGGGCTTGATGGCCGGCGTGGACACGATGGGCCGAAGGGCCTCTATCCGTGCTGTATAACTCTATGACTCAGTGCGGCACTGGAGACACTACCTAGCCGGCAAACGTTTCACCCTGCTCACCGACCAGTGGTCGGTGGCTTTCATGTTTAATAACAAATAAAGGGGGAAAATCAAGAATGACAAAATACTCAGGTGGAGGATCGAACTATCCACGTTCGACTATGATATTATGTACAGGCCGGGAGCCCTTAATAAACCCCCAGACGCCCTATCACGGGGAATGTGTGCCAGCATTCATACGGACAAATTACAGGGTCTCCACAACGACCTCTGTCACCCAGGGGTCACCTGACTATACCATTTTATAAAGTCCCGCAATCTGCCCCACTCCATCGAGGAGGTCAGGGCAATGACCAGAGCCTGCCGCATCTGTGCGGAATGCAAGCCTCGTTTCTACAGGCCTGACCGTGCACACCTTATCAAAGCCACACGGCCATTCGAGCGCCTAAGTCTGGACTTCAAGGGACCCCTTCCCTCTGCCGACCGTAACGTATACTTCCTCAATATCATCGATGAATATTCCCGCTTCCCCTTCGCCATTCCCTGCCCAGACATGACCAGTGCCACGGTCATCAAGTGTCTCTGTAATCTATTCTGCATGTTTGGCATGCCGAACTACATACACAGCGATAGGGGGACGTCATTTATGAGTGATGAACTGCGCCAGTTCTTGCTCTCAAAGGGGATAGCCACTAGCAGAACCACTAGCTACAACCCCCGGGGTAATGGGCAAGTGGAAAGGAAGAATGCTACTGTTTGGAAGGCTGTCACGTTAGCCTTAAAGTCAAAAGGCCTTCCGACCTCCCGCTGGCAGGAAGTCCTCCCAGACGTGCTCCACTCCATAAGGTCTCTGTTATGTACAGCCACTAACGCTACCCCTCACGAAAAGATGTTCGTTTTCCCCCGGAAATCCACCTCGGGCATATCTCTACCCGCGTGGCTGACGTCTCCGGGGACAGTACTATTGCGGAAGCACGTGAGAGGCCATAAAACGGACCCCCTTGTGGAAAAGGTACAGCTCCTCCATGCAAACCCTCAGTACGCCTATATCAAATACTCTGACGGGCGAGAGGACACTGTTTCCATAAAAGACCTCGCTCCCTCGGGGAGCGGAGAGAACGATGAGAGACTACCCGAGGAAGACCTACACCAAAAAGAGACAGGACGCCCAGAGGTATCAATACCCAACTTTAACCTGGAGGACACTGCAGATAACCTGGAAGACACTGCGGAGGCCCGGACAGCGGAGAAACCAGAATCCATTCCCCTAGAGGCACCCCAACTGGCTTTGCGCCGATCACTGAGAACCGCAAAACCTTCTGACAGACTCACTTATACCAACTTTTAAGAAACATCACCCCGATGGACTAAATCTAAAGAAGGGGTGAATGTAATGAAATCTGTTTGTCTTGCCTGTATTCGTTTTGCACTCATGTATATTACCCTCCCCCACACTGTGTATAGTTTCACTTCCTCTTTCCTGACTAACCTGGAAGGTTCCAGGTCTTGGCTCTTGGCTCCGCCCCTGACTTCTCTTACATAAAGATCCCAGGATCTGTATGACTCATTCCTGTGAGCCAGTCGGCGTGTTGAGATGTTAGCTCTGATCTTAGTGATTAAAAGCCAACTTGTTTAAGTTAATAACTTCTAGTTTTGTGGTTATTGAAGGCACATCAAGCTGGCACTGCCAGTGACAGTAGTGGTCAGCTCTATTTAAGCCCTCATCCTCTGCTTCCTTTCAGGCATTGCTGTCCTATGGGGCAGAGTGCCCTGGATCCACTACTACTTCATTCTACATCACCTCCAATTCACTAAGGTTCGAGGGAGTTGGAGCATTGTGGCACTTCATCAACTGGCCCACAGACTTGGTTTTCTGCCACCACATTTATTGTGCCAGGCAATGGCCCAGAAATTCGGGTCTCCACGGGTGTGTACGCACGGGGCACTCACCCGTAGGCCCGATGGAAGTGCCGGTTTTCAGCATGCACTGCGCATGCGTGGGAAACCGGCACTTCCGATCCTCTGAACAAAGGGGTTCAGAGGTCGAACGCGCGTGCAGGAGAGGCTGCGTGTGCACTTTGAACTTCGTTTTTTTTCACAGGTTTTCCCGGGATCGTAAGCCTGCAGTATTTAGAAATGTGAAAAGCAGGCATAAGGCCTGCTTTTTACAAGGTAAGTGGTCAATTAATTAAAATTAAAACATTTTTTCCACAGGTTTATTATTTTTAAATACTTTAAAGCAAGGTAAGTTTATTTTTAGCCCCGTTAGAATATAAAATTATTTTTTTCAAAAATTTAAATTATTGTTGAAAATAGTTATTTAATGTAATTTATAGTTTATTTAAAAAGTGTGATTTAAAAAAAAAATTATTTGAAGGCTTACTGCTATTTTGGGGCCGTAGTATTCATAAGTTTTGACAGGTCTTCCTGTCAATCTTATGAATGGGCTTTTCCCTCCTCCGATTGGCTGCCCATGGCTCACGTGATCCCAGGGGACGCATCGCACTAACTATGCCCCTGGGACACGCAAGCACAGCGCGCCGGCAGCTGGGCCAGGCCCCGGAGCGGAATTCCACGGGGCCCTACAGCTCAACTGCCGGCGCGCTAGGTAAGTGCAGGTCGGGGGCTTGCACCCACGGGAAGCCCCCGACCCGAATTCCTGGGCCAATATGTTTTGCAGGTACTTCTGTTATCTAAACAATATTTGCAAAAGTTAAAATATACATCAGAAATATTAGCAACCTTTTGTAAAGGACATTTTTAGCCTTAAATGCAGCTACTTATATGCAGCCTAGTGACCCATTAAATTCTGAATACTCACCATGCCTTTCACACCAGTGACTGAACATTTAGACATATCCAGGTTATATTGATCCCACAGCATAGGGGAAACAACCATGATCAATTTATATGTAAATTTGCAGTTGACACCTTTTAAAAATAATGCTTGAAAATTACAATCCTCCAAGGCAAATTTTAAACCAATCGGTCAGGTTGAAACCAATGCTCTTAAATAATGTGATCAGATCAATCTTCCAAACTAGGTTTTTCATTGATTGAAAATTTACCCTTTAAAGTTAGTTTTCAGCCAATAAAAAATAAGCTGCTTTTACACCAAAAGGAAGGAGGAAGGCTTAAGGTAATCTCTTTTTTAAGGTTTAATAATTTTTTTAAAGTGCAACATTGAAGTTTTATTTTTTTTAAAAGAGAAATAATAGAGTATAAAAATGGATAACATCATGGGGCAATTTCCTCCGTGCATTTTTTGTAACAAAATTGTAACTGCATTTTTATAAACATTTTTACAATTTTATTACAAAAAGCATGCACCAATCTTTCCCATGGTGAGCATCGGTAAAGTGTCTTTAAAAAATTTTTTTTTTAAATCATATTTAATTATTGGTATTGTAATAATGTCAATATTCCAGTAGTGAAAACTATTTATTGTTTGATTAACTTTATTATTGATAAAGTTTACTTTAGTGTAAGCGAATGTACTGGGGGGGGAAAAACCCCCAAAAACATTTGCTCTGAGAAGGTGGAATTTTTCCATTATACACCAACAGTTTGATATTTCTGCAATTATCAGCTAAAACTATAAAAATATTAAAAGCATTCACAACTGTATTTAACTGATGCACGGTAATGTGAAAATTGAAGAAAATGTAAATAAATATCTTAATCTATAAAAGAAAATTTTCAATATCATTTGAAAATTGTGCAAAATTTATTTAACTTCTTGACATTGATTTTTTTAAATAAAATACTCGAGCAAATATTTTATTTTCACGCTCTTAGCTTTGTTTGCTTATCATTTTCCTCACCTCTGATTTCTTGTGGAATGTCTATTAGCATTCCTGTCTTATGATTTAATCTCTCTCTTACTTTCTCTCTCTTTCCCTGTCTCTTGCTTACTTTCTCTCTATTTATTTTACAAGATCTCTGATTTTCTAGCACTTTAATTCCTTTTATCTCTGTTCTCTATCAATCCATGAATTCCTCCTTGTGCACAGTTTGCCTCCCACAATGATGCTTCTCATACAGACTTCGTACCTCACATCATTAAATATTGACATTTTCTGTTTAATTTTTGTCAGGGAATTAGATGGAAAAATGAAAAATGAGCTGATGGGGTCATAAACTAGGACTTGGCTGAAGCAGAAAATCAAATAGCTTTTTTCTTCATTCATAGATTCTTGTGAAATATAAATCAGGACTGGGCCTGTCCATTCCATCTTTTTCTTCTTCAATCTCCCAGTCACTTTGTTTCACACAGTACATCTATCTACACTTCCTCACCCCCTCCAGAATCTAATAGTCTGAGTCCTTTCCATGTCGGTTTTCTGCAATGCCCGATTTCCCTTTGGATTACACAACTTTACAAATGGAATAAAAATAAAACCATTTGAAAGTGAAATACTTCATTTCTTTTGCCCTCCACATATTAACCTCAATGGATTTGTGCATGACTCCTCGGTGCTCCACTGGAGAATTTAAAAAAAACTTATCATAGCGGCCTCACTGGCTTCCCATCAGGTGTACCTGGTGGGCTGGCCCCAGCTGGACCTCTCCGGTGGGTTAAAATAGCATTGGTGTCCTATGTATGTAGATGGGACCCCTATTTGCATTTATTAATGAGGCCCCATTGCTTAAAAGAGGGAATGGGCAAGTATCTCCCACCTTTCAACACATGAGCAAAAACAAATGTTTTTTTTTATATTAAGAAACAAATTTCCTGTGAATCCATTTACTAAAGGTTAGCACTGGGGACATCATCCCGGCCAGGTTTGGAATTTTAAATGATGAGTGTAAATTGGTTAGAATGTTGTTTTCATTTTGGAGCCTTTTGATTTTCTGTGCCATACATCTGCAGCAGAGAATTCCTGCTCTGTATGCACATCACTATTATGTTAGGATGACAAATGTTTGTATATTTCTGTGCCAACAGCTGAAAGCAAGTAATTGCCGAGTCTGATTTTATTTTGCTTAATTTGTTTTATTCTCTATCCAACTACCTTAGATGTCTAGTGTTTATTGGTCTGTGCGGTCTTATTTCCTTGGCTGTCTCGTGCTATCCCTCCGTGATGCTCTGTTTCACTTGTGGTTAAACATCATCTTGGTAGTCCACAGCATCCAATTTCAGTGACAGTCTAGTGGTTATCCATCCATAAGGTCTTATTTCCCTGGTGGTTCTGTAGTTATCTGTACCCAGGGTCTTATTCCACAGTGGTCTGGTGGCTGTCTATTCATTCCATCTGATTTCCCTGGTTGCCTGGCGATTGACCATCCGTAATGTTTTATTTCCCTGCTGATTTGGTCGCTTTCCATCTGTGATGTCTGATTCTCATCATAGTATTGCTGACTGCGTCCATAGTGTTTGATTTCTATAATACTCTCACTAGAAGCTATGCATCCCTTGTGGCTTATTTTCTAATCGGCTAGTTGGTTATTTATCTTGGCAGTTCTGTGGACATTCTGAGCAAAAAAATGTCTTTGTGATCTGCAGGGATACCTCTGTTATCTATCTCCTGGTCCTTTCCTTGCTCATTCTCCCCATTTTGTGGGGCCGGTATTCATTTTCAGGTCTAAGTCAGTTCTAAATGGTTTAGAACTGATGAAAATCCAGCCCAAAAGGCTAAAGGCAAATAACACGCAATTGTTTGATGTAAGCTCATTTGCATAATTATTCACTGGACCAGTTGCAGACCCAGATGGGTCGAAGGAGAACATGAAGAGCGGAAAAGAAAAATTGCCTGTAAGCCAAGTTTAAAAGGATGGTGACCATTAAAGAGGAGTGTCACAATAGAGGGATTAACATTCAGGAAACCTGTGGAGAACCTAAAAATACATCTCACCCCATCAGCAACCTTTGCCCAGGCTGATGAAGCAGGTGATTAAGAAATGGTCAACAAAAAATGAAGGGAAAGGAAACCCAAGGTACTCACGAGTCTGCAGACAAGTGGCAAAACAGGTCGGCACTTGCACACTTAATGGCCACTAAAGTCAAGTTGATGCTGTCTGAGGTACTTGCGAAAAGGGTTGCTTTCTGTCCCATTCCATAGCACCGTTCCCATAGATCAGAACTGCAGCATGCTTCCATGGAGGTGTAGCCAAGTTTCATGTTTCAGCGGACTATTGCTGTTCCTTCATGTGCCAGCAGTATGCTGCATGGTCCATTGGTGACCTTGGAACAGATGGCACAGCCTTTCCTCTGCCTTTCCGATGACCCAAAAGAAAACAGGTCTTCTTAATGATTGCAGGTAGCTGATCCAGGGCCTGCAGAAATGGTTGGTGGCATCTTGGTGTGAGCAGCCAGTCAGGCAACTCTCTCCTTATCCCCCTGACATGTCTTACTTTTCATTCAGTACTGCATACTTCGTGTGATTGAGCTACTTCTGAAAAACCATCCCAGCATTCACATGTGATGGTGAGGCCATCAAAGATGTGCTGGCAGAGCTTCCTGTGGGAAGAGAAGCTTTCAGCAACATGCTGTCTGCCAAAGTGAGATCATTTTACCTGTGTCTCCTTGAAGTTACTTAAATGGAAATGAAAATCAGGTGTGGTGTATAATGGACGACCAATCCGATGCCGACCAATTTATGCCCCCAGGCCAATGCTGAATGTTACCCCAGATTGATCTAGAAAATTATCCTGAATACATTCCTGAATAGTGGTTAGCACTGTTGCCTCACAGCGCCAGGGACCCGGGTTCGAATCCGGCCTCGGGCAACTGTCTGTGTGGAGTTTGCACATTCTCCCCGTGTTTGCATGGGTTTCCTCTGGGTGCTCCGGTTTCCTCCCACAGTCCAAAGATGTGCGGGTTAGGTTGATTGGCTATGATAAATTGACCCTTAGTGTTAGGGGGATTAAATGGGGATATGTGTTGGTGTAGGGGTTACGGGGATTGGGTGGGATGTGTGTCGGTGCAGGCTCGATGGGCCGAAATGGCCTCTATCTGCACTGTGGGGTTTCTGTGATTTCTGTGAACCCATTTCCTTCTTTGTTACTTGCATTACTTTTGCCACAGCCTATCTTTGGATAAATGAAGTCACCCATTATTACGGCTCAGTTGTTCCTGCATTTTCCACTAATTTGTCTACATATCTCTTTCTCTCTCTCCTTTCTATTCAGTCATCTATAACATGCTCCCAAAAGAGTAACAATTCCCTTCATATTCCTCAAATCTAACCAAATAATTTCATATTTTGCACTACCTCATCACCCCAAATGTTCTAGTCCTGGCATAGAATCTTTCTTTAACATTGGCACTTGTCCACCCATTTTTCCTATTCTAGCCCTCCTGAATATTTTGTAACCATGAATGGTTCACTCCCAATCCTACCTTACCCTAAGCCACGTTCCTGCTAATACTATTATGACAATTTGTGTCTCTAGTTCATAAAATTATTCATAATGATGGGGCAGGTGTTGCTGTAATGGTATTGCACTAAGGTCTCAATCCTAAAATAAAACAGAAAGGAGTTGATTTTTGACTGCTTCCTATAGGTAAGAGGCAAGTGGAGCGAGCCTATCACCTGCCCAATGGAAGCGGTCAGAGGCCTGAAGCATTTGCATGTTTGGGTTTCATTTGAATTCTGTCAGCAAGGTGCTCACTCTTTTGGACCAGCTCGCTGATCCAGGAGGGCGGGAAACGCAGTGACTCCTCTGCAAGCTGAGAGGGGCCTGGTAAATAAAAGTTGGGGAAGGTGATCAGCAGGTAGGACTGTGGAGGGGTTGGCATCTGTGGGGGGCGGGGGGATTAATTTTTGTGGGGACAAGAGGAACAATATTGCAAACGGCTTTTAAAAAATCTTTTTTGAGCAGGCTGTAATGGCCCTTTAAGGACTGCTGGCTAGACCACACTGCACTCCACCCATCGGTATTTTAAAATTTCATCAGGGTCCTATTGATGTCATAGGATTCTGATTTGGATCAGTTAACGGGGCTTCTGCGTATGTCCAGCAGGCACTTTGTCTGCCCATTTCAAGGCCCCCACGAAAATGGCAGTGATCCACGTGTTGGTGGGAATGGGGCGGTAAGTGTTGCATGGCCATTTTCATTGGGCTATCACCTTTTCCACCTTGGGTGGGGGGGGGGGGCGGTGGAGAAATGAAAATTGGCCCCAATTTTCTGTGCTGGGAGTATGGATCCAGTCAGGAAGTACCAGAAATGGAAAGAGAGGTTTTAGAAACATTTTAGGGAGAACCAGTCATCAGAGCTCATTCTGATGAATAGTCCTACCTGAAACATTGGCCATCCTGTCTCTTTTCAATTCTGAGTGACGAGCTCAAACATTTTCAGGATTTTCTATTTTTATTTTAAATCCTCGGCATTTGTGAATCTCTTTTCATCTCACATTCCTCGCCACATGGGCGGTCAATGAAAAGAAATTTTTACAGTTGCAAAGAGAAAATCACCAGGGTACAAACATTACCCACATGCTTTTCATAAATCTGTAAAGAAAAAAATGACACTTCATTTGTCTCAAATGCTGTTACACATTTTGTATCATCTATAACCCCTCACACTATAGCAGATGTATAATGAATCAACTGTACAAAAGTATATCTCTGTCGCAAATTTTATTAGGACTTTGTAATATTGTGTTAGTCTATGTAACGCAAGGTAACACTGCTACAATGCATCATTTCACATTACATCAATAAACAGTAAAAAATTTGACAGTTTATCACTGTAACACATTTTCGTGTCTTCATACGATGAAGTTTCAAATCACTTGATTGAGCAAGTCCCTAGTCTATGCCAGTTTGTCACTCTCTGAGACAGACCGTTGAGGTCTTCGTGCTCTGCTTCCTGTGCAGACACTCATGCTGAAGTTGTAGACCCCTTTTTGTTGCAAGATTATAAGGGGGTCGGGGGAAAGGAAAGATTTTGTATGCATTTGGTGGCTGGCAGTATAACATGTCACATGATCTGTCCAGACAGCTTAATCTCTGCTTGAGCGTTTCGAACAACTATCCTGGCAGCGTTATATTTTCTTGCACTTCATTTTGTCGGCATTTCACCAGTATCATCTGCCAGGGTTACAGCTTGTTGGTCACCCAAGAGCCTTCTTTGTGCACAGTTCTCCTTAAACTCTGCTTGTGTTGTTTTTGAGTAATTATGCTGTTAGGCATCCTAATAATCAGCATCTAATGATTAAGGACAAAGAAACAAACAGATTGAATATGGCTGAAAGCATCCTTGCATGTAGCAGCATTCATCAGCTACAAACATGTTGCAGATTTACTAATTTCTCCAATCTTAATTGTTGATGGGCAATACTTACTGATGTTTGTGAAATATTTATGAATTCTTACACTCAAACTGACATAACATAAGAAATAGGAGCAGGAGTAGGCCATAAGGCCCCTCGAGCCTGCTCTGCCATTCAGTAAGAGCGTGGCTGATCATTGACCTCAACTCCACTTTCCCGCCTGAACTCCATAACCCTTGATTCCCCTAGAGTCAAAATCTATCTATCTCAGCCTTGAATATACGCAGACTCAGCATCCACAGCTCTCTAGGGCAGATAATTCTGAAGATTCACAACCCTCTGAGTGAAGAAATTCCTCCTCAGCACGGTCCAAAATGGCCGACCCCTTATCCTGAGGCTATGCCCCCTAGTTCTAGACTCTCCAGCCAGGAGAAACAACCTCTCAGCATTTACCCTGTTAATCCCCTTCAGAATCTTATGTTTCAATGAGATCATCTCTCATTCTTCTAAACTCCAGAGAGTATAGGCCCATTCTACACAATCTCTCATCATAGGACAGCCCTCTCATCCCAGGAATTAATCTAGCGAACCTTCGTTGCACCACCTTTAAGGCAGGTATATCCTTTCTTAAATAAGGAAACCAAAACTTTGCACAGTACTCCAGGTGTGGCCTCACCAAGGCCCTGTACAATTGTAGCAAGACTTCCTTACTCTTATACTCCAACTCCCTTGCAATAAAGGCCAACATGCCATTTGCCTTCCTTATTGCTTGCTGTACCTGCATGCTAACTTTCTGTGTTTCTTGCACGAGGACACCCAAATCTCTCTGAACACCAACATTTGAAAGTTTCTTACCATTTAAAAATATTCTGTTTTTCTATTCTTCCTACCAAAGTGAATAACCTCACATTTCCCTACATTATACTCCATCTGCAACCTTACTGCCCACTCACTTAGTCTATCTATATCTCTTTGTAGACTCTTTGTGTTCTCCTCACAGCTTGCTGTCCCACCTAGCTTTGTATCATCAGCAAACTTGGGTACAATACACTCAGTCCCTTCATCTAAGTCATTAATATAGATTGTAAATAGCTGAGGCCTGAGCCCTGATTTTTGCGGCACCCCCCTAGTTACAACCTGCCAACCTGAAAAAGACCCGTTTATCCCTACTTTCTGTTTTCTGTCCATTAACCAATCCTTTATCCATGCTACTGTATTACCCCCAACCCCATGAGCCCTTATCTTTTGTAATGATCTTTTATGTGGCACCTTTTGGAAATCCAAACATACTACATCCACTGGTTCCCCTTTATCTATCCTGCTAGTTACATCCTCAAAAACCTCTAATAAATTTGTCAAACACAATTTCCCTTTCATAAAACCATGTTGACTCTGCCTAATCATGTTATGATTTTCTAAGTGCCCTGATACTACTTCCTTAACAATAGATTCCAGCATTTTCCCGATGACTGATACCAGGCTAACTGACCTGTTGTTCCTTGTTTTCCCTTTCCCTCCTTTCTTGAATAGCGGTATTATATTTGCTACCTTCCAATACGCTGGGACCATTCTAGAATCTAGGGAATTTTGGAAGATCAAAACCAGTGCATCCACTATCTCTGCAGCAACCTCTTTTAGAACCCTAGGATGTAGGCTGGCAGGTCCAGGGGATTTGTCGGCTTTTAGTCCCATTAGTTTCTCCAGTACTTTTTCTCTACTTATATTAATTACATTAAGTTCCTCACCCTTATTAGACCCTTGGTTCCCCACCATTTTTGTTGTGCTTTTTGTGTCTTCTACTGTGAAGACAGATACAAAATATTTGTTTAACGTTTCTGCCATTTCCTTATTCAGCCTCTAAGGGACCAACATTTACTTTTGCTACTCTCTTCCTTTTTACATACTGTTTTTATATTTCTTGCTAGTTTTCTCGCATTCTATTTTTTCACTTTTTATCAATTTTTTGGTCATCCTTTGCTGGTTTCTGAAACTCTCCCAATCCTCAGGCTTAGTATTATTCTTTGCAATATTATAAGCTTCTTCTTTCAATCTAATGCTATCCTTCACTTCTTTAGTTAGCCATGGATGGATCACTTTTCCCAAGGAGTTTTTGTTTCTCAATGGAATGTATTTTTGCTGAGAATTATGAAATATTTCTTTAAATGCTTGCCACTGCTTATCTACCACCATACCTTTTAATCTATTGTCCAATCTACCTTCGCCAACTCGCCCCTCATACCTATGTATTTGGCATTATTTAAGTTTAATACTCAGGTTTCGGACTTAGCCAAGTCACTCTCAAACTTAATGTGAAATTCTATCAGATTGTGATCACTCTGCTCCAGAGGATCCTTTACTATGATATTGCTAATTAACCCTGTCTCATTAAACAATATAAGATCTAAAAATAGCCTGTTCCCTGGTGTTTTCCATGACGTATTGTTCTAGGAGAGGTATTAGAAAGGCTGGCTGTACATAAAGTAGATAAATCACCAGGAGCGGATGGGATGCACCCTATGAAGATGATGGAATTGAGGGCGGAAATTGCAGAGGTACTAGTCATAATATTCCAATCCTCCACAGATACTGGAGAATTGCAAATGTTGCACAATTGTTCAGAAAAGGGTGTAAAGATATACCCAGCAACTATAGGCCAGTCAGTTTAACCTCGGTAGTGAGGAAGCTTTTAGAAACAATAATCAGGGACAAAATTAACAGTCACTTGGATAGGTGTGGATTTGTTAAAGGCAAATCGTGGTTAACCAACTTGATCAAGTTTTTTGATGAGGTAACAGAGAGGGTTGATGAGGGTACTGCGGTTGACGTAGCGTACATAGATTTCCAAAAGGCTTTCGGCAAAGTGCCACATAATAGGCTTGCCAGCAAAGTTGAAGCCCATGGAATAAAAGAGACAGTGGCACCATGGATACAAAATTGGCTAAGTGACAGGAAACAGAGTAGTGCTGAACAGTTGTTTTTTGGACTGGCGGAAGGTATTCAGTGGTGTTCCCCAGGGGTCGGTTCTAGGACCACTGCTTTTCTTGTTATATATTAATGACTTGGGCATGGGTGTACAGGGCACAATTTCAAAAGTTGCAAATGACACAAAATTTGGAAGTATAGTGAACAGTGAGGAGGAGAGTGATAGACTTCAGGAAGACATCGAGGTAGATTTTCCCGAACCTGTCGGGAAGAAGGCGGGACTTCCCCTTTCGGGTTTTTGACCCGCCTACTTCGACGTCCGGCCAATCCATGCGATTTTCCCTTGATTGACCTTGTTGAGCCCACCCAGCGAGCTGAGCAGGCCAATTAAGGGCCATTCAGCAACAGGTGACGTCACAGACTGAAATTTCATCTATCAAGAGTTCTTGTTTGAAGCTGTGAAACACTGACACTCTGGGTTCTTACATGAGTCCTTCTGCACAGACTCAGTTAGAACTCTCACCGACACAGAAAGCTGAAGGCTGTCACTTTTGACAGATCGCAGCCATTCAGCTTTCAGTTCCGGCTGAGTGATGCGCTCCCGACAGCTACAGAAAGAAAGGCTGTTAAGGTAAGTACAGGTAAGTAAAAGCTCTTTAAACACTTTAGACACACCAAACACACTTACCTTTGCACTTATGCACCCATCACTCACCTGAACACCGACATTGCGACCCCTCCAACTCCTTCAACCCGACGGCCCGCCTGCTCTAACTTGGCGTGGTTTGGAGCTGTCGGGAAACCCACACGACACCCCTCAAAATAGGGATTAGGCTAAAAACTGCCTGTTAACTACCTGTTAAGAGGCAGTTAATTGGCACTAATCCCTTCCCGCCTGGTTTCGGCGGGTCCCAGTGCGGGGCGGGTACCCGCCGCCCCTGAAACTTACGTGGGGTGGGGTTTTGGGCGGGATGGTGTCGGGACCCCCAAATTCGGGATTTCCCCCCCCCCCCCCAACATGCCTGAAACCCCGCCTGACGGCTCCATGAAAAGCTAGCCCATAGACTGGTGAAATGGGTGTAGACGTGACAGATAAAATTTAACGCAGTAAAGTGTGAAGTGATACAATTTGGTAGAAAGTATGAGTAGAGGACATATAAAATAAATGGTACAATCCTAAAGGGGGTGCATGAACAGAGAGACCTGGGGATATGTGTGCACAAATCATTGAAGGTGGCAGGGCAGGTTGAGGATGGAGTTAAAAAAGGCTTACGGGATCCTGGGCTTCATAAATAGAGGCATAGAGTACAAAAGTAAGGAAGCTCTGATGAACCTCTATAAAACACTGGCTCAGCCCCAACTGGAGTACTGTGTCCAATTCTGGGCAACACACTTTGGGAAAGATGTGAAGGCCTTAGAGAGGGTGCAGAAAAGATTTATGAGAATGATTCCAGGAATGAGGGACTTCAGTTATGTTTGATAGACTGGAGAAGCTGGGGTTGTTCTCCTTAGAGCAGAAAAGATAAAGAGGAGATTTGATAGAGGTGTTCAAAATCATGAGGAGTCTGGACAGAGTAGATAGAGAGAAACTGTTCCCATTGGCAGAAGGGTCGAGAACCAGAGGACACAGATTTAAGGTGATTGGCAGAAGAACCAAAAGCAACGTAAGAAAAAACCTTTTTATGCAGCGAGTGGTTAAGATCTGGAATGCACTTCCTGAAAGGATGGTTGAGGCAGACTCAATCTTAGCTTTCAAAAGGGAGTTGGATAAGTATTTGAAGGAAGAAAATTTGCAGGGCTGCGGGGAAAAGGCGGGGGAGTGGGACTAGCTGAAAGCCGGCACGGGCTCGACAGGCCGAATCGCCGCCTTCCATGCTGTAACCATTCTATGATTCTATGAAACTATCCCGAATGCATTCCATGAACTCGTCCTCCAGACTACCTTTGCCAATTTGATTTGTCCAGTCTATATGAAGATTAAAGTCCCCCACAATTACTGCATTACCTTTGTTACTATTTCTTGATGAATATTCTGTCCAAAGGTATAGCTACTCTTAGGGGGCCTATATACTACTCCCACCAGTGTTTTCTGCCCCTTGTTATTCCTTATCTCCACCCATACTGATTCTACTTCCTGATCTTCCGAGCCGAGATCCTTTCTCTCTACTGTCCTTATGTCATCCTTTATTATCAGGGCTACCCACCACCCCCCCACCCCCCTTTTCCATTCTGCCTGTCTTTTCAAAACGTCAAGTACCCTGGAACATTTAGTTCCCAACCATGGTCACCTTGCAACCACATCTCTGTAATGGCTATTAGATCAAACCTATTTATCTCTATTTGTGCCACTAGTTCGTCTATCTTGTTACGAATGCTTTGTGCGCCGTTGGAAATAGTATAATGAATTACACATTGACCATATGAATTTTACAGCAGTTAATATATTGGAGTTGAAACAGTGTTCAGATTAGAACCGATAACCTCCCAGAACTTTGTTGATTTTCCTGGTTACTCTGAACCTGCTATACAAACTTCTTATCAGAAATATTAATGTAGCTTATCCTTCAACTTTAAATCCTTGTAGTTGAACACACACCACTTCTGACTCTCCTACTACTTACTCATTAGGGCCAATTTTAATTCTGCCTGCCTGGTTTCTTTGGGTCCCTGGCAGTGGCCTCTTGCTGCTATCTGCCGGCCAGCTCAGTCTTCCTACAGGGTTTGGGCAGGAGGCTGATGGGCAGCATGCAGAGTTAAAATTACCTGGGCCTCGTACTGCGGGGGGGCAGATGGTTTGCCACCCGCCTTAGACTCTTCCTTTCTCTGGGAGGTAAAGTCTGTTGTATCTTAATTGCTGTTGCTACCGCAATTAAGAGCACGTGGCAAAATAATATCGATCCAGGAACAGAGATTATGTGAGATTGCTTTCATAAGGTCTCTGTTGTGCATGTGGTAGAAGTCTTTGGTCATAGTGGATGATCTGTTGTCACGTGCTTGGTCTGGGCTGGGACCTAAGAAATTTTGATGCTGCAGAAAAAAAAATTGTTCTGTCTGAGTAATCATGGAATGGATGCTTTTTACTGACAGAAATTCAATCAAAACTCAATTTCTGCTTAGTTTCAATTCTGTCCCTTGTGGAAAAAAGGTGAAGATTTTGCTGATGCCTGGCATGTTCCCTGAGAATTTGCATAGGAGGTCATATACATTCAACACTCCATCAAATGCTTTCACACCAGTTAATATATAGAATAGTGGATGTTGGATGGGAGTCGTAAGGATGTTAATCAAAGGTTACACCACTATCATTTGTTCATACACCAGTCTCCTGGGTAATGACATCATCAGAGAATTCTTCACTGATTTTGATGGTTCTTAACACCTTCCTAATGACCGTCAGTCTGTACAATATATGCTAATATCATTTATTTTTAAATTATTATATTCCTGTTGCTCTGGAGAGATTCTGAGTTCGTCAACTGTTTAATTATGCTGCTGACAGTTGAACAAATGTTGATTGACATTGTCAACAGAATGTAATTACTTTCTGTGTCATCACAACAGCAAAATCATCCCGTCAGATGATTCATGAAAGGATATAATTGTTATATTTTTGCAGTAGGTTTAGGGAATTCACTAAGCTGCATGTTCTAAATGAATTACAGTAATAATTGGTAGGTTTGTTCAATATGGAGCACTACATTATAGCAAATTAATAAGTGGTTAGTTGATGCAGTACATTGTAAAATCGAAATGACTGGTTCATTAACTGGAAAAGAACAGTTTATTACAGTTTACCCGAGCTGCTGACATCTTCCTATATATCACTTTTTCCATCCAGTGACCATTGGCGTGTGCATTATCCTGTACTGCATTCTGCTGACAACTTGTGTCCAGTCCTGTCTGTACAAGCAGTACCTAAAACCAACAATCAGTGTCAAAAATGATTATCAGCTATTGCTGTGGAGCAGCTGATGACTTTTGACATGTATGCCCATTAAATAGTGAAGCTGCATAACATTTTTATACATTTGAGTTGATAGTTTGGGAACAAATCTTTTGTCATGGACATTTCAGCTGTCTTGTGTAAACTCAATGTCCCTGAGCTGTTGGCATGCTAGGTGCATACATAAATATACAAGGCACCAGCTGGCTCTGGGCCTGCCTTGTGCTCTAATCACCTTGCAGTTCATTCCCATCTCACTGTCGTCTCTCTACAACCAATAATTGTTTTCTTGTAAAATTATCAGCAATCTCTGTTTAGAGAAGAGAAGAGTTAGTCAGGTGAGCATATTGCCTTAGTTTGATGCCCTTTGTAGGGGCTGCAGTATCTGGACTCCACGATGACTGAGCAATAAGAAGAAATATTCAAAGCTTCTGATTTAGTTCAGTGGGGAAAATATTAGCCAATAGTATCAACTCATTGGGTCAGAATCTGTCCAGTTAGTTAGACTCGCCCCTGCACCCTTCAGCTCAAAAGATTTTTATGAATAAAGCTGCTGAAAGTGCAAGCTGATAATGGCGCAGCGAGGGAAACCGGGCATCTGGGACCTGAATGAACAGGGCAAGCAATGGCGTATTTCCTTAACCAATGAGATTGAAGGATTTGTAAATGAGTACCGGAAAGACTGAAAGGAAGGTGAATTGAAGGGAGTGAATTCAATGTCAAATCAGGTACAGAAAGAGAAATAAAGAGGGGGAAATTTACAGAATTGCCATGTAATTGGCAAATTAATTTCAATATAGATAAGTGTAAGAGTGCATTTTGGTAGGAAGAGTAAGGATGCCACATACTACTTGGATAATAAGAGTCTAAATGAGGTAGAGGAGCAAAGGCATCTAGGGGTACAGATACACAAAACACTAAAAGTAGTGACGCTGGTTAATTAGGCCATAAAAAAAACATGCACTAGGGTTCATTTCTAGATCCATAGAATTTAAAAGCGGAGAGTTTATGTAAACTTGTATGGAACCTTGGTTAGACCACACTGGGAGTACTATGCACAGGTCTGGTCTCCATATTATAGAAAGGATATAGAGGCACTGCAGAAGGTGGAAAAAAGATTTACAAGAGTGACATCAGAATTGAGAGGATATACTTATCGGGAAAGGCTGATCATGCTGGGTCTCCTTTCTCGAGAGAAAAGAAGGCTGAGGCATGAGCTGATGGTGGTCTTTTAAGATTATGAAAGAGTTTGATAGGGTAGACGTAGAGAAGCTGTTTCCACTTGCGGGAAAGACCAGAAATAGGGGCCATAAATATAAGATAGTCACTAATAAATCCATTTGGGAATTCAGGGGAACTTCTTCACCCAAAGAACGGGAAGAAGGTGGAATGCACTGCCACAAGATGTAGTTAAAGCAAATAGCATAGATGTATTTAAGAGGAAGCTAGATAAGCACATGAGGGGGAAAGGAATGGAAGGATATGAAGAGGGGTGGGAGGGGGCTCGTGTGGAGCAATGTTCCTTGTAATTTTTGGGGGCTGCACGGCCCCTTTAACGGGCTGCGCAGCTCATTCAAAATACCGCACATTCGTGGTTTTTCTATTTAAAAGCCAGCTGCGCAGGACCCCTGGAGCGCTGCGTGGCCTTGCGTCTTATAGGAAACATTGGAGTGGAGCATAATCGCTGGCATAGAACCGGTTGGACCGAATGGCCTGTTTCTGTGCTGTAGACTCTGTATAATGTTGTTAAAAGGGTTCTTGCACTTGTTCTGTCACCATGTAACCGTCTGTGGCGAGTTTAATGGGGAAAATACAGCAAGTTCCGAAAAAACCAGGAAGGGCAAGATGCCGTTTTCGTGACGCTAATGGTGGAACAGCGCATCTTGGACAGCAACTTTTGGATATTCACATTTAACATCCGCTCCTTGCCAGAATTTGCTGTATCATTTCCCCTTAAATAATGACAAGTGCCATTAGCCTTGCTGTTATTTTGACAGCAACTGCTGGCCCATTATTTTCCTCTCCTATCCACCCCTCACCACTGATCTTCCCCTAAGTCACTCCACATATTTGCTGCCCTTCACATAAATACTAGATAATGAACTGACAAAATATTTTCATATGGTTTAATCAATAGTTGCTAACATTTGAGAACTCCTTCTAAAATCCATTATTCCTTTCTGCACAAGTTTCAGACAACAAAATGTGAGTAGGCACAGTGGCTATTTGAGATTGTCTGGTTGCATGGCTCTTAAGGCACTAGCTTGACTCCAATTTGAAGATGTGTCTAGTCTCACAATGGATAGCATTTGGCTAACATACTAATGTATATTGAATTTTTCCTGTTGCAAGCAAGCTTTCTAGGTCAAATGCCTTGCTATATATAAAAGTTGATATGCTAATTTGTCTTGAGCACTGTTTTTGTATATTTTTTTAAACTGGCTGGAGATGGCAAAATAGGCAGAAAAGGTGTACAGGATTCTAGAGTTAATTTTCCTAATCTGTGAGCAAAAGGAGTATTGCATGACAACAGACGACTATGCAAAAAAATGAGAATGAGAGCAATGCAAGGGAAAAGAACACAAACTGATGATAATTGCTTCATTAATCAAATAATTATTGTTTTTACTTGCTTAAGATGATGTATGTGCTATCATCATCCACGGCTGAAAGCTCCGATTGTTGAATGTTATTTATGATGGATAATCTCAGAAAACTGTGAGGGATGGAGATAGCAGTTGAATTGAGAAAGGGTAATTGAGAAGAGAAGCTATAATTTAATTGCTTAATCAACTAATAAATTTTGTAATTAGTTAACAAGAATATAAAATGGTGAATAATATTGAAAAAAATGTAAATTTGTGTATCCTTGTTGTTTGAATTGTTTATTGCAAAGTGTGCATGAATAAAATTCCCCCAAATTATTTCAACTTAAAATGAATTAAAATGACACTGTAAAATGCTCCAACCTTATGATTCACAGTTTCAATAATATTTAGTACATCTTCAGTTTTATTTTCAAGTCCTTCTTTCTCTCGTCTCTAGTCCCTGGGAATACAGGGTCATAGCAAAGGCGCAGGAGACATGTTCTCCCTGGGGTGAGGGAGACTTAATGTGACCTAGCTTGGCTGAAGACAGGAAACTAATTACATTTACTGTTTGCAGAGATAAAGAGCAAGGGCAGTGATCTGGCTTGAGGCCAGATATTTAGTTTGAACTGATCTTTAACGTGCCATCTAGAAGCTATAGTGTCTGTATACCTAGACAACACACTAACAGAAGCCAGTGTTTTAACAATGGTATTTAAGTAATTAGGAAAATATTGGACAATTGCATGAACTTACTACTTTATCCCCTCCCATGCTTTTTATCCTCCCATTTCCTAAGCTTTTGTGTTTGATTCCCTCCTCCTCCCTCACTCCACAACAGTGATGCCTCTCATTCCTTTGATCCCTCTAGAGAATTTCCTGCCTCTTTGATTCCTAATGCTTCAGGTGCTTGAAAGCCCCAGATAATAGTTAGGAGGGGGACATGGAGGTATATCAAACAACCGTATGGAAAGGGGGAAAACAATGGCCTGTCAGTGGGGCTACAAGAGCAATTAGCCCAGGTGCCCACTCACCCCATCAGAGTGCCCAGTGTATGTGGGCACCTGGGAATGTCTGGCTCTGCTGTATAGCCTCTTTTACCTTTTAGATGAATACCTTCCTGAGGATTTTCTCCAACAACTGTTGAAAATTGTCTTTTCTAAATTTTGCAAAAATCCTCCTTGGACTACATCAATTGAGTTCACAGAGAACTAGATGGTTAAGAATTTGTATTGTTCAGACAAAATATGAAGCTGATAGTATGAACAGAAATAAAGAGCTTTTATTATCAGTGCCTAACTGGAGTAAACAGCTGTGTTTGTTAAATTAAAAGTACTATACTCCAGTTAATGCTGCCTGTAGGTTATTGTTCCCTAAATGGATTTTCTTCAAATTTATACAATGGGAGTGGGACAGTTTTAATTTTAGCAGCAAGGGGTATGGTAACACAGTGGTTATGTTACTGGACTACTAATCCAGAGGCCTGGATGAATGAATTGGCTGTTGGGAAATTTAAATTCAGTTAAATAAACCTGGAATTTTAGAAAATAAAGCTGGTATCAATAATGGTGACCACAAAACTACTGTAGAAATCCATCTGGTTTACTAATGTCCTTTTAGGGAAGGAAATCTGCTGTCTTTACCCAGTCTGGCCTATGTGTGACTGCAGACCCACAACAATGTGGTTGACTCTTAACTGCCCTCTGAAATGGCGGCTCACCTCCACCTTCTCAAGGGCAAGTAGGGATGGTCAATAAATGCTGGCCTTGTCAGCGACGCCCACATCCCGTGACTGAATTTAAAAAAAAGCAAACCTCAGCCCTAGAAAAATTATATTGCGACAGCCTTTGATGTACATACACACAAATATCCCTATACATTCTTGTACACTATTAATAATTCAGAGCTAAATCTTTGTCATGGATATTTCATGTTCCTTTCTTCTAAACTCTAACCTTCTTTACTTGCACATTCTCATTACTACTGACAGTGGTGTTAAATTTTTGAGATTGCAATACACTTCAATTCAGATAAATGCATAGCTAGTTTGACAGGAGATCCTTATGCTTGGATCAGGGGTTCAGTGAGCTGCAATAAAGTAGCCATTTTCCAACTGTTTGTACCAGAGCCATTTAATCATTCACTCTGTGGGGGGGGGGTTAATTTTAACTTTTAATCGCTGCTTGAAAAATGGGTAATCGCAAATTGCCAATCCGTTTTACACCGCCAGGATTTTCTGTTGAAGTAAAAGAAAATCAGCCAAAGGTGTCAAACTAGCTGACGTTTCGCTGTTGCGTGATTTTCACTCAGCGATTTAAAAAGTTAAAAATCGACCCCTGTGACTCGTGCCAAATGTTTGTTTCGCTGCATGAAATTTGGCTGATTGACTATATGTCCACAATTTTGCCGGCGTTCAGAAGGGTGGGTTTGGAGGCGGGTCAGGAGTTAAATCCAAAATGATTGATGGCGGGTTGCGAACCCACCGTGAACCCGCCTCCACATGACTTTCTAAAGTGTCGGGTCTGCGACTCCAGATCAGACCCGACACCAAGCGACGGGAGAGGCACTTAAGGTAGTTGCTTGTTTAACGCTATTTTGAGAGGGTTTTTCAATTTTGCCACATTTTCAGCGTGTTCCACGGCATTCCAGAAACACGCCAGCTGATTGTGTCGGATTTTCCAGCAAGCTGAATAGTTCACAGCTGCAACTGTACCATTAAAGCTAACCTGTCACATCAGTTGAATTTCAAATGCCAGAACTTTCTGATTGCAGCATGTTGAAGACATTTTTCAGGTGTATTGAGGTTGTAAGTGTGTGTTGTGAGACCTGTATACACTGTGATCTCCCTGGAATAACCTCTCTCCACTTTGACTGAGCGCTTATAACATTTCATCCTCAAGTGACATTTTCACCAGCAGAATGGGAACCATTTATACTCTTTCATCATGGTCCTTGGATTCGGAGGACGCGCAGCAGCAGAATCAGGCACATCAGCAGCATCGACAACAAGAGCGCCAACCTTCTCCTCAGCCACCTAATGCTGCACAGGACAGAGGCCGGCAGCGCAGGGCTGCACCTCGCCGCAGGAGATACCCCCAACACAGGGTTTACAGGCAGAGGATGAGCTTCCTCAACATGACTGAGCAGCAGTGCCAAAGGCGGCTGAGACTTTCGCGAGAGGTGGTTGCAGACATCTGCGCAATGCTGCACCATGAGCTGCAGCCCAGAGGAGCGGGTGGACAGGCCTTACCAGTGGCTGTCAAAGTCACCACCACCCTCAACTTCTTTGCTTCAGGGTCCTTCCAGGGATCATCTGCAGACATCAGCGGCATCTCCCAGTCGGCCGCACACAGATGCATAACGCAGATTACTGATGCCCTGTTTGGCAAGTCGGCCAATTGCATCCACTTCTCAACGGATGAAGCAAGTGTAACCATGCGAGCGGTTGCATTTGCCAATCTGGCAGGCATCCCAAGGGTGCAGGGCATCATCGACTGCACACATGTGGCCATCAGGGCACCCCATCACAACCCAGCTGCAAGGGTTTCCACTCCCTTAACGTGCAGCTGGTGTGTAACCACAGGAGGAACATTATGCATGTTTGCGCCAAGTTCCCTGGCAGTTGCCATGACTCGTTCATCCTGCGGCAATCCACTGTGCCTCAGCTGTTCAATCCACCAACCCAACTTTCTGGATGGCTCCTTGGAGACAAGGGCTATCCCCTGAAGACATGGCTAATGACACCGATGAGGAGGCCATCAAACGAAGCTGAGGAGCATCACAATGAGAGCCACATTTCCACCAGAAGCATCATACAGCAAACCATCGGCTTGCTCAAAATGCGCTTCAGATGCCTGGACAGATCAGGTGGAGCCCTACAGTACGCACCAGTAAGGGTGTCCAGAATCATCGTGTGGTCTGCTGTGCCCTGCACAACATCGCACTGCAGTGTGGCTTACCACTGCCTGAGGAACAAGTAGCACAGCCTTCTCCTCCTCAGGAGGAGGAGGAAGAGCCGAATGAGGCTGCAGATGAGGAACACCTGGCAGAGGCGGTTGTCCAAGTGCTTCCAGCACACGACCTCATTGCTGGCCGTCAGGCAAGGGATGGACTAATCCATGCCAGATTTGCGTAACTTTACACTGCACAGACATGTGGCTGGCACATGCACATGAGGGTTGGTAGGACCTCCATTCCACACCATACAGCATCTGAACAATGAACTATGCATTCCTATCACTCTCCCAACCATCACTGCAGATGAAAGGCGCCCTCACCCCTCACTCTGCCACTTCTAATTCTGAAAACACATATGGCAATGCATTGAATTATTCACATTGCATTACTTTAACACAATAGAAATAAAGATTACAAATGTAATTTTGTATAGTGGCCCAGAAATTCAGGTTCCCGCGGGTGCAAGCCTCCGACCTGCTCTTACTTACCGCGCCGGCCGTTGAGCTGTGGGCCCCCGTGGAATTGCGATCCTGGGCCTCCTCCAACTGCCGGCGCACAGTGCTTGCATATCCCAGGGGCGCAGTTAGTTCGATGCGTCCCCTGGGATCACGTGGGCCATGGAGAGCCAATGGTAGCAGGGAATGCTTCATTCATAAGTTTGACAGACCTGTTAAACCTATAAATACTATAAGCCCCAAAACATCACTAAATCTTCAAATAAATTTTAAAAAATCACATTTTTAAAATAAACTATAAATTACATGAAATAACTATTTTAAACAATAATTTAAATTTTTGAAAAAATTAATTACATTTTCTAACGGGGCTAAAAATAAACTTGCCTTTCTTTAAAGTATTTAAAAATAATAAACCTGTGGAAAAAATGTTTTAATTTTAATTAATTCACCACTTACCTTGTAAAAAGCAGGCCTTGCGACTGCTTTTTGCATGTCTAACTTCTGGAGACTTACCTTCCCAGGAAAACCTGCAAAAAAAACGTAAGTTCGATGCGCACGCGCTGCCTCTCCTGCGCACGCGTTCGACTTCTGAACCCCTTCTTTCAGGGGGACGGAAGTGCCGGTTTCATGCGCAGTGCATGCAGGAAACCAGCACTTCCATTGGGCTTACGGGTGAGTACCCTGTGCGTACTCACCCGTGGAGACCCGAATTTCTGAGCCATTATGAAACACCCTTGTGACTATTTGTGTTTTAGCTTTCTCTTGCGCTGCTTCTAGTGGTGCTTCCCCTATGACTTCAGCAGATGTAGAGGCAGCCTCTGCTGTCCCTGTCTCCACCATCTACTCCTGCTCACTTGTGAGCTGTGATACACCAGGTGACAAAACTACTGTATCTCGCAAACTACCCACTGAGGTGTGCGTTTCTGCGCTTGTGCTGGGTGCGCTCATTTCTGCTGACACTGCTCCCTCAGAGGCTGCAGGTTCCTCTGAGGAGTCATCTGGCTCTTCCTCCAATGGGTAGGGGGCTCTCGATGGTCCTGTGGGGGAGTAAAGGCATGAGTTAGACATGTGATATGTAGGTTGCAGACACATCCCATTGTGCAGATGATCAGAACTCAATTTCTGTGTACCTCAGATCCCATATGAGTCACTCATGAATGCAAAATCGGAGGGTTGGAAATCAATTCTGTCACCAGCTTGCTGTACTGCGCCCATCTCTCTGTCCCCCACTTCCAGCTGCTCTGCAACTCCAATGATCTCCAGAGCTGCCTCCTCAGCATTCATTAGATGCGCCACGGATGGTGGGCCTCCTCCTGTCCTCCCTCTCCCTCTTATTGTGCGCTCTCTTTTCCTGCAATGAGGGACACAAGTGGAGTTTCAGAGATTGATGGAGCGAGTATATAGAATGGATGAGATAGATGTTTAGAGGGAGACAAAGATGGAGTGAGGTGCCAATACCAAGGTCCCTCCCTGTGCATTGTTAGTTGTTGTCATTGCATAACAGTGAGATCGAGTGTGAGGGGTGCGTAGTAGGATGGTGAAGTGATTCTGCACCTAGAGAGAGAGGGATGGGTGAGGGTGCAAGGGATATTGGGGTCAATTGGGATGTGCAGGAGTAGGTTGCCAATGCAGAGTGATGGGAATGAGAAGGGATGGGAAGCAGATTGAAGGTAAATGTGATGTTATACTCTCTTTTGCTGAACGCATCAGGTCATTGAACCTTTTTCTGCACTGCACCCAGATGTGTGTACACACATACCGTGCACTTACCTCCTCAGCAATTTGCAGCCTTTGTGTGCTGAGGAGGCTTCCTCCGTCCATCGGAGGGGAAGAGAACCTCCTTGCGCCCTCTTACTCCCTCCACAAGACAATGGAGGGGGGAGTCATCAAACCAGGGAGCAGCTTTGGTTTGTTGCGCTGCCATGCCTGCAGCAACCAGCGCTCGGGTGCAGAAAAAAGAAAGTATTAATCAAAGGGGACATGGCCCCCTTAAATTTGAGGCTCCCAATGCGACATCAAGCGCGATCAGCCAACTCGCACCCACCGATTGGGCCAGTAACACGCACGGCATCCTTAATGAGGGCAATCTGGTGAAAATCATTATTGCAGGGCGGCTGCAATCGGCAGCGGGACTGGAACCCACCAAACAACAGTCCCGTCTCCAGGTGGAAAATCCAGCCCTATAAGTGTGCTAAACATTAGAGAGGCACCATCTTTTGGAGGGCATGTTTGGCAAACCCTTCTTTATTTGGATTCTGCAGATGCAGAAGAGGTTTGTCATGTTAGCATCATATGGAAGTGATCTGTTAGTGCTCTTTAGCATGATAAATTTTATTGTGCTGTGTGTTCAAAACAAGCCGATAAAAGCTTTGCCAGGCAACTTTATGAAGACTGTGCCCTTTTAAAAATAGGTAATTGGGAACAATTTTCCTTTTGGATTAGGAATTTGTATTTATTTTTGAGCAGCAATTCTACACATTGGCCAGAATTTTCCCAGCCCTGAGGAGGCAGGTTTGGAGGCAGGACTGCTGGGAAAATGGGAAAAATTGGGAGCAGGTCCCAACCCCACTCCCAACCTGCCTCCGAACCATCTTCCTGGGAGGCAGGTCCCCAACTCGCGTAGGGACCTGTCTCCTAGCGACGGGAGGGGTATTAGAGCCAATTAACTGCCAGTTAACAGGTAGTTAACAGGTAGTTAAGAGGCTTTTCACCATTTTCCGCCTGCTGATGCGGGCTTCCCAATGGCGGAAAACCCCGCCAGGGTCAGTGAGACGAGCTGTGGGTCTGCTGCAGTGTAAGTGTGCAAATGGCAGCTGCAGAGGTAGTGTGATGGGTGCAATGGTGCACAGGTAAATATGACAGGTGAGAGAATGTAGTGAGAATATTTTTGTTCTGTTTATATGTATCTGCAGGTGACAAGGTTTGATGTTTCTGTGAAACCTCAGCTGATCAGGAGAATTGACAGATGGTTTCTGCAATCTCACATGCTGCTGCCATCTGCTTTCTCCTAAGGAGAGAGTCATTGGTGAGCCTGGGTGCAAGGGCTCACCTTCGGACAGTGATTGTCAGTGTTTGACAGCACCTCAATGCTGTCAAACACTGACAATTCATTTGTCAAAAATTTATGGGGCCTGTCTCTTTAAGAAAACTGGCAGATGATGCGTCATGCACTGACGTCATCTGACACCGGCTTTCCCTTAATTGGCCAGCAAGCCCGCAGAGTGGGCTTAACAATACCATTCAAGGAAAAATAGCATCTGTTCCTCAGATGTCCCTGGGGGCGGGACTAGAACCCGGAAACCAGCAGTCCCACTCCCAACGCACCTCCTCAAGTAAGATTGTGGCCATTAAGTCTACAGGAAGTGTTTAGTGTAATAGATGTGTGTTTCGTGCAACAGTAAATTTTCAGACATGTGAACTCATGCAAGGCACATTCTTGAGCCTGTATTGTCCTCTGTTAATGAAAAGTTACATTGGTACCATTTTTGTCAAATTGCCAATGCAAAATAGTGCTATGTGTCAAAAATCACCTTGATCCATTTTTGTAAAAATAATGCTCAGATATCATACGCATCTGAGGAACAGTCCTATTTTCAGTGTAAAACAGTGCATGTTACATGAAAATAGTTTGTTTTGATTAGTGTGCATTTACTTCAGTTCACTATGTCTAATGGTCTCTTTCACTTGACACGATGTAGTGCCAGTCATGAAACAGCTGCTTCTGATTGACAAGTACAGAAGTTGTTAAATGTAAAGGTTATGACTCGAGAGGACTGACGAATGAATACATACAAATGACTCTCTGCTATTCACTGAGGGACAGCAGTTAAAAACTTTGACACGCATCTTTTCAGTGCCTAATTGGCTTGGCTACGTAAGCAAAACAACCTTTGTACTATTGTATAATTTTATTTTACAGTTGTACCATAATTAAGATTATTTTGTTTCATCATAGAATCATTTAAAAGCAGTCCGTTTGATGTACCGTCTGTGCCAGTATTTTTTGCCCAATGAGCCATCTAGTCTAATCCCACTTTTCTGCCCACACCCTTCAGTATTCCCCTTTTTTTTTCAAGCAAGTAATTCTCTTTAAAATAATACATGGACTCTACTTCACGCAACAGTTTGTGACAAAGAATTTCACATTTTAACTACCTTCAGAGAAAAGAGTATTTTTCTAGCCTCCTGTTTAATTTTCTTTGTGATTATTTTAAATTTGTACCCTCTCAACACCATCCCCCCTTTAATCAGGCCTGCTCAACCAAGTTGAAGAGATTTTTGTCGCATGCAATTGAAGATTTTCAGCCCGATTTCTCTGCGTGTAATGCTTACATTCAGTGAATATTGAAGAAGAATGCAGAAAATTGCAAATGGACATAGAATCATAGAATAGTACAGCACAGAGGGAGGCTATTCGGCCCATCGAGTCTGTACCAGCTCTTTCAAAGAACAATCCAGTTAGTCCCACTCCCCTGCTCTTTCCCCATATCCCTGCAATTTTTTCTCCTTCAAGTATTTATCCAATTCCCTTTTGAAGGCTACTATTGACTCTCTATCCACCACCCTATCAGGCAGTGCATTCCAAATCCTAACCACTCATAGCGTTAAAAAGTTTTTCCTCGTGTTGCCTCTGGTTCTTTTGCCAATCACTTTAAATCTGTGCCCTCTCGTTATCAACCCTTCAACCATTGGAAACAGTTTCTCTTTATTTACTCTATCTAAACCCTTCATGATTTTGAACACCTCTATCAGACCTCCTGTTAGCCGTCTCTGCTCCACGGAGAACAACCCCAGCTTCTCTAGTCTATCCACGTAACTGTGTTCCCTCATCCCAGGAACCATTCTAGTAAATCTCTTCTGTACCCTCTCCAAAGCCTTCACGTCCTTCCTAAAGTGTGGTGCCCAGAAATGGACACAATACTCCAGCTGGGGCTGAACTAGTGTTATATATAGCTTTAGCATAACTTCCTGGCTTTTGTACTCTCTGCATCTATTTATAAAGCCCAGGGTCCCATATGCCTTATTAACCACTTTGTTAACCTGTCCTGCCACCTTCAAAGATTTGTGCACAAGCAACCCCAGGTCTCTCTGTTCTTGCACCCCCTTTAAAGTTGTACCATTTAGTAAGTATGGTCTCTCCTCATTCTGCCTACCAAAATGTATCACCTCACGCTTCTCTGCATTGAATTTCATCTGCCATAGGAACATGAGTAGACCATTCAGCCCTTCGAATCTGTTCGGCAATTCAGTCAGATCATGGCTGATCTGTATCCATCTCCATCCACCCACCTTGGTTCCATATCCCTTAATAACCTTGGCTAGTAAAAATCTATCAATCTCAAATTTAAATTTATTAATTGAGCTAGCATCTACCGCTTTTTGTGGAAAAGAGTTACGTACTTCTACCATCCTTTGTGTGAAGAAGTGTTTCCTAACTTCTCTCCTGAATGGCCTTGCTCTGATTTTAAGGCTATATCCCCTTGTCCTAGACTCCCCCACCAGCAGAAAAAGTTTATCTCTAACGACCCTATCAATTCCTTTCAAAATTCTAAAAAAACTTCAATCAAATCACCACTTAACCTTTTATATTCAAGGGAATACAAACCTAGTTTATGTAATCTCTCCTCATAATTTAACCCTTGGTAACATTCTGGTGAATCTGCACTGCACTCCTTCCAAAGCTAATATATCCTTTCTAAGGTGCGGTGCCCAGAATTGTACACAGTACTCCAGATGTGGCTGAACCAGGGCTTTGTATACCTCTACCAAAACATCCTCCCTTTTATATTCTAGCCCTCTAGTTATAAAGGCTATCATTTCATTAGCCTTTTCTGGTTATTTTTTGTACCTGATCATTACATTTTAGTGATGGACCCCAAAATCTCTTCGGACCTCCACTCTTCCTAGCTTTTCACCACTTAAACATTACAGTACCCAAATCTATCAATTTTTTGCCCAAAATGGATGACCTCACACTTGCCTGCATTAAAATCCATCTGCCACAGTTTTGCCCACTCACTTAATCTATCGATGTCTCTTAGTAATGTTATGTTCTCACCTATACTAATTACAGTGTCACCTATCTCTGTGTCATCAGCAAACTTGGATATATTGCTCACTATTACATTATCTAAGTCATTAATAAATACAGTGAAAAGTTGAGGCCCCAGCGTGGCTCCCTGTGGGACGCCACTAGTTACTTCCTTAGAATTCGAGTACATACCCATTATCCCTACACTCTTGTCTTCTATCGCCTAACCAATCTCCTAACCAGGTCACTAATTTCCCTTCAATTAGCCAACATTCTCTTACATGGAACCTTATTGAATGCCTTCTAGAAGCCCATATAAATACATCCATAGACATTCCCCTGTCTGCTACTTCAGTTACTTCCTCAAAAAATTCAATTAAGTTTATTAGACATGGCCTACCCTTTACAAATCCATGTTGGCTCTTGCTAATCAGCTCAAATTTCCTTAAGTGCTCAGTCAGTTTGTCCTTAATTATAGATTCCAATAACTTCCCCACAACAGATGTTCGACGAACAGGTCTATAATTTCCTGGTTTCTCTCTCTCACCAATTTGCAAATTTCTAATCTAAAGAGACAATTTATGAATCAAGAGAGCTTTGGAAAATTATGGCTAAAGCATCTCCAATTTCCTCACCTAAAAACCTGGGGTGGAAACCATCAGGTCTTTCGTCCCATTATTTTTACTAATACTCTTTTCTTGATTACTTTAACTTTAGTGAGTTCCAGTCCTTGATTCATTATTAGTTTCCATTGAATGTCAGGTATATTTCCATTTCCTCTACTGTGAAGAGTGACGCCAAGTAATTATTCAAGAAGCCAGCCATTTCCTTATTTTAATACAACAGTGAATGTGTGCCCCATCTAAGGAAGGATATTTTTTATTTTTGTTTATGGGATGTGGGCGTCGCTGGCAAGGGCAGCATTTATTGCCCATCCCTAGTTGCATTTGAGAAAGCGGTGGTGAGCTGCTGCTTTGAACCGCTGCAGTCCGTGTGGTGAAGGTACTCCCACAGTGCTGTTAGGGAGGGAGTTCCAGGATTCTGACCCAGCGACGCTGAAGGAACGGCGATAAACTTCCAAGTCAGGATGACTTGGAGGGGAACTTGGAGGTGATAGTGTTCCCATGCGCCTGCTGCCCTTGTCCTTCTAGGGGGTAGAGGTCGTGGATTTGGGAGGTGCTGCCGAAGAAACCTTGGCAAGTTGCTGCAGAACATCTTGTAGATGGTACACACTGCAGCCATGGTACGCCGGTGGTGGAGGGAGTGAATGTTTAAGGTGATGGATGGGGTGCCAATCAAGTGGGCTGCTTTGTTTTGGATGGTATCAAGCTTCTTGAGTGTTGTTGGAGCTGCATTCATCCAAGAAAGTGGATAGTATTCCATCACACTCCTGACTTGTGCCTTGTAGATGGTGGAAAGGCTTTGGGGATTTCAGGAGGTGAGACGCTCGCCACAGAATACCCAGCCTCTGACCTGCTCTTGTAGCCACAGTATTCATCTGGTTGGTACAGTTAAGTTTCTGGTTAATGGTACACCCTGGAGAAGGTCTAGCAAAAGACTCCATGATATCTGGATGAACGGACTGAGCTGTGATGAAGACTGGAAGAAAACTTGGGTTATTTCCTTGGACATGTGGATGTTAAGGGGTGATCTGATTGAGCAAGATATAGGTTATCAAACAATTCAGATCCCTAAACCAACATTTCCAGAAAAAAACAAATTAAGTGGTCATTGATCTCATTTTTATGACCTTGCTGTGCAACTGACTGCCACATTTGACTAAATAACAATGGCGAATACATCTCAAAGATAATTAATTGATTGTGAAGCACTTTGAAACATCCTGAGGATGTGATAAGGTACTGTATAAATTAATGTTCTTTCTTTACAAAGAAGAATGAAAGAAAACCTAGTAACAAACCCACCATACCATATCCCACTAAGCTTCAAGGTTCTGCCTATTTCTGTTATTTCAGTGCCGTAGAGGATGGAGCCAATTTCGCACACTTGAGAAATATTCTGCCCCTGCCCTTAATTCTACTATTTTGCGAAGCCATCTAGGGTTGCCACAAAGACCATGGGACACCATTGATGTGTTATTAGATCGACTCCCTCCGCTGCGTACTGGCCCTCTCTGCAGGGGTGTGAGTTCCGCCTGTGAACCACAGATAAGCTTCATCTTTCACTGCATCACCCTACTATGCCAAAGTAATGCTCCTCCTGACACAAACTTGAATGAAACATGTGTGGGACACATGCCAGTCACAACAGGCGATGTACAGCCTTCACCCTAAAACTGGGAAAACGTCAGCCAATCCTGGAGGTTTATACATGTTCTTGCAGTGGGAGAGATGGGCTTATGCTTATGAACAGATACACCAACATTGGGCCACAGGTGTGCAGGAAAAACCAACGTAAAAACACCCATCTGCGCACCCTGCCTGGACATGCTCCACCCACTCTTTCAGCCCTGAATCTGAAGCATGTTAAATGACTCCACAAGTATGCACAATTATACCAATATACCTTTGTGAAAATTCTGTGTTAGGAATATACACCACTGCTATATCAGTGTGAAAATCAGTGAATGATTTTTCTCTTCTGCTAATTATTTTTTGAAAATTTAATTGTTTCTAACTGGACCTAGAATCATAGAATCTTACAGCACCGGAGGAGAACATTTGACCAATCGTGCCTGTGCAGGCTGTTTGAAAAAGCTGTCCATTGTATATCCCAGCTTTCTCCCAATAACCCTGAAAATTAGCCCTTCTCAAATACATGTCCAAATACCTTTTGAAAGTTACTGTGGAATCTGATTCCACCACTCTGTCAGGTAGTGCATTCCAGATCTCTGGATGAAATAGTTCCATATTTATGAATGTGTGTGTAATAATTTCTTTGTGTGAAATAATGGCCCTGAATTTGCGGTCGGAGGCTTCCCGCGGGGAAATGCCTCCGATCCGCAAATAAAATCCGCGCCTACCTGGTGGTCCGGGAGGTAAGGTGACTTGCGGTCCTGGGCCTCTCCGGATACCCGCGGGTAGAGGCCCACGTATCCCAGGGTCACACGCAGTTTGCAAGCACCCCTGGGATCACGTGGACCAGCCCAACGAATGACAGAAGGGAATCCCCATTCATGCTTATGGGGATTCCGTATGTACGAAACTCCCATAAGTATGAATGGGAATACCCCAAAAAATACCTCTAAATTCCAAATAAATACATTTTAAAAATCACATATTTAAAATGAATTAAAATGGCATTTAATTAAATACTTAAAACAAAAATTTTTTGAAAAATAAATTCACATGTTTTAGAGGGGCTAAAAATAAACTTAGCATATTTCACAGGTTTTTAAATGTATAAATTATTGATAACATTTTATTTTTCTCTTTTTTAAAACTCGTATGCTGGTAAAAGCAGACCGTACACTTTTACCAGGCATAAAAACTTCACGGGCATTCGCTGGGCAGAAATTCCTCTGCCCACAAATGCCCTTTTCCCGGGGATGCAGATGATCTGTCAAGAAAATTCTTGACTGATTGCAAGTTCTGGATTTTAGCACATGCGAACGCATGCCGAAACCCAGAATTTGCGTGGCCCTTACGGGCGCGCGAGTACCTCGTACGCACCCGTGAGGGCTGCAAATTACGGCCCATTTTCTCTTCTATCCCCTATAGTCCTTTTGCCAATTATTTAAAATCTGTGGCCTTTGGTTACAGACCCACTTGTCAGAGGAAACAGTAGTTGTAATGTAGGGCAGAGTATAAATCAGGAAATTAGAGGCGCATGGAATGCATACAGGATAGTTTTCTGAAACAGTATGTTGAGGAACCAACTGGGGAACAGGCTATTTTAGATCTAGTATTGTGCAATGAGAAAGGGTTAATTAATAACCTTGCAGTAAAGGGGCCTTTAGGGAAGAGTGATCATAATATAATAGAATTTTATATTGAGTTTGAAAGTGATTTAGTTATATCCGAAACTAGGGTCTTAAATCTAAACAAAGAAAACTACGTAGATATGAGGGGTGACTTGGCTCGGGTAGATTGGGAAACTGCGTTAAAAGGTATGACAGTAGACAAGCAATGGCTAGCATTTAATGAATTAATACATAATTTACAACAAATATACATTCCTGTAAGGCACAACAACACCACAGGAAAAGAGGTCCAACCGTGACTAACAAGAGAAGTTAAAGATAGTATAAGATCAAAGGAAGAGGCTTGTAATGTTGCCAAAAAGAGTAGTAAGCCTATGGATTGGTTAGCCTAACATCAGTAGTAGGTAAAATGCTAGAATCTATTAAACATAGAAGATAGGAGCAGGAGTAGGCCATTCGGCCCCTCGAGCCTGCTCCGCCATTCAATAAGATCATGGCTGATCATCCAAATTCAGTACCCTGTACCTGCCTTCTCTCCATATCCCTTGATCCCTTTAGCCTTAAGAAATATATCCAACTCCTTCTTGAATATATTTAATGAATTGGCCTCTACTGCCTTCTTTGACAGAGAATTCCATAGGTTCTCCACTCTGGGTGAAGAAATTGCTCCTCATCTCTGTCCTAAATGGCTTATCCTTAGACTGCGACCCCTGGTTTTGGACTCCCCAACCATCGGGAACATCCTACCAGCATCTAGTCTGTCTAGTCCTGTTAGAATTTTATAAGTTTCGATGAGATCCCCTCTCATTCTTCTAAACTCCAGCGAGTACAAGCCCAATCGACCCAATCTCTCCTCATACGTCATTCCTACCATCCCAGGTATCAGCCTGGTGAATCTTCGTGGCACTCCTTCCATGGCAAGAGTATCCTTCCTCAGATAAGGTGACCAAAACTGCACACAATACTCAAGGTGTGGTCTCACCAAGGCCCTGTACAACTGCAGCAAGACATCCTTGTTCCTGTACTCAAACCCTCTCGCTACGAAGGCCAACATACCATTTGCCTTCTTAACCGCCTGCTGCACCTGCATGCTTACTTTCAGCGACTGGTGCACAAGGACGCCCAGGTCTCGTTGCACTTCCCCTTCTCCCAATCTATTGCCATTCAGATAATAATCTGCCTTCCTGTTTTTGACACCAAAGTGGATAACCTCGCATTATCCACGTTATATTGCATCTGCTATGCTTCTGCCCAATCACCCAAACTGTCCAAATCATACTGGAGTTTCTCGGCATCCTCCACACAGCACACACGCCCACTCAGCTTTGTGTCATCTGCAAACTTGGAGATATTACATCTAGTTCCCTCATCCAGATCATTAATGTATATTGTAAATAGCTGGGGTCCAAGGAACGATCCCTGCGGTACCCCACTAGTCACTGCCTGCCACTCGGAAAAAGAGCCGTTTATTCCAACTCTTTGCTTTCTGTCTGCCAACCAGTTCTCTATCCAAGTCAATACCTTGCCCCCAATCCCATGTGCCTTAATTTTACACGCTAATCTCTTATGCAGGACCTTATCGAAAGCCTTTTGAAAATCCAAATACACCACATCCACTGGTTCTCCCTTATCTATTTTACCAGTTATATCCTCAAAAAATTCCAGTGGATTAGTCAAGCACGATTTACCTTTTGTAAATCCATGTTGACTTTGTCCGATCCGGTCACTTTTTTCCAAGTGCTCTGCTATTACATCCTTTATAATGGACTCGAGCATTTTCCCCACTACCAATGTCAGGCTTACCGGTCTGTAATTCCCTGTTTTCTCTCTACCACCCTTTTTGAACAGTGGGGTAACATTCGATACCCGCCAATCCATGGGTACTGTTCCAGAATCTATTGAATTTTGGAAGATGACCAGCAATGCATCTACTATTTCTAGGGCCACTTCCTTAAGTACCCTAGGATGTAGATTATCAGGCCCTGGGGATTTATCGGCCTTCAATCCCATCAACTTCCCTGACACCATTTCCCTACAAATACTGATTTCTATCAGTTCCTCCCTTTCATTAGACCCTATGTTACCCGACATCTTTGGGAGGTTATTTGTGTCCTCCTTTGTGAAGACAGAACCAAAATATGTATTTAATTGGTCTTCTCCATTTCTTTGTTCCCCATTATAAATTCCCCTGATTCTGACTGCAAGGGACCTACGCTTGACTTCACCAATCTTTTTCTCTTCACATATCTATAAAAGCTTTTACAGTCAGTTTTTATGTTCCCTGAAAGCTTACTCTCATACTCTATTTTCCCCCTCTTAATTAATCCCTTTGTCCTCCTTTGTTGGATCCTAAACTGCTCCCAATCCTCAGATTTACTGCTTTTTCTGGCCAATTTATATGTCCTCTCCTTGGATCTTATGCTATCCCTAATTTCCCTTTTTAGCCACGGTTGAGTCACCTTTTTTGTTTTATTTTTATGCCAAACTGGGATGAACAAATTCTGTAGTTCATCCATGCGATGTTTGAATGTTTGCCATTGCCCATCCACCGTCAACCCTTTGAGTGACATTCCCCAATCAATCCTACCCAACTCGCACCTCATACCATCGTAGTCTCCTTTATTTAAATTCAGGACTCTAGTCTCTGAGTCAACTATTTCACTCTCCATCTTAATGGAGAATTCTATCATATTATGATCGCTCTGACCCAAGGGGCCTCGCACAACAAGATTGCTAATTAATCCTTATACACTCCAGGAATTCCTCCTCCACAGTATTGTTACTAATTTGGTTAGCCCAATCTATATGTAGATTAAAGTCACCCATGATAACTTCTGTGCCCTTATTGCACGCTTCTCTAATTTCCCGTTTAATGCCATCCCTGTTTGGAGGTCTATATACCACTCCCACTAACGTTTTCTGCCCCATGGTATTTCTCATTTCTACCCATACAGATTCCACATCATCAGAGCTAATATTTTTCTTTCAATTGTGTTAATCCACTCTTTAATCAGCAATGCTACCCCACCTCCTTTTCCTTTTTGCCTGTCTTTCCTGAATATTGAATACCCCTGGATGTTGAGTTCCCAGCCTTGGCCACCCTGGAGCCATGTTTCCGTCATCCCAATCATATCATATTCGTTTACCTCTATTTGTGCAGCTAATTCATCCACCTTATTACGAATGCTCCTCGCATTAAGACACAAAGCCTTCAGGCTTGTTTTTTTAACGCTCTTAGATCTTTTAGAGTTATTATTTACTGTGGCCATGTTTGATTTAAACCCTTGATTTCTCTGCCTGTCACTTTTGTTTTTCTCCTTCCTTTCTTTTGCTTTTATCCTTGTTTCCATTTCCTCTGTTTCCCCGCTCAGGTTCCCAACCCCCTGCCATTTCAGTTTAAACCCTCCCCCAGAGCATTAGCAAACACTCCCCCAAGGACATCGGTTCCGCCCCTGCCCAGGTGCAAACCGTCTGTTTTGTACTGGTCCCACCTCCCCCAGAACCGGTTCCTATGTCCCAGGAATTTGAATCCCTCCCCCTTGCACCATTCCTCTAGCCACGTATTCATCTGAAATATCCTTCTATTTCTACTCTGACTAGCACGTGGCACTGGTAGCAATCCTGAGATTACTACCTTTGAGGTCCTATTTTTAAATTTACCTCCTAACTCCCTATATTCAGCTTTTAGGACCTCATCCCGGTTTTTACCTATATCGTTGGTACCTATATGCACCACAACAACTGGCTGTTCACCCTCCCCTTCCAAAATGTTCTGCAGCCGCTCTGAGACATCCTTGACCCTTGCACCAGGGAAGCAACACACCATCCTGGAGTCTCGTTTGCGGCCGCAGAAACGCCTATCTATTCCCCTTACAATAGAATCCCCTATTACGATAGCTCTCCCCCTCTTTTTCCTCCCGTCCTGTGCAGCAAAGCCACCCCTGGTGCCAGGAAATTGGCTCCTGCTGCCTTCCCCTGGTAAGCCATCCCCCCCATCAGTATCCAAAGTGGTATATCTGTTTGAGAGGGGGATGGCCACAGGGGACCCCTGCACTAACTGCCTGCGCATACTACTCTGCCTGTTGGTCACCCTTTCCCTTTCTGCCTGTGCCACCTTTATCTGCAGTGTGACCAACTGATTAAATGTGCTATTCACGAAGTCCTCAGCATGGTCCAGTATGTATCCAATCGCTGCTCCAATGCGGTCTGCCAGTAGCTGCAGCTGGACACACTTCCTGCACACATGATTGTCAGGGACAGAGGAGGTGTCCCTGAGTTCCCACATAGCGCAGGAGGAGCATACCATGGCACCGGGCTGTCCTGCCATGACTTACCCTTTCATTAATTGAAATAAAATTAAACAAATCAATCCCACCAATTACACTACAGATAAATGATATATTTCAGGGCCCTGGTTTACCAACAGTCCCCGCTACACCCCAGAGACCCAAGAAACTATAAACCACAGTGTAGTGTATGTACCTTTTAGAGGAACTATGTTTTTGAAGCCCCTGTATACTGCAGTACCAGTAGTGACCACTCGGGTATATAAGCCTGTGTAGCGTCTTGTGTTGTTAGTTCACCTCCAGACTTTGTTCAGTAAACACTTGTTAAATCAACTCCTGCATTCCGTGTCTCCATTAACACACGGATCTAACAGTGGCGACGAGTTAGAAACGAACTTACCTGCAATTCGGCAGCACCTCAAGGGGATCGATTCCTCAGACGAAGGTCGAAGCCAAAAGCAAGGGAAAAAAAATAATAACTCGAAGAAACTCGAAAACGAGGGCCAGGCTTGGTCTCCAGTCTGTGGTTTCCCCAGCTAAACGGGCTGGTGGCAGGTAGTGCACCGATCCTTCCTGGGCTGCGGTGGGCTAGAGCTCGATCGTGTGGCTCTGCAACGGGGCCGGGCAGCGAGTCGGGAAGCAGAAGCAAAGAGAGAGAGAGGGTGGAGCACTCAGGGCGCGGCCGGTGCTGCAAAGCAGGTCGGCGTTCGGACCGAGGAGAGGGAGGGGAATGTCCCAGAGGGTCCGCTCCACGACGGGAACGGTTCTCCAAGTAACGGAGAAACTATTGAAGCGATATATAAAAAAAATAGAAATACCGCGAAAAGCTGCAGGTCGCAACGGGAACTGCGGAGAACAGCGTTGGCAGCAGCGGCAGCGGCGGGAAAGCGCGGTAGGCACCATCTTAACTCGGCGGGGAAGAAAGAAAAGCGCGGGAAGCGCCATTTTAGATTTTCAAGATGCCGAAGACTGGCAATATTACTGCTTTCGATAGTGATATAGAAGATTGGACCACATATGTGGAAAGAGTGGAGGTATATTGCAAGGCGAATGAAGTAGCGGATGATAAAAAGGCATCGGTACTTCTAAATCTGATGGGCGCAAGGACATACGGGCTGTTACGAAACTTGATCACTCCAGCCAAACCGATGGACAAGAATTTTAAAGGAGATTGCTGATACCTTACAGGAGCACTTAAACCCAACACCGCTGCTGATAGCGGAATGATTCAAATTCTTCAGGAGGAATCAGCACAAGAATGAAAGTAACGCTGATTACCTCACCGAATTACGAAAGCTGTCAAAGCACTGCCAATTCGGGGCAGGACTGGCAGATTCTCTACAAGACAAATTCGTCTGCGGTCTCCTAAGCGAAGGAACACAGAAAAGACTACTTTCTGAGAAAGATTTGACACTGGACAAGGCTTTCAGTGTGGCTGTATCATACGAAGCAGCAGCAAGAGGAGCTGCAGAGATACAGCAAAAGCCACAGGACTTCGGCACCCATGAAATGACACGGGGTTTCGAGAGGTGTTATCGCTGCGGCAGATCCACCCATGACCAGAAGGACTGCTGATTCAAGGACAAAGCATGCAGGCAATGCGGAAAGATGGGACACATTGCATGTGTATGCAGATCTGGAAACAAAAAATCCACTAACAGGAAAAAAATCAATAAGGAAAAGCACAGAAAGGTACAAATGATGACGGACAGTAGCTCCGAAGACCAGAAGAGCGATAGCGACTCCGGGAACAAGAGACTAAGCTCTCTCAAACTACATAATGTAATTGCCAAAGAAGATTACCAGACCATTTGGGTTACCCTCATGATAGCGGGGTCCCCAGTCAAAATGGAGCTAGATACAGGATCAGCTCTGACCGTCATGAGTCGACGGGATTACGAGCGGCTATTTCTGCGTATACCTTTGAAAGACACATCCATTGTCTTGAAGACATATACGGGGCAGAAAGTATACCCCAGAGGGAAAATAAGGGTGCCTGTTGTATACAACGGCAAGGAAATACAGAAGTTGTATTTATACGTTCTGCAAGATGGTGGTCCGCCGTTGTTGGGACGTGAATGGACCAGAAAGATACGTTTAGACTGGCACTCCATTCAGGCACTGACGGTGACCAGTAAGAAAAAAAACGATGATGACGTCATACCTGGACGATTAAAAGAAATCTTGGCTAACGCCAAAGAAGTGTTTCAACAGGAACTAGGAACCCTGAAAGGCGCCACCGCCTCAATAAAAGTGGAAGATGCGGCAATTCCCAAGTTTTTTAAGGCAAGGCCGGTGCCATACGCAATTCGTCCAGCCGTCGAGGCAGAGCTGGAGAATTTGGAAAAAGCAGGCGTGTTATCCAAGGTAGATTGGAGCGAGTGGGCAACACCCATCGTCCCGGTCATGAAGAAAATGTTGAATAATGATAAATCTGAAGAACAGAGAAAAGTTCGCATCTGTGGGGACTTCAAGGTGACTGTAAACCCGGTCCTTCACACGGTACAGTATCCTCTTCCGAGGATAGAAGATATTTTCGCCTCACTATCCGGAGGGAAACGTTTCACCAAAATTGACTTAGCACAGGCATATCTACAGATGGAGGTTGAGGAGGCCTCTAAAAAGTATCTCACGATAAACACACACAAAGGCCTGTACCAGTACAATCGACTGGTTTTCGGAGTGGCATCAGCTCCGGCTATCTGGCAAAGAGCTATGGAGCAAGTCCTGCAAGGGATTCCGGGGACTCAATGCTACCTAGATGACATCCTTGTAACAGGAGAAAACGACAACGAGCACCTTGCCAACTTGGAGCAGGTGCTCACGAGGCTGAGAGAACGGGGCCTACGAGCAAATCGGCCCAAATGCGAATTTTTCCAGAAACAAATATATTGTGGCCATGTCATTAACGAAGAAGGGTTGCATAAGTCACCTGAAAAAATTGAAGCGGTCATAAAGGCCCCAGCACCTGAAAATGTCTTACAATTAAGGTCGTTCCTGGGATTAGTAAATTACTATCATAAATTTTTACCAAACTTGTCGACGGTTCTGCACCCGCTTAACGCACTGCTACAAACGGGAGTAGTTTGGAAATGGAGCGAAGACTGTAAACGTGCCTTCCATAAATGCAAAGGCTTGATCACGTCCAGGGAAGTGTTGGCTCATTACAACCCATCACTGCCAACCAGACTGGTGTGCGATGCATCCCCTTACGGCGTGGGAGCGGTATTATCGCATAGATTCCCTGATGGCTCAGAGCGGCCGATAGCTTTTGCATCACGCTCATTTAACTCAGCTGAGCGTAACTATGCCCAGATCGACAGGGAGGTACTCAGCCTGGTGTGGGGGGTGAAGAAATTCAACCATTACCTACACGGACAAAAGTTTACCTTGTTGACTGACCATCTACCCCTCGTCTCCATATTCAACCCTAAAAAGGGCGTTCCCATTATGACAGCGCAAAGGCTACAGAGGTGGTCCCTTTTCCTAGGGGCACACCAATATAGAGTACAAAGGAACAAAACAGCATGGGAATGCTAACGGGTTATCGCGCCTACCGTTGCCAACGGTGGAAGAGGCGCCTACAGTGGACCCAGTGGAGATATTCCACTCGACCATAGTCTACCGGTGACAAATTCTACCATTGAAAAGGAAACGCGAAATGACCCGACTCTCTCACGAGTCTACGATTTAACGGTGAAGGGATGGCCAGCACATGGTGAACCACTGTTGCCAGCATTCTCGCAAAGAAGAGAACAGCTGTTAGTGTGCCGAGGAACCTTGATGTGTGGATCCAGAGTGGTGATTCCACCCAAACTCCAGGATAAAGTGCTAAAGGAGCTTCACAGGGGGCATCTGGGTGGAGTGAAAATGAAGAACTTAGCCAGAGCATTTGTGTGGTGGCCAGGTATCGATGGAGACATCGAAGAAATGACCAAGAGCTGTCTAGGATGCCAGAAGGTCCAAAACGCCCCACCACAAGCCCCTCTACATCCATGGGAGTGGCCCTCATCTCCATGGCAAAGGGTACATATCGACTTTGCTGGTCCATTTATGGACTCAATGTTCTTAATCGCGGTGGATGCACACTCCAAGTGGCCGGAGGTAATAAAGATGTCCTCCACCACCACGGAAAAAACCATCACAGTATTAAGGACCATATTCACCAGGAATGGGCTGCCTGAACAGATCTGTTCTGATAATGGACCGCAATTTGTATCCGAAGAATTCAGGAAGTTCTTAAAAAGCAATGGGGTTAAGCACTACACGTCCGCCCCATACCATCCCGCCACCAATGGCTTGGCTGAAAGGTTTGTCCAGACCTTCAAGAAGGCCATAAAGGCCATGGGTAATGAAGACATAAATCTACAACATAAGGTAGATAACTTCTTGTTTGCGTACAGGAATGCAACACATGTGGTTACAAACCAAACCCCCGCCATGATGTTTTTCAATAGAAGACTGGCTGGATTTGGTCAAGCCAAACGTCAGAAGGGACGTAGAGAACTGGCAATTTCAAAGCATGAAAGGCCAACTAGAACCTTCCAGATAGGTCAACCAGTTTTGGCCCGGGACTACCGTACCGAGAAATGGCAGCCTGGAACTATTTGCACATGACTAGGACCGCTGATGTATACCGTGGACATTGGAGAAAGCATAATAAGGCGCCATGCTGACCAGATCATAGAGTCATCCAAAAAAGGAAAACCTACACCACAACTCTATACGCCTAGTGATGAAGCAGAGATACCCATAGTATCTACCTCCGATCCGATGATACTGAAACCAGATGAACCCGACACTAGCATTGAAGCCGAATCGACCTTGCCAAAAGAACCTACTACACCACCGAGGCTTTATCCGGACCGAGTCAGGAAGCCTCCAGAGAGACTGAATTTGTAATTGATTAACTTCAGCAAATGTGTATATTATTGTTCTTGTAAAAATGTTATTTAATGATTACTTAAAATGTTATGTACTATTTATCTAAAAGGGGAGGAATTGTAGTGTATGTACCTTTAAGAGGAACTATGTTTTTGAAGCCCCTGTATACTGTAGTACCAGTAGTGACCACTCGGGTGTATAAGCCTGTGTAACGTTTTGTGTTGTTAGTTCACCTCCAGACTTTGTTCAGTAAACACTTGTTAAATCAACTCCTGCATTCCGTGTCTCCATTAACACACGGATCTAACACACAGAGTTGAAGTTTAAAAAAGAAAGAAATACTCACCAACCAATCACTTACCTGCTTTCTGGTGACGTCACACTTCGATTACTTTTTACTTCTCTCCCTCTGAGATTGGAGATTAGTAAACCTACCTGGTCTCTGGGGCCTTTTATAGCCTCGCCGCTCGCCTTTCCCGCTGCCGCTCTGAGGCCTACCTGGTCTCTGGGGCCTTTTATAGCCTCGCCGCTCGCGTTTCCCACCGCCGCCACTGCCGCTGGACATGGTAACAGGGCACTTGGAGAATCATGATATGATTAGGCAGAGTCAACATGGTTTTATGAAAGGAAAATCGTATTTGACAAATCTGTTCGTTTTTTGAAGATGTAACCCGTAGGGTGGATAAGAGGGAACCAGTGGATGTAATGTATTTGGATTTTCAAAAAGCACTCGATAAGGTGCCACACAAGAGGTTATTGCACAAAATTAGGACTCATGGGATTGGGGGTAATATATTAGCATGGATTGCGGATTGGTTAATGGACAGAAAACAGAGTAGGAATAAACAAGACTTTTTCAGGTTGGCAGGCTGTAACTAACGGGGTACTGCAAGGATCAGTGCTTGGGCCTCAGCTATTTACAATCTATATTTATGACTTAGATGAAGGGACTGAGTGTAATGTATCCAAGTTTGCTGATGATACAAAGTTAGCTGGGAAAGTAAGCTGTGAGGAGAACACAAAGAGGGTGCAGAGAGATATAGGCAGTTTGACTGAGTAGGCAAGAACATGGCAAATGGAACACAATTGGTAGGAAAAACAAAAAAGCAGCATGTTTTTTGGATGGTGAGAGACTGGGAAATGTTTGCATTCAGAGGGACCTGGGTGTCCTTGCACATGAATCACAAAGTTAACATGCTGATACAGCAAACAATTAGGAAAGCAAATGGTATGTTAGCTTTTGTTACAAAGGGATAAGAGTAAAGAAGTCTTACTACAATTATACAGGGCATTGGTGAGGTCACACCTGGAAAACTGTGTACAGTTCTGGTCTCCTTACCTAAGGAAAGACATACTTGCCTTAGAGGGAGTGCAACGAAGGTTCACTAGACTGGTTCCTGGGATGAGGGGATTGCCCTATGAGGAGAGATTGAGTCAACTAGGCCTGTATTCCCTTGAGTTTAGAAGAATGAGAGGTGATCTAATTGAAACATATAAAATTCTTAAGGGGCTTGACGGGGTTAATGCTGGGAAAATGTTTCCCCTGGCTGGGGAATTTAGAACACGGGGTCACAGTCACAGAATAAGGGGTTGGCCATTTAGGACGGAGATATTTCTTCATTCAAAGGGTTGTGAATCTTTGGAATTCTCTATCCCAGAGTGCTGTGGAATGGTCAGTCATTGAGTGTATTCAAGACGGAGGTCAACACATTTTTGAGAAGAAAGGGAATTAAGGGATATGGGGATAATGCGGGAAGGTGGAGTTGAGGTAGATGATCAGCCATGATCTTGTTGATTGGCGGAGCAAGCTCGAAGGTCCAGATGGCTTACTCCAGCTCCTATTTCTTATGTTCTTATAGAACAGTTTCTCCCTACTTGTTCTATCAGAACACCTCACAATTTTGAATACCACTATTGGGTCTCCCCTTAACCCCCTCTACTCCAAGAAGAACAATCCCTACTTCTCCAATTTCTCCACATAACTGAAGTCCCTCATCCTTGATATCATCCTGGGGAACCTCCTCTGTACCCTCTCCAAGGCTTTGACATCCTTCCTAAAGTGTGGTGCCCAGAATTGTAAACAGTACTCCAGCTGAGGCTTAACCAGTGATTTGTGAAGGTTTAGCATGACTTCCTTGTTTTTGTGTTCAATGCCCCTATTTACAAAGCCAAGTAGCCCATATGCTTTCTTAAACATTTTATCAACTTTCCCTGCCACCTTCAAAGGTTTGTGAATATGCACCCGCAGATCCCTCTACTCTTGCACCCTCCTCAAAATAGTACTATTTAGATTATACTGCCTCTCCACATTGTTTCTCCCAAAGTGCATCACTTCACAGTTATCCACATTCAATTGTATCTGCTATCTCTTTGCCCATTTCAAAAGTCTGTCTTTGTCCTCCTGAAGTCTGCTACTATCCTTTTAACTATTTACTACGTTGCCAAGTTTTGTATCATCTGAAAACTTTGAAATTGTACTCCCTATACCCAGGTCCAGGTCATTTTTATATATAACAAAAAAAGCAATGGTCCTAATAGTGGCCCCTGGGTGACACCACTGCACACTTCTCTCCCGTCAGAAAAACATCTGTTCACCACTATTCTCTGCCTCCTATCCCTTAGCCAATTATGTACCCAAGTTGCCACCATTCCTTTAATACCATGTGCTTCTATTTTCTGAATAAGTCTGTTACATGGTACTGATTTATCAATTTTCCTATTTCAACAACTACTTATATTTACAAAGCACCTCTAACGTAGTAAAAGCTTCCAAGGCGCTTCACAGGAGTGTTATCCAATAAAGTTTGGCACCGAGCCACATAAGGAGATATTGGTCTGGATTTTGTGGTATTCACCGTTATTAAAGTGTGATGTGCCAAATAACGGCCTGAATCCAAGAGGTTAAAGCTTAAAATTAAAGGCTTTTATTAAGTAAGAATATGGCATCAAGTTAACACAGGGCAACCATCATTCATCACCGACACAGCCCTTATGAGTAAGACCCAGCTCTTATAAGTAAGACTCAGACCAATCCGGAGGATCCAGAGGGGTGGGGCTAGGGAGGAGCATTAGTGGTTACACCTGTAGAACATTCCAGACATTAACAAGTACAACAACAACAGACAATACAAATGCCAGAACACAGTTATTTCATCACATTCACCCCCTGCTACAGATTCAGTCTGTCAGGAGGTCTAATAGTCCTCTGGGAACGACATAACTCTTACTGAGGCTCCTCCCGGAGTACTAAATCCGGTTCATTCAAATTCCCAGAATCATCAGTGTTTTCCACACTGAGGGTTTGTGTCTCTGAAGGTCCAATACCACGATTGAAAACTCTACTCTCAGAGTCGAACTCTTTGAGCTCCAACAGGTGCAAGATCTTTAATAGAGACCGTATCCTCGCGCCCATCCGGATATTGAATGTACACATACTGGGGATTAGCATGGAGGAGTTGTACTTCATCCACCAGTGGATCAGTCTTGTGGCCTCGCACATGTCTGCGCAACAGCACAGGGCCCTGGTCGTCAACCATGTGGGTAACAATACTCCATTAGTAGCTTTTCTTGGAAAACTAAACATCCTTTCATGAGGGGTGGCATTCGTCGCTGTACACAAAAGAGACCTTATGGAATGTAGCATGTCTGGCAGGACATCCTGCCAGTGAGAGGTCAGCAGGCCTCGCGACTTCAGAGACAGTACGATAGCCTTCCACACTGTCGCATTTTCTTTCTTGACCTGCCCATTACCACGAGGGTTATAGCTGGTAGTTCTACTCGTTGCAATCCCTTTCGATAGCAAAAACTGTCACAATTCTTCGCTCATAAAGGAAGAACCCCTATCACTATGTATATAGTTAGGCATGCCAAACAAGGAAAACAGTTGGCAGAGGCATTTAATTACAACAGCACTAGTCACATCCGGACAGGGGATAACAAAAGGGAACCGAGAGTACTCGTCTATAACATTAAGAAAATAGACATTACGGTCGCTCGATGGAAGGGGACCTTTAAAATCGAGACTCAAACGCTCAAATGGTCGAGTTGCTTTAATAAGATGAGCTGGCTCGAACGGCTTATAGAAGCGGGGTTTGCATTCAGCACAAACACGATAGGTTCTGGTCATTGTCCGGACCTCTTCAGTAGAGTAGGGTAGATTGTGGGACTTAATGAAGTGGTTCATTCTGGTAACCCCAGGGTGGCAGAGTGTGTCGTGGAGACTTTGAAGCTTATCTATACCTAGACTAGCACATACTCCTCATGACAAAGCATCCGATGGCTCATTGAATACTCCAGGCCTGTACTGAATATCATAGTCATATGTTGACAGTTCAATTCGCCATCTTAAAATCTTATCATTTTTGATCTTGCCTCTCTGCTTAGTATTAAACATAAAGGCCACAGATCGCTGGTCAGTAATGAGCATAAAACGTTGGCCAGCGAGATAATGTCTCCAATACCTGACTGCTTCAATAATTGCCTGTGCCTCCTTTTCCACTGAAGAATGTCGAACTTCTGGTCCTTGCAATGTACGAGAGAAGAAAGCTACTGGTCTACCAGCTTGGTTAAGAGTTGCTGCCAACGCAAAATCAGATGCATCACTTTCCACTTGAAAAGGGATCTTCTCATCCACGGCACATACCACTGCCTTCTCAATGTCCCGTTTGATATTAAAGAAAGCCTCCTGAGCTTCCGCCGATAGCGGAAAAGACGTCAACTTAATAAGAGGTCGGACTTTATCGGAGTAGCTAGCCACCCACTGGGCATAGTACGAGAAGAATCCCAGACACCTTCTTAAAGCTTTTACAGTGTGAGGTAAAGGTAATTCCTTAAGCGGGCGTAATCTTTCAGGATCTGGCCCGATTACCCCATTCTCCACAACGCAACCAAGAATACACAAACGTGTAGTATTGAAGGTACACTTGTTTTCATTGTAGGTCAGGTTTAACCTCTTTGCAGTCTCTAGGAACTTCGCGAGATTTTGATCATGCTCCCGTTGGTCACGCCCACAGATAGTAACATTGTCCAGGTACAGGAATGTTGCTTCCAACGCGTATTCATCCACCATACAATCCATCTCCCGTTGGAAGACGGATACCCCATTCGTCACTCCAAAGGGCACCCTAAGAAATTGGTACAGGCGCCCATTAGCTTCGAAGGCCATATAAGGTCGGTCTTCTATTTTAATGGGGAGTTGATGATAGGCAGACTTTAAATCCATGGTGGAGAATACGCGGTACTGAGCTATCTGGTTCACCATCTCAGAAATACGAGGCAAAGGATAGGCGTCTAATTGGGTATACAAGTTTATAGTCTGGCTATAATTGACCACAAGTCTTTTCTTTTCATTAGTTTTAACCACCACCACCTGGGCACGCCACGGGCTATTACTGTGTTCGATGATTCCCTCCCGTTGAAGCCTTTCCACTTCCTCTTTTATAAATTTTTTATCTTCTGAACTATACCGTCGACTCTTAGTCACTATAGGTCTACAATTAGGAGCAAGGTTCATGAACAAAGAAGGCGGACTTACTTTTAAAGTAGAAAGGCCGCAGACTGTGAACGGAGGCTGGGATCCACCGTACTTAAGTGTGATGCTCTCATGCTGACACTGGAAGTCCAAGCCTAAAATTAAGTTCACACACAACTGAGGTAATATGAGGAGTTTAAAGTCCTTATACTCCATATCCTTAACGGTCAATGTGGCTTTATAATATCCAGTTACCTCCGAAGTAAGAGACTTGGACTCCATCACGATTTCACTTCGAGTAGGATACACCTTCAATGAACCAGAGTTAACAAGGTTGGGGTGTATAAAACTTTCAGTACTGCCACAGTCTATCAAACACCCAGTAGGACGACCATTAATCTTGATGTCCATCATAGATTTCAACAAGGAACACGGTATGGTCTGGTCAACCGTAACTGAGGCTAGAGTAAAATGATAGGTGGCAGCAGAAAAGACATCGGGTACAGGATTACCCTTACACACTTTACTAAAATGTCCCCGTTTCTTACATTTAAAACAGGTAGCCTCTCTGGCTGGGCATCTTTGCCTGGGGTGTTTAGATTGGCCACAAAAATAACACTTAGACCCATGGGGTACAGCCGCAACAATAGGATTAAGTGGAGGCTCCATTAGTGTTATAGATGCCTCCATACTCGGAACACACAAGGCTGAAAAAGACACATGGGCTGATGCATACACTTCTCAATTCTTCTGGGCTACATCTAACGATCGAGCAGTAGCGACGACCGTTTTTAAAACTAACGAGTCATTCTCGAGGAGTCTCTGTCTAATATAATTAGATCGGAGGCCAGATATGAAAGAATCGCGGATGGCTTCTTCCTGATACAATATGGCAGAGACAGCCTTGTAGTTGCAATCCTTAGCCAAAGCCTTAAGGTCCTGCAGGAAATCGTCCAGGGATTCCTCGGGTAATTGCCTGCGAGTAGACAAAAGATACCTGCCATATACTTCGTTAACCGACTTAAAGTACTGGGCCTTAAGGGCTGCGAGGGCCTCTTCATATGTAGTAATATTTTTAATTATAGAGTAAGTTTGATGACTTACCAAGTTGGTTAGAAGACCCAACTTGTTAACCGTCGGATCGAACGATGCGATGAAGTGTTCAAAACATCGAAGCCAATGCGTAAATTTCTTCGATGCGTCTGCCAAATGGGGATCGATATCCAGATGCTCTGGTTTCAAAAATCGATCCATCTTCCAAAAGTTGTTACTTAATAAAATTAATGTGCCAAATAATGGCCTGAATCCAAGAGGTTAAAGCTTAAAACTAAAGGCTTTTATTGAGTAAGAACATGGCATCAAGTTAACACAGGGCAACCATCATTCATCACCGACCCAGCCCTTATGAGTAAGACCCAGCTCTTATAAGTAAGACTCACACCAATCCGGAGGATCCAGAGGGGCGGGGCTAGGGAGGAGCATTAGTGGTTACACCTGTAGAACATTCCAGATATTAACAAGTACAACAACAACAGACAATACAAATGCCAGAACACAGAGTTATTTTATCACAAAATGTAACTCAGACAGCAACTTCTGGAGACCACACATGCACTGTTAAATGCAGAAATCAGGAAGTTGCTGTCCAAGTTGTTTTGCTCCTCCAGAAGCTTCGCTGTAACAGTATCTCACTGGGAGACTCGGTATTGAAACACATAGAATGGCGTGAAGTTCCTGTACTTGTGTGATAAATACACACTAAGCTCGCCAGGTAAAGTTGGAGCTTGTCAATTCCAGCTTAAGTACATTTTTACCAGCATCATGAATCTTAATTGTTGCTGATCAACACCTCTGGCATTGAAAATTAACTTACAAATGTTCAGTCTCATTCCTTCAGATTTTAATTATTGTTGGAGATGTAAAAAAAAGTATTTATTTAATTTCTTTCTGTATCTTTTATCTCTCTTAACCCCATCTTCCCTTCCCTCTATTTAGCTTTAAGTACAGAATTTAGCATTGAATTAACTATTCAATTAACACTTCCTGGTTCGGACTCTGTGCGTCAGTAAGGATTCTTCAATCTGATTGGTTAAGGAGAGATATAGTTGCTTTCCCTGTTCATACAGGTTCCAGATCCCCTGTAGAAGGTGCTGTGCCAAAATGGATTTCTAATCACTGCAAGTTCCAGTGCAAAATCCCATAGAAAGTCTGTGGGCAAGTTTAAGTGTTCGCCTCTGATTGCAAAATCTGGGCCAAGAGGTAGCTTTTAAGGAGCATCTTAAAGGAGGAGAGAGAGATGTAAAGGCATGCAGGTTAAGGGAGGGAATTCCAGAGCTTAGGGCCAAGAGAGCTGAATGCCACCAATGGTGGGGCAAAGGGAATCAGGGATGCGCAAGAGGTGACAATTGGAGTAATGCAGATTTGTAGGGCTGGAGGAGGTTACAGATGGAGGGGCGAAGCCATGGAGGGATTTCAACACAAGGATGAAAATTTTAAATTCAAGGCTTTGCACAACCAGGAGCAAATATAGGTCAGCAAGCACAGGGTGATGGGTGAACAGGACTTAGTTCAACTTGTAATCTATTTGTGATGTTTGATTTCTTGAAATAAAATGTTTCTCAAAATATAATGAATGAAGTTGCCAAGGTAGATGGGGATCAACACTTTCCCCTAACAAAGGAATGTAGAATAAGGTGACACAATCTTAAAATTCAGCTAAGCTGGTTGAAAGTGAATTCAGCAAAAAGTTCTTCACAGAAAGAGATGAGAGATTCGGGAATGTGAAAATGTGGGATGTCCTGTCCCAGAAGACCATAGATGCAAAATAAATTTAGATGTTTAAAAGGGAGACGGACACTGACTTTGGAATTAAGAGATGTGGGGAGAAGGCAAGTAACTGGGATTTAAACAATAGACCTGCTATGATTAACAAAAAATGGTGGTGCAGGATCCATGATTTCCTCATTATCTTAACTTAGCTAATAGACATTATGAAAGGCAGTCCAAATAATTAACACCTTCATTGATTTAATTTGAAATGCTAGTCTCTTAGGTCAGGTGTTAAACTCAAATCTCCAGGTGTCTGTTCAGATGGATGTAAAAGATTCCATTGCATTATTTGAAGACGAGCAGGGGAGTTCTCCTACTGTCTTGCCAACATTTATCTCTTCACCAAAACACACTAACTGGCCACGACCTAACTGCTGTCTGTTGGACCTTGCTGTCACATTTGCCTATATAACAACAGTGATCACACTTCAAAAGTAATTCCATGGCTGTGAAGCACTTCTGGACAACCTGAGGATGTAAAACGTGCTGTAGAATGCAAGTTCATTCTTCTTTCTAGTCAGTAGTCACACTCAATGTGAATAATGTGTATGCTCATATTTGACCCCCTCCAAACTGAAGCTATTGCTGTTTGGTCCCTGCCATGAACTCTGTTCCTTTGCCACGGATTCCATTCCCCTTTCCAGCCAATCACTCGGGCCAAATAAAGCCATATGAAACTGTAGCATCTTCAATCTACAGTTGAGTTTCAAATCCTATATCCCATCCATTATGAAGACTACTTATCTTCACCTCTGCAAATTACACAATGACCTTATCTCTGCTGCTGCAAGACCCTTATTCACATTTTTGTCACTTCCAGACTTATTAGCTCAGAAATTCCGTTCGCAGCCCTCCCGCGGGCGGAGGACTGTGATAGTGAAAAATCTGCGCCTGGGCCGGCGGGCTCCCGGGAGGCGCAGAATTCCACTGCTGTGCCTTCTCTAACTGCCGGTGTGCAGGGCACGCGTATCCTAGGGGCACAGCTAGTTCGCAGCGTCCCTGGGATCACGTGGGCCATGGGGAGCCAATCAGAGCAGGGAATCTCCATTCATAGATTTGACAGGAAGACCTGTCAAATCTATGATTAGAGATCAGCCCCAAAACATAAGTAAAACTTCAAATATTTTTTTTTTAAATCACCTTTTTAAAATGACTATAAATTACATAAATTAACTATTTTAAACAAAAATTTAAATTTTTGAAAAAAATAATTTAAAGTTTTTAACGGGGCTAAAAATAAACTTAACTTTCTTGAAAGTATTTTAAAATGATAAATCAGTGGAAATTTTGTTTTTCTTTTACTTTCTTCACCTCTTACCTTGTTAAAAGCAGGCACAGCTGTTTCAGACTTACCTGGACTGAAGCAACTGCTGAAAAAACGGAAGTTCCAGACGTACGCGCTGCCTATCTGGTGCAGGCATTTGTCCTGTGAAGCCCTTTCTTCAAAGAAGTTCCGGTTTCCAGCGCATGCGCAGTGCATGCCTAAAACCGGCACTTCCGTTGGCCCTACAGGTGAGTACACAGCGCGTACACACCCGTAGGGAATGGAGTTTATGGGCCGATATCTCCCACGTCCTCATTGCTGGCCTATCACCCTCCATACCCCATAAACTCCAACTCAATACAAAAACAAAGAAGTCCTGCTAAGCCTTTACGAATCAATGGTTCGGCCTCAGCTGGAGTATTGTGTACAATTCTGGGCACCACACTTTCGGAAGGATGTCCAGTTCTTCAAGAGGGTACAAAAAAGGTTTACTCGGATCACACCAGGAATAAGGGAGTTCAGTTATGTGAAGAGATTGGAGAAGCTGGGATTGTTTTCCTTAGAACAAAGAAGGTTAAAGGGAGACCTAATACAGGTATTCAACATTTTGAGGGGTTTAGATAGAGCAAGTAGGGAGAAACTATTTCCTCTGGCAAGTAGGTCAGTAACCAGAGGTCACAGATTTAAAATAATTGGCAAAAGAACTAGAGGGGAAATTATTTCACACAGTGGGTTATTAATATCTGGAAAGTACTACCTGAAAGGCTGGTGGTAGCAGATTCCATAGGAACTTTCAAAAGGCAATTGAACGTGTACTTGAAGAGGACTAATTTGCAGGGTTATGGGAAAGAGCTGGGATGAGGGACTAAATTGGACGGCTGTTTAAAACAGCCGGCGCAGGTCCGATGGGCCGAATGGCCTCCTCTTGTGCTGTCAGATTCTATGAGTTAGGCTATGATTCTATTCTACGATTCTAATTTTTTCAAAACTCTTCTGCCTGTATTCTGTCTGACAATAAGTCCTGTTCCCCATTGTAACTGATCGACATGAACTCTACGTCCCTCAGTCCCTCCATGACCTCGACCCACACTACCTTTGCAACCATCTCCAGCCTTACATCCATTCTTTTATCCTTTTGTCCTTCAAATCTGGCCTTCTGTGCAGCCGGCATCCCTTCACCCCATCATTTATGGCAGAACCTTCAACTGCCTTGGACCCACTCTCTCCACCTCTCTCTTTTTCTGTTTCCACTTTGAAAAGCCTTCTTAAAGACCATCTTTTCACATAAACGTTCAGTTACCTCTCCTAATTCTGTACATGGCTCCGTATACATTCTTACCCCCCCCCCCCCCGACCCGCCGGCACCCCAGGCCTATAAAGCACCTTGAGATGTTTTTCAACATTAAAGGTGCTGTATAAATGTGAGCTGTTTTTGTTTGATGTAAATTGTATTGAAACACAGCATTGTGTGTAATGTTTTCACAAAAAAGATTTATGATTATTCTTTCAATTTTTTTTATCCCTGCCAAAATACAAAAAGGTTTGGCAAATACTGTTTCATGAAGACAAGTGCCCTCTTAACTGAGCATTGCCAATGATTGAGAGCCCAGCAGCTGACATATGTATCAGCAACAAGAGCAGTGACATGACTTCTTATAGAATTTCCACTCTGTTGTACTTCTCGGGCACTGCAGGAAACAAAGAAATATTGATGTTTAGTCAAAAAGATCCAACGATAATCATTCACTTTCTTTACATTGCCAAGATGGAGTGGAATAAAATATTTCTATTGTGATACCAGAAGCAACCTTTTAAATGATTTGGAATTTATCAGGCAAAAGGCATGCTTTTCTGTGTAATTGATTGACCCAGTCCACACAACAGCCATCCTCTTTGTACAGTGCTCGTAGGTAAAAGACACTGCAACAAGATATCTGACAGGCTGGAAATGAGTTCAGCATAGAAACATAGAAACATAGAAGATAGGAGCAGGAGTAGGCCATTCAGCCCCTCGAGCCTGCTCCGCCATTCAATGCGATCATGGCTGATCATCCAAATTCAGTACCCGGTCCCTGCTTTCTCCCCATACCCCTAGATCCCTTTAGCCTTAAGAAATATATCCAACTCCTTCTTGAATATATTTAATGTATTGGCCTCTACTGCCTTCTGTGGTAGAGAATTCCACAGGTTCACCACTCTCAAGGTGAAGAAATTCCTCCTCATTTCTGTCATAAATGACCTACCCCTTATCCTTAGACTGTGACCCCTGGTTCTGGACTCCCCGACCATCGGGAACATCCTTCCTGCATCTAGTCTGTCCGGTCCTGTCAGAATGTTATAAGTTTCAATGAGATCACCTCTCATTCTTCTAAACTCCAGCGAGTACAAGCCCAATCGACCCAATCTCTCCTCATACGTCATTCCTGCCATCCCAGGTATCAGCCTGGTGAATCTTCGCTGAACTCCTTCCATGGCAAGAACATCCTTCCTCAGATAAGGCGACCAAAACTGCACACAAGATGTGGTCTCACCAAGGCCCTGTACAACTGCAGCAAGACATCCTTGTTCCTGTACTCAAACTCTCTCACTACGAAGTCCAACATGCCATTTGCCTTCTTAACCGCCTGCTGCACCTGCATGCTTACCTTCAGTGACTGGTGCACAAGGACACCCAGGTCTCGTTGCACTTCCCCTTCTCCCAATCTATTGCCATTCAGATAATAATCTGCCTTCCTGTTTTTGCCACCAAAGTGGACAACCTCACATTTATCCACGTTATATTGCATCTGCCATGCTTTTGCCCAATCACCCAACCTGTCCAAATCATCCTGGAGTTTCTCGGCATCCTCCGCACAGCACACACGCCCACCCAGCTTTGTGTCATCTGCAAATTTGGAGATATTACATCTAGTTCCCTTGTCTAGATAATTAATATACATTGTGAATAGCTGGGGCCCAAGGACCGATCCCTGCCGTACCCCACTAGTCACTGCTTGCCACTCGGAAAAAGACCCGTTTATTCCAACTCTTTGCTTTCTGTCTGCCAACCAGTTCTCTATCCAAGTCAATACCTTGCCCCCAATCCCATGTGCCTTAACTTTACTCGCTAATCTCTTATGCGGGACCTTATCAAAAGCCTTCTGAAAGTCCAAATACACCACATCCACTGGTTCTCCCTTATCTATTTTACCAGTTACATCCTCAAAAATTTCCAGTAGATTAGTCAAGCACGATTTACCTTTTGTAAATCCATGTTGACTTTGTCCGATCCTGTCACTGTTTTCCAAGTGCTCTGCTATTACATCTTTTATAATGGACTCTAGCATTTTCCCCACGACCGATGTCAGGCTAACCGGTCTATAACTTCCCGTTTTCTCTCTACCACCTTTTTTGAATAGTGGGGTAACATTAGCTACCCTCCAATCTATGGGTACTGTTCCAGATTCCATCGAATGCTGGAAGATGATCAGCAATGCATCTACTATTTCTAGGGCCACATCCTTAAGTACCCTAGGATGTAGATTATCAGGTCCTGGGGATTTATCGGCCTTCAATCCCATCAATTTCCCTAACACCATTTCCCTACAAATACTGATTTCTTTCAGTTCCTCCCTTTCATCAGACCCTATGTTCCCCGACATCTCTGGGAGGTTATTTGTGTCCCCCTTTGTGAAGACAGAACCAAAATATGTATTTAATTGGTCTTCTCCATTTCTTTGTTCCTCATTATAAATTCCCCTGATTCTGACTGCAAGAGACCTACGCTTGACTTCACCAATCTTTTTCTCTTCACATATCTATAAAAGCTTTTACAGTCAGTTTTTATGTTCCCTGCAAGCTTACTCTCATATTCTATTTTCCCTTTCTTAATTAAGCCCTTTGTCCTCCTTTGTTGAATCCTAAACTGCTCCCAATCCTCAGGTTTACTGCTTTTTCTGGCCAATTTATATGTCCTCTCCTTGGATCTTATGCTATCCCTAATTTCCCTTGTTAGCCACGGTTGAGTCACTTTTTTTGTTTTATTTTTATGCCAAACTGGGATGAACAAATTCTGTAGTTCATCCATGCAGTCTATGCAAGTGCTATGTGCTTACCAAACTATCCACAAGAATTTGTCACACAAATGGAGAGGGATATTATTTTTTTTAATCAATATTTACCAAGAACTTCCCTTGAAGATGAACATTAAGATAAACTATTCTAGGTATAAAGGGATTGTTTCTTTACAAGATTTAGTTTGTCAGATATTTCATTTATTGGATAATTGAATAAAAACATTGCATTGTAGGGTAGGACTTAAGTTACTTGGATATGATTAATCCTTGATTCTTCCAATAATCCTGTAATTATAAGTTTATTGTCTCCCTCTCTCAGATACACATTCTACAACAGTAGCCTGGATAACAGGTGTCCACCTGTTTTCTGTAGTACTTTTCTCGACAGCTGTATGCAATGAAATCAAATAATTGCTCCGTAAATGTGTAAAAGGAAGGATGGCATGCACTATGCCATGGAGTAACTTGGGTTCGTACCTGTGATTGCCTGACCCAGTGAGTTTCTAAATTCAGTTATGCTGGTCAGACATCAGGTAGGTGATCTTTTAGGAGATCAGACTTGTCCTAAAGGGAGAAAAGAAAAGTCAGAGAATGAAATCATAGAATGATATAGCACAAGAGGAGGCTATTTGGCCTATCATGCCTAAGCCAGCTCTTTGGTACAGCTATTCAATTAGTCCCACTCCTCTACTTTTTCCCCATAGACCTCCAAGTTTTTATCCAAGTCTCTTTTGAATGTTACTATTGAATGTGTTTCCATTGCCCTTTCAGGCAGTGCATTCCAGATCACAATAACTCGCTGTGTTTAAAAAAAAATTGTTTCCTCATGTCGCCTCTGGTTCTTTTGCCAATCATCTTAAATCTGTGTCCTCTGGTTACCGACCCCTCTGCCACTTGGTTACTCTATCAAAACCATTTGAATACCTTTATCAAATTCCTCTTAATCTTCTCTGCTGTAAGGAGAAAAACCCCAGCTTCTCCCGTCTCTCCACATAACTGAAGTCCCTCATCCTTGGTACCAATCTCTCTCTCTAAATCTCTTTTGCACTCTCTCCAAGGCCTTGACATCCTCCTAAAGTGTGGTGCACAGGTCTCCCTGTTCCTGCACCCCCTTTAAAAGTGTACCATTTAGTTTATATTGCCTCTCCTCATTCTTCCTTCCAAAATGTATCACTTCACACTTCTCTGCATTAAATGTCATCTGCCATGTGTCTGCCCATTTTACCAGTCTGTCTATGCCTTCCTGAAGTCTGTTACTATCCTCATCATTGTTTACTACATTTCCGAATTTTGTGTCAACTACAAATTTTGAAATTATGCCCTGTATACCCAGTCCAAGTCATTAATATATATCAAAAATAGCAGTGGACCTAATACCGATCCCTGGGGAACACCACTGTATACCTCCCTCCAGTCTGAAAAACAATTGTTCACCGCTACTTTCTGCTTTCTGTCCCTTAACCAATTTTGTATCCATGTCCCTTTACTCCCATGGGCTTCAATTATGCTAAAAAGTATTACGTGGTACTTTGTCAAAGGCCTTTTGAAAGTCTACATACACAATATCAACCACACTACACTCATCAACCCTCTCTGTTACTTCATCAAAGAACTCCATCAAGTTAGTCAAACATGATTTGCCTTTAACAAATCCGTGCTGACTTTTCTTCATTAGCCCATACTTTTCCAAATGCCAATTAATTTTATCCCAGATTATCATCTCTAAAAGGTTCCCACCACCAACATCAGGCTGACTGGCCTGTAGTTGTCGGGTTTATCCCTCTCCCCTTTTTTAAACAGGGGTGTAACATTTGAAATCCTCCAGTCCTCTCTGACCACCCCCATATCCAAGGAGGATTGGAAGATTGTGACCAGAACCTCTGCAATTTCCACCCTTTCTTCCCTCAGTAACCTAGAATGCATCCCATCTGTACTGGATGACTTTTCTACTTTGAGGCCTTGCTAACCTTTTAAGTACCTCCTCTTTATCTATTTTTATCCTTTCCATAATTGCTACTGCCTCCTCCTTTACTGCTACATTGGCAGCAATTTCTTCTCCAGTGAAGACTCATTTAGTACCTCAGCCACACCCTGTGCCTCCACAGGAATGTCTCCTTTTTGGTCCCTAATTGGCCCCATCCTTCCTTTGACTACCCTTTTACTATTTATGTTTATTAAAGACTTTTCGTTCCCTTTTATGTTAGCTGCAAATCAGTTCCCTAAATGCTGTACTGCTGAAACATTCTCCACTTGCCCCATTTTATTCCCCAGAACTAGATCCAGCACTGCTTCCTTCCTTGTTGGGCTTGAAATACACTGATCAAGAAAGTTCTCGTGTACACATTTCAGGAATTCCTCTTTGCCCTTTACACTGTTACTATCTCAGTCTATGTTAGGATAATTTTCTTTCTTTTCTTTATAATTGAAGTTCCCCATTATCACTACTCTATAGTTCTTGCAGCTTTCTGTATTTTGCCTGCAATTTGGCTCCTCCATCTCCTTCCCACTATTTGATGGCCTATAGTAAACACCCTCTATTGTTCCTTAATTCAGACCAAATAGATTCTGTCTTTGACCCCATACTGCCACAACCCTCCTTTTTTTTCCCTTTTCTCTTTTTCTTGAATACCTTGTAGCCAAGAATATTAATTTCTCAATCCTCCCTTTCTTTAAGCCACTGTAGTTCCATGTGGCAGCTTGTGCCTGCAGCTCACCAACCTTATTTACCACGCTACGTGCATTTACATACGTGCACTCCAAACGCATCTTGACTGCCTCACATTTGCCCTCTGATCTATCCTATTTCTGAACTATTCTTTACTCTAATGCTATTTGCCTCTCCCAGTCCTCTGTGCACCTTGTTTCTCCTCTCTAATGTTTCATCCTGGTGCCCATCCCCCAGCCAAATTAGTTTAAACCCTCCCCCACAGTATTAGTTAACCTTCCCACGAGGATATTGGTCCCAGTTCTGTTGAGGTGCAACCTGCCCACATTGAACATGTCCCTCCTGCCCCAGAATTGGACCCAATGCCCTAGGAATCTGATGCCCTCCCTCCTGCATTATTTCTCCAGCCACACATCAATCTGTTTTATCCAATATTCCTATACTCACTAACACGTGGCACTGAGAGTAATCCAGAGATTACTACCTTTTTGAGGTCCTACTTTTTAGCTTCCTCCCTCGCTCCTGAAACTCGGACTGCAGGACCCTCAACCCTTTTCCTTCCTATATCATTGGTTCTAACATGGACCACACATTCTGACTGTTCCCCATCCATCTTCAAAATGTTCTGCACTCTCTCCGTGATGTCCTTTTCCTTGGCACCAGGGAGGCAACACCCCATGTGAGACTCTTGGGATATGGGCGCCACGAGCAAGGCCAGCATTTATTGCCCATCCCTAGTTGCCCTTGAGAAAATGGTGGTGAGCTGCTAGCTTGAACTGTTGCAGTCCGTGTGGTGAAGGTACTCCCACCGTGCTGTTAGGTAGGGAGTTCCAGGATTTTAACCCAGTGATGATATATGTATAAATTCAATAATTATGAAAATGCTTTGCACTTCTCTGGTGGCTAGCTACACAGCAGCAGTGATTGTCTGCTACCATACATCTATTTGTTCACACACTCCTTTTGGGTATGGAGAGAGCTGAAGAGGAGATGAGGAGAACATATAGCAACAACTGTCCAGAAACTGAGGTTACAAAATTGTAGAATGATCAAGTTGGCTAAATCACGAGTGAATCCTGAAATTTTAACTTTGGGCCAATGTGTAGACGGTACAGTATTTGTGTTTGCAATAGGTTAGCAAACTGGAGAATAGTAGTTGTGCGAAGAATAACAAAATATGTCTGGAAATAATCAGATACAAGATACCAAGATTGAATTTAAGAGATTTAGAATAGAGGGTAGGAGCATTGTCTTTACACAGAGTTATGAGTGTAGTGTCTGTGTATCAATAATACATGGACTGCAGGAGAACAATAATAACAGGTATTTACTGAACAGAGGGTAAGCTTAAAACTGAAAGTACAGAAGCCTGCTATGGCTTTATACACAGGTGTGGTCACTGCTGGTACTACAGTATAAAGTCAGTTCTCTCTTAAAGGTACATACACAACAATTCCTCCCCTTTTAGATAAACAGTACATAACATTCATTTAACAATTAAATAATAACTAATTACAATTACAATTTTCTCTGTACTATATACATCAACTGAAATAGTCATTTATAAGTTTAGTCTTTGAGGAGGCTTCCTGATCCTGACTGGATAGTGCCTTTCTCGAGTATCCTGTTCTTGCGGCAGAGTCGATTCTGGCTCATTGTCATTGGTTGGTTCGTCAGCTTCCAATACCACTGATTCTGAGGTAGATGCAATCTGTACTTCGGGTTCATTACCAGGTGCACATGCTCGTGGTATGGGTTTGGCTTGTTCCTGTGACTCTAGAATCTGGTCAGCATGGCGCCTCACGATGCTCTCGCCAACGTCCACTGTGTACATTAGTGGTCCCTGCTGTGTGCTTATCGTTCCTGGCTGCCATTTTTCTGTTCGGTAGTCGCGGGCCAAGACTGGTTGCCCTATCTTGAAGCTCCTGGTTGGCTTCTCATTGATGTGCTGGAATTGCTTATCCTCAACATCTCGTCTTATGTTTGGTTTGAGCAAATCCAGGCGGCATCTTAGCCTTCGGTTGAAGAACATTATGGCTGGAGCTTGGTTGGTGACTGCATGTGTCACATTCCGGTAAGCAAACAAGAAATTATCCACCTTGTGTTGTAGTGGTATGTCGTCATTATACATCGCCTTTATTGCCTTTTAAAAGGTCTGAACAAACCTCTCAGCCAATCCATTTGTGGCTGGATGATATGGGGCAGATGTGTAATGTTTCACCCTATTATTCCTCAGAAACCTCCGGAAATCCTCGGACACAAACTGTGGTCCATTGTCGGAGCAAATCTGTTCTGGCAAGCCATTCCTGGCGAAGATGGTCCGTAGGACTGCAATCATTTTCTCCGTGGTGGTGGAGGACATTTTGATGACCTCTGGCCATTTCGAATGGGCATCCACGGCGATTAGGAACATTGAGTCCATAAATGGACCAGCAAAATCAATGTGTACCCATTGCCATGGAGATGAGGGCCACTCCCATGGGTGTAGCAGGGCCTGTGGTGGAGCGTTTTGGACCTTCTGGCATCCTGTGCATCTCTTGGTCATATCCTCGATCTCTTTATCAATTCCCGGCCACCACACAAACGCCCTGGCTAGGCTCTTCATTTTTACCCCTCCCAGATGACCCTCATGAAGCTCATTCAGCACTCTATCTCTCAACTTGGGTGGAATTACCACTCGGGATCCACACATCAAGGTCTCCCAGCACACTGACAGCTGTTCTCTCCTTGGCGAGAATGCTGGCAACAGTGAGTCGCCATGTGCTGGCCATCCCTTCACCGTCAAATCATAGACCCGAGGGAGTGTCGGGTCATTTCGGGTTTCCTTCTCTATACTCGAGATTGTAACAGGTAGACATTCGACTATGGTCGAATGGAATATCTCAACAGGGTCCACTGCAGGTGCTTCCTCCACCATAGGCAACAGTAGGCGCGACAGCCCATCAGCGTTTCCATGCTGTTTCGTACCCTTGTACTCTATGTCGTACTGATGTGCCCCTAGAAAAAGTGACCATCTTTGCAGCCGTTGCGCCGTCATCACCGGAACGCCCTTCTTTGGGTTAAAAATGGAGACCAGAGGCTGATGATCAGTCAATAGGGTGAATTTCTGCCCGTGCAGATAGTGATTGAACTTCTTCACCCCCCACACCAGGCTGAGGGCCTCCCTGTCAATCTGGGCGTAGTAACGCTCGGCTGAGGTTAATGAGCGTGGCGCAAAGGCTATTGGCCTCTCTGAACCATCAAGGAATTTGTGTGACAGCACCGCTCCAATGATGTAGGGAGACGCATCACATGCCAACCGAATCGGTAGTGTTGGATTGTAGTGGGCCAATACTTCTTTTGAAGTGATTAGGCATTTACATTTCTGAAAGGCACGCTTACACTCATCACTCCATTTCCATGTTACTCCAGTTTGCAGCAGGGCGTTCAGTGGGTGCAGAATTGTAGATAAATTCGGCAAGAACTTATGGTAGTAGTTCACCAACCCGAGGAACGACCTCAGTTGCGACACATTTTCCGGTGCTGGAGCCTTGACTACTGCCTCAATCTTGTCTGGGGACTTATGCAACCCTTCCTCATCAATCATGTGGCCACAATACGAGATTTGTCTCCTGAAGAACTCGCATTTGAGGCGGTTGGCTCGTAGCCCATATTCTTGTAATCTAGTGAGCACCTGCTCCAGGTTGGCAAGGTGTTCACTGTCATTTTCGCCCGTAACCAGGATGTCGTCCAAATAACACTGGGTCCCCGGGATCCCTTGCAGGACTTGTTCCATCGCCCTCTGCCAAATAGCCGGGGCTGATGCTACCCCGAATACCAGTCAGTTGTACTGGTAAAGACCTTTGTGAGTGTTTATCGTGAGGTATTTCCTAGATGCTTCTTCCACCTCCATTTGTAGATACGCTTGGGCCAGATCAATCTTCGTAAAGCGTTTCCCTCCAGATAGTGAGGCGAAAATATCTTCTATCCGTGGAAGTGGATATTGTACTGTGTGCAGGACTGGGTTCACAGTTACCTTGAAGTCCCCACAGATGCGAACCTTCTTCGGCTCCCCAGGCATGCTGCTCAATGATTTCTTCATTACAGGAACGATGGGTGTGGCCCACTCGCTCCAGTCCACCTTGGACAGCACACCTGAATGCTCCAGACTCTCCAGCTCTGCTTCAACGGCTGGGCGGATCGCGTACGGTACTGGTCTGGCGTTAAAAAATTTTGGGTTTGCGTTATCTTCGATTTTTATCATTGCCGTTACTCCTTTTAGAGTCCCAAGTCCTTGTTGGAACACCTCTTTCGCGTCAGTTAGAATTTCTGACAGTCGTCCAGGTGTGACGTCGTCATCCTTTTTGTCAGTCACAGTTAGCGCCTGAATGGAATGCCAATACAATTGTATTTTTCGGATCCATTCACGTCCCAATAATGGTGGTCCTCCATCTTGTAGTATATATAGATGCAGTTTCTGTGTTTCCTTGCCGTTGTATTTAACTGGCACCCTTATTTTTCCTCTGGGGTAGACTTTTTGCCCCGTGTATGTCTTCAGTACAATGGACGTGTCCTTCAAGGGTATGTGTGAGAATAGCCGCTCATAGTCTCGTCGATTCATGACAGTTAGGGCTGATCCTGTGTCCAATTCCATCTTTACTTGGGACCCTGCTATCATGAGGGTGACCCAAATGGTTCAGTGATCCTCCTTTGCGATCACGTTGTGTAACTTTAGGCAACTTAGTCTCCTGCTCCCGGAGTCATTATCACTCTCCTGACCTTCTGAACTACTGTCTGTCATTTTTTTACTTTCTTGTACTTTTCCTTAGTAGTTCTTTTAGTGTTGGTTTTCTTTCCCGACCTGCAGACTCTTGCTATGTGTCCCATTTTCCCACATTGCCTGCATACTTTGTCCTTAAACCAGCAGTCCTTCTGATCATGGGTTGTTCTGCCGCAGCGATAGCACTTTTCTGCTCCATACGCCATTTCGTTAGCGCTGTATTCTTGTGGTTTCTGTTGTATTTCCGCAGCTCCCCGTGCTGCTGCTTCGTAGGATACTGTGACGCTGAAAGCCTGTTCTAGCGTCAGGTCCTTTTCCAAATGTAGTCGTTTCTGTGTTCCTTCACTCTGGAGCCCGCAGACAAACTTATCCCTTAAGGTGTCTGCCAGTCCTGCTCCGAACTGGCAGTGCTTCGATAACTTGCGTAGTTCCGTAAGATAGTCAGCATTGCTCTTATCTTTGTGCTGGTTTCTTTTATGGAACTTGAATCTTTCTGCTATCAGCAGCGGTGTAGGGTTTAGGTGTTCCTGTAAGATATTAACAATCTCTTCAAAACTTTTCTCCATTGGTTTAGCTGGGGTAATTAAATTCCGCAATAGGCCGTACGTTCTCGCGCCCATCAAATTTAATAATACCGACGCCTTCTTTCCATTGGCCACCTCATTTGCCTTGCAGTACACTTCAATTCTTTCCACATACATGGTCCAGCCTTCTACCTCGTTGTCGAAAGCAGTGATACTGCCACTCTTCGGCATCTTGGGTGGTTTACAATGGCGCCTCCTGCGCTTTTTCTTCTTCCCCAATGGAATAAAATGGCGTCTCCCGCGCTTTTCCTTCTTCCCCTTGCTGCCACGCTGCTCCTAGCGTTCTACAGGGTAATGGCGGCGACCCGCGGCTTCGGCACGTCTCACTTTTCCTTCCCCTCATTTTATTTTCTCTACGCTGCTCGGTTCTTGAGCACCGACCGCGCCCTGTGCGCTCCACCCTGTCTCTCTCTCTTTTCCTCCCGACGACGCTGCACAGCCCCTTTGCAGAGCCGCTCGATCGAGCTCGAGCCCGCCGCAGTCTGGAAGGGTCAGCGCACTACCTGCTACCAGCACGATTTGCTGGAACACCTTGACTGGGGAGCCAAGCCCAGCTCTCCACAGCCTCCCCTGCAATTCTCCGAACTCCAATGGATCCGTGGGCGGTTGCCCGCGGTCGATGCCCGTTGCTCTGACTTCGACCTCCAAGAAGCTTCTTTTCAGGGAAAGATCCCCGTAAGGTGATGCAGTACTGCAGGTGAGTTCGAACCTGCTCGTCGCCAGTGTAGTGTCCGCGTATCAATAATACACGGACTGCAGGAGAACAATAATAACAGGTATTTACTGAACAGAGGGTAAGCTTAAAACTGATATACAGGTGTGGTCACTGCCGGTACTACAGTATAAAGTCAGTTCTCTCTTAAAGGTACATACACAACAATGAGGCTATGGAATTCACTTCCAGGGTTAGTGGTTGAGGCAAAAACGATGTCAACATTCAAGGTTAGTTTGGATAGGTGGATGGAGGAAAAGGAGTTGAAGAGATATGGGAGGTGGGTGGGTAAATATGATTAAAACTAATTGTTCATGTGGAGGGTAAATGCCTGCATGGACTGGCTGGGCCGAATGGTCTGTTTCCATGTTGGAACTTCTATGTATTTCTATGCTGAAGATGAAATGCTCAGTTTGACTCCTTTTTAAGAGAAAGCTTTCTCACAATTTCTTTCTACTGGTTATAAGCGCCACCTGCAGTTTGAATTGTAGGTTGCACAATAGGAATTGTGAAGTTAAGTTAAAAAGTAAACATTGAATGATTGCCATCATCGGTTGCTGGAAATATTTCATTAGAGTTCACAGGTAGCATGAACTACACATGAACTTCGATTAACTATGTTACTTGGTTACAATTTAATTGATTAGAAATTGAAGTTCCTTTTTAAATAAATATTTAATCTAGTTATTCACAAACTGCAAAAAGTAGTTTTATCTTCAGTGCTTCACACTTGCAGGACCGATGACATAGTGAGTTTGACATTCTGACTGCCTGTTGGTTGGTGTACACATTTGGTACTAGTAAAAAGGTCAGATCTCTCTCAGATACCAGCAATGAGATCATTCACTAAATCTGCTTCTGGTCTTTCCATGGTCATTTTTTCTGTGAAATTGGGAAGAAATAGGCCGATAACAACTTCAAAATATGTTGGTTATGGATGCAACATTTTAAAAGAATTCTGCTAGTATAGGCTCTCCATCGGTTTTTTGGGGCGGGGGTTGGGAGTGGAGGTGTCATTGTAAAGAGGCAAGAATGTCTTGTGAGGGATTCACAATTAAATGAGACTGTTTTTAACTAAGTTACAAAGTACAGCATTCAGCTAATCAAACCCCTTTATATTCCTTAAAGCCTGCTTTAACAATTAAGAATTGCCCTTGCCATATGTACCAGAAGTCTATGATATGCACACGACATTACATTGGATGAAAAATGAACAATGCTTAGAGAAACTCTGTCCAAAAAGTAATATTACTTTTGATATAAACTGCCTTCATTCTATTCCCTCACAAGTTTTAGATTAGACAAAAGGTGGCAACCTCCTAGCTGAGGTATTATTTGGCCCAGTGCAGACTAAATCTTTTTTAGCTCTGTCCCACCAACTTATCTTAACCTACAATTTTAGAAGAGCACTTTCCACAGTGAAATTTCACATCTTGCTAACTTGCTGATGATCAGTACTGAATTTATTGGCAGTTTTATGCTGTACAGTCTTGGCTAGTCGGTACAGCATTGAGACTGTTTAAATTAATTTTGCATAGGATTTTTACAACCAGCAGAGAGAGGAACTGTTCATCCCATGAGGGCTACAGTCAAACCCAGGGCTCAGAGGTGAAAGCACAATACGTTAATCAATGGTGTTACCCAATCCCTTCTCCTCTTCTTCTTCTTAGGCAGTTCCTCGGAATCGAGGATGAGTTGCTTCCACACTAAAAATGAGTTCTCAGGTGACTGATGAGTCCAATCCTGGACCTACAGTCTCTGTCACAGGTGGGGCAGACAGTGGTTGAAGGAGTGGGTGGGTGGGGTGCTTGGTTTGACGTGTGCTCCTTCCGCTGTTTGTGCTTGGCTTCCGCTTGCTCCCGGCAAAGAGACTCGAGGTGTTCGGCGCCTTCCCGGATGCTTCTCCTCCACTTTGTGTGGTCTTGGGTCAGGGATTCCCAGGTGTCGGTGGTGATGTTGCACTTTTTCCAAGAGGCTTTGAGGGTGTCTTTGAAGCGTTTCCTCTGCCCACCTGGGGTTTTCTTGCCGTGTTGAAGCTCTGAGTAGAGTGCTTGTTTTGGGAGTCTCGTATCGGGCATGCGGACGATGTGGCCTGTCCATCGGACCCAATCCCATATAATCAGTGTCTCTAGAATCAATTATTTTCTCTGGCAAACCTAATCAAATTCTGTAGCAAGTGACTATAGATTCAGTAGCTCATCATCAAGTGGTCTGCACATATTTGTGTCTTCAGTAAAGAATAATCACAGCAACATTACAATGAAGAAAATAGTACATATTTAGAGGACGATACTTGATATTGCATTCCCTGATGAGGAGAGGAGACAGAGCTGTGGCAGAGACTACAGCCGACAGCAGCAGAACCCGAAACAAAGAATTGGAACGGGTAGCTACCCACAGCTACCCAGTATGGTCTTGGCTTCCTGTCGGCTCGCTGCAATCTCCTGTCAGCCCCCTGTCAGCACGATCAGAAACTAGCCGGATTTCTAATTTAAAATATCTTTACACCAATATAACCTTACATTGGGGGAGACTTTTGCCATTAAAAATTTAGAGAAAAAATACTCCTAACGTTTTCTTCAGGTCCGTCTACAGTAATGGCAAGAGATTTTACAAAAGCACTGCCCTGAGAAAGGGAAACTGGCCTATTTATTACACTTTCCCATTCAGCACATGCACTGCTTCTAGAGCATGAACAAAACAACAAAAACCCAAGAAACAACAAAGGGGAAATAGGCCAGCGCAGAGGCAGATATAGCCAGTTTCTGATTCTATCACAGGGAACAAATTCCCTATCAACTTCCATGCTACAAATTCACAGCAATCAAAGGAGGTCCTGTTTGTAGCACAAAAAATATATGCTTGGTGATCTTGCAATCTTCTGCAGCCCAATATCCCCTCCTTAACACAAGCCTTCCTCCCTCTCCTCACCATTGATGCCAGGCCTTCAGCTACCTTGGTTTTATTTTCTGAAGCTCCCTCTTTAAACCACTCCTCAGCTCCCCCTCTCTCCATTCTTAAAGACCTCCTCAAAACCCATCTGTTTGACCAAGTTTTCAGTCACACTGCCTAACCCCTCTCTTCCTGGCTCAGCATCCATTTTCCTTATGCCCAGTTGTGAAGCACTTTAGGATGTTTCTTTACTTTAAAGGCGTTATTTAAATGCAAGTTCTTGATGTTTCCGATGTCATGTAACACTAGAGTAGCTCTCAAGCTGTTAAAGTCATGGCCCTGCTATTTGCAATGAAGCCACTCGAGAAAATTGTAAGGCCGCGATTTTTCCTCTCGATGCGGCTTGGGGTGGGACAGCTGCCTTCTGGGTTCCAATCCCGCCCCCAACAACATCTAACGCATAGACGCGATTTTGCGTCAATTGGCCTTGTTAAGTCCGTCCTGCGGGATTGCCGGCCAATTAATAGAAACCTGTGTCAGATAACGTCAGTTGATGACGCGTCATCTGTCGGTTTTCTTAAAGGGGCCACACACCATTTTTTTTGACAGCTGATTTTTCAGTGTTTGACAGCATTGAGGTGCTGCAAACACTGACAATCACTGTACAAAGGTGAGCCCTTTCACCCAGGCTCTCCAGTGACTCTCTCCTTAGGCTAGAACAGATGGCAGCTGCAGGTGAGGTTACAGAAGTGATCTGTCACTGGTGAGAGAGGTTCTCCCAATGAGGTGGGACTACACAAACAATCCAAAACTTGTCACCTACAAAAAAGTCTAAATACATTAAAAATTATTTTCCCAACATTTTCTTACCTCTGAAACTCACCAGTGTACCATTGGATCCTTCACACCACTTCTGCAGCTGTCATCAATGCACTAACATTACAGTAGTCCCACAGCACGCCACACTGCGTGGTGTCCGGATGTCGGGAAGCCTGCAGCTGACCTGTCAAAATTGCAAAAAGCCTCTTAACTGCCCGTAAACAACCTGTTCACAAGCAGTTAAGTGCCTATAATCTTCTTCACCCCGCTATGTGTCGGCTCCATGCGTAAATTACGGACCCGACACCTGGGAAGATTGATTGGAGGCGGGTTTCTGACCCGCTGTCAATCTTTGCAATTTTGCCAGATGTCCTGCCTCCAAATCCGCCCTCTGAGTTTAGGCAAAATTCCCCCTCTAATTGATTTTTTCTAAAGCTGTTTTTGACTTATTTTTCTTTTTGTTAAAACATTTGTTGTTGTTTGGCAGTATTTCTTGTTAATCAATTTTGTTAAAAAAACATTTTGATGTAAACGACAGTTTGATATGGCTGCTCCAGCAGAGCAAAACAGTTATCGGAATCCCATTAGTGAGAGGCCCCAGTGATGATGGAACTTGTTTGCTTTTTAAATCTAAAAAGCCTAAAATTAAGTTGCCTCCATCAATAAATATACCTAAGAGAAATATTTCCTTGAATCACAGCACAGAAAGCAAGGCAAAGGCCTAATAAAAGGGAATTATTTTTCTAAGCATAAGTTTATGCGAGAAGATCATATGAGAGTAGAGAGACGAGAGAAGCTGGTATGGAGATAGTGGAGAGGCCAGAGAACCTGGTGGTGTTCTCCTTAGAGCAGAGAAAGTTAAGGGGAGATTTAATAGAGGTGTTCAAAGTCATGAAGGGTTTTGATAGAGTAAATAAGGAGAAACTGTTTCCAGCAACAGAAGGGTCAGTAACCAGGGGACATGGATTTAAGCTAATTGGCAAAAGAACCAGAGGGGAGATGAGGAGAATTTTTTTTAGACAGAGTTCTTATGATTTGGAATGCACTGCCTGAAAGGATGGTGGAAGCAAATTAAATAATAACTGTCAAAAGAGAATTGGATAAACACTTCAATGGGAAAAACTGCAGGGTTATGGGGAAAGAGCAGGGCAGTGGGACTAATTGGATAGCTCTTTCAAAGAGCCGGCACAGGCATGTTGGGCCAAATGGCCACCTTCTGTGCTGTATGATTCTTTGATTCTATGATATTGGCCCGTAATTTCTGATGGGAGGCTTCCTGCGTGCGGATGCCGCCTATCGGAAAAAAATCTACGCTCTTACCTGAGGGCTCCCGAGGTCCGGACACTAACGATGCTGGGCCACTCCACAGTTGAAATGCGCAGGGCCCAGGTATCCCAGGGGCGCAGGCAGTTCACAAGCATCCCTGGGATCATGTGGGCCAGGCGAGCCAATGAAAGAAGGGAATCCCCCTTCATACTTTTGACAGGTAGACCTGTCAAAAGTATGAATGGGGATCACTGAAAAAAAGACACTAAAACATTGAATACATTTTTTAAAAATCACTTTTAAAATAAGTTAAAATTACATTAAATTAAATATTTTAACCAAAAACTTAATTTTTTGAAAAAAGTAATTAAGGTTTTTTACAGGGCTAAAAATAACTTACCTTTTTAAATTATAAATGAGTCAAACATTTTTTTAAACTTTTTTTTAGCTCTTATGCTGGTAAAAGCAGGCCTTACGCCTGCTTTTACCAGGCGTAAGAATTCTAAGGGTTTTCAGTGGGTGGAGGTTGTGCAGAAAGTGGAACTCTCCGCCCGCAGAGGCCCTTCTCCAGGGCAGGCATCCGATCTGTCAAGAGGATTCTTGACAGATCGGAAATGCCGGTTTTCAGCGCATGTGCTTCGCATACCTGAAACCAGCATTTCCGATGTCCCTACGGGTGTGTACACAGCACATACTCACCCATAGGCATTGGAAAATATGGGCCCTTAACTTGATCAAAGTGTCCAGAGACAAACTTCAACTTGATGAGCCTACTTAAATGCTCAACACACATGAGGAATTGAAAGTCCTTATTATTAACACATTGAAGCCGAGTCTTATAATTCATTGTGGATGGATTATATTAATGTAGCTCGGAGATCTGGGGCATGAATCAGTACAAGGTTAAAGTAAAAGTTTGCCAATGGGTTTAGTCAGGGGTTAGTCCAGCTTTTGACTGTGATCCTTTCCTCAGACTGAATCTTCAGGAATTAGACAAGACATTTACCTCTGCCTGCTGGTAAAATGGCCCTTTCTATAGCATCAGCTGGAAATATATCATTTTCTGCACAGCTCTGGGAAGAGGACACAGAAGAGATCTTACATAAAAACAGAAAATGCTGGAAATACTCAGCAGGTCAGGCAGCATCTGTGGAGAGAGAAACAGAGTTAACATTTCAGGTCGATGACCTTTCGTCAGAACTGGAAAAAGCTGGAGATTGAACAGATTTTTAAGCAGGTGCAGGGGCAGGGAAAGGGGGGAGGGGAGGAAAGAACAAAAGGGAAGGTCTGTGATAGGATGGAAGGCAGGAGAGATTAAGAGATGGTGCAAAGCAAAAGGAGATGGTAATGAGGCAAGTTAAGAAACAAAAGATGGCTTTAGATGAAGTGTAAATGGCACTGGCAGAATGAAAGACAGCTGCCATGTGGGAGAGAGAAAAAAAATAAATGGGGAAAAAAAGGATAGGGTCAAAGGTTATGGTCTGAAATTGTTGAACTCTATGTTGAGTCCAGAAGGCTGTAAAGTGCCTAATAGAGAGGTGCTGTCCCTCAAGCTTACGTTGAGCTTCATTGGAACAGTGTAAGAGGCCAAGGACGGTGAGGTCTGAGTGGGAGTGGAGCGGAGAATTAAAGTGACAGGCGACCAGAAGCTCGGGGTCACCCTTACAGACTGAACGGAGGTGTTCCTCTGCGTTTGGTCTCCCCAATGATCTCGTTCAGCTATGGCAGAAAATAATCCTTTGCAAAGGTGGAATTAAATCCTTGTTATCTGGATTTCTTTCAAGAAGGAGCATTGATTCAGGATTATTGCAATGCATGGCCTGCATAATGAACTCATTTTTATGTGTTCATTTTCATTTATTCTCTATTCTGTGGTACATGGCTTGCCATTGAGCTGAATCTTCAAAGACATCAAAGCAAGAGTCTCTAATATTGACTGTGCCCCTCCTCCATGTTGAACATAGCCTGAAAAAATGCAGGCTGTATGTGGCTTTCTGTGTTGCCCTATTGAGGCAATTGGCTCTCAGAACCCTATTGATACAGGAACAAATCTTATTTTCCAATCCAGGCAAGATAAAGCTAATACGATAGCAAAAACCTGCAGATGCTGGAAATCCGAAATAACAACAGAAAATGCTGGAAAAACTCAGCAGGCCAGGCAACATCCGTGGAGAGAAATTAGAGTCAAAACTCTTGATAAAGGGTTTTGACCTGAAACTTTGGCCTAGAAATTGGGTTGGGGCGCCAAAGTGGCGCAAAAGTCGCCTGAGCGCAGGATTTAGCGCAGCGATCGGAGTAATACCGATCGCCAGAAATTCAGTTTCAGTGCCCCTCGAGGGACACGGGGCGAGGCTCGAGGCGCTCTGCGTCCCTCTTAGGGCGCTGAAACTGATTATCGCAGTGCAACGTGCCACAGCGCCACACGCTGCGGCACGGCACGCTGCGGTACTGCAGGCCTTCCTCCCACTGTTAAGGGGGAGGTGCCTGCAACAGCGCGATCCCCGCTCGCGAGTGTCGGCAAATGAGCCCGGCACCAAGGAGAAGTGCCGGGCTCTCGGGAAACAGCCGGCAATGCCACGGGGGGGGGGGGTTAGGAGGCCGGGGACGGAGGTGCTGGCAGGCGGCCGCTGAAAAAGCGGCCGCCCCGCACCTCCACCTTAACTTGCGCCGTTGCCGGCACAGTAAGGCCCTGAGAACTGGGTGCGGGTAGCGAACGGCGCAACTGCGCCGTTCGCTACCAAATATCGCGAACGGGGCGCGAATGGGGTGCTGCGCACACCGATGACGTCATCGGTGGTGGCGCAGCGCAACAGGCTAACGCCACCATTAGCGCCCCTCCTGAATATCGCGGGAGGCGCAGCCAGTGGCGCTACAGCCACTGCCTGCCTCTTTAGGCGCTAACAGGTGGCGCTACTCACCCAATTTCTCCCCCTTTGACTCTAATATCTCTCCACGGATGTTGCCTGGCCTGCTGAGTTTTTCCAGCATTTTCTGTTGTTATTTAAAATAAAGCTAATGATCTAATTGCCAAAGGAACAGGTTTTGGTTTTCAAACTGTTTAAATGTCTACGTGTCATTTCCATTGTCCTCCTTCATCTTATTCCTTTAATACAGAATTTGCAACCATTTCAACTGGTATAAACTGATCCAATTCAACCAGTTTTGGAGGTTAAATAGATTAGATTGTCTTGCATAAAGGATTTGGTCTCGAATTGTCATTCGAGTGTTCAAGGTGAGGTCAGGGTCACCCTCATATATTTGGAATCCTCAAGTAAATTTTGTTTTCTCTGCCACCCAGGCTGGAAATTGTTTTAACGTCATTTTAAGAGGTTTGCATCCTCTCTTTGAACCACAGCACTGGATTACTGTCAAAACAATCAATGTTTTGTGGGTGAGATCTCCCGTCTGCATTATCACAAATCATTATAAATTGAGCTTAACTTAAATAAGGTTTGAGGGTAGATTTGTCTGCAGACTATGCAGATTGTAAAAGAAATAAAATTTTATTGAGATTTGAGCCATTCATTATACTGATGAGTGCCCTTCATTATACTGATGCCCACTTCCCCATGGTGAACACCTGTGGATCAGGAAAATGAAAGAATAATTAAAGTTCCTTACCAGCTCGCCAGACGTAGCTAAATATTGGTTTTATTTTATTTTCAGATCCCTGTCTTTCCTGATCCACACAAAGACAACCCAATTGTGTTTTATGCTGATAATCAACATTTTAACCTTTGTTCATAAGTCCATGTTTCACAATCGATGAGCAATGTTTTGTTTGTTGCTTTGAGTAGTCCACTAGCATTTTAAGGCAATGGCCAATCAGAGCAAAATAGCATAGATGGAGTGAGAGGTTTGTGTGTGTTTTTGACATAAGTCAAACATAGGTTTTTTAAAAATCAGGTAAGAATGGCATATAGTAAATTACTTTTTACTGAAGCCAGTGTTTTACTCCCTCGGTGTCAGGAGGAGGAAAGTAGCTCACAGACGTGTCTCCGTTACTATCATTAGCAAGCACCAGGTGATTCCTGCTGCCTTCCTCCCAGGGTTCTGTAATGTGCACACAAACTGGCTACCAGCAACAGCCCAATCACCAGCTCCTATCAGCCCAGCCTAGTTTGCTCCAGAAAGCAGCTGCTGAGCTCCAGAATTACATTATTGTGCTTGTTCAGTCTCAACAAGGCAGCTCTCACTCTGTCAATCACAGACTTGTCTTTTCTAGGTCCTGCAGTGTTTGCTATGCTGCTGTCAAAATAATAAAGTCATTTTTTTTAAAGCATGAAGTAACAGCTGAAGTGAAGTCATGCTCTTACACCTCTGCCTTGCAGTATCTCTCACTTACTTTCAATCCAACGTGTGGCTGACTCAGGACAAAAACATAACACACTTATGGCATGCTGAATGTTGACAATGTGATGTTCGAAAACATTACTTGGAGCCCCAGTATGATAGGGGAACATGTATTCATATATCCAAGGTTTGGTTCCCATCATTATTGCTTTGCAGAAAGATGAGCAGATGCTTCTGTGATGAAGGAACACTGATATATGTCCAAGTCAATATGGTGTGTCACTTGAAAGGGAGAGGATTCCCATGATCTTACTGTTTATATCCTTCTCGGTGGTTGAGACCTTGGCTGGGAGGTGCTGCTCAAGTAAGCTTGGTATATTGCTGTAGTGTATCCTGTAGATCGTTCATACATGCATCACAGAGTGCCAATGGCAGAGTAGTCGACCAAATGGATTGCTCTATCCTGGATGATGTCAAGCTTATTGACTTGCTGTAATTGCATCCCATATTCAGTTGAATGCTGCCTTCATGTCGAGGGCAGCTACTCTCATCTTTTCTGGCATTCAGCTCTTGCACCAACTTTAAGCACCCACAGCTGGATTAGCACACTTTCCACCATTTTTACCATTAACTGCATTGCCAGTTACTTGAGAAGTATTAAAGCATCATGGTTGCAAGCACATGATATCAGTTCAGGTTTGTTAGTTTCCTCCAACAGAATCCTATTGTATGAAATTGCTCATTTCTAAACATGTTTTCCCACAATTATGTTAGTGGGTCAAAAATAACCATAAAAGTGGGTTTCCTCCTTTTTTCAAACAGGAAAATATCACAAAGTATCTGCAATTCCACACTCTTGGTTTATAATTGGAACATTCTAGGTTCTTTTTTTCCCTTCAATGTTTTTGTGTTGTGTTTAATTTTTAAAGCTGGCCTTGGATTTTTTTTTCCATGTGCTGGAAGCTTGAGGGACTTGATGGGTAGAGGTGCTGCTGGCTTCTTCATGGGTATCTCCGAAGTGCTTATTCTTTACAATGTGGCTACCCTCTAGTGTCTTCACCGTGGCTGTCTCACTCCATGTTAATGACCCACGTACTGGAGAAGAGAAAGACTCTTTATATTCAAAAAGAAAAAGGTTATCACAGAAGTTAAATATCCTCTTATTGATTCTGTCACATTATTAGGCCACATAAGTTGATGATATAGTGCCAATTATAAGTCGGTACAGCAGCTGGGGGGAGTTACAGTAATATAAAATAATTTATGTTTCTTGTGAAATATTATTACTGCTAAATGAAGGAGTGCTATGAAAGATGACATTACCTGAATATAATTTACACACCCATTTTCCTTCTGCTGTATTTCTGCTTTCAGTAAATATAATGCACTGTGTTCCTAATTTCAGACTGTGAGCTTTACATCATTTCAGTTTGAGTGATATAGGAGATGATTTTAACCCTACCAGTGGAAACTGGGCAGGTGGGCAGTTAAATTTGCCCAGGTCACTTGCTCTACCAATTGGGTTTGGTTTTTGGAAGGTATTTGGATGGGGTGGAGCCAAGTCATAATTTTGTCAGTTAATTTATTGGTATTGGGAACCTCGATCAACAGTCGATGGCTAGGAAGTACATTTTTGCCATTGATCCTACTGAAGTGATTTGATACCAGGGTCTTGATTCTTTATAATGTGACTGCCCTCCAGTGTCTTCACTGTGGCTGTCTAACTCCAGGTTAATGACCCATGTACTGGAGAAGAGAAAGACTCTTTATATATTTAAGAAGAAAAAGCTTCTGCAATTTTAACCTTCTCAACTGATAAGGCAGCAAGGACATCTGGGGTTCTTTTTAAAATATGCAAGATGGGTGCCGATGACGTCGTTGGCACCCAACTGCAATTTTTACTAGTCAGCCTGAGTGGGAAGTGGCAGTGAATTTCCCGCAAGCCAACCAAGCGAGTAAGTGGATTGAAGCTAGAAGAAGCCTAAAACGGTAAGTTGGAGCAGCAGATGGAGTTTCTAACTCGTACTGCTACTCATCCACCCAAAACTGGCCTGCAGTTAAAATCAAGACCATGGTATCAAATCACTTCAGTAGGATCAATGGCAAAAATGTACTTCCTAGCCATCGACTGTTGATCGAGGTTACCAATACCAATAAATTAACTGACAAAATTAAGACTTGGCTCCACCCCATCCAAATAACTTCCTGAAACCAAACCTAATGGGTAGAGTTTCAAGGCAGTCACCCATTTTGCACACACATCTATCATTCAAGCTGTGCTTGTGCAGTTCATGAACCCAACTGTTCTTGCATACCTTGTTCTTGCAGTTACATAGCAGCAGTGTTAATTGCCTGGGAATAGCTCCGCTGCTCGCTTGTTTATTTGCTCCAGAAATTGTGACACCGTTTCTTCAAGACTAATTTATATTATGTTTCACTGCCTCCAAATCACCTTCTTAGACTTTAGCAGCATCGCAATATCAGAGACTTGAAAAATTGGGGATGTTTTTTTTAGAAAGAAAGACTTGTGTTTATAGAATGCCTTCATGACCTCTGGATGTCACAAGTCCTTTACAGCTAATAAAGCGCTTTTGAAATATAATCACTGTTGTAATGTAGGGAAATGCAGCAGCTAATTTGCATATAGCAAGGTTCCACAAACAGCAGTGAGATAATTGACCAGATAATCTGCTTTAGTTATGCTGGTTGAGGGATAAATGTTGGCCTGGACATTGGGAGAACTACCCTGCCCTTCTTCAAATAGTGCCATGTATTCTTTTACAATCTACGTGAGATGGCAGATGGGCCTCAATTTAATGTCTCATCCAAAAGGTGGATTACAGGGTGATTCGATAGAGTTGTTTAAAATTATGAAGAAATGGGACAGAGTGGATAGAAACAGATTGTTTCCAGTGATTCAGGGATCTAGAATGAGGAGGTGTAGATATAAAATTAAATGTTAGCAATTTAAGACATAGAGCAAGAGAAACAGAGTTTCTAATTGAAGCAGAGACCGTGTCACCATTTAAGAATAGGTTAGATTGGTGGTTGAAGGAAAGGGGGTAAAGGAATATGGAATTAGGACAGGCATGTATCATTAGGACTGCTGATAATGTGGAGGATAAACACTAACTGCTTGGGTCGAATGACCTGTTTCTGTGTTGTAATTTCTATGTAATTCTATGTAATTTCTTTGGCAACCCAAACCAAATCCTGCAGCATGAGCAGGTAGATTATGTTCAAATCTATCCAGGGTTTGGAGATGTCTGAACATTTTTAAAACACTGTACAAAACCTGTACTAGATTGGTGGCTTTTATTATGGAAAAATTGCATTTTAAATTGCTTAACAGTATTTAACCTTTGCCACTAATAGCTGTCACTTACTGCCTAGCTGTCTCATAACTTTTCACTTAACTAGGTCAGACAGATAAATTAAAAAGAAACAAACTATAAATGCTGGAAACCTGAAACCGAACAGAACAGAAAAAGAAAATCTGGAAATATGCAAGAGGTCCATCAGCATCTGTGCAGAAAAAAGACACGCTAACATTTTGAATGTGCATTCTTCCCCAGAACAGAGATGAGACAGCTAGCTATTCAATGCCCAGTGCATAAACTGGACTTGGAATATCTGCAACACCAGTTGATTAAGGATCTGAGGTCATTGGCTCTACATTATTTGTTTAAGGAGTTAAGGTCAACGGGGTTGCATTTCTCAAGTGTGTCAGAGTTTGAAAAGTATGGGGATTTGCACAGAGCACAACAGTCCAATAGGTTTTTAAGTTATTTTACGGACTCATAAGCTGCCTGTAATTTTTGCAGCCTGGACAAGACTATTTTTCATATTTTTGTTCAATGTGAGAGGTTGCAGCCCCTCTTCCACTATTTGAAAGGGCTTCTCCTCTTCAACTTCTGGCTCCACTTCATTTGCACAGTCCCCCCGATCTTTGGCCACCTGTTGCAGAGGGGAGGCAAGCAGGCAATACAGAGGACCTCCTCTTGGTCTTGGCCAAGGTGGCCATTTACAGGTCCAGGTTGGACATGGCTTGTGGAGGTGGTCGCTTTGGCTGCCTTTCTCACTTCCACAGTCTTGTCCGTGCCTGGGTGGCCCTGGAGAAGGAGCCTGTGGTGTTCGCCAGTACGCTTGAGGTCTTCTGCAACTGGTGGGCACCTTGGACTGGAGTGCATAGTGGACAATAGCAACAACATTATTATTTCAGTGACCTTTATTTTTTATGCTTTAGTTCCTTATTAGTTGTGCCCCTCTGTTTGATGATGCTGGGACAACCCAGTGTCTCCTTATTGGTTAATTTAGAGATGGCATGCCAATGGGATTAGAAGATTGGTGTCAACTGACACCATTGAGATTCAGAACTAGAACTAGGTATTCAAAAGCCAGGCACTATTTCCTACACTGTCACAATGTAACACTGTTTGGAGAAGGAAAACAAGAAGGAAAAAAAAATTGGCAGTGGAGAAATTCAATGGCTGCAGAGTTATGCAACTCTAATGGTTCTGTGATGAATATACCACAGTACGTGACTGCCTCCAAACTGCAACTCTGCATGTAAATTTTATGTAATGAATGACTTCAATCGTCTGAATGAAAACCCGCAGTCAGTTTGATTTAGATCTGTTGTCTCCTTAGAATGCAAGTGTGGACTATTAACAGCTTTAGGACTTGCTTACCTTTGCTTTTGAGTGAATAAACATACTAGCTCAAGTAATAACACGCTCAAAGTTTCCATGATTTGCGTTAATTGTTTATCTATTATGCAAATTTTTTTATATAACTGTTCTTGGTTTCAGAATGTGGTTATTCAAGAACAAGTAAAGTGCCAGCTGTCTGTTTTAAATGAATATTCATGAAAGACTATCCTTATTTATGATCAAGTGTTGCTTTTGATTGAGTGCTGCTCACAGATTCTGGTAAATGAGCAGTTGTGAATTTGCATTTACTACCTGATCAACATTGATGGATGTTCAATCAGAAAGGGTCATAAAGATTCACCATTTTTTCCGGGGCTTTCTAGAACAGTCCATACTAATTTTGGTGGATGATTGCTCATTAAATGGATGTCCATTTATATTTGTTGTTGAAATTAACCTGTTCATCTATTTGACATTTGCTACTATTAATGACCATGAATATCTAATAACCTAAAATCTGCAATTTTAAAATAATTATTCCGGAACATACAATAACTAAGGCATTTAAACTGTGACAGTTGTTAATTGACAATGTTCAGCTATGAAATTTCCTAGCTATCTAAAGGGTTGAGGCACACAGATCATAAAATGCCCAGGTTTCATGATGTTCTGAATTAGCTCATATCAGCAGGAGTGCCAATCTAGGACACTATGAGTGATTGATTCTTGGTCTGTACTGATTGAGCTGGTCAAGGCTGGAGTAGTCACGGACTACTACAGTTGATCGAAGGAGCCCTAGTATATGGAGGGCAAAGTATCAGGTAGGGTCCTAATGGAAGGTATACATGTGAGGACATTTGGTGAGTACATGGTTTGGCTCAGCTGTGATGGTTCAACTGAACAAATTAAGAATGGCCAGGTACCAGGCATACAGGTTCGCCAGCAGGAGCCAGCGGCTCGGGGAGAAAATTGGAGTGAAGCAGTCCATTTCTTCTTCTGCTGTACAGCACCTTCACATAATAAATCTCTCACATCTTGACTTTGCAATCCTAGGCCAGTAAGTAATGTACTGAGCTCCATAGTGATGATTACAGCAACTTTCCCGTCTTCTCCACTGTGCGCCTTGCTGAAACTGCCAGAAAATGTTCATACTGATTTTGAGTCCAAACTGTAGGATTCCAGCGAAAGACAATTATTTACAAATGTCACCTATCGCTGAGATTACCTATCGTAGTTTGTCAAACGTGCTGACAGAATTGCAATAGAGATGAAAGTAGAGGCCAGGGTTGCAACTATAGGTTTGCAGGGGATCTCGATTGGGTATGCAATCAGGGAGACAAATGGCATGATGAAACTTAACACTGATTAATTAAAGCATTGCACATAGGTCAAAGTAATGTGACTCATAGGTATAAAGTAAAACTTGGGGACCTTGGAGTAACAGTGCCATTTTCAATGTGACAAAACAATTAAAAGAGTGAACAAAATGCTTGGATACATGGTCAGAATAATGAAATTAGTCTACAGAAGCTATTTTTTTGTTCAATGCACTGCATATGCACACTGAGTATATTATGGGCTAAAGGCAGGTATATGGAGTTAGATCGCAGATCAGCCACGGTCTCATTGAATGGCGGAACAGGCTCGAGGGACTGAATGGCCTACTCCTCCTGTTCCTATGTACAGTCTGGTCACTGTGCCACAAAAAAGATGTATGTGGGTGAAATTGGTCATATCACAAAATGGCAGATAGCAAATTGGCAGCTCATTTTGCACCTCGCCCAATTTTCAACAGGCTGCCGATTGACCATTGCGTGTCTTGCGATCTCGCCAAAGATCAGTTTCATCCCCTATATGTTTTGGAAAAGGTACAGAGAAGATTGATCCCAAGCATAAAAGAGGAGTTAAAAATTGGAATGGTTCAAGCTGGACAGTAGGTGGGAAAGGGGGATGGAAGTGCCATTGAAGTATACAAAATATTAATTGATGTGGTAAACTCATGTTGTTTCTTCAAAGTAAGACAGGAAAATAGCATCGGCAACATCAATGTAAACTAGTAAAAAGTGAATTTTGAACACATATCGAAGAATTTCATTAAAATGTTTGGAATAATCTGTGAGATTACTGGAGACAAAAATATTGGAGCTGAGAAAATATAGTTGGGTGCAAAGGTGGGAGAGTGAGGACACTGGAGGGATGAGCTCCAAAGGGCTAAACGGGCACTTCTTGTCACTGGCCTTTCTTGCATTCTCATATTCAATCTTATATATGTAAACATACTTTCAAAATGTAATCTCTCATAATTAAACTGTGGAACTGATCATTGCTCAATAATTGACATCATTCAAGATACCAGGCAATATTCTTTGAATCATTCAGCACTAATGCTGTAGCAGTGCATTGTTCAGGAATATTTTTTTCCTGCAGTGTTGAGATTTAAACTGCAGGTCCTTTAGCAGTATATCTGCAGCAGTACCTGCTCTACAACGAACCCAGCAGCACTTTGACGTTGTGGCAGCTTAAATTATTGCCTGATGTCAGCGAGCATGCCAGCATAGAAAGCAAACAATATGGATCACATCATGGGCCACGGCAAGCTGGGTCACATCAATCAAACTCAATGTAGGTGTAAAAAAAATGATCCTGGAAGTAGTTATCATGATGTGGAACAAAGCAAAGCATATTTTTTTCAGGCCAGTTCATAGCGTTCTGATTTAAACATTAACTCTTTGTGTGCTTATGGATTGCCACTTTACAAAATTGCATCTTTTCATAAAACTTATACAGAAATATATTTATAGACATTTCCATTGCTCAAATTTCACCTAACATTTAAAATCCTCATCATCCTCTTCAAATCCCTCTATGGTCTCACATGACCCGACCTTGACAACCTCCAGCTCTATTTCCCGCTCCTTGAAAACGTTGTTCCTCTAACTCCAGCCTCTCGTCTAGCCCCCTCCCCCACCCTTCACACTGTTGGCAGCAGAACCAACTGGACTTTACTCTCAGGAATTCAAGAACAATGACAATGTGAATTTTAATATCATACCATTAACGTAGGAAAACATAACAAGGCACTTCACAGAAATATAATCAGACAAAAATCGACACGGAGCCAAAGGAGGAGATGTTAGGATGGGTGACTAAAGGCTTGGTCAAAGAAGTAGGTTTTAAGAAGGGTCCTAAAGAAGGAGTGTGAGAGAGGTGGAGAAGCCGAGATGTTTAGGGAGGGAATTCCAGAGCTTAGGGCATGGACAGCTGATGGCACAGCTGTTGTGTATGTACCTTTAAGAGAATAACTGGTCTCAGACTGCAGTGCCGGCAGTGACCACCCCTGTATAATAGGCGCTAGTGAGCCTCTGTTGTTTCAGTTTCACTATTGACTTCCATCAGTAAAGACTTATTTTGTTCCACTCCTGCTGTCCGTGTCTCAATCATTCACGGGCATAATACTGGCGATGAGCAGATACGAACCTACCTACAGTCTGCACCACCTTCTGGGATCCATTCCTACAGCGAAGTGAGCAGAGGTCAAGGCCAGAAAGAAAAGAAAGTAAGAGGCAGTAGAAACGGGTGTCGACCGTGGGCATCCGCCCTGTGTTGCAGAGTTGAAGATTGCTGGAGAAGCTGTCGGATGCGGGGCCTGGTTCCTGTTGACGGTGCTTCAGCTAATCGGGCTGGTGGCAGGTAGTGCACTGATCCTTCCTGGGCTGCGGCGGTCGCGAACTCGAGCGGATGGTTTGCAACGGGGCCGAGCAGCGTTACATAGATACATAGATACATAGAAGATAGGAGCAGGAGTAGGCCATTCGGCCCTTCGTGCCTGCTCCGCCATTTAATGAGATCATGGCTGATCCTTTAATTCAGTATCCCGTCCCCGCCTTCTCTCCGTAACCCTTAACCCCTTTTGCCCGTAGAAATATATCTAATTCCCTCTTAAATATATTTAATGAGCTGGCATACACTGCCCTCTGTGGCAATGAGTTCCACAGGTTCACCACTCTCTGAGTGAAGAAATTCCCCCTCATCTCTGTCCTAAATGGTTTAGCCCTTATCCTTAAATTATGTCCTCTAGTTCTGTTCTCACCCGCCAAGGGAAACATTCCTTCTGCATCCAGTCTGTCTAGACCTGTCAGAATTTTATACACTTCTATGAGGTCCCCTCTCAATCTTCTAAACTCCAGTGTGTACATCCCTAAACTACATAGTCTCTCCTCATAGGTCATTCCCGCCATTCCTGGTATCAGCCTGGTGAATCGCCGCTGCACCCCCTCCATGGCAAGAACATCCTTCCTCAGATGAGGCGACCAAAACTGTACACAGTACTCGAGGTGTGGTCTCACCAGTGCCCTGTACAGCTGCAGCAAGGTATCCCTGTTCCTGTATTCTAACCCTTTTGCTATGAAGGCCAGCATACCGTTTGCCTTCTTGACCGCCTGTTGCACCTGCATGCTCGCCTTCAGTGACTGGTGTACAAGAACACCCAGGTCTCTCTGTACTTCCCCCTCTCCCAATCTATTGCCATTTAAATAATAATTTGCCCTCCCGTTCCTGCACCCAAGGTGGATAACTTCGCACTTGTCCACATTATAGTGCATCTGCCATTTATCCGCCCAATCGCCCAGTCTGTCCAAATCGCTCTGGAGCTTCCTGGTCTCTTCCTCTGAGCCCACCCCCCCTCCTAGTTTAGTGTCGTCTGCAAATTTGGAAATGCTGCATCCGACTCCCTGATCGTTGTCGGGAAGAAGAGAGAGAGAGGGTGGAGCACACAGGGCGCGGCCGGTGTTACGAAGCCGGGCTGCGTATAGACCCGCGAAGAGGGAGGCAAGAGTCCCACAGGGTTGTTCCGCGACGGGAAAATAATTTTAAAAAAAAAAATTAAACGCGCAAGAAACCGTGGAAAGCAGCGCTAACAACAGCGGGGAAGAAGGCAAAGCGCGGGAGGCGCCATCTTAATCAGCGGGGAAGAAGGCAAAGCACGGGAGGCGCCATTTTGTTAAATCGGGGAAGAAGGCAAAGCGCGGGAGGCACCATTTTAGATTTGCAAGATGCCGAAGACTGGCTGTATCACTGCTTTTGATAATACAATAGAGGACTGGACCACGTATGTGGAAAGAGTCGAGGTATATTTCGAGGCAAACGAAATAGCGGAGGAGAAAAAGGCATTGATATTGCTAAATTTAGTGGGAGCTAGAACGTACGGCCTATTGCGGGACCTGATTACTCCAGCCAAACCGAAGGCAAAGAGTTTTAACGAAATTGTTGCTGTCCTACAGGAACACCTAAACCCTGCACCGCTGTTGATAACAGAAAGATTTAAATTCCACAGGAGAACTCAGCACAAAGATGAGAGCAATGCTGAGTATCTTACGGAACTACGCAAGCTATCAAAGCACTGCCAGTTCGGAGCAGGACTGGCAGATACCCTACGGGACAAATTTGTCTGTGGACTCCTGAGTGAAGGAACACAGAAGAAGTTACTCTCAGAGAAAGAGCTGACACTAGATAAGGCTTTCAGCGTGGCAGTGTCGTATGAAGCAGCAGCCAGGGGAGCTGCAGAAATTCAACAAAAACCACAGGAATACGGCACCCACGAAATGACACGGGGATTTGCAAAATGTTATCGCTGCGGCAGAACTAACCATGACCAGAAGGACTGCTGGTCCAAAGACAAAATATGCAGGCAATGCGGGAAGATGGGACACATTGCACGAGTTTGCAGGTCTGGGAAGAAGACCAGCGACAACAAAAAGGCTACTAAGGAACCGTACAAGAAAGTACAAAAGATGACGGACAGTAGTTCCGAAGACCAGATGAGTGATAGTGAATTCGGGAACAGGAGACTAAGCTGTCTCAAACTTCACAATGTAATTGCAAAAGAGGATCACCGAACCATTTGGGTCACCCTCACGATAGCAGGGTCCCAAGTTAAAATGGAATTGGATACAGGATCAGCGCTAACCGTCATGAATTGACGAGACTACGAGCGGCTATTTTCACACATACCCTTGAGAGAGACATCCATCGTCTTGACGACGTATATGGGGCAAAAAGTATACCCCAGAGGAAAAATAAGGGTGCCTGTCGAATACAACGGCAAGAAAATATGGAAATTGTATCTGTACATACTGCCAAATGGTGGACCACCATTATTGGGACGGGAATGGATCAGGAAATTAAACTTAGATTGGCACTCCATTCATGCAATGACGGTGGACGGTAAAAAAGATGAAGACGTCACTCCTGGACGATTGTCAACAATCTTAGCTAACGCCAAAGAGGTATTTCAACAAGAACTGGGCACACTTAAAGGCGTAACCGCCTCGATAAAAATAGAAGAGAATGCAGTTCCCAAGTTTTTCAAAGCAAGACCGGTACCATATGCAATTCGCCCAGCCGTCGAGGCAGAGCTGGAGAATCTGGAGAAGGCGGGCGTGTTGTCTAAGGTCGACTGGAGCGAGTGGGCGACACCCATCATTCCTGTCATGAAGAAAACTTTAAGCAATAAGTCCGGAGAGCCAAGGAAGATTCGCATCTGTGGGGATTTCAAGGTGACGGTGAACCCTGTCCTTCACACAGTACAATATCCTCTTCCAAGGATAGAAGACATCTTCGCCTCACTGTCTGGAGGGAAGCGTTTTACAAAAATTGAACAAGCACAAGCATATTTGCAGATGGAGGTTGAAGAGTCCTCTAGGAAGTATCTCACGATAAACACTCACAAAGGTCTTTACCAGTATCATCGATTGGTATTCGGAGTAGCATCGGCTCCGGCGATATGGCAAAGAGCGATGGAACAAGTCCTGCAAGGAATTCCGGGGACTCAGTGTTACTTGGACGACATCCTTGTAACAGGTGAAGATGACAGTGAACACCTTAACAACCTAGAACAGGTGCTCACTCAACTACGGGAACATGGGCTGCGAGCCAACTGCCCCAAGTGCGAATTTTTTAAGAAACAGATATCGTATTGTGGCCACGTGATTGATGAAGAGGGGTTACATAAGTCCCCTGACAAAATTGAAGCGGTTGTTAAGGCCCAAGCGCCTGAAAATGTGTCGCAACTGAGGTCATTCCTCAGATTGGTGAATTACTATCATAAGTTTTTGCTGAATTTGTCGACAATTCTGCACCCACTGAACGCCCTGCTATGAACGGGGGGTAGCATGGAAATGGAGCGATGATTGTAAGCGTGCTTTTCAGAAGAGTAAGGACTTAATCACTTCAAGGGATGTATTGGCTCACTACAACCCAGCACTGCCGATCAGACTGGCGTGTGATGCGTCTCCCTACGGCATTGGGGCGGTACTGTCACATAAATTCCTTGATGGTTTAGAGAGGCCGATAGCTTTTGCGTCACGCTCGTTAACTTCTGCCGAGCGTAACTACGCCCAGATTGACAGAGAGGCCCTCAGCCTAGTGTGGGGGATGAAGAAGTTCAATCACTACCTGCACGGTCAAAAATTTACTCTACTAACTAATCATCAACCTCTTGTCTCCATTGTCAACCCTCAGAAGGGCGTACCGATAATGACAGCACAACGGCTGCAGAGATGGTCCCTTTTCCTAGGGGCACACCAATATGACATCGAGTACAAAGGAACTAAACAGCATGGAAATGCTGATGGATTGTCACGCCTACCGTTGCCGACGGTGGAAGAAGAAGACCTTGCAGTGGATCCAATGGAGTTATTCCACTCGACCATAGTCGAATGTCTCCCTGTGACGAATGCAAACATAGAAAAGGAAACACGGAATGACCCGACACTATCATGGGTCTATGATTTAACGGTGAAGGGATGGCCAGCACATGGCGAACCACTGCTGCCAGCATTCTCGCGAGAAGAGAACAGCTGTCAGTGTGCAGAGGAACCTTGATATGTGGATCCAGAGTAGTAATTCCACCTAAGTTGATGGATAGAGTGCTCAATGAGCTTCATGAGGGTCATCTGGGTGGGGTAAAAATGAAGAACTTAGCCAGAGCGTTTGTGTGGTGGCCGGGAATCGATAGAGAAATCGAAGAGATGACCAAGAGCTGTGCAGGATGCCAGAATGTCCAAAACGCCCCACCACAAGCTCCTCTGCATCCATGGGAGTGTCCCTCATCTCCATGGCAACGGGTGCACATTGATTTTGCTGGTCCCTTCATGGACTCGATGTTTTTAATTGCGGTGGATGCACATTCAAAGTGGCCAGAGGTAATAAAAATGTCCTCAACCACCATGGAAAAAACTATCACAGTTTTACGAACCATATTCGCCAGGAATGGGCTGCCTGAACAGATTTGCTCTGACAATGGTCCACAGTTTGTGTCTGAAGAGTTCCGGAGGTTCTTAAAGAACAATGGTGTTAAGCATTACACATCTGCCCCATATCATCCAGCCACTAATGGATTGGCCGAGTGGTTTGTCCAAACATTCAAGAAGGCTATCAAGGCAATGTGTGATGAAGATATACCCCTACAACACAAGGTGGACAACTTCTTGTTTGCCTACCGAATGCGACACATGCGGTTACCAACCAAACTCCAGCCATGATGTTCTTCAATCGAAGACTACGATGCCGCTTGGATTTGGTTAAGCCAAACGTCCGAAGAGATGTGGAGAACAGGCAGTTTCAGAATATGAATGAAAGGCCGACCAGGAGTTTTAAGATAGGTCAACCAGTTTTGGCTCGGGACTACCGCACTGAGAAATGGCAGCCAGGAACGATTTGTACACGACAAGGACCTCTCATGTATACCGTGGACGTTGGGGAGAGCATTGTAAGATGCCATGCTGACCAGATTCTAGAGTCACTGGAAAACGTCAACTCCACACCACGATCTGATACACCTGGTAATGAAATCGACGTTCCAATTGCAGCTACCGCAGAACCGGTAATGTTGGAAGCAGATGAACCAAACAACGACATTGATCCCGATTCAACATTGCCAGAAGAACCTGATACCCAAAGAGGCGTTATCCAGACAGAATCAGGAAGCCTCCTCAAAGACTGAACTTATAATTGTTTAAACTTAACCAATGTATCTAGCAACAGTAATTGTGATTGTAATTAGTTATCATTTAGTTGTTAAATGAATGTTATGTACTGTTTATCTAAAAGGGGAGGAATTGTTGTGTATGTACCTTTAAGAGAATAACTGGTCTCAGACTGCAGTGCCGGCAGTAACCACCCCTGTATAAAAGGCGCTAGTGAGCCTCTGTTGTTTCAGTTTCACTATTGACTTCCATCAGTAAAGACTTATTTTGTTCCACTCCTGCTGTCCGTGTCTCAATCATTCACGGACGTAATAACAGCCAGTGGTGAAGCTAAGGGAGTGGGGGATGCACAAAAGGCAGAGTCTGAAGAACATAGAGTTCTCTGAGGATTGTCGGGTTGGAGGAGATTATAGAGATGATGAGGCTATGAATGGATTTGAACACAAGAAGAATTTTTAATCGAAGGTGTTGGGAGCTGGAAGCCAAATAGGCCAGCCAGAAAAATGGTAATAGATGGGTGCAAGTTAGGATACGGGCAGCAGAAATTTGGATGAGTTGAAGTTCTATGTAAGGTGATGGATGGGAGGCCAGCCAAGAGAGCTTTGGAATAGTCGAGTCAGGAGGCGACAAAGACATGGTCGAGGGTTTCAGCAGCAGATAGGCTAAAGAAGGGGCGCAAATGGGTGATATTATGAAGGCAGTCTTTGTGGTGGAGAGCATATGGGTTAGAAGCTCAGCTCGGGGTCAAATAGGACACTGAGGTTGAAATCGGTCAGTTTAAACCTGAGACTGTGGCTGAGGAGAGGGATAGAATCCATGACAAGGGTATAGAGTCTGTGGCGGAGCTAAAGACGATGGCTTTGGTCTTCCCAATGTTTTCCTGGAGGATGTTGCAATTCATCCAGTGCTGGATGTCCAACAAGCAGGCTGTTAACACAGACAGCAAAGAGGTGGTGAAGAGATAGAGCCAGGTGTCTTCAGCGAACAAGCGGAACTAGTCTTTGGATGAATTCGTCAAGTGGCAGCATGCAGACGAGAAATAGGGAGGCAACAGCGCATTCACGGACTTTGAAAAGGAAAGGGAGGTTGTAGACAAGAAGGTAGTCTGTAAGGTCAGAGAGGTCGGGGTGCTTCTTTTGAGGAAGGTGATTGTGGCAGTTTTGAAAGCGAGAGGGCAGCACCTGAGGAGAGAGAACAATTTACAATGTCAGCTAACATAGGGGGCAACAAGAGAAATTGGGTGGTCAGCAGTTTAGTGGGAATGGGGTTAAGAGATAAAGAGGTGGGTCTCATGGAAAAGATAAGCTCGGAGAAGGCATGAGAGGAGCTTTGAGAGAAGCTAGAGAAAGAGGTGGGTTCAGGGCTAGGGCAGGGGGAGGCTTCGCTTGGTGAGGAAGAGGGATGCGGCAGAGGCAGCTGAACGGGTGGTCTCCAGCTTAGTGACAAAGAAGTCCACGAGCTCCTCGCATTTGTTGGAGGTGAAGATGGAGGGGGCAGGATTGAGGGGTTTAATCAGAGAGTTGGTAGTGGAGTTAAAAAGCTAGGGATTATCTTTGCATTCCAGAATGATCCTGGAGTAATGAACTGTTTTGGCAGAGGAGTGCAAGGCTCGATCGTGCTTTTTGTGGTCCAGCGAGATACATTCGAGTTTGCTCCTTGGACTTGAGAGACTGAAGATGGGGGTCATACCAGGGAGAATGACCAGGGTGGGAGAGAGTAAGGTTTTTTATGGGGACAATGAAAATTCCCTCCTTAAACCTTTTCACCACTCCGCCGCCTCCTCTTTCTTTGAAAAGCTCCTCAGACCTATCTCATCAGTCAAGCTATTGGTCACCCCTCCTAATCTTGCTTTGTGTAATGCACTGTCCATCTTCCCTATGCCTATCTGTGAATTACTTTGGGATGTGTTTTGCATTAAAGGCACTATATAAATGTAAGTTTTGTTGATTATTGCCCAATATATTTCAGCTGGATTAGTATTTCATCATCACAAATCAAAAACCGAATAAAATTGCCAAGTCTTCCACTCATTCCAAGAACAGATCTGGTTATGGTATTCATTCAATAAACTGTTTGGTTCTGTTTTTGATCATGGTGTTGATATATTTCTCAAATTGTTAAAGGGAAGTTTCAGCAATTGAAATAAACAGTTACCTGCCAGTGCCTTTGTTGCTTCCCCTTTTTGTGATTTCTCAATTCTATTTTTAAGACTTTACATTCACATAAATATTTAATGGCCCTGAAATTAGGATCGGGAGCTTGCCGCGCGTGCAAGCCCCCGGTGTGCACTCACCCTGCGCGCCGACATCTGAAGCCCGGGCCTGCTTGCATTTCCTGTCACTGGCCCGGTTCAGATGTCGGCGCGATGTGCTTACCTGATCCAGCGGCGTAGTTAGTGCGATGTGCCGGCTGGGATCAGGTGAGCACTGTGCAGCCAATCAGGGGAGGGGAAACCTCATTCATGAGTTTGAGAGTAAGAACTGTCAAACTCATGAAAAGTATGGGCTGCCAAAACACTACTTAAACTTTAAATAAAATTTTAACAAACATCCCACTGATTATATTAACTATAAATAAGTTTAAAAAAATATTTTAAACAATTAATCAAATTTTTGAAAAAAATAAATTTTTTAAAAATAGGGTCTAAAACTAAACTTACCTTACTGTAAATTCTTTAAAAATAATAAACCTGTGGAAAAAAAAATTCTAAATTGTACTAAAAGACCACTTACCTGTAAAACTAAGTCCTTACGTTTGGTTTTTCCATGCGTAAAAACCGGAGGCCTTTACACTCGGGCAACTCTGGAAAAAAAAAAAGGAATTTCACTGCGCACGCACTGCCTGTGCAGTCGCACGCATTCTGCCTCTTAACCCCTTGGGTCAGAGGACAGGAAATGCCGGTTTTCAGCGCATGCGCTGTGCATGCTGAAAACTGGCAATTCCTCCGGGCACACGCGTGAGTACCCCATCCGTACTCACGCGTTGTGACAGGAATTACTGGGCCAATGAAGCCATTGTACATTTTGATTTACACTGTACTTGTGGGAGCAGAATATTGATACATTTAAGGATTCTTGACATGGTTGACTAAAAGCAATGCAGATTTAAGGCTAAAATCAATTTGTTTGTTCTTGGTCCCTATTGTTCTGTCAGGCCTTGGAATGAGGAGATCCTGACTGCTAGTGATCCTTTTTATTGGAGCTGCTCTACTGGCTGGTCTACCTATATAAGGGTGGATCTCTTATTGCTGGTTTATTCGGCCTCTTGTGCTAGTCCGCTTTCTCCTCCTAGAAAATTATTTTGGTTTTGAGGACAAGGGGCGCAGTGGGAATTATGCAAAATGGATCTCCAAGAACAGGACCAGGCTGCTTTTTATTTCCTGAGTTCCAGGTGGATGCTGCATTTCACTCATATAGGTTGGGCAATATCTTTGATTTTGCCACATTTTTTGTGGGGAGTGTTGGATTGATGAATAGTGGTAGGATATAACTTTCTACCTAGCAATAATGCTCCATGCTGCAGGAGGCCTTTGTACTGTTTTAATGTAGAAAAGTCAACGGTCTTTGCAGAAGAGAAAATGAGCGAGCATTGAGCCTTTTTCAGGAGGGTTAAGAGAGGTAATTGAAAGCTTGGATTTTGGGAAAAGTGGGAAATAAGGTAGAGAGGCAGAGAAGTTTGTGGACAGATTTCCAGAGGATAGGATTAAGGTAGATAATGGCTGTGGGATCTGGAGGAGAAGCCGTCAGGAGAGATGGGCTGGCAGCATTGAGACAGTTAGGAGTGGACCTATACAAAGGCAGTGCCACACAGGTGGACCATGGAGGAGGTGGCATGATTGACCAAGACAGCTTGGTCAAAATCACTAATTATATCCTGTGTGACTGCAACCCTTGCACTTTATCCTTCCTTGTCCAGAGAAAGTACCAGTGCTATTGCATTAGTGACCTCCTCGAACAGCTACTTGGAGTTATCCCTTCGGCTGTGCCTTGGTATAAGTTTGGTTTAGCTTGAGTCGAGAGGCCTGGGAATGAAAGTATAAAGTTGGACAGTTCCCTGCTTAAAGGGATGTTATCTTTGTTTAGGAGACAGAAAGCACTTGCAAGATCCACACATCATTGTCACTCCACATACAAATGATCTGATGTTTCTCGGACATAATCTCATTGCATTTTTTTTCATGATTGGGAAAAAGCTTTCCTAACAACTTTACTGAAGTGACGATGGCCCTTTAAATGTATAATCTTTGCTATTCTTAATACTGTGGATACAATTGCACTGTCTATCTGTTGGGGACAGATAAAATGTGCTGAAATACATTATTACTGCCTGTCTGTGGAAGAAATGTTATCAAGACTGCGTTATTCAGCTTCTGATTGTACTAAGACGAATATATGAAGACTTTTGTGATGGGGATTCACTGGATTGTGACTTGAGAATGTCACAGTTCAGTCTATTGCAAAATTAATCTGTAATGTGCCTGGACAAGGGATGTTTTCTGGTGATTTTGAGATTATTTTCATTGCTCCATCTGTATGCAGGCTTACTGACTGCAGATAAATTCCAACACATTCTTATTGCTGCTTCTTGAAGAATAAATGTACATTTATTCTGAATTCTTCAACAACAACAACAACAACTTGTATTTATATAGCATTTTTAACATAGTAAAACGTCCCAAGGCGCTTCACAGGAGTATTAAAAGACAAAACATGTGACACCGAGCCACATAAGGAGAAATTAGGGCAGGTGACCAAAAGCTTGATCAAAGAGGTAGGTTTTAAGGAGCGTCTTAAAGGAGGAAAGAGAGGTAGTGAGGTTTAGGCAGGGAATTCCAAAGCTTAGGGCCGAGGCAACAGAAGGCACGGCCACCAATGGTTGAGCGATTATAATCAGGGATGCTCAAGGGCAGAATTCGAGGAGCGCAGATATCTCCGGGGCACAGTGGGGTTGTGGAGCTGAAGGAGATTACAGAGATAGGGAGGGGTGAGGCCATGGAGGGATTTGAAAACAAGGATGAGCATTTTGAAATCAAGGCATTGCTTAACTGGGAGCTAATGTAGGTCCGCGAGCACAGGGGTGATGGGTGAATGGGACTTGGTGCAAGTTAGGACACGGGCTGAGTTTTGGATGACCTCAAGTTTACGTAGGGTAGAATGTGGGAGGCCAGCCAGGAGTGCGTTGGAATAGTCAAGTCTAGAGGTAACAAAGGCATGGATGAGGGTTTCAGCAGCGGATGAGCTGAGGCAAGGGCAGAGATCAGCGATGTTACGGAGGTAGAAATAGGTGGGTTTAGTTATGCCGTGGATATGTGGTCGGAAGCTCATTTCAAGGCAAAATATGACACCAATGTTGCGAACAGTGTGGTTCAGCCTCAGACAGATGTTATGGAGAGGGATGGAGTCAGTGGCTAGGGAACGGAGTTTGTGGCGGGGCACAAAAACAATGACTTCAGTCTTCCCAATATTTAATTGCAGAACATTTCTGCACATCCAGAACTGGATGTTGAACAAACAGTCTAACAATTTAGGGGGGGTCAAGAGAAGTGGCGGTGAGGTAGAGCTGGATGTCATCAATGTACATGTGGAAACTGACGCTGTGTTTTCGGATGATGTCGCCAAGGGGCAGCATGTAGATGAGAAATAGGAGGGGGCCAAGGATAGATCGTTGGGGGACACCAGAGGTAATGATATGGGAGCGGGAAGAGAAGCCATTGCAGGTGGTTCTCTGGCTATGATTAGATAGATAAGAATGGAACCAGGCGAGTGCTGCCCCACCCAGCTGGACGACGGTGGAGAGGCGTTGGAGAAGGATGGAGTGGTCAACCATGTCAAAGGCTGCAGACAAGTCAAGAAGGACAGTCACAACGAATGTCATTTGTGACTTTGATGAGAGCCATTTCGGTACTGTGGCAGGGGCAGGAACCTGATTGGAGGGATTCAAACATGGAGTTGCAGGAAAGATGGGCACGGATTTGGGAGGCGACAACACGTTCAAGGACTTTGGAGAGGAAAGGGAGGTTGGAGATGGGGGCAGGAGTTTGCAAGGATGGAGGGGTTCAAGGGTTTTTTTTTGAGAGAGGTGATGACGGCAGATTTGAGTGAGAGGAGGACAGTACCTGAGGAGAGAGAACTGTTAGCAATGTCAGCTAACATGGGAGCCAGAAAAGGAAGTTGGTTGATCAGCAGTTTGGTGGGAACAGGGTTGACGGAGCAGGAAGTGGGTCTCATTGACAAGATGAGCACAAAGAGGGGCAGCTGAAAGAGAAAGGAGGTGTTCATGTTTCATGTACTGTTTCAAATTCTGTTACCACTCTTTGGATTTGAAGTTAGAATGTAATGTTTTGCAAACCAGAGATTTCATGGTAGCTCATATCTTTCATTGTAATTGTGATCATTCTTGACTAAATATTTGGAACTAGTTGACTGAGAATAATAGAAAGAAAGTGTGCAGTATCCACCTATGCTTGCATCCATAATAGTGTTAAATAACCATCAAATAGGATGGAATTTTTAACTTTTAGGAAAGTTGTATTGAATACACGCTGAGGAGCAGCAAGGCTACAGTGTCATCGTGATTAGTTATATACAGTTGAGATGAAGTGATATCACAAAGAAACAGGAGTAGTTCATTCATCATATCAACTCTGCTGTGCCATTTTTGTTAGCCATGAAACTTCTCTTGTTAATCCCAATTCTCTGCTTTCTCTCAATATCCGTTAATTCCCAAGTAAGTGTCATCTCCCTTTTAAGCACCTAAATTGATGTTGCATCTATGGCCCTTCAGCGGCAATACATTATACATTCTTGCAACTTTCAACCGGCTTAGTTTGCATTCTAAGGTTATGTCCATATATTCTGGATTCCCCTATTAGAGGAAAGAGTAGTTCCCTATCTATTCTGCTATTTCCCTTCATCCAGACCTCAATTAGATCACCGCTTAACGGCTGCAATTATATAGGGCTTTGGTGAAACTGTGTACAGTTTTGGTCTCCTTACCTAAGGAAGGATATATCTGCCCTAGATGGGGTGCAACGAAGGTTCACTAGATTGATTCCTGAGATGAGAGGGCTGTCCTATGAGGGGAGATTGCAGAGATTGGGTCTATATTCTCTAGAGTTTAGAAGAATGAGAGGTGACCTCATTGAAACGTATAACATTCTTAGCGGGTTTGACAGGGTAGATGCTGAGAGGCTGTTTGCCCTGGCTGGAGAGTCTAGAACTAGGGGTCATAGACTCAGGATAAGGGATCAGCCATTTAAGACTGAGAACTTTCTTTAATCAGAGGGTTGTGAATCTTTGGAATTCTCTGCCCCAGAGGGCTGTGAATGCTGAGTCTTTGTTTATATTCAAGACTAAGATCAATAGATTTTTGGGCACTAAGGGATCGAGGGACATGGGGATAGGGCAGGAAAGTGAATTTGATGTAGAAGTTCAGCCATGATCTTATTGAATGGCAGAGCGGAGTTGAGGGGCCGTATGGCTTACTCCTACCCCTATTTCTTATGTTAATCATGCTTGACTAATCTACTGGAATTTTTTGAGGATGTAACTGGTAAAATAGATAAGGGAGAACCAGTGGATGTGGTGTATTTGGACTTTCAGAAGGATTTCGATAAGGTCCCACATAAGAGATTAGCTTGCAAAATTAAGACACGTGGGATTGGGGGCAAGGTATTGACTTGGATAGAGAACTGGTTCACAGATAGAAAGCAAAGAGTTGGAATAAATGGGTCGTTTTCCGAGTGGCAGGCAGTGACTAGTGGGGTACCGCAGGGATCGGTCCGAGGACCCCAGCTGTTCACAATATATATTAATGATCTGGACAAGGGAATTGGATGTAGTATCTCCAAATTTGCAGATGACACAAAGCTGGGTGGGAGGGTGTGCTGTGAGGAGGATGTCGTGAAACTCCAGTACGATTTGGACAGGTTGGGTGATTGGGCAGAAACATGGCAAATGCACTATAATGTGGATAAATGTGAGGTTATCCACTTTGGTGACAAAAACAGGAAGGCAGATTATTATTTGAATGGCAATAGATTGGGAGAAGGGGAAGTGCAAAGAGACCTGGGTGTTCTTGTGCACCAGTCGCTGAAGGTAAGCATGCAGGTGCAGCAGGCGGTTAAGAAGGCAAATGGTATGTTGGCCTTCGTAGCAAGAGGGTTCGAGTACAGGAACAAGGATGTCTTGCTGCAGTTGTACAGGGCCTTGGTGAGACCGCACCTTGAGTATTGTGTGCGGTTTTGGTCGCCTTATCTGAGGAAGGATGTACTTGCCATGGAGGGAGTGCAGCGAAGATTCACCAGGCTGATACCTGGGATGGCAGGAGTGATGTATGAGGAGAGATTGTGTCGATTGAGCTTGTACTCACTGGAGTTTAGAAGATTGAGAGGGGATCTCACCGAAACCTATAAAATTCTGTCAGGCCTGGACAGACTAGATGCAAGAAGGATGTTCCTGATGGCCGGGGAGTCCAGAACTAGGGGTCATAGTCTAAGGATAAGGGGTAAGCTATTTAGGACTGAGATGAGGAGGAATTTCTTCACCCAGAGAGTGGTGAACCTGTGGAATTCTCTGCCACAGAGGGCGGTGGAGGCCAGTTCATTAAATATATTCAAGAAGGAGTTGGATATATTTCTTAAGGCTAAAGGGATCAAGGGATATGGGGAGAAGGCAGGGACAAGGTACTGAATTTGGATGATCAGCCATGATCTCATTGAATGGCGGAGCAGGCTCGAGGGGCCGCATGGCCTACTCCTGCTCCTATCTTCTATGTTTCTATGTTAACCTCCTCATATCTGAGGAATATAACTATATTTAAGGGGTGAACTTCCTGGGGGTTGCTTCTGGACACGCCGTTGTAACTTCAGGACAGTTATGGCAGCAGAATGGAAGAAGCCCCTTAGGAAATTCACCCCTAGTCTTTCATCATAAACGAGTCCCTTAATCCTGTTAAATCCGTGAATCTTAAGGTATGGTGTTCTTCAATAAATAGACGGAGACTGCAGATCAACAATCAACAGGTGTTTACCGGATGAGGGTAGTCTAAAAACTAACAGTACAGATCCCTGCTCAGGGCTTATATACAGGTGTGGTCACTGCCGGTACTACAGTATACAGGAGCTGTAAAAGTAGTTCTCTCTTAAAGGTACATACACTACAATTCCTCCCCTTTTAGATTAACAGTACCATAACATTCAAATAACAGTTAACACTTTTAACATGCGCATTAACTGAAATAGTCCATTCATAGATTCAGTCTTTGGGGCGGCTTCCTGATTCTTTCTGGATAGCACCTTTCCTGAGTGTCTTGTTCTTGGTGCGGAGGCAATTCTGGCCCCCTGTCGTCAGTTAGTTCATCAGTTTCCGATGCTACGGTTTCTGGGGTAGATGCTACCGGTATGTTGGGTTCATCACCAGGTACGCTAGACATGGGGTTGACTTGTTCCTGTGATGCTAGAATCTGGTCAACATGGCGTCTCACAATGTTCTCCCCAACATCCACTGTGTACATTAGTGGCCCCTGCCGTGTGCATATCGTCCCTGGTTGCCATTTCTCTGTTCGGCAGTCACGGGCCAAGACTGGTTGTCCTACATTGAAGCTCCTTGTTGGCTTCTCATTGATGTGCTGGAATTGCTTATTCTCAACATTTCTTCGTACATTTGGTCGGAGCAAATCCAGACGAGATCTCAACCTTCGGTTGAAGAACATCATGGCCGGGGTCTGGTTGGTAACTGCATGTGTCGCATTTCTGTAGGCTAACAGGAAATTGACCACCTTATGCTGCAGTGGAATGTCGTCATCGCACATGGCCCTTACTGCCTTTTTAAAGGTTTGTACGAACCTCTCAGCCAATCCATTTGTGGCTGGATGATATGGGCCGGATGTGTAATGCCTTACCCCATTCCTTCTCATAAATTTCTGAAACTCTTCGGACACAAACTGTGGTTCGTTATCAGAGCAAATCTGCTCTGGCAAGCCGTTCCTGGCAAATATGGTCCGTAGGACTGCAATCGTTTTCTCCGTAGTGTTGGAGGACATTTTGATCACCTCAGGCCATTTCGAGTGCGCATCCACTGCTATTAAGAACATTGAGTCCATGAATGGACCAGCAAAATCAATATGCACCCATTGCCATGGAGAGGAGGACCACTCCCATGGGTGTAGAGGGGCATGTGGTGGTGCATTTTGGACCTTCTGGCATCCTGAGCAGCCCTTTGTTAGGTCCTCGATTTGTTGATCGATTCCTGGCCACCACACATAAGCCCTAGCGAGGCTTTTCATTTTCACCCCTCCCAGATGGCCTTCGTGAAGCTCATTGAGCACTCTCTCCCTTAACTTGGGTGGAATTACCACTCAGGATCCACACATCAAGGTCCCCTGGCATACTGACAGCTGTTCTCTTCTGGATGAGAATGCTGGCAACAGTGAGTCGCCATGTGTTGGCCATCCCTTCACCGTCAAGTTATATACCCGAGACAGTGTCGGGTAATTTCGGGTCTCCTTCTCTATATCCGCTTTAGTTACTGGCAAGCGTTCAATTATAGACGAATAAAATATTTCGACTGGGTCCACTGCTGGTGCTTCCTCCGCAGTAGGCAGTGGCAGGCGTGATAGCCCATCAGCATTTCCATGCTGTTTCGTGCCCTTATACTCTATTTCATATTGGTTCGCCCCTAGAAAAAGGGACCATCTTTGTAGCCGTTGCGCAGTCATCACCGGAACGTCCTTCTTTGGATTAAAGATGGAGACAAGTGGTTGGTGGTCAGTCAGCAAGGTGAACTTCTGCCCGTGCAGATAGTGGTTGAACTTTTTCACTCCCCACACTAGGCTGAGGGCCTCCCTGTCAATCTGTTTGTAGTTGCGCTCGGCTGAGGTTAGTGACCGAGACGCAAAGGCTACTGGCCTCTCCAACCTGTCTGGGAATTTGTGCGACAGCACCGCTCCAATACCATAGGGTGATGCATCACACGCCAGCTGAATTGGTAGTGCTGGGTTGAAATGAGCCAATACCTCTTTTGATGTGATCAATTCTTTGCACTTCTGGAAAGCTCGTTTACATTCGTCATTCCACTTCCATGGTACCCCCGTTTGCAGTAGGGTGTTCAGTGGGTGTAATACTGTTGACAAATTTGGTAAGAACTTATGGTAGTAGTTCACCAGCCCGAGGAACGACCTCAGTTGTGACGCATTTTCCGGTGCTGGAGCCTTGACTACTGCCTCAATCTTTTCAGGGGACTTATGTAACCCCTCTTCATCAATAACGTGGCCACAATACGAGATCTGCTTCTGGAAAAACTCGCATTTGTGGCGATTAGCTCGTAGCCCATATTCCTTCAATCTAGTGAGCACCTGCTCCAGGTTGGCGAGGTGATCACTGTCATTTTCGCCCATGACCAGGATGTCGTCCAAATAACACTGGGGCCTAGAAATTCAGTTGGGCGCGCCAGCCGTAAGCGCCTTAGGGGGAGTAGATCTCGAGCGCTAGGCGCTTATCGCCCGGGCGCAGCGCGATCTGCGCCTCTCCCCAACTTCAGGACACATTTTGCGCTGGCGCAAAGTCTTAGCGCGCGCCCTGCTGCGTGCGCAGATCATGACGTCATTTAATAGTGCAACGCCCTTTGTGCGCCCCAAACCGGAACTTCACTCGCGCCGGCCCATTGTGCGCCGGGCGTCCCGAGCGACTGTGAAGTGGAACGGTACACAGGCCAGCCGGGCCGGGGGGAGCGCTAATTAAAGGGCACTTACCCAGCAGTATAAAGGCCAGCCATTTTGCAGCATTCACTCTTGTGCAACGGTTTTCTGGACAGAGACCAAGGAGGAGAGTTTACTGCTTTGGACCAACACTTGGACAGGTATTTTTGGCTCAGGCCAGAGCTTACCAATTATCTTTGCCTTCATTCAGAGCTCAGTGTTTGCCAGCATATAATGGGGGCTGCATTGGGTGGCAACGCTGAATTTCAGCCTTATGCCAGAAGGGCTTGCAGACGCCGTGAGAGAGTGGCAGCCCTGGCTAGACCCAGAGGGGGCAACAGGCATCGCCAACTGAGGCCTTACCCACGCAGGGTATACCGCCAGCAGACCTCCTATCTGACCATGTCTGCCGCGATGTGTGTTAGGAGGCTGCGATTCCGAAGGGAGGTGGTTGCAGACATCTGCCGGCTGCTTCAGAGAGATCTGCAGCCACAGCTGATGCGCAGGACGTCTCTGTCGGTGGCAGTGAAGGTGACGGTGGCTCTCAACTTCTATGCCTCCGGCTCCTTCCAATCCGCTACTGGGGACATCGCTAACATCTCCCAGTTCGCCGTGCATTGCTGCATCCACCAGGTGACCGAAGCCCTTTTCAGAAGGAGACATCAATTCATCTCCTTCCCCATGACCCTGGACAAGCAGCAGCAGCGTGCAGTGGGGTTTGCAAGAATAGCGGGCTTCCCCATGGTGCAGGGCGCCATTGACTGCACGCATGTGGCTTTGCGGGCACCTCTTGAGCATGCCGAGGAGTACCGCAACCGGAAGGGCTACCATTCCCTCAATGTACAGCTGGTGTGTGACCACAGGCAGCGCATCCTAGCTGTCAATGCCCGCTTTCCAGGCAGCAGCCACGATGCCTTTATCCTGCGACAGACAACTGTGGCTGACATGTTCCAGGCACAGCCTCCCGCAAGAGGATGGCTTATCGGGGACAAAGGCTATCCTTTGTGTACCTGGCTCATGACCCCGCTCCGCGCACCCACGACCCCTGCTGAAGAGGCATACAACGAGAGCCATCAAGCGACGAGGAACCTCATAGAACAAACAATCGGCATGCTCAAGCAACGGTTCCGCTGTCTCGACCGCTCCGGGGGAGCCCTCCAGTATTCGCAGGATCGAGTCTCCCAATTCGTCGCCGTTTGCTGCATGCTGCACAACCTGGCTATCCGCAGGACTCAGGCACTGCCACCTCATGTTGGACCACCACCTCAGGAGGAGGAGCAGGAGGAGCATGAGGACGACGAGGACGAGGAGTACCAGCCCAGGAGGGGCGCACAAGGTCCAAGGGCCGCCCGTCGTCTGCTTATTGAACGTCACTTCTAGGCCCCCTGTCAGGGAATGGCTTGTGCCAATGATAGAACATGATTGCAGCCGCTCCGCAAGCCCTCAGCCGGTTAAGGCAACAAACACTTCAAAGATCAAACATGGACACTGTGAATAAATAAAATGCTTTATTGTACAAACTCTGGGCCCTTCCCACATGAAAACCAAAAACAGATGAAACCCCCAAAAAACACTCAAACACATTACTCGCTCCCACAACCTGGGGAGGATTAACAAAATTGGGCAACTAAAATGGCCGTCATTCTCGGCCTTCGTCCAAAACAAACATCACATCATCGGCCTTCAAAAAACAAACATCCAATTCTCGGCCTCAAGAAACAAACACAAATGGCCACACATTTGACTATTTGGCCCGCTAGGGCGATGCCTTGACCATCTTTGGGTGGCCCCTGCCCGCCCTGCTGCTCCGCCTCAAAGTAAGGCCATTGGCTGCTGCAAGGCTGGGGGCAGGCTCCTGAGGGGCACATGTCGTGACGGCAGATGCCCTTGGGGGTCGGCCTAGTCGAGGTCTGAGCGTCGAGCGGCCGGCTGTTGATTGCTGCAGCTGTGGCTGGCCAGCATCAGCCGCTGCAGCAGCTCCTGGCAGCTCCACTGGGGGAGTGGCAGTGGCAGCTGGAGGAATGGGGGCAAGCTGGCGGATGGCAGACGCTCGCTGGTCACCTGAGACACTGGCACTCGCCTGGGCCAGCACTGCAGCATGCGCACCAATCTGCCGAGGGACAGACCGATGTGCTGCTGCAGCGCGCCGGGTGCCCTGGCGATGCCTGGCTGACACAGCGAGTGTGGCAGCAGTCAGTGCTCGTGTTGACCTGTTCACTGACCACAGCAGAGCAGCCAGTGACTGGACGGCACCACTAATCACCTGGCCAGTCGCTAACAGATCTGCCCGGTATTCCACCCGACTGGTGGCCTCTAAGGGCCCGAACTCGGCCACACTCCGAGAGAGGGAATCGATGGACTCAGGCAACCGTGCCACTGCCACCATGAGCTCCGTGTGCCGGCGCTCCGAGTCCGCGGACAAGTCTTCGAGGCGTTCCATCTCCTCGGCGAGGAGCATCTCCTGACTGGAGGCCGGACTCTCCCTCTGGGGAGAAGGCCGCCGAGCTGGCCGACCCTTCCTGCGTTGCTGGAGGCCGCTGGGCCCAGCAATTGGACTCCCCTCAGACGCATCCCCCCTCTGGGGAGAAGGCCGCCAAGCTTCCACCCCCCTCCCGCCTTTCTGCAGCATGCAGGTCCCAAGAGCTCCCCTCCCCTTCGACACTTCCGCCACGCTGCCCTCCAGGGAAGACGTGTCCCCTACATTGGCCTGGGTGGCCGCGGCTGAGGGTTCCCCTGATGGGCCGCCTTGCTCTTGCTCCTCCTCCTGCTCCTCCTCGGAGGGTCTATCACTGGCAAGTTGAGGGACCTCCTCTTGACCATCTGAAAGCAGGAAGGCACAAGAGTAGCTTTAGAGTGAGGAGAGGGCGTCAGTGCGGGATGCATGAGTGGTGGCATTCAGCGCATTGGTCGGACAGTGGCAAAGGATGTAGATCTGATGCGCAAGTGGGACGAGAGAGGTGCAAAAGGTGATGTCCTTACCATTGCTGCCCAGAACAGGGTCGACATCTCCACATGCAACGGGCCCAATAACCCGGCCACCCATGAGGCGCTCCACGCGATGTTGCAGGTTGGTGAGTGGCTGGATATGGGGTCGTCCTCCCCCGGTCGCAGTCCGGCTCTTGCGATTATTCGCCAGCTTGGCCTGCAAGAGAAAGGACGGCCTCTAAGTACAGTGTGTCGCCGTGATCTTGTGTGCACTGCCTCCCATGGTGGAATGGCCTGGCCAGTGTGTCGCCATGATCTGGTGTGCACTGCCTCCCATGGTGGAAAAGCCTGGCCAGTGTGTCGCCATGATCTGGTGTGCACTGCCTCCCATGGTGGAATAGCCTGGCCAGTGTGTCGCCATGATCTGGTGTGCACTGCCTCCCATGGTGGAATAGCCTGGCCAGTGTGTCGCCATGATCTGGTGTGCACTGCCTCCCATGGTGGAATAGCCTGGCCAGTGTGTCGCCATGATCTGGTGAGCACTGCCTCCCATGGTGGAATAGCTTGGCCAGTGTGTTCAGTGCAGAATGTGCAATTGATGCTCATGCCTGTGCCATAGCTGCTGGATGAAGGCTGGCCATTAGCGCTTTCAGGTCCCTTTGCCCATAATGTGAGGTGCACATGCAAGGATGAGGAGGTCATTGGAAAGGGTACTCACCCTGACAATGCGTGTGAGGTCATTTAACTTTTTGCGGCATTGGGCACCGGTCCTGGGGACGTCGCTGTTGGCTGACAGCTTGCTGGCAACATGCCTCCAGGCTCTCCTGTAGACGCGGACCGTTGCCTTCTTGCCATTGTCCGGGTACAAAACATGGCGCCTCTTCTCCACAGCAGCAAGCAGCACACTCAGATCACGCTCTGAGAAGCGCTGCGCACGTTCACGGGCCTTCTCCATGTCTTCAGGCGCTATTTGGGTCCAGCAGCAGTGTTCAGGCCTAGCTGGAGGGCTCCACTATCCAGGGCGTGGCAGCAGACACAGTCGACCCTTCCCCCTTAAGAGCTGGCCGGCGCCAGGGTGTCTGCTGTCAATCACGAGATGGCCGCACCTGCGCTGCGCCCGGCCTCGGCGCTATCGATCACCACCTCCGGCTTAGCGCCCAAAGAGAGGCGTCCAGCAGCAGTTTTAGCGCTCGCCCGAACTAGTAGGGTGAAGCTAATGAATATCGGAGAAGTGACCTAGGTTTGGCGGCGGCCGCAAACTTTAGCGGACGCCCCACTTTAGCGCCCCAAAAGTGGCGTCAATGAATTTCTAGGCCTGGGTCCCTGGAATCCCTTGCAGAACTTGATCCATTGCCCTTTGCCAAATAGCCGGAGCTGATGCTACCCCGAACACCAGCCGGTTGTATTGGTAGAGACCTTTGTGAGTGTTGATCATGAGGTATTGCTTCGAGGCTTCTTCTACCTCCATTTGCAGGTACGCCTGGGCCAGATCAATCTTAGTGAAGCGTTTTCCTCCAGATAGCGAGGCGAAAATATCTTCAATCCGCGGAAGCGGATATTGTACCGTGTGAAGGACTGGGTTCACTGTCACCTTAAAGTCCCCACAGATGCGAACCTTCTTTGGTTCCCCAGGCGTATTACTCAACGACCTCTTCATTACAGGAACGATGGGTGTAGCCCACTCGCTCCAGTCCACTTTGGACAGTACTCTTGAACGTTCCAAACCTTCCAGCTCTGTTTCGATGGCTCGGCGGATCGCATAAGGCACCGGTCTGGCCATAAAAAACTTTGGGCTTGCATTTTCCTCTATTTTAATCGTCGCTGTTATGTCTTTTAGTGTTCCGAGTCCTTCCTGGAACACTTCTTGTGCGTCAGTTAGCATTTTTGACAGTCGTCCAGGTGTGACGTCGTCATCCTTTTTGGCCTCTACCGTCGGTGCCTGTATGGGATGCCAATCTAACTGTATCTTCCGGATCCATTCACGTCCTAGTAGTGGTGGTCCTCCATCTGGCAATACGTATAGGTTCATTTTTGGTGTTTCCTTGCCGTTGTATATCACGTTCACCCTTATTTTTCCTTTGGGGTAGACTTTTTGCCCCGTGTACGTCTTCAAGACGATCTCTGTATCTCTCAAGGGTATATGTGAGAATAGCCGCTTGTAGTCCCTTCGGTTTATGACTGTTAGGGCTGATCCTGTGTCCAATTCCATTTTCACTTGGACTCCGTCTATCTTGAGTGTGACCCAGATAGTCTGGTGATCCTCCATTTTGATTACATTATGTAGTTTCAGACAACCCAGCTCCTTGCTTCCGGAGTCTGTATCACTTTTCTGTTCGTCTGAACTACTCTCCGTTACCTTATGTACCTTTTTGTACTTCTCCTATGGAGATTTCTTGCTGCTGGTTTTCTTCCCCGACCTGCAGACTCTTGCTATGTGTCCTGCTTTTCCACACTGTCTGCACACTTGGTCCTTGAACCAACAATCCTTCTGGTCGTGTGTTGTCCTGCCGCAGCGATAACACTTCCCTGCTCCATATGACATTTCATTGGTGCCATATTCTTGCGGTCTCCGTTGTATCTCTGCCGCGCTCCGTGCGGCTGCTTTGTGTGATACTGCCATGCTGAAAGCCTTGTCCAGCGTAAGATCCTTTTCTGATAGAAGGGAAATTAGGGATAGCATAAGGTCCAAGGAGAGGGCATATAAATTGGCCAGAAAAAGCAATAACCCTGAGGATTGGGAGCTGTTTAGGATTCAACAAAGGAGGACAAAGGGATTAATTAAGAAAGGGAAAATAGAGTATGAGAGTAAGCTTGCAGAGAACATAAAAACTGACTGTAAAAGCCTTTATAGATATGTGAAGAGAAAAAGATTGGTGAAGTCAAGCGTAGGTCCCTTGCAGTCAGAATCAGGGGAGTTTATAACGGGGAACAAAGAAATGGCAGACCAACTAAATACATATTTTGGTTCTGTCTTCACAAAGGAGGACACAAATAACCTCCCAGAGTTGCCGGGGAACATAGGGTCTGATGAAAGGGTGGAACTGAAAGAAATCAGTATTTGTAGGGAAATGGTGTTAGGAAAATTGATGGGACTGAAGGCCGATAAATCCCCAGGGCCTGATAATCTACATCCTAGGGTACTTAAGGAAGTGGCCCTAGAAATAGTAGATGCATTGCTGGTCATCTTCCAGAACTCGATAGACTCTGGAACGGTACCCATGGATTGGCGGGTAGCTAATGTTACCCCACTATTCAAAAAAGGTGGTACAGAAAAGGCGGGGAGTGGGGAAAATGCTAGAGTCCATTATAAAAGATGTAATAGCAGAGCACTTGGAAAGCAGTGACTGGATCGGACAAAGTCAACATGGATTTACAAAAGGTAAATCCTGCTTGACTAATCTACTGGAATTTTTTGAGGATGTAACTGGTAGAATAGATAAGGGAGAACCAGTGGATGTGGCGTATTTGGACTTTCAGAAGGCTTTCGATAAGGTCCCGCATAAGAGATTAGCATGCAAAATTAAAGCACATGGGATTGGGGGCAAGGTATTGACTTGGATAGAGAACTGGTTGGCAGACAGAAAGCAAAGAGTTGGAATAAACGGGTCGATTTCCGAGTGGCAGGCAGTGACTAGTGGGGTACCGCAAGGATCGGTCCTAGGACCCCAGCTGTTCACAATATATATTAATGATCTGGACGAGGGAATTGGATGTAATATCTCCAAATTTGCAGACGACACAAAGCTGGGGGGGAGGGTATGCTGTGAGGAGGATGTCGTGAAACTCCAACACGATTTGGACAGGTTGGGTGATTGGGCAGAAACATGGCAAATGCACTATAATGTGGATAAATGTAAGGTTATCCACTTTGGTGGCAAAAACAGGAAGGCAGATTATTATTTGAATGGTAATAGTTTGGGAGAAGGGGAAGTGCAAAGAGACCTGGGTGTTCTTGTACACCAGTCGCTGAAGGTAAGCATGCAGGTGCAGCAGGCGGTTAAGAAGGCAAATGTTATGTTGGCCTTCGTAGCAAGAGGGTTCGAGTACAAGAACAAGGATGTCTTGCTACAGTTGTACAGGGCCTTGGTGAGACCACACCTTGAGTATTGTGTGCAGTTTTGGTCGCCTTACCTGAGGAAGGACGTTCTTGCCATGGAAGGAGTGCAGCGAAGATTCACCAGGCTGATACCTGGGATGGCAGGAATGACGTATGAGGAGAGATTGGGTCGATTGGGCTTATACTCACTGGAGTTTAGAAGATTGAGAGGGGACCTCATCGAAACCTATAAAATTCTGTCAGGCCTGGACAGACTAGATGCAGTAAGGATGTTTCTGATGGCCGGGGAGTCCAGAACCAGGGGTCATAGTCTAAGGATAAGGGGTAAGCCATTTAGGACTGAAATGAGGAGGAATTTCTTCACCCAGAGAGTGGTGAACCTGTGGAATTCTCTGCCACAGAGGGCGGTGGAGGCCAGTTCATTAAGTATATTCAAGAAATAGTTGGATATATTTCTTAAGGCTAAAGGGATCAAGGGATATGGGGAGAAGGCAGGGACCGGGTACTGAATTTGGATGATCAGCCATGATCTCATTGAATGGCGGAGCAGGCTCGAAGGGCCGAATGGCCTACTCCTGCTCCTATCTTCTATGTATCTATGTAAGCTGTTTCTGGGTTCCTTCACTTTGAAGCCCACACACAAACTTGTCCCTTAACGTATTTGCTAGTCCCATTCCAAACTGGCAGTGTTTCGATAGCTTGCGCAGTTCCGTTAAATACTCAGCATTACTTTCGTCTTTATGCTGGTTCCTTTTGTGAAACTTAAATCTTTCTGCTATCAGCAGCGGTGTGGGGTTTAAGTGGTCCTGTAGGATTTCCACTATGCTTTCGAAATCCTTATCCACTGGCTTCTCTGGGGTTATTAGGTTTCGCAGTAAGCCATACGTTTTTGCACCCATGGAATTCAACAAAACCAGTGCTTTCCTGGCATCTGGCACTTAATTCGCCTTGCAGTACACCTCAATGCGTTCCACATATGTCGCCCAATCTTCGACTTCATTGTCGAACGCTGTGACACTGCCACTCTTCGGCATCCCTGGGTGTGGTTAGACTGGCTAAAATGGCATCTCCCACGCTCTCCCGCGCTCTCCCTTCTTCTCCGCTGGCTCAAAATGGCGTCTCCCGCGCTTCCCTTTCTTCCCATGCTCGCCCTTCTTCTCTGCTGCGGCTTCAAAAATGGCGTCTCCCGCGCTCTCCCTTCTTCTCCGCGGCTCAAATAGCATCTCCCGCGCTTCCTTTCTTCCCCGCGGACGCTGCTCAGCCCTTGAGCCCTGGCTGCGCTCTGCGCGTTCTCCTGTGTGCCTCTCTCGTTGCCGCCGCTCGGTCCTGAACCCCGGCTGTGCTTTACCCTCTCTCTCTTTTTGTTTTCCGTCGACGCCACTCGGTCTTCAACCCCCGGCTGTGCCCTTTGCGCTTTACCCTCTCTCTTACCCCGTCGACGCTGCTCGGCCTTTTCTGTGCCGTCGGTCGGCTCCAGCCGCCGCTGTCCAGGAAGGGTCTGCACTGTACCTGTTGCCAGCCTGTTGCTGGATTGTCGTGGCTGGAGAACCAAGCCCAGCTCTCAACAGCCTCCCCTGCGATGCTCACTCTCTGCCGGATGACTGGGCGGTTGCTCGTGGTCGACGCCCGTGCTTCTGGCCTCGATTTTCTTCCACTGTCCTCCAGGAGCGAATCCCTGGGAGGAAATGCAGAGTTGCAGGCAGGTTCAAATCGACCTCATCGCCACTGTTAAATCCGTGAATCTTAAGGTATGGTGTTCTTCAATAAATAGACAGAGACTGCAGATCAACAATCAACAGGTGTTTACTGGATGAGGGTAGTCTAAAAACTAACAGTACAGATCCCTGCTCAGGGCTTATATACAGGTGTGGTCACTGCCGGTACTACAGTATACAGGAGCTGTAAAAGTAGTTCTCTCTTAAAGGTACATACACTACAAATCCCAAGGCCTAGAAATTCACTTGGGCGCGGGCAGCTCGCTCGCGCCCAAAAGTTAGCGCTGGGCGGGGAGGCATTAGCGCACGCCATATATTCGTCTTCTGCGCCCCAATTCGGAAGCGGGCGCTATACCAGGGTGTGCCCGCCTCCGTTTGGGGCGCTGCAACTGAATATCGGCGCGCTAGTTGCCGCAGCGCCACCCGATGCGGTGCGTAGGCTGCGGTACTGCAGGCCTCCTCCTTCTCTTAAGGGGGAGGTGCCTGCAACGGCCGGAGCCCCGATCGCGAGTGCCGGCAAAAGAGCCCGGCACAACGGAGAAGTGCCGGGCTCCATGGAAACCAGCCGGCAATGCTGCGGGGGGGGGTGGAGGAGGCCGGGGAAGGAGGTGCGGGCAGGCGGCCACCGAAAAAGCGGCCAGCTGCACCTTCCGCTTTAAAGCGCCCCACTATGGCAGCAGGACGGCCCCGTTTTCTGGTCGCTGTTTGCGCCCGCTTCGGAGGAGGCGGGCGCAAATAAATATGGGGATCGGCGCGGTTTCGGGGCGTTACGGGCCACCGCACACACCGATGACGTCATCGGTCCCGGCGCAGCGCTAACGGCTACCGCCGCCAATACCGCTGCACTCAATTTCCACGCTACCACCCCGCCGGCGCAAAAGACCTCTTTCGGCGCTAAGTGGGCGCAAGGCCCACTGAATTTCTAGGCCAAGTATCTGGTGAATCATCCAAGACCAGTATAGTGGAGATTTTCTGCTCCCGTGCATCGGCGATACAAGCGCACATTGGCTGCAGGAATGTTGGGCACCAACCACCAGGATTGCACTGGGAGCATTCTGCTCATGTTTTCTGACTAGGCAACACTGGAACAACAACAACTTGTTATAGCGCCTTTAACATAGTAAAACATCGCAAGGCACTTTCCAGGAGCATAATCAACCATAATTTGACACCGAGCCACATGAGATATTAGGGCAGATGGTCAAAAGCTTGCTCAAAGAGGTAGGTTTTAAGGAGCGTCTTAAAGGAGGTAGAGAGGCAGAGAGGTTTAGGCAGGGAATTACAGAGCTTAGGGCCAAGGCAGTTGAAAGCACAGCCGCCAGTGGTGGATGTGTAAGAGGCTGAATTGGAGGAGCGCGGATATCTCGGAGGGTTGTTGGGCTGGTGGAAGTTACAGAAATAAGGAGGGGCGAGGCCATGGTGGGATTTGACTACAAGGATGATAATTTTATAATTGAGGCGTTGCTTAACCGGGAGCCAATGTAGGTCAGCGAGCACAGGAGTGATGGGTGAATGGGACTTGGTGTGAGTTAGGATACGGGTAGGAGAGTTTTGGATGACCTTAAGTTTATGGAGGGTGGAAGATGTGAGGCTGGTCAGGAGTGTGTTGGAATAGTCAAGTATAGAGGTAACAAAGTCATGGACGAGGGTTTCAGCAGCGGATGAGCTGAGGTGGGGTGGAGTCAGTCGATGTTACGGATGTCTTTTTTTGCACACTTTGTACAAAAATAATAACTTGCAGGACAACGGAGTATTACAGTTTAAACTCTTTTATGAAGCATCAGGTCTGTGAATCTCAATCATACAGCACAGTGGGGACAAGATGGAGTTAGGACCCCTTACAGATGCCTGCAGGCCAATGACAACTCAGCATGTGATCACATGTGAATATAATAGGTATTCCTTGCAGATGCCTGCGAGCCAATGATAATTCAATATGCAAATGTTACAACGGAGGTGGACATAGACAGCCTGAGTGATGGTGCGGATATGTGGTCAGAAGATCTACTCAGTCTGATATGACACTAAGGTTGTGAACAGTCTGGCTTGGCTTCAGACAGTTGCCAAGGAGAGCAATGGAGTCAGTGGCTAGGGAATGGTGTTTGTGATGGGGACCGAAGACACTGGCTTCAGTCTTCCCAATATTTAGTTGGAGGAAATTTCAGCTCATCCAGTACTGGATGTCGGACAAGCAGTCAGACAATTTAGAGACCGTGGAGGGGTTCAGAGAGGTGGCGGTGAGGTAGAGCTGAGTGTTGTCAGCGTACATGTGGAAACTGACTGTGTTTTCGGATGATGTCGTTGAGGGGCGGCATGTAGATGAGAAATAGGAGGGGGGCCAAGGATAGATCCTTGTGGGGACACCAGAGATAACGGTGCAGGTGCGGGAAGAGAATCCATTGCAGGCTGATACCTGGGATGGCAGGAATGACGTATTAGGAGAGATTGGGTCGATTGGGCTTGTACTCGCTGGAGTTTAGAAGAATGAGAGGGGATTTCATTGAAACTTATAAAATTCTGACAGGACTGGACAGACTAGATGCAGGAAGAATGTTCCCGATGGTCGGGGAGTCCAGAACCAGGGGTTACAGTCTAAGGATAAGGGGTAGGCCATTTAGGACAGAAATGAGGAATTTCTTCACCCAGAGAGTGGTGAACCTGTGGAATCCTCTACCACAGAAGGCAGTAGAGGCCAATACATTAAATATATTCAAGAAGGAGTTGGATATATTTCTTAAGGCTAAAGGGATCAAGGGGTATGGGGAGAAAGCAGGGACTGGGTACTGAATTTGGATGATCAGCCATGATCGCATTGAATGGCGGAGCAGGCTCGAGGGGCCGAATGGCCTACTCCTGCTCCTATCTTCTATTAGGAGGTTAATGCCACTGGAGTGCGCAAGTTTCATTAGATCATGTAAAAATGTATTTGAATTCAGGTGGGGCCTCCCTACTCCACATTTCAGCTGGTCTGCTACAAGGGGCAGCACGGTGGCATAGTGGTTAGCACTGTTGCCTCACAGCGCCAGGGACCCGGGTTCGAATCTGGCCTCGGGTGACTGTGTGGAGTTTGCACATTCTCCCCGTGTTTGCGTGGGTTTCCTCCGGGTGCTCCGGTTTCCTCCCACAGTCCAAAAATGTGCGGGTTAGGTTGATTGGCTATGATAAATTGACCCTTAGTGTTACGGGGATTAAATACGTGGGGTTATGAGGATAGGGTGGGATATGTGTTGGTGTAGGGGTTACGGGGATCGGGTGGGATATGTGTCGGTGCAGGCTCGATGGGCCGAAATGGCCTCTATCTGCACTGTGGGGTTTCTGTGATTTCTGTGAACACCATGAAGTCATTGTTGCGTGCCTCTGAGTAGTAACTTCCAGGAATTTTAAAGCTGTGTGTCAGCTGGTCATATGAATGGCCCTCTGGTTTCCTTCTATTGCTTTTATTTAGGTGCATTTTTGTTACATTTTAGTTCAGTTTTCCTTATACCTTTTTTTCACTTCGACCATTTAAAAAATACACTGCAACTTAGACCAGCCCTGCTAGTAGGATGGGCATTCCTCTTGGATTGATCATGGAGCAGTTCCAGAGGATTGAGCAGAAGATTGAAGTCAATAGAAAAGAAAATCAGGTGGGATGTAAAATGGGCTACCGATTCGTTATCACCTATTTTGTGATACTGTCCAAGACCAGTTTTGCCCCCATTATCTCATTGCTGTTGAGAGACCTTGCTGTGCGCAGATTGGCTGCCACGTTTGCCAATATTACAACAGTGACTACACTTCATTAAAAAATTGTTTATTGGTTGTGAATCGCTTTGGGGTGCTCTAAGGATGTGAAAGGTGTTATATAAAGCAAGTCTTTTTTTTGACTTACAGAAATATAGCTTTTAGGTGCTGTAACTTGAAGGGACACATGTGCACTGACAGACTTGTGCACAACCAGCAAGCCAACCTGGGTGTCAGTAAGTAACTGTGCATCATGCAGCTAGGTTGTTTTACAAAGACTTGTAAGGTTATGTCCTTGGGAGGTGTGATCGTGACAATGATCTCAATTGTACATAGCATCTTGAAGGCATGCCCTACTGAGGTATAGGTTTGCAATAAAAGAGCTTGTAGGGCTACATGACAAATTGGCATGGGTGGGCAACAAATGTGGTAAAAGTTGACAGGTAACACTTTGTAGCATGCAATTTTGAGCTAACTACATGATATTATTGGGTAGTCTTTCCTAGTCATTGCCTTACTCATCTGTCCCCGGGTCTTTAACATAGTGTGCATAGGGTTGACCCAGTTTACCATCTCCTGCCTAGAGTGGTGTACTGGCGTCCTTTGTCCAGGGTGTCCTGAAATGCCAAAAAGGACAAACCACCCCACGCCCACCTGATACAGCTGCAGTCCATCAACATCAAACAGAAGGTTGTTTGCTGTACCACTCCATCACTTGTCAATAGAATTTGCTTTGTCCCTCCACATTGGGTTTCCTTTAACTTGATTTATGTCTGCCACTTCTTCCCCACCCTACTCCCGGCCTTGGTAAAGGCTGCAAAATATCTGACATTCATTTTGATGCTTGATAAAGGCTGCAACAATATTTGTCTCCATATGCAGCCACTTAAATTTAAGTGCGCACATCCCTATAATGTGGACCTGCAGGGCAGATTTTCCACTTCCCTTATTAGGTTTTCTCCCTGCACAAGGCTGACACTACATAACAGCTATAAATAGTTATTGAAATGAGCTGACAGTGGAAAATTGGGGGCAATCAGTTCACTGCACTGCCGGCTAGCTTTGCTCGAGCAAGTTGGCACAAAAGCCTCAATTATTCTAGTCATGGAAAATCTCCCACTAAATCCTTCCTAAGGTGGGATGCACAAAACTGAATACAGTGTTCCAAATGAGATATGACTAGCAATCTGTGTAATTGCAGTACCATGGTCTTGCTTTTATATTATATAAGCCTCTTGTGATGCAGCCCATCGTCGTTAGCCTTTTTCATTGCTTGTCACACCTACAAGTCGTCTTTTAATCATTTATGCACTCCCATTAGCTATTATTCAGCCCTTGGAGTTAATCTATCTATGGTCTTTCTCGGTTTTCTTCTTCAAGATTCATTATACTTCCTGATTTAGTATAATCTGCAACTTTGGATTTGCTCCCCTCTGTTCCCACATGCAGATCATTTATATATAGAGTGAAAAGCTCATGCCCTGGCACTGATCCGTGGGGCACAGCACTTGTCATTGCCCCCTATTAGAGAATATATCTTTTTCTCAGCTCTCTGTCTCCTACCTCCCAACTGGTTTCCTATCCCTGCCATGAGCTATCTGCAATTCTGCACGCCTCAGATTTAGCTAACAATCTCTTGTGCAGGACTTTATCAAATGCCTTCTGAAAATCCATGCGTACCACATGAGTGACTCAGTCTAAAACTCTATTAGGTTAGTTAGACATGACCAACCTTTTACAAGATCAGCTTATACGTTTCCAATATTCACTTACTCTGCCCATAGTGATGGATTGTAACAATTTTCCTAATTAATGATGTTAAGCTCACTGCCCTACACGTACTTGGTTTGTACCTTTTAAAATATCAACACAATATATAGAGTAAACAGAGCAGTATGTGCAGCGATCATGAAGCTGCCCTGAAACTGTCTGCCCTCTTCATTCCCAATGAGGATGAAATTCCTCACAATCTTTGGCAGTCACTGAAAAGGGCATGCGCTTTTCACACTATTTGTATATATAAATGATCTGCATTTGGTAACAGAGTGGGGTGGGGGTAAATCCTTCACCATTACCTCTGGAGTCCCCTAAGGATCTATCCTTGGCGACCTCCTATTTCTTATTTACATGCTGCTCCTCGGCAACATCATCCAAAAACACAATGTCAGGTTCCAGATATACGCTGATGACATCCAGCTCTACTTCACCACTACGTCCCTCGAACCCACCACTGCCCCTGATTTGTCATGCTGCTTGTCCGACATCCAGTATTGGATGAGCAGAAATTTCTTCCAATTAAGTATTGGGAAGACTGAAGCCATTGTCTTCAGTCCCCGCCACAAACTCTGTTCCCTAGCCACCGAGTCCATTCCCCTCCCTGGCCACTGTCTGAGGCTGAACCAGACTGTTCGCAACCTTGGCGTCCTATTTGACCCTGAGCTGAGCTTCCGACTCCATATCCTTTCCATCACCAAGATTGCCGGCTGCCACCTCCGTAACATCTCCAGTCTCCACCCCGCCTCAGCTCACCTGCTGCTGAAAACCTCATTGATGCCTTTATTATCTTTAGACTCGACTATTTTAATGCTCTCCTGGTCGGCCTCCCACCTTACACCCTCTGTAAACTTGAGCATATCCAAAACTCTGCTGCTCGTATCCTAACTCACACCAAGTCCCCTTCACCCATCACCCGTGTGCAGGCAGACCTATATTGGCACCTGGTTTGGCAATGCCTCCATTTTAAAATTCTCATCCTTGTTTTAAAATCCCTCCATGGCTTCTCCACCTCCCTATCTCTCTAACCTCCTCCAGCCCTACAACCCTCCGAGATCTCTGCACTCCTCCAATCTGGCCTCTTGTGCATCCCTGATGTCCATGCCTTCAGCTGTCTGGCTCTTGGGTTCCGAAATTCCCCCTTAAACCTCTTTGTCTCTCTACCTCTCTCTCATCCTTTAAGACACTCATTAAAACCTTCCTCTTTGACCAAGGTTTTAGTCAGTTGTCCAAACATCTCCTGCGTGGCTCAGTGTCAAATTTTGTTTGATAATCACTTCTGTGAAGCACCTTGGGACGTTTTACTACATCAAAAACACTATATAAATGCAGGTAGTTTTTGTTGCTGCTGAAGAACCCCTTCAAAAGTTAGTTCCAATGAGTAGCCACCAACCAAAATAAGTATTTTAATTTTAAAAAACACCTGTCTGTGGATAAAGGAGGAGCCGGAATGTTCCCACTGACTCCACGGTACTGGCAATCGTTCCCCCCCATCACCCCCCCCCCCACCATCGCTTGATCCAACCCCCCTCATAGAAAAATTAAATTTTCATGTGGGATGAGCTGCCTGTGGAGGCGTATCAGGTCCAGGCAGCTGACCCCGAAGATATAGATGAGACCCGAGGTCCACTTTCAGTAATTTTATAGTAATACTGAAATTACTCTTTGGTTGCTGTACTTCAAATTGATAGATGACTACAAATTTAAACTACTCTCCAATATTAAGGTCACTATTTGATGCTACTTTGTTTTTAACTCTCAGTAATGGCAGGATCAATGGGGAATTTCTCCTATTAGTCTTTTCTTCTGTGCAATTTTTGCAGCTCTGGTAAGCAACAAATAGACAATTGAGTATTTATAATTTACAACTCGAGGCAAACAGTGACCACTAAACAAAATGTAAATCTGTCTGTGACCATGAATTTAGATCCTTATTTGGCAGTCCAGCCGTACAGTTGCTCTGCAAGATGCTCATAATCGTACATCGTAAGCAAAGTCTGTACTGGGATTGTCTGTCAGACTGGGAGAAGGGGATTATGCTGAATTTTCATGAGCTGCTCCACTGTATCTGTGCTTAATATCAATAGCAGGTGCTATCATTTTTGAGAGAGCTGTGTTCGTTTTGAATATGAAGAATAGAAAATGCTTGAAATGTACAACAGATCCATCTGCATCTAAAAAGATAAAAAGACGGATTAATGTTCAGGGTGAAGAACCTTCCCTGACAACTGGTCTGCACTTCAAATGTTAAACAATCTTTTCCCTTTTTTAAGATGATGACAGATCTGTCGTACTTTTCTAGCATCTTGTATTTTCATTTCAGATTTCCAGCATTCAAAGTTCTTTTTCCGAGTAGGAAACATGAGTTTTCCTGATTCACACTTCCTCCTCAGACTGTAGCAGAATGCCTTTTGTAAACAGTGGTTGTAATTGAACAGTAAATGGCACATGCTGTAGCTAATTTAGTGAATGTTTGCACGAACAGTGAAGCTGGTATAGTTCACTGACCAAAGCAGTGACCAACAGAAAGATTACTTTAGCTTTGTTGACTTTCACTATCCAAAATGTGTATGTATTTTCCCTCTAGGTGCTAGATTTGTCAGAGTTGCGAAATGACACCAGAAAGGCAGGAATTTCAGCACATCCCGAGACACAGTTTTTTTTTAAAGAATATTATACAAAGGTTAATGGGAAAATGCAGACATAAAACTTTAAATATGGAGAGTGAATCTTTAAAAGGGCACCATTTTAGAATTAGTGACCTGATTCAATAATTTAAAAGGAAGACGGAATGGTGACACAATGGATTGGCACACTCTCCTTTCGTATGTAAGGCCTGGTTTCGATCCAGCCAAGACTGATGGGCTGATTGTCTCTTATCTCTGCTGACTATAAGGATCCTACACGAGATGCATTTTTCTTGCCACCACCCAGTCCTGAGTGGATACAGGCTCAAAGAACAGAAATATCCACAATTAAGTACAATTACTTTTAATTTTAATAAATTAAAAACCTATTGTTTGAAGTTATGTTTTAAGAAAGCAATAGTATCAAAATGTTATAATCATACTTGTCGAGTGTCCATGGTGTGGAATCGAGACCAAGTCTAGTCTTCAGGTCAAGTTAGGGTTGGACAGCAGGAAATAATTCGACTAGGGTGTACAGACAAAATTCAGTCCCCATTTTAAAGTCAAAAGTAAGGGCCAACTGTATTTTGATTTTAAATTAGTTATTGTTAGGTAGTGAAACTCACAGGAATTTGGGAAGCAGGGAAGTAGCATTGGTTGGAGCACAGGAGTTTCTCTAAAGTACAGGCCTAGGTGCTGTGAGAGGCAAAACCGAGGCGCTACAGAATCAACATTGGAGTGCACTTACAGTGTGGTAACTTTTTATAGACCATTTCCATTTATAAAGGTGAGCAGAGGAATTTATAATAGAAAAAGTTCAACAGAAGTGTAACAAAAATATGACAACAGAAAGTGTGTGCAAATGTAAGATTTTTAATACATTATAGATCTGTGAATTAATTTGGGAGAATTGTATTGGCATCCATTACTGGTTCCCAGCCAATAAACTGCAATACAATTCTTACTAATGCAAGTTGTTGCATTAAAAGATTAAGTTTCACACAGTACATATATATAGTTTATTGTAACATTTACCCATAATTCTTGGTAGAAAAAATCATGGTAACCCAAGTGGTCTAAGGAAGCAGAGATACAGTAGGACTTGACACAATTAAACACCACAGGAACAGTCACAAGAGGAGAGAATAATGAAAACATGTTAAATATCTGAAGCTTACCTGCCCATGATTCCCTGCTCCTGACAGCCTTTCATCAAAATATACCCGTGCAGCTTTAAGCATCTTCCTGCGCACTGTCAAAAACTAAATACAGCTTAAAATATGTAGAAACATGGCAATTGTGGTGCTGCTTTGCAAAATAAATATTATTTCATAACTAGTTAACTAATGCTGTAGTTCCTTCTAGGTTGTGAGGAGCACATGTCTACTGAGAGTGTTGGAGGGCTAAGAGTGGGCTTTCTATGTCCTGACAGCCCTATCTACAGGCCAAGAAGTGATGTTTTCCTCACATGGTAAATGAGGGCAGCTGAGTAATCTAAGAAGGTGTTGGTGAGTGGAGACAAAACACTTCCCCTGAGAGAAGAGAAGAAAATTAACAAATGAATCAACCTGCCATTCTTCCATATCTATCACCTTATGCTTCAGAATAATTCAGAATGCCACCTATAGAGTCCGGGGAACTTGTTGCTGGCCAACACTTTCAATCAATAGTGCTGACATGCGTAGAATTTAATGCCACAAAATGTATGCATTTCAGAGTTCTCCAAGAATGTCGTCACTATGTGCCTTCAATCTGGGTATTTACATTTCCTACATATGCTATCTCGACAGTGTCTCTGTGACAGTGGTGACAATTTGTGCTGAATTTGAAGACCTATTTTATATAGTGGGTTTGTCTGCTGGGAACTAGAGTGAAACTGCCAAAGTTCAAAGCATAGTTAAAGAGAGTAGTCCATCACCCTGCTGTCTTGTCTGGATTTGATCCCAAATTGCAAAGCTCCAAGGGCAGTGCACAAACATCCCATGGCAGCCTTGTCCTCTTCATACTGCATTTTGCAATAAACAATGGAAATTATTTGCTCTGATTTGCAAACGGCTTTGTCTTACAGGACTAATAACTAATGTGTACAAATAACTAGCTATATTTTTTCTTTTGTATGCAAAGAAAAACAGCCATTTGTCTCGCTACTGTTTGTGGGAGATTGTTCGCACAGAATGTCTGCCATGTTTACCTACCTAATAATAGTCACTGTGGTTCAAAATAAATTCATTGTATAAAAACAATTTGATGCATTTTGATATGCTATGGTGCTGTGCAAGTGCCTTGCCTATATCTTCCATTGAAATTAAAAACTCATAGAATTATATAGAATCTACAGCACAGAAACAGACCATTCAGTCCAACTGGTCTATGCCGATGTTTATACTCTACATGAGTCTCCTCACACTCTAATTATCTCTTCTCACACTGCCCCGATATTCCTCTATTCCTTTCTCCCTTATGTATGTATCAAACCGCACCTTAAAAACGTCAATTATATCTGCTACAACCACTCCACGTGGCAGAGAGTTCCACATTCTCACCACTCTGCCTGTAAAGAAAACCCTCCTAAATTCTTTATTTCATCTGTTAGTGGCTGTCTTATATTTATGGCCTCTTGTTCTGGGCTCAGCCGTAAGTGCAAAAAGTCCAGTCTTTCTCCATCCTATCGAACCCCTTCATAACTTCAAAGACCTCTATTAGATCGCTTCTTAGTCTTCTCTTTTCCAGATAAAAGAGCCCTCGTATGCTCAACTCCCTGATGTATTAATAAACCACTTTAAATATGGCCTTCTTTCTACCTTTAAAAAATATATTTAAAAACTGAGCCAACTTGAGTATGTAATCATTTCTATCTCCCCTCAAAATATAATGCCACCATGTTTCTAGATCTCTCTTTCAGTGAGATATTGCTGCAGTTTCATTTACCTACTGTACTGAGTTCATTGTGTAAAAAAAAATAGGAACCAGAAAAACCATTGAAAATAAAAAAGTGTTTATTGGAAGAGAGTTGAGGGTACTTGTTTGGGGTTTTGCATTCGATATTCTCCTTGGGTTCAGTGTCAGTGGCCACTCCTGTAAGGGGACATCATGGTCCTTACAAACCAGAGGTAAATGTATTATGGCCCTGGAATCAAAAAGAGAGCCCTGGCCACTATTCTGGCCCACTGGGTAATATCACATGCCACCACATGACCCCCTTATTTTCAGCAGGTGCAGGCATATATATTCTGTCAGACTGAGGCTTAGGTTATATAACAACCCATAATTTGATTTAACAGGTAAATGAGCAGTATTCAGTACAGATGGTGGTCTCTGCCGTTTCTGGGAGTTTCTGACTTGCCTTGTAAGTAGCAGAACCCCTGTCTGCCCCTGACAAGGCAAATGTCATCTGGGCTGGGGGAGAAAGCTGAGAAGGGGAACTTCCTCTACTGGGAATTCCCTCTCTGCTGCCTCAGTCGGGATATGCTGCATCTTTGGAGATTTTTACGCTGAGCGAGTTGAGGCATGCCAGTCTCCAGACGGGGGAAAGTGGGCACCACGAGTGAGGTCCAGGCCAAGCAAGCAGCCTGGACCCTTGAATGGCTGATATTTTGTAAAAAGGAAAAGAACAGATTGGTCTCTTCGGGGACAAGAACAACATAGGTGGGGGTGGGGGCTCAGGGGCATCAGAGCAATCACACTCACTCCCTGGTGGGCAGACACTGGAGTTTACGGCCACATGAGGCCAGTAGGCAGCAGAGATTTGCCCATAGTGGTACTTGTGCCCACCTGCCCCATGTAAATGAAGAGCCATGTCATTGACCTTGCAAATTCCAGCGGTGTCGGTGCTGGAGGGTACTGGCAGGCATGATTCCGATAAACTTTAGTGCCCATATATTGACAGTAGTTGCAATTTTTACAAATCTGCTCAATGTGAAACAGCAGAGCCATTCTCGCGTGCTTTCAACATAAAATTGATCATGAAACATGGTCGCTCATTTTTTAGATGACAAAATGCTACCACAGAGCCAGATCTAATTCAGTCTCTCTGCTGGTTTTAAACTCCCAACTGACTTCTGAGGTAAAGTCAGCCTCGACATTGGAGATATACTGAAACAACATGCATTAGACAACTATATCTTTTATAATTACATTAGACCAACAGCCCACAGAGTGTCTGTACAAATACATCTGTAAGTACAGTAAAGTTGAAATTCTCAGCTTGTCTGTACACAGTGTCTCACTAACTAAATTGAATAGAATGACATCTAAACAGAAAGGCATTAAGAAATGCTTCTAGGGAATATGCATTTGAAGTGAGCCTTTTCCATCCGAGACTGTAACGTAGAATCCTGTAGCTTGCGGATACCACCCCATGTGTTCATAGTGCCAGCAGAAATTAAACCAATAGATGATCTAACACAGACAAGAATGCTTCATTTTTGACACAGAACTTAACTTCTTTTTGCCAATCCCAGAGCCGAGATTGATTGAAGCGCTACAATAATTTTCAGAAAAGTGTTGGAAGAACTGTGCTTTGCTTGTGTCAGTGGAAATGGAAAGCAGCACTGTACAACATCATTCTGTCCATGTAGGGATTATGATATTTGTCTCGGCTATTAGATCTCTTTAATAGCATGATTTGCTGAGTATCAAGTGAAGCAGACTCATCAATAGTTCAGTCAAACCATTAATTGATTGAATACACGCAGACATCAAAACTGAATGTTTAAATAGACTTCTGATTAGATATTTAGGAACTGCTCTGAACATATCTATGGAAAATATTAAGTCTGAAGACTTAAAAAACAGTTGTCATACTTTTCTGAATAATAAGTGTTTTTTAAATACTTTCTTCTTTCAAATATGTGCACAGACTGCAAATCATTCTGAATCTAGTGACACAGTTTTGTTTCTTAATTTTCTGATTAATTTTGTGGCTTGCTCCACAGCACAGAACATTGCATGTTTAATAATATTTGATTACCAAGGTTGGTTTCCTCCAGAAATCCTACACTCCGTTGCCCTCAATTGGTTTCAGCACTAAACACTCTTCATATTGTTAAACTCAGATTATTGAATTGCTCTCATGTCAGTTTTTCAATCACTTCTGAGAAACTGCTTAATGGTGCCCTCTGGGAGAATGCAAATTAGTTTAGGGAAGATGAGCATTAAAAGCTGTATCAGGGTCAAAATAATCATTCTGGTATCTGATAAGTATTGAAGATCCATCATTTAATAACATTTATGGTCAACTCCCTCACTGGTTTTGTGGGTAATTGCATCATATGGTGCAGTACCAAGATATAAAAAGAATGAGGAGTTTCTGGTTCAATTGTTCCTCTGTGATGAGTTAACTGATCTCTACTGGAACAACAGTAGAGCTAATATCATTGGCATCAACGCCCCTGGGCGAGTCAAGGGAAAAAATCAACCAGGGTTCCTGCTCCTGACCACAACCCAGTGATCTCTGCCAGAAAATGCATCCATATGGATGTCATGCAAGAACAAAATTGGGTTCATCTGTGATGCTTCCCACAGTTGACTACTCTGCTAACACTCCATTCTTCATGTGCAAGCCTAGATATTGAGTAACATTTGTGGTCCTTAGAAAAAAGGGAGCCGAAGATTAAAATGCTCGAAACACGCAGAGGTCACTCAGCATCTTCAAATAAAAGAGGCAAGTTAACGTTTCAAGTGCATAAGCTTCATCACAACTCAAAACTAAAAAATAAGCAAGCATTTTAGTAGGTTGGAAAGAATGGGAGAAAATAGGGAGTGGTAGAAGAAACAACCAGATGCTCCAATCAAGGAGAAGCAGTTAATGAGTTGAATGACCTACAAATTGTTAGATGATATCCCCGTGAAGCAATTAAAGCCATTGTCATGTTTTGAAATGTTTTGATAATTTTTGCACAGGAAAGGTTTGAGAAAAAGAGTTACGTTTAAATGTTAGGTTTTTAAAAGCAAAGTGTATTGACACAAGTTTTTTTTTTAAAAGGTATACTGAAATGATAGATGGTTCAAATGCTAACAGGCTCGACTTTGAAATTGTTCCCCAAACAGTGTGTAAAAAAACCAAGCAATTCATTAGCCTGTGTCAATAATTGGTAAATTGTGAAGTCTCTGATCCTAGGTGATCAGCAGCTGTTGTCTGACAGACCTTCCCTTCTGTCTGTTAACATAGGGAGATAAAAACAGGGACAAAGACACTTGCAGTCAGTCAGGTTTTTAAATCAAAATCTATGAAAGCTTTGGCCAGTTCAGAATTTTAGCATGCAGAAGAGTAGTTCGTAGTCAAGTAAGATAACCCACTAATGTGGGATGGTTAGTTTGTTCATTGTTTTGTATTATTACATGAAAACATGTTGTACTGATTACATTCAGTGAATCTGATCATTATTGTCATTCTGTATGATCACTTGCTGTGAAACAAGGCAGCTTAATGATTCATACCTGGTCTTGTCTTACCTGGTGTGTTCTCAGTCCACATGGGGATTACATGTGAAAGACACAAATATCTGGTTCAGATCACAAGGGAAAATGATTGTTATACTCCTGCTAAGGACAAGGGACATGTTATTATTACGGAGGGAGGTGCTGAAAACATAGATCTGAAAATGGGGTGGGCAGGGGCAAAGATCCTATTGATTATGTAAACGGAGGAAATAGCAAGACATTTCAAAAGATCTTGTGCAAAAGATGGAGTCATCAGAACAGATGGCAAGAGAGACTGCAAGAAAGGAATAGTCTCTACAGGAACCAGGTTGGGAAGAAGCATAGTCCAGGCTGTTGTGGTCATCGGCTGTCTTAAGATAGACGTCAGTGTAAAGTCTATCGCCAGACATGGAGAAAAAGTAGTTCAGGAAGGAAAGGGAAGAACCAAATTGGAAGCATAGCTAATGAAAATCTCATGATCAGAGCAAGAACAGGAAATTGCACCACTGTCATCAACATAAAGGAGGAAGAGATAGGGAGGGGGCTTGAGTTGGATTGGAACATATCATACAAGAATACAGGCATATCTGGGACCCACATGATTCTCATAGTGACGCATACCTGGAAGCGTTTAATAGAGTCAGGAGAGAAATTGTTCAAGTTAAGAACAAGTTCAGCCAGGTGGTGGAGTGTGATAGCAAATGGGAACTGGTAAAGTCACTGTTTAAGGGAGATGTGGAGTCCTAGAGATTTTTTGATTAAGGGATAGAGGTGTAGAGGGGCTTTGTGTCCATGGTGGAAAATAAATATTTGGAGCTGGAGAATCTGAAATGGTTAAAGTGGCAAAGTGCATCAGAGGATGTAGTAGGGTAGAAACTGGACAAGGCGGGCAAGAAAATAATCAAGATAGGAGAAAATTCGTTTAACAGGAGTAATTGTTCAGACCAGAGGGTTGGAGGGTGCTCAGAACAGCCCTGTCTGTGTACCTTGGGCAGGAGGTAGAAACAGGCTGTTTGAGAACAGTGAGTTTGGCGGCATGGGGAAAGGGAAGCTCTTGAGAAGAGCTGAGATCACGGACGGTCTGAAAAATGATGGTGTTCAGTAATAGGTTTGTCCTTCAGAGGAAGTTAAGAGTCATCGTTCAATAGTTGGCATTTAGCCTCAGCCAGGCAGAGGGCCTTCAGCCATACAACAACAGCCACCCCTTTGTCAGCAGGTCAGTTATGACTGGCTGGGCTTACTATATTCTGCAAAAATGTCCTTTGTTTGTGCAATCTAATAAAAGTTGGCAAGTTGTGGGAATGGTTTTTATGGATAACTTTTTTTTATATAAATCTCAACAGACCCAACAAGAATTACTATACCACCAACAGACATGGATGTCACGGTGGGTGAAAGTACGATCTTGCCATGCCAAGTCTCCCATGATTCTTCGCTGAACGTTGAATTCTCGTGGTCTTTTAATGGTCAACTTATAGACTTCAGAAGAGATAGAGACCATTTTGAAAAGGTCGGAGGGGTAAGTGGTGCACACAGCTTTATAATCTAATTTTGTGATATGGTGGAGTTGTTATTATAAGATAGACATGTGCAGAATTGGCTTCCAGGTGTGAGTCAATTTAAGTAGTCCTAGAGAAAAGTTGTACTTGGATAATACTATTAACAACTGCTGAAAACTGTGTGACAAAAATAGCCATTCATAACACAAAACGAAGTAAACAAGTGGCTTAGTGGGTTAGTGTGTTACTGACCTACACAGACAAAATGTCAGACTTGGTGCCTGACCTGTACATGTTGGCTGATCTCGGGTGAGGTGCCAGTAGAAATGCCTCAGCACCCCACTGCTGGGGAGGGGTAGAATTAGCCAGAGTTCCCCCTGATCACTGCGCAATGAGCTGTGTGATTTTTGGATTGAGTTTGACTGTGACGCCCTTCCACAGCCATGCGAATATAGTCAGCTAACAGTCACTGCCAAGGTTCATAATTGAAAAACAGCCACTTTTGGCTGTGGTATGAGAGGGTGTTCAGCGCTGACAGAACTATATGTCGACAGTAGAGAAAGAGAGTCATTCAGGAGTATGAATAAAAATTGGCAAGTAAAAGCAAATGCAAAATTTTGCCACTTGGGTGTTGTAAAGCATGATTCCTGTTGATGGATAAAACATTTTATTGCAACCTTCTTGTCTACTGTCTAGTTAATTTTTAAACAGCCGCAGAGAAACTAAGTAACCTGTTGGCAAAGAAGATAACACAGCAGGAGGGATGTTCATTTATAGAATTAAGTACATTAAGGTTCTTTTGTAACTGCTATAACATATCTTAATGGTGCCAGCAGTTGTGGAATTCATTGCAGGTAGAAGCTTATTCTGGTTGGCAAACACTTATCCCTTCAAAAGAAGCAGAGTGTAATCGTGTCTGATGATTGCAGTGCTGATCAGTCAAATTAGTCAATCTTCTGCCTCTTAACTTTGCTTTCCTTCCAAGATTACAATAATTGGGACAAACAAGATTATGCTTGAATTAGTTTATTAAATATCACAGTAACGTTAGCTGATTAAATGTTGAGTCAGATTGTATAACTTACATACATGATTAGCACGAAGGTAAAGGGGTGCTTATTGAATTGCATTCTGAGATTCCTGTATTGTGAAAGCCTTTCTTGTTAGTAGTAATCAATTTCTTTTAGATGGGAAAGGATTTAATTAAATTGCATTTTCTAATAAATATAATTTGAATTGTAACCTTGCAACAGCAATACATGTCAAGGTCTATAATTATAGAAAGAACTCTAATATTCTCAGTTGCCTGTTTGCATCTCTGTTGATGTATTACTAATAAGTTGTAAAGATTTGAAGGAGTTTTGCAGGTGACTGTCAATTGCAAGTCCTCTGCTCTTTTTTAACCAATTTCCCTTTTCCTGAGTGTACATTCTTGAATGGGTGTGTGCCCATGCCTCAGACTGCCTTTAGGTGGTTGCAATGATGTTCTTTGTCCAGGTGTCACAAGGAAGGATTGTTATGGGTCAAGGAAAATATCTTGTTCCCACAACCATTCCTCACTCATGCTTTTAAAAATAGATGAATGTAAATGCTTTGTGTAAACATTATTAATATGTGAGAGTGATTTCTTTGCTTTTAATTAACAATGACATCCCAATACAGGTGATCCACAAAAGCATCTTTGAATTGACCCAATTTGGGTATATTCAGATGTTTCTCAGATTACATTGTGTGGATTCAGCTGATGTTCCTGGCCTGCTTTAAGTGCAGCTTCAGCTTATAAGCACAGAACAGGTGGCTTGAAGAATCTATAGTGGTTTGAGAAGACTGATTAACAAATTGGAATCAAATGTTTAAAGTTGGAGCTACTAGAAATGGATTCAGACTGAGCTCCCTCATGCTGGTATATGTCCAGTCTGTTTATTATCTGAAATTTTTAAGAGAGTGATATTCAGAGATTGACTATCGCCCCTTCCTATCACTGTAATCTCCTTCAGCCCCACATCCCCCCGCGATATCTGCGCTCCTCTAATTCTGCCCTCTTGAGCATCCCTGATTATAATCGCTCAACCATTGGTGGCCGTGCCTTCTGTTGCCTAGACCTGAAGCTCTGGAATTCCCTGCCTAAACCTCTCCGCCTCGCTACCTCTCTTTCCTCCTTTAAGATGCTCCTTAAAACCTACCTCTGTGACCAAGTCACCTGCCCTAATTTATCCTTATGTGGCTTGGTGTCAAATTTTTTGTCTTAAAATACTCCTGTGCAGCGCCTTGGGACGTTTTGCTACCTTAAAGGTGCTATATAAATACAAGTTGTTGTTGTTGCATAGCTACTGAACAATGGCCCGGAATTTGCGGCCAGCAGTGAAGCAAACGTGTTTGCTGCTGGCCCCGAGGTCCGCTCCGCACAGGGATCTTGCATTCAAGGTTCGGGTTTTCCAACCTACAATTCAATTCAATGGACTGTAGTGGGGATTCCCTTGTTCGAACTGCTGTGACGTCAACAGGCTGTTTAAGCAGCCAATCAAAAGGCAGAATTCTCACAGACCGTGAACAAGGAAGTGAGTAAACCCTTAAACTTCTAACTTTAGCTAGAGAGAGCAAAAGAAAGATTGGGGTTCTTGCATGGGAAAAGGCAAACCTGAAATAAAGATGGACAAACTTTTTTTAAAAAGTACAAAAAACATGGTTTGAAAAGTTTCCTAATTTAATTTTTATTAAAATGGACAAATTTCACTCTGCACAAAATTAAAATGAGTTTCCCAAGGCCTTAATATTTGTTTAGCAGTCAATACGCTGTTAAAACCCCAGTTACACCCAATACCTTTGGGCCTAACTTTTAGTGGGGAATTTAACAGTGTAATTACTGTGAAAGAGCCGAAGTTTTTGTCAGTTTCAATGATTTATGAGATTTCACTGATTGCCGGCTCTGTGGGGGGCTGGGGTCGGGGATGGGGGCGGTGGCGGGGGCACAGTGCAGCCAGTTTTGGAGCTGTCGTTGACGAACTGCAACTTCAAGATTTCTGCTTGCACATGCGCCAAATCCCGAAGTTGCGGTCAGTTTCAAAAGCGGAATGCCGGCGAACGCTGCCAGTTTGCTGACATCCCGACCGCAAATTCCGGGCCAATGCCAATGATAAAATCAACCATGTTTAGACTTCATTTACCTGCACGACTACACTTCAAGAGTAATTCATTGGCTGTGAAGCATTTTGGGTTGTCCTGAGGATGTGAAAGGCGCTATATAAATGCAAGTTCATTTTTCTCCTTCTTGAATCCCAAAAGGGGATTGGGATATTTTATCAGTGATGCAACACTTGTGCATAAAATCAAAGATAAAGATAAATGCCAAGTCTTGCGTTGTGCCAAAGCAATAAACTACTGTAATGTGCTAAAAAAAAATCCAGATACAGGCCCACCTACAATATTTCACTGACTGGTCCAGATTTATTTGTCAAAATAAAGATGAAGCTAATGGCGCTCACTGTTATTTATGCAACTGCAGCAGCAACTTCAGACAAGTAGCCAATGCGCGCGCGGTTAAACTCAAATATCCAAATGTTGCTGTCCGAGTTGCACATCTCCACATTTAGCTCATGAAAGTGACATTTTGCTGTCTACCTCACCATTGAAATGGCATGACGATGCTGTATTTACGCAGTAGATACAAACTAACCTCGCCACAGAAAGTTAAGTCTTGTCGTTTCAAGTGTAAGTACACTTTTAACGATGTGATAAGTGTTAATTACTGCCAAACAATCAGCCTTTCCTACATTACAACAGTGACAACACTCCAAAAGTACTTCATTGGCTGTAAAGCGCTTTGAGACGACCGGTGGTCATGAAAGGCGCTATATAAATGCAAGTCTTTATTTTTCTTTTCTCTGGCACTGAAAATTAACAATTGCAAGTGTAGAATCTCATTCCTTCAGGTATTAATTGTTGTTGGAGATTTAAATAATGTAATTTTTAATTTTTAAAAGATGCTCTTTTTTGCTCTCTTCCTCCAATGTTTCTTTCCCTCTCTTTATTTCTCTTTCTGTACCTGATTTGACATTGAATTCACTCACTGTAATTTACACTTCCTTCTCAATCATTGCGCTGTTTATTTCTCAATCTTTCAGCCCGATTGGTTAAGGAGATACACAGTTGGTTGCCCTGTTTCCCTCGCTGCGCCATTATCAGCTCGCACCTTCAGCAACTTACCACGCAACAATTTATAAAACCTAAACGTGCAAGGGAAAGTCTAACTAACAGCAGACGGTGTTTGATGGCAGGCTACAGCAAATTCTGGCCCTTTAGTCCTGTGTCCTGCAAGGAAAAATCTTTCAGGGGGGAAAATTCATTCTCACCCAGAAAGCAGTCGGTGTCCTCGCCAACTGCCGTTAAGGGCCGCCCGAAATGGTCACTGCGCTAAACGAGGTAAATTGGTGTGGGGGGCATGGTGGTAAGTGGTGCAGCGCTAACCTTAGGCACAACGCCGTCCTCGTGGCATTGCACGAGAGATTCGGGACCAATTTGCAGTCCTGGTGCGCCGTTGCTGCTTCCCCGAGCATCTGTGTGCGAGGCTGTGAAGCTCGCAATGCATTGTGGGCAGTGAGGATCTCTGAAATTTAAAGGGCCATGCACATTGAAGCAAGACAAAATAAAATGCACTGATTCAATACATTTTTCAGCCCTTTCTGTCTTTCAACAAATAATCAATTTACCTCCTAACCTCAACAAATGGGAAAACTGCCTCAGCGATAACAGAAATGGCTCAGCAAGCCAGGGAAGGGGCATCCAGGGTCTCGCACGCAGCACTCCAGCTTTGTGCAGGGGGTCAACACTGCAAGAGAGGTCCTCTACCCACAGGGGCCAGGATGCCCTCCAGAAAGAACAATGTGGGAGTACATACCAAGGCCGTCACTGCCAGCATGTCGCCCCCACCACCTGGCTCCAGGGCCCAAAGAAGTTTCTTGACCTCAGGCCAGTGGTCAAGGTCAGTGAATGCATCTTCAAAAGACGTCACCTACCAACTGCACCACTAGCCTCTTGCACTGCTCAATGCAGGACCCCCAATCCCACACCTACCAACAATCTGCACCAATGACGAGGCACATCTCCCATTCCTAGCATCACCTCACCGCCTTGGAGGAGATGGTGCTGGCCATTCTTGACAGGGGCATGGCTGAGCCCTTGCCCAGCAGCGGGGCTGAAAGGATACAAGATGCGGGTATCATCGTACATTATCCTCCTGGCATGCAACTTTAGGTTTCCCGCCCTCCTGTCAGCACAACTCCATTCTTGTGCCTCCCTCATTTCACACACCCAAGAAATGCAGCCTGCCCAGCCAGTGGGTCAATAAGAGGCCGCCTGCCCAGCCAGTGGGTCAATAAGAGGTCGCCTGCCCAGCCAGTGGGACCACAGGCGGATGATTCCATCCCGGATATCCCGGCCACAAAGGGGCTGTCTGGGATGCATCCTTCCATCTGATTCCTCCTCTTCGGCTTCCTCCTCTTCTGTGTCTTTACTTCTGGGTCGTCTTCTTCTCTTTGCAAGTGGACACTGTAAATGTAAAATGACAGCATAAGATGCAGCAAATACTCAGTTGGTCAGGCAGCATGTCGACCTGAGACGTGAACTCCACGGATGTAACGTGACCTGCTGATTATTCACAGCATGTTCTATCTTCTCAAAGGCGTTCACTTACCATCCGAGCCCTTGCAACCATCCAGCAGCACTCCCAAAACACTTTAAAAAAAAAAACTTTTCCCATCTATTGCAGCAAGCCACCACTTCAATAAAATAAAAAAAAGCCCAAACCCTTCCATTCAAACTTACCTGATTGATGTGTGTGTCACTTTAACAGCTGCAGATGTCACCCCTGTCAGCGTCTGTCAGCCTGCTTGCACATCAGGTTAACCTGGCGTGTTTAGGACCCAGCGCTGAATTGAGCGCTGGGGTCAAAGTTTGCGTAGGTCACCATGCTGCCATTTTTTTTTCACATGCAGACAGCGCAAAAGGGGTGACCAATACGGCCGCCGCCGCTGGGACCGCCTCCAGCTGGCACACGAACAGCCGCCGCCATTTTTTCGCGCATCGCTGGCGCTAATAGGTGGTAGTAAGGGCATCAATTTCTCGCTCTTAGTATTTCAATACAAAAATTTTAACATCTGTCTAAGCCTCTAAAGGTCTAGTTTTACCATCACTTTTACATCACCGTAAGGCAGTCTTCACTTAACAGCTATGTGAAAGTGACCGTATGACTCCAGAGCCTGGTCTTGAGTCATCCCCCGCCCCTCCCCCAGCCAGGGAGGCTGTCTAACTCCAGTGTAGTGTAGTGTCAGGCTGGATTCAAGAAGCACTCGAGACCTTCTGGGCACTTTATAAACTGAAGTGTTTATGTTGGTGGGGGGCGGTCCCTCAGGACATTTAGGATTTGTAAAGTGGGAGCAGAGCTCTTCGTGTGTGTAAACACAAATGCACCAAGGTCCCTTGAGGCAGCAACAAATCAATTCACAGCCGGGGCAGCCAGCCCACAGCACACCTCCAGTGCTGCCACGTGCCAGCTATTGGTCTCAGATTGGCAGAGCAAGGTAACTGAGGAGCGAAATGATTTTAAATGTAATTGGCTATATCTATGGTGAGTACAGCATTTGTGCAGAAGCACATAGAGGGCACAATTAACATTCAAAGTACCATTGAGTGAATATCCTAAAGCATTACGGCACTGTAAAGTGGCAGTCACACTGTGGAGTTTGATTCTACAGTAATTAAGTATTGTGTGGACAACTTCATTTAAACGTTTCTATAGATGAGGTACCAAGCGAGCACAGGAATAGTATATCTTTTTTAACCCGCAATGTAGACACCCTCATTGTTTCAAAGGGGTGCTGTTTAAAATTGTTTCTCTAGTCATTTTTACTCGTTGCCCTAGCCCAGTCCTACCCCAACTGATCCCACTTCTCTCCAGATCAGCTGAAATGACCGATGTGTAAGTAACATCTGTCAATGTACTAATCAATGTGTAGAAAATGGAGTAATATGTTTAACAGTTTGGGGTGCACCATTGCTGTCGACTCTCCAAATCACTAGCAAATTGAAACTCTTGGCTGAGAACCTGATTGTCCATTTGCAATTTTTTTAATTACATGATGTCAGTGATAGAATCATGATAATAGCAATTCTACCATCAGTAACGCAAATTACTGCTCCCGGAAATAATTGCTCGCTGTGTTTAATTATTATTTTAAATCTCGTTGCCATCAATTATCATGTCAGTGGCCAACAGCATTATTATTCGTGCCATTAGAACGCTAGGTAATTCACAATATCCCAGCATTGACATTAGATTTTATTTAAATTAATGGATTTCAGTGTTTATTCCACTGCACATAAATATTCCAACTTAAACAGGCAGAACTGTTCTTTGAGCACCACAGCTGAGGAGATCAGCAATAAATAATGGTTAAAGATAAAAGCCCATTTGTGATTCCTCAATATAATCTCTCTTTGTACAGGCTTCTGCATATCAGAACCAGTAAATGGAAGCTGAATTGTGCTGGCAAATTTTACAAAATGCTGTTGGTTAGATCTGCTGAACCTTATTGTGAGTAAGTCCTGGGATGTAACAGGCTAAATTACCTTTCAATCAAATATATTTGGCACATACACTTGACTGCCGTTTAAGGTAAGGAGAATTACAATCTCAAAGTACATAGGGAACAGAAGCCTCCATTTGTACTCTGTGAATTATAATCAAATCATAAAATGAAAGGTAGCACTGCTAAGCTTTCATCCTATTTGTAAGAATAAAAACCATTCTTCACAACTCCAAAGTGTTCTATTTGGGTCACTAAACAAAGAATAACATTGACTACATCAACCGGGATGATACTGTGGCCTATTTGTAATGTTGTCTGTTAGGAGTTATCATTATGGAATAATGGTCAGCTGGGAATGAGTTACAAGGGTATAACTTAATTAAAAGGCTTAGATGGCAACAGAAGAAGCTCATGATTTATTGCCCTCATCTGAAACCTGAGATTATGTTGCACATTTGTGACGCACTCTGGAATCTGTTATTTTACATAATTCATCACACTGTGTCTAAATATCTATTTTCAGTTTTAAACATATTCTGATTTCAGAACTATCTCCAGCATTATGGAGTATTGACAGTTATGTTTCTGAGCAATATTACTACAGGTTTAGCAGAAAAATGTTTTCATTACATTTCAGGAAATATATGCATTAATTCTGTTACCTTCAGATGCTCCTGCAATGATACTTGACACTGCTGAAAATAACAATCATACTCTGTGCCCGGGGAAATATCAATCAAGCAAGTGTTGCAGCAACAATTGGCAGCCAACAACACTGATCTTCAGGCCTCATCGTCTCCAACCCAATTAAAAGATCCTATTTTTCGAAGTGCTTATAAGATCATCCGTCTCCTTGCACAAGTAGTATTCCTAAGTTAATTTCAACTTTACAAAAGATCTCTCAGTTCAATGGTTGCTTGTATGTTTTGTGATCTCTCAATCTCATGAAATAAGCCCAGTGCACACAAGTCATGCAATAGGTTCCAATTGTCTGATTTTGTGATTAAAAACTTAGCAAAGTAAATGGGCATATAAATGAGACTTAGTGAAACAGAAAGTTCTATGTAGAAACTCAACTGAGAGTTAAGAGATAATTGGTCAGTGTGGTAGTGTTGCACAGTGACATAATGCGCGTGTAGATTTTATTTTAAGATAGTGTGATGAAATATCTGCCCTTCAGTCTTAAGAAGAGTTGGTATAACTGCTATTATACTAGCTGATGAGTATCAGGCTATCCAACATGACTGCTTACTGATCTTGCCAGTATTCCTATTTGGAGATTGCATTGCTTACATTCCCCACAAATATCAAAAATACCTCTAATTAGGAGGATTTGCCTGACCTGGAATCCTCTGTAATACTGGAACAAATAGATTATTTGCATTCTTGAGTTCTGGATAACTTTACATAATGCAGAATTTTTAATTAGATTTGTTAATTGTATTTTGTTCTGCTGTTTTTGTTCTTTCCCATTTGTACATCTGTCCCTGTGCCCCAGTTTTATCCATGGTTCCTTGATCACATGGACAGGTAGATCTCTCCTTTAAACTAGCTGTCTGTAATAAGGAATTCGCAATGGCGGACTAACAGGTGCAAAGCTGTATCCTGCTATTCCTTGAAACACTGGGGGTGATTTTCATTCAGAAGTCGGGAAGGAGGCGGGACTACAACGTTCAGGGTTGTAGTCCCGCCTCCATCGAGATGCGGCCAATCCACACAATTTTAACTTGATTGACCTTGTTGAGCCTGCCCAGCGGGCTCAGCAGACCAATTAAGGGCCACCCGGCAACAGGTGACGTCACAGACTGAAATTTCATCTGTCAAGATGTTTTGACAGATGAAATATCAGTGTTTCACAGCTGTTTGACGCTGTCAAACACTGACAGTCTTACTTCTAACCTGAGTCCTTCTACACAGACTCAGTTAGAAATATCACCGGCACACAAAGCTGCAGGCTGTCACTTTTGACAGATCACAGCCATTCTGCTTTCTGTGCCGGTTAGATAATGGACTCCCGAAACCTAGAGGAAGGAAGGCTAAAAAGGTAAGTACAGGTAATTTAAACTTCTTTACACACTTTAGATGCACCAAACACACTTACCTTTGCACTCATGCACCCATCACTCACCTGAACACCGACATCTCGACCCCTCCAAGTCCTTCAACCCAACGGCCCGACTCCTCTAACTTGGCGTGGTTTGGAGCCGTCGGGAATCCCACACTTCAAGCTTTAAAATAGGGATTAGGCTAAAAACTGCCAGTTAACTACCTGTTAACAGGCAGTTAATTGGCACTAATCCCTTCCCGCCTCGGGTCGGCGGGTCCCAGTGCGGGGCGGGTACCCGCCTCCTTTGAAACTTACATGGAGGCGGGTTGGGGGCGGGATGGTGTCGGGACCCCCGAATTCGGGACTTTAACCCCCCGCACGCCTCCACTCCTGACTCCACGGGTCAATGAAAATCAACCCCACTGTGTGGCCTGTATTTTCCGATGCCTACGGGTGTGTATGGGCTGTGTACACACCCGCAGGGACATCGGAAATGCCGGTTTCAGGCTGACAGATCAGATGCCTGCCCTGGAGAAGGGCCTCTGCAGGGGGAGAGTTCCGCTTTCTGCAGAACCTCCGCCCGCTGAAATCCCTTAAAAATCCTACGCCTGGTAAAAGCAGCAGTAAGGCCTGCTTTTACCAGCATAAGAGTTTAAAAAAGTTAAAAAAAAAAAATTCACTCTTTTATAATTTAATAATACTTTTAAAAAGGTGAGTTTATTTATAGCCCCATAAAAAGCTTTAATTATATTTTTCAAAAAATTTAATTTTTGTTTAAAATATTTAATTTAATGTAATTTTAGCTCATTTTAAAACGTGATTTAAAAAAATTTATTTAATGTTTTGATATGTTTTTGGGGTGATCTCCATTCATACATTTGACAGGTCTATTGGCTGGCCTGCCCCACGTGATCCCAGGGGCGCTTGCAAACCACCTGCACACCTGGGATACGTGGGCCCTGCGCATTTCGACTGTGGAGAGGCCCAGGAGCGGAAGTATACGCACCTCGGGAGCCCTCAGGTAAGAGCGTTGATTTTTTTCCAATAGGAGGCATCGGAAATTACGGAACTGTGTTCCTCAAAATAATACAAGAAAACACGTTGTCCTCCATCCTGCCTCTTACTGGCAAGTTCTTTGATTTCTCTTATGATTGACACATAACTTAACACCTTGGAAAGTATTCTACCTGCTGTGCTAAAAAATTTAACCTTTTCAAAATACTAATATTCCGAAACATCATAACATAAGAACATAATAAATAGGAGCAGGAGTAAGCCATTCGGCCCCTGTAGCCTGCTCAGCCATTCAATAAGATCATGGCTGATGATCTACCTCAACTCCACTTTCCTGCACTAACCCCATATCCCTTGATTCCCTTAATATCCAAAAATCTATCGATCTCTGTCTTGAATATACTCAACGACTGAGCCTTCACAGCCCTCTGGGGTAGAGAATCCCAAAGATTCACCACCCTCTGAGTGAAGAAATTTCTCCTCATCTCAGTCCTAAATGGCCGACCATTTCTGAGACTGTGACCCCTGGTTCTAGACTCCCCAGCCAGGGAAACATCCTCCCTGCGTCTACCATGTCAAGCCCTGTAAGAATTTTGTATGTTTCAATGCGATCTCCTCTCATTCTTCTAAACTCCAGAGAATATAGGCCTAGTCTACTCAATCTCTCCTCATAGGACAATCCCCCCATCCCAGGAACCAGTCTGGTGAATCTTCGTTGCACTCCCTCTGTGGCAAGTATATCCTTCCTTAGGTAAGGAGACCAAAACTGTACACAATACTCCAGGTGTGGTCTCACCAGGGCCCTATATAATTGCAGCAAGACGTCTTTACTCTTGTACTCAAATCTTCTTGTAATAAAGGCCAACATACCATTTGCTTTCTTAATTGCTTGCTGTACCTGCATGTTAACTTGCAGTGATTCGTGTACAAGGATGTTCATAGGCAAATATTTGTTTTTGGAAATGTGAATTAATTGTACTGCCATGAGGTGCATATTTGGCATCGCATCTGGTGTTTGATTTGCATTATCATACCATGTTTTCATGGATTTCAAGTTTTGTCTACAATTTAATAGAATATATTGAACGGCCAGTAAATTCATTTTGTTCTGACCTGTTGATTTACAGTTTCAAAATCAATCCACATCTATGGTTCATTTTTCAGTGACCTGCCAGCCTGTAATAGAAGCTGCAGATTTCCATCTCTCACGATGTTATAACAACAGCTTGCATTTATTTAGCGCCTTTATCATCCCAAGGCACTTTACACATAGGTGTAGCAAAAATGGACACCAAGCCAGTAGAGAGAGATTAGCAAGGATGATCAAAAGTTTGGGATCTTCAGGAGGCTTTCAAAGATGAAGAGAGGTGGTGAAGTTTAGATCAGGAGTTCCAAAGAGTAGACCCACAGCAGCCGAATGCTCTACCACCAATGGCGGGATGAAGGGATGGGGTAAACAGAAGGTCAGCATCAGAGGAATGAAGTTTTTGAGAAGGAATATTGGGCTGGAGGAGATTGTTGAAGGAAGGTGGGGAAAGGCCAGGAGGGATTTATAGATGTGGACAAGGGTTTTAAATGTATCACACTAGGGGATGGGCAGGCAGGATAGGTCAGCAAGGACGGGGGTGTGTGTGGGACGAAATGTGTCAGGACACGTGCCGCAGAGTTTGGACGTTGGAGTTTATGGACGCAGGAGATTGGGAGACTGACACAGAGAGTATTGGAATCGGAATAGTAGAGCCTGGAGCGGTTGAAGGCATAGATAAGGGTCTCAGCAGTGGTGGGGATGTGGTGGGGTAAAGTTGGGTTACGTTGAGGAGGTCGAAGTCAGTGGTCTTAGTGATAGATAGGGTATGGGTTTTGAAATTCAGCTCCAGTTTTCACAGGATTCTGAGTTTACAGATGGTTTACCTCCGCCTGAGAGAGTGGGAGGGGAGGGAGTTGGAGTCAATGGTAAGAAAGCAGAGTTTTTGACTGAATGCAATGGTTTCAGCCTTCCCAGTGTCTCCCAAGAGCCATTCAGTTCACCCCCGGATTGTTTGCTCTCCTGAAAATATGATCGCTGTGGAATGCCAGACAATGTAGCCACCATGGCTCCTTCCTGGTTAACACCCATTGACATGTGTAATGATAGCTCTGTGGCCAGGTTAATTGAGTGCAAACTGTTTTTTTTACAATGAAGCCAAAGAATTGATGGCCAAAGAATTTGGGCCATCTGCAGCACCTTGCACCCAGTGATAGCTTTGCATGTGGTCAGATGCTGCCTCCGCTTCATAGCAAAAGTGCTGACCCTTGCAAATACAGCATCTGTGACTTGCATGATACAGGTGTATGATTCAGACTGACTAATGTAGCACATGTCCTTGGGGTGGTTTGGAAAGATCTGGCAACGTCAAGAGCTTCGTGCTGCAGTAACCCTTACAAATGTAGGAAGAGCCATTTCTGTTCTCGACATCATTCTACAGCAGATGGTTCCTTTGTGTAGCAGCCTGTGTTGTGAAGCGTAAACAAGGGAAACAAATCTCTTCCAACAGTACATGTGGAGAGATCTGTAACTGGAGGCCCCGGATAGTGACAGATTTAGACAGAACGCCACGGGCTGCATTTGGTGGCTCTTCATGAACTCTGCTTCCCCATCTGAACTATCCTAGCAACAACTTCAAGAAACCCTGGACAGCAATGCACCATCCTCGCGCCCACCCCTGCCCACAACTGCAAAATTGGCACAAAGAAAACTAATGCTTGAAGCAAAACCCAACAACATTGAAGAGAAAACTCAAAGAAAAAAACCTGTCAGATGAACATGACAACCATCCAGCTTTAAGAGGCCTGTTCAAGCAGACCAGCACCCAGGATCGCTGATGTGTTAATGTAAAACAGGCAAGCAGTATGTTGTGGGCAGCCCCACCCCACCCAATTCAAATAAAAATTCATGTTGGTAGCGTAGTCTCTATTGCACATCGAAAATCAACACTTGGGGAAATTGGGATGCTGCAGATTCAGCATAAGTAGCTGCTGACTGGATTACCCAACTGCTGCCTGCAAGGCATCACAGAGACTCAGGAAGTCAGTGCTCAAGTCCCTTTGTAAAAGAGCGCCTGTCACAAGGAGAACATATGAACACACGAGCATACTTAAATGACAGACAGAAAATGACCAGCTGGATCGTCGATCCTGCCCCATACCATCATAGTGCAACTGAGCATCATCTCTCCCTGCCCTTCAGCAGTCACGCAATCTCCTGGGAGCGTTAAAATAAGAGGAAAGAAAAAGAAGGCCAATTCAGGCAACAAAAAAAAATCAGTGAAATTCCTCTCTGATCGCGAAGGCGATCAAAACAAGTTCAGGAGACTTGCTTGCAGTGAGCGAGCACTCACTGCAGGAGCTGACAACCTGTTTCAAAGGTTGATGACCCTCTGCAAAATGAAAAACCTCCTGACATCTAACCTAATAATAAACTTGCAGAATGGGCATATAATTGGCAAATGAATTTCAACACAGATAAGTGTGCGGTATTACATTTTGCTAAGAAAAATAAGGAGGTCACATATTACTTAGAAAATAAGAATCTAAATGGGGTAGAGGAAGAAAGGGATCTGGGAATACAAATACACAAATCACTAAAAGTTGTGACGCAGGTTAATAAGGCCATAAAAAAAGCAAACCAAGCACTGGGGTTTATTTATAGAGGGATAGAATTGAAAAGTAGCGAAGTTATGCTAAACTTGTATCGAACCTTGGTTAGACCACACTTTGAGTACTGTGTGCAGTTCTGGTCGCCATTATAAAAAGCATATAGAGGCACTGGAAAGGGTACAAAAAATAATTACAAGGATGATACCAGAATTGCGAGGTTATACCAATCAGGAAAGGATGAAAAGAGAAGGCTGAGGGGTGACTTAATAGTGGTCTTTAAAATTGTGCAATGTTTTGATCAAGTAGACAGAAAGACAGTATTTCCACTTGTGGGGGAAAGCAAAACTAGAGGCCATCAATATAAGATAGTTGCCAAGAAATCAAATAGGGAATTCAAAAGAAACTTCTTTACCCAGAGTGGTGAGAATGTGGAATTTGCTACCACAGGGAACGGTTGAGGCGAATTGTATCGATGTATTTAAGGGGAGGCTAGATAAGTGTATGAGGGAGAAGGGAATAGAAGGTTATGCTGATAGAGTTAGATGAAGGAAAGACAGGAGGAGGCTCGAGTGGAGCATAAATGCCGGCATAGACTGGTTGGGCCGAATGGCCTGTTTCTGTGCTGTATATTCTATGTAATTCTAGTTTACGCTTACTTAACTTATACACATGCTCCTGGTTCTCCTTAACCCCTCTAACTCAAATATTCTGTCCACATGGACAGAGTCTAGTCCTTTCATTATTTTAATGACCTGAATCAAATCTCCCCAAAATGCATGCTTTTCTTGAGTAAAAAGACTCTGCTCTCTAAGCCTCTCATGATAACTGTGGCTAGGTATCAGTCTAGTGGCCTGCGTTTGAACTGTTTCCACAGTCTCTATATCATCCACCATATGAGGGGACCAAAACTGGACACAGTAGTCGAGATGAGGCCTAACCTAGGTGCTATGCAAGAGAGTATAATTTTTTATGTTTTTTTGTTTGGATTGTCCTTGAAATACATCCCAATACTCTTATTTGCTTTTCCTATATTATCTACATTTAAATTACATCTTCCAGACGTGGGCCCTTTCTCCGTCACATCTAGATCTGATTGTAATTGTTTTTCTCAACTAAGGCCCTAACATTCATACAAATTTGTATTATCTGAAAACTTATTAATGAAGATTGTGAAGAGCAACAGTCCTAACACCGATCGCTGGATGTTCATTGTCCTAGGTGAGATCTAATCATCTGAATTTTTTTCAATAACTATTGGAGAAACACGTTAATTATTTTTTTTCCTATTTCAAAGTGGCTTAATTAACTTTTAGTTCTTTTCTCACCATCATAAGATGTTTCAGATCTTACAAAGTCTGCTTGGACTATTGAGAGCAGAAAATTGGAGAATTGTTCTTCGTAAAGCACTTCACCATTGTGAATGTGTAATATTTGTGAGGTGTTAATAAATCACAGGCTCTATCTGTCAGATAATATAACAGGGAATGCCACGGCAGAGAAAAGTTACACATTGTGCAATTCAATGTCTTCATAATTTAAAGTGCATAGATTCTTTTTGAATTATCTGTGCTTATTTTTGTTAAATTCATGTTCCTAGTCAAATCCTGTAATAGCATTTGATTTTACAGGTTATTGGAGAAACTGCCTGCTATTGAGGCTTACATGTCCAACTGTAGGCATGCCTGCGAGATCAGACTTGTGGAATACACAACTCTTTGTCAAAACCATGTAGTGTATTCCTGGGAATTCTTTGATAAATGTTGCAATATGTTACCTTCAGTGCTTGTGGAGAGTTCTTTACTCAAAGCTTAAAATTGTCACCACAATGCTGTTGCTTTTTGTTGAACGAGGACTTAATCATACATTAGTGCTATACCTGGAGCACAACACATAGAACCATCGGTCATTTATAAGTTGCTTTAACAGCTGACAGTTGAAAGAATACTTTCATCTCACCATGCCCAGGAGTAAGATGCCTATTATTTATCCAGTGAGAGCTTTGCTTCTGTCATTGAATCAAACCAGTGTTCCTCCAGGAAATACTAATTCCAAGAGAAATGGAGAACCTTAAATATTAGTCTAAGATTTATGATGTAACCAGAAGTGGGTTCTCTCTTCTCTCCTCATCCTGGTAATGGATGTAGCCTCTATAGGTGGCAAAAAGTTGTCAACGGTCAGATTGTAACTTTAAACTGCAGTTCTGATGACGGTGGCAGTACACCTGTGGAGTCAATGAAGAACTGGTTACACTTGTCACATGCAGCAGTTTAATCCGTAAAAAAAGTCACGGAAGTTTCCACGATTCAGAAAGTTGAATGAGTTCTGTTACTAGTGAGCAGCGATGTATATTTGCTTGTGTGTTGGTTGTACAGGGAGAGTAGATTTTAATCTCATTGATGGGGCATTACAACTTAGAAGGGCTCCAACTGAGCTTAGTGAAGTCTGAGAATAAACTTAAACAGACACCCCAGTTGACGCCGCCATAAGTCTAAAATTATGAAACCCTTGCAGGGTGGGAATAAAATCTGCATTCCCTGGTTTTACAATGTTTAATAAACTGTAAGTAATCAAAGATCTGTCTGTATAATTCATAAGAACATAAGAAATAGGAGCAGGAGTAGGTCATTCGGGCTTCAAGCCTGCTCCGCCATTCAATAAGATCACGGCTGATCTCAACTCCACTTTCCCACACTATCCCCATATCCCTTGATTCCCATAGTGCCCAAAAATCTATCGATCTCTGTCTTGAATATACTCAACGACTGAGCCTCCACAGCCCTCTGGGGTAGAGAATTCCAAAGATTCACAACCTTTTGAGTGAAGAAATTTCTCCACATCTCAGTCCTAAATGGCTGACTCCTTATTCTAGTTCTTAATTCTCCAGCCAGGGGAAACATCCTCACAGAATCTACCCTGTCAAGCCCTTTAAGAATTTTTTCTGTTTAAATGAGATCACCTCTCATTCTTCTAAACTCTAGAGAATATAGGCCTAGTCTACTCATAGGACAATCACCCCATCTCAGGAATCCATCTTGTGAACCTACTACAAGAGTAAATTTCCCTCAATAAAGGAGGAAGACTTTCTGCAAAAGCAAAATACTGCAGATGCTGGAAATCTGAAATAAAAACAGAAAATTCTGGAAATTACTCAGCAGGTCAGACACAGGTGGAGCGAGAAACAGAGTCAACGTTTCAGGTCGATGACCTCCTGGCAAAACTGTTGAACAGTCACCGACCTGAACCATTAACTCTGCTTCTCTCTCCACAGATGCTGCCTGACCTGCTGAGCATTTTCGGCATTCTCTGCTTTTATATAGGAAGACTCTGTGTGTGTGTTAAGTGTAACTCTCTCTCCTCCTTTAAGACGCTCCTTAAAACCTGCCTCTTTGACCAAGCTTTTGGTCATCTACCCTAATGGCCCAGAAATTCGGGTCTCCATGGGTGTGTACGCACCCGTAGGCCCAATGGAAGTGCCGGTTTCCTGCATGCACTGCGCATGCGCGGGAAACCGGCACGTCCGTTCCCCTGAAAGAAGGGGTCCAGAGTTCGAATGCGTGCGCAGGAGAGGCTGCGCGTGCGCATCGAACTTACGTTTTTTTTACAGGTTTTCCCGGGAGGGTAAGTCTGCAGAATTTACACATATAAAAAGCAGGCGTAAGGCCTGCTTTTTACAAGGTAAGTGGTGAATTAATTAAAATTAAAACATTTTTTCCACAGGTTTATTATTTTTAAATACTTTAAAGAAAAGTAAGTTTATTTTTAGCCCCATTAGAAAATAAATTATTTTTTTCAAAAATTTTAATTCTTGTTTAATATAGTTATTTCATGTAATTTATAGTTTATTTTAAAAAATGTGATTTAAAAAAAATTTATTTGAAGATTTAGTGATGTTTTGGGGCCCGTAGTATTTATAAGTTTTGACAGCTCTTCCTGTCAATCTTATGAATGGAGCATTCCCTGCTCCGATTGGCTCCCCATGGCCCACGTGATCCCAGGGGCCGCATCGAACTAACTGCGCCCCGGGATACGCAAGCACTGCGCGCCGGCAGCTGGAGCAGGCCCAGGATCGGAATTCCACGGGGGCCCACAGCTCAACGGCCGGCGCGCAAGGTAAGTGCAGGTCGGGGGCTTGCACCTGCGGGAAGCCCCCGACCCGAATTTCTGGGCCAATATCTCCTTATGTGTCTCGGTGTCAAATTTTGTTTGATAACGTTCCTGTGAAGCGCTATGGGGCGTTTTACTACGTTAAAGGTGCTATATAAAGGCAAGTTCAGATCCAGAATGTTGATCCCCAGTCTGATTTTTTTTTTAATCAGCATGTAAGTGGCAGTTCATTCTCCACACCTTTGATTCCCATCCAAAAAACCAAGGGTTGAGATGTTACTTGTTAAGTCTGTGTGTTCCAGTTATGGTTAATATGAATCACTGCACACAGACCACAAGAATAACTTTAACAGGTCTTTACTAGTCGAAGGTCAGGGCTGAACTACCCAGCAAATTACTACACAGCACTTATATACCGGTGTGGTCACCACCGGTATTACCGTATACAGCAGCCAGAGAAAGTAGTACATCTCTTAAGGTGGAACAGATTTAAGTTCTCTTAAGGTGGAACAAGTTACATACACCACAATCCTCCCTTTTTAGCATAACAGTTATATCCCCATTTAACATAACATAATAACATATATACATACACAACTTCATGTAGAAACAGTTCAAAGGTTCAGTCTCTCAGGAGGCCTCCTGATTCGAGTTGGATAACGCCTTTCAGGTTCTTGTTGCTGAGGTGACTCCTCTAGTTGGTCTCTTATGTCTTGGACATCATCATCAGGTACATTCACTGCCGAGGTAGATGCTTCAGGTTCACTAACTTCTTCCACGGTTGTCTCTGTCGTAACCATGGGTTCGACCCTTGTTCTCGATTCTACCAGTTGGTCAGCATGACGCCGTATTACATTTTTACCAACATCTACCGTGTACATCAGGGGTCCTTGTCTGGCCCGAATTGTTCCGGATTGCCATTTCTCGTTTCCATAGTCCCTGGCCAACACTGGTTGTCCTACCTCGAAACTCCGAGTGGTCTTGTTATTTATATGTTGGAACTGTTTGTTTTCAACTTCCCTCCGCACATTTGGTTTTAACAAGTCCAACCTGGACCGCAACCTCCTGTTATAAAACATCATGGCAGGACTTTGGTTTGTCACTGCATGAGCGGCGTTTCGATATGCCAGTAGAAACTTGTCCACCTTATGTTGTAGTGGAATCTGATCTTCGCTCATGGCCTTTATTGCTTTTTTGAATGTTTGTACAAATCTCTCGGCCAACCCATTTGTAGCCGGATGATATGGGGCAGAGGTATAATGTTTCACCCCATTCTTCTTTAAGAATTTTTGGAATTCTTCTGACACGAACTGTGGTCCGTTGTCGGAACATATTTGTTCTGGCAATCCGTTCCTTGCGAATATCGTTCTTAACACCGCAATTGTCTTTTCTGAAGTAGTGGTAGTCATCTTGATCACTTCTGGCCATTTAGAATGTGCGTCCACCGCAATTAGAAACATGGAGTCCATGAATGGACCAGCAAAGTCAATATGTACGCGTTGCCATGGGGCTGAAGGCCATTCCCATGGATGCAGCGGTGCAATCGGAGGTGCATTTTGCACTTTTTGGCACCCTGAGCAGCTTTTCGTTAGCTCCTCTATCTGTTGGTCGATACCCGGCCACCACACATAAGCCCTAGCAAGGCTTTTCATCTTGACTCCCCCCAGATGACCTTCATGCAGTTCCTTTAGAACTCTTTCCCTTAACTTAGGAGGAATAATCACTCTCGTTCCATACATCAATGTTCCTTGACAGACGGACAGCTGGTCTCGTCTTGCCGAGAATGCCGGTAACAGAGAATCACCATGTGCTGGCCATCCCTTCACTGTCACCTCGTAGACTCGGGACAGTGTCGGGTCATTCCTGGTTTCTCTTTCAATACTTGCATTGGTGACTGGTAAACACTCGATGATGGTCGAGTGAAATAACTCAACAGGGTCAACCTTTGTTGTCTCCTCTTCTTCAGGTAGTGGCAGGCGCGACAGCCCATCAGCATTACCATGCTGCTTTGTACCTTTGAATTCTATCTGATATTGATGTGCCCCTAGGAAAAGGGACCATCTCTGGAGTCTCTGTGCTGTCATCACCGACACACCCTTCTTAGGGTTAAAAATGGATACCAACGGCTGATGGTCTGTCAGAAGCGTAAACTTTTGGCCCTGCAGGTAATGATTAAACTTCTTTACTCCCCACACAAGGCTGAGAGCCTCCCTATCTATCTGAGCATAGTTGCACTCAGCGGAGGTCAATGATCTGGATGCGAACGCGACTGGCCTCTCCGTGCCATTTGGCAACTTGTGTGAGAGTACTGCCCCAATACCATATGGAGAAGCATCACAAGCCAAACGAATAGGCAGTGTTGAGTTGAAGTGAGCCAACACTTCCTCTGAGGTTATCAATTCCTTGCTTTTGTGAAAGGCCTTCTTACAGTCCTCGCTCCACTCCCATGGTACTCCCTTCTGCAAAAGAGCGTTCAGCGGGTGCAGTACCGTGGATAAATTTGGCAGAAACTTATGGTAATAGTTACTCAATCCTAGGAACGACCTCAACTGAGATACATTAACCGGAGCGGGAGCCTTCACAACCGCTTCGATCTTGTCAGGAGACTTATGAAGTCCCTCCTGGTCAATGACATGGCCACAGTACGAGATCCGCTTCTGAAAGAACTCACATTTCTGCCGATTAACTCGAAGTCCATATTCTTTCAATCTGATGAGCACCAGTTCCAAATTTGCGAGGTGTTCCTCGTCACCATCTCCTGTAATCAGAATATCGTCCAGGTAACATTGTGTGCCTGGAATTCCCTGTAATACCTGCTCCATGGCCCTCTGCCAAATTGCTGGAGCCGATGCCACTCCAAAAACCAGTCTATTATACCAGTACAAGCCTCTATGCGTGTTGATCGTGAGGTACTGGCGTGACTCTTCCTCAACTTCCATCTGTAAGTACGCCTGCGCCAGGTCTATCTTGGTGAAGTGTTTCCCGCCCGACAATGAAGCGAAGATATCCTCAATCCGCGGAAGTGGATACTGCACCGTGTGAAGCACCGGATTAACAGTGATCTTGAAATCTCCACAGATGCGAACCTTCCCTGGTTCTCCCGGCTTGTTGCTCGAAGGACGTTTCATCACGGGAACAATGGGCGTAGCCCACTCACTCCAGTCTACCTTAGACAGTACTCCTGAACGTTCTAGCGCTTCCAGCTCCGCTTCCACAGCAGGTCGTATCGCATAGGGTACCGGTCTGGCTTTGAAAAATTTTGGTTGTGCATGTTCTTCAATCTTGATGTTTGCCGTAATTCCTCTCAGTGTTCCCAGTCCCTGCTGGAACACCTCTTTAGCATCGCCCAATATTCTGGACAATCGTTTAGGTTTGACATCTGTTTCCCTGGCATCTACCGTTAGTGCTTTTAAGGAATGCCTGTCCATATTCATTTTTCTAATCCACTCTCATCCCAGTAGTGGTGGACCTCCTTCAGGTAGCACATATAAGTCCATTCCTCGGCTTTCTTTGCCCTTGTGGACCACCTTTACCTCTATCTTTCCGATGGGGTATACTCTTTGCCCCGTGTATGTTTTCAATACAATCTCCGTGTCCCGTAGGGGAATATGTTGGAATAACCTTTTGTAATCTTTCTTATTCATGACCGTCAATGCCGATCCAGTGTCCAATTCCATCTTCACTTGGACTCCTGCTATCTGAAGTGTGACCCAGATAGTTTGTAGGTCAGCTTCATTACTCACATTGTGAATTCTTAGACTACCCAGTTCCTTGCTGTTGGAGTCTGAATCCAAATTCTGTTCATCCGAACTCTTCTCAGCCACCTTATGTACCTTTCTGCACTTTTCCTGCGGTGACTTTTTGTTGCTGGTCTTCTTTCCTGACCTGCATACTTTAGCTATGTGACCAAGCTTGCCACATTTTCTGCATTCCTGATTTTTAAACCAGCATTGGTTCTGATCGTGTGTTGTCTTTCCACAACGATAACATTTCACTGTATCCAAAGCCATTTGGTCTGCGCTGAGTACCGATGACTTCAGCTGCATTTCCGCAGTGCCTCTCGCTGCGGCTTCATGTGATGCTGCAATAGTGACAGCCTTATCAAGTGTAAGATCATTCTCTTCAAGCAGCCGCTTTTGTGTTCCTTCTTTCGACAATCCACACACGAATTTGTCTCTCAGCGCCTCTGTTAGTCTTTCCCCAAACTGACAGTACTTCGCTAGCTTACGCAGTTCAATTAAATACTCCGCGTTGCTTTCCTCTTTCAGTTGCGTTCTAGCATAAAATTTAAATCGTTCTGCTAACATCAGCGGTGTGGGGTTCAAATGATTCTTTAGGACAGCAACAATATTCGCGAAAGTCTGATCCGCCGGTTTAGCTGGTGATAGAAGATGCTTCAATAGCCCGTATGTCTTCGCACCCATTGAGCTTAGTAAGGTTAGTGCTTTATCCTCATCTGATATCTTATTTGCTTTACAATAAACTTCTATGCGTTCTAAATACGTGGCCCAATCTTCAACATCGGCATCGAAATCATTGATGTTACCACGCTTAGGCATCCTTGCAATCTTCTTGAGAAACAAAAAAAATTTTCTTTTATTTTATAATGGTGGTTTCCCGCGCTTGTTTTCTTCCCCCCGCCTACTAAAATGGCAGCTTCCCGCGCTTGTCTTCTTCCCCCGCCTATGAAAATGGCGGCTTCCCGTGTTTGCCTTTCTCCCCCGCTGGCTGTAATGGCGATTGCCGTATTGCTGCCGTTCGCGCCTCCCCAGCGGTTCTCAATTCGTGCCTCCCAGCCCCTCTTGCAGTCCGGTCCTTTCCACTGGCTGCGGCTGAGTTCTCCACGGTTTTTAAAATTTTCTCCCGCGCCTTACGCTGTCCCGGTCGCTGCGCCTCGCGGCCTCGGTAGCTGCCCGGCCTTTTTCACCGGTCGCGGTCGAGCTCTCTCTCGACACTGTTGCATCTCCCAGCCCGCTTGCAGCCCGGTCTTTTACACCGGCTGCGTTTGCATTCACCGCGGCTCCCGTTCCTTACGCTGCCCCAGTCTCAGCGCCTCTGGCCCCGACTTCTGTCCGGCTCTTTTCCCCGGCCGTGGTCGAGTTCTCCGCCCTTATATCCTCCGTTTTCCCTCCCCTACTCCACAGCCAACGTGGCCGACTTGCTGCTCGTCGCTGATTGGCTTACCCACCACCGTGGTAGAAGGGATGATCACTGCCTGTCGCTGATGGAAGGCTTTGTGTCAGGATTCTTCCTTTGCTCTTCAGACCCGAGTCTTTTCTCAGCAGGATGATGAGGGCGGATGCCTCTTCTCTTCTCGACGCCCGTTAAACTGCCTTGGATGTATCTCTGCCGCAGGGTAAGATCGTACTCGTCGCCACTGTTAAGTCTGTGTGTTCCAGTTATGGTTAATATGAATCACTGCACACAGACCACAAGAATAACTTTAACAGGTCTTTACCAGTCGAAGGTCAGGGCTGAACTACCCAGCAAATTACTACACAGCACTTATATACCGGTGTGGTCACCACCGGTATTACCGTATACAGTAGCCAGAGAAAGTAGTACATCTCTTAAGGTGGAACAGATTTAAGTTCTCTTAAGGTGGAACAAGTTACATACACCACATTACTAGTTAAATACTAAAGGTTTTGTGATGTGTACTGACAATTGACTTTACACTGTCACTGCTCATTTCACATGAGGTCATTAAAAGCCATCAATTTGATTCTATTTCCATCTTTTCCTTTGTTGAATCCTGATCTCTAGCATTCAAGAGCAGTAACCTAGTAAAGAGGGAAAAATAAAAGGATAAATTGTAAAGACTTAACAGTCAAAAGGAACCATTTCTATTTAACAATAATCACGCTAATTTCTAGTACTTTTACAAAAGCCTCAATAAAGTTTCAATAGTTAACAGGGGTGAAAGAATTGGCAATGAATTTGATTGTTTTTACATTCTCTGTTCGTACCAGCCTATCTTGTGCATGGGAATTCAGAATCAAATTGGAGAAATCTGAAATAAATTGTGCACCCTGAACTTGGGCTTGATTCAATTTTCTTTTATGCTAGCAGTAAACTTTTTGCTTTGAACAATGGTACAAAAAAGAATGCTTCAGCGTATAAAAGTCATGTTTTATTTACATGCTTTGCAGCAGCACTGAGGTTTAGCAATTGCCATTGTGGAGGGAGCAGAAACATTAAAATGAAATCAGTTGTGGCACGGTAAGCAGAATAAAAACATTTTCATTTTAAAAATAATTCCATTCCATGGACTTGTGGCCAGGGTACATTTAAGAACTTTTTAGTGAAATGGAGAAAGCTTTACACCGCCATAAATCAATTTGAATTTTAAAAACTTTGGCCTAGAAATTGAGTTTGCGCTGCGCCAGGGCTTTAGCGCCAGAAGTTAGCGCCGGCGCTAAGTCCCTTTGCGCGCGCCAAAAATTCAGTAGCGCCGCGCCCAAACGGCTGCCGGCGCTACTGAAGGGTTTTAGCGCCTGAAAACTGGCGCAACGCGCCGCATTGCGGCGCTATTCCGGCGCTGCGGCGCCCGCTGCGGTGCGGCAGGCTCGGGAAGTGCAGGCCTCCTCCTTCCGTTAAGGAGGAGCTGCCTGCACCCGGCCGCGGCCCGCGCAAATCTCTTCAAAAATGAGCCCGGCACCTCGGACAAGTGCCGGGCTTGCATCTGTTCCGGGGGGGGGGGGGAGAAGTCCGGGGAGGGAGCTGCGGGCAGGCGGCCGGCGGGAAAGTGGCCGGCCGCCGCGCCTCCTTAAAGCGCCGGCGCAGACTCCGGCAACACTCGTTTGCCGGAGTCTTAGTTGCGGCTGCCACTGGCGAGGCGGCCGCAACTGAATTTCGGCTTGGGGCCGGGTTACCACGGCAACCGGGACGCTGCGCACACCGGTGATGTCATCGGTGCCGGCGCAGCGCTACCGGTCTACCGCCGCGGAAGGGCCCCAGGCAATTTAGGAACCGGCGCCAATTGCAGCGCTAGGCCCTCTAGCGCCGCAAAATCGGTGCTAAGGGCACTGAATTTCTAGGCCTTAGTCTAGAGACATTGCTCCCACTGGATAAGAGTTCCTGAAGGGTTCACTGTTCAAGTTGAATGATTCAGTTAACCAATGATTATTATTATCATCCAAGACCATCATTCATTTAAATTATGAAGTTCTGTCCACAGAGTTAAGCACATCTGTTGTAGAATATCTGACGCATTAGAAGAGTATTTGGAAACATTTGTATTACAGGTTGAGCGTCCAAAATCCAGAGATCCGGAATGTTCTGGAATCCGGACTCCGGGATGATTGGTGGCAGGGTCGTCCGGAATCCGTAAAATGTTCCGGAATCCGAACACCCTGTCAAACCAGCCTGGGCCCAGGCATTTCTAGACTCAGAACGTGTTTCTGATGTCCGAAGTCGGGAAAACGCCCGGGCCCAGGTTGCGATATTTCCGGACTTTGGACATCAGAAACATGTTCTGAAGTCCGGAAAAACACGAAAACTGGCTTGGCCTCGGTCCCGAGGTTGCCAGATTCAGGACGCTCAACCTGTATTGTAAAGGCTGACATCATGTTTGTGATTCATGCATTCAACTGCCATGTTCTTGTTGGATTATCTGTCACAAGAGAGAAATTTCCTCAAGAGTTTAGCACAATGTACAGCTAATATATATTTATTGTGTGTGTGTGTGTGTGTGTGTGTGTGTGTGTGTGTGTGTGTGTAAATTGTGTGTGTGTGTGTGTATACTGTGTGTGTATGTATATAGTGTGTGTATGTATATGTATATTGTGTGTGTGTATATAGTGTGTGTGTGTGTGTGTATATAGTGTGTGTGTATATAAATTTATTTTGGACCACAGCCTTTGTAGCTTACCTCCCATCATTTGCACCACTTTTACTTGTCTCACACATTGGAAAAAATTGCTTTTCACTGTTCATTGGAAGATAGAGCAGATGAATGTGTGGCTGGAGAGATGATGTAGGAGAGAGGGCTTTAGATTCCTGAGGAATTGGAACCGTTTCTGGGGGAGGTGGGACCTCTACAAGCCAGACGGGAACGGGACCAATATCCTCGTGGGAGGGTTTGCTAGTGCTGTTGGGGAGGGTTTAAACTAGCTTGGCAGGGGGATGGGAACCTAAGTATAGAGTCAATAGGGAGGGAAGAAAAACAGGAATTGGAAAACAAAAATGTAGAAAGTAAATTGGAAGGACAGAGGAATCAAGGGCTAGATAGTAGTCAACAAGGAGGTTTGCCTGTACTAAATGGCATATACTTCAATGCAAGGAGTTTAGCGAACAAGGCAGATGAGCTGAGGGCACAGGTAGATACTTGGGACTATGATATTATAGCTATTACAGAGACATGGCTGAAAGAGGGGCAGGTATGGCAGCTCCACATTCCTGGTTACAGGACTTTCAGACAGGATAGAGAGGGAGGTAAAAAGGGAGGGGGGGTCGCAGTATTGATTAAAGAAACTATTACAGCTGTGAGGAGGGATGATATGTTGGAGGGATCATCAAACGAGGCCATACGGGTTGAATTGAAAAACAAAAAAGGGGCGATGACACTGCTGGGAGTGTACTACAGACCCCCAAACAGTGAGAGGGAGATAGAAGAACAAATATGTAGACAAATTTCTGAGAAGTGCAAAAACTATAGGGCAGTAATAGTAGGGGATTTCAACTACCCCAATATTAACTGGGATAAAATTAGTGTGAAGGGTATAGAGGGTGCAGAATTCCTAAAATGCATCCAGGAAAACCTTTTTAGCCAGTATATAGCAAGCCCAACAAGGGAGGGGCGGTTCTGGACTTAGTTTTAGGGAATGAAGCTGGACAGGTAGAAGGCGTATCAGTGGGGGAGCATTTTGTTGCTCGTGACCATAATTAGATTTAAGGTAGTTATGGAAAAGGACAAGGATAGACCAGGAATAAAAATTCTAAATTGGGGAAAAGCAAATTTTGCTAAGCTCAGAGGGGATTTAGCCATAATGGACTGGAAACAGCTACTTGAAGGTAAATCAGTGTCAGAGCAGTGGGAGGCATTCAAGGAGGAGATCCGGCGAGTTCAGACCATATATGTGCCCTTAACGAAAAAAGGTGGGACTAACAAATCTAGAGCCCCCTGGATGTCTAGAGACATACAGGGTAGGATTTTTTAAAAACGGGAGGTGTATGACAGATACCGAGGGCTAAATACTCCAGAATCTTTAGAGGAGTACAGAAAGTGCAGGGGTGCAATTAAAAAGGATATTAGGAAAGCAAAGAGAGAGCATGAAAAATTCTTGGTAAGTAAAATTAAGGAAAACCCAAAGATGTTTTATAAATATATTAAGAGTAAAAAGATAACTAAAGAAAGGGTAGGGCCTATTAGAGATCATGAGGGTAATCTGTGTGTGGAGGCAGGAGACGTCGGTAGGGTTCTAAATTAATACTTTGCGTCTGTTTTCATAAAGGAGTGGGGCGAAGCAGACATTGCTATCATGGGGGAGGAGTGTGAAATATTAGATGAAATAAATATAGTGAGAGAGGAAGTATTAAGGGGTTTAGCAGCTTTAAAAGTGGATAAATCCCCAGGCCTGGATGAAATTTATCCCAGGCTGTTAAGCGAAGCAAAAGAGGAAATTGCAGAGACCCTGACCATCATTTTTCAATCCTCTCTGGCTTCAGGTGTGGTGACGGAGGACTGGAGGACTGCTAATGTGGTACCCTTGTTTAAAAGGAGAAAAGGATAGACCGAGTAATTACAGGCCAGTCAGCCTAACCTCGGTGGTGGGAAAATTATTGGAAAGAATTCTAAGACAGGATAAATCTTCATTTAGAAAGATACAGATTAATCAAGGATAGTCAGCAAGGATTTGTTAAGGAAAGGTCGTGTCTGACAAACTTGATTGAATTTTTTGAGGAGGTAACAAGGAGGGTAGATGAGGGTAGTGCATTTGATGTAGTGTATATGGACTTTAGCAAGGCTTTTGATAAGGTTCCACATGGCAGACTGGTCACGAAGTTAAAAGCCCATGGGATCCAGGGCAAAGTGTCAAGTTGGATTCAAAACTGGCTCGGAGATGGGAAGCAGAGGGTAATGGTTGATGGGTGTTTTTGTGACTGGAAGGCTGTTTCCAGTGGGGTTCCGCAGGGCTCAGTGCAGGAAACTCTTTGGTATCCGGCACCGACGGGACCGGGATGTTGCCGGTTGATTCAAAATTCCAGATGATGGAGAGGGTTATCTACCGAGGCTATTTTTAACAAACAAAAATTAAAAAATCAAGAAATGTGCAGTTTACAGTAATTGGGTACTCTCGGCAGCGCGGTAGAGTCAGACTCCTGTTATTGAGGTGTTCAGACTTCCGACAGCGCCAATAAGCCGAGTAGTGGCAGTTTGGAGAACTACCCCCACTGACTAACTCGGCCACTGTGGGAGACTCAGACTCGGCAACATTTCCGGTTATTGAGGTGTTGTTTTCGGAGTATGAATTTTGCCGGTTAATAGAGAATTCCAGATATTTAGGTGCCGTTTAAATGAGAGTTTCCTGTACTAGGTCCCTTGCTTTTTGTGGTATATATCAACGATCTAGACTTGAATATAGGGGGTATGATTAAGAAGTTTGCAGATGATACTAAAATCGGCTGTGTGGTTGATACTGAAGAAGGAAGCTGTAGACTGCAGGAAGATATCAATAAATTGGTCAGGTGGGCAGAACAGTGGCAAATGGAATTCAATCCAGAGAAGTGTGAGGTAATGCATTTGGGAGAGCTAAGAAGGAAAGGGAATACACATTAACTGGTAGGACACTGAGTAGTGTAGAGGAACAAAGGGACCTTGGAGTGCATGTCCACAGATCCCTGAAGGTAGCAGGCCAGGTAGATAAGGTGGTTAAGAAGGCATACGAAATGCTTGCCTTTATTAGCCATGGCATAGAATACAAGAGCAAAGGGGTTATGCTTCAACTGTATAAAACACTAGTTAGGCCTCAGCTAGAGTACTGCATGCAGTTCTGGTCACCACATTACAGGAAAGATGTGGTTGCACTAGAGAAGGTACAGAGGAGATTTACAAGGATGTTGCCGGGAGTAGAGAATCTTAGCTATGAGGAAAGACTGGATAGGCTGGGTCTATTTTCCTTGGAACAGAGGAGGCTGAGAGGAGATGTACAAAATTATGAGGGGCATTGATAAAGTGGATAGAAAGGACCTGTTTCCCTTAGCAGAGGGGTCAAAAACCAGGGGGCACAAATTTAAAGAAATTGGTGGAAGGTTTAGAGGGGATTTGAGGGGAAATTTCTTCACCCAGAGGGTTGTGGGGGTCTGGAAATCACTGCCTGAAAGGGTGGTAGAGGCAGTAATCCTAACCGCATTTAAAAAGTACTTGGATGTGCACTTGGGATGCTCTAACCTGCAGGGCTATGGGCCAAGAGCCGGGAAGTGGGATTAGGCTAGATAGCTCTTTGTTGGCCGGCGCGTACACGATGGGCCGATGGGCTGTAACTTTCTATGATTCTATGAATTGGTTGTATAGTTTAATGTATACAAGCATTGTTTGCTCTACAAAAACTTGCATTTCTATAGTGCCTTTCATGTCAGAAATCATCCCAAGGCACTTCACAGGAGCAAAATCTGACAAAAATTGACAGTGAGCCAAAGGAGGAGATAATAGGATAGGTGATTAAAAGCTTGGTCAAATAATTAGGGTTTATGGAGAATCTTAAAGGAGGAGAGAGAGGTGGAGAGGCGGGGATTGTTAGGGAGGAAATTCCAGAGCTTCGGGCCTAGACGGTTGAAGGCACGACCACTAATGGCCAAGGGAGTGGCAGATGCATGAGAGGCTAGTTTTGGAGGAACACAGAGTACTTTCAGGACTGAAGGAGGTTACTGAGATGGGAAGGGGCAATGTCATGGAGGGATTTGAAGGTGAGAATGAGAATTTTAAATTCAAGGTATTGGTATTGGTACACCGGGAGCCAATATAAGTCAGCGAGCACAGGAGTAATGGATGGGCGGGACTTGGTGCGGGTTAGGATACGGGCAGAGTTTTGGATGATGTCAAGTTTATGCAGGGTAGAAGATGGGAAGGAGGCCAGGAGGGCATTGGAAAAGTCAAGTCTGGAGCTAACAAAGGCATCTTTTATCCTGATTTAAGAAGTTCAAGGTGGCCACTGTCTCTCTCATCATCCTAGTAATACAGCCAGTAACTGGTCAATATTAAAGATGCATACTCATCTCAAGAAGTATGAGGTACAACTTGGGGATGTCCATTATTAGTGCCAGGTTATCAGCCAGGAAATTCATCAGTCCGATTTGATCTCTTCTTACTAGGCAGGAAACAGGTGACAGCAGATCGGCCGCCCGTTTTACACCCCGCCAGAATTTCCTTTCTCTTGAAGTAGAGGCTGCACATTATCATTATGTGAACAGTTGACTGAAAGAAGTGTCGTGAAGGGGTTTGGGTAAAAGGTATTAGCAGGCAACACTGGGATTTTGAACAGTGTCAACTGCAACCAGTTCACAACTTTGGTAGGGGTGCTTCCAGTCCTCGCAGGACATCATTTTGCTTCCACCGGGTAAATTTGTTGCATCCAAGTGGAGTGCTCGGTTCTGCAGATGGGATTTGGAATCAAAGTGCAACATTCTCAGGATATTCAGGCCTGATAGCGACAGCTAAGTGCTGAACTTATTGCAAGATTATTGCTGAGGCTGTTGCAGCTGAAAATGGAACCTTCTAACTGTGTGATCCTGGTTCATTCTTTATCATGCCAAAATTCATTATTGATCAAAGTATAACCACTCTCAAATATTGCTTTAAATCAATTGGTGTTGGCCATATAAATGGTTTATTATTAAAAGCCCACAAACTCCTTTGCTTATGTTGACTTTGCAAATGTACATTATTGATGCCCCAAAATCATCTCATCAGACAGCCAAATGGCAGATGTTCATTCAGTAAGAAGAAAAAAAGAAAAAAGAGAGACTAGCATTTATATAGCGCCTTTCACAACCACCGGACGACCCAAAGCGCTTTACAGCCAATGAAGTGCTTTTTATTTTGAAGTGTAGTCATTGTTGTAGGAGAAAGATGTTCGAATCCTTGCGCTACATGGTGCCTTTCTTTGGCTGTGAGCTGCTTCCTTTCACAACTATGAACATTGTTAAAATGCACCTGCACTCTTCCTCTGTGCTCATCACCTGCAAGGTTGCATTAATTTTAATAGTAATTCGCTTCCATGTCTTCCTGACAGCAACAAAAATGTATAATCAATACTGCTTCTAAAAAGAGGTCAACATCTGCTTCTTAAAAATATGCTTTGCGCTGTCTCTCTTCATTCTCACCTATTTACTTGGACTGCAGCCAATGGAGAAAAATGTATAGGGAACATTTGAAGACAGGATGGCTTTGTTTTTAAACACCCCCACCCCACCCCCCACCCCCAGATGGGCAGGATAGTGTCAGGCAAGGGGTTAAAATCCTAAAAATCGAGATTCTGCCTCCAAGTCACCATGTACCCGGCCACCATAATATTCACTGCAACGATTCAGACCACTAAAAGCAGACGGGACCTGCTTAAGGTTCAAAAGTTGAGGTCCGATGATGTAATTGGTGCCGTAACGTAATTTTAAGGTCCACGCAGGAGGCAGCCCATGCTGTCTGACGCTTGGCAGCAGCAGTAACACGGTGGGAGGAGCCGACTTGTCTGAAAAGGCCCAGGCAAGTTTTAAAACATTCCCTCTCTTTGAATTCAGTGTGGGCCAGGAGGAGCAGGCATGCTCTCCCGGGCCCTGCAAGGAGTCCTTCGAACACCCCAGCCCTGGCATCATCCCCGATTTTTGTGGAATCCTCAGCCCTTGCCAAGCTCCGATGTGAAAAGGGAATCCCAGCCCTCCCGATTCTTAGGTCGATGTCACGGGAATCCCCAGAGCTCCCAATTCTTAAGCCGATGTCACAGGAATTCCAAGCCTTCCAAATTCCTAGGCCAATGTCATGGGAATCCCCAGCCCATTAACTCGCACAGGTCTTATGTTCTTATGTCCCCAGCTGTGACCTCCTGCGGCTAAATTCCCACCCCCGCCTGCCGGCCAGGTAGTGAATCTGGCTGGGTGTTGACCAGGAAGTTTTATTTAAATGAGGCTTTGCCATTAATATTGGCAGGACCTCATCATCCCGAACCTGTCTGGGTGCTCTGCCCGCTACTGGGCTCGTGCGCGCCCTTCCCAGCCCCACCCCCCGGTAAAATCAAGACTGACGTGTCTTGTAACTCATTAAAATGTGATTCTGTTGTTGTAAATGCAAGTTGTTGTGATTGATAAATGTAGGATATACATCAAGAAATTGATTGGAGAGTGCTAACATAATTGCAGCAGAATTGATTTTTCAACTCATTGTGCAATTTTGCAATGCGTAAAATGGCTGCTGTATTTGCCTACTTAACAATAATCACTGCACTTGTATTTCATTGTATTTGATGTGCTTTGAGAAATTTCTGAAATATGATAAGATGCAATATAAATGCAACCTTTCTTCCTTTCCTCCATTCTGCACCTTCAACAATTCAGTGGATTAAAAAAAGGCTTGAAGAGTCTCTAGTCTATGTCACATTAGCTGAACTCAGTTTGGTGGAGAGGGCACGATAATTTGCCTTATTTTTTTCCCTGCTGGGGAAAGGAGGATTCAGCCAAGGTTGCAGTTCTTAATTGCAATTCAGTCTCCCAGTGTGTGTACAATGACTTCAACTGTAGACAGGCTACATGGCTACATAGGAACAGAAGTCAGCCATTTAGCCCCTCGAACCTGTTTCACCATTCAGTGAGATTATGGCTGATCTGTGACCTAACCCTCTATGCCCGCCTTTGCCCCATATCCGTTAATACCTTTGGTTAACAAAAATCAATCAATCTCAAATTTTAAATTAACAATTGATCTAGCATCAATTTCCATTTGCGGAAGAGAGTTCCAAACTTCTACCACCCTTTGTGTGTAGAAGTGTTTCCTACTTTTACTCCTGAAAGGTCTGGCTCTAATTTTTAGACCTGCCCCCAGTCCTAGACTCCCCAACCAGTGGAAATAGTTTCTCTCTACGCTATCTGTTCCCCTTAATATCTTGAAAACTTCAATCAAATCACCCCTTAACTTTCTAAATTCCAGGGAATACAACCCTAGTTTGTGTAATCTCTCCTTGTAATTTAACCCCTGGAGTCTGGGTATCATTCTGGTAAACCTACGCTGCACTCCCCCACAAGGCCAATATATCCTTCCTAAGGTGTGGTGCCCAGAACCGCTCACAGTACTCCAGGTGTGGTCTAACCAGAGCTTTGTATAACTGCAGCATAACTTTTACCCCCTTGTATTCTAGTCCTCTAGATATAAAGGCCAGCATTCCATTAGCCTTTTTGATTTATTTTCTGTACATTTTAATGATCTATGTACCTGAACCCCCAAGTCTCTTTGGACCGCCACTGTTTTTAGCTTTTCACCATTTAGAAAGTACCCTGTTCTGTCCTTTTTAGGTCCAAAATGGATGACTTCACATTTGATCATGTAGACTATTAGTATTCAATATCCAAGTTTATATTTTAGCAATGGCTATTTGAACAAGAACCACCAATGTTCACAGAACAACAACAGAGAATGCTGGAAAAACTCAGCAGGTCAGGCAACATCCGTGGAGAGAAATTTGAGTTGACGTTTCGGGTTGAAACCCTTCTTCAAAACTGGAAAGAAAATAAAAAGATCGAAGGCAAAGCTGCGATTGAACAAAAGAAGAAAAGGAGACAATAAAAGGTATTAGAAGCCAGATGAGATGATAATGGGCCCGTGGAGACAAAAGGCAGCTGAGATTAGGTGTGAAGTGTATTGGCAGGATAAGCTGCCAGGTGAGAGAGAGAAACAAAAGGAAAGGAGGGGGGGGCGGGCGGGGAAGGAGGACCCAAAACAAAGGGGTGGAAAAAATTTAAAGGAAAAAAGTAAGAGGCCGAGGTTATGATCTGAAATTATTGAACTCGATATTGAGTCCGGAAGGCTGCAAAGTACCTAATCGGAAGATGATTTGCTGTTCCTCGAGTTTACGTTGAGCTTCCGTGGAACAATACAAGAGGCCAAGGACGGTGAGGTCCGAGTGGGAATGGAGTGGTGAATTAAAATGACAGGCGACCGGAAGCTCGGGGTCACCCTTATAGACTGAACGGAGGTGTTCCGCAAAGCGGTCACCCAATCTGCGTTTGGTCTCCCCAATGTAGAGGAGACCGCATCGTGAGCAGCGAATACAGTATACTAGATTGCAAGAAGTACAAGTGAATCGCTGTTTCACCTGGAAGGGGTGTTTGGGGCCCTGGACAGTGGGAAGGGGGGAGGTATAGGGGCAGGTGTTACATCTCCTGCGCTTGCACGGGAAGGTGCCAGGCGAAGGGGAAGGGCTGTTGGGGGTGATAGAGGAGTGGACTAGTGTGTCTCAGAGGGAGCGGTCCCTACGGAATGTTGAAAGGGGATGTTGCCTGACCTGCTGAGTTTTTCCAGCATTCTCTTATTATTTTGGATTTCCAGCATCTGCAGTATTTTGCTGTCGTACTAATGTTCACAGAACCATTGACTGCACTTTCAACTTCAGTGTGGGCATAAAACTGCAGGAATCGGATCGGTCGCCCGTTGTGTAGTCAATAGCTAGGAAATTGGGTGAGCTGTATACTGGGCAGCTGATCCAATACCGCCATTTTACACCCCCATCAAAGTTTAAAAGTTCTACCCTATATTCCAGCATGAGTCGCTATCTTCAGGAAATGTTGCAATTGGGGAGGAGGAAGAATGGCTATATAAATTTTTTTTTTTTAATAGTTTGAAGGCCACAAGGCATAGTTACGATCTTGGTCAGAATTTGATTTTTAAATGGTTATTTATCACCATTGCTGCTGTTATAGGATAAATCCTAGATGAAGCCAGCATGTACCTTGTTTCCTTGCTCTGATAAAGGGCAGCTTCAGGCAAGACATTCATCAGCTGCAAAACAGCATATAGGTTCTCATCAATAGCTAGGAACCTGTATAGAGTTTAGACATCCAACAATGAATGAATATTTTATCTGCACAGATCTTTAGCCGTACCTTGCCCAGGAGCAGGAGTCACTGTGAATGAATACAAAATCAGGTGATTATTCAGAGAATGGACCAGAATAACCACTGCTATATATAGTCTCTCTCTCTCTCTCTTTCTCTCTGAGCTTTATTTAGTGAAGACTGCCATCTTTTGGACTATGTTGTCAAGAAAGTGAAACTCAGTAGAACTATTGGAACAGGCAGTGTTCCACTGCAAATTCACATCTGTTAAAAAGAAAAACAAATTCTTTTTTTTCTCTTTTCCTGCACATGACCTTCCTTTCTTTTACAGAAGATTTTAACTCCTGGATAGTGCATGATTTCATGGGTGCATTTAAAATCTGGTACCCCTCTCACTTGGCCATGGTTCGAGTGTGAACCTAGACAGAGAATTTCAACAGGCTTAGCAGAGCCTAATCCTGTATTTGCCTTATATATACACACATGTGCCCTTTCGGTAGGGGACACTGTATAGCAATAGGGAGAAAAGAAGACTTATTTTCTCCTCATTTACCCACAGCCACTGAGGGCAATTGTTGTTCAATTCTCATTATCCTAGTTGAGACCAGCCAATTCAGCCGTACTGGGAATGAACATAGGACCATCCTGGTCTCTCTGGCTCAGCTGCTCACTCCCTTAATCAGTTGACTTATCAGGGGAGCTACCAAAATGTACATTTTAATGGTATATGTTCCAACACACATTCCTCCCACAATAGTGCTGAAGCATTTGAGGCTGTCTTATACAGAAATGCAGCTTGTAATTTTTGTTCACCAGTGATGTGATGTGATTTTTGCATTCTTCACGCATGATATTCTCAGTAGGATCATGTCATGAAAGCTCCATAGCTATAAAATAAAAACTTTTTCTGTACTTTTGACTCATAACAAAGTCATACATTTCTATAAGCATGAAAAAGCTGTTATTAAGTGACTCTACCACATAAATATAGCAAAAGTGTCAAAAATATGAACATGTTTGCAGTATTTATAATCTTCTAAAAGGAAATTGTTAAGTCTGTGTGTTATAGTGATAATTACTACACAGACTACAAGAGTAAATTCAACAGGTCTTTACTGGTTGGAGGTAGGGACTATACTGAATACAATTTTACTACACAGTGCTTATATACCGGTGTGGTCACCACCGGTATTACGTATACAGCAGCCAGGGAAAGTAGTACATCTCTTAAGGTGGAACAGGCTTAAGTTCTCTTAAGGTGGAACAGGTTACATACACCACAATCCTCCCTTTTTAGCTTAACAGTCATATCCCCATTTAACATAACATAATAACATATATACATATATAACTTCAGGTATAACAGTTCAAAGGTTCAGTCTCTCAGGAGGCTTTCTGATGCGGCTTGGATAACGCCTCTCAGTAGTCTCTGATTCTTGTTGTTGAGGTGCCTCCTCTATTTGGTTTCCAGTGTATTGGGTGTCATCATCATGAAGTACATTCCCTGCCGAGGTAGATGCTTCAGGTTCATTAACGTCTTCCACAGTTGTCTCTGTCACAACCATGGGTTCGACCCTTGCTCTCGACTCTACCAGTTGATCCGCATGACGCCTTATCACATTATGACCAATACCTACTGTGTACATCAGAGGTCCTTGTCTGGCCCGAATTGTTCCGGACTGCCATTTTTCGTTTCCATAGCCCCTTGCCAACACTGGTTGTCCTACGTCGAAAGTTCGAGTGGTCTTGTTGTTAATATGCCGAAACTGTTTGTTTTCCACTTCCCTCCGCACATTTGGTTTTAACAAGTCCAACTTGGACCGCAACCTCCTGTTATAAAACATCATGGCAGGACTTTGGTTAGTCACTGCATGATCGGCGTTTCGATATGACATCAGGAACTTGCCGACCTTGTGTTGCAGCGGAATCTGATCATCGTTCATGGCCTTAATTGCCTTTTTGAATGTCTGGACAAATCTTTCAGCCAACCCGTTTGTTGCCGGATGATATGGGGCAGAGGTATAATGTTTTACTCCATTCTTCTTTAAGATTTGTCGGAATTCTTCCGATACAAACTGTGGTCCGTTGTCCGAACAGATCTGTTCTGGCAATCCGTTCCTTGCGAATATTGTTCTTAACATCGCAATTGTCTTTTCTGAAGTAGTGGTATTCATCTTGATGACTTCTGGCCATTTGGAATGTGCGTCCACCGCGATTAGGAACATGGAGTCCATGAATGGACCAGCAAAGTCAATGTGTACGCGTTGCCATGGGGCTGAAGGCCATTCCCATGGGTGTAGCGGTGCTATCGGAGGTGCATTTTGCACTTTTTTGGCACCCAGCGCAGCTTTTCGTTAACTCCTCAATCTGTTGGTCAATACCCGGCCACCATACATAAGCCCTAGCAAGACTTTTCATTTTAACTCCCCCCAGATGACCTTCATGCAGTTCGTTTAAAACTCTTTCCCTTAACTTGGGAGGAATAATCACTCTTGTCCCGTACATCAAGGTACCATGGCAGACGGACAGCTGGTCTCGCCTTGCCAAAAATGCTGGTAACAGAGGATCACCCCGTGTTGGCCATCCTTTCACTGTCACCTCGTAGACTCTGGACAGTGTCGGGTCGTTCCTGGTTTCTCTTTCAATACTTGCATTGGTGACTTGCATCGATGATGGTCGAATGAAATAACTCAACAGGGTCAACTTTCGTCGTGTCTTCTTCTTCAGGTAGTGGCAGGCGCGACAGCCCATCAGCATTGCCATGCTGTTTCGTACCTTTGAATTCTATTTGATATTGATGTGCCCCTAGGAAAAGAGACCATCTCTGGAGACGCTGCGCTGTCATCACCGAAACACCCTTCTTAGGGTTAAAAATGGATACCAACGGTTGATGGTCTGTCAGAAGTGTGAATTTTTGGCCCTGCAGGTAATGATTAAACTTCTTCACTCCCCATACAAGGCTAAGAGCCTCCCTATCGATCTGCGCATAGTTGCGCTCAGCGGAGGTCAATGATCTGGATGCAAACGCGACTGGCCTTTCCGTGCCATTTGGCAACTTGTGTGAGAGTACTGCCCCAATACCATATGGAGAAGCATCACAAGCCAACCGAATAGGCAGTGTCGGGTTGAAGTGAGCCAACACTTCCTCTGAGGTGATCAATTCTTTGCTTTTGCGAAATGCCTTCTTACAGTTTTCGCCCCATTCCCATGGTACCCCTTTCTGTAAAAGAGCGTTTAACGGGTGCAGTACCGTGGATAGATTTGGCAGAAATTTATGGTAATAGTTAATTAATCCTAGAAACGACCTCAACTGAGAGACATTCTCCGGAGCGGGAGCCTTTACAACTGCCTCAATCTTGTCAGGAGACTTATGAAGCCCCTCCCGGTCAATGACATGGCCACAGTACGAGATCCGCTTCTGGAAGAACTCACATTTCTGCCGATTTACTCTAAGTCCATACTCTTTCAGTCTGTTGAGCACCAGTTCCAAGTTTGCGAGATGTTGTTCATCACCATCACCTGTGATCAGAATATCGTCCAGGTAACATTGTGTGCCTGGAATTCCCTGTAATACCTGCTCCATGGCCCTCTGCCAAATTGCTGGAGCTGATGCCACTCCAAAAACCAGCCTATTGTACCGGTACAACCCTCGATGCGTGTTGATCGTGAGGTATTGGCGTGACTCTTCCTCAACCTCCATCTGCAAGTACGCCTGCGCCAGGTCTATCTTGGTGAAGTGTTTCCCGCCAGACAATGAAGCGAAAATATCCTCAATCCGTGGAAGCGGATACTGCACTGTGTGAAGCACCGGATTAACGGTGATTTTGAAATCGCCACAGATGCGAACCTTCCCTGGATCTCCTGGCTTGTTGCTCGCAGGACGTTTCATAACGGGAACAATGGGCGTAGCCCACTCACTCCAATCTACCTTAGACAGTACACCTGAACGTTCTAGTGCTTCCAGTTCCGCTTCAACAGTAGGTCGTATTGCATAGGGTACCGGCCTGGCTTTAAAAAATTTTGGTTGTGCATGTTCATCGATCTTGATGTTTGCCGTAATTCCTCTCAGTGTTCCCAGTCCCTGCTGGAACACCTCTTTAGCATCATCCAATATTCTGGACAATTGTTTAGGTTTGACATCTGTTTCCCCGGAATCTACCGTTAGTGCCTTCAAGGAGTGCCAGTCCATATTCATTTTCCTAATCCACTCCCGTCCTAGTAGTGGTGGACCTCCTTCAGGTAGCACATATAAGTCCATTACTTGGCTTTCTTTGCCCTTGTGGACCACTTCTACCTCTATTTTTCCGATGGGGTACACTCTTTGCCCCGTGTATGTTTTCAATATAATCTCCGTATCCTGTAGGGGAATATGTTGGAATAACCTTCTGTAATCTTTCTTATTCATGACCATCAATGCTGATCCAGTGTCCAATTCCATTTTTACTTGGACTCCTGCTATCTGAAGAGTGACTCAAATTGTCTGGAGATCTGCATCCTTACCAACGTTGTGTACTCTTAAGCTATCCAGTTCATTACTGCTAGCGTCTGAATCTGACTTCTGTTCGGTCAAACTGTTCTTTGTCACCTTGTGTACCTTTGCGTATTTTCCTTGCGGTGACTTTTTGTTGCTGGTCTTCTTTCCTGACCGGCATACTTTAGCTATGTGGCCAAGCCTGCCACACGTTCTGCATTCTTGGTTTTTAAACCAACACTGGTTCTGATCATGCGTTGTCTTTCCACAACGATAACATTTGACAGAACTCAAACCCAATTTGTTTGTACCGAGTTCCGGTGACCGTAGCTGCATTACTGCCGTGCCTCTCGCTGCGGCTTCGTGTGCTGCTGCCATAGTGACCGCCTTCTCAAGCGTCAGCTCATTCTCCTCGAGCAGTCGCTTTTGTGTATCCTGTTTAAATAAACCACACACAAGTTTATCTCGTAGTGCCTCTGTCAGTCCCGTTCCAAACTGACAATATTTTGCTAGCTTACGTAATTCCATCAAATATTCAGCATTGCTTTCATTCTGCAGCTGCCTTCTGTCGTAAAATTTAAATCGTTCCGTTAGCATCAGCGGCGTGGGGTTTAGATGATTTTTCAGGACAGTAACAATCTCCTCGAACGTCTTATCCGTCGGTTCATCTGGTGATACAAGGTGTTTCAATTGCCCGTATGTCTTCGCACCCATTAAATTTAATAATGTTAGTGCTTTATCTGCATCAGGAATTTTATTTGCCTTACAATAATTTTGTATGCGTTCTACATACATGGCCCAATCTTCGATGTCACTATCAAAGGTATTAATGTTCCCATGTTTAGGCATCGTTGCAATTTATTGTATTTTTATGTTATCCAAGATGGCGGCTTCCCGCTCTTGTCGTCGTCCTCCGCCCACAAAATGGCGGTTTTCCCACGCTTGGCGGTCTTCAACCGTCCCCCGACGCTGTCTCCGCTTCACCGCGGCTCTCGCGCCTTCAGTTTCCCCAGACGCTGCGCCTTTTAGCCCGAATGCAGCCCTTATCTCCGGTCGCGATCGATGTCCCCGCGCCGCGCCTCTCGCTCGAAAGCGGCCCGGCCCTTACCTCCGGTCGCGATCGATCTCACCGCCCTTATTCCTCCGTCTTCCCAGCCCCGTCTGTACAGCCAACGCGGTTGACTTTCTGTCGCGTCGCTGCCCGGCTTACCCACCACCGGGGTAGAAAGAAGAAGCTGACAGTCGCTGATGGAGGCTTCGAGGTCAGGATGTCTTCTGCACTCCGGTTTCTCGATGCCTGCCGCTCGACGTGTCTTCCAGTAGGGTGATGAGGGTGGAAACCTCTCTTCGACGTCCTGTCTGTGGACGAAGCCGCCGTGGAAATAATTGACGCAGGGTAAGAATCGGACTCGTCGCCACTGTTAAGTCTGTGTGTTATAGTGATAATTACTACACAGACTACAAGAGTAAATTCAACAGGTCTTTACTGGTTGGAGGTAGGGACTATACTGAATACAATATTACTACACAGTGCTTATATACCGGTGTGGTCACCACCGGTATTACGTATACAGCAGCCAGAGAAAGTAGTACATCTCTTAAGGTGGAACAGGCTTAAGTTCTCTTAAGGTGGAACAGGTTACATACACCACAGAAATTCCTGCCACTATCGTTTACTGCTACCCACAAAGGTCATGTGTGGGCTATATGAGGCATTAACCACATTTTAAACAACAAATGAATCATGGTGAATCGACTCTCAGCTCAATTCAGATCATTTCTCTTTTGCAACTGTCCATCTTTATAAGAAAACAGACAGTAACCTGAAGTTTAGTTTACAGTTGTTGCATCAACTTGGGAATGAATCACAAGCTGCAGCAACAAATGGGTGTTTTTTTCTTAAATTGTTGCTCAGTTAGCATTCCTTTATCTACTTTTAGGGGAGTTGAGTATAAGAGGATATTGGGATGGGAGAGAAAGAACATCAGTAGCCCATAGATGTCAAACTAGGGACCTGCCCTGCAGTCTCTGGTAGTGTATCCTGGCTTGAGGATGAGAGAGAAGAAATTCTTCATTCCCTTGAAGTAGTTTGGTGAACATGCACCCAATCTCTGGCAGTCTGGTAGCAGATGTAACACGAAAGGTCGCCGAACTAAAACGTTAATTCTGTTTCTCCCTTCACAGATACTGCCTGATTTGCTGAGACTTTCCAGCATTTTCTGTTTATATAATAGATCAAACCAGTTTGGACACTTAACTTCATTCTGTGACTTACCTTAACTCTAGCAGCCACTTAACAATACGCAATGAAGTAGTCTGATAATTATATTGTTATGAGTAGTGTACACCTTTCCCAGTTCCAAAGCCACATAAGCAGACGATCTACTCCCAGACTTCAATCAATGTTGTTCTCGCATCAGATAACACTACAAGGTAGAAATTGTTCATTGTTGCACCCGTTTTCCAGGTAGAAAATGGGGGCAAAAAATGCCCAATTTTACAGGGCTATGCCCTGTGCTCCAAGGAAGCCTTAAAAGCATCCAATGCAGTATTGGCCTCGATTTTCAGGCATCTGGGATGCCCACCTAAAAGGAGTGTTAGGCCCCTTGCCTGTGCTAATCAGGGGTCTAATTCCTGTATTAGGACCCTTCGGGGAAATTGGCCTGCTCCACTCCAGTTTTGCTGATGTGGATACAGCCTTCACAGTGACTATCACCAAAAAGTTACATTTAAAAAAAAAATGTTTCAAAATTGTAATGTGGAGCCAGGAGGAGCAGAAACAAGCCCAAACAAATTTCAGAAATGGACATGGGGGACCCTCCAGCTAAGTTGCTCCGTTCACAGCATTTCTTTGTTCAGGGCCTTTCTTGCTGGTACATCTGAGAAAAGTAATTTCCTTGTGTGGAATCATACCCATGGGCTTAGTGTCCACAAAGGACATTGTGCAATGTTGTATGAACAAGAAAGAAATTCTGATCTACTGTGGAAATGCACGGTGGCTCTTAAAGTGCATGTTGTACGTTTGACCCACCTGGAAATATGAGCAATTAAAGGATAACAATGTTATGAGTAATGTTTCATCAGGTTCAAATTCATAAACCATATTGTCTTGTTCAAATTGTTTAAAATATACAGATTGAATTTGTAGAATGCTTTTATTAAATTTTTGGCTAGTTTCTCGGTGATGTTTTTTGTTGATACAACATGCCAATGATAGAGGAAAGATTACCACGACCCAATCATATAATTTAAACAGCACCAATCTTGTACCATGTGACTTGAAGATCATAATGGGTTCTATTTTACTGTCTGTTGCAGGAGGGCATACCATGTATATATTCTGTGATAAAATTGAAGTACTCTGGACTTTTTACATGTGCTGAACTGGAAAAACAATGTTCCAGTTCAACTGTCAGCCCAAAATACAGCCTTTAATGTTGTAGAAGATTTAACAGTTAATGAATGTGTGGACTTGTCCAGTGAGTGTAAACTAATTGAAGTAAGGATGGAGATTTGTGACACTCCTGGATAACAATGGTAAGAATCTGCTCTGGACCCGTGAGGCAGAAAGAACAAACTGATGTGGAATTGTTTGAGCAGTTAAGGAAGGCTCGTAAGTAAGGATGGCTAAGAGTTATGGATAATTTAAACAATTCAGACAGCGGTTAAGATTGCTTCTGAGCACTCCACATTAAAACAGGAACCAAGAAAGGTAGTTTTCTGGACCTAATACTCATCAGTGAGCCATAGCACGTGGAGGTCTGGAGATGGGAGAAGATTTGGTCACCATCATCAAGTTATTACGCTTAATATTTTGGCCAAAGTACAGGGAAAACACTGATTAAAGTTTAAAACAAGCAATCGTTCCCTGGCTCTGCCAAAAACACACTGAAAGGAATCAATGTTGCACACTGTTCCCTGCATGCCTTAATAAAGTGTTCCAATATTGGAGTTTGTCCTGAAAGTCTTCAGGGAAAAGAACAAAGGACATGCATCAAGCTGAGGTTTGCAGGGCAGTATAACACCCATGAGAGACAGAAAACAAAGCAGACAGAAAGAGAAAGCAAACAACAAAGGACAGGTCCAAGACACTGGAAACTGGAGAGCACTGTGGGTTATAAATCAAGGGTGCTTGTTTAATGGTTTGTGATAATTGGGAGTCAGCATGAATGAGGCTTTATTGTGGCTGACAAACTTGTTTGTTTCAGGATTATATCTGGCTGGATTCCTAAAATGTGTTTGATAAAGACCCTTAAGGAGGCTTTTTGGAAAGTCCGAAGGGGGTTTGAAATTAAGGGTATAATGGTTAAAAATTACAAAATTATGAAGATAGGGAATTTTGGAGACTAAAAATCATACCTCTAACCTCAGTCCTGGGACATTTAATCCTCCCAGCCTTTATCTATGATCTAGATAGGGGATACTAAGTAGAATAGCTCAACATGGGATTGATGCAGAATAATATAGGAAGGCCAGCTGTGCAGAGGAATCTGACTGCGTGGTTAGGGGATTGATAAATGGTATTGATATGCCAGTATTGATTATGAACACAACATGAAGATAAACAACAAAGACATTTAAATCAAAAGAGGCAAGACTAAATCTACACAGTGCATTAATATGACTACATCTGAGTATAGATTGTGACTACTGGCAGAGTGCTTTTAAACTTCAATCAGTGTTTTGTGTGTTTTGTCTGTACTTTGGTCAGTCTCTAGTTGCCACTGAGAAGATGCCGGTGTACCGCCACCTTAACCCATTGCACTTAGTGCCATGTTCCCACCAGTCCCCTGCAGTCTGCGTGGTGAAGGTGCTCCCACAATACTGTTGGGTAGGGAGTACCAGGATTTTGACCAGCCACGATGACGGAACAGCAATATATGGCCAAGTTAGGATAGTGTGCAACTTATGTCACTTGGGAACTTGGAGGTGATGGTGTTCCCATGCTGCCTTTGCCCTTCTAGCTGGTGGTGGTTGCAGGTTTTGGAGGTGTTCCCGTAGAAGCCTTGTTGACTTGCTGCAGCGCATCCTGTAGATAATCCACTCTACGGCCGCAGTATGCCGATGGTGAGGGGACTGGGTGTTTAAGCTTGTCACAGATCATGACCTGCTCTAGAAGCTGCTCTAGCAAACTCTCGTCAGAGATGGGGCCGGACTTTCCGTAGGGGCCTCACAAGTGCCGATTTCAGGCATGCAAAGTGCATGCACTAAAACACGGCACTTGCGCTCTTGACAGATCATCCACCTGCCTGGGAAAAGTGCCTCTGCGGGTGGAGAGTTGCACTTTTTGCACAACTTCCGCCCGCTGAATGATTGTCAAATTCTTACGCCTGGTAACCTGGTAAAAGCAGTAGAGTGAGTAAGAGTGTTGAAAAATAGAAAAATTAAATTTGCTAACTCATTTATAAATTTAAAATACTCTTCAAAAAGGTAAGTTTATTTTTAATCCCATAAAAACATTTTTTTTTCCAAAAAGTTAATTTTTATTTAAAATATTTAATTAAATGGAATTTTAATTAATTTTAATTATGTAATTTAAAAAAATCTATTTAATCTCTTAGTGTGTTTTTAAATGTGATCCCCATTCATACTTTTGACAGTTCTGTCCCTATAGACCTGTCAAAAGTGTGAAGGGGAATTCCCTTCTTTGATTGGTTCCCCACGGCCCATGGCGATCCGCATGCGCCCCTAGGATACCTGGGCCTCTGCCCGCGCAGACCAGGAGAGGCCCAGGAGCAGAAACCTCGGGACCTATGGAATCAGCAGGTAGGTTCATAGATTTTTTTTCCGATCAGAGGAATACGCCTGAAGGAAGCCTCCTATCGGAAATTCAGGGCCATGGTCATTGCATGGCACTTGTGAAGCGCAAATGTTACTTGCTACTTATCAGCACAAGCCTGGATGTGGTCCAGGTCTTACTGCATTGGGGCTTCATTGTGAAGGAATAGCCATGATTCAGAGAGATACATGATACCATGAACAGATTTCTAATATTATTAATAAAAGACATACTGGGTTTAAAAGACACAAGTCTCAGCAGACAAGGCTGTAAACAGAATACAGGCTTCTGAGATAAAGATCAGTTGATAACAAAGTTGTAAACAGGCTTTGAAATTGGAAAGGGATATTGACCAAGAAACTAAGACCCTATTGAAAAGCAAAGATTTGCTTCCCAAGAGTCTAGAGTTTGGAAAGAACACAATGAGAATGCCCAGTTTAAGTGTTAAGAGCTAACACGTTGGAACAGATACACAAACATTAAAAGAGGCATGTGCCATCAAGTAAAAGAAACATCTGCTGGTCAAATAGTTTTATGTTAAACTTGGAAAACAGGAACCATAAGATTAAATATGCAACCAATTGAGATAGCTAAAAAACAAGTAAACACACAGTTAAAGTGGTTTTGATTTACATATTGTAAATATAATACTAACAAGAAGGCTTTGAAAATATGACTTCAGTAGAGACACCAAGCAATTGCATTGTGTTTGTATTGAACTTGGGGAGCCACAATGTCTGAAAAAAACCAGTAAAGCCAATATTAAGAATTGAATGAAGAATCTTCGGTAAGAATGACATCAAACAGAAACCATTACTGTCCTTGTTTTTATGATGGTTTTTGGAACACCTAATGACAGAGAAATAATTATGCATGCAATAGTAGAATTGATAGTGAGAATAGAAAGCATTCAAAAGAGCTGTCAATAAAGACAATTAGCTAACCTCAGCAGAGAACATCAAAGAAGAAACCACTGCCAAAAGGGTATAAAAATAAGACCTTTTTCAACAGAAACTCAGAACACACTGAACGGGCAAAGCGTTTCTCAACTCTTCAGAGGAATCTCTGTAAGTCTTTAACTATGAGTCTCGGGAAGTCAGATTGATTTTGGTGGATGTTCTGGATTTAGAAATAAGTAAGAAATAAGAAGTATAACAAAGTAAAGATTTGAGAATAAGGATCTCTGAGAAATAAGAAATGTAAGCTAATTGTATTTTGAATTGTTAATGTTACGACTAATTCAACAGATGTTAACTGAATGTCGGCTCTTAAATAAAACTATATATTTTTAGAATTGTCTCAAAGAATAATTTTGTATAGACTCCCGAACCCGCATTTCTGTACACTCTTTTGTAAGGAGTTGCAGAATTCTGGGGGGTATTTCGGACCCTCATAAAATCCAGAAGATTACAGTCTAGTTCAACTTATTAAAAGTACTATCTAGAGGACGGTAACATCTTCAGTTGTTCCGTTCCTTTAGGGAGAGATAGCCTGAACCTTTAGACCCATTTAAGCGTCTTATGGAGTTCGGCTATCTCTAACTTAAGTTGAAGGTGAACGTCTGGGGAATACGCCTGATCTGGGATAGCCCAAAAGGGCTAGGACTGTAATTATCCCTTCATCATCATTATATGAGGAATTGTGAATGGATCTGAACACTCTGCAATCATCAGTGAACAGCCTTACTTTTGACCTGAAGATGGAGGGAAGGTCATTGATTTTTTTTAAAAAGTCTGAAGATAGTTGGGACTAGGACACTGCCCTGAGGAACTCCTGCAGTGAGTTGATTGGCAGGAAAAATCGTAGAGCAAGTTATTATCTTAATGGCAAGAAACTGGAAAGTACTGAAGTACAAAGGGATCTGGGGGTCCTGGTGCACGAAACTCAAAAGGTTAGTATGCAGGTGCAGCAAGTGATTAAGAAGGCCAATGGAATGTTGGCTTTCATTGCTGGGGGATAGAATATAAAAATAGGGAGGTATTGCTTCAGTTGTACAAGGTATTGGTGAGACCGCACCTGGAATACTGCGTACAGTTTTGGTGTCCATACTTAAGAAAAGACATACTTGCTCTCGAGTCAGTACAAAGAAGGTTCACTCGGTTAATCCCGGGGATGAGGGGATGGACATATGAGGAGAGGTTGAGTAGATTGGGACTCTACTCATTGGAGTTCAGAAGAATGAGAGGCGATCTTATTGAAACATATAAGATTGTGAAGGGGTTGGATCGGGTGGATGCGGGGAGGATGTTCCCGATGATGGGTGAAACTAGAATTAGGGGGCATAGTCTTAGAATAAGGGGCTGCTCTTTCAAAACTGAGATGAGGAGGAACTACTTCAGTCAGAGGGTGGTAGGTCCATGGAATATGCTGCCCCAAAAAGCTGTAGAAGCTACATCATTACATAAATTTAAAACAGAAATAGACAGTTTCCTAGAAGTAAAGGGAATTAAGGGTTACGGGGAGCGGGCAGGAATTTGGACATGAGTCTAGGTTCGGATTGGACATGGCCCTGTGGGTAGCGGAGCAGGCCCAGGGGCCGTGTAGCCTTATCCTGCTCCTATTTCGTGTGTCTAATTCTGTTAGATTCAGGAGATGGTTCTGTGATAGTAGATTGGCGGTTAGGATCAGATCAGCCATGATCTTATTGAATGGCGGAGCAGGCTTGAGGGGCCGATTGGCCTACTCCTGCTCCTATTTCTTATGTTCTTATGTTCTTATGATTGGCCTCCAACAACAAAAGCCATCTTCCTTTATGCCAGGTATAACTCCAGCCACTGGAGAGTTTTCCCCCGATTCCGATTGACTTTTGTTTTACTAAGGCCCCTTCATGCCATACTCGGTTGAATGCTACCTTCATGTGAAGGGCAGTTACTCTCACCTCACCTCTGGAATTCAGCTATTGTATCCTTGTTTGGACCAAGGCTGTAATAAGGTCTGGAGCCAAGTGGTCCTGGCAGAACCCAAACTTAGCATCAGTGAACAGGTTATAGATGAGTAAATGCCACTTGATTGCACAGTTGACGACTCCTTTCATCACTTTGCTGATGATTGAGAGTAGGCAGTTTGGGCAGTAATTGGCTGGTTTGGATTTGACCTGCTTTTTGTGGACAGGACATACCTGGGCAGCTTTTCACATATTTCCTGGGCCATTTTGTTAGCAGCCTCCAGAGGTCACTTTAAGGATTGCTGGTTAAACATTCATCGACCAGTACAAATGGGCAGAGTATGTGCTCCTATTTCTTATGTTCTAATGTTCTTAAAATTTCAATATAAAACTTGTTTAAATTGGCATATTTCTGGCAGTTATATTGCAAACATTTTGGCCTAGAAATTCAGTTGGGCGCCGTTTGGGGCGCCAAGCTCGCCTGGGCGCCGGAATTACCGCTGCGAGCGGAGCCACTTGCGCCATCCCGATATTCAGTTTCTGCGCCCCAAACGGAAGCGGGCCGCTACTCGAGGCTCCCCGCGCCCCGCTTGGGGCGCTCACCCTGAATATCGCCGCGCTAAGGGCCACAGCGCCACACGCTGCGGCACGGCACGCTGCGGTACTGCAGGCCTTCCTCCCACTGTTAAGGGGGAGGTGCCTGCAACAGCGCGATCCCCGCTCGCGAGTGCCGGCAAATGAGCCCGGCACCAAGGAGAAGTGCCGGGCTCTCGGGAAACAGCTGGCAATGCCGCGAGGGGGGGGTTTAGGAGGCCAGGGACGGAGGTGCTGGCAGGTGGCTGCCGAAAAGCGGCCGCCCCGCACCGCCACCTTAACTTGCGTCACTACCGCCACAGGTAGGCCCCGTGAACCGGTCGCGATTTGCGACCGGCGTTAAAGAGGCGTGCGCGACCAAATATGGCGATCGGGGCGGGAGCGGGGCGCTGCGCACACCGATGACGTCATCGGTGATGGCGCAGCGCTACAGGCTAACGCCGCCATTAGCGCCCCACTAAATATTGCAGGAGGTGTGGCCAGTGGCGCTAAAGCCACTGAGTGCCCTCTTTGGGCGCTAACTGGTGGCGCAGCCCACTGAATTTCTAGGCCCTTAACTTTTAGCAAGTGACAATCTTCCCTTCCACAAGCTAGTATAGACTGTTATTTTGAGCAAATATCATAAAGAACTATTACTAAATACCAAAGTTAAGAGAATTGTACATGTATATTGCATGATCACACTTTAATAGTGTACAGCTTTTAATACATCATCGTGCAGGGCTTTAGTTTGAAACCCTACTGTCACTGAACACATTGTAACCTTGTCTAATGAAGTGTGTTCTGCACATATCAGGCTGTGATAATTCAATTTCTAAAGAATTACTTTTCATAACCTATTAATCCCTTCCCAATAAAAAGCATTAATTCTACTTTTGTGAATATAAGCATTCAACTCATAATAAATTTATAATGTGCCGTTTATCTAATTAATAATCATATTCATGTCAGCCTTTGTTCAGTGGTAGCACTCTTGCATCTGAGTCAGAAGGTTGTGGGTTCAAGTCCCACTCCAGAGACTTGAGCACATAATCTAGGCTAACACTTCACTGCAGTACTAAGGGAGTGCTACACTGTTGGAGGCGCCGTCTTTTGGACGAAATATTAAAATGAAGCCCTATCTGCCGCTTCAGGTGGGCATAAAAGATTCCACGGCATTATTCAAAGAAGAGCAGGGGTGCTTTCCCGGTGTCCAGCAATATCTATCCCTTAATTCGCACCTAAAGCAAATGATCTGGTATTCCCTCATTGCTGTTTGTAGGACCTTGCTGTGTGCAAATTAGCCACCATGTTTCCGACAGTATAATGGTAACTGCACTTCAAAAGTAATGAATTGGCTATAAAGCACTTTGGAATGTCCTGAGGTCACGAAAGGTGCTAGATACATGCAAGTTCTTTCTTTCTATTCTATTCCTTAAATTCGGAGTGGTGAAGTTATTAGATTCTTTATTAATGCAAAAAGCAATATGATTTAAATAATAATCCTCTGCAGGAATCGATTGGGCAATCTTCGATGAGCGAAATTACCGTTTCTCATTGCTGATTTTTCTTATAACCTAACCCTGCAAATTCTAAATTTCAACAATGATGTTGACATATTTCATGCTTGTTTCAGGGTTTCTATGGAAACTGCAGATAAAGCATGCGGCTGACAAATATTTGTTCCACCAGTGTACTTTGTCATTCATTCAGAAATTGAACCCAAATAAATCACAACACTTAACAAAATCTAATTTTACAAAACAATTTGACTTCTAAAATGCTCCCCTGAGGTGTTATTTAAGAGCTGACTATAGTTATTGTTTTAACTGTTAAGTCCTAGCGAATCAAGGAACACTTTGCACTTGGTTAAGAATATTGTATTTAAATATAATGACTCAATTAGTAATTCCATAATATTGGACTAAATGAGTTTAGTTTGATCTATTGGGATTCTCTTTTCCTGGGTCAGGTAAACTCGACTGTACTGATAGTGGTTATAAAGTCCTCAAGGGCAGTTTTATTGCAGGTACCGGTCTCAGAATGTTATTGCTCAATGCAGGATTGGGAAGATTTGAATTATTCTTCAATCTCCCAATGACCTTTCTCGGTACCATAGAGCTTGTGATGGTTGAGCTTCAATGTTGGAAACAGTGTGGGCCCTCTGCTAATACTAAAACATTCCAAATTAAGGCTGAATAGTTTCAATGCCTTTTGGAATGTTTAAATCTTGGCTTTACACTGGAATTAAACACCAATGGCGAGAGATTACACCTAGAGTGGACACTGGCATTAGTGCAGTCCGCAATCAGATAGCCAAACTGACTGGTGAGGTTTGCATTGATGCATGTCTGACACTGCTTCAGATCAGCACAAAGACATAGAAACATAGAAGATAGGAGCAGGAGTAGGCCATTCGGCCCCTCGAGCCTGCTCCACCCTGCCATTCAATGAGATCATGGCTGATCATCCAAATTCAGTACCCTGTCCCTGCCTTCTCCCCATATCCCTTGATCCCTTTAGCCTTAAGAAATATATCCAACTCCTTCTTGAATATATTTAATGAACTGGCCTCCACCGCCCTCTGTGGCAGAGAATTCCACAGGTTCACCACTCTCTGGGTGAAGAAATTCCTCCTCATCTCAGTCCTAAATGGCTTACCCCTTATCCTTAGACTATGACCCCTGGTTCTGGACTCCCCGGCCATCGGAAACATCCTTCCTGCATCTAGTCTGTCCAGGCCTGACAGAATTTTATAGGTTTCGATGAGATCCCCCCTCAATCTTCTAAACTCCTGTGAGTATAAGCCCATTCGACACAATCTCTCCTCATACGTCATTCCTGCCATCCCAGGTATCAGCCTGGTGAATCTTCGCTGCACTCCTTCCATGGCAAGAACGTTACTGGCCCAGCAGACAGATGTTCACTTCAATTAAAGCAGAATTTAGAAAGGATTGTACAACACGTTTAGCAAAAAGTCTAATTAATGAACAATGTTGATGGATTCTTTAGCTTTTGTGATTTTTCTCCTAAGAGTTCTTTTGCAATTTTAATTCCTAATTGATGTCAACGAACATTTTAAGACAATATCATTATTTCAAAAATAAATTCCCTACTGGCTTTATTTATCGCTGGTATTTATTTCTCGGGAGAAAATCACAGATCACTATTAAAGTGAGATATTTAGTATACTTAGCAAAGGACTTATCATTTTGTTGACAATTCACTCATTCTGGGAAAAGATTTCCTCTCAGCTATGTGTAGCAAAACCATAAATGCACTCTTTAGCAATACGTATCTCAGAGTAAATCTTTCTCTTCTGTTATATATGATAGCTTGTATTTTTAATGTATCAGGGTAGTAAACGGGTAAAATGTCAGCCTACCTGAGAATTGTATGCCAAAGCGTACTAACCAGGTGGCTAAATGTAATGTCCAACTGATACCGTGAATTTACCACATTCTCTGCTCTGAAATGAGATGCCACACTTAATAGGATTCATGCCAGAGACAGCTCTGAGCAAAACAACCACTGACTGCCTCTGCCCTGTTTTGCTCATGACATCCATCCCTTTATGAAATATTTCCCACTGCGCAGTGCGGGCTTGGAGATTAGACCTAATGCATCCATCCCATCAGCCCACTCAAAATAAGGGGAAAAGTGATGCAATTTGCTTGAACATTTTGCAACATCACATTCATACACAAACCAAGCAAAAATACATTGACTAAGCTTACAGAGAACCATTAACATAAATGAGACAGCTTCACTAAATCTGCCGATATGGATTTGTGTGCTTTTTTTAAAACTAGGAAACTAGTAGAGGATCCAAGGCAGACATTACCAAGACTGGACAAAAAAATAATAGCGATGATGTAAGATGGAGTCAAGCATTGGTTTTAAAATCCTGAGGGCTGTATGATAAAGGAAAGGATGGGGGAGGCGGGGGTGGTGGGAATTTTGAGGTCCACAGATGTCATGGAGTAGAGTTGGAAATTATATTATGACTCATAATTTTAATGTAGTGAGGATGGAGAGATGGAGGTGTATAAAATGGCATGTGGAGGGAATAAAACAGGAAGGTTTTTTTAAATTATTATTCATTCATGAGATGTGGGCATCGCTGGCAAGGCCAGCATTTATTGCCCATCCCTAATTGCCCTGGAGAAGGTGGTGGTGACAACTGAGTGACTTGCTAGGCCCTTTCAGAGGGCAGTTAAGAGTCAACCACATTGCAGTGGATCTGGAGTCACATATAGGCCAGACCAGGTAAGGACGGCAGATTTCCTTCCCTGAAGGACATTAGTGAACCAGATAGGTTTTTAACGACAATCCGGTAGTTTTCTGATCACCATTACTGATGCTAGCTTTTTGTTCCAGATTTATTTAATTAACTGAATTTAAATTCCACCAGCTGCTGTGGTGGGATTTGAACTAATGGGGGTGATTTTCTGACGTCGGAGGAGGCGGGTTTGGAGGCGGGAAAGGCGGGAAAATCAGAATCGAAGAGGTCGGGTTCGGAACCCGCCTCCGCGGGATTTTGCCGGTGCCGGTTTTGGAGGTCGGGAAACGTTCCCGCCTCCAGCTGGCCATTGTGCTATTTAGCATCCTTAAATGCTCATTAAGGGCCTCTCTAAGCCTACTTGAGAGGCCCTCCTGATTTTTCCAGCATTTTGGCGTGCTCCACGCACCTCCTGAACCACGCCAGGTAACCTGGCGGGTTGACTCGTGGGTGGCCTCTTCACTGCTGCAGGTCTAACAAGACATTGTTTATTGCAGCAAGGATTACTTGCAGGTGCCAGGCCTTGGCTTTAAAAGGTCTCTGAGCACTTTTAGAAGGTCTTCCGAAGTCGGAGGTGCTGCAGCTTGACTCCCTCAACTGTGGGACCTCCTTGGAAGACCCTCTCCACGCTTGCAATGAGCGCTTCCCCAAAGGAGGCATCTACAAGCAGTATGGGAACCATTCCTTTTCTTTCTGCATGGACCTCAGATGAGGATGAGGAGGTCAGAGCGCCGGTGTATCGAACATGTGCAGGATGTGTCTCCAGCTGCAGCTACTCGAAATCTGCATTTCGGAGCTGGAGCTGTGGCTGGAGTCACTGTGGAGCATCTGCAAAGCTGAGATCTTCGTGGATAGCACGTTTAACGAGGTGGTCACACCGCAGATAAAGAGAGCACAGGCAGACAGGAAATGGGTGACCGCCAGACAGAGTAAAAGAACTAGGAAGGTAGTGCAGGAGTCCCCTGGGTCCATCTCCCTCTCCAACAGATTTTCCATTTTGGATACTGATGGGGGAGATGGTTTCTCAGGGGAATGCAGCAAGAGCCAAGTCCTTGGCACAACGAGTGGCTCAGCTGCACAGTAGGGGAGGAAAAAGAGTGGGAGAGCAATAGTGATAGGGGATTCTATCATAAGGGGAACAGATAGATGTTTCTGTGGACGCAGACATAATTCCAGGATGGTATGTTTGCCTCCCTGGTGCCATGGTCAAGGATGTCACTGAACGGCTGCAGGGCATTCTGAAGGGGGAAGGCGAACAGTCAGAGGTCATGGTTCACATTGGTACCAACGACATGGGTAGAAAGAGGGATGAGGTCCTGCAACAAGAATTTAGGGAGCTAGGTAGCAGATTAAAAAGCAGGACCTCAAAGGTTGTAATTTTTGGATTACTCCCGGTGCCACGTGCAAGTGAGTATAGGAATAGGAGGATAGAGCAGATGAATGCGTGGCTAAAGAGTTGGTGCAGGAGGGAGGGCTTTAGTATCCTGGATCACTGCATCTGCTTCTGGGGAAGGTGGGACCTGTACAAGTTGGACGGGTTGCACCTGAACCGGAACGGGACCAACATCCTTGCGGGGAGGTTTGCTAGTACTGTTGGGGGGGCGAGGGGTTAAACTAACTTGGCAGGGGGATGGGATACGGAGTGGAGCTATAGTAGTGGGTGATGCACAGCCAAATATAGAGGAAGAAAGCAAGTCAGCATGGAAGGCAGAGCAAATATGTAATGGCACAAGGGAGTATGGCAAGGCAGGCAGGCATTTATTTTAATGCAAGGAGTCTTGCGAGTAAGGCAGATGAATTGAAGGTGTTGATGAACACATGGGAGTATGATATTGTTGCTATCACAGAGACATGGTTGAGGGAGGAGCAGGACTGGCAGCTCATATTCCGGGGTATAGAATCTTCAGGCGAGATAGAAGGGGGTGTAAAAGAGGAGGGGGTGTTGCAATATTAATCAAGGAGTCAATTACTGCTGTAAGGAGGGATGATATCTTAGCAGGTTCCTCTAATGAGGCCATATGGGTAGAACTTAAAAAAAGGGGGCAAGCACTTTGCTGGGAGTGTACTCTAGGCCCCCAAACAGTCAGAGGGAGACAGAGGAACAGATATATAGGCAAATCTCAGAGAAGTGTAGAAATAATAGGGTAATAGTAGCAGGGGATTTCAACTTCCCCAATATTAACTGGGACAGTCAGAGTGTGAAAGGCTTAGAGGGTGTGGAATTCTTAAAGTGCATCCAGGAGAGCTTTTTGAGCCAGCATGTAGAAAGTCCTACAAGAGAGGGGGCAGTACTGAACCTAATTCTAGGGAATGTAGCCGGGCAAGTGGTTGAAGTGTCAGTAGGAGAGCATTTTGATGACAGTGACCATAATTCGGTGAGATTTAAGGTAGTCATGGAAAAGGACAAAGATGGACCGGAAATAAAGGTTCTAAATTGGGGGAAGGCCGATTTTAATATGATAAGGCAGGATCTGGCCAAAGTGGACTGGGATCAGCTACTTGTAGGAAAATCCACATCAGAGTAGTAGGAGTCTTTCAGAAAGGAAATAGAGAGAGTACAACACCAACATGTTCCCGTAAACATCAAGGGTGGGACCAACAAGCCCAGGAACCCTGGATGTCAAGGGATATACAAGAATGGATTAGGAAAAAAAGGAAGGCTTTTGGCGGGTACAAAGGACTAAAAACAGTGGAAGCCCTGGAGGAGTATAGAAAGTGCAGGGGGGTACTTAAAAAAGAAATTAGGAGAGCGAAGAGGGGGCATGAAAAAACACTGGCGGGCAAAATAAAGGAAAATCCCAAGGTGTTTTATAAGTATATTAAGGACAAGAGGATAACCATGGAAAGAGTAGGGCCCATTAGGGACCAAAGTGGCAATCTGTGTGTAGAGCCGAAAGATGTAGGTGAGGTTTTAAATGAATATTTTGCATCTGTGTTCACTATGGAGAAGGACAATGTAGGCATAGAAATCAGGCAGGGGGATTGTGATATACTTGAACAAATTAATATTGAGAGGGAGGAGGTACTAGCAGTTTTAGTGGGCTTAAAAGTGGATAAATATGCAGGCCCTGATTGGATGTATCCCAGGCTGCTGTGAGAGGCAAGGGAGGAGATTGCAGGGGCTCTGACACAAATTTTCAGAACCTCTCTGGCCACAGGGGAAGGTGCCAGAGGACTGGAGAACAGCTAACATAGTACCATTGTTCAAGAAGGGTAGTAGGGATAAACCAGGGAATTACAGGCCAGTGAGCCTAACATCAGTGGTAGGGAAATTATTGGAAAAAATTCTGAGGGACAGAATTAGTCTCCACTTGGAGAGGCAGGGATTAATCAGGGATAGTCAGCATGGCTTTGTCAGGGGGAGATCATGTCTGACCAATTTGATTGAATTTTTTGAGGGAGTGACTAGGTGTGTGGATGAGGGTGGTGCAGTTGATGTAGTCTACATGGACTTCAGTAAGGCTTTTGACAAAGTCCCACATGGGAGACTGGTCAAGAAGGTAAGAGCCCATGGGATCCAGGGCAATTTGGCACATTGGATCCAAAATTGGCTTAGTGGCAGGAGGCTGAGGGTGATGGTCGAAGGTTGTTTTTGTGACTGGAAACCTGTGTCCAGTGGTGTACCGCAGGGATCGGTGCTGGGTCCTTTGCTGTTTGTAGTGTACATTAATGAGTTAGATATGAATGTAGGAGGTATGATCAGTAAGTTCACAGATAACACGAAAATTTGTGGAGTGGTAAATAGCGAGGAGGGAAGTCTCAGGCTACAGGACGATATAGATGGGATGGTTGGTTGGGCAGAACAGTGGCAAATGGAATTTAACCCTGAAAAGTGTGAGGTGATGCATTTTGGGAGGACTATCAAGGCAAGGGAATACAAAATGAATGGTAGGACCCTAGGAAGGACAGAGGATCAGAGGGACCTTGGTGTGCATATACATAGATCCCTGAAGGCAGCAGGACAGGTAGGTAAGGTGGTTAAAAAGGCATATGGGATACTTGCCTACATTAGCCGAGGAATAGACAATAAGAGCAGGCAGGTTATGATGGAGCTGTACAAAACGCTAGTTAGGCCACAGCTGGAATACTGTGTGCAGTTCTGGTCGCTGCACTATAGGAAGGATGTGATTGCATTGGAGAGGGTGCAGAGGAGATTCACCAGGATGTTACCTGGGCTGGAGCATTACAGCTATGAAGAGAGACTGGACAGGCTGGGGTTGTTTTCCTTAGAGCAGAGAAGGCTGAGGGGGGACCTGATTGAGGTGTACAAAATTATGAGGGGCATAGATAGGGTAGATAGAAAGGAACTTTTCCCCTTAGTAGAGGGGTCAATAACCAGGGGGCATAGTTTCAAGGTAAGGGGCAAGAGGTTTAGAGGGGATTTGAGGGAAAACTTTTTCACCCAGAGGGTGGTTGGAATCTGGAACTCGCTGCCTGAAAGGGTGGTAGAGGCAGGAACCTTCACAACATTCAAGAAGCATTTAGATGAGCACTTGAAATGCCATAGCGTACAAGGCAACGGACCAAGTGCTGGAAAATGGGATTAGAATAGACAGGGCTTGATGGCTGGCATGGACATGATGGGCCGAAGGGCCTCTTTCTGTGCTGTATAACTCTATGACTATGTGACCAGCGGCAGCAGCAGTACGCAAGCACATGGCTGCCCGGGATGCAAGGGATGAACTTATCATGCCCAGATTTGCATAGGCTGCCCAAGTTGGCACATGTCCTTGGCTCCATCCTGGGACATCATTGACAATGGACATGACTCTCTGGCCTCGTTTCACTCAGGCCACCAACCTGACAACACAAGTGTGGTGGTGCCCACAATGTGGAGCTGCCTAAGGCAAAAGAACAGATGGCATAACGCCAACATTTTGGCTTCAAATCATTTCAGTGCTTTCCAACAGAGATGGCATTTCATCAATACACAGAAACAGTCTCCCAATCTACACACAGATCTGGAGGTTATATCCCTTGCCAGCTTTACCCACACAGCATTGGTTTCTTTGGCAGGCCTCTTCCTCCGAGATGAGTGGAAGAGCACCTCCATGCTAGCTGTCACCACCTCAAACAACATTTGCAGCACCTCATCCGAGAGCCTCGGGGAGGCCCTTGCCTTGGAATTGGACATAGTGGTTTCTCAAAAGATGTTGGAGTTGGTGCAGGAGACGCAGAAATGCTGTGGAATGAGCCAAGGGAGAAGAAGCCATAAAATCAGACTGGAAAAGTGCTGTCAACAGAGGCGAGTTTCAGTCCCAAAATACTAATTGAGCAAGGGCATCCCACACCTCTGAAATCAAGTGGTCAATCATGAGAAAATCGCAAATTTTTGAAACCTATCAGTGGAAGCGAGTTTCAAACCTACCCAAACTGAAACCTGCCTCCATCTCGCCTCCAGTGGGAAAATCTCCCCCATGGTCTCCGGATGATTAGTCCAGGCCTCTGGATTACTAGTCCAGTAACAGCTTGGTGAGCTACAAGCACAATTAGCCGTGTGGCAATATGATGTTGTGGCAGTAACGGAAGCGCGGCTTAAAAACGGCGAGAACTGGGCATGGGTACAATGTGTTCAATAATTTCAGATCATAACCTCGGCTTCTATTACTTTTTTCCTTTAAATTTTTTCCACCCCTTTGTTTTGGGTCCTCCTTTCCCCGCCCCCCCTCCTTTCCTTTTGTTTCTCTCTCTCACCTGGCAGCTGTCCTTATCCTGCCTGTACACTTCACACCTAATCTCAGCTGCCTTTTGTCTCCACGGGCCCATTACCATCTCATCTGGCTTCTAATACCTTTTATTGTCTCCTTTTCTTCTTTTGTTCGATCGCAGCTTTGCCTTCGATCTTTTTATTTTCTTTCCAGTTTTGAAGAAGGGTTTCAACCCGAAACGTCAACTCAAATTTCTCTCCACGGATGTTGCCTGACCTGCTGAGTTTTTCCAGCATTCTCTGTTGTTATTAAGGAAAAAAGGGAGGTGGGGTGGCACTGCTGATTAAGGAAGACATTACAGCGTTGAAAAGGGAAGATGTTCTTGAGGGGACAAGGACAGAATCCATTTGGTTAGAGTTGAGGAGCAAAAAGGGTATGATCACGCTATTGGGGGTATTCTATAGGTCTACAAATAGTGAGAGGGAGGTAGAGGAGCAAATCTGCAGGGAAATCGCAGAGATATGCAAGAGCTATAGAGTGGTGATATTGGGGGACTTTAATTACCCAAATATCAATTGGGATAATGCTGAGGTAAAGGGAAAGGAGGGGGAGAAATTTCTGGAATGTGTTCAGGAGAATTTCATTGACCAGTATGTTCTTGGCCCAACTAGGAAGGAGGTATTTCTGGATCTGGTGCTGGGGAATGAGGTGGGCCAGGTCGACCAAGTGTCTACGGGAGAACACTTGGGTACGAGTGATCATCATATCATAAGATTTTGATTAGCAATGGAGAGGAGCAAGGAATAATCTAGAGTGGATCTTCTAAACTGGAATAGGGCTAACTTCAATGGGATACGAAAGGATCTAGCCAGGGTAAAATGGAACCAAAGACTGACAGAAAAAACTGTAATGGAACAATGGGTGATCTTTAAGGAGGAGATGTTCCAAGTACAGGCTTCATACATTGCAACAAGAGGAAAGGGTAAGGGAACCAAAGCAAGGGCTCCTAGGATGATGAGGGAGATAGAGAAGATGATGAAACAAAAAAAGTGTGATGCATAGCAGGTGAATTCTTCAAGGGAGAACCAGACCAAATCCAATAAGTTGAGGGGGGAAGTAAAGATGAAAACAAAATTGTCAAAGAGAGAATGTGAGAGTAGAATGGCGGTTAACATAAAAGGGAACCCAAAAACCTTTTACTGGCATGTAAACAGTAATCGGGTAGTAAACATAGAAGATAGGAGCAGGAGTAGGCCATTCAGCCCCTTGAGCCTGTTCCGCCATTTAATGAGATCATGGCTGATCATCCAAATTCAGTACCCTGTCCCTGCTTTCTCCCCATATCTCTTGATCCCTTTAGCCTTAAGAAATATATCTAACTCCTTCTTGAATATATTTAATAAGTTGGCCTCAACTGCCTTCTGTGGTAGAGAATTCCACAGGTTCACCACTCTCTGGGTGAAGAAATTTCTCCTCATCTCAGTCCTAAATGGCTTACCCCTTATCCTTAGACTGTGACCCCTGGTTCTGGACTCCCCCGCCATCAGGAACATCCTTCTTGCACCTAATCTGTCCAGTCCTGTTAGAATTTTATAAGTTTCAATGAGATCCCCTCTCATTCTTCTAAACTCTAGTGAATATAAGCCTAATCGACCCAATCTCTCTTCATACGTCATTCCTGCCATCCCAGGTATCAGTCTGGTGAATCTTCGCTGCACTCCCTCCATGGCAAGAACATCCTTCCTCAGATAAGGTGACCAAAACTGCACACAATACTCAAGGTGTGGTCTCACCAAGGCCCTGTACAACTGCAGCAAGACATCCTTGCTCCTGTACTCGAATCCTCTCGCTATGAAGGCCAACATACCATTTGCCTTCTTAACCAGCTGCTGCACCTGCATGCTTACCTTTAGCGACTGGTGCACAAGGACACCCAGGTCTCATTGCACTTCCCCTTTTCCCAATCTATTGCCGTTCAGATAATAATCTGTCTTCCTGTTTTTGCCACCAAAGTGGATAACCTCGCATTTATCTACATTATACTGCATCTGCCATGCATCTGCCCAATCACCCAACCTGTCCAAATCATACTGGAGTTTCTCTGCATCCTCCTCACAGCACACACGCCCACCCAGCTTTGTGTCATCTGCAAACCTGGAGACATTACATCTAGTTCCCTCGTCTAGATCATTAATATATATTGTGAATAGCTGGGGTCCTAGCACCGATCCCTGCGGTACTCCACTAGTCACTGCTTGCCACTTGGAAAAAGACCTGTTTATTCCAGGGGTGAGGCCTATTAGCGACAAAGAAGGTGTTATATGCTTAGAGGTGCAGGGCAAGGCTAGAATACTCAAATGAATACTTTGTATCAGTGTTTACGAAGAAGGTGGATGCTGACAAAATATGAAAGGGGTGAAAATTGATGGACAGGATGTACTAGAAAGGCTGGGTATGCTTAGAGTGGATAAGTCGCCTGGTCCAGATGGCTTGCATCCCAGGTTGCTAAGGGAATTGGGGGAGGAGATAGCGGAAGGGCTTGCCATAATTTTCCAATCTTCCCTAGATGCGGGGGAGGTGCCTGAAGATTGGAAAGTGGCAAATGTGACACCATTGTTCAAGAAGGGGTGTAAGGACAATCCAAGTAACTGCAGGCTGGTCAGTTTAACATCAGTGGTGGGTAAAGTTTTAGAAACAATAATCAAGGAAAAAATTAACAGGCACTTGGAGAGGTTTCAGCTAATTAAGGAGAGCCAACACGGATTTGTGAAAGGCAGATCATGTTTGACTAACCTAATTGAATTTTTTGATCAAGTAACAGAGAGGATTGATGAAGGGAATGCAATGGATGATGTCTACATGGGTTTTTGGAAGGCGTTTGACAAAGTACCACATAGAAAGCTGGTTAACAAAGTTGAAGCTCATGGAATAGGTGGGTCAGTGGCAGCTTGGATAAGGAATTGGCTTAAGGACAGAAAACAGCGAGTTGTGGTAAATGGCTGTTTTTCAGACTGTAGGATGGTAGACAGTGGTGTTCCCAAGAGTCAGTACTGGGGCCACTGCTTTTTTTGAAGACCTGGACATTGGAATAAAAAGTAGAATTTCTAAATTTGCCGATGACACCAAACTTGGGGGTATGGCAAACAGTGATGATGATACCAATGGACTGCAACAGGACATAGAAAGGCTAGCAGAATGGGCAGACAAGTGGCAGATGGAATTTAATACAGAGAAGTGTGAGGTGATGCATTTTGGCAGAAGGAACAGGGAGAGGCAATATACACTTAATGGCACAGTTTTTAAGAGTGTGCAGGGATAGACGGAACCTGGGAGTTAATGTGCATAGGTCCCTGAAGTTGGCAGGACATACTGAGAGAGTGGTTAACAAGCATATGGGTTCTTGGGTTTCATAAATAGAGGTATTGAGTACAAAAGTATAGAAGTTATGCTGAACCTTTATAAAGCGCTGGTTAGGCCACAACTGGAGTATTGCGTCCAGTTCTGGTCACCACACTTTAGGAAGGATGTGAAGGCACTTGAGAGGGTGCAGAGGTGATTTACCAGAATGGTTCCAGGGATGGGGGATCTTAGCTATAAGGACAGGTTAGTGAAGCTGGATTTGTTTTCATTAGAACAAAGGAGGTTGAGGGGTGATTTGATAGAGGTGTACAAGATTATGATGGGTTTGGATAGGCTAGACAGGGAAAGGCTGTTCCCACTACTTGATGGTACAATGACAAGGGGACACAGATTTAAGGTTTCGAGCAAGAGATACAGGGGGATGTGAGAAAAAACATTTTTACGCAGCGAGTGGTGAGGAACTGGAACTCGCTACTGCTGGAAGTGGTGGATGTGGACACACTCCATGTTCTCAAGGGGAGTCTGGACAGGCACTTGAGGGAAATAAACTTGCAGGGCTACGGGGATAGAGCGGGGGAATGGGACTGACTAGATTGCTCTGCAGAGAGCCGGCATGGACTTGATGGACCGAATGTCCTCCTTCTGTGCCGTTATGACTCTTTGGGGGGAAAATTGAGTCGCGCCTCCTTTGGGGCGCTAACTTCGCCGGGAAAAAATTAGCGTCCCCGTGGCCAAAATTCATCGGTAGCACCCCAAGAGGGAGGCTGGCTGCTACTGGAAGCACCCCGCCTCCTTCTTGGGGCGCTCCAAGTGAATATCGTGGTGCTATGTGGGCACTGCGGCACATCGTGCCGTGGTACTGCAGGCTTTCCTACCCTTCATAAAGGGACGGGACATTGCACAGCGCATCCTGGGGCCCAGCTGGGCCACCAGGGATCTGAATGCCAGCAAAAGAGGAGCGCAGCCGGCACTCTGCGGGGGGGCTTCAGAGGTGGCCAGGGACGGCAGAGGGGCAGGTGCTGGCAGGCGGCCGGCAACAAAAATGGCCACCCGGCACCTTCCCTTTAATTAGCCCTGCCCTGGCCACAGGTAGGCCCCCTTGATCCTGTCAGACATAGCGTCCGGCAGTAAGTCAGGGGGTGCTACTGAAGATCGTGGCCGGGGCGCTGTGCGCGGCGATGACATAATCGCCGCAGGGCGCTAACGGTTACCGCCGCCGCTAACCTCCTGCTGAATTTCACGGGAGGCGTTGGCAATGCCGCACCCGGGTGCTAGTTGCTTTGCGCCCCGTTAGCGCGCTAACGAGAGGCGCAAAGCAACCAAATTTTTAGGCCTATGACTCTATAACCACAATGCTGCCATACCCACAATGCAGCAATGACCATAGTAATAGGAATAAAACAAGTGTTGATAAGGCTACAATGGAGAGAGAGAAAGGTTGGGGCTGAAGATGAAAGAAGAATCACAAGACCTCAAGCTGTTTTCTTGTATTGTACTGGCCGCGCTAGACGTGCTCCTATCTAGCTATCCAGCAAGTTAAACACTCATTCAAAATAATTCTTCCTGAAGCGGTTGCTGTTTTGAAGCTTTTACTTGAACAAATTTGTGAAACTGTAAACAAAGACAAAGTATGTTTTGTACATAAACTGAGTACTATACATTCGATATTACATAAGATATAAACATATTTACAACAGTAGAATGGACTAATTGTATAACTAACTAACATTTGAACTAACTTCTGTAACTATTAAATATTAACCTTTTATAAACATAGTATTATCAAAATATTACTCTGACAACATTGCTATTATGCTAAGAACTAAAGATACTCACAGATATTGCGCTTGGCCTAACATATGAAATCAGATTACGTTGGATTGTAAATGGAACCTCTCATAGCAAATTCTCCATTACTCAAGTCAGGTTCTTCCTGGCAAAACTGCTTCCTGGGGTCAACAGGAAGAAAGGTAGGAAGGTCAAATGACCTCTCACAGGAAGAAAGGAACAAAGGTCAAATGACCTCACACAGGAAGAAAGGAACAAAGGTCAAATGACCTCACACAGGAAGAAAGATCAGATGACCTTTCCAGCATACAAACTGTTAACACAATAACCACCACCAGAGGGTGCTATTGCATGTAAAAATGTCCAGAATGCCACATAATGTCAATCGGTCCAGAACATGTATATTGACTGAGAGTAGAAAGAGGTGCTAGAAAAGCCTCCTTAGATGTAAGGGCACTTTTCAAATTTCGGACAGGCTTTGACTTTATGGAGAAGTAAGAATGAGGGAGGAATAAGTGTTTGGCAGGAGAAAGGAAACCAAGCTTCTTGGAGGAAGCTGTAGCATTAGAATAGATTTGCCCACTTAAATTGGGAGTTGGTACCTGTTAATTGAACTAAGCCCCGATGAACCCTTACACTGCTGTGGCCCCAGTTATCTGTTAGGGCACTGTTAGTTGCTGGTGAGTACACTCATGACTGGCAAACAATTCTTTTTGTATCTATAATAGATCTGATAAAACATATCAGTCTATGGAATCTGGGCATTTTATTTGCCAAAGAGCATTTGATGCTGGGAGAGGAGTAACATAATGCGAAGTTTTCAAGTTTGGCTTTTCCTATAACTGTCTCAATAAACTTCTGAAAGATACTAATATTATTAACGAGATTTGTCAAACACACACAAGTTTTTTTTTTCTTCCAAATTCGCCTCCCTACCCCTCCCCAGATGCTTTTAGAGAGATTGCTTTCTGACTGAAATACGCAGCTGTAACTGCTGGCCTCTTGGTACAGGTGGTCCGGGAACAGCTGCCTGGCAGCTACTGGTGGCCATGTTGTGGCCACCACTGCCTTAGCTTATGGAGGTTTAGAGTGGTGCAAGCATGAAGTCAGAGTAAAATGTTTATTCTGAACTTTTTTTGAGAGCTCTTTATAACCCAAGATTGAATAAAAAATTATATTTAAAGTTTAAAACCAACGTTATATACGGCAGCTAACAGCAGATTAGCCTCTGTTGACGAAATTCAAACTCAGTCTCTTCTTGGGAAGACTGCCTCGAACTAATATATTGTCAGGCACCAATTGTTATGTGACTGTCTTTATCTTGCATATTCAAACTAATAAGGAATATTGACATTTGCAGAAGGAAATGTTCATATTATACCGTAACAGTCAGAAGCCACTTCTGAGTTGTCCTCACTTTTTGAAAACACAAGTACACAACAAGACTTTCTTAATTCCATCAAAATGATCGTTTTTTGAAAAGTTAGACTGCAGAAAAGCAGCTCATTTATACTGGGAAACAAGACCTGAATGTTGGAATCACTTGGATTCTATTTGCAACTAAATATAGACCACTAGGTTTCTTTCATTCACTCTATGCAGGCATATGGTTCTGAATCTCAGTGTTACCATTCTGTCAGAGGCAGCAGACTGATGGGCAGTATAAAAACAATCAGACACCCCAGCAGGAGCCATGTGTCCTCCAGTCACACTGGCTGTCGAGATTTTACTTACAGGCACTTTTTTTTAGCGCTTTAGTTCTTTGTGGGTCAATGGACCCATCCATGGGATATGATTTTTGTACCTCAGTTCCACTGACAGTAATGAATTAATGTGTATGTGTAGGAATGTAGGAACGTGGGTTCCTAACTAAAAGACAGAGTTCTACTCAGGCGATCAAACAAAACGAACTTTAATGAAACAAACATGTTTTAACAAGAAACTGCAGGATAGCATCGATTGTAGGTCTGCTCTCTTTGGAGGCTCCATGAGGACTGCCCCTGCAGTCCCGTGGCTGATGTCATCACGTCATCACATTTTCCCGCCAGTGGGGAATCACGTGATGAACGGCGTGACGTCATCACGTTTTAGCCGCGCTGTTAAAGTAACCACGCTCTGTACAGTTAAACAGCATAAATAAAGATACAGACTCAGGCTGTAGCTAACATGTTGTTAAAGGAATTATATACAAACGATCTGAGTCCTTTGATGGCTCCGCCACATGCGCCCCCCCCAGAATTGTCTTTAACAGCAAAAGTGAGGCGTCGAGGAGGCCTGACAAGTCTGTCCGAGTGACTTTGGTAACCCTGCAGAGGAAGCTGATGGACAGTGGTCGAGCTGGCGGGCGGTTGTGGTTGAGCTGGCGCGGCGAGTGTGGTCGAGCTGGCGGGCGGCTGTGGTTGATCTGGCACAGCGGCTGCGGGCGGTCGGCCATGTTTCGGCGGTTGAGCGACGATGACTGGGCGGTCCAGGTCCAGGTGAGCCGGCTTCAACCGGTCCACCGAAATGTGATCCGGCTTTCCTCCGATGTCGACCGAAAAGGATTTGTCTCCTGATTCGATGACGCGGAAAGGACCAGTGTAAGGGGGCTTGAGCGGATCCCGGTGAGCGTCGTGGTGGATAAATACGTACTCGGCATTCTTCAGCTCCGCTGGCATGTGGGAGCTCTGTAGGCCATGATTTGATGTAGGCACCGGAGCGAAGCATCTGGCTGCTTCCTGGTGGCTGACGAGTTGCTGGGAGGCGGACCATGGCTCTGTGGGGGAAGGGAGGAAATCCCCTGGTACTCGGAGCGGCTGGCCATAAACGAGTTCGGCCAAGGACGATTGCAGGTCTTCTTTGGGCGCCGTACGAAGACCCGAAAGGACCCATGGGAGTCTGTCCACCCATCCCGCACCTTGAAGACTGGCCCATAGGGCGGCTTTAAGCGACCTGTGTAATCGCTCGCACAGGCTGTTCGCCTGTGGATGATAGGCGGTGGTGCGATGAAGTTTGGTGCCAAGCCCCTGAGCTACAGTGTTCCAGAGCTCCGAGGAAAATTGTGGCCCACGATCGGAGGAGATGTCCGCCAGTACCCCGAAACGAGCAACCCAACAGGAGATGAAAACTCTAGCGACATCTGCCGAAGTGGTGGAAACCAAAGGAATTGCCTCTGGCCACCTAGTGGTGCGGTCCACCATGGTGAGGAGGTGCATATAACCATGAGAAGGTGGAAGTGGCCCCACAAGGTCCACATGTACGTGGTCGAAACGACGCTCCGGAACAGCGAACGTAGCCACTGGAACTTTTACATGACGCTGGACCTTGGCCTTCTGGCAGACCACGCAGGTGCTGGCCCAGTCACAGACATCGAGGTGCATACCCTTCCAGATGAACTTCGCCGACATTAGCCATTGTGAAGCCTTCATACCAGGGTGCGACAACCCGTGTATGGCGTCAAACACCTTCCGGCGCCATGCGACTGGCACGATAGGTCGGGGAACGCCCATGGAGACGTCGCAAAGGAGCGTGGTGCCTGTGGCCTGGAAACTGACGTCGGTCGCTTGGAAACTAGAGGGGACGGTTCTGTATGATTGGACCTCAGTGTCCGAGGCCTGATCCACAGCCATGAGGGCGTAGTCAATCCCTAGGTGAACCGCATGGACCGTCGCGCGGGAGAGGCAATCCGCTACCAGGTTGTCTTTACCAGACACATGTTGAATGTCCGTGGTAAATTCAGAAATGAACGTCAGGTGATGTTGTTGACGAGCGGACCACGGTTCGGCGGTCTTGGCCATGGCGAACGTTAGAGGCTTGTGGTCGACAAAAGCCGTGAAGGGACGTCCTTCTAATAAGAACCGGAAATGGCGAATGGCTAGAAAAAGGGCCAGCAACTCTCGGTCGAAGGTGCTGTATTTTCTTTCATTTTTCTGTAGTTGACGGCTGAAAAACGCCAGCGGTTGCCACGTGACGTTCACCCACTGCTCCTGCACTGCGCCGATGGTGTAGTTTGACGCGTCTGTGGTAAGGGCGATGGTGGCACCTGGAAGTGGGTGCGCCAGCATGGTTGCGTTGGCCAAAGCGCTCTTGGTGTTGACGAACGCCTGGTCCATCTCGGCCGTCCAGCTGATTGGATCCTTGAGGGCCCCGTACAAAGGCTGCATTAGCTGAGCCACCCTAGGGACGAATCGGTGATAGAAGTTGACCATCCCCAGGAACTCTTGCAGGGCCTTGATGGTTGGCAGGCGCGGGAAAGAGGTAACAGCTTCCACCTTTGTCAGTAAGGGGACGGCGCCGTCTGATGTTATGCAGTGTCCCAAGAAATCGATCCGCTGCAGGCCGAACTGGCACTTGGCCGGGTTGATGATCAAACCGTGCTGGCTGAGGCGTGTAAAGAGGGTACGCAAATGGCAGATGTGCTCTTCCTTGCAAGCGCTGGCGATGAGAATGTCGTCAAGGTAGACGAAAATGAAGTTTAGGCCTCGGAGCACGGAGTCCATCAAGCCTGTGCCACGTTCTTCAAGCCAAACGGCATCCGCAGGAACTCAAAAAGGCCGAAAGGGGTGATGACTGCGGTTTTCCGGACGTCTTTCGGGTGCACGGGAACCTGGTGATACCCCCGGACGAGGTCGACTTTAGAAAAGATAGAGTTTCCCGCCAAATGGGCCGAGAAATCCTGAATATGCGGGATCGGGTACCGATCAGGAGTAGTGGTGTCATTCAGGCGTCGGTAGTTGCCGCATGGCCGCCAGCCGCCGCCCGGTTTCAGAACAATATGGAGAAGCGAAGACCAGGGACTGTTCGACCGGTGAATAATCCCCAGCCGCTCCATCATGTCGAACTCCGCTTTCACAGCCGCGAGCTTGCCAGGTTTAAGCCTTCTAGCCCGTGCATAAACTGGGGAGCCAGTAGTGGTGATGTGATGTTCAACACCATGCTTCGTGGCTGAGGAGGAGAAAGTGGGACTGGTCAGCTCCGGGAACTCTCCGAGGAGCTGAGTGAAGTCGTCTGGAGAAGGGAACGCACAGGCGATAGAGCGCGCCACGGTGGTACCATGGTGGCACGGAATCGAGTGGAAGGTGGCCGCGTTGATCAACCGGCGGTGCCGGACATCGACGAGGAGGCCGTTGGCACACAGAAAATCCGCCCCTAGGATGGCCTGCGAGACTGTGGCCATGACGAATTCCCAATGGAAGCGCTGACCGCCGAAAAAGACTTGGACCCGCCACTTTCGGAAAGTTCGAATGGCTGCGCCATTAGCCGCCACGAGGAAAAAGCCGTGGTCCCCAGCTTGCATTTCGAGATTCGACGCAGGTAGGATGCTACATTGCGCCCCGGTGTCACAAAGGAAATGTCGACCCGATAGGGAATCGGTGATGTAAAGGAGTTTCCCCGTAGATCCGATGGCCATCGCAGCCGCGGAGTGCCCGTTAGACTCGGCCCTCCTTCGTCAGGAACGCTGCAGGAGCTTTGTTTTTTGGGGGGCGAAAAGCTGCAGGGAGAGCGGCAGCATCGTGCTTTCGCGCCAAAACGGGCATGGTAGGAGCACCAGCCCGCTGCAAGAGGAGCTGGAGCCACGTCTGTGGGGGATGGGCGCCTCGTGGCCGCGCAGCACTGCTGAGTTCCTGTGAAAATTTTATCTGCTTCGGCAGCAAGCTCGGCGCAGTCTGTGACCTCGGACCTGGCTAGGGCAGCCTGCACCTGCTCCGGCAGTTGGCAGAGGAATAGCTCCCAGAAGAGGAAGCATTCCGGTTCGGCACCTAAGAGCGTGAGCATTTGGCTCATGAGCTCGAACGGTTTGGAATCCCCGAGGCCAGGTATAGCGAGGAGCCGGCGAGCGCGTTCTGACTTCGAGAGCGCAAAGACTTGTAGCAACCGTGCCTTTAACGTATCATACTTGCAGTCAGTAGGAGGACTACCGAGTAGGCTGACGATCCACGAGGCAGTGGCGCTATCGAGGGCGGAGACCACGTAGTAATAACGGGTCTGATCCGCAACGATGTTCCTGATGGCGAACTGGGCTTCAGCCTGGATAAACCACGCGGTTGGTTGTTGCTCCCAGAACTGTGGCAGTTTCAGAGTCACGGCGTTCGTGTCCATGCTGAAGATCTTCTGCGAAAACCGTTCATGAAAGTCGGGGTCACCAATGTAGGAACGTGGGTTCCTAACTAAAAGATTGAGTTCTACTCAGGCGATCAAACAAAACAAACTTTAATGAAACAAACAGGTTTTAACAAGAAACTGCAGGATAACATCGATTGTAGGTCTGCTCTCTTTGGAGGCTCCACGAGGACTGCCCCTGCAGTCCCATGGCTGACGTCATCACGTCATCACGTTTTCCCGCCAGTGGGGAATCACGTGATGAACGGCGTGACGTCATCACGTTTTAGCCACGCTGTTAAAGTAACCACACTCTGTACAGTTAAACAGCATAAATAAAGATACAGACTCAGGCTGTAGCTAACATGTTGTTAAAGGAATTATATACAAATGATCTGAGTCCTTTGGTGGCTCCGCCACATATGCATCAAACCTTGTTATTACGAGCGCTTGGAGACTACCAAAGTTCTTTGTATCAGAGAGTCAACCGATCGAGCTTTAAGCTACTGTGATGACTACACTGGAGCTTCTGCCAGCAAGGAGGGAAAATCTGTTCTATTTGAAGCTTTGGAATAACTTCGTAACAGTGAGAGTCAACCGTAACTTGGCCAGCACTGTGTTTTCCAATAAACAATCAGCACAAAATTGTTTGTTGAAAAGTCTGCATTCAAGGTTTTACTCTTTCCATTCACAGGAGATAAGATTGCTTCAGATTTCAGTGCACACTGGCAAGCCACTTATCTGTACTGACTGATTATCCAACCATTGGTTGGATCTCACAGTATGCCCTTTGTGTAGAGTTATTTAGTCATATACTGTATTTCAGCTCACATTTAATACTGTACAATGTTGAAATTATATGCAATTAGTTATCCTATCCGCAGTTTGCAAACTGTATGGGTAAACAGTGTCTCGCAAGAATCCATGAAAAATAATAAGAAGAAAGCATCTATTCTGATCAGATGGTCTTAGTGATGGTGGGAGTGGAGGAGAACTGTGGCACCCTCTCACTTAGGGCTGTTTAGTTCACTTATTTATGACATGATGCCAAGACTGAATTTCAATATCTAGCAAGTCTGGCCCTCCAAATGAATCTTGTTATAAACGGAACAGTTCTGCCTGTGGGCTGTCCAAATATTATTGTATTCATACTCTTTACTTAAATTCCCATTATTTAGTTTTGTGTGTGTTTTAATTAAAAGATTTCTGTCAAATTTTTCCTGGTAAAGTTTCTTTCCTCCTCTCAGAAAAGCTGGGATATTACACAGCACTGCTACTGATGGGTTCCATAGGTGCCAGTCATCTCCCAGCACTCATCGAAGTGGCTACTTTTCATGTCTGAACATCAACAATGGGCTGGAATTTCCTGAAAACTGAAAACAGCGGCATAAGTACAACGTAATGCTGATTTCCAATGCAAAATATCAAGGAAATCCATACATAGTTGACATCCACCCGTTTTTACACTTGCCCAAAATTCCTCAGTAAAACCTCCACCGAATCGCTGCGGCTCAATAACATAACTCCACCCCCATGCAAAAGTCAAGAGAATGAGAATTTTCTCCATTTAAAATTTTAAGTCACATTTCTGGTGCATTATGATGATGTTTTAAAGCAATTTATTTTTTCTAATTTCTCATCATGGAGCGCTACACTGTATATTCTGGATCTTTGAATGCATTTTTACAAGATCAGAATGAGTTACATTAAAAAAAATTTAAACTTCCAGGATCACATTTTCTTAAAAATGCTGTCCCTAATGTGCAGAAAGGATGGTTTGATTGCTTCAAACTTTAAATTTTCTGATATAAAAGAAGGAATATGCTGTAACTTCTATGTTTTCCTCAGGCCCCGATTGTATATGCTGATTTCTGCTTCATTTGAAGGAATAATTACTAGTCCTAGTCCCTTTAGGGCTACCCCGGATCAGGCGTATTCCTCAGACAATCACTTTCAACTAAAGTTTGAGGTAGCTGAATCCGAAAGACGCTTAATTGGGTCTAAAGGTCCAGACTATCTCTCCCTAAAGGAAAGGAACTACCTGAAATTGTTACCGTCCTCCAGATAGCACTAGACTGTAACGTTCCGGATATTATGAGGTTCCGGAAAACTCCCCCAGAATTCTGCAACTTCTCACCAAAGAGTGTACAGAGATTGAGTTCGCGAGTTTGATACAGAAGTCTTATGTGAGACAATTCTAAAAATATATAGATTTATTAAAGAACCGACATGTAATTTACAGTTGGTGAGTCAATTGCAACATTAACAGTTCCAAAAAGAGAATGCTTACAATTCTATTATCAGAGAACCTTGCTCTCAAATCTTAACTTCGCAACAGTTTTACAGTTCTTAGTTTTCGACAGGATATCCACCAAATCAAATACCTTTGATACCCGAGGTACAAAGAGTTGGAGACTTACAGAGCCGCCTCTGAAGCCGAGAATCGCCTTGCCTCTTTAAAGCGTGTCTACTCTCCCATTTGAGAGTTCAATCTTTATACCCTTTTCCAGTGGTATTTCCTTTAAGGTTTTCTGCTGATGTAAGCTAATTATCTCTAGTCATTTTTCTGCGGACCCCTGCAATTCTTACAGTCATCTCAGCTGGTAGCACTACAGAACCATTCTCTCCTCTAGGTTTTCTAAATTTACCATAAAAAACGGTGTTACGGCAGGTGTGTTTTTTACTTGATGTCATTTTTACGAAGGCAGATGTTTCTTAATTTTATGTGCTTCTTTAGGAAGTGTAAATTAGAACACCTTATACAGGGTGAACTATTGTCTTGTTCTCAAAGGTTCAGACTACTGGAGCCTTTAACCTTCTGTTTCAATAAGGTTATTGATTCAGTATAAACAACTATCTTATCTCTATAGTCAGAATGCTATCACAGCTTTTTCATAGTTCGGTTTCTAGATTTCCAGACCCAGTTTGTCATGTTCTAATAAGGCCAGAATTCTTTCATAGAGTGGTGTATTTTCTGAATCGGTTATATGGCTTATTCCTTCACACGTTCATTGTCATTTTTTTAATGTTCTGAAATATGCTAATGACACAGTCTGAAACTTAACCATAAACTGCCAGAATCTGCTGTGAAATGTCCATTATCATTTTGATGGTATTGCCAATTGTGCAATGTACAAAGATTTTCAATATGTGTTTCTTTCTATCTTGGGGTTTAACTTAAGATTAAAAAAAGAAATAATAGCAAATAATAAGTAATGAGGTGATTAGCGCTAATGTATCATCAGGGCTGCTCTAATTCTAATTGTAGGTGTTCTGAGTGGCATTTTGATGCAATGATTTTTCTATTGTTCGGTGCTGATCATGAATGCTTTAAGGTAGTTTTCACTGTGTTTCTGCTGGCATCTTTCAGCTTTTAGTCATTCAAGAAAATGCAATGGTGGAAATTTGGTGTCCCTGCCAGTTGATAGCACTTATCTTAGGTTCCAGTTTATTCAGGTGATTGTTTAAGGGGATTTTTGTTGTTGTTGCAGTATCTTGATATCCACCTTTAGGTTAGCTATGCATTGCTACCTGAGAATTCTTGAGAGTTACCACAGCAAAGGAAAAGTAAAAGTTTGAATAAATGGTAGGGAGATGGTGAATATGCAGCTGTACTGAAGGCTATGACTTGCTGAAGAATAGTAGCTCCAGGCAGGTTATTACCTCGCATTTGCCAGATAAATCTATATTTGTGAGTTAAAGCCCATGTACGACAGGCTATTCTGCACCATGTGCCTCTTCCAATTATTTGTTTCTTCTGTTTTTGAGAACGAGGATGGTTTCAAGAGTTGACCACGAGGTGGCACTGCAGTGCTACAATAGTTCTCTGAATTTTTGATACATATCTGGCTCTGTATTACACTGAATAATAAACATTATGGCCCAGAAATTCAGGTCGGGGGCTTTCCGCAGGTGCAAGCCCCCGATCTGCACTTACCTTGCGCGCCGGCCGTTGAGCTGTGGGCCCCCGTGGAATTCCGATCCGGGGCCTGGTCCAGCTGCCGGCGCGCAGTGCTTGCGTATCCCAGGGGCGCAGTTAGTTCGATGCGTCCCCTGGGATCACGTGGGCCATGGGGAGCCAATCGGAGCAGGGAATGCTCCATTCATAAGATTGACAGGAAGAGCTGTCAAGACTTATAAATACTACGGCCCCTAAACAGCATTAAATCTTCAAATAAATTTTAAAAAACATCACATTTTTTAAATAAACTATAAATTACATTAAATAACTATTTTAAACAATAATTTAAAATTTTGAAAAAAATCATTTTATTTTCTAATGGGGCTAAAAATAAACTTACCTTGCTTTAAAGTATTTAGAAATAATAAACCTGTGGGAAAAAATGTTTTAATTTGAATTAATTCACCACTTACCTTGTAAAAAGCAGGCCTTACGACGGCTTTTTACATGTCTAACTTCTGGAGACCTACCTTCCCGGGAACATAAGAACATAAGAAATAGGAGCAGGAGTAGGCCAATCGGCCCCTCGAGCCTGCTCCGCCATTCAATAAGATCATGGCTGATCTGATCCTAACCGCCAATCCACTATCACAGAACCATCTCCTGAATCTAACAGAATTAGACACACGAAATAGGAGCAGGATCAGGCTACACGACCCCTGGGCCCGCTCCGCTACCCATAGGGCCATGACCGATCCAAACCTAGACTCATGTCCAAATTCCTGCCCGCTCCCCGTAACCCTTAATTCCCTTTACTTCTAGGAAACTGTCTATTTCTGTTTTAAATTTATGTAATGATGTAGCTTCTACAGCTCTTTGGGGCAGCATATTCCATGGACCTACCACCCTCTGAGTGAAGTAGTTCCTCCTCATCTCAGTTTTGAAAGAGCAGCCCCTTATTCTAAGACTATGCCCCCTAGTTCTAGTTTCACCCATCATCGGGAACATCTTCCCCGCATCCACCCGATCCAACCCCTTCACAATCTTATATGTTTCAATAAGATCGCCTCTCATTCTTCTGAACTCCAATGAGTAGAGTCCCAATCTACTCAACCCCTCCTCATATGTCCATCCCCTCATCCCCGGGATTAACCGAGTAAACCTTCTTTGTACTGACTCGAGAGCAAGTATGTCCTTTCTTAAGTATGGACACCAAAACTGTACGCAGTATTCCAGGTGCGGTCTCACCAATACCTTGTACAACTGAAGCAATACCTCCCTATTTTTATATTCTATCCCCCTAGCAATGGAAGCCAACATTCCATTGGCCTTCTTACTCACTTGCTGCACCTGCATACTAACCTTTTGAGTTTCGTGTACCAGGACCCCCAGATCCCTTTGTACTTCAGTACTTTCCAGTTTCTTGCCATTAAGATAATAACTTGCTCTACGATTTTTCCTGCCAAAGTGCATAACCTCACACTTTCCAGTATTGTATTCCATCTGCCAAATCTCTGCCCACTTACTTAGCCTGTCTATGTCCCCTTGCAGGTTTTTTATGTCCTCACTCACTACTTTCCCTCCCATCTTAGTATCATCTGCAAACTTTGATATGTTACACTCGGTCCCCTCCTCCAAATCGTTAATATAGATTGTAAAGAGTTGGGGACCCAGCACTGACCCCTGCGGAACACCACTAGTTACTGATTGCCAGTCTGAGAATGAACCATTTATTCCAACTCTCTGCCTTCTGTTAGATAGCCAATCTTCTATCCATGCCAGAATATTACCCCTAATCCCGTGATTTTTTATCTTAAGCAATAATCTTTTGTGTGGCACCTTATCAAATGCCTTTTGGAAATCTAAATACACTACGTCCATTGGTTCCCCTTTATCCACCCTATATGTTACTTCCTCAAAGAACTCCAGCAAATTTGTCAAACATGACTTCCCCTTCATAAAACCATGCTGACTTTGTCCTATTAAATTATGATTATCCAAATGTCCTGTTACTGTCTCCTTAATAATGGACTCCAAAATTTTACCTACCACAGATGTTAGGCTAACCGGTCTATAGTTTCCAGCCTTCTGTCTACTGCCCTTTTTAAATAAGGGTGTTACATTAGCAGTTTTCCAGTCTGCCGGGACCTTTGCCGAGTCCAGGGAGTTTTGGAAAATGATTACCAATGCATCCACAATCCCTACCGCCACTTCCCTCAAGACCCTAGGATGTAAGCCATCAGGTCCAGGTGATTTATCCGCCTTGAGTCCCATTATTTTACCGAGTACCACTTCCTTAGTGATTTTGATCGTGTTTAGCTCCTCCCCCCCTTTAGCCCCCTGTTTGTCCAGTGTTGGGATATTCTTAGTGTCTTCTACTGTAAAGACTGATATAAAATATTCATTCAGTGTTTTTGCCATCTCCATGTTTCCCACCATTAATTTCCCGGTCTCATCCTCTAAGGGACCAACATTTACTTTAGCCACCCTTTTTCTTTTTATATAACTATAAAAACTCTTACTATCTGTTTTTATATTTTTTGCTAATTTACTTTCATAATCTATCTTCCCTTTCTTAATCAATCTTTTTGTTATTTTTTGCTGTCTTTTAAAGTTTTCCCAATCCTCTGTCCTGCCACTAGATTTGGCTACCTTATATGCCCTTGTTTTTAGTCGAATACTATCCTTAATTTCTTTACTTAGCCACGGATGGCTGTCTTTTCTTTTACACCTTTTTCTTCTCAGTGGAATATATATTTTTTGGAAGTTGTAAAATAACTCCTTAAATGTACACCACTGATCATGTATCGTCTTACCCTTTAATCTATTTTCCCAATCCACTCTACTCAATTCCGCTCTCATACCTTCATAGTCTCCTTTATTCAAGCTTAGCACGCTTGTTTGAGATCCAACCTTCTCACCCTCTAATTGAATATGGAATTCAACCATGTTATGGTCACTCATTCCAAGGGGATCCTTTACTAGGACTGTGGTAAACCACTGTTTGTTATTGTTATTGTTGTTGTTGTTGTTGCACACTGTTGTGCCTATGCATGCCTCAGCTGACTCCGCCCCTGGCTCCACCCACATGCCCGGGTATAAAGGTGACTGCTCTGCAGCCCCCTGCCCTTTTGGATACCAGGCAACCACGAGAGGCATGGTCTGTTCTTTGCTAATAAAAGCCTATTAATTAACTCTCTGTCTTTTATGAGGAATTGATAGTGCATCAATTTTATTAGCAAACAAAATGTCAGGTCCAAATGCTGAACAGCAGGAGCTGCATCAACCGACGGCACCAAACGCTAAGCAGCAGGCGCTGCTGCGAGCCCTCAGACCAACATGTCTGGACCTAGACCCCCAAGAAGCGGGTTCGGCTACCAAATTTGCACAATGGCTGCGTTGCTTCGAGGCTTACCTGGAAGCCTCCACTGTGACCCAAGACGAAAACAAGCTGAAAATCCTGGCCTCAAAGGTGAGCCACCAAGTTTATACACTAATCCAGGACGCGACGACCTACGCGGCGGCTATCGATCTGCTTAAAGGGCAGTACGCACGCTCGGTAAATACGGTCTATGCCAGGCACCTCTTAAGATCCCGCAGACAGCAGCCCGGGGAATCGGTGGAGGCTTTCCTACGAGCACTACGGATACTCGGCCGAGGCTGCGATTGCAAAGCAGTATCAGCCGCAGCACACACGGAGGGACTGATCCGAGATGCTTTCGTTGCGGGTCTAAGGTCCGACTACTCCCGGCAGAGACTGTTGGAGAAGGGAGAAATAGACCTGAAAAAGGCAGTGTCCCTCGCGCGCTCGCTCGACGCGGCCCACAGGAATATGGACGCTTTCTCCCCTAACCGCTCCGCACCATGGACGCCGCAACCTTGGGTCATGGGACTGCCACCTCCAACTGCTGCAGCGATGTCCAAGGCACAGAAATGTTATTTTTGTGGCCATGCTAAACACCCCAGAGCACGCTGCCTGGCGAAAAACGCTACCTGCTCCGGCTGCGGGAAGAAAGGACACTATGTCAGCGCCTGCAAAGGTAAAACCGCTAACGCCAGCAGCGCCGCGTGCGAACCGTGGGGGCAGCCATCTTGTCCGCCATCTTGGGCTCCCCCAGCCGCGTGGGGATCGGGATCATGGCCGCCGCCATTTTGTCCACCATCTTGGACGCCTCCAACACATTCACGGGGGACCCGGACTCAACCACCGCCTCATCTGACGTCCACATCGACTCGCTTGACCATACGTTGGCCTCCATGACGCTAGACCAATCTCTCCCTCATCAACTGTCCAGGTCCATCATGATGGACGTTACGGTAAACGGCCGCGCCACTACCTGCCTTTTTGACAGCGGGAGCACGGAGAGCTTTATCCACCCCGACACGGTGCGCAGTTACTCTCTCCCGGTCCTGCCGACGCGCCATCGGATCTCTATGGCTTCCAAAGCCCAGTCAGCGGACGTCGGTGGCTACTGTGTAGTGACCCTTTCAGTACGGGGCACAGAATACAAAAATTTTAAACTTCTGGTCCTGCCCCATCTCTGCGCTGCCGTTCTACTGGGGTTGGATTTTCAGTGCCACCTTAAAAGTGTCACATTAGCGTACGACGGACCCCTCCCCCCACTCACAGTCTGCAGCCAGCAGCTTTTAAATCGCCCGCCGCGCACCATTTGCAGCCTCTCCACCCTTAAAGTCTCCCCCCCATCCTTGTTCACTAACCTCACCCGCGACTGTAAGCCCATCGCTACCAAAAGCAGGCGTTACAGTGCCGGGGACAGGAGCTTCATTAAATCCGAGGTAGCGAGACTCCTGAAGGAAGGGATTATTGAGAGTAGCACCAGCCCATGGCGAGCACAAGTGGTGGTGGTGAAGACTGGCGGAAAACAGCGCCTAGTTATTGACTACAGCCAGACGATCAATCGCTACACCCAGTTGGATGCATACCCACTCCCCCGCATATCTGACATGGTCAATCAGATAGCACAATACCGGGTGTTCTCGATGATTGATCTGAAGTCGGCATACCACCAGCTCCCCATCAGGGCTGAGGACCGCCAGTACACAGCTTTTGAAGCTGACGGTCGTCTCTACCACTTCCTCAGAGTTCCCTTCGGCGTCACCAACGGGGTTTCAGTCTTCCAACGGGAGATGGACCGGATGGTTGACCAGAACGTGCTCCAGGCCACTTTCCCCTATCTAGACAACGTCACCATCTGCGGCCACGACCAGCAGGACCATGATGTTAACCGAGAGAAATTCCTCCGTACGGCCCAGCGGCTGAATCTAACATACAACAAGGACAAATGTATGTTTCGTACCACGCGCCTTGCCATTCTTGGCTGCGTAGTGGAGAACGGAGTCATTGGCCCCGACCCCGACAGAATGCACCCCCTTATGGAGCGCCCCCTCCCCCACTGCCAAAAAGCACTGAAGAGGTGCCTAGGGTTTTTCTCTTACTATGCTCAGTGGGTGTGAGGGTGCCAGTCAGTTCCTTTTTGTAACCTCTAGATGGCACCTTCACTTGTGTTGTTCCTTTGTTAATGTTCCTAGTTTTCTTTGTTAATTGCTCCTTGTTTTCTGTGTTAAGTCTTAACGGCCTGTTAGCTGTTCATGGGTTTCACCTGGTGTCTTGGTATATAAGTTCTGTTGTTGTTTTACTCTTTGCTCTGTCCTCACTAGGGTGAACCAGGGAGTTAGTCTTGACAATGTCACTTGTCTTGACTAGGTGCTCTGTGTGACTAGCCTTTTCTCTATGGCAGCTTGCCTTCACTAGCTGGCTGCCATAGTTCTCTCGAGTTATGTATCTAAGTCTGTGTTCTAGTTCTCTCGAGCTATGTATCTAAGTCTGTGTTCTTGTCTCTGGGTTTAAGATGTATTTAAGTCTGTTGTTCTGTTTAGTTGCTTGTCTTGGTAAGGTGCTGTTTGGACTAGCGTGTTGCTATGTGGGAGCCGTTGGGATCTTGTCTTGAGCTTTGCATTGATAAGCCGATTACCCTTGGGGTAGCTTGTCTGGAGTTTAGCCTCGGCAAGCCGGTTGCCCCTTGTGGTAGCTTGTCGCAAGCTCAGTATAGACAAGTGGGCTTCCTCATGGAAGCTGTCCTGAGTTCCTATCTTGACTAGCTGTCTTGTAACTTGTCTCTAGTTCTTATGTTTCTGTCTCGAGTTCTCTTGTCTCTAGTTTTTATGAAAATTGCTGTGTTAATCTAGTTATGTGTGAATTTAGTAAAGGTCAAACAAAGTACTGTATATGTGTCTCTTGTCTGGTTTCTGCACTTGGGTCCAGAACCCACCTCGCCTGGAGAGCACGGCCTCGTATTTATACAGCCCCGTGGCTCCCCAACCCTGACAGTGGGTGCCCAACTATGCGGACAAAGCCAGACCCCTCATCAAGTCCGCCTCCTTCCCCCTGACAGCAGAGGCATGTGCAGCCTTCACTCTCATAAAAAGAGATATTGCGAAGGCCACAATGCACGCAGTGGATGAGTCCATCCCTTTCCAAGTGGAGAGCGACGCATCCGACTTTGCCCTAGCTGCAACCCTTAACCAGGCGGGGAGACCTGTGGCCTTTTTCTCAAGGACCCTCCAGGGCCCCGAGATTCGACACTCCTCTGTCAAAAAGGAGGCCCAGGCCATTGTGGAAGCTGTGCGACATTGGAGGCATTACCTGGCCGGAAAACGATTTACCCTGCTCACTGACCAGCGTTCAGTAGCTTTTATGTTTAATAATAAGCAGAGGGGTAAAATCAAGAATGACAAGATCTTGAGGTGGAGAATCGAACTCTCCACCTACAATTACGATATCTTGTACCGGCCCGGGAAACTCAGGGCATCTGGGGGCTCATTATCACGTGGTACATGCGCCAACGCGCAGGTTGATAGACTGAAGACCCTCCACAATGACCTCTGCCACCCGGGTGTCACCAGGTTTTTCCACTTCATCAAATCCCGTAACTTGCCCTACTCCATCGAGGAGGTCAGGACCTTGACCAGGAACTGCCAAATCTGTGCCGAGTGCAAACCGCATTTTTTATAGGCCAGACAGAGCGAGCTTGATCAAAGCCACGCGCCCCTTCGAGCGGCTGAGTGGCGATTTTAAAGGGCCCCTCCCCTCCTCTGACCGCAATGTGTACTTCCTCAATATAATTGACGAGTACTCCCGTTTCCCGTTTGCCATCCCTTGCTCAGACATGACCAGTACCACGGTCATTAAATGTCTGAATGACCTCTTCGCCTTGTTCGGTTTCCCTAGCTATATTCATAGCGACAGGGGCTCATCCTTTATGAGCGACGAACTTCGTCAGCACCTGCTCGCGAGAGGTATTGCTGCAAGCAGGACCACCAGCTACAACCCCCGGGGGAATGGCCAGGCGGAAAGAGAGAATGCGACGGTCTGGAAGGCAGTCCTTTTAAACTTGAAATCTAAGGGCCTTCCGACCCCTCGCTGGCAGGAGGTCCTCCCTGCGGCGCTCCATTCCATTCGGTCACTGCTCTGTACAGCCACCAATGCCACCCCTCATGAGAGAATGTTCTCCTTCCCCAGGAAGTCCACATCGGGGATCTCGTTACCGACATGGCTGACTTCTCCAGGACCCGTCCTACTGCGGAAGCACGTGAGGTCCCATAAGACGGACCCCCTGGTCGAGAGGGTGAGCCTCCTCCACGCCAACCCTCAGTATGCTTACGTGGTGTACCTGGACGGGCGGGAGGACACAGTCTCCATACGAGACTTCGCACCTTTGGGTGCTCCCGAAACACTCCCTTCGCCACCAACCACTACCCACGCCTACCCCCAGTATGCTTACGTAGCGTACCCGGACGGGCGGGAGGACACAGTCTCCACACGAGATCTCGCACCTTCGGGTGCCCCTGAGACACCACCATCGCCACCCACCACTACCCACACCCCGACCCCTGTAGACGGCATGCCGCAGCCCCAGGACCCGCCATTGACTACACAACCTCTCAACGAGACGCCAGGTTCAGCGTTGGATGCTGCACCATCACCGCCGCTGCTACGACGATCAGGATGGCATACAAGGCCACCTGATAGACTTAATTACACGAACTTTTAGTACACTTCACCTCGCCGGACTCAATTTTAAACAAGGGGTGAATGTGGTAAACCACTGTTTGTTATTGTTGTTGTTGTTGTTGCACACTGTTGTGCCTATGCGTGCCTCAGCTGACTCCGCCCCTGGCTCCACCCACATGCCTGGGTATAAAGGTGACTGCTCTGCAGCCCCCTGCCCTTTTGGATACCAGGCAACCACGAGAGGCATGCTCTGTTCTTTGCTAATAAAAGCCTATTAATTAACTCTCTGTCTTTTATGAGGAATTGATAGCGCATCAAGGACATTTTTAATTAATCCTGTCTCGTTACACAGGACCAGATCTAAGGTTGCTTGCCCCCTGGTCGGTTCAGTTACATACTGCTCAAGAAACCCATCCCTAATACACTCAATGAACTCATCCTCAAGGCAGCCCTGCCCAATTTGATTTGTCCAATTAATATGACAGTTAAAATCCCCCATAATTATAGATGTTCCCTTATTACAAGCCTCAACTATTTCCTGATTGATACTCCGTCCAACAGAGTTGCCACTGTTCGGAGGCCTATAGACTACGCCCACTAGTGTTTTTTTCCCCTTATTATTCCTTACCTCCACCCAAACTGTTTCATTATCCTGATCTTTTGACCCAATATCATTTCTCTGTATTACAGTGATTCCTTCCTTTATTAACATAGCCACCCCACCTCCCCTTCCTTCCTGCCTGTCCTTCCTGATCGTTAAATAACCTGGTATGTTTAATTCCCAGGCATTGTCACCTTGCAGCCATGTTTCTGTAATGGCCACAAGATCATACCCATATGTAGTTATTTGTGCCATTAACTCGTCTATTTTGTTACGAATGCTACGTGCATTCAGATAGAGAACTTTCAAAGATGTTTTGTGACACTTAGTTCCTGCTTTTGCCCTTTTTATTACTTTACCTTTTACTCCATACCTTCTGCCCCTTCCTGACACGCTCTGGTTTTTAATTTCCCCACTGCTACCTAAGTCTATGACCTTCTCTGTTGTCATTTTTATTATTTGCTCTCTAGGAACCTCCCCCCCACTGCAAACCTGCAAAAAAAAAATGAAGTTCGATGCGTACGCGCAGCCACTCCCGCGCACGCGTTCGACCTCTGAACCCCTTCATTCAGGGGATCGGAAGTGCCAGTTTCCCGCGCATGTGCAGTTCATGCAGGAAACCAGCACTTCCATTGGGCTTACGGGTGAGTATCCCGTGCATACTCACCCATGGAGACCCGAATTTCTGGGCATAATACATTTCTGAACGACAACTTGGAGGAAAGATAAATGTTTTAAGTTGCTTTGATTGCATTTTTTTTAGTAGAACCAAAAATATAGATCCATGCCTTTGTTACCTCTAGACTTGACTATTCCAACGCACTCCTGGCTGGCCTCCCACATTCTACCCTCCATAAACTTGAGATCACCCAAAACTCTGCTGTCTGTGTCCTAACTCGCACCAAGTCCCGTTAACTCATCACCACTGCGCTCGCTGATCTACATTGGCTCCTGGTTAAGCAATGCCTTGATTTTTTAAATTCTCATCCTTATTTTCAAATCCCTCCCTATCTCTGTAATTTCCTCAAGAACTACAACCCTCCGAGATATCTGCGCTCCTCCAATTCTGGCCTCTTCAGCATCTCTGATTTTAATCACTCCACCATTGGTGACCATGTCTTCAGCTGCCAAGGCCCTAAGCTCCGGAATTCTCTCCTTAAACCTCTCCACGCCTCTACCACGCCACACCTCTACCACTTTCCTCCTTTAAGACACTCCTTAAAACTTACCTGTTTGACCCTGCCCAAATATCTCCTTATGTGGCTCGGTGTCAAATTTTGTTTGATAATGCTCCTGTAAAGCGCCTTGGGACGTTTTACTACGTTAAAGGTGCTATATAAATACAGGTTGTTGTTGCTAGTGGGAGAATTTTTAATATATCACTCTGCTTAGTTCTTCATTAGTAACTCGAGCTTAAATAGCTTTCCTTTACAAGCAAATATTGTCAGATAAATACCGCAGTAAACAATAAAAGGAGCCTGCAGTTGATTGCATATGATCTGATAAAAGTGGAAAGATTCTAATTGCGTGTTTCAAATTTTGAATTAAATTACGTTCCAGTTTTGCAACAGAAATTTTCACCTGACATTTTTAGCAGCAGTTTCACGATGCAGGTCCTCTCAGCTCTCTGTCATCACAGTGAATTTTTGCACTAAAAGCTATTTTCCAAAGCAGATTTTATGTTAAATTCCTTACAAATGCCACACTTAAAAACTCCTTTTTTTCCTCTTTGTGTAGCGAGTCTTGGAGCTAAAATTTCAGTGGCTGGAATTATATGCACAAATAGCAAACTCAAACCAGTTTGAGATGGCCCTCTGGAGGTGGCTCACATCTGGGGGCTTTAGTGTGCACTCAGTCGTCTCCTGAGTTACACTGCCAATTTTCTGCTGATGTAACTCAAACCATTACTGTATCAGTGTAAAAGTGTCAATATTGCATGCAGTTCAATGTTCACTGGTTTACTATGGCAGGCATTGACTCCTGGAGGGAGGTCATTCACATGTTTAGAAATATTAATATAATAGCAAAATACTGCGGATGCTGGAAATCTGAAATAACAACAGAAAATGCTGGAAATACTCAGCAGGCCAGGCAAGGGTCCCAGACCTGAAACATTGACTCTGTTTCTCTCTCCACGGATGCTGCCAGGCCTGCTGAGTATTTCCAGCATTTTCTGTTGTTATTTTAGAAATATTAAAGTGCTCTCAGTAAATAAACAAACTACAAATAAATAGATCCTTATTAATTTCTTAGAGTTTTCAGCATCAGTGCCAACAAACTGTATGAGAGGCTGTGAATCTATGCAGGAAGTGACATGTTGCCAGTGACCTGATCTGGAATGATATCTTACAAGCTACCTAACCCCAAATGGTGCATCCTATGGTGGCCAGCCTCTCTGCTATTGCTCCCCATCCAACAGCACAACTTTTAATTTTTCTTTCTCTCTCATTTTTTTTTTTTGGCGGGGGGGTAACATAACAGAGGGTGGTGAGGGGATTAACAGAAATAACTGGAGACTGCCAGCCATAGAGTGAAAGTAGGGAGGCTGGCACTACAGCATATGGGATAGGACATCTGGGAAGGCCGCTCCATTTGGTGCCTCATGCCTAGGATACTGCAACATGCAGTATGGAGCAATCAGTTTACTCATATTGGGATCCATTGTGATCTTGTATGGAAGTCCCCAACAAAGAGGGAAAGAGATCAAGAGCTATCCAGATCCCCGTAATTTGTTCTTCAGACCAGCTCTGGTTCAGTAGCCCCCAATCCCATGTCACACCGGGCCCTTGCGGCTAGCAGACAGGAGCCTTTCATTCCAAAAGTCCCAGAGATTCAACAACAGTGTTTTAACCCGCTCTATCATCCACCCAAAACTGGATTTATTTTCCCAAACTGTAAAAGGTAATCCAATCTCCGTACACTGACGGGAAGCTTTTATTCTCAGGGTGTTGCTGTTGTATTTCTTTTCTTTTCCTGCCAAGAATTGCAGCAAATTTATGCAAACTGATATAAGCTTCAATCATGACTTATTTGCCATTAGACTTTAATGTTACTTTTATGTTTTCCAAGAAAATAAGAACCACAAAAAGCAACCAAAGAACCACTGCATTATGGAAAGCTGAGTCAGCCTGTAACCATATCTGAGGTATTTTACAGAGGGAGTTCTTTAACGCAGTGCAATAGACATCCAATAAGGAAACCCTGTGTGGACAAGAGAGTTAACATTCACTTCTACAACTAATGATCATAGTTCAGACCAGTACATTCACTCCCCAGCTCTTCATCCCTTCACTGTGCTCTGCCAACCTCACCCCGACTTCAGAAGAGCACCCCGAATGCATCTGGAAGCTCTCCATCTCTCTGCGTCCTATTTTAAGACTGAACAGTCTTGGTATAAATAACCCAGCTGTTTTCAATGACAGTGGAGAGTTTTAAGATTCGGAGTCAAGTTTTTATTTTTGGCTGAGTATCAGAGCTTTGTTGTACCCTTTTAAATGGGTCCAAGTTGGAGTGTTGCAGGAAGAGTTTTAAATGAATTTGGCTTTGCTGCCACACATGTATTTTAAGAAGCATCAGTGCACTGTGCTGCAAACCCAGGAGACTGACTTTTATACATCTGCAATCTTGTTGATTTTGTAGTAATCATATGTGTAATGCATCACTACTGATACTAAAGTGCAGCAGGGAGGTTAACAAGAGTGAGAAACATTTCCAACCACAGGAAGCCCTGATTTCCAAATCAAACAAATCCGTTCCAAATTTATAATGGCCCGGATTTTCCCACGGCAGCGAGATTGCCGATGGACACCATAAATGTTGTTGTTGAGCGCACCGATCTCACCATTGATAACGTACTCCTGATTTTCCTGCATTTCTAATTGGCCGCAGCGAGCACCGCGGTGAATCAGAAGCGATGCAACCGTTTTTTTTCCAGTGATTCAATGCAAAGTATTTCACCTTGATGGCAGGCAGGGATTAACTGCTCGAAATAGTGACAGAAATCTCCCAGAGCTGCTTCATCTTCACAATTAATGATTGAGGGGGGAAAAAAACCTGGATTGAAGCAAGTTGGGGCAACAATTAATCCCAGGCCTTTCCCAACATTGAGCAAATGTGAGGCAAATTTTATTAGATTAATAGGTCCATAAAACTGGCATTTCATATAAATACAGAATATTTTAAAACATAAACGAGAGAATAGTTGGGGCTCGACGTCAGAGTATTGTGTCAAATTCTGGGCACCGCACTTTAGGAAGGAAGTGAAGGTCTTAGAGAGGGTGCAGAAAAGATTTACAAGAATGGTTCTAGGGATGAGGGACTTCAGTTACGTGGATAGACTAGAGAAACTGGGGTTGTTCTCCTTCGAGCAGTGAAGATTGAGAGGAGATTTGATAGAGGTGTTCAAAATCATAAGGAGTCTAGACAGAATAGAGAGAAACTGTTCCCATTGGTGGAAGGGTTGAGAACCAGAGGACACAGATTTAAGGTGATTGGCAGAAAAGCCAAAGGCAACATGAGGAAAAACTTTTTTACACAGCGAGTGGTTAGGCCTGAAAGGGTGGTGGAGGCAAATTCAATCATGGCTTTCAAAAGGGAATTAGATAAGTACCTGAAGGACAAAAATTTGCAGGACTACGAGGAAAGGGCGAGGGAGTGGGACTAGCTGAAGTGCTCTTGCAGAGAGCCAGCATGGGCTTGATGGGCCAAATGGCCTCCTTCTGTGCTGTAACCATTCTATGATCTATGATCATTGAGTCCTTCAACTTCTTGACTCTAGGTACCCTCCAGCACAGTTTATTTGTGAGTGTTTCTGCCGCTATTTCAGAACAGCTATACTCTTTGTAGCAATAATCAATGTTCAAAAAGAAAGGAATTGTTAAAAATACGTCTTTATTGACACAACAAAGAAGCTGTCTTTCAACAAGTCCTGATGAGCAAACACATTAGCACCTCATCAAAATGAAATCAGAGAATGCATTTAAAGTCAATAAATCAGGCCACTGCTAGGCCTCCAGTGCCAGTGACAGCAGTGTGAAAACCAGTTAAGCTGCAAGAAAATCACCATCGCTATTGATGCCGATAAATATCTTTCCAACTGTTTTCGGCAAGGATAGTGAAAAATATGGAGCTGCGTAATTAGTGGTGTAAATTACTTACCCCTTAATTTCCTCTTTCTTTTGCATCGTTCAAGGGTCCCTAAACCATAGATGTGCTTTTACAATAATGCAAATGCCTGTGAAAATCTGGGCCAATTTTTTTTTAAATATGAGTGTTTTCCCCAAAGTTTTACACTGTCATTATTCCACCTTTTTTGTACCGGCCATTAATTTTAATGTGTACTTGCCCATTTCTACGGTTGACTGCTGTTTTAGCTGTCATTATCAACTTTTTTAAACCAATAAGCATCCAATGTCAGTAGCTGGCAGTGTTGATGTAGCCTCCACAGATTTTTGCCCATGTGATTACAAGCAGCCGCTCCTTGATTACATTCCTTGTGGAAAGAAGGCATCAGTTGGACAAAGAAGGGGGCTTTCACCAGGTGGCAGAATTCCCTCCAGTGCAAGACATTGCAAAGGACATTCATATTGGATATTGGGGTGAGACTTTCAGCTGCTGGCCGCTTGTTTCTCACCTGAAAAACAGATAGCAGGCAGTTGAAAATCCGGTGGGAACCTTGCACGCTCATTTGCCCACCTGAAGGGCTTAGCTGCCAGTCTGTCGGTGGTGAGACAACCAACATGAGGGGAAAAACCTACTTGATTTTGTTCTCACCAATCTCCCTGTTGCAGATGCATCTGTCCATGACAGTATTGGTAGCAGTGACCACCGCACAGTCATTGTGGAGACGAATACCCCTCTTCACACTGAGGACACGCTCCATCGTGTTGTGTGGCACTACCACCATGCTAAATGGGATAGATCCAGAACAGACCTAGCAGCTTAACTGGGCATCCATGAGGCGCTGTGGGCCATCAGCAGCAGCAGAATTGTATTCCACCACAATCTGTAACCTCATGGCTCGCATATCCCTCACTCTACCATTACCATCAAGCCAGGGGACCAACCCTGGTTCAATAAGGAGTGTAGAAGAGCATGCCAGGAGCAGCACCAGGCATACCTAAAAATGCAGTGCCAACCTGGGGAAGCTGCAACACAGGACGACATGCATGCTAAAAAGCAGAACAGCAGAGCTAAGTGATCCCACATTCAACGGATCAGATCAAAGTACTGCACTCCTGCCACATCCAGTCGTGAATGGTGGTGGGCCATTAAACAACTAATGGGAGGAGGAGGCTCCATGAATATCCCCAGCCTCAATGATGGTGGAGCCCAGCACGTGAGTGCAAAAGACAAAGCTGAAACGTTTACAACCATCTTCAGCCAGGAGTGTCGAATGGATGATCAATCTCGGCCTTTTCCTGAGGTCCCCACCAACACAGAAGCCAGTCTTCAGCCAATTCGATTCACTCCACATGTTATCAAGAAACGGCTGAGCGCACTGGATATAGTAAAGGCTGTGGGCCCCGACAACATCCTGGCTGTCGTGCTGAAAACTTCTGCTTCAGAACTAGCCGCGCCTCTAGCCAAGCTATTCCAGTACAGCTATAACACTGGCATCTATCTGACAATGTGGAAAACTGCCCACGTATGTCCTGTCCACAAAACGCAAGACAAATCCAATCCAGCCAATTACTGCCCCATCAGTCTACTCGCAATCATCAGCAAAGTGAAGGAAGGTGTCGTCGACAGTGCTATCAAGCCGCACTTACTCACCAATAACCTGCTCACTGATGCCCAGTTTGGGTTCCGTCAGGACCACTCTGCTCCTGACCTCATTACAGCCTTGGTCCAAACATGGACAAAAGAGCTGAATTCCAGAAGTGAGGTGAGAGTGACTGCCTTTGACATCAAGGCAGCATTTGACCAAGTGTGGCATCAAGGAGCCCTAGTAAAACTGAAGTCAATGGGAATCGGGGGGGAACTCTGTCTGGTGTCATACCTAGCACAAAGGAAGATGATTGTGGTGGTTGAAGGTCAATCATCACAGCCCCAGGACATCACTGCAGGAGTTTCTCAGGGCAGTGCCCTAGGCCCAACCATCTTCAGCTGCTTCATCAGTGACCTTCCCTCCAACATAAGGTCAGAAGTGGGGGTATTCGCTGATGACTGCACAGTGTTCAGTGCCATTCGCAACTCCTCAGACAACGAAGCAGTCCATGCCCTATGCGGCAAGACCAGGATGACATTCAGGCTTGGGCTGATAAGTGGCAGGTAACATTCGCGCCACACAAGTGCCAGGCAATGACTATCTCCAACAAGTGAGCATCTAACCACCGCCCCTTGACATTCAACAGCATTACCATCGCCGAATCCCCCACCATCAATATCCTGGGGGTCACCATTGACCAGAAACTTAACTGGACCAGCCACATATATACTGTGGCAACAAGAGCAGGTCAGAGGCTGGGTATTCTGCGGCGATTGTCTCACCTCCTGACTCCCCAAAGCCTTTCCACCATCTGCAAGGCACAAGTCAGGAGTGTGATGGAATACTCTCCACTTGCCTGGATAAGTGCAGCTCCAACAACACTCAAGAAGCTCGACACCATCCAGGACAAAGCAGCCTGCTTGATTGGCACCCCATCCACCACCTGAAACATTCACTCCCTCCACCACCGGCGTACCGTGGCTGCAGTGTGTACCATCTACAAGATGCACCGCAGCAACTCACCAAGGCTTCTTCGGCAGAACCTCCCAAACCCGCAACCTCTACCACCTAGAAGGACGAGGGCAGCAGGCACATGGGAACACCACCTCCTCCAAGTTCTCCTCCAAGTCACACACCATCCTGACTTGGAAATACATCGCCATTCCTTCATCGTCGCTGGGTCAAAATCCTAGAACTCCTTCCCTAACAGCACTGTGGGAGTACCTTCACCACACGGACTGCAGTGGTTCAAGAAGGAGGCCTACCACCAGCTTCTCAAGGGCAACTAGGGATGGGCAATAAATGCTGGCTTTGCCAGCGATGCCCACATTCCATGAACGAATAAAAAAAAACCTGGAAAGTATTTTGGGCCTTTAGACTGCCGGATTGAGCAAATGCCACGGGTGTACCGTCAATATTGCGTCAATTCAACACCCAACCGAAAGTCTCCTCCCAGTCAACGTACAAAATTCAGGGAAAAGTTGGCACAACCCCAAAAAGGGGCAGAACTCAAAAACAACATAAACTAACAAAACAACCTGAATAAATGCTTGTGACCAAGACCACTGTTTCAAGGGGACTGAACGAGTCCTTTTAATTACACTGGATTATAGGGTGTTGTTGAGATTGCAACTGAAACCCGAGGCTTCATGTATGATATTTGATATTTCACCATTTGTATCATAGAATCATAGAATGGTTACAGCACAGAAGGAGGCCATTCGGCCTGTCGAGCCCGTGCCGGCTCTCTGCAGGAGCACTTCAGCTAGTCCCACTCCCTCGCCCTTTCCCCGTCACCCTGCAAATGTTTTTCCTTCAGGTAGTTATCCAATTCCCTTTTGAAAGCCATGATTGAGTCTGTCTCCGCCACCCTTTCAGCCAGCGCATTCCAGATCCTAACCACTCGCTGCGTATTATGGGAAAAAAACTGAAGTACACAAAATGCAATTTCTACAGAGGTGGAGTTAAACATTTTTGAAGGGGAAAGTAAACTCTGATGCTACCAAATTTACTTCCTGGGGAATTTTTGATCTTTGATCCTTTTTTTGTTGCATTTTCCAGCATTTTGAAGTGTACATTGATTCATTTTCTTGCCTGCTTTTTCTGTTCTTTCGCTGTGCTTTCTTGGTCAGGATTGAGTTCAGCTGTGTTGTCCCCTGGAGTCTAATGATCTCCTGACTCCAGTTTCCAGCTTCTGTTGTCACTGTCTTGTTGACAGAATGGCTAAGACCATCTCCCAGGGCTCGACCAATGTTACTCTGTAAATATCCATTAAATGTGGCCTGACTTTCCTTCCTTCCCTCCTTCCTGTGGGAGATTATAAGCTCAGTGTACAGTGAACTGTGGCCAAAATCCTCATCTTTCTATTGCATAGCTCACCTCCTTAATGCAGTACTTTTCTAAACTCCATAGTTATCTTTATGGTCCAAATTACACATCTTTTTACAGTATAATATAAAGCATTAATTGTATGTACAGTATTTCAAAGTTGTTAATGTAACACAAATACATGACATTGTTCTGTCGCAGTCCAACTGTGACAGCGGAAGACTTGTATTCTGTGCACAAAGGTGTCTATAAGTAAGTTGAACTGTTATTGCTGATCAGAAATGCAGAGTTTGTCTAAATTCCTGCCTGAGTTACTTATCTGGTCACAAGCTGTTCTTTGCAGTCAATATGTGCTTAGGTTCAGAATTTGTTTTAGCAGTAGTTTTCAGGTTCTCACTTGCAGATGTCATATAAGTGGCTTAGTTGAGGGGTAATGGAGGCAGGAAGGTTAATTCCTGCAAAAAGTCAAAGTAGAGCAGAAATTGGAAAGGTTCCGGTTGTAAATTATGTTCAAAATGTCGACAGAATCTGAAAACAAATTCTATGGGCACCTGTGACAAATTAAACATAAAAAATGTAAAATCAAGCGACAACAAAAAAGATAGAAAATATACAGGGGCAGATATTACGGGCTGGATTGTGCCTGTGTCCCTACAGTGGGAGAGCAGTGGAACCCACGTGGAATTTCAGCCTCAAGATATCTTGTGTGTGGTTCTGAGAGACCCATTTTTAGCATGAAATCATTATTTGGGTCTGGGATTAAGTACCTTCAGGAATAAAACACATGAGAATGAAGTGATCATTCTCCTGTGTACTCATTTTCCACAGCATAATGATCTCACTGACAGTAATGATTTGTTTCATGAATTCTGGGATTCTGCAGTTTGATGGAAGACGCTCTTTTTCACACACAGGTTTTAATTTCACTGCAAACTTTGGCTGGTAGATTCTGAGTCACACCCCAGGAGAAGAATAAAAACCTACCATCAGAATTGCAGTTCTCAAATTATAAATCAATTGTGTCTAGGAAGCAGAGGAAAACCATTTCACTCAGGAAATGAAATCCAGATTGCACTACTGATCACGCAATGTTCACTGGGTATTCCATTTAAAACAGAGATACAGTGGGAAAACAGAAATACTATTATTTCATTTAGCTTTGGAAGGGCTTCATTGGTTACCAGTTGATATCTATACAATACCCCATCTTTCTTCATTGCACACTATTTTAGCACTCAGCGGGAAAAGAAACACAAATTACAAAGATTCATCCACCCAGGTGACTGTAGCCAACATGAACAAGAGTTTGCTCTCAATTTCTGTTCAGGTGGTATCTGACCAGAATCAGGATTATTCATGTCAAAGGCTGTTACCCAGTAAGAAACCATAATGCTTTTATTATGTAGCAGTGCACAATGCCTGCATTTTGGGAAGGAGAAGGAACAGTTGGGGATTGGTTCTTTAGGGACAATGGCTAGCCATCGTCACTGAGAATCCTGAGAACAGTGGCCTTGGGCTGAAAGCCGGAGCAATAGTTTGGGGTCCCATGTCTGCTACCTTCACTGGCAAGAAAAATGTGCTGTTCAGCTTTGCCACAATAAAAAAAAGGACGTGGATAAGCTCAATGGTTGTGTACAATATTTAAAGCAGTGCCTGCCAGAAGGTGTACAATTCCCAACTTAGGTTTGTGCCATGCTTGATGGGCTCCACTAGAAATGTGTGCAAAAGTGTTTAACACACTTACCGATACCTTCATCCTCATACCAGCAAACTTCTTTCTCATTTGCAAACAGGTGCAAAGATCTGGGTAAATGTATTGACTCAGTTGTTGGCCTCCATTCATGAAGCCTGTACCTGTACTGTGCTGGTCAGTGGTCTTCAAACAGCCATTTTTAGTGCATTTCCTGCAACAGGACCTCCAATGTTAAAGCATCAAATGGAATAATGTTACCTACATGTCTCCACTGTGCCATTATGAACAGTTAGTCCAATTAGTTTTCAACCACTACCATAAAGAAATGACTTCCATTTATATGCTGTCTTTCATGACCTCAGAATCTTTCAAAGCAGCTAACTCAGATATTGGCCCCAGGCTGCAGTAAGGAATTTCAGAATCGATAGTTAACTTTATCAGCCTTCTGTCAATTTGCTTTGAAGTGGGGAAGATTAAGCTCTCTTATTTTAACTGCACTGAATACAATTATGCTAAGAAATTGATTATTTGCTCTGCTTAATGTAGCTCAACACACTTAACCTCCTACTTTAGATATATTGGGGAAATGTTTCCCCTGTGCACTATGGGTAACAACATTGTAAATACTTTTTTTTACCAATCTGTTGGTGATTTTACTGCACATAACACACAGATGTTTCTTCCTGCACTGTGACTCATCTATTTATGCAGTAGAACATAACCTAGGAAAATAAGAGATCAGAAAAGGCCATTTAGCTCATCAAAGGTCGCCCTCTTGCAAAGTAATACCCTATTATGGCATCTAATTATACTTTGAGTAAGCTCAATATATTTTCCTCTGTTACTTTGGTTGGCAGATTATTTCAAACATTTATTACTCTTTGCATAAAAGCAGGATAAAGAGAATTTCCAACATGATTTGATTATTTTTTATTCACTTCATCCACTGTCAGTCAGCAGTTTGTGTTTCATCTGCCCTGAAGGTCTCGTACGAGTACAAGTTTGCACATGTAACTGATTAAGCCATTACTGCTGGCCAACCTTTAGCTCGGATGGTTATCTGGCTGGAGTGTCAGATGCTGTTCGCTCAGACCTCAAGTCCAGATCTCTTTTCTAGTTGTAGCATTTTGGTGCCCTTTGTTCTACAGGCTTGTCATTCTCTGATGAGACAAGGTTCCACTGTTGCTTTTGATCTCCGTGCCTTGGTCTGAATTCTTAACATGCTGAGATGTAGCTTTTTTGGTTGATTTTCAGTCTTAAGTCTGGCTGAATTAGCTTTCCTACTGCCAGTGAGGATTTTCAGCGTGGATTCCTCACAGTTGCAGGCGTGTTTGGGTTCATTTAAGCTGTCCGTTTAAGACGAGCAATAATAGCTCCGTGCTTAGATTTGATTTTTGCACTGGGTGATTAAGATATGTTTAAACAACATGCCGTACAGGTTCATCATTGTAAGCTTTATAAATATCGAAAGGTGAAGAAACACACTGTTAAATGGCACATTAGTGATAAGAGACGGCAATGTAGCTGTTGAAAGAAGGAAGTGTTGTTTACACACAAGACCCCTTCTGTGAAATGGGAAATTTCAGAGTAAAGGAGCAGCTCCATTGATTCTGCATTGTGCATTAGTGAAATTTAGATCAAAGGGAAGTCACTGCCTCAACACTGAGCTATGATTCAGAGAAAATTCTGAATACTTTAAACTCCAGCAAACCATTATTTGACAAATCTTTTATTGTTCCTTTTAGTTCCAGCAAATGTCATTCAGATTCCATTGTTAGTCTGGGGGGGAGGGGGGGGCGGAATAGTTGGAATTCACTTCAAACTATTTGCCTTATCATTATATCTGAAGAAGCATATGGATACAATATCCAAGGAGCTTAAACTGAATATTTTTTTCTCTTTCATTTGCACATCAGCGTGAGGTATGTTGGTGGTGGAGAAGTAAAACATTTTCCATTGTCAGCACTTGCAGGCCAGGTTAGATGCAGAGTAAAACTCCCACTCCTCTGCAACAATGTGCTCTAGCCCTAACTGATAGAGATTCATTGCTATTGCAGTGTATGTGCTTTAAGTCAGAATTACTTTTTACAGCTCCTGTATACTGTAGTACCGGCAGTAACCACACCGGTATATAAGCTGTGCGCATGCCTCTGTACTCCAGTCTAGAGATTGCCCTCCTCCAGTAAAGACCTGTTATTTGTTATGTACAGCATCCGTGTAATTATTTATCCACTAAACCACGGATCTAACAGTGGCGACGAGTGTTGATGCGAATCTACCTGCAACATTAAAGAAAAAAAAACAAAAAAAATAGTCGAGTCCAGGAACACGGGCATCGACCGCGAGCAACCGCCCAGCAGTCAGGCAGAGATCCAACTTCACTGGGGAGGCTGTGGAGAGCCGGGCTTGGTTCCCCAGCCACAACGAGCAGTAAGGGACCGACGACAGGTCCAGAGCAGACCCTTCCCGAGCAGCGGCGGCTGGAGCCGACCGACGGCAGAGAGAGAGAGCCGGGCAGCGTCGACGGGGTAAGAAAAAGGGTGAAGAGAGCAGGGCGCAGCCGGGGGTTGATCACCGAGCGGCGTCGAGGAAAAATACTGCAAAACCGGAGAGAGAGAGGGTAAGAAACAGCCGGGTTCTAGACTGAGCGGCGTCGACAAATATCAAGAGAAGAACGTGCAGAGCACAGCCAGGGATCACGGGCTGACCAGGGTCCGCAGGGCGAAGCAAGGGGAGACGCCATTGAGCCGCGGAGAAGCAGGGAGAGCGCGGGAGACGCCATTGAGCCGCGGAGAAGCAGGGAGAGCGCGGGAGGCGCCATTGAGCCGCGGAGAAGAAGGAAGAGCGTGGGAGACACCATTTTGCGAAGCCGCAGCGGAGAAGACGGGCGAGCGCGGGAAGGAAGGAAAGCGCAGGAGATGCCATTTTGTGCCAGCGGAGAAGAAGGGGAAGCGCGGGAGGCGCCATTGGTGATAGTTAACGCACAACCAAGGATGCCGAAGAGTGGCAGTATCTCTACGTTCGACAATTAAGTCGAAAATTGAGCGACATATGTGGAACGCATTGAGGTGTACTGCAGGGCGAATGAAGTGCCAGATGCTAATAAAGCACTGGTTCTGTTAAATTCCATGGGTGCAAAAACTTATGGGTTACTGCGAAATCTAATAACCCCAGAGAAGCCGGTAAACAAGAATTTTGAAAGCATAGTAGAATTCCTACAGGACCACTTAAACCCCACACCACTGCTGATAGCAGAACGATTTAAGTTCCATAAAAGGAACCAACACAAAGACGAAAGCAATGCTGAGTACCTAACGGAACTGCGCAAGCTATCGAAATACTGCCAGTTTGGAGCAGGACTAGCAGACACGTTAAGGGACAAGTTTGTGGGCTACAAAGTGAAGGAACCCAGAAACGGCTTCTATCAGAAAAGGACCTTACGCTGGACAAAGCTTTCAGTGTGGCAGTATCACACGAAGCAGCCGCAAGGGGCGCTGCAGCGATACAACGGAGACCGCAAGAATATGGCACCAACGACATGACCTATGGAACAGGGAAGTGCTATCGCTGCGGCAGATCAACACATGACCAGAAAGATTGTTGGTTCAAGGACCAAGTGTGCAGGCAGTGTGAGAAAGCAGGACACATAGCAAGAGTCTGCAGGTCTGGGAAGAAAACCAACAGTAAGAAATCTCCACAGGAGAAGTACAAAAAGGTACACCAGGTGATGGACAGTGGTTCAGACGAACAGAAAAGTGACACAGACTCCGGAAGCAAGGAGCTGGGTTGTCTGAAATTATATAATGTAACTGAAATGGAGGATCACCAGACTATCTGGGTTACACTCAAGATAGACGGAGTCCAAATGGAAATGGAATTGGACACAGGGTCAGCTCTAACAGTCATAAATCAAAGAGACTACAAGCGGCTATTTTCACACATACCCTTGAAAGCTACAGAGATTGTCTTGAAGACGTATACGGGGCAAAAAGTCTACCCCAAAGGAAAAATAAGGGTGAAAATGACATATAAAGGTCAGGAAATACCTAAAATGGATATATATGTATTGCCAAATGGAGGACCACCACTGCTAGGACGTGAATGGATCCGGAAGATACAATTAGATTGGCATTCCATACAGGCACTGAAGGTGGAGACCAAAAAGGATGACGACGTCACACCTGGACGACTGTCAAAAATGCTAACTGACGCAAAAGAAGTGTTCCAGGAGGGACTCGGAACACTAAAAGGAATAACAGCAACAATTAAGATAGAGGATAATGCAAGCCCAAAGTTTCTGAAGGCCAGACCAGTGCCTTATGCGATCAGACCAGCGGCTGAAGCAGAGCTGGAAGGGTTGGAACGTTCAGGAGTACTGTCCAAAGTGGACTGGAGCGAGTGGGCTACACCCATCGTTCCTGTAATGAAGAGGTCGTTGAGTAGTACGCCTGGGGAACCAAAGAAGGTCCGCATCTGTGGGGATTTTAAGGTGACAGTGAACCCAGTCCTTCACACGGTGCAATATCCGCTTCCACGAATTGAGGATATTTTCGCCTCGCTATCTGGTGGTAAACGCTTCACAAAAATTGATCTTGCCCAGGCGTACTTGCAAATGGAGGTAGAAGAAGCTTCGAAACATTACCTTACGATCAACACCCATAAAGGTCTCTATCAATACAACCGGCTGGTGTTTGGAGTAGCCTCGGCTCCGGCTATCTGGCAAAGGGCGATGGATATGGTCCTGCAAGGGATTCCAGGGACCCAGTGTTATTTGGACGACATCTTGGTCACGGGCGAAAATGACGGTGATCACCTCGCTAACTTGGAGAAGGTGCTCGCCAGATTAAAGGAATATGGGCTACGAGCTAATCGCCACAAGTGTGAGTTTTTCCAGAAACAGATCTCGTATTGCGGCCACGTCATCGATGAAGAGGGGTTACATAAGTCCCCTGACAAGATAGAGGCAGTAGTCAAGGCTCCAGCACCGGAAAATGTGTCACAACTGAGGTCGTTCCTCGGGCTGGTAAACTATTACCACAAGTTCTTACGAAATTTGTCTACGGTATTACACCCGCTGAACACCCTACTGCAAACAGGGGTACCATGGAAGTGGGATGACGAACGTAGACGAGCTTTCCAGAAGTGTAAAGAATTGATCACATCAAAAGAGGTGTTGGCCCATTTCAACCCAGCACTACCAATTCATTTGGCATGTGATGCATCACCCTACGGCATTGGAGCGGTGCTGTCGCACAAATTCCCGGACGGTTTGGAGAGGCCAGTAGCCTTTGCGTCTCAGTCATTAACCTCAGCCAAGCGCAACTACGCCCAGATTGACAGGGAGGCCCTCAGCCTAGTATGGGGAGTAAAAAAATTCAACCACTATCTGCATGGACAGAAGTTCACCTTGCTGACTGACCACTAACCACTTGTCTCCATCTTTAATCCTAAGAAGGGCATGCCAGTAATAACTGCACAGCGGTTACAAAGATGGTCCCTGTTTCTAGGGGCAAATCAATATGAAATAGAATATAAAGGCACGAGACAGCATGGGAACGCTGATGGGCTATCGCGCCTGCCACTGCCTACTGTGGAGGAAGCACCAGCAGTGGACCCTATCGAGATATTTTATTCGTCGATAATTGAACGATTGCCAGTTACAAACGCGGATATAGAGAAGGAGACCCGCAATGATCCGACGCTGTCACGGGTATATGAATTGACGGTGAGGGGATGGCCAACACATGGCGACTCACTATTGCCAGCATTCTCATCCAGAAGAGAACTGCTGTCAGTATGCCAGGGGACAGTGATGTGTGGATCCAGAGTGGTGATTCCACCCAAGTTAAGGGAGAGAGTGCTAAATGAGCTATATGAAGGTCATCTGGGGGGAGTGAAAATGAAAAGCCTAGCTAGGGCTTAGGCCGGGAATCGATCAACAAATCGAAGACCTAACTAAGAGCTGCTTAGGATGCCAGAAGGTCCAAAATGCACCACCACATGCCCCTCTACACCCATGGGAGTGGCCCTCCTCTCCATGACAACGGGTGCACATTGATTTTGCTGGTCCATTTATGGACTCAATATTCTTAATAGCAGTGGATGCTCATTCAAAGTGGCCTCAGGTTATAAAGATGTCTTCAACCACTACAGAGAAAACGATTGCAGTCCTACGGACCATATTTGCCAGAAACGGGTTGCCAGAGCAGATCTGCTCTGATAATGGACCACAGTTTGTGTCCGATGAGTTCCAAAAATTCATGAAAAAGAATGGGGTAAGGCATTACACATCCGCCCCGTATCATCCGGCCACCAATGGATTGGCTGAAAGGTTCGTACAAACCTTTAAGAAGGCGATAAAGGCCATGTGCGACGAGGAAATTCCACTACAGCATAAGATGGACAATTTCTTATTAGCCTACTGAAACGCGACACATGCAGTTACCAACCAGACCCCGGCCATGATGTTCTTTAACCGAAGGTTGAGATCTTGTCTGGACTTGCTCAGACCAAATGTGCGAAGAAATGTTGAGGACAAACAATTCCAGCACATCAACGAGAAGCCGACAAGGAGCTTCAATGTAGGGCAACCAGTCTTGGCCCGGGACTATCGAACAGAGAAGTGGCAACCCGGAACAATATGTACAAGGCAGGGGCCATTAATGTACACAGTGGATGTCGGGGAGAACATTGTGAGATGCCACGTCGATCAGATCTTAGCATCACAGGAATGCGTCAACCCCATGCCTCGAGTACCTGGGGATGAACCCGACATACCGGTCATATCTACTTCAGACCCAGTAGCAGTGGAACCCGATGAACTACCCGATGAAAGGGGGTCAGAATCGCCTCTGCACCAAGAACAAGAACCTCCGGAAAGGCGCTATCCCGAAAGGGTCAGGAAGCCGCCCCAAAGACTGAATCTATAAATGGACTTTAGTTATTGAATGTACATGTAAAAATGTAATTGTTATTTGAATATTAAGGGGGTATTATTAATCTAAAAAGGGAGGAATTGTAGTGTATGTGCTTTAAGTCAGAACTACTTTTTACAGCTCCTGTATACTGTAGTACCGGCAGTAACCACACCGGTATATAAGCTGTGCGCATGCCTCTGTACTCCAGTCTAGAGATTGCCCTCCTCCAGTAAAGACCTGTTATTTATTGTGTACAGCATCCGTGTAATTATTTATCCACTAAACCACGGATCTAACAGCTATGATTAACCAACAACTCTTTTATTGTTGTATAATGTTACTACCAGTACGGTAGAAGGTGAACTTGATGGACATTGGTCTTTTTTAGTTTAGCAATTCCTATGTTCCTAATGCACCATGGTCACGGTCACAGAGGATGTCATTCATGAGTTTGGCCAGGGTGCTGTGACAGAGGCAAAGACAAATTGCCAGGATTCAAACGGGAAATGTCAGGAGAGAGGGACAAAAAGCTGGGAGGCGGTAGAACAGACCGGATCCGTACAGCCAACAGACAGTAGCCCTGAATGTTCTTGGGCCCTGAGGTACAATTCCAGGCTACAGGAGAGAACTGATGTGGACAAGAAAGTGAGCAGGATCCAAAAACATCAGATCTCTACCCCAAAGAGTGACAAAAGGTTATTCTTACTAGGGGCTGAGGCTGACAAAAGTTCCCTCCATTCCATAGATGTCCTGAAATTTAATTCCTATTCCTCATCTATATGCTGTCCCTTGGAAACATAATCTACAGACATGGGGTCCACATGTACACTGGCGACATCCAGCTCTGCCTCTCCACCACCTCTCTCAAGCCACTTGACTGCCCTTGTGCTATCAGATTGCTTATCCAGCTTTCAGCCTTGGATGACCCATAATTTCCTCCAGCTCGACAGACAAAAGTAGCAGATGGCTGGGAACACTATCACCTCCAAGTTGCCTCCTAGTCACAGACCACCCTGACTTGGACACATTGCCATTTTTGTCATTGTCGCTTGGTCAAAAACCTGGAATTCCCAACCTAACAGCATTGTGGGAGCCCCTTCACCACACAGACTGCAGTGGTTCAAGAATGAGGCTCACCATCACCACCTTCTTAGGGCAACAAAAATGCCGGTCTTGCCAACGATGCCCACATCCTGAGAGTGAGTGATTTTTTTTAAAAAACCTATTAAAAACAAGTGAGCTGGGGAAGAACAACAGAAAATGCTGGAAACACTCATCACTGAGCTGAGGAAAGTCCTTGTATTAATGGAGACTGTTGCAGTTATTATAAACGTCACCAGCAAAAGCAACATAACATGCACACCCAGGAATGATGTGCGTGCGTATCTGTTGTGTATATATTTGATATAAAATGGCCCAGATTTTTCCTGTCAGCGACAAAGGAATGGCGCTTACAGCTACCAACAACCTTTTGTGGGCTTTAGAGCGGCAATTTTCAGTTACTAAAGATTCTGTTCAGCATGGCACCCTCTACATGGGATCTTTAGCATGTGTGAACAGGGAAAGCAATAACATGTCTCTTCAACCAATCAGATTTTTAAATCCTCACTGAGACACACAGAGTCTAAATCGGGAAGTATAAATTAGAATGTTTAATTCATGTACAATCATGTACTGAAAGCGAAATAAAGAGAGGGAAAGAAAGATGGGATTGAGAGGTAAAGGAGACAAAGGAAAAGTTAAAAAAAAAAAGTAGTTTTACATTTTTTTTAAATCTCCAACAATAATTAAAATCTGAAAGAATGAGACTACACTTGCAGTAATTAAGATTTATCTTGCTGTTAAAAATTCACTTACACCTGAATGCACAAGCCCTAACAGTGTATTTAGTGGGTATCCAATGGGTAAGTATCACAATTTCACATCCTTCATGTGTATTAATGCCAAGTCTCTCGGCGAGGTACCGGTGTAGCGAAGCTTGTGAAGGAGCTGGGCAAATCGGACAGCGACTTCCAGATTTCTGCATTTAACTGCATCTGTGTGGACACCGAATGTTGCTCTCTGATTTGCTCCATAATAACAGTGAGCGCTGTTAGCCTCACCATTATTCTTAACCCAAAATCCAGGCCAATCACAACTCCATGCCTTGTTGAGCATTGATGTTTACTAAAACCCCACTGGGAACCAAAGTGTTAAAGAGCAAAGACAGCAACTAGAAAATGGGAAAGGGGTGGGATATGAGCTCACACACATAGCTTCATCCATCTCATCTTTACTTTGATGCACATATCCTTTAATTCATTATTTTTAATATACTTAGGGACAGACATCACTAAGAATCTGAATCCGATGGAAAACACCCGAGACCACTCACGGAAAATTAGGGTAGAAAGAGAAAGTCTGTGGCGGGTCATTCAACAAGGAATGGCACTAAAAATAGCTCCTGTTGTTGCAGACTTTAAAAATAAAGTCAGAAATTTAACCCTGTGAATTAAAAGCTTGTTAGTTTAACATGTAGTAGAGAAGTTAGGAAGCAATTCAAGAACTTTTATAATTAGGAAAAGCAATCAATCTAAGTCGGAGTTTATGAAACACAGGTGTTACCTGATAAATTTATTGAAACTCTGAGTATCCAATAGGTGTAATACAAATGGTGGATGCTGGTGATGAAGCTTATATTCTATGTCTTGACTTTCAGAAAACATTTGGCAAGGTCACCCATAAGAGACTTGTGGCTCAAATAAGAGCTCATGAGATCAAGGAGGAATGTATAATTTGGATAATGAATTGGCTACAAAATAGGAAAGTGAGTGTATTTATCAACTGTAATTGGGCAGCTGTAAGTGGGAGAAACTCCTCATTAATCAGGCTTCAGACCCTTTCCATCCGTAATATTTGTTGATCAAGTTACTATGTAGAATGTGTATGATTGGAATATTCTGGGGAGAAGGAGTATTTAAGAAACGTTGTACAGTTTTGTGAGATTGGCAAGAAAATTGAGAGTGTTGGCAATGCTGTAACTGGTATATGGCAGTCAAGGAATCTCGGGTGGGCAATCTACTCTTTTTCCAGAGATAGTTCCCTCAAGATGAGCCTTGGATCATAATATTTTCCATGCCTCCATTGCATGACATGAGAAAACAATGGCCTTCATTTTGACTTTTATGCTCCTTAATTTCATTTGCATCCGTGTCGTGTTGGCCCAGAATTTGCTGGGAAAATAATGACTAGTTTAATGCACACGCTGTTATTAGTGTATACAAATTCCACCAATTTGAGGTGAGGAAGAGATGCGGCGTGAATCGTGAATCACCACAAATTGCTGAACAATTTGTGTAGTTCTGCCATTAGCTTCATGAAAATGGGAGCTCACCCTCAACCTCCCCGTGAGTTTCAGGGAATTACTGCATTTGCACTAAAACAAATTAAAATCACTGCAGAAAGTTAGGGCTGGTACTTAATGACACAAGGACCCTTTTAATGACGAGTTTTATGTTCCTGCAATGGCACGCAACCTCTCCAGCCCAGAAAGAGAACAATTGAAACAGTGGCGTCTCATTCCTGCAGGCAGTAAATGGTTCCTAGAGGATTTTAAAATTTAAAATTCCTGCCTCTTTTTTTATTTTTGGTTTTGTTTATTAGCAACGCCATGGGAGGTCAACAATTATAATTAAAGCTACTCTGGAAAAATATTTGGGTATATATGCTTATATTGGTGTGCTAAGTATTATCACATTGTGTGATAATGATTGCAATGGTAATAAAACATCAGGGTATATATCAGTCCATCAGGGATAAGTGATACTCTAAAGCAACAGTGAGCGACACTTGGAGTATTATGTTCAGGTTTGTCAATTACTTATTTCCAATAGAAAGCATTCAAATAAAGGAAATAGTGATAACTTCAGGGCTTGTGCTTGTGGGTGTGCTATGAAGAAAGGCTCAAGTTGTTATATTTTGAGAAAATGAATCTTAATGAAGGGCATGATTCAAACACTTGACATCATCAAACGGGCAGATGTGGTCATAAAGTCTGCAGAAATGCAAAAGGACCCTGCAGGCAGGACTGTAAATGAATGTCACAAACCAAATTTACATTTAACAATTAATGGAACAGACCTGGATATGGAATGAATGAATAAATAGAACGGGCTCAAATTCCTGGGTTGGAAGAAGGCAGAAAAGAAAATTTCCACCCGAGGGGAGAGGGAGTGGTAACTTAGTTCGGCTAGGATCCCACGCCGTTTACAATTCGAGTGGGGAAAGTATGAGCAGATCGTCCATCTCCCCGTCACATGACAAGGGGTGTGGCTGGGAGAAATTCCTGGGTTAACCCAGGAAATTCCGCCCAGTGTACCCTTATAATGTCTCCGGGGAACTCAGGCCAGCTGATAGCTGAGGTGAATCCCAATAAGGCCTGTCTAAAGGCCTCAAACTTCTACTAGGGAAAGGTAATCAATCACAGAGGGCAGAAAAGAAAAACTTTTGCCAGACCTTTCCTGAGCCTCTCCTGCCCCCAGGGTGACATGGAAATCTTGTGATTTTTCTGTGCCTCTGTTAGGGCAGGCACCGCTGATGCACATTTGCAGGCTCTGGCTGCCTGATCTGACCATGCAGAAGATCCCATCACTGCAATTTAAGACAAGGTCTACACCAGTGCATCTGGGCGGCAAACAGTTCTTCTCCGCTGCACTTGCACCAATGGAGTGAGACTCCAGCAATTGCGCCCTCAGTGACCTAGGATAGGTGGGGTATTAAAATAACATGATCTGTAAAGAGGAGATGGATAGGTCCATTGACCTCTCATCACTATTACCTTTTCGGGAGTTTAAAATAAAATGTTTTACTTTAAGTGGCATCTACTACACTCGTGCAATGTTTCTATTTGTTACCTCAGTCATTCTTTTGACCTCTTTATACGATCATTCAAGTACTAATTAAGGCTGAACTACGGACAGTTGTCTGCAGCCTCATGCCTGCAAGGAATCTGTACAAATTCATTTAGGATTCTAACAGCAACAATGTGCATTTATACAGCGCCCTTAACATAGTAAAACGTCCCGAGGTTCTTCACAGGAGCTTCACACTAACTTTCATCTGAAAGTTTAAAATTAAGTTTATTTTGATTGGATAAACTTGCAAGAGGGATAAAGTCACTGATATTCATATTAAAATTATAACATTAACTGAGAATGACTCCAATTGCTGCTCTGAAGCATAGGTTTAAAATTTGTAATTCAGGTGCAAATGCAGTTTTTTTTCCTGAGGTAATGTGACCAGCAGAATGCCCAGGCTGTTTGTTAGTGTCTCACATCCCGCCAACCTGCTTGACCTAAAAATACATTGTCACCAGATGTAAAATAGACAAAAAGCTCTTCCTCCCCATTGGGACTAGCACAATAACATTCATGTAGAATCCCCATTAATCTTGAAACGGTCTATTAGCACCAAGGAACTATCGCAATATTTCTTCACTGTTGCTTGCCGCTATCTGTTGGGAATTTTCCTTGCATTACTTAAATTTGGTTGTTTAATCTGTGCAGTTTTTTGTTCATATACAAGACAATGGAAAAATTAAGGTTTCTGTCAAAACCGTTGAGATGTTCAACATTCATTTAGTCTAAAATGGTTACATTCTTTGTGTTTGAGTAATCTACATATTTCTGAAAGAACATACTGTTTTCCCTTGTATATTAGCATTATTTTTACCAATCTTTAAGATTCATTATGGGGCTGATAACCCAATGGTGGGCATGCAACCTTGCATTATTTAGATGATCTTCTATGTCTTTGGGTTGCATGCACTTTTGGATCTCTAACGGTGGAAGCCAGTATCAGAGTCCACTGTTACAGTGCGCTGCACTAATAAATATTTTCCCACATAGAAAGTTATTCAAAGTTTTACATTTGCAAGATTGCAAGCATAAAACCATTTCATCATTTAAAATAACTAAATATTTGCAAGTTACATCATACAATTATTCTGTTACTTCCTGATAGTGCTGGTGCTGTCTCGGCATTCTTTAAAATTTTGACAGAGAAAATCTCCCCCTGCCCCCTCTCCCTCGGTTCTTTAAATGTCTGCAGTGAGTTTATAATCTGTCAGATCCTCTGACGTGTACAACAATGATTTGAATGTTGTTGAGGTTTTATATCTGAACTGGTATTTAACTTTTAATTCTGAGCTTGTGTATTATGAATTCAAACACATTTTTCCATTTTTCTAAATACATTATTGCAATGCCATGTCTTTGAAAGTAGGTCATTCAGTGCTGTAATTAAATGGAACAAATCCACTGGTGTAACTCACATACAATTATGGAAAGTATTTGTTGTTGGGAACAAAACCTACTGGAAAATAACTAAGGAGAGAACAAATATAATCTAGTCTTTACCTTAATTAAACCGTCACATTTTATACTATACTTCTGTCTGCTCAAGAAGGGAAAAAATGCACCGGTGTGATCTTAATCAATTTAAACTAAAATTCTCTTCAAATGTATGTGTTTCAACTAGGTGCTGACTAAATTAAAATAAATATGGAGGTCATGTGTTGGTTTAAAGAAAAAGAAGCATAGATAGAAGCATAGATAGAAGAAGAAGAGAACTGATGAGTGTGTGGTAATACTTTATACCCAAGGAATATGAAAGACTATTTATAAATACTTGAGGTAGAAATTCATCTCTGGCTGCAGCACTAAATGGGTGGTATTGCATTGGCCGCCTGTTATACCCCCGCCCGATAGTCCATTCTACTGAAGTCAATGGAACTGAATATCAAGTGAGACATATAACGGACAGCTGATGCGCTACCGCCCAAGATGGATTTCTACCCTCTGAACTTTACTGTACTTTATTTAATTTTGTTATCCGTGTTACTTTTTCTTACCATTTTAAAGCTGAAAGATGTGTATCATTTTACCAACAAAATAACAGTGACTGCTTCCTGTTTAAACATCTTACAAAGTTTATATTATGCTGCCATGGTAAAATAAGCCTTGAGTACTACAGTCCAATAAAATGGTCTTGCCAGCTTATGCTATCATAATCTTGGTCTAGCATTGCAATCTATTTGGAATAAGGAAACTCTTCCTGCTTCGCGGTGCAGTAAACTGTGGTGGTAATACTGGTTTCAATTACCGACAGTAAGGTTTGATTTTGAATGGAAAAACAGACAAAGAAGAAATGAAAGACTTGCAAATATGCAAGATTGAAAGAGATTAGAAGTGCGCCAAAGGCTGTAAGACTCTTGGATTCGATGGGCATTCATAAACCATTCTTGAAGTTTATGACATTGTCCAAACCCCTCAAGTGTTAGCCTCATAAAATCTTTTCCAGCCATCTGTTATTTTCTCTACAACACAATGGAGCCTTCTTAGGGTGGGTTTCACTTTGCCACAGGGAGAATAAAAGGACCTTAAGTGGGACTTGATCTGAAGCAAACAATTGATATTGATTACAAGAAGTTCATGCAGCACAGATTTCTGTCACTAGATGATGATGAATTTATAAACACTGTGCTGTCAAGGATTTCCAACATGTGAAAGACCGAGAGTGGGAGTACTTGGGTCCTTCCTGACCTTTCACTCCACTAACTGAGTAGTGTTACAGACTTAAACTACAGCCAAGAATAATCCAGCACTGAAACTATGCCCTTCTGTTCTTGTTATATTCTGGTCCTATATTGACAGTCATATAGGCATAAATGTGGGGCAAATGTTTCTGTACAGAGATGTCAAATCCAAAGTAGCCCCAACTGCATCGCCTCCATAGAGACTGAGCCAAAGTGGAATAATTGTCTGCTGGGTTCAATGTAACATGATGAGGCAACACATTGCCCCTTCTATTACAACATGCATTAATACTGGTGAACAAGCCTACTTGCTTGTGGGTCTCCAGTGGCTCATATTGTTGAAAATGCCCCAGTTAGTAAATCTCAGATAAATGCAGCCAGGTTACACTGGCCACACACAATGGATACTCCTGCTTCTTCTGAAACTTGCAGCATTATTCTACATCTACATATAAGGTGAATACCACAGTACATACCTGCCTGAACATAAAGCAAGATGCTTGTAATCTGAAACAAAAACAGAAAATGCTAGAAAGATTCAGGAGACCAAGCAACATCTGTGGAGGGAACAGACAAGTTAATGTTTCAGGTGTTGACCCTTCATCAGAACTGGAAGATATTACATATGAATTGGAATTTAAAAAGGATTACAACAGGGGGACACATGCGCACATACATTGACACCAAGGGGACACACCACTTTGCCACCACGCTGTTTAGATAGAAGATACCAGCCCAAGTGCTGACTTGCTCCTTCCACCCCATCCACAAAAACACAAGCATAACCATCCCATACTACCAGTCCCTCTTGCCAGAGAGAAAATGAGAGCTGCAGTTTGTAGTGTATGTACCTTTAAGAGAGAACGACTTTTACAGCTTCTGTATACTGTAGTACCGGCAGTGACCACACCTGTATATAAGCCTTGAGCATGCCTCTGTACTGTCAGTCTTTAGACTACCCTCCTCCAGTAAACACCTGTTGATTGTTAAGTTACAGCCTCCATGTAGTTATTGGAAAACATCACACTTTAAGAATCACGGATTCAACAGTGGCGACGAGGTCGATTCGAATCTACCTGCAACTCTGCATTTCCCTTCAAGGATTCGCTCTGGGAGGGCGGTGGAAGAAAGTCGAGGCCAGAAGCACGGGCGTCGACCACGAGCAACCGCCCAGTCATCCGGCAGAGAGTGAACATCGCAGGGGAGGCTGTTGAGAGCCGGGCTTGGTTCCCCAGCCATGGCGATCCAGCAACAGACTGGCAACAGGTACAGCGCAGGCCCTTCCCGGACAGCGGCGGCTGGAGCCAACCGACGGCATAGAAAAAGCCGAGCAGCGTCGATGGGGTAAGAGAGAGGGTGAAGCGCACAGGGCGCAGCTGGGGGTTGAAAACCGAGCGGCGTCGAGGAAAAACAAACAGAGAGAGAGAGAGGGTAAAGCAGCAGCCGGGTTCAGGACCGAGCGACGGCAACGGGAAAGGTGCACAGGAGAACGCGCAGAGCACAGCCAGGGCTCAAGGGCTGAACCGCGTCCATGGGGAGAAGAAGGGAGAGCACGGGAGACACCATTGAGCCGCGGAGAAGAAGGGAGAGCGCGGGAGACGCCATTTTAAAAGCCACAGCGGAGAAGAAGGGCGAGCGCGGGAAGAAAGGAAAGTGCGGGAGATGCCATTTTGTGCCAGCGGAGAAGAAGGGAGAGCGTGGGAGACGCCATTTTAGACAGTTAAATCACACCCAGGGATGCCGAAGAGTGGCAGTATCACTGCGTTCGACAATGAAGTCGAAGATTGGGCGACATATGTGGAATGCATTGAGGTGTACTGCAGGGCAAATGAAGTGCCAGATGCTAGGAAAGCACTGATTTTGTTAAATTCCATGGGTGCAAAAACTTATGGCTTACTGCGAAACCTAATAACCCCAGAGAAGCCAGTGGATAAGAATTTCGAAAGCATAGTGGAAATCCTACAGGACCACTTAAACCCCACACCACTGCTGATAGCAGAAAGATTTAAATTCCACAAAAGGAACCAGCATAAAGACGAAAGTAATGCTGAGTACTTAACGGAACTGCGCAAGCTATCGAAACACTGCCAGTTTGGGGTGGGAATGGCAGATACGTTAAGGGACAAGTTTGTGTGTGGGCTTCAAAGTGAAGGAACCCAGAAACGGCTTCTATCAGAAAAGGATCTTACGCTGGACAAGGCTTTCAGCATGGCAGTATCACACGAAGCAGCCGCACGGGGCGCTGCAGAGATACAACGGAGACCGCAAGAATATGGCACCAATGAAATGTCATATGGAGCAGGGAAGTGTTATCGCTGCGGCAGAACAACACACGACCAGAAGGATTGTTGGTTCAAGGACCAAGTGTGCAGACAGTGTGGAAAAGCAGGACACACAGCAAGAGTCTGCAGGTCAGGGAAGAAAACCAGCAGCAAGAAATCTCCACAGGAGAAGTACAAAAAGGTACACAAGGTGATGGACAGTAGTTCAGACGAACAGAAAAGTGATACAGACTCCGGAAGCAAGGAGCTGGGTTGTCTGAAACTACATAAGGTAACCAAAATGGAGGATCACCAGACTATCTGGGTCACACTCAAGATAGACGGAGTCCAAGTGAAAATGGAATTGGACACAGGATCAGCCCTAACAGTCATAAACCAAAGGGACTACAAGCGGCTATTTTCACATATACCCTTGAAAACTACAGAGATTGTCTTGAAGACGTACACGGGGCAAAAAGTCTACCCCAAAGGAAAAATAAGGGTGAAAGTAATATACAAAGGCCAGGAAATACCTAAAATGGACCTATATGTATTGCCAGATGGAGGACCACCACTACTAGGACGTGAATGGATCCAGAAGATACAATTAGATTGGCATTCCGTACAGGCACTGAAGGTTGAGGCCAAAAAGGATGATGACGTCACACCTGGACGACTGTCAAAAATGCTAACTGACGCACAAGAAGTGTTCCAGGAGGGACTCGGAACACTAAAAGGCATAACAGCAATGATTAAAATAGAGGAAAATGCAAGCCCAAAGTTTTTTAAGGCCAGACCGGTGCCTTATGCGATCCGACCAGCCATCGAAGCAGAGCTGGAAGGGTTGGAACGTTCAGGAGTACTGTCCAAAGTAGACTGGAGCGAGTGGGCTACACCCATCGTTGCTGTAATGAAGAGGTCGCTGAGTAATACGCCTGGGGAACCAAAGAAGGTCCGCATCTGTGGGGATTTGAAGGTGACAGTGAACCCAGTCCTTCACACGGTACAATATCCGCTTCCACGGATTGAGGATATTTTCGCCTCGCTATCTGGAGGTAAACGCTTCACCAAAACTGATCTGGCCCAGGCGTACTTGCAAATGGAGGTAGAAGACGCCTCGAAACAGTACCTCACGATCAACACACATAAAGGTCTCTACCAATACAACCGGCTGGTGGTCGGGGTAGCATCAGCTCCGGCTATTTGGCAAAGGGCGATGGATCAAGTCCTGCAAGGGATTCCAGGGACCCAGTGTTATTTGGACGACACCCTGGTCATGGGCAAAAATGACAGTGATCACCTCGCCAACCTGGAGAAGGTGCTCACTAGATTAAAGGAATATGGGCTATGAGCTAATCGCCACAAGTGCGAGTTTTTCCAGAAGCAGATCTCGTATTGTGGCCACGTTATTGATAAAGAGGGGTTACATAAGTCCCCTGACAAGATTGAGGCAGTAGTCAAGGCTCCAGCACCGGAAAATGTGTCACAACTGAGGTCGTTCCTCAGGCTGGTGAACTACTACCATAAGTTCTTACCAAATTTGTCTACAGTATTACACCCACTGAACACCCTACTGCAAACGGGGGTACCATGGAAGTGGAATGATGAACGTAAACGAGCTTTCCAGAAGTGCAAAGAATTGATCACATCAAAAGAGGTGTTGGCCCATTTCAACCCAGCACTACCAATTCGGTTGGCATGTGATGCATCACCCTATGGTATTGGAGCGGTGCTGTCGCACAAATTCCCAGACGGGTTGGAGAGGCCAGTAGCCTTTGCGTCTCGGTCACTAACCTCAGCCGAGTGCAACTACGCCCAGATCGACAGGGAGGCCCTCAGCCTAGTATGGGGAGTAAAAAAATTCAACCACTATCTGCATGGACAGAAGTTCACCTTGCTGACTGACCACCAACCACTTGTCTCCATCTTTAATCCAAAGAAGGGCGTTCCGGTGATGACTGCACAACGGTTACAAAGATGGTCCCTTTTTCTAGGGGCGAACCAATATGAAATAGAATATAAAGGCACGAAACAGCATGGAAACGCTGATGGGCTATCACGCCTGCCACTGCCTACTGTGGAGGAAGCACCAGCAGTGGACCCTCTCGAGATATTTTATTCGTCAATAATTGAACGATTGCCAGTAACTAACGCGGATATAGAGAAGGAGACCCGCAATGATCCGACACTGTCTCGGGTATATGATTTGATGGTGAGGGGATGGCCAACACATGGCGACACACTGTTGCCTGCATTCTCATCCAGAAGAGAACAGCTGTCAGTATGCCAGGGGACAGTGATGTGTGGATCCCGAGTGGTATTTCCACCCAAGGTAAGGGAGAGAGTGCTCAATGAGCTTCACGAAGGTCATCTGGGAGGGGTGAAAATGAAAAGCCTTGCTAGGGCTTATGTGTGGTGGCCGGGGATCGATCAGCAAATTGAGGACCTAACAAAGAGCTGCTCAGGATGCCAGAAGGTCCAAAATGCACCACCACATGCCCCTCTACACCCATGGGAGTGGCCCTCCTCTCCATGGCAACGGGTGCATATTGATTTTGCTGGTCCATTCATGGACTCAATGTTCTTAATAGCAGTGGATGCTCACTCGAAATGGCCTGAGGTGATCAAAATGTCCTCAACCACTACAGAGAAAACGATTGCAGTCCTACAGACCATATTTGCCAGGAACGGCTTGCCAGAGCAGATTTGCTCTGATAATGGACCACAATTTGTGTCCGAAGAGTTTCGGAAATTTATGAGAAGGAATGGGGTAAGGCATTACACATCCGCCCCGTATCATCCAGCCACAAATGGATTGGCTGACAGGTTCGTACAAACCTTTAAAAAGGCAATAAAGGCCATGTGCGATGATGAAATTCCACTACAGCATAAGGTGGACAATTTCCTGTTAGTCTACAGAAATGCGACACATGCAGTCACCAACCAGACCCCGGCCATGATGCTCTTTAACCGAAGGTTGAGATCTCGTCTGGATTTGCTCAGACCAAATGTGCGAAGAAATATCGAGGATAAACAATTCCAGCACATCAATGAGAAGGCGACGAGGAGCTTCAATGTAGGACAACCAGTCTTGGCCCGTGACTACCAAACAGAGAAATGGCAACCCGGAACGATATGCACACAGCAGGGGCCATTAATGTACACAGTGGATGTCGGGGAGAACATTGTGAGACGCCACGTCGACCAGATCTTAGTGTCACAGGAACGAGTCAACCCCATGTCTCGCGTCCCTGGGGATGAACCCGACATACCGGTAGCATCTACCTCAGAAACAGTAGCAGTGGAAACTGATTAAATAACCGACGAAAAGGGGTCAGAATCGCCTCCGCACCAAGAACAAGAACCTCAGGAAAGGCGCTATCCAGAAAGGATCAGGAAGCCGCCCCAAAGACTGAATCTATAAATGGACTATTTCAGTTTAATGGCATGTTAACGTGTTAATTGTTATTTGAATATTATGGGTACTGCTAATCTAAAAGGGGAGGAATTGTAGGGTATGTACCTTTAAGAGAGAACTACTTTTACAGCTCCTGTATACTGTAGTACAGGTAGACTATCCTTTATCCGAAAACCTCAGGACCAGCCGTGTTTCGGTTTTTGGAAAATTTTGGATTTCGGAAGTTATTTTATAAGACTGGGAAATTTGTCGGAGTAGGTCGGCGGGGGTCCGCGGGGGGGTCGGCGGGGGTCGGGGTCGGCGGGGGTCCACGGGGGTGTCGGCGGGGGTCGGGGTCGGCGGGGGTCCGCGGGGGTCGGGGTCGGCAGGGGTCCGCGGGGGGTCGGCGGGGGGTCGTGCGCACGCCTTACGCTGACCCTCTGCTCAGCGTAAGCCGGCGGGGGTCGGGGTCCGCGGGGGTCCGCGGGGGTGTCGGCGGGGGTCGGGGTCGGCGGGGGTCTGCGGGGGGGTCGGCGGGGGGGTCGGCGGGGGTCGGGGTCGGCGGGGGTCCGCGGGGGGGTCCGCGGGGGGTCGTGCGCATGACTTACGCAGACCCTCTGCTCAGCGTAAGTCGTGCGCCACTCTGGTCATGTCGTGCGCACGACTTACGCTGAACGAAAAAACCTTCGGTTTTTAGAGGGTTTCGGTTTTCGGAAGTTCGGATAAAAGGTAGTCTACCTGTACCGGCAGTGACCACACCTGTATATAAGCCTTGAGCATGCCTCTGTACTGTCAGTCTTTAGACTACCCTCCTCCAGTAAACACCTGTTGATTGTTAAGTTACAGCCTCCGTGTAGTTATTGGAAAACATCACACTTTAAGAATCACAGATTCAACACAGTTAAGGTCTGAAGTTCGTAAAGTCAATGTTAAGACAAGAGGGCTGCAAAGTGGCGAGTAGACAAATAAGGAGCTGTTCCTCAAGCTTGCATTGAGCTTCATTAGAACAGAATCGAAGGCCAAAGACCGCAAGGTCAGAGTGGGAGTTGAATGAAGAATTGAAGTGGTAGGCGACAGGGAGTTCAGGGTCACACTTGCCGAGAGAACAGGTGTTCAACAAAGTGGTCACCTGATCTGCGTTTGGTCTCTCTACTCTAGAGAAGACCACACCATGAGTAGTGAATGTGGTATACTAGGATGGAGGTAGTACACAAAATTTGTTGTCTCATCCGGAAGGAGTATTTGGAACCCTAAGAGGAAGTGCATGGGCAGGTGTTGCATCTCCTGTGCTTGCATGGGAAGGTGCAGAGGAAGGAGAGCAGGTAGTAGGGGTGATGGAAGTGTGAACTAGGGTGTCACACATGGAATGGTTCCTTTGGAAAGCAGGGAGGGGAGCAGAGGGGACGATGTGTTTGGTGGTGGGTTTATGTTGGAGGTGGGGGAAATGATGACGGTAATCTGTCTAATGCAGAGGCTAGTGGGATGGAAGGTGAGGACAAGGGGGACCCTGTCATGGTTCTTAGAAGGAGGGAAGGAATGAGGGCAAATGCATGGGAAATGGAACAGACTCAGTCGCGGGTCCTATCAAACATGGTGGAGGAGAATCCCCGGCTGAGGAACAGTGATGACCTTTCAGAAGCTTTAGTGTGGAAGGTGGCATCAACAGAGCAGATGTGCTGTAGATGGAGAAACATGGATTACATAGGACATATGGTACAAAACAGGCCATTCGGCCCATCCAGTCCATGCCGGCGTTTATGCTCCACTCGAGCTTCCTTCCATCTTTCCTCATCTAAATCTATCAGCATAACTCTCTTTCCTTCTCCCTCATATGCTATCTAGCCTCCCATTAAATACATCCATACTATTTGCCTCAACTACTCCCTGTGGTAGCGAATTCCACATTCTCACCACTCTCTGGGTAAAGAAGTTTCTTCTGAATTCCTTATTTGATTTCTTGCTGACTATCTTATATTGATGGCCTCTAGTTATGCTTTTCCCCACAAGTGAAAACACTCTCTCTGCATCTACTCTATCAAAACCTTTCATAATTTTAAAGACCTCTATTTGGTCACCCTCCAGCCTTTTTTTCAAGAGAAAAGAGACCCAGCCTGTTCATCCTTTCCTGATATATATACTCTCGCATTTCAGGTATCACCCTTTTAAATCTTCTCTGCACCCTCTCTAGTGCCTCTATATCATTTTTATAATATGGTGACCAGAACTCAAAGTGTGGTCCAAACAAGGTTTGATAAAAGTTTAGCATAACTTCACTACTTTTCAATTCTATCCCTCTAGAAATAAACCCTAGTGCCTGGTTTGCTTTTTTTATGGCCTTGTTAACCTGTGTCACTACTTTTCGTGTTTTGTGTATTTGTACTCCAAGATCCCTTTGCTCCTCGACCCCACCCAGATTTGCAACCTCCAAGTAATAAGTGACCTCCCTATTCTTCCTCCCAAAATGTAATGCCTCACAATTATCTGTGTTGAATTTTATTTGCCAATTATATGCCCATTCTGCAAGATTATTAATGTCTTCCTGTAATTTGTTGCAGTCCCCCTCAGTATTAACTATTCCCTCAATTTGGTGTCATCCACAAATTTAGAAATTGTGTTTTTGATTCCAAAATCTAAATCATGGTCCCAGCACTGATCCTTGTGGATCACCACTACCCACCTTCTGCCACTGTGAATAGCTGCTCTTTACCCTTACGCTCTGCTTTCTGTCATGAAGCCAGCTAGCTATCAATTCTGCTACTTTCCCCCTGACTTAACACTCTCTGACTGTTAAGTCCGTGAATGATTGAGACACGGACCAGCAGGAGTGAAAACAAACAAGTCTTTACTGGTGGAAGTCAGTAGTGAAACTAAACAACAGAGGCTCTCTAGCGCCTTTTATACAGGGGTGGTCACTGCCGGTACTGCAGTCTGAGACCAGTTATTCTCTTAAAGGTACATACACAACAATTCCTCCCCTTTTAGATAAACAGTACATAACATTCATTTAACAACTAAATGATAACGAATTACAATCACAATTACTGTTGCTAGATACATTGGTTAAGTTTAAGCAATTATAAGTTCAGTCTTTGAGGAGGCTTCCTGATTCTGTCTGGATAACGCCTCTTTGGGGTATCAGGTTCTTCTGGCAATGTTGCATCGGGATCAATGTCTTTGTTTGGTTCATCTGCTTCCAATATTACCGGTTCTGCGGTAGCTGCAATTGGAACGTCAATTTCATTACCAGGTGTATCAGATCGTGGTGTGGAGTTGTCGTTTTCCAGTGACTCCAGAATCTGGTCAGCATGGCGTCTTACAATGCTCTCCCCAACGTCCACGGTATACATGAGAGGTCCTTGTCGTGTACAAATCGTTCCTGGCTGCCATTTCTCAGTGCGGTAGTCCCGGGCCAAAACTGGTTGACCTATCTTAAAACTCCTGGTCGGCCTTTCATTCATATTCTGAAACTACCTGTTCTCCACATCTCTTCGGACGTTTGGCTTAACCAAATCCAAGCGGCATCGTAGTCTTCGATTGAAGAACATCATGGCTGGAGTTTGGTTGGTAACCGCATGTGTCGCATTCCGGTAGGCAAACAAGAAGTTGTCCACCTTGTGTTGTAGGGGTATATCTTCATTACACATTGCCTTGATAGCCTTCTTGAATGTTTGGACAAACCTCTCGGCCAATCCATTAGTGGCTGGATGATATGGGGCAGATGTGTAATGCTTAACGCCATTGTTCTTTAAGAACCTCCGGAACTCTTCAGACACAAACTGTGGTCCATTGTCAGAGCAAATCTGTTCAGGCAGCCCATTCCTGGCGAATATGGTTCGCAAAACTGTGATAGTTTTTTCCGTGGTGGTTGAGGACATTTTTATTACCTCTGGCCACTTTGAATGTGCATCCACCGCAATTAAAAGCATCGAGTCCATGAAGGGACCAGCAAAATCAATGTGCACCCGTTGCCATGGAGATGAGGGCCACTCCCATGGATGCAGAAGAGCTTGTGGTGGGGCGTTTTGGACCTTCTGGCATCCTGCACAGCTCTTGGTCATCTCTTCGATTTCTCTATCGATTCCCGGCCACCACACAAACGCTCTGGCTAAGTTCTTCATTTTTACCCCACCCAGATGACCCTCATGAAGCTCATTGAGTACTCTATCCGTCAACTTAGGTGGAATTACTACTCTGGATCCACACATCAAGGTTCCTCTGCACACTGACAGCTGTTCTCTTCTCGGCGAGAATGCTGGCAGCAGTGGTTCGCCATGTGCTGGCCATCCCTTCACCGTTAATTCATAGACCCGTGATAGTGTCGGGTCATTCCGTGTTTCCTTTTCTATGTTTGCATTCGTCACAGGGAGACATTCGACTATGGTCGAGTGGAATAACTCCATTGGATCCACTGCAAGGTCTTCTTCTTCCACCGTCGGCAACGGTAGGCGTGACAATCCATCAGCATTTCCATGTTGTTTAGTTCCTTTGTACTCGATGTCATATTGGTGTGCCCCTAGGAAAAGGGACCATCTCTGCAGCCGTTGTGCCGTCATTATCGGTACGCCCTTCTGAGGGTTGAAAATGGAGACAAGAGGTTGATGAGCGGTTAGTAGAGTAAATTTTTGACCGTGCAGATAGTGATTGAACTTCTTCACCCCCCACACTAGGCTGAGGGCCTCTCTGTCAATCTGGGCGTAGCTACGCTCAGCAGAAGTTAACGAGCGTGACGCAAAAGCTATCGGCCTCTCTAAACCATCAAGGAATTTATGTGACAGTACTGCCCCAATGCCGTAGGGAGACGCATCACACGCCAGCCTGATTGGCAGTGCTGGGTTGTAGTGAGCCAATACTTCCCTTGAAGTGATTAAGTCCTTACTCTTCTGAAAAGCACGCTTACAATCATCGTTCCATTTCCATGCTACCCCCGTTCATAGCAGGGCGTTCAGTGGGTGCAGAATTGTCGACAAGTTCGGCAAAAACTTATGATAGTAATTCACCAACCCGAGGAATGACCTCAGTTGCGACACATTTTCAGGCGCTGGGGCCTTAACAACCGCTTCAATTTTGTCAGGGGACTTATGTAACCCCTCTTCATCAATCACGTGGCCACAATACGATATCTGTTTCTTAAAAAATTCGCACTTGGGGCGGTTGGCTTGCAGCCCGTGTTCCCGTAGTCTAGTGAGCACCTGTTCTAGGTTGTTAAGGTGTTCACTGTCATCTTCACCTGTTACAAGGATGTCGTCCAAGTAACACTGAGTCCCCGGAATCCCTTGCAGGACTTGTTCCATCGCTCTTTGCCATATCGCCGGAGCCGATGCTACTCCGAATACCAATCGATGATACTGGTAAAGACCTTTGTGAGTGTTTATCGTGAGATACTTCCTAGAGGATTCTTCAACCTCCATCTGCAAATATGCATGTGCTAGGTCAATTTTTGTAAAACGCTTCCCTCCAGACAGTGAGGCGAAGATGTCTTCTATCCTTGGAAGAGGATATTGTACTGTGTGAAGGACAGGGTTCACCGTCACCTTGAAATCCCCACAGATGCAAATCTTCCTTGGCTCTCCGGACTTATTGCTTAACGTTTTCTTCATGACAGGAACGATGGGTGTCGCCCACTCGCTCCAGTCGACCTTAAGACAACACGCCCGCCTTCTCCAGATTCTCCAGCTCTGCCTCGACGGCTGGACGAATTGCATATGGTACCGGTCTTGCTTTGAAAAACTTGGGAACTGCATTCTCTTCTATTTTTATCGAGGCGGTTACGCCTTTAAGCGTGCCCAGTTCTTGTTGAAATACCTCTTTGGCGTTAGCTAAGATTGTTGACAATCGTCCAGGAGTGACGTCTTCATCTTTTTTACCGTCCACCGTCATTGCATGAATGGAATGCCAATCTAAGTTTATCTTCCTGATCCATTCCCGTCCCAATAACGGTGGTCCACCATTTGGCAGTATGTAGAGATACAATTTCCGTATTTTCTTGCCATTGTATTCGACAGGCACCCTTATTTTTCCTCTGGGGTATACTTTTTGCCCCGTATACGTCGTCAAGACGATGGATGTCTCTCTCAAGGGTATGTGTGAAAATAGCCGCTCGTAGTCTCGTCGATTCATGACGGTTAGCACTGATCCTGTATCCAATTCCATTTTAACTTGGGACCCTGCTATCGTGAGAGTGACCCAAATGGTTCGGTGATCCTCTTTTGCGATTACATTGTGAAGTTTGAGACAGCTTAGTCTCCTGTTTCCGGATTCACTATCGCTCATCTGGTCTTCGGAACTACTGTCCGTCATCTTTTGTACTTTCTTGTACGGTTCCTTAGTAGCCTTTTTGTTGTCGCTGGTCTTCTTCCCAGACCTGCAAACTCGTGCAATGTGTCCAATCTTCCCGCATTGTCTGCATATTTTGTCTTTGGACCAGCAGTCCTTCTGGTCATGGTTAGTTCTGCCGCAGCGATAACATTTTGCAAATCCCCATGTCATTTCGTGGGTGCCGTATTCCTGTGGTTTTTGTTGAATTTCTGCAGCTCCCCTGGCTGCTGCTTCATACGGTACTGCCACGCTGAAAGCCTAGCGTCAGCTCTTTTTCTGATAGTAACTTCTTCCGTGTTCCTTCACTCAGGAGTCCACAGACAAATTTGTCCCGTAGGGTATCTGCCAGTCCTGCTCCGAACTGGCAGTGCTTTGATAGCTTGCGTAGTTCCGTAAGATACTCAGCATTGCTCTCATCTTTGTGCTGAGTTCTCCTGTGGAATTTAAATCTTTCTGCTATCAACAGCGGTGCAGGGTTTAAGTGTTCCTGTAGGACAGCAACAATTTCATTAAAACTCTTCGCCTTCGGTTTGGCTGGAGTAATCAGGTCCCACAATAGGCCGGATGTTCTAGCGCCCATTAAGTTTAGCAATATCGATGCCTTTTTCCCCTCCGCTATTTCGTTTGCCTCGAAATATACCTCGACTCTTTCCACATACGTGGTCCAGTCCTCTAATGTATTATCAAAAGCAGTGATACAGCCAGTCTTCGGCATCTTGCAAATCTAAAATGGCACCTCCCACGCTTTGCCTTCTTCCCCGATTTAACAAAATGGCGCCTCCCGTGCTTTGTCTTCTTCCCCGCTGTTGTTAGCGCTGCTTTCCATGGTTTCTTGCGCGTTAAATATTGATTCTTTTTCTTTTATTATTTTTCCGTCGTGGAGCGGACCCTCTGGGACACTTCCCTCCCTCTTCTTAGGTCCGAACGCTGCCCGGCTTCGAAGCACTGGCCGCGCCCCTGTGTGCTCCACCTTCTCTCTCTCTCTTTGCTTCCCGACTCGCTGCCCGGCCCCGTTGAAAAGCCACCCGATCGAGCTAAAGCCCGCCGCAGCCCAGGAAGGATCAGAGCACTACCTGCCACCAGCCCGATTAGCTGGGAAACCACAGACCGAGGAACCCAGCCTGGCTCTGGACAGTCTCGCCTGCAAGTTTTTAAACCGATGATTGACAGTCGACGCCCGTTTCACGAGTTTCAATGGACTCCAATTTTTTTTTTTCTTTCTTCTGTCTCCGACCTTCAACAACGTCATCTGAGGTGCTGCCGAGTTGCAGGTAAGTTCGTTTCTTACTTGTCGCCAGTGTTAAGTCCGTGAATGATTGAGACACGGACCAGCAGGAGTGAAAACAAACAAGTCTTTACTGGTGGAAGTCAGTAGTGAAACTAAACAACAGAGGCTCTCTAGCACCTTTTATAAAGGGGTGGTCACTGCCGGTACTGCAGTCTGAGACCAGTTATTCTCTTAAAGGTACATACACAACACTGACCTTATTCATTAGTCCATTATGGGGTACCTTATCTTTTGAAAATCTAGATAAATTGTATCTACTGCATTATCCTTGTCTATTCTCTCTGTTATCTCTTCAATAAATTCATTGAGGTTGGTCAAGCAAGACTTCCCTTTTGAAATCCATGCTGACTATTCATTATTATTTTTGGCTGCTAGATGTTCTTCTATTTTCTCCTTTAGTAGGGATTCCATTATTTTTCCTACTGCTGATGTTAAGCTGGAGAAGGGAATGGATGTCTGCCCTTGTGCTGTGTTTGTCGGAGTTGGAGAAAGTTAGAGCACTCAATTATGTATGGAGAGTACATAAGAACATAAGAACATAAGAAATAGGAGCAGGAGTAGGCCAGTCGGCCCCTCGAGCCTGCTCCGCCATTCAATAAGATCATGGCTGATCTGATCCTAACCGCCAATCCACTATCATAGAACCATCTCCTGAATCTAACAGAATTAGACACACAAAATAGGAGCAGGATCAGGCTACACGGCCCCTGGGCCCGCTCCGCTACCCACAGGGCCATGACCGATCTGAACCTAGTCTCATGTCCAAATTCCTGCCTGCTCCCCGTAACCCTTAATTCCCTTTACTTCTAGGAAACTGTCTATTTCTGTTTTAAATTTATGTAATGATGTAGCTTCTACAGCTTTTTGGGGCAGCATATTCCATGGACCTACCACCCTCTGAGTGAAGTAGTTCCTCCTCATCTCAGTTTTGAAAGAGCAGCCCCTTATTCTAAGACTATGCCCCCTAGTTCTAGTTTCACCCATCATCGGGAACATCCTCCCCGCATCCAACCGAACCAACCCCTTCACAATCTTATATGTTTCAATAAGATCGCCTCTCATTCTTCTGAACTCCAATGAGTAGAGTCCCAATCTACTCAACCTCTCCTCATATGTCCATCCCCTCATCCCCGGGATTAACCGAGTGAACCTTCTTTGTACTGACTCGAGAGCAAGTATGTCCTTTCTTAAGTATGGACACCAAAACTGTACGCAGTATTCCAGGTGCGGTCTCACCAATACCTTGTACAACTGAAGCAATACCTCCCTATTTTTATATTCTATCCCCCTCGCAATGAAAGCCAACATTCCATTGGCCTTCTTAATCACTTGCTGCACCTGCATACTAACCTTTTGAGTTTTGTGCACCAGGACCCCCAGATCCCTTTGTACTTCAGTACTTTCCAGTTTCTTGCCATTAAGATAATAACTTGCTCTACGATTTTTCCTGCCAAAGTGCATAACCTCACACTTTCAAGTATTGTATTCCATCTGCCAAATCTCTGCCCACTTACTTAGCCTGTCTATGCCCCCTTGCAGGTTTTTTATGTCCTCCTCACTCACTACTTTCCCTCCCATCTTTGTATCATCTGCAAACTTTGATATGTTACACTCGGTCCCCTCCTCCAAATCGTTAATATAGATTGTAAAGAGTTGGGGACCCAGCACTGACCCCTGCGGAACACCACTGGTTTCTGATTGCCAGTCTGAGAATGAACCATTTATCCCAACTCTCTGCCTTCTGTTAGATAGCCAATCCTCTATCCATGCCAGAATATTACCCCCAATCCCGTGATTTTTTATCTTAAGCAATAATCTTTTGTGTGGCACCTTGTCAAATGCCTTTTGGAAGTCTAAATACACTACGTCCACTGGTTCCCCTTTATCCACCCTATATGTTACTTCCTCAAAGAACTCCAGCAAATTTGTCAAACATGACTTCCCCTTCATAAAACCATGCTGACTTTGTCCTATTAAATTATGATTATCCATAAATGACGCATCTTTGGGAGCGATATTCAATGCACCTTAGAGTCACGACTCATGTCCTTAGATTATATTAATAATAGGATAAGGCAGGGTTTGAACTGATACAATTGATCTTATTCAGAAGAGTTACATAATAATGAGTGGGAATAGTATTTTATATGGCGAAATGGATCTCAAATGAGGTTCAATTGGAGTTAATCTCCACATTCTCTACTGTTTCATTCATAAGGAAGGAATGTGTTTCCTCCTAATGGCAGTAACTTCAAAAATAAGCATAATGTTAAGTGCAAACAGCTCGATTGGCAGTTTATTTTGCTCTCTTTGCTCACTTTCTGGGTTCCCATTCCACGTCCTTTCCAAGACCGTTGCCTGTGTCCTCTCTCCATGTGGGGAAGCAATTGTTTTTCCTTCCTGCCTCACTCTAATGTATCTAAGGTGGTAACTCACAGTCTGGGGAACTGTGGGTTTAAAATCACATTCTACCACTCCAATTTTTTTTTACTCGCGTGTAGTATCCAAGTAGCTTAAGGGTATACTTGTGTATCCCCAAAAGCAACTTTCAGTGTTGTTTACTGATGGACAAGCACACGCTCCCTCAGCATTACCACATCTCACTCCTTTGTGTCTTTTAACTCACTAGTTGAACTCTTGCACCAAATTCTGTGGCCGCAATTTTCTCCTCGGTGTCGGGATGGGGGTGGGTCAGGTGGTTTCTGGGTTCCGGTCCCGCCTCCAGCTGCCTCCGCTCTGTAATTGGGATTTTCCCTTAATTGATCTTGTTAAGCCCGCCCTGCGGGTTTACCGGCCAATTAACAGGAAGCCGGTCTGATTACATCATTTGATGATGCGTCATCTGCCTGTTTCCTTAAAGGGACCATGCACAATTTTATTTTGACAGTTGAGTTTTCAGTGTTTGACAGCATTGAGGTGTTGCAAATACTGACAATCACTGAACAAAGGTGAACTCTTGCACCCAGGCTCTCCAATGACTCCCTCCATATGCTTATGGAGGGAGTCACAGTACGCAGGGAGGTTCTCTTCCCTTCCAAGGGTGGAAGAGACCTCCCCAGGACACCAACTTACCTTGCACCTCCACCCAACCCTCTCTATCAACTTTATCACTTCCCCATCTCACTAGATCTGATTGTTTCATTGGCTCCAATGTTGCAGGAATAGATGGCAGCTGCAGGTGAGATGACAGAAGCGATCTGTCACTGGTGAGAGAGGTTCTCCCAATGAGGTGGCACTGGACATACAGTTAGATTTAAAAACTTGTAAGATAAAGAAATCTGTATATGTATTCAAAATGCAGTAACCAACAATTTCTTTGCTCTGAAACTCACCATCTGCAACATGGCATCCTTAACACCACTTCTGGAGCTGTCATCTTTTCACAAACATCACACCAGACTCGCAACACGCCATACTTACCTGACGTGTTGTCCGGACATTGTGAAACCTGACCCAGAAGCTGAAAAATTGAAAAAGACCCTGAAAACTGGTGACAAGTACCTGTCAATAGGCAGTTAATTGCTTTTAATCTGTTTTCCGCCGCTAGGTGTCGGATCCATTCGCAAATCGGGGACCCAACACTTGTGAAGGTTGTGTGGAGGAGGATTGACGGTGGGGTTGTGACCCGCCATCAATCAAAACTAATTTAACCTCCGACCCACCTCCAAACCCGCCCTCTGAGCACTGGCAATGTCGCGGCCTGTGTTTTCCTCCCTTTGATTTGAGATTTTGTTTTGAGGCAGTTATAAGCATAAATACAATCCTAAATAAGACCCACCTGTGGCAATGGTGGGCTTGAGACACAAGAGACAGACTGGGTACACAATGGGTTTAAAATCACATTCTACCACAAGATGCACTGCAGCAACTCGCCAAGGTTTCTTCGGCAGCACCTCCCAAACCCACGACCTCTTCCACCTAAGAGGACAAGGGCAGCAGGCGCATGGGAACACCACCACCTCCAAGTTCCCCTCCAAGTCACACAACATCCTGACTTAGAAGTATATCACCGTTCCTTCATCGTCGCTGGGTCAAAGTCCTGGAACTCCCTACCTAACAGCTCCGTGGGAGTACCTTCACCTCACGGACTGCAGCAGTTCAAGAAGGTGGCTCACCACCACCTTCTCAAGGGCAATTAGGGGCGGGCAATAAATGCTGGCCTTGCCAGCGACGTCCACATCCCATAAATTAATTTTTTTTAAATGAGGGAACATAGCACTAGAAGCTGATCATCACTGATTGCTTTAAAATGGATTGAACTTGCACTGTGAAATATTAGAAAAACAAGCTTTAACATATTCCTATGAAATTCCTCTCTGCAATATTTTAACAAAAGTGATAACCAATTTAAAACAAAAATGGGTTAAAGCATTGATTAAAATAGTGGACAGAGGAACTTCATACCAACAGGTTATAAATGTTGCAACCCATAGCTTTTTTTTATTTGTTCCTGGGACATGGGTGTTGCTGGCAAGGCCAGCATTTATTGCCCTTGAGAATGTGATGGTGAGCTGTGTGGTGAAGGTATTCCCACAGTGCCGTTAGGGAGGAGATTCCAGGACTTTGACCCAGCGACGATGAAAGAACGCGATATACTTCCAAGTCAGGATGGTGTGCGACTTGGAGGGGAACTTGGAGGTGGTGGTGTTCCCATGCGCCTGCTGCTCTTGTCCTTCTAGGTGGTAGAGGTCGTGGGTTTGGGAGGTGCTGCCGAAGAAGTCTTGGCGAGTTGCTGCAGTGTATCTTGTAGATGGTACACACTGCAGCCACGATATGCCGGTGGTGGAGGGAGTGAATGTTTAAGGTGGTAGATGGGGTGCCAATCAAGCGGGTTGCTTTGTCCTGGATGATGTCGAGCTTCTTGAGTGTTGTTGGAGCTGCACTCATCCAGGCAAGTGGAGAGTATTCCATCACACACCTGACTTGTGCCTTGTAGAAGGTGGAAAGGCTTTGGGGAGTCAGGAGGGGAGACACTCGCCGCAGAATACCTAGCCTCTGACCTGCTCTTGTAGCCACAGTATTTATGTGGCTGGTCCAGTTAAGTTTCTGGTCAATGGTGACCCCCAGGATGTTGATGGTGGAGGATTCGGTGATGGTAATGCTGTTGAATGTCAAGGGGTGGTGGTTAGACTCTCGCTTGTTGGAGATAGTCATTGCCTGGCACTTGTGTGGTGCGAATGTTACTTGCCACTTTGGAGCCCATGCCTGGATGCCATCCTAGGATAAGTGCTAATGGGTGGTTACCAAACACATGCTGAGAGCAAGTGCAGGTTTGTGTGGCTCGGGCACCACCAGAAACAATGATGCTTGTACTATTGTAAGTGCTTGTTTCTGGGCGATTACATTCTTGAAGTGTGAGAATATTGAATAATAGTGATAACAATTTAATTTAGTGGTTAAATTAACAAAGTAAAATGTAAGAAAATACTTGAAAATTTTTCAATAACCAAGATGAAATGGAGATTGGGAAGCATGTAAAATTATTATTTTTGGTCAGCTGGGTGTCCAATACTCAGAAACACTGCATCATATTTAGGAGACTCAATATCACAATATCAAGCTACTTGGAAGTTGACACCCACTTGTAGGGTTTCTGTTTTTCCCAATATGGAGTGCACGCTCTCCCCATAGGAAAGTAATGTGCATTCCATATTGTCCGGCAGGGCTAAGGCTCTACGTCTTATGATCTCACAAGTACACACCGAGTTTAAGCAACTGTGCAGCCTACCAATACAGAGCAATCGTAATCTTTCTGCTGTTTGTCCAGCTAGGACCACACTACTCACTATGTCGCTGCTGAACTCTGGGGAACCCATCACATAACCCACTTATTGGCCCAATGCTCCAGATGGTGAGTGTAGAGCACTAGATCCCTCGGTGACTCTGCTAGAAACAGCAGTCTCATTTGGGAAAAGGAATGCTTCACTATTTTCAGAAATGTCTGGAATTCTTAAACTGTCCCATGACTGTCTGCAACATCATTGGTTAAGTCATCAAATAGGATGGATAACAGTGGACAACCTTACCTTACTCTCCTTGTGATAGAAGTGGGTTCTGTGAGTCTACTATGTATCCCAACCTGGATCCTGGAGCCACAGTTGTACATCCTAGATAAATTGCAAGATTTGGCCTTGCCCTTCAGCTTCATCATGAGAGGTGCATGAGGTATGAGATCCAAAACCTTAAAAAATGATGAAACCCCAGAGCCTTTTGATCTGCAATTTTGTATCAAGCAGCAACTGGCCCACACACTCCTAAAATTGGAATGACTACATTTTCTACTTTTGCCTCTCTATATCTTTAATCAGAAAGATAAAATGGTATCTAATTCATATATCTTGTATTCTCAAGGTAATTATGGTTAGAAGTTTTCCTATTCAAGTTGCAGAGTTAAAAATCCATGCTCTGTTAGAACATTAACTAATGCAGCTTTTATCACCATTTCTGTTTACTATGCAAGATGCCCCAGATGTGTAATCATCTCTAAACTACATGCACGGACAGTGTGTCTTAGCAATGGTTATTTCCACAGAGGGCAAGTTGACGAGTGTTACTGATTCTGGACATGCAAATTGGATTTCTTTCTGCTTCTTGAGATGTTTGAAGACATGTTATTCCCAAAAGATTATCAGGCATAAAAAGGGCTTTCACTAAAACTCTTCTCATCTTTATTATCTGCTGAATGAACTGTGAAATGAGGTCGGTATCAGAGCGTGCACATCTGAAAAGGAATCTGAAATTACGTGCAGTAAAAATCATAACCCTTGCTAAGAGCAAACCATTTTAGAACAGGAGGATTATTTCTAGACCAGTCATAAACACAGCAGCCTTTCACTATAGCACTTTGACATATCACAAACTCTGAAATACTCCATTGTTTCTGCTTTGTGCAATCATACAGAAATCAAATGCAGTTTAGCCTTCAGGGTTGTCCTGTCTGGTAGAGTGTGCTGCAGGCAGCTTCTGCCTGTTCTGTATTCTTCAAATCCTCATCTTTTACAAGCCTGTTGTCAGTTTATGTTTCTAGCCCTCAACGCCCTCCTGCAGCCAAACCTGTCAAGTTCTCTTTTGAAAGAATCAACAGACTCCACTTCCACCATCAGTAGGACGTTCGTTCCACACATTGACCCATTCCAGAGCAAGATTTCAGATAAACTCTTACTTAGCTCGCAGTATCTTACATTGCGTAGTATGGCCACTTGGTCTGTATTTCCAATTTAATTAAAGAAATTTATTCACTACTGCTTTATTCTCTTCCCCTTTTAAAAAAAAATAATTTGAATGCTATTGCCTTTTATCTTTGCTAATTTTGTTAATCTGTCATTTTAGCTCAACAGCCCAAGTCCATGAATCCTTTTTGCTTTTATCTGTACTGTTTCTAATGCCTCATGCCTCTTTAGAGGGAAAGTGGCTCCCAAATGGTCAATTGGAGCGAGTATTTGTCTACATGACCAGGATTAGGATGTTCAATTAGAAATTCAGAATTTTGTGTCTCCCTTTCCAAGAAAGAGTATAGACATAGAAATTTGATTGTGCTGCACCATGTTACAACAACAACAACAACTTTTATTTATATAGAGCCTTTAACGTAATATAACATCACTTCACAGGAGCATTATAAAACAAAATTTGATGCCGAGCCACATAAGGTGATATTAGGGCAGAGGTAGGTTTTAAGGAGCATCTTAAAGGAGGAAAGTGAGGTAGAGAAGCAGAGAGGTTTAGGGAGGGAATTCCAGAGCATCGGACCTTGGCAACTGAAAGCAGGTCCAAACACATAGGGGGTGAAATTTGGTGCATTTGTGCCTCCCGTTAGCGCCCCCGGGGGTGCTAATGGGGCGCAAATGGTTTTGCGACCGGGCGCGGCACTGACATTGACTCCCACCATATTCAGTGGGAGTTTTGCAGCGGCACTACGGCATTGCGCCCCGATCTCCTCCGCATGCAGATCGTGACGTCATCGCCATGCGCATCGTCCCGGACCCGCAATTGACTTCTACCCCCTGCAGCAGCGCCGGTCGAAAACACCGACAGCTGTAGGAGGCATGCGTCGGGCTGCTGGCTGCTTCGGGGGCGATGATTAATGGGGAGGTGACCGAGGTAAGTAAACAAAAAACCTTACCTTTCTTGCAGTTTTTTTCGCGGGTTCCTTCCTGCGATCGATCAGCCTGGCGCTCTGCTTGACTGCTGGGCTGATCACACAGGATCGTGGCTGCCTTGGTGGTCCAGGTAGGTAATTTTTAAATTGCAGAGCCTGCAGCGATGGCCTTTCCCTTTAAGGGAGGGAAGGAGCCTTTAAACGCAGCAGCGCTGTAAGAGCCAGTGTGCAGCGCTGCTATAGTCTCCACCCCACTCTCCAACATTAGCACCCTAAGAAGGAAGTGAAGCGCTTGATTTAAACCCAATTTCGCGGTCGCCGGACGCTAAAGTTAGCGCCCCAAAATGGTCGATACCGAATTTTTCCCCCATTATTTCATTCCCCATATATGTGCAGCCTCTCAGTTATTGAAGAGTTGTCAGCTGTAAGCGGGTTTAATTTGAATGTGTGAGCTGACACCAGGAATCGAGTTGGCTGCGGAGCGCTGACATCGGGATTTGGGTCACCGAGAGAGATGAGGCTGCGTCTCCTGCGTCCACTCTAAATCCTGCAATGATTTTCCTACAGTAAATCCTGACCAGGGTGTTATCCCCTTTTTCTCTTGATGAACCCTTATACTAAATGGAAGTTGAGGGCACAGATTTTGTTCCTATTCACCACTGCACAAAACTGCAAGTGATTACAAACATGGGCATTTAAAAAAGCCTTCACAGTAATTAACAAGCCTTTAACAAGCGTTCATTTTTTTGTTGTTCCTGTTGCTCTTCTTACACTTATTTCAGGCTGTGAGCAATACTGAAACTAACAATAATGACCAAAGAAAAATCTGTTACCAGTTTTACTTGGTCATTTAATCGCATCTACTTTTTCGTTGCCATTAACGCCTAGAGTAAATGAAAATCCAAAGAGGCCACAAGATTACCATACATTATAAGAAGTCCTGAAATAGTGTAGCCTTGTATAGGCATAATTGTATTTATTTCTTTTAATTCTGCAAACCCAGCCCGCCAACAGAACAGCAAGTTCACATTTTACACAATTCATCTGAATGGATGAAATGTGGACGAGCCAAAATCTTGTTGTCAGTTTGGTGCTCTTCCTTCTCGTTGTTTTGTACACTGGATTTGAAATAAATTCTGAAAGAGGAACACAGGAGCCAGTATTTCTCTGAAAGTGGAGATTTATTAGCAAGCTCCTGGTCTCTGATTGATTTATAGGCTGACGACTATGCTGACCATTGTCAAACTGCTTATTCTGCACCAGCTGTGCACATATATTATATGTATTAGTCATAAAAGTTTGAACTGTCCTGCTGCGGACTTCAGGCACGGCATAACCAAAATATCAGGGATGCTAACTTTACTTGACATCTAATCTTATGCCCTCGATGGTAATGGAGCAGGTCGAGGAATTAAAGCTGGCCTTAATTTGAATTTGAATTTCAAATGGTAAACTGCATTTTTGTACCTTATCAGCTACACCTTAGAGCAGACAAACTGATCGCAGTTCAAAAGAAACTAAGAAATAAAAAAATAAAACGTGAAACAAATTTAAATGCAGTTTACATGTTTATCGCACAAGAAATTATGTTCATTTCTGCTGTGTTTCTAAGCCTCTGTCTTTTTTCTTTCAGCAGGGATCCTCTGGTGATTTGATGATCAGAAACATTCAGCTTAAGCATGCTGGTAGATTTGTCTGCATGGTCCAGACCACTGTGAACAGTGCGTCAGCTGCTGCTGATCTGATTGTGAGAGGCAAGTACCCCACTCTACAAAGAAGCTTACTCAGTGATATGTAATGCTCGTAAAATGGCTGAACGGTTTTATTTGGGTTTCTGTTGCTGCTGTTTTTAAACACATTAACTGTATGTATACTAAATTATCCTAGGTCTTCACAAAATGCAGCCCTCTCTTAATCATCTGGCCTGATACAGAGAACTTTTGGACAATTGTGGTTTTGGATAATAGAAATATAGTCATGTAATTATACTGAAGAAAAATCTCCGAGATCAAAACTTCAAATACAAAATTTCTTATCCTGTTTGAATGACATGCATGGTTATTTGTTGAACACTATACAAGAATGTAGTCTTGCTGTTCACCTAAAGAGTTGGCTTTTTAAACAATACTGGAGGAATAACCTTTGTGTATACATTTGCTGTTTTTTTAAGGAAATTTGTATCCAAAATCCAAAATGTGGGTGTGAATAAGATCTAACAGTGGAAGTATTTTTTGGCTGAGTTTCCTCTTCTTGAGGCCCAGGAATTCTTTAACTCCACCCATCAGAGAGACGATGCAGTTCATCTGTCATTGTGCACGTTTGACACTTGCCAAGCCGTTCATTCAGCTGCTTAGCTAGTTGTTAATCTAGTGGTACTTCAGCAAAGTTGAAGAAAAAAGCGTTACTAGCAAGAAAATGTCATAAGTCTAAGACCTGGACTCACAGTTGTTCCTGGGGGAAATGCATGTAGCCCTCAGTGAGCATAATATCAGAGATCAACCAACCCTGGTGACAGCCTGCAGCAAATCCCCATGAGCAGCCATTCAGCTGAGCCCTAATGATAATTTACACATTTAATGACTGAATTATACTTATCGCTGAGAAGGCCACCGAGGTTAAAATGGAATGAATGGAAATAAGTTGCAGGTGACGTCACCCTTATTATTTTTAAAACAATATTGATGTACATAAAACATGCCAACACTGAAATGGCTGACACATCATCTGTACATTAATTGATTTTTGATTAGGACTTATTCATTGAATTTGACCCCATTTTATAACTGACCTTAAAAAGCATTTACAGTTGAGAAGTCAGATGCGTGTAAAATGGAAAGGATAACAGGAAATGAGGAATAAAGTGCTCAGGATTTTTTTTAAAGAAAAAAATGAATGAATAACATTCCCATAAATGATTAAGTTACAGCTGGCGAGTCAACCACAACTTCAGTAATTCCAGTTTCACTTATATTATGTGTCATTAACGTCTTAAAATTGCTATGGATTGTGGCGTCACCGGCAACATATGTTCATGTACTAATAATATTAGTGAACGTCTCAACTGTAAGTTAATTGCTTCTTTTGAGTGCGGTGTGCTGTCATTCTTCGGGGGCTGAAAGCTGTCGCGGAGTGTAGGGGCTGTTGGTTGGGTGGTCGGTTTGGCCCGGGCCTGACCCAGTGGACGTTTTCGAGGCGTCCCCACACTCCCACTTAGTTCTGACACTGGGATCCTACCAGGCAGCTGATGCGCAGAATAACAAGCTCGAGACAGACAAGCAGGTGAAAGGTTAAAATAATAACGGTTTTATTGAGAGAAAAATAAAACAAAACAAGCAAGCAGAGAAATTAATTGGTTCAATGATACTAAACCAAGGCTACAGCTCTATACACTTTAAAAAGAAAAAAAAAAGGAATACTATATATTCAAAACAAGGAGTACGACACATCGAGGGGTATCACATATTAACACTCCCCTTAGCCTTATCCCCACCTCCTACACTATCCCTAACCTAGGTCGAACTAAAGGGGGGTCAGACTTTCATGCTCACCCAACGCATTGGAACAAAGGCCTTTAGGTTGTCCTGGGACTGCAGCTTTAGTTGGTCTGGCCTGGTAAAGTTCAGTGTGCACTGGCCACACACTCTCCCGTCAGTCAGGTAGTGGATCTTCCTCCTTGGCTGGGCGAAAAGGCTTCCCTCCTGGGTCGGGCTGCGCCGTTTAGCGAGGCCCGCTCTGAGCTCCGGTCCGTACCGGGATGGTGCACTCCGTCCCGTGTCTTCCTGGTTCCACTCTGAATCCCTGCCTGAGGTGGTGGGCACGGGGGTGGGGGGGGAACAATCAGGTTTAAATCGGGAGGCAGTACGGACCGGGAGCTTCGCCTGCTTACCAAAGCATGGGTCTGCTGCGCATAGCCTTCCCCGTCTTGGAGACTGCTTCTCTCAGTAGAGTCCTCGAAGTTTCCTTTTGCAGCGAAGTCCCAGGATGAAATCGAAGTGAAGTGTAGCAGCTGTCTCTCCCGAAGTGTGTTCCAAGTCGAAGTGTCTCCAACTGCCCTTTCTGTCTGCTTACTAAAAACAGTTATACTCTCTCGATCTGCCTTGCCTCCCCCAGATCGAGAGGTGTCCCAGGTTACTTCGTTAACTGTAAATGGCTTCAAAACGGCCGATTTCCCACGAACGGCCTTATCACCGGCCCTCATTGTTTTTGGTTTCAGTCACACAATGGTGTCTCTGGTGCCTAGTCCTCTAAAACGGTTTCTGATATGATTGGATCTGTTAGGATGGGCCCGATGATGGTTTTAACTAGCTTAACCCTGATTGCAGTGCAACCAGGTTCATTGTTCTTACCGGCCTACTGGCGACTTGCTATTACATATTCAATTCCATGCCTGGCCTGGAATCCACATAGGGACTGTGGAATTCCAGGCCCTGTCTCCAGTCTTGTTGCTGGGGAGAAAAATGACTCGCTTCCTGCAGCTTTCTGGTCACGTGTCCCAGAACTCCATTTTGTACGTTTAAAAAGTGGCCAACTTTGTTTGATTCGGAAAGCAGGCGAGGTGGGGGAGTTTTGCAAACTCCCTACAGGAGGATTGGTTGAGAGCTGATATTGGGGGTTGGGTTAAAAGGCCACATCCCCCCATAATTCCACATTCACTGCTTAAAACAATATTTTACTGAAAACTTTCACATCTTTTCCCACAGTAACATCTAGCCTCGCCAATTGTTCTAGACGGAAGGCTATTTTGCATTACGCTTGTGGAATTCAGCATGCAGTTCTCACTCTTTCAGTTCCCCAAGCTTTTCACATCCCAGTTCTGACCAGGTTGTTTCTTCAGTTCAACACCTTTGTCTGTTATATGCCTCTCGGCACTTTTACGGTTGGGGAGAGTTCACAGCGTAGTGCTGCAAATAGATTTTTGAGTCGATGTAACAGAGATTTATTTACACCTTACACCATGGGTCAGGCCTTTAAATGTCAAATCACAAAATGTTTTTGCCTCAGTGCCCTGTTTGAACCAGAGTGAAGCTTCAAGCCTCAGGTCTTAGCCATTAACAGGTTCGATTTTCTTCCACAAAATTGCCCGCCTTAACTTCATCTCATCCTCACTGCAGCTGAAACTTTAATCCACACATTTGTTCTATCAACACTTGACTTTTCAATGCCGACCTCCCGATCTCCCCCCTTATTTGTCCAGAACTTCACAACCTGCATCATGTCCCACACTAAGGCCTACTGGTCCTTTGTATCCTTGTCAATCTCAACTGTCTCCCTGGCTTCCAAGGCATTGAATTCAAAATTCTTGTCCTTGTCTTCAAATCTCTTGCCCATTCTATCTCTGCAACCTCCTCTAAACCTATTTACCAGCTCATGACCTTCGGACTCCCAATTCCTGTGCATACCTTCTTCCATCTTTCAACCCTGCCTCCAGTCTCCCCTCCTCTCCCCCACCCGCCCCACCCCCCCACTCTCCCCCACCCACAGCTCCTACTCCATCTCCAGAAAAGCCTTGAGCCCCTCAGCCCCACTCTTGGAAATTCTGTCCTCAAAGCCTCTTTAGCTTGCTCTTTCTTACCCCTGCCTTTAAAAGCTTCCTCAAAATCTATCTTTTCAACTATGCCGTTGCTTATCTCTCTTAATTCTTCTATGTCTCTTCCCTCCTATGCAAGATGCCTTACGATATTCTATTATGTTTATGTCTTCAAATAATTGTTAATGCCATTCCAGAATGCCAGGTTACAAAATTTAAAAATCTTAATTGAGTTGGACAAAGCAATAATAACAACAACAATTTACATTAATGTAGCACCTTTAATGTAGTAAAACATCGCAAGGCACTTCACAGGAGCATTATAAAAAACAAAATATGACGCCAAGCCATATAAGTGGATGTTAGGGCAGATGACCAAAACCTTGGTCAAAGAGGTAGGTTTTAAAGAGCGTCTTAAAGGAGGAGCGAGAGGTAGAGAGGCGGAGAGGTTTAGGGAGGGAATTCCAGAGATTAGAGCCTAGGCAGCTGAAGGCACGGCCACCAATGGTGGAGTGGTTAAAACCGGGGCTGTTCAATATAATGCAGTGAAATGATGCAAAACAAGAGACCAACATCAAGTTTTATAGTTCAAAGGTCAGTCAGAACTTGCAAACGAGGTGATAAACTTATCTAAAAGTATTTAGCATTTCTTTCTTCCTTCAGTTGTAAGAGAAGGTATGGAGGAATGGAATTTGTTCTGGATATGGGTGAAATACACTTGTCAGTGAAAAGCAGGTGGCAGCTGTTTGCAGGAGCTAAGAAAAATTGGTGTCATTAATGAAAGATAATAGTCAGTAGCCATTAAAAGGCAATAATCGCTATATACTGAAAGAAAATACAAATTCAACAACATATAATCTATAACGAGTCCTATCTTAATCATGAATTGAATGTTTGCTAGATTTGTTCACAAATGCAATGTGTTCATCGAGTAACTGACTTTATGTTACACACATGCTTTGTAGCTGCATGCAAGTCCCCGACCATGCAGTGGCCCTTGACAGGTCTGTTTTTCTAAACACTGCTTCTTCCTCATTCCACTTTGAGACAAAAATGGTGAATTCTGTTGTCTCCTATTACTGATTGTCACTCCAGTATGAACTAATTGAAATGCCAGTGTGCTGAATGCTCCCAGTTCTTCTGTCACTATTAAACCTTCAATTCAGAAGTATGGTAGCATAGTGGTTATGTTACTGGACTAATGATCCAGAGACAGGAGTTAAAATCCCACCACGGCAGCTGGGGAATTTAAATTCAGTTAATTCAATAAATCTGGAATAAAAAGTTCGTATCCGTAATGGTGACCATGAAAACTATCAGATTGTCGTAAAAACCCATCTGGTACACTAATGTCCTTTAGAACATAAGAAATAAGAGCAGGAGCGGGCCATACTGCCCTTCGAGCCTGCTCCGCCATTCAATAAGACCATGGTTGATCTTTGACCTCAACTCCACTTTCCCACCTGATCTCCATATCCCTTGATTCCCCTAGAGTCCAAAAATCTATCTACCTCAGCCTTGAATATACTCAAAGACTCAGCATTCACAGCCCTCTGGGGCAGAGAATTCCAAAGATTCACAACCCTCTGAGTGAAGAAATTCCTCCTCATCTCGATCTTAAATAGCCTACCCCTTATCCTGAGACTATACCTCCTAGTTCTAGACACTCCAGTCAGGGGAAACAACCTCTCCGTATCTACCCTGTCAATCCTCTTCAGAATCTTGTATGTTTCAATGAGATCACCTCTCATTCTTCTAAACTCCAGAGAGTATAGGCCCATTCTACACAAACTCTCATCAAAGGACAGCCTTTTATCCCAGGAATCGATCTTGTAAACCTTCATTGCACCGCCTCCAAGGCAAGTATATCCTTCCTTAGATAAGGAGACCAGAACTGTGCTCAGTACTCCAGGTGTGGTCTCACCACAGCCCTGTACAATTCTAGCAAGACTTCCTTACTCTTATACTCCAACCCCCTTGCAATAAAGGCCAACATGCCATTTGCCTTCCTTATTGCTTGCTGTACCTGCATTCTACCTTTCTGTGTTTCTTGCATGAGGACACCCAAATCTCTCTGAACACCAACATTTAATAGTTTCTCACCATTTAAAAAATATTCTGTTTTCTATTCTTCCTACCAAAGTGAATTATACTCCATCTGCCACCTTACTGCCCACTCACTTAGTCTATCTATATCCCTTTGCAGACTCTTTGTGTTCTCACAGCTTACTGTCCCACCTAGCTTTGTATCATCAGCAAACCTGGATATATTACACTTGGTTCCTTCATCTAGGTCATTAATACAGATTGTAAATAGCTGAGGCACAAACACTGATCCTTGCGGCACCCCACTAGTTACAGCCTGCCAACCTAAAAAAGATCTGTTTATCCCTACTCTCTGCTTTCTGTCCGTTAACCAATCCTATATCCATGCTACTATATTATCCCCAACCCCATGAGCCCTAACCTTGTGTAATAATCTTTTATGTGGCACCTTATGGAATGTCTTTTGGAAATCCAAATATACTACATCCACTGGATCCCCTTTATCTACCCTGCTTGTTACATCCTCAAAAAACACTAATAAATTTGTCAAACATGATTTCCCTTTCATAAAACCATGTTGACTCTGCCTAATCATATTATGATTTTCTAAGTGCCCTGATACCACTTCCTTAACAATGGATTCCAGCATTTGATGTCAGGCTAACTGGCCTGTAGTTCACTGTGTTCTCTCTTCCCTCCTTTCTTGAATAGCGGGGTTACATTTGCGACCTCCCAATCCGCTGAGACCATTCTAGAATCTAGGGAATTTTAGAAGGTCAAAACCAATGCATCCATTATCTCTTCAGCCACCTCTTTTAGAACCCTAAGATGTAGGCCATCAGGTCCAGTGGATTTGTTGGCTTTTAGTCCCATTAGTTTCTCTAGTACTTTTTCTCTACTTATATTAATTACATTAAGTTCCTCACCCTCATTAGACCCTTGGTTCCCCGCCATTTTTGGTATGCTTTTTGTGTCTTCTGCTGTGAAGACAGATACAAAATATTTGTTTAACGTTTCTGCCATTTCATTATTCCCCATAATAATTTCTCATGTCTCAGCCTCTAAGGGACCAATGTTTACTTTTGCTACTCTCTTCCTTTTTACACACTTGTAGAAGCTCTTACAATCTGCTTTGGTATTCCTTGCTAGTTTTCTCTCATTTTATTTTTTCCCTTTCAATCAATTTTTTGGTCATCCTTTGCTGGTTCTTGAAACTCTCCCAATCCTCAGGATTACTACTATTCTTCGCAACATTATAAGCTTCTTCTTTCAATCTAATGCTATCCTTAACTTCTTTAGTTACCCACGGTTGGATCACATTTCCCGTGGAGTTTTTAACATAGAAACATAGAAACATAGAAGATAGGAGCAGGAGTAGGCCATTCGGCCCTTCGAGCCTGCTCCGCCATTCAATGAGATCATGGCTGATCATCCAAATTCAGTACCCTGTCCCTGCCTTCGCCCCATATCCCTTGATCCCTTTAGCCTTAAGAAATATATCCAACTCCTTTTTGAATATATTTAATGAACTGGCCTCCACCGCCCTCTGTGGCAGAGAATTCCACAGGTTCACCACTCTCTGGGTGAAGAAATTCCTCCTCATTTCAGTCCTAAATGGCTTACCCCTTATCCTTAGACTATGACCCCTGGTTCTGGACTCCCTGGCCATCATAAACATCCTTCCTGCATCTAGTCTGTCCAGGCCTGACAGAATTTTATAGGTTTCGATGAGATCCCCTCTCAATCTTCTAAACTCCAGTGAGTATAAGCCCAATCGACACAATCTCTCCTCATACGTCATTCCTGCCATCCCAGGTATCAGCCTGGTGAATCTTCGCTGTACTCCTTCCATGGCAAGAACGTCCTTCCTCAGGTAAGGCGACCAAAACTGCACACAATACTCAAGGTGCGGTCTCACCAAGGCCCTGTACAGCTGTAGCAAGACATCCTTGTTCCTGTACTCGAACCCTCTTGCTACGAAGGCCAACATACCATTTGCCTTCTTAACCGCCTGATGCACCTGCATGCTTACCTTCAGCGACTGGTGCACAAGAACACCCAGGTCTCTTTGCACTTCCCCTTCTCCCAATCTATTGCCATTCAAATAATAATCTGCCTTCCTGTTTTTGCCACCAAAGTGGATAACCTCACATTTACCCACATTATAGTGCATTTGCCATGTTTCTGCCCAATCACCCAATCTGTCCAAATCGTACTGGAGTTTCTCGACATCCTCACAGCTTACCCTCCCACCCAGCTTTGTGTCGTCTGCAAATTTGGAGATATTACATCCAATTCCCTCATCCAGATCATGAATATATATTGTGAACAGCTGGGGTCCTAGGACCGATCCTTGCGGTACCCCACTAGTCACTGCCTGCCACTCGGAAAATGACCCGTTTATTCCAACTCTCTGCCTTCTGTCCGCCAACCAGCTCTCTATCCAAGTCAATACCTTGCCCCCAATCCCATGTGCCTTAATTTTGCACGCTAATCTCTTATGTGGGACCTTATCGAAAGCCTTCTGAAAGTCCAAATACACCACATCCACTGGTTCTCCCTTATCTATTTCACCAGTTACATCCTCAAAAAAGTTCCAGTAGATTAGTCAAGCATGATTTACCTTTTGTAAATCCATGTTGACTTTGTTTCTCAATGGAATGTATTTTTGTTGAGAATTATGAAATATTTCTTTAAATGTTAGCCATTACTTATCTACTGCCATACCTTTTAATCTATTTTTCCAATCTACCTTAGCCAACTCACCCCTCATACCTATGTAATTGGCTTTATTTAAGTTTAAGACTCTAGTTTCGGACTTAAGTAAGTCACTCTCAAACTTAAAGTGAAATTCTATCACATTATGATCACTCTGCCCCAGAGGATACTTTACTATGAGATTGTTAATTAACCCAGTCTCATTACACAACACAAGATCTATAATAGCCTGTTCCCTGGTTGGTTCCATGACATATTGTTTTAGAAAATGTCACGAATGCATTCCATGAACTTGTCCTCCAGACTACATTTGCTAATTTGATTTGTCCAGTCTATATGAAGATTAAAGTCCGCCACAATTATTGCATTACCTTTGTTACAAGCTCCTACTATTTCTTGATTAATATTCTGTCCAACGGTATAGCTACTGTTAGGGGGCCTATATACTACTCCCACCAGTGTTTTCTGCCCCTTGTTATTCCTTATCTCCACCCACTTCCTGATCTTCCGAGCAGAGATCTTTTCTCTTTATTGTTCTTATGTCATCCTTTATTATCAGGACTATTCCCCCTCCTTTTCCATTCTGCCTGTCTTTTCAAAACATCAAGTGCCCTGGAAAATTTAGTTCCCAACCTTGGTCACCTTACAACCACAGGGCGATTATTCCAATGGGGGCGCATTGGAGGTGGGACTGCTGCTTGAAGGGTTGTTGTCCCACCTCCATCAACTTGTGGCCAACCCATGCTATTTTCACTTGATTGACCTTGTTGAGCCTGTCCAGCGAGCTTAGCAGGCCAATTAAGGGGACGCCGGTTACAGTGAATGTCAGCGTATGACGTTTCATCTATCAAAAATTTTTGACATGATTTGTCATCGTTTGACAGCTCTGTGAAGCTGTCAAACCCTGACATTCTATGTTGTTTGATGAGTCCTTGTATTCAAGACTCATCAAACCTCTTTCTTTAGCAGAAATTAGATGGTTGTTGCATCGGAGAATGCAGCAGCCATCTGTCATCTCTGCCGGTGAGATGCGAGACTCTCCGCATCCCCAACTGTTGAAGCCTGCAGGAAGAAACAAAGGTAAGTAAACATTTTCTATATAAAAAATAACAACAGAGAATGCTGGAAAAACTCAGCAGGTCAGGCAACATCCGTGGAGAGAAATTTGAGTTGACATTTCGGGTTGAAACCCTTCTTCAAAACATTTTCTACCACTTTCCACTCACCTCACACACTTACCTCTCCACACTTTCACCCATCACTTACCTTCACAGCGCACTTTTGCACCCCTCTGACCCCCTCAGACCCACTGCTTGCCTCGGTGACCCTGGCGGGGTTTCCCGACCTCAGGAAGCCCGCGCCTCTCCTGGAAAAATGGGGATAATCCTCTTAACTGCCTGTTAACAGGCAGTTAAGTGGTTGTAATCCCCTTCCCGCCTCCAGCAGACCTGACCCGGCACAGGTCGGCCACCCACCTCCTGGGAAGATGGCACGGTGGCGTGTTGGGGGCGGGATGGGCACACGCCCCAAAATTCTGCCATTTTCCCGGCAGTCCCGCCTCCCCAGGGCTGGCAAGATTGCGCCCTGGTCTCTGCAATAAGATCAAACCCATTTATCTCTTTGTGCCACTAGTTTGTCTATCTTGTTACGAATGTTTTGTACATTCAGATAAAGAGCCTTTTGTTAAGTATGTGTATTGTATTGAACAATTAACACAAAGACTTAAACGTATAACTCAAACAGGCCTTTACTGGTTGGAGGTAGGGACTGCACATAGGTCTTTACTTCATGCCCACAGGCGGGAACTGAGGGGAATCAGTACCCACAGTACTATTTATACCCCTATGGCCAGGAGTGGTACTGCGTATCACTATGCCCAACAAGTAGTGCAGTCCTGTCCATAGGTTCAAAGTAGCACACATATTACATACACAACATTCCTCCCTTCCTAGCTTTACAGTCATCTCCCCATTTAACATAACGTAATAACATATATACATATATAACTTCAGGTTTACATAACAGAATAACATAAATACATAGATAACTTCATGTCAAAAACAGATCACAGATTCAGTCTCTGCGGAAAACAGTTCACAGATTCAATCTCTGTGGTGTAGTCGGTTCACGTTGCTAGAGTGACTCATTCAATAGTCCTTCCATGGATTTAACAGTTTGAACTTCCGAACTGAATTGGCTCCGTTCGGAGGGACCACGTGTGTGATCTGGTAGAGGTGATAATGGTTCAGATGGGTCATCTTCTGTTTTTACTTTTCCTTTTCTGCTTCTTGGAGACTCTCTGGGCTCCATTGTCAGCTGCCACAGCTGCCAGCTGCATGCGCAGTTCCTCCTTCTCTTCCTCCTGTTTCCGTCGTAGAGCCAGCTTCTCCCGATGTTCCGTAGACTTTTGGTGCTCCTCCATGATTTCTGCACTTTGGGAGTCGAAGTTACAAGCTGGGCAGGACAGGACATCGTAATATTCGGTGTCGTCCTGAGCTAGACCAGTGAGAGGGTCGTCTATTTCCTCCATACCTAGCTGGACGTTAGCCAGCTCTTGTTCCAAATCCAGACATCTTTCCTGAAGAGACTTCTTCATGTGTACCTCTGCATCCAGCTTTTTCTGGGCTTTCAGCAAGTCGTTTACTAGTGACCTCATTTGTGATTTTAATACTTCAACTTCCTTTGGAGATTGATTGATCGGACTATGCAATCCCTCTACCGGAGCAGCTGTTTCAGCGGTCTGTTGTTCTACGTTGACGTGAGTCAGCGTACTTTTGGCATCCAAGGGCTGCTCTGTTGCAGTCATCTCAGTCTGTGTTGCCACCTCAGCTCTTCCAATAACCTTTGAGAGCTCCGAACCCCTTTCGTTTGAATATTGAAGTTCATGTTCAAGTTTTTCCCATTTCAGAGTCCTGTCCTTCAGCATATGCAGGAGTTGGCTGACCGTTAACTCCTCTGACATCAGACGTTTTGTGTGCTCCTGCTCCATTTTCTCCATCAGCTGCTTCTGTTGTCTTTCCAGATTCTCCAACTCTATATCAAAGAACTCTTTCGTTGCATTCAACTCTTGCTCAAAACGGCGAAGCATTTGTTCTAATTGCTGTTGTAGTTTGAAATGGAGTTGAGTTCGAGCCCGGTGTCCCTCAGAAATGGGCACATCAGTAGACTTGCCAGACTCAGAATCCACAGTTAAACTATGTTGTTGTTGCTCAGTGGAATTCTGTGCTGAAACTTTGTCTTTTGCACCTGAGTTGGGCTTACCATCATCCGTTCCAGAGTCTGGGCCGACTATCTTCACCGAGTTCTCACTCGTTATTGTTTGTAGGAAATGCCAGTCCATATTCATTTTCCTAATCCACTCCCGTCCTAGTAGTGGAGGACCTCCTTCAGATATCACATATAAGTCCATTATTTGACTGTCTTCGCCCTTGTGGGCCACTGCAACCTCTATTTTCCCGATGGGGTACACTCTTTGCCCCGTGTATGTTTTCAATATAATCCCCGTATCCTGTAGGGGAATATGTTGGAATAACTTTCCGTAATCTTTCTTATTTATGACCGTCAATGCCGATCCAGTGTCCAATTCCAGTTTTACTTGGACTCCTTCTATCTGAAGAGTGACCCAAATTGTCTGGAGGTCTGCACCCTTACCAGCGTTGAGTACTCTTAAGCTAGCCAGTTCATTACAGCTTAAGCTAGCCAGTTCATTACTGCTAGCGTCTGAATCGGACTCCTGTTCGGTCACCTTGTGTACCTTTGCGTATTTTCCTTGCGGTGACTTCTTGTTGCTGGTCTTCTTCCCTGACCTGCATACTCTAGCTATATGTCCAAGCCTACCACAAGTTCTACATTCTTGGTTTTTAAACCAACACTGGTTCTGATCATGCGTTGTCTTTCCACAACGATAACATTTGCCAGAACTCACACCCAATTTGTGTGCACTGAGCTCCGGTGACCGTAGCTGCATTACTGCCGTGCCTCTCGCTGCGGCTTCGTGTGCTGCTGCCATAGTGACCGCCTTCTCAAGCGTCAGCTCATTCTCCTCGAGCAGTCGCTTTTGTGTATCCTGTTTAAATAAACCACACACAAATTTGTCTCGTAGTGCATCTGTCAATCCCGTTCCAAACTGGCAATATTTCGCTAATTTACGCAATTCCAGCAAATATTCAGCATTGCTTTCATGCTGTAGCTGCCTTCTGTCGTAAAATTTAAATCGTTCCGCTAGCATCAGCGGCGTGGGGTTTAGATGATCTTTCAGGACAGTAACAATCTCATCGAACGTCTTATCCGCTGGTTCATCTGGTGATAACAGGTGTTTCAATTGCCCGTACGTCTTCGCACCCATTAAATTTAATAATGTTAGAGCTTTATCTTGGTCACGAATTTTATTGGCCTTACAATAATTTTTTACTCTTTCAACATATATGGCCCAATCTTCGAGGTCACTATCAAAGGTGCTAATATTCCCGTGTTTAGGCATTGTAGATTTGCAATTTCTCAGATTTTATTTTCTTTACTTGTTATCAAAGATGGCGGCTTCCCGCTCTTGCCGTCGTCCTCCGCCCACAAAATGGCGGTTTTCCCGCGCTTGGCGGTCTTCACCCGTCCCCCGACGCCGTCTCCCTTCAGCCCTCGAGTGCGGCCCTTATCTTCGCCGCGATCGATAGCCCGCGCTGTGCACCGCGACTCTCGCACCTTGAGCTTCTGCAGCCGCCGCGCCTTTCAGTCCGAGTGCGGCTCTTATCTTTGGTCCCGATCGCTGGCCCGGCTGCGCCCCTCACTTCAAAGCGGCCCGGCCCTTATCTGCCGATCGCTATCGCCCTACCTCTCTCTCTTCCCCAGTCCTGTCTTTACTCCGGTTCACAAGCTGATGGAGGCTTCAGGGTCCTAATGCCTGTCTCTTCCAGTCGCTGGAAGCTGTCAGGATTTCTGCTGCCCTTCAGTTTTGAGTGGGGTGTTGAGGATTGAAACCTCTCTTCAACGTCCTGTCTTTGGACGAAGCCGCCTGGAATAACTGCCGCAGGGTAAGAGCCTGACTCGTCGCCAGTGTTAAGTATGTGTATTGTATTGAACAATTAACACAAAGACTTAAACGTATAACTCAAACAGGCCTTTACTGGTTGGAGGTAGGGACTGCACATAGGTCTTTACTTCATGCCCACAGGCGGGAACTGAGGGGAATCAGTACCCACAGTACTATTTATACCCCTATGGCCAGGAGTGGTACTGCGTATCACTACGCCCAACAAGTAGTGCAGTCCTGTCCATAGGTTCAAAGTAGCACACATATTACATACACAACACCTTTAATTTAAATTTTTTACCATTATTCTCTGCTTTGACCTTATTCTCTGTTGCACTGCTGTCTGTCTCTCTGTCCCTTCCTGTCTGCTTATTTTTACCCAAATCGCTACACTGCTCTATTGACTTGACCTTTCTCTTTAGATTTCTAAATTTCCCCTCACCTGACCCCTTTTCTGTTTAAATCCCTATCTACAACCCTAGTTATTCGATTCACCAGGACGCTGGTCCCAGCCTGGTTTAAGTGGAGCCTGTCCTGACGGAACAGCTCCCTCTTTCCCCAGTACTGGTGCCAGTGCCCCTTGAATTGAAACCCTTTCCTCCCACACCACTTTTTGAGCCATGCATTTACCTCTCTGATTTGCTTGACCCTATGCCAATTTGCACGTGGCTCAGGTAGTATTCCAGAGATTATTACCCTTGAGGTTCTGTTTATTAATTTAGACCCTAGCTCCTCAAACTCCCTCAGCAGAACCTCATTCTTAGTTCTACCTATGCCGTTGATTCCTACATGGACCACGACAACTGGATCCTCCCCTTCCCACTCCAAGTTCTTCTCCAGCCATGAGGAGATATCCTTAATCCTGGCACCAGGCAGATAACACAGCCTTCGGGACTCTCTTTGCAGCTGCAGAGAACAGTATCTATCACCCTGACTAAACTGTCCCCTACTACTACCACATTCCTTCCTTCTCCCCCCCACTTGGATGGCCCCCTGTACCACAGTGTCCTGGTCAGTTTGCCCATCCTCCTTGCAGTCCTTTTCCTCATCCATACAGGTAGCAAGTACCTCCTACCTGTTGGACAAGGTCCAGGGCTGAGGCTTCTCCATCACTACATCCTGTGTCCCCATACCGTCCTGACTCACAGTCACACCCTCCTGTCCCTGACCACTGATGAACTCTAAAGTACTACTTAACCTAAAGGGTGTGACGGCCTCCTGGAACAAAGTGTCCAGGTAACTCTCCCCCTCCCTGATGCATCGCAATGTCTGCAGCTCGTACTCCAGCTCAACAATTCTGAGCCGAAGTTCCTCGAGTTGCAGACACTTCCTACAGATGTGGTTGCTCGGGATCGAGATGCTCTCCACAAACTCCCACATGCTGCAGTTATGACACACCACCTGCCCTGCCATCTCTAACCTTGTTTTATTTATTTATTAATTAGTTAAAGCTTTTATTCAACCAATATTTTAGTTTTATTGTTTGATTATTTTATCTAGTTTAAGTTATTAATTTATTAAGTACTAGCAAGTTACAGTTTCTCAGCTCTTTATTTAACCCCCTTCCCTATCTTAGAGGACAAAAAAGAGCTGTAATAATCACCAACCAATCACCTACCTGCTCTCCTGTGACGTCACTGATTTTTTTGTTGTTTTTGAATCAGAGCCTCACCGCTGCCGTTGTTTTAATTTAATTCCGCTCTCTATCCTCTCGGCGCTGTCGCTGTTTAAGAAAGGAAATCTGCCGTCTTTACCTAGTCTGGCTTATATGTGACTCCAGATCCACAGCAATGTGGTTGACACTTAACTGCCCTCTGAAATAGTCAAACAAGCCACTCAGTTGTACGAAAAGCAATAATAATAAGAACAAAACTGGACGGACCACCCCGCATTGACCTAGGCACCGGCTTTGGACACGACAACAGCACACCCAGCCCAGTCGACCCTGCAAAGTTCTCCTCACTAATATCTGGGGACCAGTGCCAAAATTGGGAGAGCTATCCCACAGACTAGTCAAGCAACAGCCTGACCTAGTTATACTCACATCTTTCAGCCAATGTCCCAGACTCCTCCGTCAATATCCTTGGGTATGTCCCACTGGCAGGACAAACCTACCAAAGGTGGCGGCACAGTGGTATACTGTCGGGAAGGAATGGCCCTGGGAGTCCTCAACATTGACTCTGGACCCCATGAAGTATCATGGCTTTAGGTCAAGCATGGGCAAGGAAACCTCCAGCTGATTACCACCTACCACCCTCCCTCAGCTGATGAATCAGTACTCCTCCATGTTGAACACCACTTGGAAAAAGCACTGAGGGTAGCAAGGGCACAGAATGTATTCTGGGTGGGGGACTTCAATGTCCATCACCGAGGGTGGCTTGGTAACACCACTACTGACTGAGCTGTCTGAGTCGTGAAGGACATAGCTGCTAGACTGGGCCTGCAGCAGGTGGTGAGAGAACCAACACGAGGGTTGATGTAAGAAAAAGGAGGCTTACCATCAAGTAACTTTAAAGTAAGCTTTAAGTAACTTATAAACACACTATATACAAGAGAGGTCTTTACCATGCCTCTGGTAGAAGCCTCTTACAATACTGAACAGACCAGTATTTATACCAGTCCAACAGGAAGTGACACATGACAGGAAGTGAGGTATGTACACAGTTCATAGTTCATAGTTCACAGTTCACAGGAAGTGATGACATAACTTCCCGGAAGTTATTATTTTTATCACATTCTTCCCTCCTGCAGGTTTAGGAGGCTGTGGTCTACCTTTTGGTCCGCAGCCGCCGAACAAGGAAGAGTCGCACCCGTTTGGATTCCCGTCGTAGAGGGTCGCTGGTCCGCTTACATGCGGTTGGCCATTGGCCAGAGTCCGTGTGGCCTGGATTGCCCTGTGAAGGGTCGGGGAGATCATGGCTTCGAGTACGAGCCCCAATAGGTTCAAAGTCAGACTGCCTCTGTTCAGAGGGAGGTGCAGAGCTGGTCTGTGGCAGACCAGTACTTTCATGCGTGGTACTGGGAGGGTCGCAACCTTGAGCACGGGGTTCTACCGGCACCAAGCTAGTTGGTGTCCGATCAGGATCCTGGAGAGGGGTACCCGATAGGTCCCAAGAGTTTCCTGGTGAAATGCCATCACCCGATGTCCCACTAGGTCCTGGTGGGCAGGGAGCCAGATCCCGTAATGATACGGTAGATTCTCGGCCGTCGGAATATCGTATGTTTGCATAGGTGGGGTTGGCATCGGTTAGTTCGACCTCATCTACAAGAGGGTCATTTTTAGACGTCCGAACGTATCTTCGGAGTAATACAGGTCCAGGAGTAGTTAGCCATGACGGGAGTGATGTCCCATGAGATGAGCGACGCTGGAATCCAAAGAACCGCTCATGAGGTGTAGTATTTGTGGCTGTAGAAAGCAGGGACCGTATAGAGTGCAATGCATCCGGAAGCACTGTTTCCCATTGCTGGTCTGGTAGGCCCCGAGATCTTAAAGCGAGACGTACGGAATTCCAGATGATACCGTTATACCTCTCTACCTGCCCATTTCCGATGGGATGGTATGGTGTTGTTTTGCTTGTAGCAATTCCCCGTTCTGAGAGGTAGTCCTTGAGTTCCCTCGACATAAAGGATGGACCCCGATCTGAGTGAATATAAGCCGGCATGCCACAGAGAGAAAATACCTGCTCAAGGCAGGAGATTACTGTGGACGCCAGCATATTGGAGCAGGGGAAGGCAAACGGAAAACGTGAATATTCGTCGATCATGGCGAGCAAATATGTGTTCCGAGTTGAAGAGGGCACTGGGCCCTTAAAATCGATGCTAAGTCGTTGCATCGGTTGGGTTGCATGTATGAGTATACCATCTGAGGGGCGGAAGAACTGAGGTTTTAATTCCGCACAAAGCCGGCATTCTGAGCATATTTTCTTTACATCTCCAGTGGAAAAAGGGAGATTCCGTGATCGTACGAAATGTAGCATGCGCGTAACGCCAGGATGGCACAAACCATTGTGGACATCCATGAGGGTGGAGGATGACATAGTGGAGCAGAATGCCCGTGTGAGGGTGTCCGGGGCCACATTCTCCTTGCCAGGCCGATAGAGAATGGTATAACCAAAAGAGGCCAGTTCCATCCTCCAAAGTTGTATTTTATTATTCTTAATTTTGGTTCGTTTTCGATTATCGAGCATGAAGGCGACTGATCGTTGGTCCGTGATCAATGTAAAGTGCTGGCGAGCTAGAAAATGGTTCCACTTCCGTACTGCCTCTATGATGGCTGTGGCTTCTTTCTCAACCGGAGGATAATGTAGCTCGGCACCTTGTAAGGTCCTGGACATAAATGCTACAGGACGACCTTCCTGATTCAGAGTAGCCGAGATCGCCACCTCCGAGGCATCACATTCAACCACGAAAGGGAGATTCTCATCAATGGAGTGAAGAGCCGCTTTCTCCAACTGTTTTTTGAGAAGGTTAAAGGCTGCAACAGCCGCTGTTCCCAGTGGAAATGATCTAGCATGCAGCAAGGGTTGGATTTTGTCCGAAAAATGAGGAATCCATTTAGCGTAGTATGCAAACAGACCGAGAGCCCGACGTAAAGAAGCCGGATTCTTAGGTGACGGGAGCTCTTGGAGCGGGCGAAGTCTTTCTGGGTCTGGCTGAATGATACCATTGCCTACGCAGTAGCCAAGGATGTTGATGGTCGGTTGCGACTCAACAGATTTGGATTCATTCAGGGTCAAATTACGGCGATGGAGGGCATCCCGAAATTTTTGGAGGTTGGAGTCGTGTTCCTGTTGATCGTGACCTGCAATGGTAATGTTATCAAGATAGGGAAAAGTGGCCCTTAGGTTTTCCTGCTTAACCAGGCCATCCATTGCCCGTTGAAAGACAGCCACTCCATTAGTAACCCCGAATGGGAGGCGACGAAATTGGTACAGCCGTCCATTAGCCTCAAAGGCTGTGTACTGCTTATCTGAGACCTTCAAGGGTAACTGATGATAGGCACTTTTTAAATCGTAAGTTGAGAACACTTTGTATTCGGCCAGTTTATTAACCATATCATCAATGCGTGGCAATGGGTAGGCGTCCAAGTCGGTATATTGATTGATGGTTTGCGAATAATCGATGCATAGTCGCTGTTTGTGAGGTTTTAGAGGGTTCTTGACAATGACGACTTGAGCCCGCCAGGGCGACGAACATGGTTCAATGATATCCTCTGCTAGAAGTCGAGAGATTTCAGCCGCAATAAAAGATTGGTCTTCCTGATTAAAGCGCCGCGATTTCGTTATTATCGGTTGGCATTGAGGCGGAATACTGGCAAATAATGAGGGTTCATCAAGTGAAGCTGCCGATAATGCACAAAATGGTAATTTAGACGGTATATTAGAAATAGTAAGTCCGGGTTTGGATCCACCAAACTCAATGGTGAGTTTCTTATGCTGTTTTTGGAAGTCCAGTCCTAAGAGGAGATCACTACATAAGTCCTTGAGCACCGAAAGTTGGGTGGAGGGATACATACGACCATGAAGTGTCATATCAACAACACAAAAGCCGGAGATTCTGGTATTAAGTGATGACTGGGCCATCGCAATTGCCTGGTCCGATGGGAAGACATGTAGTTTCAATTTCGCAACAATCTGTTCCTTAATGAAACTATCAGTACTTCCTGAGTCAATTAAGGCATCTAAGGTATGCCCTTTAATTGAAATTTTTGTGGCAGCATGAGACAGGTTCTGTGGGCAAGCAGCTGTAATTGGTGTCGTTGCACAGAGAGTGGCTAAAACTCTCGGTGTGCTTCTTCGGGAGAGAGCTCGAGAGGAAGCTTGATAGGTCCTAGCTGGAGCATCTTGATAGGCCCTAATTGGGGCAGTTCGGTAGGCCTTAGCTGGATTGGCCCTCGTAGAGGCCCTTGATAGGCAAACTTTAGCAAAGTGTCCTTTTTTCCCGCAATAACTGCAGATTGCATTGCGAGCAGTGCAGGTTTTCCGAGGGTGAAAAGCATCTCCACAAAAGAAGCATTCCTTCCTAGATTGCCAAGAGGCTGCTAAAGTGGGGTCGTCCTCCTCTTCTTCATCAGAATTATCAGAATTAGATTCCCCCATGATAGGGTTCACCTGAGACCGCTTGAATTGTCTGGTTGCAGCTACAGCAGCAGATCGAGATCTGGGCAGCTGATAGAGGTCTGCATTTCTCTTTGCCAAATCCAGTGAACAAGCTAGGTCAAAAGCTTTTTGTAGCTCAAGTGTTTTACTTTCTAGTAGACGCTGGCGTATAAATGGAGAGGCAATCCCGCAGATGAAAGCATCACGAATCATTTCTTGGCGGTACAGCTCAGCTGAGGCTGCCTGAAAGTTACAATCTACACTGAGCCTGCGAAGTTCTTGCAGGAATTCGTCAATTGATTCCCCTGGCCCTTGTCGGGCTGTGGCCAGTAGATGTCTAGCATAGACCTCATTTGGGGTCTTGGCATACAGTTTCTTAAGTGCCCGAATCACCTCATCGTAATTATCCCATTCATCAACATATTCGAACACTTTTGGGGTCACATAATTGATAAGTATCTTCAATCTAGCAGGAGCATCCGCTTCACATTCATCCAGAAAATTCTCAAAAGTACGGTACCAATGCTTCCATACCCTGCCAGCTGCTGGTGCATTCGGGTCCAAGTCCAGACGAATAGGTCTAAGGATTTTCTCCATGATGGGTGGTTCCCTGGATCCTTAATTCCGAGTTTGTCCGAAGGTCTAGTATTCGTGAGTGTAAATACTAAGTTACTTAAATTGATGTAAGAAAAAGGAGGCTTACCATCAAGTAACTTTAAAGTAAGCTTTAAGTAACTTAAAAACACACTATATACAAGAGAGGTCTTTACCATGCCTCTGGTAGAAGCCTCTTACAATACTGAACAGACCAGTATTTATACCAGTCCAACAGGAAGTGACACATGACAGGAAGTGAGGTATGTACACAGTTCATAGTTCATAGTTCACAGTTCACAGGAAGTGATGACATAACTTCCCGGAAGTTATTATTTTTATCACAAGGGTAAAACCTACTTGACCTCATCCTCACCAATCTACCTGTCGCAGATGCATCTGTCGATGACACATTGGTAGCAGTGACCACCGCACAGTCCTTGTGCAGATGAAGTCCTGTCTTCACACTAAGAACACCCTCCATCGTGTTGTGTGGCACTACCACTGTGCTAAATGGGATAGATTCATAACAGATCTAGCAGCTCAAACCTGGGCATCCATGAGGTGCTGTGGGCCATCAGCAGCAGCAGAAATGTATTCCACCACAATCTGTAACCTCATGGCCTGGCATATCCCTCACTCTATCATTACCATCAAGCCAGGGGACCAACCTTGGTTCAATAAGGAGTGCAGAAGAGTATGCCAGGAGCAGCACCAGGCACACCTAAAAATGAGGTGCCAACCTGGGGAAGCTGGAACACAGGTCTACATGCATGCTAAACCGTGGAGGTAGCATGCTATCTATATAGCTTAGTGATCCCATAACCAATGGATCAGATCAAAGCTCTGCAGTCCTGCCACATCCAGTCATGAATGATGGTGGACAATTAAACAACTAACAGGAGGAGGAGGCGCTATGAATATCACCATCTTCAATGGCGGCGCAGCCCAGCACGCGAGTGCAAAAGACAAGGCTGAAGCGTTAGCAACCATCTTCAGCCAGTGCTATCAAGCAGCACTTACTCACCAATATTCGTTCCTGGGTTGTAGGCATTTATTGCCCATCCCCAGCTGCCCTTGAGAAGGTGGTGCCTCACACCCAAGCACTCTGTTACTCTGACTCTGGCATTTTGTGTATCCACCCCCATCATCCCACCAGCAACAGCAGATCCTTCAGTCGTCTGGGCTCAGCTCCTTGGAATTCCTTCCTAACTGTCTCTAACTCTCCATCTTTCTCCTCCTTTAAAAACCACCTCAAAACCCATTGCTTCAATCAAACATTAGGTCATCCCTCCTACCCTCTCTCTACTTGCCTCAGTATATGGTTTGCCTATGCCAATCTGTAAAGCGCCTTGTGATATTCTTTGCCTTAAATGTGTAACTAGTTGAAATGTGTGTTGTCGTGTGAAGTAGTACTTGCTGGTCAGTAGACACGCTTACTATTTCAACAGGCTTTTGCCAATAGAATTTGCGGAAAATTTTGGCATTGATGAGTGACTCCAGTACTTTCCACAAATGTGAAAATTCATCACACCTCACTTGCGTCTGTCGTGTTAGTGACTTATGATTTTTGCACTCTAGTATGAACATTCATAACTCAACCTCACCAATGAAATTGGTACTATTTATTAAGGCACATGTGCAGCAGCATATCCACGTTAAAGCTACAAAAAAAAAATTCAGTCTAGTTTTGGTAGCTATTCTATTAAATTCTGTCATAGATCATAAGCAGCTTTTTTTTTAAAAATGACCGCAGTCCAGATTTTTTTTAGCGGCCCCACTTCAACGCAATGTTGCAAGATTTTTCAATTACAAGCTTGAGGTAGAATGGAGTCATTCATACTTAAACAATGCGGTGTGATTGGCGCAGTTTACATTTGACTGACGGTTCATTTTTGAATTTGAGAGGTCAGGTGTTCAAACTCCAGGAAGTTCCAGTAACATTTTTTCCCTCAGATACAAGATATTAATTCCAGGGTTAGTTGGAAAATCACACAAGAGGAGACAGCTAGAAGTCTCAGATAAACAAGCAAGAGTCAGTATGAAAATATCCAACAGTTTGATATTCTTTGATATTATTGACAGAAAAGAGAAACGTTAACTATTTCGATGTTATTTATTATTTAAGGAAGGATATATTTGCATTGGAGGCAGTTCAGAGAAGGTTCACTTCCTGAGTTGAAGGGGTTGACGCATGATGAAAGGTTAAGCAGGTTGAGCCTATACTCATTGGAGTTCAGAAGAATGAAAGGTGATTTTATTGAAACATATAAGATTCTGAGGGGGCTTGACAGGATAGATGCAGGGAGGATGTTTCCCCTCGTGGGGGAATCTAGAACTAGGGGCCATAGTTTCAGAATAAAGGGTCGCCCATTTAAAACTGAGATGAGGAGGAATTTCTTCTCTGAGAGTCGTGCATCTTTGGAATTCTCTACCCCAGAGAGCTGTGGAGGCTGAGTCATTGAATATATTCAAGGCGGAGATAGACAGATATTTGAAAAACAGGGGAATCAAGTGTTATGGGGAACAGGCAGAAAAGTGGAGTTGAGGCCAAGATCAGATCAGCCATGATCTTACTGAATGGCGGCGCAGGCTCGAGGGGCCGAATGGCCTACTCCTGCTCCTATTTCTTATGTTCTTATGTTTAGCTTAGTTCTTAATTTTGCACCTTGTTATTATTTGACCACTAGAAGAGTCAGGTGCAAAGATGTCTACTGTAAATGTATAACTAACTTATATCACTGTTACGTACTTGCTTGTCAGTTTTTGCAAAATAAATTTGCTTGATAGTTTGAATTTACAGTAAAAAGAAGTGTGATGTGATGCCTGACAGCTTTTGAAAGGCTGCATAACTTATGTCCAATAACTAAAAGTTATTACTAGACAGGGTTTACTAGTTATCTCCTGGGTACATTACCAAAGGCTTACCTAGTTCTGAAGGCAAGCATAGCCGCTATCCATGCCTATGTTACCTCTAGACTTGACTATTTTAATGCTCTCCCAACTGGCTTCCCATCTTCCACCCTCCATAAACTTGAGCTCACCCAAAATTCTGCTGCCCGTATCCTAACTTGCACCAAGTCCCGTTCACCCACCAACCTTGTGCTTGCTGACCTACGTTGGCTCCCAGTCCGGCAATGCCTCAATTAAAAAAATTTCATCCTTGTTTTCAAATCCTTCCGTGGCCTCACCACTCCCTATCTCTGTAACCTCCTCCAGCCCTACAACCCACCCCAAGATCACTGCACTCCTCCAAATCTGGCCTCTTGTGCATCCCCGTCTGTAATCGTTCCATCATTGGCGGCCATGCCTTCAGCTGCCTTGGCCCTAAGCTCAAGAATTCCCTCTCTAAACTTCACCACCTCACTCTCCTCCTTTAAGATGCTCCTTAAAAGCTACCTCTTTCCTTGTCGTAATATCTCTTTATGTGACTTGTGCCAAATTTTGTTTGGTAACGCTCCCGTGAAGCACCTTGGGACGTTTTACTATATTAAAGGCGCTATATAACTGTAAGTTGTTGTTGTCATCTCACCCACAAGAGCTGAAATAAGATGGGTAAGAAGATTAGATAAAGGCCCAGAAATTCAGGCCGGGGGCTTCCCGCGGGTGTAAGCCCCCGACCTGCACTTACCTTGTGCGCCGGCAGTTGAGCTGTAGGGTCCCGTGGAATTCCGATCCGGGGCCTGCTCCAGCTGCCGGCGCGCAGTGCTTGCGTGTCCCAGGGGCGCAGTTAGTTCGATGCGTCCCCTGGAATCACGTGGGCCATGGGCAGCCAATCGCAGCAGGGAATGCTCCATTCATAAGTCTTGACAGGAAGTGCTGTCAAGACTTATAAATACTACGGCCCCAAAATAGCACTAAACCTTCAAATAATTTTTTTTAAAACATCACATTTTTTAAATAAACTATAAATTACATTAAATAACTATTTTAAACAATAATTTAAATTTTTGAAAAAAATAATTTTATATTCTAACGGGGCTAAAAATAAACTTACCTTGCTTTAAAGTATTTAAAAGTAATAAACCTGTGGAAAAAATGTTTTAATTTTAATTAATTCACCACTTACCTTGTAAAAAGCAGGCCTTACGCCTGCTTTTTACATTTCTAAATTCTAAAGACTTACCCTCACAGAAAAACCTGTAAAAAAAAACCTAAGTTTGATGCGCACGCGCTGCCTCCCCTGCGCACGCGTTCGACCTCTGAACCCCTGCTTTCAGAGGAACGGAAGTGCCGGTTTCCCGTGCATGCGCAGTGCATGCAGGAAACCGGCACTTCCATCGGGCCTACGGGTGAGTATCCCGTGCGTACTCACCCGTGGAGACCCGAATTTCAGGGCCATTGTGTAACAAAAATATTTCCTGTATAAAACTTCACATTAAATAAAACACCGAACAGAAATTAAAATAATTGTTTTGTTTTCTGTATTTTTAGTTTAATAGTAATATTATTTGTTCTAGCTTTTGCCATTTAAGATGTATCAAAAGAAGTTTGTTTCTTTTGTAAACATATTTTTCCTAAATTCTGTTGAAATTGAGGATGGAAAACTATCTTCAGAATGAGCATGTACCTGACATGTATGAAGATACGTTACAGATACATGGGCTACTCTTCATATACTTCACTGTTATTGCACTGAAATTTTAACACTTGATTGGAAAGCTCTTTTACCTTTTATTTCATGACCGATCCAACCTTCCAGTCTCTGAGATTTAACCGTCTTCAAGAGACAACTGCAGTCCAGAGAAACCATTTCAAAAACATTTCATTTTACTTAAATTGCCTTGATCCTTTCACATTTATTGAAAAGTCCTTTGGTCTTAAACCAGATCACATTTTTGACTGCTGCTAAAAATAGATCCTTTTAGTAAATGATGAATAAAAGGCCTCTGGCCGATGTGTACTGCAAGTACTCTCTGTGGCAGCGGTCAAACTCCATTAACCCCTTGCTGGTCATCCTTCCAAAAAGTGATCTGAAAGAGGCTGCTATATAATGTGCAGTCTCTAACACTGATGTAAAATTAATAGTTTACTATAAAGACAATGGAGGTAGATTTTGCTGTGAATTACCAGTCAATTGTGGGGGGGGAAATGGAATAAAATCGGGCGGTAATGCCTACTGCCTCAAAACTGCCAATCTAACATTGCACCAGAATTATTCTGCCAGAAAATTGTCAAACCCTTCTCAGGCCTGCCCACTGCAGTTAGATGGGGTCAAGTGGACATGACTAAGTCTTCTGACCCATTTTACCCTGAACCCACACCAAATTATTATGATATAAGTGGCAGTATAAGCACCAGTAAGGTATTCTTGAGGCGAATACTGCTTTCAGAAGGCTGTTTAGTTTGCTGCAGTTGAACCTTGCTATTCCTTTGCCAGCGTATCTATCTGTTTAGTACTTTGGAGATTTGGTCAAGATTTTTGTTGCTATTTTTAGTCAGCTCAGCAAACAGTAGAGTTTTGGACTGGGAATATGGATTTCCAGTGGTATTCTCTCTATTCCGATGTGATGAATAGGCAATATGACACTCAAAGCCCCATATGACAACTGTAATTTTATGTTCGCCATTCATTTGATTTATGTGCAGCTGGTGTGTGATGTCAGTGACCTTATCCTGCATGTCGGTGCCTGATTCCCAGGAAGCTGTCATGCTGCTTTCATTCTGTGACTATCTACCAGACTGGCCCTTATGATTCAGAGCCATGTATCAGGATGGTTGCTTAGTGATCAGGGCTATTCCCTGCAGTCATGGCTTATGTTGCCAGTAAGGCTTCAGCAGACAGGGGGAACTCCAGATATAATGAGCCTCCTGCCTTCACAGGAAGTGTCACTGAACAACCTATAGGCATTCTCGAGTCCCATTTTAGATGCCGAGTTACAGCTTGTGGAGCTCTTCAATAAAGCTGAGCTAAAGTCTCCAGAATCATTTGCAATGAAACTTGCTAATGAAGAGAGGCCTGCTGCCACCTGAAGCAGAGGGGGATGATGTCGAAAATGAGGTGGAAGGACTGTGATGAAATATTCCATTCATCACTGGCTGTGACTGTGGTTGGTTTCAGTTTCATTTCCCTTACCTCTGTTCCGCTTCCTCACCATTGTATTGTACTATGTGTAGGGCTCCGCCCATACCTGGCCCATTGTATTGTACTATGTGTAGGGCTCCGCCCATACCTGGCCCCTATGTAAGCTGGCCCAGCCTGCAGCACATCCAGTACGGCAGAGCTCTGGATGGAAGATACCTCTCTCCTGTGTGTTACCTTCTAAGTCAATAAAAGCCTTGTTTTGTTTCGCTAACATCGAGTCTCGGATTTATTGAGGCACATCAATTTTATTGACTTAATTTTCAACACAATGGATCAACTCTTGAAACCCGAACATTTGGATTTGGACCAGCATGCTTCGGACGCATCGGCACGCTTCGGACACTGGTTTATGTGTATGGAATTCTTCCTGGACAATTCCGCAGCCGTCAAAGGCGCTACGGACACTGCGAGTATGAAACTTGGAATTCTGCGGAATTGGATAAGCCACCGGGTTTACCCCCTCATCCAAGACGCCGACACGTACCCGGCCGCCTGCGACATCTTAAAGGCGCATTACCAGCAGCCTACGAATGAGGTGTATGCTAGGCATCTGCTCGCTACTCACGCACAGCGACCTGGGGAATCGGTGGAGGAGTTCCTAGGCACCCTGAAAACGCTTGGCAAAGACTGCAAGTGCCAAGATGTAAAAGCCGCAGTGTACACTGACGAGCTTGTTCGTGATGCCTTTATCACAGGCCTCAGCTCCACTTACATCCGGCAGAGACTGCTGGAAAAAACGGGATTGGACCTGAAACAGGCTGCGGACACAGCACGATCCCTGGATGTGGCCCAGAGAAACTCGGACGCCTACTCTTCAGCCCGCGCCGTCCACGCCGCCACGTGCGCACCAAGGGCGCCGCCATCTTGGAAGGCATCTTCCCCGCCCGGCAGCCCGACACCGTCGGGGCCCCGCTCTCCCCCCAGAAGCCCTACGACAGCCGCGACGCGTCGGGGACCCAACTGCTACTTCTGCGGGCAGCCGAAGCACACCAGAAACCTGTGCCCGGCGAAAGGCACCACCTGCTTTAAGTGCGGTAAGAAGGGGCACTTCGGGAAGGTGTGCAGAGGGAACCCCGCCGGAAAACCCGCCACCGCCGTGGGAGCGGCCATCTTGGACGCCATCTTGCCCGACCTCGTGGGGTCCGCCATCTTATGAGCAGACAGCGTGGACGCCATCTTGTCTCGATCAGGGCCCTACAGTGGCATCGGTCACAGTGGACCAGACCAGGCCGCACCCGCTATCCAAATCAATGGTGGACATCGAGGTAAACGGGTGCGGGGTTAAATGTTTAATTGACAGTGGAAGCACGGAGAGTTTTATCCACCCTGAACTGGCACAACAACTCTCCCTAAAGGTGGTCCCTACTCGGGGTACCATCTCTATGGCTGATAAAACCCAGACATCGACCATTATGGGTTACTGCACGGTACAATTGTCCGTTAACGGAACTGTATACGATAATTTTAAAGTATTAATCATGAAGAATCTATGTGCGAGCGTGATCTTGGGCCTGGATTTCCAGTGCAACCACCAAAGCATCACGCTCAAGTACGGTGGGTCCCAGCCGCCCCTCACAGTGTGCGGTCTGGCTACCCTGAAGGTAAAGCCGCCTTCGCTATTCGCGAACCTTACCCCTAACTGCCGGCCAATAGCGACCAAAAGCAGGAGGTACAGCTGGGAGGACAGGCGGTTTATCGCGACCGAGGTAGACAGGCTCCTGAAAGAGCGCATTATTGAACGCAGCAACAGCCCGTGGCGCGCCCAAGTGGAAGTGGTAAGGGGTAGCGAGAAGAAACGGATGGTGATCGACTATAGCCAAACGATCAACAGGTACACCCAACTAGACGCCTACCCGCTACCCCGCATATCAGAAATGGTGAACCAAATCGCCCAATACCGGGTGTTCTCCACCATCGACCTCAAGTCAGCGTACCACCAGCTCCCTATCAGACCAGAGGACCGCCCGTACACCGCCTTCGAGGCGAACGGACGCCTCTACCAATTCCCCAGAGTCCCCTTTGGGGTGACGAATGGGGTCTCGGTCTTCCAGAGGGAGATGGACCGCATGGTCGATGACCACCACTTGCAGGCAACCTTCCCCTACCTCGACAACGTCACCATCTGCAGTCACAACCAGCAGGATCACGACTCGAACCTCGAGAGGTTCCTGAAAACCGCACAAAAACTCAACCTCACCTACAACGAGGACAAGTGCGTTTTCAACACCACGCGCCTCTGCATACTAGGCAGCGTGGTGGAGAATGGGGAAATCGGACCAGACCCCGACCGATTGCGCCCCCTACGGGAGCTGCCCCTGCCCAACACTCCCAAAGCCCTGAAAAGGTGCCTGGGGTTATTTTCTTATTATTCCCAATGGGTCCCCAACTACTCCGACAAAGCCCGCCCCCTCTTGAAAGCATCCTCTTTTCCGCTCTCTGCTGAGGCCCACGCCACCTTCAAAAGCATTAAGCAGGATATTGAGCGGGCCACGCTACAGGCAGTGGACGAGAACACTCCATTTCAAGTGGAAAGTGATGCGTCTGACTTTGCCTTGGCGGCCACCCTCAACCAGGCGGGGCGGCCCGTAGCTTTCTTCTCGAGGACCCTCCAAGGGCCCGAGATCAGACACTCCTCCGTGGAAAAGGAGGCCCAAGCCATCGTGGAGGCAGTGCGCCACTGGCGCCACTACCTAGCCGGCAAACGCTTCACCCTACTTACCGACCAGCGGTCGGTAGCGTTTATGTTCAATAATAAACAGAGGGGGAAGATCAAAAATGATAAGATTCTTAGGTGGCGGATCGAGCTCTCCACCTTCGAGTATGACATCATTTACCGGCCAGGGGCCCTTAACGAATCCCCTGACGCCCTCTCACGAGGGATGTGTGCCAGCGCCACCGGGGATCGGCTACAGACCCTCCACAACGACCTCTGCCACCCAGGGGTCACGCGGCTGTTCCACTTCATAAAGTCCCGCAACTTACCCTACTCGATTGAGGAAGTTCGGTCTCTGACCAGGAACTGCCGCACTTGCGCTGAGTGCAAGCCTCGGTTCTACCGCCCAGATAGAGCCTGTAGTGGCGCGTCTTAGTTTCCAAACAGGCAGCCACTGAGCTGTGGGGTTTTTAACAACGAGTAGACGCGTGTCGAAATAAAACGTTCCCAAACGTAGCTTTGTCTTTTAAACTGTTTACTATAACACTTAACAAACGGAATTACAAAGCAAACATGTATAAACGAACACAGTCAAAAACTGTACTGCTCCAAACCTCACAGCTTCTGCCTCCTTCAACCACGTGCAGTTTAAACTGTAAAATGGCTGCACCCATGTGTGGCTTAGGGACTGTTCCATTGTGGCAAGAATGAAGGGGGTGTCTCGGACTATACTACTGGAGCAAGAACATAGGGGGTTTCTTAATAAAGTAAGTCGGTCAGGTAAATTAACTGTATTATGCCATTTAACCACTATTTTAAAGTATTTTCTTAAGCTTTTATGGCTCTTACATTCCGGCCCCTAATTGACTAGGCACATGAAGCATATCAATTACTCAAACATTAAGAGTCATAAACTAATGAGTTCAACATATTTACAATATAAGTGTCCACTTTTTTCGTTCGGGAACCTTTCACGCTGCTTCTTGTAGCAGGCGGAGCTTTGTGATCGGTCTTTCCAGGGTACTGGTCTTGGTTTGCAAACAAACGCGACGAACGACGCCTCTGGAGTCTGGCATGGTCTTAATTATTTTTCCCATCAACCAAGAATTTCTAGGGGCTGAATCATCCACAATTAAGACAATGTCTCCGACAATGAAGTTCCTCTTTATTTTGGACCATTTTTGACGCTCCTGTAGCAGAGGTAAGTATTCTCTTCTCCATCTGGTCCAGAAAAGGTCTGACATATACTGAACTTGCCTCCACTTCCGACGGGCATACAGATCTTCCTTTTTGAAGACTCCCGGGGGCATGGCTGGCTGTGTTTTCAACAACAACAGGTGGTTCGGAGTCAGGGCTTCGAGGTCATTGGGATCATCTGATGTCTTAGTTATCGGTCGGTCATTAATGATGGCTTCGACCTCGCACAGAACGGTTTGGAGTCCCTCGTCGTCAAGCGCTTGCTGGTTCAGTACAGAACTGAGTAGTTTTCTTACGGTGCGTATCTGTCTTTCCCAGACACCTCCGTGGTGGGATGCAGCCGGAGGATTGAAGATCCACTTAATTCCTGTTTGCATCATGGCTTCCTGTATTTTAAGCTGATTCCAACCTTCAATAGCTTCCCGTAGTTCTCTCTCCGCTCCGACGAAATTAGTGCCATTATCAGAACGCATAATGGACACCTGTCCTCTTCTACAGACAAAGCGCCGCAAGGCGTTAATACAGGAATCAGTGTCAAGCGTGTGTGCCACCTCAATATGAACAGCTCTGATGGTCAAACAAGTGAAAAGCACGCCATATCTCTTGACAAGGCTCCGTCCTCGCTTTACCTCGAAAGGCCCGAAATAGTCCACCCCTACGTTTGTAAATGGGGGCTTGTCTGGTAACAAATGGTCTTCAGGCAGGTCTGCCATTTTCTGCTCCCCAGCTCTAGCGTGTAACCGTCTGCAAACAATGCATTCAGAGAGTATTTTTCTTATTACGGAATTAGCTCCTGGAATCCAGTATCTTTGTCTTAGCTTCGCAAGCACGTGATTCCTCCCACTGTGTCCAATACTCTGGTGTATATGCTGAAGAATGAGAGGGTAGCAACTCGGAGGCCCTTAGAAAGGATAGCAGGATGCTTGGCCTCCTCTGGCATAGCAGATTTGTTTAGTCTCCCTCCCACCCTCAGTACTCCATCTTGCAGTGTAGGGTCCAGTTTGTAGATATGACTACCTTTCTTGATTGGAGTATTTCGCTGTAGAGCTTCGATTTCTTCTGGGTTATCTTCATCCCATCCTCTCTTGTCTCTACACAGCTCTCGTAGCATCAGCTTCACCGGCAGAATGAGTGGTGCCAGGAATCCAAGAGGGTCGTAGATGGAACTGACCACGGAGAGAATCCCTCGTCTTGTGGATGGTCTTTCGTTCACCATTATCCTGAAGTTGAACGTGTCTGACTCGATGCACCATTGTACACCAAGAGCTCTCTCGATAGGAAGGACATCGTGGCTCAGGTCCAGATCTTTGACTTCAGTGGCTCTTTCCTTTTCTGGGATAGAAGCTAGAACTGCTCTGCTGTTGCTTATCCACTTAGTCAGATGGAATCCTCCATTCGAACACAGAGTTCTAAGGTCTCTTGACAGTGCGATGGCATCGTCTTCTGTTGACACGGACTTCAGACAGTCGTCGACATAAAAGTTTCTGAAGATTGTCTCCACGGCCTCTGATGGTGCTTTGCCTTTGCCATCTTCTGCAGTTTTTCTGAGAGCGTAGCTTGCACAGCTGGGAGATGATGTGGCTCCGAACAAGTGTACGGCCATTCTACATTCCACCATCGCTTGACTAACGTCGCCATCTGGCCACCAAAGGAAGCGCAGAAGATCAGCATCTTCGTCAGGGATTCTAACTTGGTAGAACATTGATTATATGTCTGCCATCATGGCAACGAGCTCTTGTCTAAACCTAGTCAAGACGCCAATGAGGGTATTAGTAAGATCAGGACCTTGAAGCAGCTGGTCATTCAGTGAAGTTCCTCTGAATGAGGCGGCGCAGTCAAACACTACACGGATCTTTTTCTTCTTTGGGTGATACACCCCGTGATGAGGAATGTACCAGACCCTTCTATCGTCTCTGTTCAACTGTTCCTCGGGCACCTTTACGGCATAGCCTTTCGCTATGATGTTTCTCATGAAGTCTTTGTAGTCTTCGTGAAAGTCGGGGTTCTTGTTCAGCTTTCTCTTCAGACTGATGGCGCGTTGCTCTGCTATGCAGCGATTGTTCGGCATCTTCGCGGTCTGTCTTCTCAGTGGCAAACCAATGTGATAGTGGCCATCAATGAACTGTGTAGACCTTATCATCAAACCCATGAACTGATGGTCTTCTTGTGACATCTCTGTCTTTTCCTCACAGCTGCGTTCTGAGAAGTCTGCGTTGAACTGCTGTATCAACAGCTCTTCAATGCTTGCGATAGAGATGCGATTAACTGTGACGTTTTGTCGTTCCTCCTTGTTCGACTTGTGGCCATCATCTCTCCTTACCGGTCCATTGACTACCCATCCAAGGGCTGTCCTGACGGTGTAGGGTCCGTCATCCTTGCTGTTTATCACCTGCCATGGCTCCATAGTTTTGTAGGCATTGGTTCCAATTAATAGGCCAATTTCTGCTTCAATGTATGGGAGACGCACCTTTTCTAGGTAAGGCCATCTATCCACATCCTTCTGCAGGGCTAAGTTCCCTATTCTAACAGGAATCTCCCTCTGTGTGAAAACATTAGGCAGGTCTATGAAGTCCTTCTCTTCAGGTCCACACACTTCTAAGTCTGACAGGATATAACTTTGCATTGACTTCTCATGACCCATGGTGCTTAATCGGATTTCTGTTCTTCTGCCTCTAACGTTCAGCTGTCGCATGAGTGATTCTGTGCAGAACGTTGCTGAGCTACCTGGATCCATGAAGGCGTAAGTCTCCACAAGCTTCTCGCTCCTCTTCGACTTGATCTTTACTGGTACGATGGCAAGAATACAGTCACTGTCACCGGCCCCAGTGAGTCCACAAGTCTCTGGTTCTAGCGACACCAGAGCACTTGAAACAACCTTCTCGTCGGTATTGTTTTCTTCACTCTTCTTAGAGACTTGTTCTTCTTTATGGATATGCAGCAGACTGGGATGTTTCCGAGTGCACTCTCTGCATGTTGTTCTTTGCTTACAGTTTCTACTCAGGTGCCCCTGAGAGAGACATCCAAAGCATAGGCCGTTGTACTTCAGGAATTCGATTCTGTCCTTATGTGGCTGTGCTTTGATGTCGCTGCAGAAATCCAATGTATGATTCTTCTGGCAGAATAAGCATGGCTTCTGAAAGGCATTAGCCGGCATCACTGTGCTGCTCTTTTTGGGAGATGAGTTCTGGGGCCTTTCTTCCTCGGCCTGAGTGACGATAGTTGCAAAGCTGCTTCCCCTGGAACCACCTTTCCTGAGAGTCTTTGATTCAACGGGCTTGGCTTTCACTCTTCCATCGGTGGTCGGGCTGACGTCTTGGATGTTTCCAAACAATGGGTCCCTAGCAATTTTAGCCTGTTTGTCTATGAAGTTCACTAAGTCTGCAAACCTGGCTCTACCTTTCCGTCTCTCCATTATCTCAAAGGCTGTTCTTCTCCATTGTTCTCTCATCCTGTAAGGAAGCTTAGAGATGATGATTCTCACAGTCGTAGGATTGTCCATCTCTTCCATGAATTCAACATCCTCCATGGTGTTGCGACATCCTATGAGGAAAAGAACATATGCGTTCAATGCCTCTCCGTCCTCCGATCTGATCTGTGGCCACTTGGTAGCCTTTTCGATATATGCAGTGGCTATCTTCAGCTCGTTACCATAGTGCTCCTGCAGCAACTTCCTGGCTTCTATGTATCCCCGGTCCGGTCTCATGTGTTCACAGCTTCTGACCAGGTCTTGTGGTTTACCACTGGTGTACTGTCCCAGGTAGTACAACTTATCACTGCTGCTCTCTGTTTTGGAGTCAATGGCTTGTTCAAAGGATCTGATGAAGGGCTTATACTTGAGTGGGTCGCCTTGGAACACTGGTATGTCTCTTTGAGGGAGTCGAAACAGATTCTGTTGTTTTACAAGCATCTCTGTAATTTCGTTCTGACGTTGCATCACTCAGTATAGGCTTCTCCCTGTGTCTTCAGGCCTCTGGTGGTCATCAGCAGGGTCTAGTCTAGACCGTCTGACGTCTGGGGTAGCATCACGTGCTCCTGTTAGTGGAGAGGCCACTCTTCCACGCTGTAATGCCAGGGGATTGCCTTCAGGCTCTGTTGTAACTCTTGAAGGTGCCCTGGATCCAACTCTATGTGACAACGTTGACTGGCAGTGGCTCCCGCCGTCCCATGAGCCTTCATAATTTTTGTACGCACTCAACCTGGCGTCTGAGACCTCGATAGCTGTTTTTATCTCCAGCTGTTCTTTCTTTGCCTGCACCTGGGCCCGTTGGGCCTGCAGTTGGGCCTCTTGGACCTGCAGTTGGGCCTCTTCCCGTTCAAGAGCTTGCTTCTCCGCTAAAGATGCTGCGCGCGCCATCAACGCCGCCTGTTCGGCCTCCGCTCTCATGCGTCGCGACGAGCTTGTGGTAGAAGCGACTGACCTGCGTCCAGAAACAGAGCTACCTTCTTTTCGATTTTTGCTCGGTCTGGCGGAAGTCTCTGAAATGCTATCGTCTGGTCCGACTTCATCGTCAACTTTATCTTTCTCTGCTGTATCAGCGTCTTGACGAATCTTTAATATCCACTGTTCCGTGGCCTTGATATCGTCCTTAATGCTGGTTGATTTAAGATCAAACCAGTTGTGCTGATCAGCGTTTCCCTCTTCTTCAGGCAGAAGTGCTAATACATCTTCATTGAGTACATTAAATTCTTCATGCAGCTTGGAGAAATCGTAATACATCATGTCTTCAGCTTTCTTAATATTAGCATTATCTTCCATGAGACGATCGATTATCTTCATTTTTCCAGTTATCTGAGCTAATTTAGCCTTCCTTGCACCTATGCTTCTATGTAACTTCTCTTCCATTGCCTTTGGGGTGAGCTTTATTTCCCTCTTTTGGCCAGCAATCTTTCTGGCTGATGGAAGCTCCTGGCTCCGTAAGGCCTCGGCCATTTTACCCGCAGCTCTTATTTAGCTTCTCAATAGAATGAACAAAGCAAGTAGTAGTCACTGTACCTTCGCTTTCTTATATTGTCGTCTGGCTCCGTGACCATTCGGGTATATGTTCGCCGACGATTCCGTCCCTTCCTTCTTAGGGAGCAAGTTTTTGACTAATGTAGTGGCGCTTCTTAGTTTCCAAACAGGCAGCCACTGAGCTGTGGGGTTTTTAACAACGAGTAGACGCGTGTCGAAATAAAACGTTCCCAAACGTAGCTTTGTCTTTTAAACTGTTTACTATAACACTTAACAAACGGAATTACAAAGCAAACACGTATAAACGAACACGGTCAAAAACTGTACTGCTCCAAACCTCACAGCTTCTGCCTCCTTCAACCACGTGCAGTTTAAACTGTAAAATGGCTGCACCCATGTGTGGCTTAGGGACTGTTCCATTGTGGCAAGAATGAAGGGGGTGTCTCGGACTATACTACTGGAGCAAGAACAGAGGGGGTTTCTTAATACAATAAGTCGGTCAGGTAAATTAACTGTATTATGCCATTTAACCGCTATTTTAAAGTATTTTCTTAAGCTTTTATGGCTCTTACAGAGCCCACTTAATCAAAGCTACACGGCCCTTTGAGTGGCTCAGCTTAGATTTCAAGGGCCCCCTCCCGTCCGTCGACCGCAATGTTTACTTCCTGAACATTGTGGACAAATACTCCCGGTTCCCATTTGCCTTCCCCTGCCCAGACATGACCAGCGCCACGGTCATTAAATGCCTCAACAGCCTGTTCTGCCTGTTCGGTATGCCGAGCTACATCCATACGGATAGGGGGGCATCCTTCATGAGTGAAGAGCTACGCCAGTACATGCTGTCCAGGGGGATCGCCACGAGCCGTACCACCAGCTACAACCCCCGGGGTAACGGTCAAGTGGAGCGAGAGAACGGGACAGTATGGAAAGCAGTCACCCTAACTCTAAGGACCAAGGGCCTCCCTATCTCCCGCTGGCAGGAAGTCCTCCCAGATGTGCTCCATTCGATACGGTCGCTATTGTGTACTGCCACTAATGCCACGCCTCATGAACGAATGTTTGTCTTTCCCCGGAAATCCACCTCAGGCGTATCCATGCCGTCATGGCTCTCCACCCCAGGTCCGGTATTCGTGCGAAGGCATGTGAGGGGCCACAAGATGGACCCTCTCGTGGAGCCAGTGCACCTACTCCACACCAACCCCCAATACGCGTATGTCCGGCACGCCGACGGAAGGGAGGACACCGTGTCCATAAAAGACGTCGCCCCAGCCGGTAACGACAACAACCACGACAATAGCAGCAACAACGATCACAGCAACTCTTACCCACCCACTACTCTTTCATCACCCCCGGAAGAACATCGACCAACGGCACCCCCACCAACTACCCCTTCAACAACCCTGGCGGCACCCCCGGCAGAGACCCAGGAGGCCACCGGGGACACCCAGCCGACACCCGCGGCACCACAACAGCCACGTCGGTCGCAGAGGACTATCAAACCCCCGAACAGACTAAATCTATAGAAGGGGTGAATGTGATGAAATATTCCATTCATCACTGCCTGTGACTGTGGTTGGTTTCAGTTTCATTTCCCTTACCTCTGTTCCGTTTCCTCACCATTGTATTGTACTATGTGTAGGGCTCCGCCCATACCTGGCCCATTGTATTGTACTATGTGTAGGGCTCCGCCCATACCTGGCCCCTATGTAAGCTGGCCCAGCCTGCAGCACATCCAGTACGGCAGAGCTCTGGATGGAAGATACCTCTCTCCTGTGTGTTACCTTCTAAGTCAATAAAAGCCTTGTTTTGTTTCGCTAACATCGAGTCTCGGATTTATTGAGGCACATCAAGGACCTCCATCCCCAAAGCCTGAAGAAGGTGCTCAGGAAGGGAAGGACGTGGAACAAATCAGCCAGAAATTGGAGGACAGAACTCCTAGCCTAGTTCTTTCAATTATAACAGTTGACACTCCAAATAAACTCACTTCGTAGCTACCTGTTCTCCCCCACAACCTCACAAAATTTCTCACCGTTAAATACTACTGCCTATTCCCTTCATAAGATAGAGGTCTATATTTTCCCTGCCACTATCCAAGCCCCCAAAAGTAGAAAGTATACCCAAAAAATGAACTCCGAACTCTAAGTGCACAAGTCATGTTTACTTTACAGAACATATTCACCAAAAAGTTCAAACAATTCTAATCACCCTTTCTACGATTACACCGTGTCTGCCCTTTGTGCCAGCTAACTTACTTACTTGTGTTCCTAACCTACTACTCCTATGAGGTGCTCACTGAGTGAGTTGCGGTTACGTGGTGGATGGTTGGGATGCCCCTCCCCCCCCACCCCCCACAAATTAGAGGGCCGAGGTGACTCCCGTCACAGGGAAGCAGCTGTCCCAGAGGGAATGGCTCCCGATAGGCATTCTCCAGCAGTGTCGAGGGATGCAAGACTCACCACAGGAGGCCAGAAAAGCCAGTGGAGTGAGCCAGGTCCAGTGGAAATGCTAGGGGCCCCTCAGAAAACAAAAGGAGAAGTGCCCATTTGTCCCTATTGAAAGACAGGAGACAGTGTTTCCTCTTCACGTATCCAGGCCATGGCTCAGGGCTGGATGCCCTGCTGGGACATGCAACCATCACTGAAATGGCTGGTATTCCTGATCTCTGTCAGCAATCTGTCAGTGCTGCTCCCAACGTATATCTGGAAAAGGCCTCAGGAACACCTGAACCTCTGTCCCCAGCCATGCCCCCCTCCTATGCTGCTGGCCTCCCCCAGTAAGGCCCACAGAAACTCTAGGGAAAGCAAGGGCCTAGCGTATCCAGGTCTCAGCTTTATTCACCGCCTTTACTGCACTCCACAGTCACAACTCGGCTGCCCGTGTCCCAACTCGCAGCAAGTCCCGTTCACCCATCACCCTAGTGCGTGCTGAACTACATTGGCACCCGGTTAAGCAATGGCTCGCTTTTAAAATTCTCATCCTTCTTTCCAAATCCCTCCATGGCCTCACCCCTCCCTATCACTGTAATCTCCTTCAGCCCCACAACCCCCCCACCACCGAGATATCTGCGTTCCTCTAATTCTGGCCTGTTGAGCATCCCCGATTATAATCGCTCAACCGTTGGTGGCCGTGCCTTCAGCTGCCAAGGCCCTTAACTCTGGAATTCCCTCCCTAAACCTCTCTGCCTCTCTACCTCTCTCCCCTTCTTTAAGACACTCCTTAAAACCCAGGGGGGAGAAATTTGGTGGGCTGCGCCACCAGTTAGCGCCTAAAGAGGGCACTCAGTGGCTTTAGCGCCACTGGCCACGCCTCCTGTGATATTTAGCTGGGGCGCTAATGGCGGCGTTAGCCTGTTGCGCTGCGCTGCCACCGATGACGTTATCAGTGTGCGCAGCACCCCGCTACCGCCCCGATCACGATATATGGCAGCGACCGCCTCTGTAGCGCCGCTCGCTAATCGCGCCCGGTTCACAGGGCCTACCTGTGGCGGCAGTGGCGCAAATTAAGGTGGAGGTGCGGGACGGACGTTTTTTCCGGCGGCCGCCTGCCAGCACCTCCATCCCCGGCCTCCTGCTCTCCCCCCGCGGCATTGCCGGCTGTTTTCTGAGAGCCCGGCACTTCTCCTCGGTGCCGGGCTCTTTTGCCGGCACTTGCGATCGCTCATCGCGCTGGTGCAGGCCCCTCCCCCTTAAGAATGGGAGGAAGGCCTGCAGTACTGCAGCGCACGCTGCGGCACGTTGCGCTGCGATATTCAGTTTCAGCGCCCTAAGAGGGACGCGGAGCGCCTCGAGCCTCGCCCCGTGTTCCTCTTGGGGCGCTCAAGCTGAATTTCCGGCGATCGCTGCTGCTCCGATCGCAGCGCAAAATCTGGCGCCCAGGCGAGCTTGGCGCCCCGTTTGCGGCTCCACCCAATTTCTCCTCCCAGGTCTTTAACCAAGCTTCAGCCCTAATAACTCCTTACATGGCTCGGTGTCAAATTTTGTTTTAGAATGCTCCTGTAGATAATGGAGTCAAAAAATCTACTACAACAATAATTTGCATTTATATAGCACCTTTAACGTAGTAAAACATCCCAAGTCACTTCACAGGAGTATTATCAAACAAAATTTGACACCGGGCCACTTAAGGAGATATTAGGGCAGGTGAGCAAAAGCTTGGTCAAAGAAGTAGGTTTTAAAGAGCGTCTTAAGAGGAAAAAGAGGCAGAGAGGTGGGAAGGTTGAGGGAGGGAACTCCAGAGCTTAGGGCCTCAGCAGTTGAAGGCACGGCTGCTAATGGTGGAGCGATTAAAATCGTGGATGCACAAAAGGCCAGAATTGGAGGAGCGCAGATATCTCTGAGTGTAGTAGGGCTAGAGGAGATAGGGAGGGGCGAGGCTATGGAGGGATTTGAAAACAAGGATGAGAATTTTAAAATCGAAATGTTGCTTAACCGGGAGCCAATGTAGGTCAGCGAGCACAGTGGTGATGGGATAACGGGACTGTGGTAAATGGCTGTTTTTCAGACTGTAGGATGGTAGACAGTGGTGTTCTCCAAGGGTCAGTACTGGGGCCACTGCTTTTTTTAATATATATAAATGACCTAGATATTGGAATACAGAGTAGAATTTCTAAATTTGCTGTTGACACCAAACTTGGGGGTGTGGTAAACAGTGATGATAATACCAATCAATTGCAACAGGACATAGAAAGGCTAGCAGAATGGCACATGGAATTTAATACAGAGAAGTGTGAGGTGATGCATTTTGGCAGAAGGAACAGGAAGAGGCAATATACATTTAATGGCATGGTTTTAAAGAGTGTGCAGGGACAGAGGGACCTGGGAGTTAATGTGCATAGGTCCCTGAAGGTGGCGGGACATATTGAGAGAGTGGTTAGCAAAGCATATGGTATCTTGGGCTTCATAAATAGAGGTATTGAGTACAAAAGTAGAGAAGTTATGCTGAACCTTTATAAAGCGCTGGTTAGGCCACAACTGGAGTATTGCGTCCAGTTCTGGTCACCACACTTTAGGAAGGATGTGAAGGCCATTGAGAGGGTGCAGAGGAGATTTACCAGAAAGGTTCCAGGGATGGGGGATCTTCACTACAAGGACAGGTTGGAGAAGCTGGATTTGTTTTCATTAGGACAAAGGAGATTGAGGGGTGATTTGATAGAGGTGTACAAGATTATGACGGGTTTGGATAGGCTAGATGGGGAAAGGCTGTTCCCACTAATTAATGGTACAAGGACTAGTGGACACAGATTTCAGGTTTTGGGCAAGAGATACAGGGGGATGTGAAGAAAAACTTTTTTACGCAGCGAGTGGTGAGGACCTGGAACTCACTGCCGACGGAAGTAGTGGAAGCGGAGACACTCGATGTTTTCAAGGGGAGACTGGATAGGCACTTAAGGGAAATTAACTTGCAGGGCTACGGGGCTAGAGTGGGGCAATGAGACTGACTGGATTGCACTGCAGAGAGCCGGCACGGACTCGATGGACCAAATGGCCTCCTTTTGTGCCGTTATGACTCTATGACTTGGTGCGAGTTGGGATACGGGCAGCAGAATATTGGATGACCTTAAATTTATTGAGGGTGGAAAATGGGAGGCCAGCCAGGAGTGCATTGCAGTAGTCAATTCTAGAGGTAAAATGGCATGGATGAGGGTTTCAACGGCAGGGGCGGAATTGGATAACGGAGGTGGAAATAGGTCATCTCAGTGATGGTGCGGATACGTGGTCAGAAGCTCATATTCTCAAAGGCATAGGGAGTTGGGGCCAATGTTCCCTTTAATTTTTTGGGGGTCCACGTCCCCTTTAAAGGGGCTATGTGGCCCATTCAAAATATCGCGTCTATATGGTTTTTCTCATTGAAAAGCCGGTGAGCCGATGCGCGGGCGATCCAGAGTGCTGTGCGGCTGCGCAGCTTAAAGGGAACATTGGTTGGGGCTCACCAAGTAAGAAAAGTAAAAAAGCATACCCCCATAATATAACTCAGCACTAATGTGAGGACTCACATGATCCTGTGGTAGTTGCTGTTCTTCTAAGTTGTCCTCTGAATCATGTCTCTTTGACCTGAGTCAATTTATACCAAATCTTGAGGTTCTTGCCATGTTTTATCAAACTGCAAGAGGCACCAAGAAGCCAATAGAGGTTTTGAGAGATCTTTATCTGTCAAAAAGATGTCTTAAATAATCAAAACATATGGCTTTGTGAGCATGATTATATTTCCCTTCTGCTGGAATTTGGGATTTGACACCAGAAGTCATGAATCAAAGAGGATGTCAGACGATCATCTATGTACCAAACAAATAAAATGTAAATAACAAAAGAAAATGCTGGAAAAACTCAGCAGGCCAGGCAGCATCCGTGGAGAGAGAAACAGTTAATGTTTCAGGTCGAAGACCTTTTGTCAGAACTGCAGCGTCAGTGTTCTTGCTCAGGCCAACATCCCCAGCATCGACGCTTTGACCACGCTCGATCAGCTCTGAATGCAATACTGAACTCTGATTAAGTGACACATCTTCATCTCAAATATCCTACTCAAGTCTTGTTGAAAGTATATCATAAAGAGAGCCAAATACTTTGGTACACATATCCTTGATAATATTGCAGTTAATGGGCCAGAAATTCGCGGCCAAAGGCGTGAGTGCGCTTGGGGTACTCACGCATCTGGCCGTTGGAAATGCCGGCGTTCAGCATGAACAGCGCATGCGGGGAACGCCGGCATTTCCAGACCTCGAGCGCGTGCGACTGCACAGGCAGCGCTTGCGCAGTGAACTTCGTAGATTTCATTCATGAAATCAGTGAGGGTAAGTCCTCAGAATTTACACTTGAAAAAAGCAACTGTAAAGTGGTTCATTGGCTGCGGAGGAAGAAACATTTTATCGTGGAGCTTCTGAAATGCAATATTTTTGTTTGGGAAAGGGAGGGAAGTTATTTTAAGAAATTTTAAGTAAGTTTTAAAGTTAAAATTTTTTTTTTTTTTTAAAAAGGGTTTTCAGAACGGTAGGTAGAAGGAGCAATTGTGGCTGTGTGAATGGAATGTGAGAATGAGTTATGTATGTATGTCCACATATATTCCTTTACGTATATGTATGTATGTTTTATATTCCTTTACTAATGTGTATGAATGTATGTTTTTAATTATGATTTTCCAATAAGTTACTTTCTCTGAAAGTCATAATTAAATAATACATTCATACACATAAGTAAAGGAATATATACATAACACGCAAAGGAATATATACAGACATACATACTTTCAGAAGCTCCACGATAATAAATATCTTCCTCCGCAGCCTCTGGAGCAACTGTACCCATGCTTTTTTCATGTGTAAGTTGTAATGACTTGACCTCACTGAAAGCATTAATGAAAGCGGCGAATTATACTGCGCACGCGCTGCCTGTGCAGTCGCACGCATTCTGCCTCTGAACCCCTTCGTTCAGAGGACAGGAAATGCCGGTTTTCCCCACATGCACTGTGCATTTCACCCAGCCAGATGCGTAAGTACCCCGACCGTACTCGCGCATTTGGAAGGGAATTACTGGGCCAACATTTTACATGTCAATAAAATGAAAAATTTAACAATTGCACGACTTGCCCCCTCGCATCTGCGACTGAGGGTCCAAGGAGGTGCATTGCGCAAGAGGTCATCATCGTACGTATCCTCACACTGTTCCCTTTGGGGAACTGTATGAAGTGGTGGAAGGATTTATGGCCGTGATTAACGCTCATTCCGTGACCGTAACCATCTTTGAACCAGCCATTAGGGTGGTTAGTCCTATGGCGGGAGGGTTTTACGGGCTCCCACAACCCATCTGAGGGGGGGGGGCCACCAACACCCACGGACGCAAGTATCCCGCTGGATGTCCACCCAGAATTTAAAGTTGGAACTCCGACTCCACTTGCCGGGACTGTCTGGAGTGGGGTTCAAAACCCTACTCCTTCTGGCCCAGCGGCGGGGATGCTTACTGCTACGCAAAAGACCCACTCCGCACAAAAGGTGACACCCATACGTTTCCTGCGCCTTTTCCCTCCCCGTGACTGGAGCCCTATGCTGCCATTTCACGTTGCTAATCGGATTGGGCCTTTGTCATAGCGGTAGGATCCCCACCGCTGGGCCAGATCAGGGTAGGGTTTCGAACCCCGCTCCAGACAGTCCCGGCAAGTGGAGTCGGAGCTCCGGCTCTAAATTCTGGGTTGACATCCAGTGGGATATTTGCGTCCGTGGGTGTGGGTGGCCCCCCCTCCTTGTATAGCTTGTGGGAGCCCGTAAAACCCTCCCACCATAGGACTAACCGCCCTAATGCCTGGTTCAAAGATGGTTACGGTCACGGAATGAGCGTTAATCATGGCCATAAATCCTTCCACCACTTCATACAGTTCCCCAAAGGGAACAGTGTGAAGACACGTATGACGACGACATTGCTAAATAAATAAATGGAATTAAAAAAATTCTTTTATGGCTTTTAAAAGTCTTTAAATTGCTTTAATTCTCTTTAAAACTACTTCAGATTACTCAAAATAATGTAAACATTTTAAAAAGTTTATAAAAGTTACCAAAATCTTCAAAAAACTTCCAAAAACCTATTTAAACTGCTGCTTTGCATGTAAAAATGGTTAGCAGCTTGACAGAAACATTGGGGGCGTGTCCAGTGAAACTGAGACCTCAAGGGGCGTGTCTCACTTGCACTGCACGCTCCTGGCTTCGCGCTGGCTGCACTCCTGGGCGGCGTGACGTCATACGCTGCCCGGGATTCTTCTTCTGGAAACACCAATTCCAGGCGTCCCTGGAGCTGATCGGCAGTAGCGCGGGGTAAGTGTAAATACGGGGCTTGCACGCGCTGCAATCCCCGTTCTGGAATTTCTGGGCCATTACAGTGCTTAAAGGAGCAGGCACTGGGGACTACGCTCTTCGACAGAGACTTCAGTGCCTTATGAGCAGAAAGCTTTCTTTTAATTTAGGAATTAAACAAATTCCAAGCCAAGTTGGCTGTGTGTATCTTTAGGTTTAAGCAACATGGAAACGTGATCTCAATATTGCTTCAGCCTGTGTCCATAAGAGGATCCATGGAATCTCAAAGTTTAAAACAGCTTGTGCAACTAATAACGATATTTATAAATGTAAATTGCAATTGTGCTGTGAAAAATTGGAATCTAGTGCAACATAATGGCCGATTACGGCATTCAGAAGCAGGGAACCTCCAAGGTCCCACCCTTCCCTATCTCTGGAAACTCCTCCAGCTCTACAACCCTCTGAAATCTCTGCGTTACTTCAATTCTGGCGTCTTGTACATCCCCCGCCCCTTCCTCCGCCCACCATTGGCAACCGTGTCTTCAACCATTTAGGCCCTAAGCTCTGGAATTCCCTCCCTAAATCCCTCCACTTCTCTCTCTTACTTTTAAGACACTCTTTAATACCTACCTCTTTTGACCAAGCTTTTGGTCACCTGCCCAAATGTCTCCTTCTTTGGCTCGGTGTAAATTTTTGCCTGATTATGCTCTTGTGAAGCACCTTGGGATGTTTTACTAGGTTAAAGGTGCTATATAATTGCAAGTTATTGCTGATTTTTATGTCAAATGTTATAAAGAACTCAATTTGGTAGAATGTGAGTGCAGGTAAGTAACTGGCTAAAAGATTTTCAGCCATGAATAGGAGCACATCTTTTGCTGGTGTTTTGCCGAATGTTCAAGAATTCCTCCTGGAAACCAAAGTTATTTTCAAAAAGACTTTCCTATTTAAAATGACTGAAACCGTTTTAATAAGTTAAATGATCAACAATCCACTGAATAAAAAGAGCAATTGGCAACTGATAAGAAAAAACATTTTCTCAACAGAAATTGCTTTTAGTAGGAAGTCACTTTCCCACTGCTACTAACTGATCCAAAACTGAATGCTTGACTTGTGCTGGTTGTCATTACAGTCGATCAGAATTGGAACTCGTGCGCTGCTTATTCTGCTGAAATTAATACCATAACAATTCTAGATAGAAGAGCAAAATATTGTTGAAACATTTTGAAAGTGCTGTTTTCCTGTGACTGCAATTTTAATTGTAAAATAAAGATACTTGAAGCTGACGGCTAAAGTAGAAATTTAAAAGTCAGGTTTTAATTTAAAAGTAGTGTTTTAATTTAAAAGTAGAGTTAGGTCATTTTCACCTAATCAGATCGGCCACACTTTTTACAATGACTTCAATAAGTCAGACGGTATGTAAAACGGGTGGCCGATCAGTTCGCTTTAGTTTCCCACAGGACGGGTTAGGATAAAAGTGCCCCTTGCTGTGATTGAATCCAACAGGTCATTATGCATCTCATTAGCTGACAGATTTTTGCTGACTTTGTACATTGCAACTGTGTGCAGCTGCAGTTGATTGGATTATACACCCAGCAGCACAAGACTACCCCCACTGCTGGGTGAGACATAATCAGGTTGATTATAAATTGCCAAAATCAACGTTAACAGGAAGGTAATGGCCTCCAAGTGGTGTGGGTGGACTTACTGCCCCTTTAATGCTGACAATCGACCCACTGCCACTTTCAGAGGGGCCTATCACTGGGCGGCCGAAGCACCTGCCTGCTCAAGCTGTAGGCCCCTTTCAATAGACAAATTGGGGCCCAATTGACATATGCCGGTCAGAGCTCGTGCCGTGCACTCTCCGACCAGTTTTGTTTAAATGAGACCAGAGCTTCAAAATGGCACTGGCCTCTTCACCCCTGAAGCGGACGGATGGGCTGTGATTGGCTGCCCACCAATTGCGTAGTGTCACAGCGCGATGAGGTCAGTCAACAAAATCTTTTCTCCCACCAAGAGAGAGAGAGATAGAATTGGCACAGATTCAAGAATGGTAATTAAAAGTTCACAAGTACATGAATTTTTTTATTCATTCACGGGATGTGGGCATCGCTGGCAAGCTCACCATTTATTGCCCATCCCTAGTTGCCCTTGAGAAGGTGGTGGTGAGCCGCCTTCTTGAACCTCTGCAGTCCATGTGGTGAAGGTACTCCCACAGTGCTGTCAGGTCGGGAGTTCCAGGATTTTGGCCCAGCGACGATGAAGGAACGACGTTATACTTCCAAGTCAGGATGGTGTGTGACTTGGAGGGGAACTTGCACGTGGTGGTGTTCCCATGTGCCTGCTGTCCTTGACCCTCTTGGTGGTAGATGTCACGGGTTTTGAAGGTGCTGTCAAAGAAGACTTGGCAAGCTGCAGTAGATGGTACACAGTGCAGACATGGGGCGCCGGTGGTGGATGGGGTGCCAATTAACCAGGATGCTTTGCCCTGGATGGTGTCAATCTTCCTGAGTGTTGTTGGAGCTGCACTCATGCAGGCAAATGGACTGTATTCCATCATACTCCTGCCTTATGTCTTGTAGAAGGTAGAAGGGCTTTGCAGCGTCAGGAGGTGAGTCACTGCAGAATACCCAACCTCTGACCTGCTCATGTAGTCACATTATTTATGTGGCTGGTCTAGTTAAATTTCTGGTCAATGGTGACCCCCAAGATTTTGATGGTGGGGGATTCCGCAGTGGTAATTCCATTGAATGTCATGGGGAGGTGGCTAGACTCTCTCTTGTTGGAGCTGGTCATTGCCTGGTACTTGTGTGGTGTGAATGTTACTTGCCACTTATCAGCCCAAGTCCGAATGTTGTCCCGGTCTTGCTGCATGCGGGCACAGACTGCTTCATTAACTGAGGAGTTGCTAATGGAACTGAACACTGTGCAATCATCAGTGAACGTCTCCACATCTGACCTTATGTTGGAAGGAAGGTCATTGATGAAGCAGCTGAAGATGGTTGGCCTACCAACAGTGCCCTGAGGAACTCCTGCAGCAATGTCCTGGGGCTGAGATGATTGGTCTCCAGTAACGACAACCATCTTCCTTTGTGCTAGGTATGACTCCAGCCAGTGGAGCGTTTTCCCCCAGATTCCCAATAACTTCAGTTTTACTAGGGCTCCTTGAAGCTACACTCGGTCAAATGCTGCTTTGATGTCCAGGCAGTCGCTCTCACCTCACCTCTAGAATTCAGCTCTTTTGACCATGTGTGGACCAAGGCTGTAATGAGGTCCAGAGCCAAGTGGTTCTGGCAGAACCTAAACTGAGCATGATAAGTAGGTTATTGGTGAGTAAGTGTCTCTTAATGGCACTGTCGACGACACCTTCCATCACTTTACTGATGATTGAGATTAGGCTGATTGGGTGGTAATTGGCCAGATTGGAGTCAACCTGCTTTTTGTGGACAGGACATATCTGGGCAATTTTCCACTTTGTCGGGTAGATGCCAGTGTTGTAGCTGTACTGGAACAGCTTGGCTAGTTCTAGAGCACAAATCTTCAGCACTAGCCAAATGTTGTCAGGCCCAAAGTCCTTGCTGTATCCAGTGTGCTCAGCCATTTCTTGATATCACGTGGAGTGAATTGAATTGGCTGAAGACTGAGTTCTGTGATGGTGGGGACCTCAGGAGGACAATGAGATGGATCATCCACTCGGCACTTCTGGCTGACGATGGTTGCAAATGCTTCAACCTTGTCTTTTGCACTCACGTGCTGGGCTCCACCATCATTGAGGATAGAAACATAGAAACATAGAAGATAGGAGCAGGAGTAGGCCATTTGGCCCCTCGAGCCTGCTCCGCCATTCAATGTGATACTGGCTGATCATCCAAATTCAGTACCCTGTCCCTGCTTTCTCCCCATATCCCTTGATCCCCTTAGCCTTAAGAAATATATCTAACTCCTTCTTCAATATATTTAATGAATTGGCCTCAACTGTCTTCTGTGGTAGAGAATTCCACAGGTTCACCACTCTCTGGGTGAAGAAATTCCTCCTCATCTCTGTCCCAAATGGCTTACCCTTTATCCTTAGACTGTGACCCCTGGTTCTGGACTCCCCCGCCATCGGGAACAATGTTCCTGCATCTAGTCTGTCTAGTCCTGTTAGAATTTTATAAGTTTCAATGAGATTCCCTCTCATTCTTCTAAACTCTAGCGAATATAAGCTTAATCAACCCAATTTCTCTTCATACGTCATTCCTGCCATCCCAGGTATCAGTCTGGTGAATCTTTGTTGCACTCCCTCCATGGCAAGAACATCCTTCCTCAGATAAGGCGACCAAAACTGCACACAATACTCAAGGTGTGGTCTCACCAAGGCCCTGTACAACTGCAGCAAGACATCCTTGCTCCTGTACTCGAATCCTCTTGCTATGAAGGCCAGCATATCATTTGCCTTCTTAACCGCCTACTGCACCTGCATGCTTACCTTCAGCGATTGGTGCACAAGGACACCCAGGTCTTGTTGCACTTCCCCTTTTCCCAATCTATTGCCGTTCAGATAATAATCTGCCTTCCTGTTTTTGCCACCAAAGTGGATAACCTCGCATTTATCCACATTATACTGCATCTGCCATGCATCTGCCCAATCGCCCAACCTGTCCAAATCGTACTGGAGTTTCTCTGCATCCTCCTCACAGCACACACGCTCACCCAGCTTTGTGTCATCTGCAAACTTGGAGATATTACATCTAGTTCCCTCGTCTAGATCGTTAATATATATTGTGAATAACTGGGGTCCTAGCACCGATCCCTGCAGTACCCCACTAGTCACTGCCTTCCACTCGGAAAAAGACCCGTTTTTTCCAACTCCTTGCTTCCTGTCTGCCAACCAGTTTTCTATCCAAGTCAGTACCTTAGCCCCAATCCCATGTGCTTTAACTTTGTATGCTAGTCTCTTATGCGGGACCTTATCGAAAGCCTTCTGAAAGTCCAAATACATCACATCCACTGGTTCTCCCTTATCTATTCTACCAGTTACATCCTCAAAAAATTCCACTAGATTAGTCAAGCATGATTTACCTTTTGTAAATCCATGTTGACTTTGTCCGAACCTGTCACTGTTTTCCAAGTGCTCTGCTATTACATCTTTTATAATGGACTCGAGCATTTTCCCCACTACCGATGTCAGGCTTACTGGTCTATAATTCCCCGTTTTTCCTCTACCACCTTTTTTAAATAGTGGGGTTACATTAGCTACCCTCCAATCCATGGGAACTGTTCCAGAGTCTATAGAATTTTGGAAGATGACCAGCAATGCATCTACTATTTCTAGGGCCACTTCCTTACGTAACCTAGGATGTAGATTATCAGGCCCTCGGGATTATCGGCCTTCAATCCTGTCAATTTCCCTAACACCATTTCCCTACAAATACTGATTTCATTCAGTTCCTCCCTCTCATTAGACCCTATGTTCCCCGACATCTCTGGGAGTTTATTTGTCCTCTGTTGTGAAGACAGAACTAAAGTATGTATTTAATTGGTCAGCCATGTCTTTGTTCCCCATTGTAAATTCCGCTGATTCTGACTGCAAGGGACTTACGCTTGATTTTACCAATCTTTTTCTCTTCACATATCTATAGAAGCTTTTACAGTCAGTTTTTATGTTCCCTGCAAGTTTACTCTCATACTCTATTTTCCCCCTCTTAATTAATCCCTTTGTCCTCCTTTGCTGAATCCTAAACTGCTCCCAATCCTCAGGTTTGCTGCTTTTTCTGGCCAATTTATGTGTCCTCTCCTTGGATCTTATGCTATCCCTAATTTCCCTTGTTAGCCAATGTTGACTCCCTTTTTTGTTTTATTTTTATGCCAAACAGGATGAACAGATTCTGTAGTTCATCCATGCGATCTTGAAATGTTTACCAGTGCCTATTCACCGTCAACCCTTTAAGTAATATTCCCCAATCCATCCGAGCCAACTCGTGCCTCATACCATCGTAGTTTCCTTTATTTAAATTCAGTACCCAAGTCTCTGAATCAACTACTTCACTCTCCATCTTAATGAAGAATTCTATCATATTTTGATCGCTCCTCCCCAAGGGGCCTCGCACAACAAGATTGCTAATTAATCCTTTCTCATTACATAATACCCAGTCTAAGGTGGCCTGATCTCTAGTTGGTTCCTTGACATATTGGTCCAGGAAACCATTCCGTATACACTCTAGGAATTCCTCCTCCACAGTATTGTTACTAATTTGGTTAGACCAATCTATATGTAGATTAAAGTCACCCATGATAACTGCTGTGCCCTTATTGCACGCATCTCTAATTTCCCGCTTAATGCTAACCCACCCTCAGCATTACTGTTTGGGGCTCTGTATACAACTCCCACTAATGTTTTCTGCCCCTTGGTATTTCTCAGCTCTACCCATACAGATTCCACATCATCAGAGCTTATATCCTTCCTTACTATTGTGTTAATCTCTTTAACCAGCAATGCTACCCTACCGCCTTTTCCTTTTTGCCTGTCCTTCCTGAATATTGAATACCCCTGGATGTTGAATTCCCAGCCTTGGTCACTGACATAATATAACTCACTACGCACTTGGTTTGAGTATAAAGCAAGGCTTTAATCAACTTGTTTCAGAACATGGAGGTCTAGTTGTACTTCACTAGTTCCTGTCTTACAAAATGCCCTGGGAAAGCTGAGCCCACGCCCGAGTATTTATACTCCTTGGACAGCGCCACCAGCTGGCCGCCCAGTGTTACTTCATGAGTAGTTTCTTTATGATGATGAGATTTATAACATTCTTCCTGCCTAAAAGATTTGGAAGTCCGACGACTTCCTCCTAACAGATTAGGCGGACCACGAATAGCCGCAGTCTTTTAGATCTTTGTTTATGGCTAGAATGTATGTCTCCCCGGAACGTGCCTTGGTCCCTGGGCTGCTTGATCCGTACTGGTGTATCGACAAGGCCCGTGTTGCCCTGATCGACCCGAGGGAGGCTGGGGAGATCGTGACTCCGGGTGCGGGTCCCCACAGACGCAGATACTTCATCCTGTTTGATAGCCAGGGATTGTCTGGCATCCTGGCTTCGGGTGGCCATCCCACGGGGAGCACTCAGCTCCCCGAGTTGATCCAGTGGGGCAGCCGGCAGATCTCTCGATGTCCCAGGTAGGGCGTCAACTTCGAGGGTGCGCAGAGTGTCGGCATCATCACCGTGGGTCCCTCTATCAGTTGGGTCCGTGGGACCGGCTGGACAGGGAGCCAGGTCACGGAGCAAAACGGTGGACTCCCAGCCATCAGGGTACCGCACGTGCATGTACGTGGGATTAACGTCCGTGAGTTCTACCTCGTCAATGAGAGGATCGTTTTTAGAAGATCGGACGAATCTTCGGAGCAGCACGGGGCTGGGAGCTGCCAACCATGACGGTAGGGACGTCCCATGAGTGGAGCGACGCTGTAACCTGAAGAATCGCTCGTGAGGCGTGACATTGGTGGACATAGAAAGAAGAGACCTGATGGAATGCAACACGTCAGGGAGCATAGTTTCCCACTGCTGATCTGGTAAGTGACTTTAGTGCAAGACGAACAGCATTCCAAATTATAGCGTTGTATCTCTCAACCTGTCCGTTACCAATGGGATGGTACTGTGTCGTTTTACTTGTGGCGATTCTCCGTTGGGAATGATAACTTTTGAGTTCGCTTGACATGAAGGAGGGACACCGATCAGAGTGGATGAAATTGGCCATACCGCAAAGGGAGAAGACTTGATCAAGGCATTTCATCACTGTGGAAGTAAGCATATTGGGACAGGGGAAAGCAAAGGGAAAGCGTGAATATTCATCCACCATAGTAAGCAAGTAGGTGTTTCATGTTAAGGAAGGCAATGGCCCTTTAAAGTCAATGCTGAGTCGCTGCATAGCGTGTATGAGCGAGCCATCCGATGGACGGAAGAATTGCGGTTTTAATTCCGCACAAATTCTACAGGAGCATGATAGCAAAATACTGCAGATGCTGGAAATCCAAAATAACAACAGAGAATGCTGGAAAAACTCAGCAGGTCAGGCAACATCCGTGGAGAGAAATTTGAGTTGACGTTTCGGGTTGAAACCCTTCTTCAAAACTGGAAAGAAAATAAAAAGATCGAAGGCAAAGCTTTCAGAAGGGTTTCAACCCGAAACGTCAACTCAAATTTTCTCCACGGATGTTGCCTGACCTGCTGAGTTTTTCCAGCATTCTCTGTTGCTTTTCTACAGGAGCATGTTCTTTTCACATCTTCCGTAGAAAATGGGAGATTTTTAGATCGCACAAAGTACAACATACAGGTAACGCCAGGATGGCATAAGTCAGTATGAAGATCCGCAAGAGTCTAAGTTGACATAGAAGAGCAGAATGTCCGTGTGAGGGTATCCGGGGCCACATTCTCTTTGCCGTGTCGATAATGTATGGTGTATCCAAAGGCAGCCCATTCCATCCTCCAGAGTTGTATTTAGTTATTCTTGATCTTCGTGCGTTTCCGGTTATCCAGCATAAAGGCCACGGAGCGCTGATCAGTTATAAGTGTGAAATGGCGACGACCGAGAAAATGACTCCATTTACGTACAGCTTCGATGATGGCAGGAGCCTCCTTCTCGACAGGAGGATAATGGGGCTCGCTACCCTGCAAAGTTCTGGACAGAAATGCAACGGGTCGACCACCTTGATTCAAGGTAGCAGAGATCGCCACATCCAATGCATCGCACTCGACGACGAAAGAAAGGTTTTCATCAGTGGAACGAAGCATGGCTTTTTCCAGCTGTCGCTTGAGGAGGTTGAAAGCTGAAATAGCGGTTGCCTCCAATGGAAATGACTTTGCATGAAGCAGGGGCTGGATCTTGTCGGAGAAGTGGGGTATCCATTTCACATAATAGGCGAACATGCCGAGTGCCCGACGAAGAGAGCCGAGATTCGTAGAGGGAGGGAGCTCCTGAAGCAGACAAAGTCACTCCGGATCCGATTTGATGACACCATTGCCCACCCAGTAGCCAAGGATGTTGACTGAAGGTACTGATTTCACAGATTTTGACTCATTTAAGGTTAAGTTGCGATGACGGAGAACATCAAAAAATTTCTGGAGATTGGCATCATGCTCCTTCTATCCAGATATGGAAAAGTGTCTGTTAATTTCTCCTGTTTGACTAGGCTATCCATTGCCCGTTGAAAGACGGCCACCCCATTGGTGACCCCAAATGGAAGGCGACAAAACTGGTAAAGCCGACCATTGGCCTCAAAGGCCGTATACTTTTTGTCAGAGTCCTTTAACAGTACTTGATGATATGCGCTCTTTAAATCAAAAGTTGAAAATACCTTGTAGTTGGCAAGGTTATTGACCATGTCATCGATGCGTGGTAGTGAGTAGGCATCCAGGTCGGTATACTGGTTAATAGTTTGCAAGTAATTGATGCAAAGACGTTTCTTGTGTTGCTTCAGAGGATTTTTAACAACGACGACTTGAGCCTGCCAGGAAGATGAACATGGCTCAATGATACCGTCAGCTAGAAGGTGAGCGATTTCTGCCTCGATAAAGGATCGATCATCTTGGCTGAAACGTCGTGATTTAGTGACTATGGGCTTACATCAGGGGGAAAGATTGGCAAACAAGGTGGGCTCGTCGAGCGAAGCCGCCGAAAGCGCACAAAACGGTACTTTGGAAATAGTAAGCTCCGGCTTTGACCCTCCAAACTTGAAAGTTAGTCTTTTGTGTTGTTTCTGGAAATCCTGTCCCAGGAGCACATCACTGCATAGGTTCTTGAGCACCCCGAGCCGGGTGGAGAAATAAGTGTGGCCATTGAGAATAAGGTCGACAAGACAAAAGCCAGAAGAATTGGTGGTCAGTGTCGTCGGAGCCATTGCAATTTCCCTGTCCGAGTGGTAAATACGCAGTTTTAACTTACTGACAGCCCGCTCACTAATGAAGCTGTCAGAGCTGCATGAGTTGATTAGTGCACTTAAAATGTGTCCATTTACCGAAACCTTCGTGGCTGCATGGGACAGACTTTGGGGAAAAACAGCTGTGATGGGAGGAGGGGCACTTTTACCCTTGACAGCTGTAACCTTAGTAGTGGTTCTTGGGGGAGGAGCAGTTTCATAGATAGCAGCTGTAAACTTAGTAGTGGCTCTTGGGGGAGGAGCAGTTTTATAGATAATAGCTGCAAAACTTACAGGAGCTCTCGACCGGTATACCTTAGAAAACTGGTCTTTCTTACTAACAGAGGCTCTTGACTGGCATACCTTAGAAAAGTGACCTTTCTTGCTGCAATGATTGCAGGTTGCGTTACGAGCAGGACAGAATTTCCTATAATGGAACGCACCTCCACATAAGAAACAGTTCCTTCCATATTGCCAAGATGCCGCTAGGGCAGGGTCGTCATCAGTGAAGGTTTCTAGGGTAGGGTTATCATCAGCCAGGTTGGAGTCATCATCCGTGAGGGCTTCCGCCCGAGGCCTATCGTAGGAGTCACTAAAAGTGATAGCAGCAGCCTGTGCATGTGGTGAAAGATAGGTATCTGCATTCTTCTTTGCTAATTCCAGAGAACATGCCTGATCATAGGCAGCCTGTAACTTGAGGGTTTTATTCTCCAACAGGCACTGACGTATGAAGGGAGACGCAATCCCATTAATAAAGGAATCATGAATTAACTCCTCCTGGTACTGCTCAGCTGTAACAGCTTTAAGATTACACTCCTTGCTGAGCCTGCAAAGTTTCTGAACCCAAGTGTTTCCTTGGGTTATTGTCGCGTTGTGGCCAGTAGATGCCGAGCAAACATTTTGTTTGGGGACTTGACATATAGCTGCTCTAGTATTTGGATACCGGCATCATAGTCTATACATTCTTCGATATAATCAAACACATGAGGGGATACATAATTAGCAAGCATTCATAACTTATTAGGAACATTCTCACCACACTCCTCAAGGAAGTGGCCAAAGGTACGATACCAGTTTTTCCATACCTTAGCAGCTGTAAGCGAATTCGGGTCCAGGTCGAGACGGGCGGGTCTGAGTAGTTTCTCCATGATGGATCGATTACTTCGTCCGAGTTCCCTTCTACGGTTCGAGTCGTAGCTGGCTGTTCCCGAAATCACCCAAAGCGTGGAGTCAATATCAAGTTGATTAAATTGACGTAATAAAACTCACTACGCACTTGGTTTGAGTATAAAGCAAGGCTTTAATCAACTTGTTTCAGAAAACGGAGGTCCCATTGTACTTCACTAGTTCCTGTCTTACAAAATGTCCCTGGGCAAGCTGAGTCCACGCCCGAGCATTTATACTCCTTGGACAGCGCCACCAGCTGGCTGTCCAGTGTTATTTCATGAGTAGTTTCTTTATGATGATGAGATTTATAACAGTCACCCTGGAGCCATTTCTCCGTAATCCCAATTATATCATATCCGTTTACATCTATTTGCGCAGCTAATTCATCCACCTTATTATGAATGCTCCTCGCACTAAGACACAAAGCCTTCAGGCTTGTTTTTTTAACACTCTTAGACCTTTTAGAATTATTGTTTACTGCGGCCATGTTTGATTTACACCCTTGATTTCTCTGACTTCCACTTTTGCTTTTCTCCTTCCTGTCTTTTGCTTCTATCCTTGCTTCCCTTTCCTCTGTCTCCCTGCACAGGTTCCCAACCCCCTGCCATTTTAGTTTAAACCCTCCCCAACAGCACCAGCAAACACTCCCCCTAGGACATCGGTTCCGGTCCTGCCCAGGTGCAAACCGTCCAGTTTGTACTGGTCCCACCTCCCCCAGAACCGGTTCCAATGTCCCAGGAATTTGAATCCCTCCCCCTTGCACCATTCCTCTAGCCACGTATTCATCTGAAATATCCTTCTATTTCTACTCTGACTAGCACATGGCACTGGTAGCAATCCTGAGATTACTACCTTTGAGGTCTTTTTTTTAAATTTACCTCCTAACTCCCTATATTCAGCTTTTAGGACCTCATCCCGCTTTTTACCTATATCATTGGTACCTATATGCACCACGACAACTAGCTGCTCACCCTCCCCCTCCAGAATGCCCTGCAGCCACTCCAAGACATCCTTGACCCTTGCACCAGGGAGGCAACATACCATCCTGGAGTCTCGTTTGCAGCCGCAGAAACACCTATCTATTCCCCTTACAATAGAATCCCCTATCACTATAGCTCTCCCGCTCTTTTTCCTCCCATCCCATGCAACAGAACCACCCATGGTGCCAGGAAGTTGGTTGCTGCTGCCTTCCCCCGATAAGCCATCCTCCCCAACAATATCCAAAGCGTTTTATCTGTTTGAGAGGGAGATGGCCACAGGGCACCCCTGCACTACCTGCCTGTGCCTGCTACTCTGCCTGGCGGTCACCCATTCCCTTCCTGCCTGTGCAGCCTTCAGCTGCGGTGTGACCAACTGATTAAACATGATATCCACGACGTCCTCAGCATCGCAAATGCTCCAGTATGTATCCATTCGCAGCTCCAGCGCTGCAATGCAGTCTGCCAGTAGCTGTAGTTGGATACACTTCCTGCACACATGGTCGTCAGGGACACAGGAAGTGTCCCTGATTTCCCACATAGTGCAGGAGGAGCATGCCACGGGCCGAGCTGTCCTACCATGACTTACCCTTTAATGAATTTAAATTAAATCAATACCACCAATTATACTACAATTAAATGGTATACTCAAGGGCCCTTGTTTACTACCACTCCCCGCTACACAACAGAGACCTTAGAAACTAAAACCACAAAATTAAGACCTTCTAAACTTTATAAACTATGAACCTTAACTGTTAAACTAAAGAGTAGTATAAGTACTCACCTGGCCATACTCACCCAATCAGCTGCTCCCTCCTGCCCACATCACATTTTGAATCGTGACTTGGCTGTGGAACGCCGCCACCGGTCTGCGAGATTGGTAAGCCTCTGAAAAAAGCCTGCGAAAGTGAGTTTAAATACTCACTGAGTCTCCGCTCTCACTGCTCCCGACACCAGCCTGTGAAAGAAAGCCCGCGAAAGTGAGTTTAAATACTCACTGAACCTCCGCTCTCACCGCTCCCAACAATAGCCTGTGAAAGGATGTTCATGGAGCCTCCTTAGTTGTTTAATTTTCCATCACCATTCACAACTCGATGTGGCAGGACTGCAGAGCTTTGAGCTGATCCATTGGTTGTGGGATCGCTTAGCTCTGCCTATAGCATGCTACTTCTGCTGTTTAGCATGCATGTAATCCTGTGTTGTAGCTTCACCAGGTTGACACCTCATTTTTAGGTGCGCCTGGTGTTGCTGCTGGCATGCCTCTTCTACAGTCCATACCGAACCAGGGTTGGTCCCCTGGTTTGATGGTAATGATAGAGTGAGAGATGTGCCGGGCCATGAGGTTGCAGGTTGTGGTGGGATACAATTCTGAGGCCTACATTGCCTCGTGTATGCCCAGTTTTGAGCTGCGAGATCTGTTCTGAATCTATCCCATTTAACACGGTGGTAGTGCCACACAATACGATGGAGGGTGTCCTCAGTATGAAGATAGGACTTCATCTCCACAAGGACTGTGCGATGGTCACTGCTACCAATACTGCCATGGACAGATGCATCTGCAACAGGTAGATTGGTGAGGACTTGGTCAAGTCGGTTTTTCCCTCCCTCATGTTGGTTCTCTCACTATCTGTTTGACAAATCTGTTAGAGTTTTTTGAAGTTGTATCTAGCAGAATAGATAAGGGGGAACCAGTGGATGTGGTGTATTTGGATTTTCAGAAGGTATTCGATAAGGTGCCACACAAGAGGTTATTAAACAAAATTAGGGCTCATGGGATTGGGGGTAATATATTAGCATGGAGTGAGGATTAGTTAATGGACAGAAAACAGAGAGTAGGAATAAACGGATCATTTTAAGGTTGGCTGGCTGTAATCAGTGCTTGGGCCTCAGCTATTCACAATCTATATCAATGATTTGGATGAGGGGACCAAGTGTAATTTATCCAAATTTGCTTATGATACAAAGCTGGGTGGGAATGTAAGTTGTGAGGAGGATGCAAAGAGGCGTCAAGGTCGAATATAGACAAGCTAAGTGAGTGGGCAAGAACATGGCAAATGGAATATAATGTGGAGAAATGTGAAGTTATCCACTTTGGTAGGAAAAATAGAAAAGCAGAGTATTTTTTAAATGGTGAGAGATTGGGCAATGTTGGTGTTCAGAGGTACCTGGGTGTCCTTGTACACAAATCACTGAAAGTTAACATGCAGGTACAGCAAACAATTAGGAAAGCAAATGGCCTTTATTACAAGAGGATTTGAGTATAAGAGTAAAGACATCTTACTGCAATTATATAGGGCCCTGGTGAGACCACAACTGGAGTATTGTGTGCAGTTTTGGTCTCCTTACCTAAGGAAGGATATACTTGCCACAGAGGGAGTGCAATGAAGGTTCACCAGACTTATTCCTAGGATGGGGGGATTGTCCTATGCGGAAAAATTGAGTAGAGTAGGCCTATATTCTCTAGAGTTTAGAAGAATGAGGGGTGATCTCATTGAAACATACAAAATCCTTACAGGACTTGACAGGGTAGATGCAGGGAGGATATTTCTCCTGGCTGGGGTGTCTAGAATAAGGGGTCGGCCATTTAGGACTGAGATGAGGAGAAATTTCTCCACTTAGAGGATGGTGAATCATTGGAATTCTGTACCCCAGAGGGCTGCGGAGGCTCAGTCATTGAATATATTCAAGACAGAGATCGATAGATTTTTGGATATTAAGGGAATCAAGGGATATGGGGATAGTGCAAGAAAGTGGAGTTGAGGTAGAAGATCAGACATGATCTTATTGAATGGCAGAACAGGCTCAGGGGGCCAAATGGCCTACTCCAGTTCCTATTTATTATGTTCTTATGTTCATACCCAGGGATAGTGATGGAGGAGTCTGGGACATTGGCTGAAAGGTATGATACTGTGAGTATGACTATGTCGGGCTATTGCTTGACTAGTCTGTGGGACAGCTCTCCCAATTTTGGCACAAGTCCCCAGATGTTAGTGAGGAGGACTTTGCAGGGTTGACTGGGCTGGGAGTGCCTTTTCTCTGTCCGAATCCAGTGCCTAGGTTGATGCCTGGTGGTCCATCTGGTTTTATTCTTGCTGTTTTTCCTAGCGGTTTGATATAACTGAGTGGCTTGCTTGGCCATTTCAGAAGGCCAGTTAAGAATCAACCACATTGCTGTGGGTCTGGAGTCACATATAGACCAGACCGGGTAAGGATGGCAGATTTCTTTCCCTAAAGGACATTAGTGAACCAGATGGGTTTTTACGACAATCCAGTGATTGTAATGGTCACCATTACTGGTAGTAGTTTTTTTATTTAATTAACTGAATTTAAATTCCATAGCTGCCGTGGTGCCATGAACTGATGTCTCTGGATCATTAGTCCAGGCCTCTGGATTACAAGTCCGGTAACATAACCACTATGCTACCGTTCCCGGACGAGTAATTAGATTCAGAGAACTTTCTCAGTAAATCTGTAAAACTGAAGGACGTATTGTTGATTACAGTATTGTGATATCAGTTTAATCAACATGTGTTACCTTTGTCTAACTCAAAATTTTCATGTTGAACATGACATACAAGCAGTTGAACTTCATTCCGTGAGTCTAAATGCAGACAGGAATCCCCTCAAGGGAAAATTGCAAATTGACTGAGCATATTGGAAAGACCTACAATTGATGTAACTATCGTGACAGTGAGATAAATATCTACAAGGCAGCAAAGAGCTGGCAGTAAAGGTTATCTTACATTTATAATAAAATGGGAAGATTTGTGTTATGAGTGCCAAAATAGAAAGACTGAAGTTCGCATTCAAGAAGCGTACAGTCTCTGGCTTTAGTGCCTGAAGACTAATACATTATACTTGGCCACCGTTACCATTATTAGTATTTCTCCAACATTTACTGTTTTGACATCCCAACTAAATAAATTACGACCATATTCCATCGCTGACCAAATGTGAACAGTTGAGTCAAAGGTTCAAATAATCCTAAATAAATTATTTAATAATCCCTGTGCATCACCAATATTAGTTTAAAAAAAGTAACTCAATTGGCCACAAAAATGATTTTGAAAGTTTACGGTCATAAACTCAACCCAATTAGTTGAATCATGGTTAGATACAGGAAAGTGGCTGTGCCGGTACAGTTGAGGGTCTCGAAAGTAAATTGCATGCGCCTGTTTTATATGCATAAAACAGATGCCTAAGGGTCCAATATGGTGGGCCATGTGCGGGCGCTCATTCCGTGTCGGAAATGCGACACCGACCATATTGGTAAATGATCTCATAAAAACGTCCAGGGTCCACAACATTAGGTGCTTTGCATATGCAAATAGGGACTAATGCCTGTTTGAAGCCCCCTTTGCAAAATTCATTTGTGACTGACCGCAGCATGCAGTAATGTCGGGCACTTGGTAGCCAAACCAACGGCCCTTAAAGGGGCCGCTGGAGGCTGCTTCCAGGTAAGTTTTAATGTTTTTACTTGCATTATTGGGGCGTGCTCCTCTTGGCTGCACATTAAATTCGTGGGCCACCGCTCATCTCCCTCCCCTCCTGCTCCCGATTGCCTCCTCCACCTTTTCCGGCCTTGCTTGCAACCACAGCCATTGTCCGAGTTGGCTGATCTTGCAGCCTCCTAGGACAGGCAAGCTGCCTCTTGGGCCACGACTGGTGGCTGCAGCTCAGCATCAATAAACAGATGAGGCCAGTGCACCAATTTGACGTGGTCCTGCCACCGGCCTCATTAGGCACATGCAACATGTACAGCATTGGGATCAAGCCCCAATTTGGGTGTGATTCAGTTTCTATGCCGAGGTTCTCAAAGTTCTGTTCGATGAACCAGCTGCCCCTTTTTGCTCATCTGTTTGAAGTGTGCTTGTAAAATGGTGAAGGGACAAAATATGGTGGTTCACTTTAGGATTAGGAAGGTAATAAAGTCAGATATGTGAGACCGCTGAGGAGCAGTCAGAGCTCAGGGAGCTGTTGTGAAGCTTTTGCCCTATCCCAGTTTGCCATCCAAATGCAAGTCCAATTTGACTTCAGGACAAACCAGTCAACTTATCATTCACTTGGCCCTCATTTTACAAACCTGGCTGGCTGAGTGAGACATAATTAACAGAACGCTCACTACACACACTTCTGTTTACTCCAGAGCTCACAGCACCACTGTGCAAGTACAAGCGTGTATACCCAGTGTCATGCAGAGCATATTACACATGTGTATTGATGATTCCGTGTCAATTCAAACTGTTCATACGAAACACCAGCAGTAAAGTTTAACACAGCAATCCTCCTACCTGTAGGAGTCTCTGCCAGGCCATGTAATCATTTGGAGTTCTGCCGAAAGGCACAGTTAATTATTATCTACTAAATCAGGCTTTTGACGCAAGGATTAAGATTTAGTACTTACCCATTGGTACCTGAATAGAAATTATAACGGTCACCACCCCATATTTAGCATTTGTCCTTGCTACAGTTGGTTCTGGATGGATCTTCCTATGCTACTGAATATGTTATTGGAGATAAAAGCAAGTTTGACAAGTATTTTTCTGGTCTTTCCCCTATGATTGGTGGACTAACATATGGAGAACGATTTCTTCTGTGCGCTAGCTGTAGCAAACTCATCAACCTTTAACATGTTTCTGATTTCACTGCACCAGGTACACAGACAATCTTCGCCCATGTTAGCTTATGCCATCTTTGGTCATGTGATCCAATTCCTATTGCATCATGTGAGCTATACACCAACGATATCTGTAAATGTCTGCTTTTCTTTGTAATTTTTAGTACCGTTGTAACAGTAGGCTTTCTACATAAAACTGTTTTACCACTGACTCAGTTAAAATGCTGTTGGCTTATTGCTGATTTTTTTTTTATATATTACCGTACAATCCTTCGCCTGTAGTCTGTAACTCTTAGCAAGATACATTTATAATCCTTTTTGACCCTGAAATGTGAAAGTTCACATTTAAAATATCATATCTGTGCAAAGAAATCAGTTTCAATCAGTAACATCTTGCTGCCTGCAGTCTTCAAATTGTTTTGTTTTCCTTGTTACAGTATTGTAGCTTAACAGAAAGAACAGTTTCCAATCCAAGACAGTTCACATCAATGTATTGCTTTTTAAACTGATTGCCCTGTCATAAAAGCTGAAGTGTGATCTGTTAGATTTGAACTACTGGTTTTGAAAGCTTTCGCTCTTTTACTTCCTGGCTTTTCCTGTGGCGAAATTAGCTGTGCCTTTGATGCCCTGACTCTGTCTTTCATGTCTCAACTCTGCTTTCATGTCACGAGTCCCCCAGTGGTTCTGTTTGACTCTGCCAGTCTGTTTTTCATATTCCAGTTCTGCAGTTTTGGATCTCTACTATTCTGCTGGCTCTGCAAGTTGTTCATCTTTCCGTTGTCTTTCATTTCCTGGATTTGTACTTCCTCTCCTAGCTCTGTTTTTAGTTCCCACTCTTAGGATTTTCAGCATCCACATCTCACTGGCAGGTACTTATACATAAGCTCCGGAACACAAGAATTGACGGTGAGGGTTGAACAATTCCTCCATTTTTTAGGGAAGGAAACCGCTTCAGTTAAATATCAGAAACAGAAGCAGGACGAAGAGGGCAGAGGTGTACCGGGGCTGGTACAAATGCTGAGCAAGGAGGTGAGAGGGCTGGCAGGATCAAAACATCTGCTAATGTTTCACAGATTGCTGAAATGAATGGGAGCCTTGTTGCAAGAATCACCTCTTTACAGTTAAGGCTGAGTGTTCATAGTTTGGACTTCAGGGCACATAAAACTTGTATATTTACAAAGTCAAAACCAATCTCACAGGTCAGTAGGTGAGGCTCTCCACACTGCCAGGGGTGCAAACACTTCCCTCCACACGCTGAACTAAAGAGCCTTTCAAGACTGCAGGGGGATATGGAGTGCATATTTCACCATTGGAACCAACCAGAATCAACTGCATAGAAAAATAATTATTGAAATTGCCTTTGATGTGATTGCTTCAGTCAAATATCTTACCCAGCTCCGCCACCATCGGAGCAGGAAACCATGGTACCATGACAGGTACCCAAAGGGACCACCCCCTTCTGTGCAGTCTTTCTTTTTCTTTTCTTACCAATTTCTCTACTCTGCTTGTCTGTGCTCCTAGAGTACGGTTCTATGGGTATCCGCTAATATCTCGCACAACTGGCCATTTCTCATGTATCAACCTAGATAGTTGAACAGTTTGACTGGTAAGGGACATAACAGCTAAGCCCAATCCAGACCTTACCCATTATCCAGACACAAGCAGTTTCAGCAGCAGTCACTGAATAGTGCTTCCAGGAGGATTTTGCATTCCCTAACCTATAGGCACTGAGGTCAATTGTTGTAATTCGTATCACTCAGATTAGTTAACTCATCACAGATCCGAGATCCAATCCCGAGCCTTCCTGATCTGTATGATTTAGCTAATCAGTGGCTAACCTTGATAATATAATCGTGGAGCTCCTAAGCTATTCTTTATAGCCAGTGGTAATTGAGAGGCATCAGAGTCCAGCCCAGTCCTGTCAACATATATTAATGACTTAGAGGAAGGGACTGAGTGCAATGTATCCAAGTTTGTTGACGCTACAAAGCTAGGTGGGAAAGTAAGCTGTGAGCAGGATGCAAAGAGCCTGCAAAGGGATAGAGACAGGTTAAGTGAGTGGGCAATAAGGTGGCAGATAGAGTATAATGTGGGGAAATGTGAGGTTATTCAATTTGGTAGGAAGAATAGAAAAAGATAATGGCCTAGAAATTGGGTATAGCCCCGCCAGCACGTTTGCGCCGAAAATTTTGCGCCCGCCGCGGAGCCAGTTGTGCCCGCCCCATATTCACTTTCAGCGCCCCAAAGCGGAACCGGGCGCTGGTACAGGGTGTGTCCGCCCCGCTTGGGGCGCTGAAAGTGAATTTCAGCGCTCCCGGTCCCGCTGCGCCACCCGATGCGGTGCGGCAGGCTGCTGTACTGCAGGCCTCCCCCTTCTCTTAAGGGGGAGGTGCCTGCAACGGCCGGAGCCCCGATTGCAAGTGCCGGCAAAAGAGCCCGGCACAACGGAGAAGTGCCGGGCTCCACGGAAACCAGCCGGCAATGCCGCGGGGGGGGGGTGGAGGAGGCCGGGGAAGGAGGTGCGGGCAGGCGGCCGCCGAAAAAGCGGCCGCCCCGCACCTCCACCTTAACTTGCGCCGCTAAGGCTGCAGTAAGGACCCGGTCTCCCGATGTTGTTAGCGCCCGCCACGGAAGAGCGGCCGCTACTGAAGATGGGGATCGGCGTGGTTTCGGGCGGTACCGGCGCACTGCGCACACCGACGACGTCATCGGTGCCGGCGCAGCGCTACCGGCTAACGCCGATGTTAGGGCCCACCTAATTTCGGGCGCGACGCAACTTCCGGCGCAACCCACTCTTTCGCCCCTAATTGGGCGCAAACGCAACTGAATTTCTAGGCCAATATTTTTTAAATTGTGAAAAACTATTAAATGTTGGTGTTCAGTGAGATTTAGGTGTCCTCATACAGGAAACACAGAAAGCTAGCATGCAGGTACAACAAGCAATTAGGAAGGCAAATGGCAAGTTGGCCTTTATTGCAAGGGGGTTGGAGTACAATTTTACAGGGTTTTGGTGAGACCACACCTGGAGTGCTGTGCACAGTTTTGGTCTCCTTAACTGAGGAAGGACATACTTGCCTTAGAGGTGGTGCAACGAAGGTTCACTAGATTGGTCCCTGGGACAAGAGGGTTGTCCTATGAGGAGAGCCTATACTCGCTGGAGTTTAGAAGAACAAGAGGTGATCTCATTGAAGCATATACGATTCTGAGGGGGACTGACAGGGTAGATGCTGCAAAGTTGTTTCCCCTGTTTGGAGAGGCTAGAACTAGGGGGGCATAGTTTCAGGATAAGGGGTTGGCCTTTTAAAACTGAGATGAGGAGGAATTTCTTCATTCAGAGGGTTGTGATTCTTTGGAATTCGCTACCCCAAAGGGCTGTGGATGCTGAGTCATTGGCCCTGATTTTCGGCTTGTGTGGGGAATGGTCGGATTTCCCCGAATGTGGGGTTTCTGACACACATAAAAAAGTGTCAGCCAGCTCCACGCAATTTTCCCTCAAGTGGCCAATTAATTCCCAGCATGTGGGAAGCCTTGCTAATTGTCCAAATCGAATCAGAAATCCCCACAGTATGATGTCATCATTCGTGGTGCTTTCAAGGTCCATAGCAAGCACTGCATCCTCTGAAGGCTTCCAAACGAACCATACAGGATGGCAGAGGAGCCTGCAGCAGCTGTGGCCAGTGCCAGACCCCGAGCTGCCTTCAAATTCAACGAGGCTTCACTGCAGGCATTATTGGATGGGGTTAAGGCCCACAGGGAGGTCCTCTTCCCTAGGTCAGGGAGGAAGAGGCCTCCCACTGAGACCAATGCTGTATGGATGCAGGTGTCAGCAGATGCCAACTCGCTGGGAGTCACCAGAAGAACCTTGGCATTACATCTCTATCTCCTTCCTTTACTCCCCCACAGTACCATCCAGAGCCCCCGTCCTCACTGTGGAGGAGGAAGAGGCTGTGCAGCCAGACTCCTCAGAGGAAGCTCCAACCTCTGAGGGCGCAGCGTCAGCAGAAGTAAGTGCACCCAGCACCAGCGCAGACACTCACACCTCGGGGGGACCTTCGGAACATAGAGTAGTGTTGTCACCTGGTGTTTCACAGCTCACAAGTGAGCCTCAGCAGATTCTGAAGACAGGGACAGCAGTGGAGAGTCCTCGTCAGAGGGTGCAGGACACTGCCAGCTCAGCTCAGCTGCACTGCATGTCGACCCTCTGCCTCTGGGTCCATCCGCAAGAGAAGAGGTGATGGATCTCCATGCACAGATGCAGGAGTCTCTGGCAGGTTTTGTCTCCAGGGTCGCTGCGAGTGTGGAGCGAATGGAGGAGTCCATAGCGACCATGAGCAGAGCCTTTGTGGAGTCATTGGCGCATAAACGCATCACCATGGAAAGGTTGGCAACCTCAATGCAGGAGATAACTCGCCAGGGTACGGAAAACATGGTGAGTGCTCATAAGAGAATGACATCTCTTGAGGAGCGTTGGCCATCTGTTGAACAGAGAAACCAGATCTTCATGGAAGTCCTTCTGAGTAGGACTGCCAGTGCAGAAACGGGTCCCACTGGCCCCCTAAAGCGCAGCAAGGTGCTCTCAAGCCACTTCCGAGCGCTGGCCCCTTCTGGCCTGTGCAGCTTCAGGTGAGTGAGCAGCAGCCTGGTGCTCCTGGTGCTCATCCTGCTGTTCCTGGTTCTGCTGCTGCCGCCTCTGCTACTGGAGATCCTCTAGTGCCAGGAAGGGAAGGTACCAAAGGCCTCCCATGCTTCTGGCAGATGTCTCCGTTGAGGAAGTGCTGAGTTAGAGTGGTGAAAGGGGCTTCCCAGGCGCTCACACTGGAGAAGTGCGTGAGGCTCCAACTTTCTACAGCTGCTCCTAAGGCTTCAAAAAGTTCCCCCAAGCCTTGATCAACAAGGTCCTGCAGCCTGCAAATGCTGCCTATTTAAATCTCTTCAGCCCTCAGCGACCTGCTGCTGCAAGCAAGCAAGCCAGCTGTTTTCACGCCAGCTCTCATCGGCGGGGTTCCTCGCAGGCGGGTTTCATGTGGGGAAAGCCCCAAAGTCGCAACGGCCCTGGAAAACCTTCCTTAACAAGGTGATCATTGGTGATTAGTGCTCCGACGAGCAGTCCCGCCAGCGGCGGCCAGGGCTGAAGCGGGTGACGGAGAAACGGCGGTCCGAAAGTCGGACGGGGTGGGGAATCAGGCGGGGGGGGTCCCGACCCGCTTTTTCCGCGATTTTCGGACCCCGGCCGCATGAAAAGCCGCCCGACGGCTACCAGAAAATCGGGGCCATTGAGTATATTCAAGGCTGAGCTAGATAGATTTTTGGACTCTAGGGGAATCAAGGAATGTGGGCAGCAGGCGGGAAAGTGGATTTGAGGTTGACGTTCACTCATGATCTTTTTAAATGGCGGAGCAGGCACAAAGGGCCGTATGACCTACAATTGCTCCTAATTTTTAAGTTCTCATCATCTGGGGCTCAAAGATCCTTGGGCCACAATCCCTCCAGCGCTGACCCCACCGGAATATGCAGGGTCAGTGGACGGGCACTTCATTCCTTGGGTGTTGTCCAGCCCAAAGGTTTGGAATCTCCCTGGCTGCCATACCAAGAGGGTTGATATTACCAATTCTTAATGGATCCAGGCCTTTTCCTTGGTCTGAATCCCCAGTTGGGCCCAATTACACACTCACTGGGCAATCTAGCCTGAAAACATACAACAGATCCCACTGAGGTTGGGATGTGGGAACTCAATGTTGGGAGTCCCCGGCCCATTTGCCTCATTGGCCTTATAAGAGGTGGCTGGAGGCTCCACCCCTGACAAGTCTGGCTTGGACTCACAACATAGGTCAGGACCAGGCATATTCAGGTCGCAGCCTATTTCCATACCATTCCGCTGGACTCCTGGCAAATGGGTGTCTGCTGGAATGGCCATGTAAATTCAACCCCTTGGCATCCACTGCATAGCAATCAGGAGTGGAAACCTTGACCATTTTTCCCCTCCACAACCCAGATGGGATCAGCTAACTCAACATACATTAAGGAGCAAGGGACTTTTCATGCTTGTATTGCTTACTTACTTACTGTTATAAAATGGCTGACTCATCGAAAGTATCTCTCTCCTCAGTGTGTATGTGGCACCATTTTTGAAAGATTCATGTCCTCCAAATTTAAATTGGCTTAACTTTGAGTCAATTTGGCCAGTCTTGAAATGGCTTAATCCATCTCACTGAAGTTCTGAATTCAGCTCACCACCTGACTGGAGTTATAAAGCACTACATGGCTGACTCCCAAACAGCCCATTAGACCAGACTCTGAAAATGAGTAACATCTCTGTCTCTGCAAAGGATATGATTTAATTTGTAATTCTATGTGTTATACACACTGTTATCTTTAGCATCTATATCCTACTGTTTAACTTCAAAGAGTTCTATGGCGCGCTCTCATTCAGCAACTGGAAGTGCAACTCTTGTTTCCCAATATCGAATCACTTGGACATTATATGGGGAAATATTAATCAACAGGTCAGAGGAGACAGTGAGACCGGTCTGATCGGCGAAACTGATTACACGTTTAGCAAGAAATAATGTTTTTTTAAATATAAGATGTAACTTGGAGCCATATTTGCTCTTGAGGGTCGGCTTTTGGGAGAGGAGTGGCATCAGAGAAAGGAGCTTCTCTATCCAAAATCCTGGCTGGACAATAGAATTTAAAAAAAAGAGCATTAAGATCAGAAATATGCATCAGAGCATGCATGGGCTATGACTGAGAGTTAGGCTGGAATGCAAAGGGTGTGGGAGAAAGATGGGCACAAGATTGTTAAAACCGCAGTAGAATTTCCAACGCGATTAAGAAAGGGTGGCTATTGCTGGAAGCAGTCAGTAATTTCTTCATTTTGACCAGTCGTTGAAGGACATCGCTTTGATCAAAGAAAATTTACCGGGTTAGGGAAATAATTAGGCACAAACCTACTTTATTATCACACGAGACAGGGGCCAAAGACTGATTTACTTTCTATTTGTTGTTATCATTATTTTGAGATGTGAAAAATTATTATTTTGATTTGCAAAAAATAAGTTCACGTTTGAAATCAAGTAGAGTTAGGGAAATGGGGACGGTTTGCAAGTATTCTCCTGATTTGAAACCCATCTCAAATTGCAAATTGCTCAGGAATGATTTACAGAATGAAAGTGCAATAATTCATATTTTGATATGGAATTTAAAAATTCTAATGAAGAGCATTGAGATTCATGCATATTGTATTTTATATTTATCAATAAGCACACTAGATCTACTCAGGGACCCTGACTGGCTCGAGGACCCCAACGGTTGCATAGTCCTAACACTGCTCCTAATTTCTTTACTTCCTGTTTTGCTTTAGTTCCTCTTTTTATTTAATTTGTTGCTCACTGTTCACTTTTATTTTGTCTCTTCTATCTTATTTTTAAAATGTATTCATTAATTATTCTAGTAAACTCCTGTTCCTCGAGGTTTTTCTGAAAGAGGTATGGCAGCATCCTGAACATTCCCATCTGCATTTCACTGCCTGTCAATCACAGTTAGCAGCAAGTCTAAGTGTCGTGAGACTGCTGACATTTCTGACTAATACCGGGCATTAGTTCAAAGTAAGAGTTCTTATTTCTTACTTCTGCCTAGATTAAGGGGGAGAACTTTACTGTGAAAAAGTTGCACGTCACTTTTTTTAATGCCGCATCTTAAAATCAAATCATGAACAGGCTGCATTCTTTGCACTATTGTGGCATGATCCTCCCATATGTGAAAGATAAATTATTAAGAAGAAAGTTAGATTATCTCCCCTTCAGCATTGCGTTCCTCAATCTTTGATTGAAGTAGTTTCTCCACCTCCCTCCTCATCATTTATGTCTCGTGTGGTTTGCTCGGAACTGGTATGTTTCAACAAAATGAATCCCTATGGTCTAAACTTGCTTAATTGAAAATTTAAAAATTGCCTGCACAGAAATAGGGCAGGAACACAAGACACAAGGTTACCACAAATCAAGGTTTCATGGGGATAATGTCCCTGTGCTTTTAGCCTGTTTGATGGTCAACCTAAAGTTTGTGTGGATGAGTTTCAGTGTATATTCTGTAACTTTAACACTATATGTAACATTCTGATTTGTACTACTGAGTAGATGCACACTCCATGAATCTTGCCTATATTTTATTGAAGTCCAAAGGGACCAATGGTGCTAATGGCAACAATATTACACAGCGATACCCATACAAACTACAGAGCTAGATGAATGTTTGATGCTCTATCTCAAGCGCAATCCTCGGGCGAATCCTAATAAATGTGACAGGATATTTCACACTTGGGTTAGGGTTCTCGGAAATGAATTTACAAAAAAACAATTAATTAATAAATTAACATAACAAAGTTCCTGCAATCATTCATTCATGAATACAATCTCAGTAAAATCTAATGTCTTGGTGTTCGCTGTGGCTCATTGGTAGAACTCTCGCCTCTGAGTAAGAAGGTTGAGGGTTCATGTCTCACTTCAGAGAATTGAGCACACAATCTAGACTGGCACTCCAGTGCAGTACTGAGGGAGTGCTGCACAGTCGGAGGAGCCATCTTTTGGATGAGATGTTAAACCAAGGCCCCATCTGTCCTTTCATGTGGACATAAAAGATCCCATTGCATTATTTTGAAGAAGAGCAGGGAAGTTCTCCCAGGGGTCCTGCCCAATATTTATCCCTCAACCAACATCACTAAAAACAGATTGGTTATTTATCTCATTGCTGTTTGTGGGACCTTGATGTGTGCTTATTGGCTGCCGCGTTTCCTATGTTATAACGGTGACTATACTTCCAAAAGTACTGAGTTGGCTGTAAATCATTTTGGGATGTCCTGAGGTCGTGAAAGGGACTATAGAAATGCAAGAGCATTTGAAGGAATATATGCTCCTCAAATTAGGCTTTTGTCTGTAAACCTTGTGCTTGGATTTGGGAGATCTGTAGAGTGAAAAGTGATTTGATGCATTGAAATTGTTTATTTTTCCTACCATATTGTGTGTATTTTATCTTTGTTTTCCTACCCCCTTGTTATCCATTATTTCTAATCTGAAGCGTTCGATAGGCCACTGCAACATTGGTTTTGAATCAACCACAAGAGAGTGCATTTAAGGCAGCTGGATCACTGATTTACTCAACTGTAGGGCATGGTAGATCATGATGTTTGAAATGGCAGCTACAAATCTAATATATTGGAATTCTATAACCAAATCGGGAATGTATTTATCTGACTTCAAACTTCAGATCAAATTTTCTTTCCTAACCTTAGCAGCATCGAAAAAATCATTAAAATCACAGCTTTCATATCACAACATCCACAGGAAGGATTCTGAACTTCAGATGTTCAACATTATAAAGTAGAACTGGGTAAATGTCCAAATTATAAACCAGTTCTTGCTCTACACAATTCATGAATTTTTTTTAAAATTTTCATGCAGATATCCTACTGAAGTCCTCAGTGGGTTGTGTCGCTTCTGTAAGGTTTCTGTATAAGTTATTAATGGATACCTAATTAAAATGGAGGGATTCAACTGAGTGACCAATGGGCATTAATTACTCATAGAGTTCAAAGGGGGCAGTAGAGCCCTGAGGATTGGTCGATTGATTTTGTTTTTAGGCCTTGAGGAGTTTAAGATTCAAATTATTTACTGGTACTGCAGTGCTGTGCAGAGATGATAGTTTTTCTAAATAAATTAGGTGAAAGTGTAATAAAGATTAGAGTTAGCTCACACATGAAGACCTGAGACCATTTTAATGCATTTTTGAAGGCTTAGTAAAATACAATTAAGTCGTACAAGCCTTATTAACTCATTTTTACAATTTCTGATTGTGGAAATCCATGATTTTTAAGAGAATTGTATTTTCTTTATATACACTGAACCCATCATTGGAACTTGGCAGATATATAATAACTCCTACGGGTTATTTTGAAATTTGTAAAAAAAAAAATTAATTTTTGTGGCTCAAAAGTCCCGATATTGAACTGAATATCTGCTCCAACATTTCTAATTGAATCCTTAAGATTTTCCTTTCTCAATATATGGGTGACTAATTGCACTACAAAATGGATGTATTCCACTGTCTAAGAATACACCACTGTACAATCTATACATCCTGTACAGTGTATGCTTTGTTAGAACATATTTGATGGCCTCTTTCAATTTCAAACCTCTAAGCTTTTGTTTGAGCCATCATGAGAAAACACCAGTCTTGAAATTCTGCAGTTCAAAGATTCACATATGAATGCGTGACTCATTCATATACAATTCCTTTGTCCACTATTTTAACCAATTAGCATTATAATTCCAAGGCCACAGTCTAAGAGTTTCTTCAAATCACTTGCAGACCCAACCAATATGGTTGACTCAAATGATTTGCATGTAATTGCTTGGCTTTTCTGCTTGGTTGGTCAAATCTCAACAAACGTTTACATTGTATCACAACTCATACTGGAAAAATCAGACTTGCTAAAAAATAAATGACTGACACATTGCAAATTGAAAATGCCACAAAGTTATGAGTTTTTAATATCTGCTCCGATGTTCTTTAATTCGGAGTGATAATGTATCCCAGTTTGACTCATTTTATGTTTGTCACAAATTTCTAATAAGAGCAGAAGATACTTTTCTTTACTTCTGACCCTTAGCAGTTAGGTTGTTTTTATATTGGCGTCGACAGGTAAACCCAGATTTGTTCAATCTGCCCACCAACGAGATGTGTTAAAAAGTGAGCCTTCCTGCAACTGGAGTTAGCAAATCCCCAGGTTGACTTCGGGGTTGCTGCTGGCTGAGTGAGACCCACATTTCAGGAACCTCACTGACACCAATGTAAGAGGGCCTTTGGAGAGGAGGTATTGATACCAAATCTGTGGACTGGATTTGAATCTGGACCTCGAGGAGAAATAACTGCATGAGAATTTAAATCAAATCGAGCTATTAACATTTGGCAATATTTTCAGTCACAAGACAACTGCATACCCGAGGCATTGCCTCGAGCTGGAAACATAAACACAGTTAAAAGTAATAGACTGTGTCCCTCACATGGGTCAGGGGACAGCCTGTCCTGCTTTTAATCTGCCTTCAATGTTCTGTTACCACTGATGCAGCTGCACTGAGCCACTGATTTTCTTCTGTTAACAGTGCAACTGATTCATGTCTTCTACCAAGATAGATTTTTGGACTTCAGAGGAATCAAGGGGTATGGGGATCGGGCGGGAAAGTGGAGTTGAGGTTGAAGATCAGCCATGATCTTATTGAATGGTGGAGCAGGCTTGAGGTGCCGTATGGTCGACTCCTGCTCCTAATTCTTATCTTCTTATGTTCTACCAACTATGAGAAGAATTACACAGGCAGTGGGGGAAGGAGGCTGTGAACAACACTCTACGTATGCTTGAGTTTGCCACGGTCCCTTGCCTTCCACAACGAGAACTGAAAACTGGCTCACATTTGCATCATTATGAAAATAGAGTGAATACTGCATCCTTCAGCGCGATGTAAAAATGGGATTAAAATAGTCTTATCTGATTTCTCTTGCTTTCCTTTCCCTATCTTTCTCTGGTTTTGTTCTCTTCTCTTTCTATCTATCCATCTCTTGAGCATCATCTGGAATCTGTAATAGCTGAGGATCTCAAGTCTTCAGTGCACTCGGGATCTCCTCTTACTCTGTGTTCTGTAGCCTGTCTGTGACTTATTCGAGATTACACAGCGAATACTTTTAACAGATATTACCTGTAAGTAAGACCATTACATTTTGGGCACAAAGTCAGGACTCGGGGGTGTGGGGCGGTTCTGGAGGAGGAAGCTGAGCATCAGGGTCGATGCAAATGGGAGAGGTGACAGCAGCACTGGGACTTGGATGGGTGGGAGAGGAGGCAGTGAGATCAGGACTTAGGCAGGCAGCCCTTCAGAAAGGTTTTACTGTGGTCGATGGAAGCTTCTCTGTGAACATGTACAGAAATAATCTAACAGCACAGTTTATAAGCAGGGACTTTTTATGGCACTGCTCTTCACTGTAAGGAACGGGACTCTTCATAAACAAGAAATCGTCATCTTTGGACAGGAGTGCGTGAAATTGTAATCTCATACGCGAGAGTCTCACCCATTGGGGAAGAGTTGGCAGGCTTGGAGATCAGTGTACAATTTCATTTATTTACCATAAACTAGGCAGACTCTAAACAGCAATGCAACAACAGTGAGGAAAAAAATCACCTTGTAGTGTTTCATTTTTATCAAGCATCAAAAAACACGATTGAGACATAGTGGCCCGTAATTTCCGATAGGAGGCTTCCTGCGTGCAGATGCCTCCTGTCGGAAAAAAATCTATGCACTTACCCGAGGGCTCCCGAGGTGCATATACTTCCACTCCTGGGCCTCTCCACAGTCAAAATGCGCAGGGCCCACGTATCCCAGGGGCACATGCAGTTCGCAAGCGTCCCTGGGATCACGTGGGCCAGGCCAGCCAATAGGAGAAGGGAATCTCCCTTCATACTTTTGACAGATAGACCCATCAAAAGTATGAATGGAGGTCACCCCAAAAAGACACTAAAACATTAAATAATTTTTTTTTAAATCACATTTTTAAAATGTTAAAATTACATTAAATTTAATATTTTAAGCAAAAATGTAATTTTTTAAAAAAATAATTAAAGTTTTTTACAGGGCTAAAGATAAACTCACCTTTTTTAAAAGTTAAAATGATAAATGAGTGAAAATTTTTTTTTTAACTTATTTTAAACTCTTATGCTGGTAAAAGCAGGCTTTACGTCGCTTTTACCAGGCGTAAGATTTTGAAGTGTTTTCTGCAGGCGGAGAAACATAGAAACATAGAAGATAGGAGCAGGAGTAGGCCATTCGGCCCCTCGAGCCTGCTCCGCCATTCAATGCGATCATGGCTGATCATCCAAGTTCAGTACCCGATCCCTGCTTTCTCCCCATACCCCTTGATCCCTTTAGCATTAAGAAATATATCCAACTCCTTCTTGCATACATTTAATGAATTGGCCTCTACTGCCTTCTGTGGTAGAGAATTCCACAAGTTCACCACTCTCTGGGTGGAGAAATTCCTCCTCATTTCTGTCCTAAAAGGCCTACCCCTTATCCTTAGACTGTGACCCCTGGTTCTGGACTCCCCGACCATCGGAACATCCTCCCTGCATCTAGTCTGTCCCAGTCCACCCAGAATTTTATAAATTTCAATGAGATCCCCTCTCAATCTTCTAAACTCCAGTGAGTACAAACGCAATCGACCCAATCTCTCCTCATACGTCATTCCTGCCATCCCAGGTATCAGCCTGGTGAATCTTCGCTGAACTCCTTCCATGGCAAGAATATCCTTCCTCAGATAAGGCGACCAAAACTGCACACAATACTCAAGATGTGATCTCACCAAGGCCCTGTACAACTGCAGCAAGACATCCTTGTTCCTGTACTCAAACACTCTCACTATGAAGGCTAACATACCATTTGCCTTCTTAACCGCCTGCTGCACCTGCATGCTTACCTTCAGCAACTGGTGCACAAGGACACCCAGGTCTCGTTGCACTTCCCCTTCTCCCAATCTATTGCCATTCAGATAATAATCTGCCTTCCTGTTTTTGACACCAAAGTGGATAACCTCACATTTATCCATGTTATATTGCATCTGCCATGCTTCTGCCCAATCATCCAACCTGTCCAAATCATCCTATAGTTTCTCGGCATCCTCCTCACAGCACACACGCCCACCCAGCTTTGTGTCATCTGCAAATTTGGAGATATTACATCTAGTTCCCTTGTCTAGATCATTAATATATATTGTGAATAGCTGGGGTCCAAGGACCGATCCCTGCGGTACCCCACTAGTCACTGCCTGCCACTCGGAAAAAGACCCATTTATTCCAACTCTTTGCTTTCTATCTGCCAACCAGTTCTCTATCCAAGTCAATAACTTGCCCCCAATCCCATGTGCCTTAACTTTACACGCTAATCTCTCATGTGGGACCTTATCGAAAGCCTTCTGAAAGTCCAAATACACCACATCCACTGGTTCTCCCTTATCTATTTTACAAGTTACATCCTCAAAAAATTCCAGTAGATTAGTCAAGCGCGATTTACCTTTTGTAAATCCATGTTGACTTTGTCTGATCTGTCACTGTTTTTCAAGTGCTCTGCTATTACATCTTTTATAATGGACTCAAGCATTTTCCCCACTATCAATGTCAGGCTTACCGGTCTATAATTCCCCATTTTCTCTCGACCACCTTTTTTGAATAGTGGGGTAACATTAGCTACTCTCCAATCCATGGGTACTGTTCCAGATTCCATCAAATGTTGGAAGATGATCAGCAATGCATCTACTATTTCTAGGGCCACTTCCTTAAGTACCCTAGGATGTAGATTATCAGGCCCTGGGGATTTATCAGCCTTCAATCCCATCAATTTCCCTAACACCATTTCCCTACAAATACTGATTTCTTTCAGTTCCTCCCTTTCATCAGACCCTATGTTCCCTGACATTTCTGGGAGGTTATTTGTGTCCTCCTTTGTGAAGACAGAACCAAAATATGTATTTAATTGGTCTGCCATTTCTTTGTTCCCCATTATAAATTCCCCTGATTCTGACTGCAAGGGACCTACGCTTGACTTCACCAATCTTTTTTTCTTCACATATCTATAAAAGCTTTGACAGTCAGTTTTTATGTTCCCTGCAAGCTTACTTTCATATTCTATTTTCCCTTTCTTAATTAATCCCTTTGTCCTCCTTTGTTGAATCCTAAACTGCTCCCAATCCTCTGGATTACTGCTTTTTCTGGCCAATTTATATGTCCTCTCCTTGGATCTTATGCTATCCCTAATTTCCCTCATTAGCCATGGTTGAGTCACCTTTTTTGTTTTATTTTTATGCCAAACTGGGATAAACAAATTCTGTAGTTCATCCATGCGGTCTTTGAATGTTTGCCATTGCCTATCCACCGTTAACCCTTTGAGTGACATTCCCCAATCAATCCTACCCAATTCGCGCCTCAGACCATCGTAGTTTCCTTTATTTAAATTCAGGGCCCTAGTCTCTGAGTCAACTACTTCATTTTCCATCTTAATGAAGAATTCGATTATATTATGATCGCTCCGACCCAAGGGGCCTCATACAACAAGATTGCTAATTAATCCTTTCTCATTACATAATACCCAGTCTAAGATGGCCTGATCTCTGGTTGGTTCCTCAACATATTGGTCCAGGAAACCATCCCGTAAACAATCCAGGAATTCCTCCTCCACAGTATTGTTACTAATTTGGTTAGCCCAATCGATATGTAGATTAAAGTCACCCATGATGACTGCTGTGCCCTTTTTGCATGCTTCTCTAATTTCCCTTTTAATGCCATCCCCACCCTCCACGCTACTGTTTGGAGGTCTATATACCACTCCCACTAACGTTTTCTGCCCCTTGGTCTTTCTCAGTTCTACCCATACTGATTCCACATCATCAGAGCTAATATCCTTCCTTACAATTGTGTTAAGCCCCTCTTTAACCAGTAATGCTACCCCACCTCCCTTTCCTTTTTGCCTATCTTTCCTGAATATTGAATACCCCTGGATGTTGAGTTCCCAGCCTTCGCCACCCTGGAGCCATGTTTCCGTAATCCCAATCAATTCATATTCGTTTACCTCTATTTGCGCAGCTAATTCATCCACCTTATTACGAATGCTCCTCGCATTAAGACACAAAGCCTTCAGGCTTGTTTTTTTAACGCTCTTAGACCTATTAGAATTATTATTTACTGTGGCCATGTTTGATTTAAACTGTTGATTTCTCTGACTACCACTTTTGTTTTTCTCCTTCCTATCTTTTGCTTTTATCCTTGTTTCCCTTTCCTCTGTCCCCCTGCTCAGGTTCCCAACCCCCTGCCATTTTAGTTTAAACCCTCCCCCAGAGCAGTAGCAAACACTCCCACTAGGATCTGCAGAAAGCGGAACTCTCTGCCCGCAGAGGCCCTTCTCCAGGGCAGGCGTCCGATCTGTCAAGAGGATTCTTGACAGATCGGAAGTGCCGGTTTGCAGTGCATGCGCTTCGCATGCCTGAAACCGGCATTTCCGATATCCCAACGGGTGTGTTTACGCAGCTCGTACTCACCCATAGGCATCGGAAAATACGGGCCAGGATTTCAAGCTCTATAGCAATGCAGCTGGGTAGCTTGAGATTTCTGTAGTTACATGCTGCTTGTTACAAGCAGAATACAGAACACTGGCTCCTAGATTCAAGTGATAAAAGGTCAAATGAAATAGTGGCTCCCATTCACATTATAATAACAAAGTCAAAATTCCTTATACCTCAGCACGCTATTCAATATTCCTTCACAAATCATGAGTGTCATTTATTTAAATACGCAGACAGAAAAAATATGACAGCATAAAACTTGACATTCTCTTTTATTATTATGAGTTGCAGCCTTTCAGTGAATTTAGCCGCCTAATCTCCTGTATGAATTGCTCGATTATGGTAGCAATAAAATTGAAATCGAATTCCCTTGTATTTTCATCTACCTGCTGATTATATTTTTCACTTCACCTTCAAGAATGATTTTAATCTTTATGATTATCTTACTTTGAAGGAACCAAAGATAATAAAAGTGTGTTAATAGGTTAATGGAGCTGACTTCCTCAGGGTTATAGCTGAAAATGCCCAATGAATCAAAAAAAAGCATAGGGAATAGTGTGGATCAGAAACTAATATACTGGGCTCCATTCATTAGGGCCAGTTGTCCAAATACGGGCTCCTGGCAAAGCGCCTCACCCACCAGGAGTGGGAATAAGTGTGTTCCCATGATCTCCTGACCATTTATTTTAATAGACTAAAGATTGCAGGGAGCGTGCCTGTGATTTCCCAAAAGGCACTCCCAGTTAGCAAGGTTCCACACCTACAGTCTCCATTTAGAAAATCAGCCATATAGTATTCCTTTATCATTACTTAAAACATAGTGGCCCAGAAATTGGGCTACCTACCGCCACCCGTTGGTGCCAGAATCCTCAAAACAAAAGTCGACCACCGCTCTAACGCGGGCCTCCCGTGCGGAACTCGGCAGCCGCCATTTTGGTAAGGAGCATAGAGCTGCCGATAGCAGCTGGACATGTGAATCGGGAGAGCATGACGTGCACGCCGACTTAGCGCCACGCTCTGCAAACTTGAACCTTTGTGCTGAGTTTAGCGCTGGGGCCTAAGCTCGCTCTGAAAAGCAAGCATGCAGCAGACCGACAATGATGCTGTCAGCACTTCCTAAGGAGACACACACATCTTTCAGGTAAGTTTACATTTAAGCTTTTGGACTGGATTTTTTATATTTTATTGAAGTAGTGGCTTGGTGCAATAGATGTTATAAGTTTTTAAAGTGTGCAGGGAGTGCTGCTGAACACTTGCAAGGCCTCGGATGGTAAAGGAAGTCCTCTGAGAAGACAGAAAATGCTGGAAATACTCAGCAGGTCAGGGCAGCATCCGTGGATAGAGAAACAGAGTTCACATCTCCGGTCAAGATGCTGCCTCACCGGCTGAGTATTTCCAGCATTTTCTGCTTTTATTTCAGATTTCCAGCATCCTCATGCGGAGGGAAGAGGACGGCGCAGGAGAGGACGGCGCAGGAGAGGAGGGCGCAGGAGAGGAGAAAGCAGAAGGAAGGATGCAACCCAGATGGCCCCTTTCTGGCCAGGATATCTGGGACGGAATCATCCACCTGTGGTACCAGTGACCACAACCCCAATTTCCCTTTCAACATTTGTCCCACACCTTACCTTCCCTCTGTTACTGACCATCACAGTATCACAGAGGTGAAATAAAGGCCACCATGAAGCTAACTTCCCAATCCAACTTTATACATCTATCCATCCAATATGACATCAAGAAATCAAATCATTATCCTTGATGCATTCCCTTAGTGACTGTCTTGTGTGTGCCTTTGCTTATCCAACTGATGTCACACAGTGTTACCCCAGTGGTTGCAGCATGGCTGGTGGAAGGCTGCTGACTTTCAGTGGGGGACACTGCAAATGGCCTTGCAAGACGACCTCGAGGAGCTGGTGGCTAGGAGTGTGAAATCAAGTGACAGTGTTTCTTCTTCTTCACTCTCCTCTCCCTCTTCTTAGTCAACCATTGGCTGGGCAGGGTGTATTTCTTGGGTGGGTGAAATGAGGAAGACACAAGGGTAGAGTTGTGGGGGGGGGTGGTAGGAAAGCAAGAGGTGCATGCGAGAAGGAGGATAACGTAAGAGGATATCAGCATTTTTTATCCTTTCAGCCTCGCTGCTGGCCAAGGGCCCAGCCATGCCCCTGCCAAGAATAGCCAGCACCATCTCTTCCAAGGAGATGAGGTGAAACTAGGAATGGGTGGTGTGCCTTGTGTTTGGTACAGATTGTTGGTAGGTGAGTAATTGAATGGGGCGGGGGGGGGGCCTTGGTGGAGATATGGTGATGGTTGTACATTGGGCAGTGTGTGAGGCTAGTGGTGCAATTGGTAGGAGATGGCTTTTGAAGATGCATTCACTGACCTTGACCACTGGTAAAACACACTGTAAAACCCTGTTCTCAGCTCCTTTTAAGTTAGAAATCTAATTCAAATCAGCATAGAATTGCACTGGAGAGCAGTGCGTAACAAAGCATGTAACAAGAAAAGGTTGTTCAGCCTATCAAGTCAGTTCTTTCCACGGACCATATGCAATTTGCTCTGTTATGGTCCTTACTCAAATTACCCATCTGTCCTCTTCATCAGCACCTCAACCCTGCCCCACCCCCCGCCACTAACTGAGCAAAACTTCAGACATACCTTTCGAACTTTTTACCTGCACTAACCACCCTTGACCAGTTGCTTTCTTTGGTATAACATGTCTGTGGACTCAGCAGCTCAGCAACCACCATGTTCTATGCCACATTCAATTATGCTTATTTGTTCCAATGTTATAGTGCTCAGTCTGTTCCTAACCAGATATTCATTCAGCTCATTTTGTAAACTATTAACAGCATTAACTGTTTTATCTTGGATAATCTAACTCATATTGGAGTGAGACCATTAAAGATGTACAACTCCCTAAATCTAATCCTGCAATGCCATAGCACAAATGTTTGGCACTTTACCATCCCCTTCAAACTCAGAGATTCTTTCAATCCCTACTTTGCCAAGCCGTGCATGATCATCTGTCTTTTCTGTCATAACGGCTTTATGCTAAACTGACCGTTATTTTTCGTAGCCTTTTTTGGCGATGAGACTCCATCTTCGGTAAACATGAATGTAGCTTGAGATTATACTGTCTGTATGAATGAAGACAACTTAAAAACAGCATTGGAAATACTTATGATCAGCAGAGGATCAATAAAGGCACAAGATAAATGCATAAAATGGGTGGAAAGAGGCAAGTGGCCACCCGCTGACAATTGAAGATTGGGCAGGCCGGACGCCGCCAGCGAGCTCTTACGTAAGTCGCGGAGAGGATTTGGTAAGCCCAGGGCAGCAGCGGCCCAGACTTTCCTGGAGGATTACTCCTGCTCCTGGCTCCACAAAGGAAAGTTTAGCATTTACCTCATAGGGCCTCACCACATCAGTTAAATGGCTCATCACATTATGTGGACTGTGACAGTGATAGGTCCACGATGACCTGCCAAGTAACTTTCTGAATCTCACTCTGCTGCATTTTATTTGATTTATTTCTTACTTGCGTCACATATTATTTGGTCCACTGTGAAACACTTTGCATTTGTCAGTATTAAATTTAATATTCCATCTGTCTGCCAATTTACATAAAAGATCCAAATCCTTCTAATTATCTTTAGCTGCATTCTTGTTTACACCAACTTCCCCATTTTAGTCTCATCTGCAAATTTGACAATCGTGCAGAAGGTTTTAGAATCCAGGTAATTTAATTAAATGAAAAAGCAGAGTTATTCTTTCTTAACTCTTCAGCACCACCCTTAACAAACTACAACTCATACAGATCCATATCCCTTGCGCAAAGTCCTGCAAATTGATCACTACTGTTCTTGCCTACATTCACCGACTCCCAGCATATAGATTTCAAAATCTTCATCCTCATCTTCAAGTCTTTTCATGGTCTCGCCCTTCTCCAGCCCTACAGACCTGCACATACCATCTGCTGCGCCATGCATCCTCTGCGGCGCCGTGCACCCCCTGCGGCGCCGTGCATCCCCTGCGGTGCCGTGGATCCCCTGCTGCGCCGTGCATCCCCTGCTGCGCCGTGCATCCCCTGCGGCGCCGTGCATCCCCTGCTGTGCCGTGCAGTCCCCTGTTCTCCAATCCACCAGTACTGTTAAATCCAGTCCACCAGTGCCTTTACCCATGACACCCCTATATTCCAGAACTCTCTCCCTAAACACCTTTGACTTCTACTTTTTTCTTGTTTAAAAACCTCCTCAAACCTTACTGCTTGCATTATTTTTGGATCATCTCCAATAACTTTTCCCTTACTTCCTGCTTTGTGTCCATTATTCACCTTTAGGCCTTTAGGCTGACTCTCCAGTGCAGTACTGAGGGAGTGCTGCACTGTCGGAGATGCTGTCTTTCGGATGAGACGATTAACTGAGGCCCCATCTGCCCTCTCAGGTGGACGTAAATAATCCCATGGCACTATTTTGAAGAACATGGGGAGGTCTCCCTGGTGTCCTGACCAATATTTATTCCTCAACCAACGTTAAAGAAAGCAGATCTGGTTGTTATCTCATTGGCCGTCATGTTTCCCACATTACAACAGTGACCACACTTCAAAATTAAAGCACTTTGGAACATCCTGAGGTTGTGAAAGGTGCTATATAAAAGCAAGTCTTTTTTTTAAAAGAACTCCTTGAGACATTTTGTTACATGATAGGTGCTGTATAAATATAAATTATGAGTTGTCAAGTGATTTATAATGAGTTAGTTTTGCTCTCCAACCACAGTATGATTCTGCTTTCTCAGTATTTTTGTTTTACGAACACAAAGTACTCAATTCCAGTCAAAGAAATCCCAATATATTTTCTGAAAGTTGCTCAAATCCTGATTTGCAGAAGCACTGGTTCCGAGATCCACCAACGTTGGCTGCAGCTTAGACCAGTATGAATTTGCATTGCATTTCATTGTGCAACGACTAAAAGGTGATTTTTAAAGGATGCACTGGCGTGCACAACCTGTGCTCATATTGTGATCAGTGGGCCGTGGCATTTTATTGCTATTTGAAGTGGATTTGTATTGAAGCTAAAGTTGTTACAGCTTCATGTAAATCCAAACATATCGGCCCAGAAATTCGGCTTCCCGCGGGTGCAAGCCCCCGACCTGCACTTACCTTGCGCGCCGGCCGTTGTGCTGTGGGCCCCCGTGGAATTCCGATCCGGGGCCTGCTCCAGCTGCCGGCGCGCAGTGCTTGCGTATCCCAGGGGCGCAGTTAGTTCGATGCGTCCCCTGGGATCACGTGGGCCATGGGGAGCCAATCGGAGCTGTCAAAACTTAGAAATACTATGGGCCCCAAAACATCACTAAATCTTCAAATAATTTTTTTTTTTAAATCACATTTTTAAAATAAACTATAAATTACCTGAAATAACTATTTTAAACAATAATTTAAATTTTTGAAAAAAATAATTTTATTTTCTAACGGGGCTAAAAATAAACTTACCTTGCTTTAAAGTATTTAAAAATAATAAACCTGTGGATAAAATGTTTTAATTTTAATTAATTCACCACTTACCTTGTAAAAAGCAGGCCTTATGCCTGCTTTTTAAATTTGTAAATTCTGGAGACTTACCCTCCCGGGAAAACCGCTCCTACGCACGCGTTCGACCTCTTAACCCCTGCTTTCAGGGGAACGGAAGTGCCTGTTTCCCGTGCATGCGCAGTGCATGCAGGAAACTGGCACTTCCATTGGGCCTACGGGTGAGTACTCCATGCGTACTCACCCGTGGAGACCCGAATTTCTGGGCCATCATTAGAAAACCTAGCCCTGGGTAAAAGGTGGTACACTAAACTGGCACAGAGCATTCAGCCTGACCAGCTGTCAAGAACTATAAATGTGCAAAATAAATCTGTCTAACCAAATAATAGCCTCTATTTGCCTCACCTCAGTGTGGTTAGCAAGTATTGAATTCGTGCTGTAAAAGCAGATTTCATTTTGCCTTTCAACATCAGGAAGTGCATTTAATGTTACACATCTGATGGATTGTGTGAATCATTTAGCATAATCCTTCCATGTAAAAACAATTCCCTGGACATTTTAATTCAAAATTACAATTCTAGACATTATAATAAAAATATGGATCGTTCCCATTCCATTTGACCACATTAGAACTCATCTGTTGAGCTGCTAATTATTAAATGTCACGTTATTTTCACTGTTTAATCTTGATGATGTAGTTGCTCTGTCCCATGCCTTCTGATGTGTCCGTGAGCTTAATTGTGAGACCAAAAGGACACTTTACAGTCCTTTTCTCCACCAAGTGCTATGTGCATGACATTACAGTACTAAGTACACAAATCTGAGCTGGCAGTTTGGAGAATGAAATGAAATTAGTCGCTTTTTCCACAGTATGTGACAGCTGTTAAGAGTGTTGCTAAAAGCAAGTCTGCAGCTATGAGTGTTCCATTTATTCAGTGCTGCATAAAAATTCTGCTTGTACATTTGTTTCTCCTGGATTCTCTGCCCTACTAGCCCATTGAAGCGACCACATCGAAGGCTACCTATGCACATGCAGATTTCACAAACTTATTTGTATGTGAAAGTAGAAAGGCAAAATATAACCTGGGAGGTGAAATGGCCGAAAATGTCCTTTTAGCTACTTCATCCTAAACCTAGTGCTTAGGGTGAGTATTGAACCCAAAATCTAAGTTTGTACAAGTTACTGGCGAAAGTGGGGGCTGGGGGTGGTGCAGCGGCGACGGTGTGGGGCAAACTAAGATTGGTTCAAGTCATATCTGAGCTTGATTTATGGTTGCTTGGGATGTTTTGGAAGAAACCAACTGATACATGTGCAACTCCTGTTGGTTCCTTGAGAAGAGCGTAGCTGTATATGTGTGGCTGTCTGTGCAGGATGACTGAGCTTTCTTGATGTATCATAAAATTTTTGGAGTAGCAGACCATGTAATTCTGTATGTGCCAATCCCTGTGCTTTTAGCAAACTTCAACACTTTGGACTCGTAGCTTGGATATAGTTTCAGCTCAATTGTGGTGCAGCAGTATGACCAATCTCCCCACCCGCCGCCCCCCACCGCCCCCCCCCGACAACCTTAGAAGTCGATGTGCATTTCAGAAATTTGACTGGCTTACACACTCCAGTCAGTTCTCTACTATTGACCCCAAAACTCTTATGCACATACTTGATCTTCTGCAATTGAGAAACATAATGGGGGTGACCTTTGACCTCCACCCGGAACTGGCCGATGTCAGCAGAGCAGCCAAGTGCCTATGCGTCCTTGCCAGTGTGAAGCCCAAGCTATTTTGAGGCTTCATTTAAATCCTGCCGATGAGCTGTAGGCATCAAGTGGGTGCTTTGCTGCAGCTCACCAGTTGTGGGAGTGCAGATACTTGGCCGGTTCCCGTGGGGGGTGGGGCAGGGTGACCTTGGACAGGTCCGGCTGCGGGCCAAGGTTTTTTATTGTGGTCTCATGGAGAAGCATTAATTGGGCTGCTGAGGTCCCCCCCGCCCCCCACCCCCCCACAATTTGAAGTGCCAGCCGACTGGACATTTTTCAGGTGAGAATCTGGCAGCTGACAGTTCAAAATGGCCTCTAATTAAATCTACATTACTCCCTTTATAAATCTATGTTTTAGATTTTCCCTATGAAATATATTGCATTAAATATGTACTTTTCTGACTCATGAGATGATGTAGGAGTGTTTCTATTTTTTTCATTGTAACATCAGGTTGAACATGTTCCTTTAAAACAAAAGGCATGCAGGTTCATCCAACACAAAGATTACCCTGATTTCAGCAGCAAGAAGGTTTCAGCTGATATGCCGCGTACACACGGATTAAGAGTGGATCTAGAAATTGATGGAGCGAATGTACACAGTGTCATAATAAAATTGGCAGAACAGAGCTTTGAATCTGATCTCTGCTACAATAGAAAATTTAATTGGTTGCAGGAGCCAAACAGAATCTTGATGTGTTGGCACCAAATCAGCAACGTACAATCTCTGCAGCTGAGCTCCTATTCACTGCAGAGTACAAGCTAGTATCTGAGTCTCAGTTAACCATTAGGGAACACATCTGGCTATCTCTCATGCTTGCTCTTGTGCCTATATTTTTCTTTCTCTTCCCCCAAGTTTGTAGGAATGATGAACTAGCACTACATCACCAGGGAATTGGATATCTAACTGCCAAAGATCCAGCAATATCCTCCATTACATTACTGAGCAACAGTTGGCCAACCAATCCTGGCCCTCCACTAAAAACAGGCACATTGATGGAATAAAAAGAGAAATTTCGGGAACTGCATAGCAGATCCATCAGGACCTGTAAAGAAAAAAGATTGATATGCTGAAATGCTGTGTTCTATGTATTTCCAGCATTTTCTGTTTTTGTTTCAGATTAAAGCAGTTGCAGGTTTATTTCCTTTTTATGTCTACAATGGATTTCATAGAATGCTTAGTAAAAAAAAACTTAAAAGTGTAAGTCTATCAGCACTTGCCATGTACAGATATAGAGGCAAAAATTCCAGTGAGCCCATTCCACTACTGCAAGCGCAATGGGGTGAAGCCCACGGCCACCCAAATTGATGGCTACCGACTCTGTAACGTCCGTGTGTAATTGAGACACGGACTGCAGAAGTTGGTTATAACAGGTGTTTACTGAATGGAGACAAAACTGGAACTACTATACAAAGTTACTACACAGGCTTATATACAGGGGTGGTCACTACTGGTACTGCAATATACAGGGGCTGCAGAATATAGTTCCTTCTTCAAGGTACATACACTACAATTCCTCCCCTTTTAGCTAAACAGTACATAACATTCGATTAATAATTAAATAACATATTTACAATTACAGTTGGCTATATACATTAGCTGAAGTTAATCAATTATAAATTCAGTCTTTGAGGAGGCTTCCTGATTCTGTCCGGATAACGCCTCTTTGGGGTATCAGGTTCTTCTGGCAAAGTTGATTCGGGATCAATGTCGTTGTTTGGTTCGTCTGCTTCCAATATCACCGATTCTGAGGTAGATGCAATTGGTACTTCAGTTTCATCACCAGGTGTATAGGATCGTGGTGTAGATTTGACGTTTTCCAGTGACTCTAGAATCTGGTCAGCATGGCGTCTTACAATGCTCTCTCCAACGTCCACGGTATACATTAGAGGTCCTTGCCGTGTGCAGATCGTTCCTGGCTGCCATTTCTCTGTGCGGTAGTCCCGGGCCAAAACTGGTTGACCTATCTTGAAACTCCTGGTTGGCCTTTCATTCATATTCTGAAACTGCCTGTTCTCCACATCTCTTCTGCTGTTTGGCTTAACCAAATCCAAGCGGCATCTTAGTCTTCGATTGAAGAACATCATGGCTGGAGTTTGGTTGGTAACCGCATGTGTCGCATTCCGGTAGGCAAACAAGAAGTTATCCACCTTGTGTTGTAGGGGTATGTCTTCATTACACATTGCCTTGATAGCCTTCTTGAATGTTTGAACGAACCTTTCAGCCAATCCATTAGTGGCTGGATGATATGGGGCGGATGTGTAATGCTTAACACCATTGTTCTTTAAGAACCTCCGGAACTCTTCAGACATAAACTGTGGTCCATTGTCGGAGCAAATCTGTTCAGGCAGCCCATTTCTGGCGAATATGGTTCGTAAGACTGTGATAGTTTTTTCTGTGGTGGTTGAGGACATTTTTATTACCTCTGGCCACTTTGAATGTGCATCCACCGCAATTAAAAACATCGAGTCCATAAATGGACCAGCAAAATCAATGTGTACCCTTTGCCATGGAGATGAGGGCCACTCCCATGGATGTAGAGGGGCTTGTGGTGGGGCGTTTTGGACCTTCTGGCATCCTGTACAGCTCTTGGTCATCTCTTCGATTTCTCTATCGATTCCCGGCCACCACACAAACGCTCTGGCTAAGTTCTTCATTTTTACCCCTCCCAGATGACCCTCATGAAACTCATTGAGCACTCTATCCTTCAATTTGGGTGGAATTACTACTCTGGATCCACACATCAAGGTTCCTCGGCACACTGACAGCTGTTCTCTTCTCGGCAAGAATGCTGCCAACAGTGGTTCGCCATGTGCTGGCCATCCCTTCACCGTTAAATCATAGACCCTGGAGAGTGTCGGGTCATTTCGTGTTTCCTTTTCTATGTTTGCATTCGTCACAGGTAGACATTCGACTATGGTCGAGTGGAATATCTCCACAGGATCCACTGCAGGTGCTTCTTCCACCGTCGGCAACGGTAGGCGCAACAATCCATCAGCATTCCCATGCTGTTTAGTTCCTTTGTACTCGATGTCATATTGGTGTGCCCCTAGGAAAAGGGACCACCTCTGTAGCCGTTGTGCTGTCATTATCGGGACGCCCTTCTTAGGGTTGAAAATGGAGACAAGAGGTTGATGATCAGTTAGTAGAGTAAATTTCTGTCCGTGCAGGTAGTGGTTGAACTTCTTCACCCCCCACACCAGGCTGAGGGCCTCTCTGTCAATCTGGGTGTAGTTACGTTCGGCTGCAGTTAACGAGCGTGACGCAAAAGCTATCGGCCTCTCTGAACCATCAAGGGATTTATGTGACAGTACCGCTCCAACGCCGTAGGGAGACGCATCACACGCCAGTCTTATCGGCAGTGATGGGTTGTAGTGAGCCAATACTTCTCTTGAAGTGATCAGGCCTTTACACTTCTGAAAGGCCCGCTTACATTCATCGCTTCATTTCCATGCTACTCCAGTTTGTAGCAGGGCGTTCAGTGGGTGCAGAATTGTGGACAAATTCGGCAAAAACTTATGGTAGTAATTCACCAATCCGAGGAATGACCTCAGTTGCGACACATTTTCAGGCGCTGGAGCCTTAACTACCGCTTCAATTTTGTCAGGGGACTTATGTAACCCCTCTTCATCAATCACGTGGCCACAATACGATATTTGTTTCTTAAAAAACTCGCACTTGGTGCGATTGGCTCGTAGCCCATGTTCTCTTAGTCTAGTGAGCACCTGCTCTAGGTTGGCAAGGTGTTCACTGTCATTTTCACCTGTCACTAGGATGTCGTCCAAGTAACACTGAGTCCCCGGAATCCCTTGCAGGACTTGTTCCATCGCTCTTTGCCATATAGCCGGAGCTGATGCAACTCCGAATACCAGTCGATTATACTGGTAAAGACCTTTGTGAGTGTTAATCGTGAGATATTTCCTGGAGGATTCTTCAACCTCCATCTGCAAATATGCTTGCGCTAGGTCAATTTTTGTAAAATGTTTCCCTCCAGATAGTGAGGCGAAAATATCTTCTATCCTCGGAAGAGGATACTGTACTGTGTGAAGGACTGGGTTCACAGTCACCTTGAAGTCCCCACAGATGCGAACCTTCCTTGGCTCCTCAGACTTATTGTTTAACATTTTCTTCATGACAGGAACGATGGGTGTCGCCCACTCGCTCCAGTCTACCTTAGTTAACACGCCTGCATTCTCCAGATTCTCCAGCTCTGCCTCAACGGCTGGACGAATTGCATATGGTACCGGTCTTGCTTTGAAAAACTTGGGAATTGCATTCTCTTCTATTTTTATCGAGGCGGTTACGCCTTTAAGAGTTCCCAGTTCTTGTTGAAATACCTCTTTAGCGTTGGCCAAGATTTTTTGACAATCGTCCAGGTGTGACGTCGTCATCCTTTTTACCAGCCACAGTCAGTGCCTGAATGGAGTGCCAGTCTAAACTTATCTTGCTGATCCATTCACGTCCCAATAACGGTGGTCCACCATCTTGCAGTATGTACAGATACAATTTCTGTATTTCCTTGCCATTGTATTCGACAGGCACCCTTATTTTCCCTCTGGGGTATACTTTCTGCCCCGTATATGTCTTCAAGACAATGGATGTGTCTTTCAAGGGTATGTGTGAGAATAGCCGCTCATAGTCTCGTCGATTCATGACGGTCAGGGCTGATCCTGTATCCAGTTCCATTTTGACTTGGGACCCTGCTATCGTGAGGGTGACCCAAATGGTTCGGTGATCCTCTTTTGTGACTATGTTGTGTAGTTTGAGACAGCTTAGTCTCTTGTTCCCGGATTCACTATCGCTCTTCTGGTCTTCGGAACTACTGTCCGTCATCTTTTGTACTTTCCTGTACTTTTCCTTAGTAGTCTTTTTGTTGTCGTTAGTCTTCTTCCCGGACCTGCAAACTCATGCAATTTGTCCCATCTTTCCGCATTGCCTGCATGTTTTGTCCTTGGACCAGCAGTCCTTCTGGTCATGGGTTGTTCTGCAGCAGCGATAACATTTTTCAAATCCCCGTGTCATTTCATGGGTGCCGTATTCCTGTGGCTTTTGCTGTATTTCCGCAGCTCCCCTTGCTGCTGCTTCGTACGATACTGCCACGCTGAAAGCCTTATCTAGCGTCAGCTCTTTCTCTGAGAGTAACCTCTTCTGGGTTCCTTCACTCAGGAGTCCACAGACAAATTTGTCCCGTTGGGTATCTGCCAGTCCTGCTCCGAACTGGCAGTGCTTTGATAGCTTGCGTAGTTCCATAAGGTAATCAGCATTGCTCTCATCTTTATGCTAATTTCTCTTGTGGAATTTAAATCTTTCTGCTATCAGCAGCGGTGTAGGATTTAGGTGTTCCTGTAGGATATCAACAATTTCGTTAAAACTCTTCTCCATCGGTTTGACTGGAGTGATCAGGTTCCGCAATAGGCCGTACGTTCTTGCGCCAATTAAGTTTAGTAGTACCGATGCCTTTTTCTCATCGGCTACTTCATTTGCCTTGCAATATACTTCGACTCTTTCCACACACGTGGTCCAGTCTTCTATTGCATTATCGAAGGCAGTGATATTGCCAGTCTTCGGCATCTTGGAGATCTAAGATGGCGCCTCCCGCGCTTTGCCTTCTTCCCCGATTGAACAAAATGGTGCCTCCCGCACTTTGCCTTCTTCCCCGCTGGATTAAGATGGCGCCTCCCACGCTTTCTGCCTTTTTTGCTGCTGCCAGCGCTGTTGCTGGCGTTTTTATGCCTTGATGGCGACGCCCTATGGTCTTCACGCACTTCCCCCCCGCGCTGCTGCCAACGCCGCTCTCCGCGGTCCCCGTGGCAAACTGCAGCTCCTCACGGCTTTCTGCGCTTCTAATTCTTTTATTTTAATTACTGTTCCCGTCGTCAGAGCAGACCCTATGGGACACTTTCCTCCCTCTTCTCGGGTCTGTACGCTGCCCGGCTTCGTAGCACCGGCCGCGCCCTGTGTGCTCCACCCTCTCTCTCTCTCTCCTCTTCCTGACAACGCTGCTCGGCCCCGTTGAAAAGCCACCCGATCGAGCTCTAGCCCGCCGCAGCCCAGGAAGGATCAATGTACTACCTGCCACCAGCCCGATTAGCCCCGCTCTCGACAACCTCTCTTGCAAATCTTCGAATTCGATGAATCAGAGGGCAGTTGCCCACGGTCGACGCCTGTTTCTTCTGTTTGTTTTTTTTTCTTTTTGGATTTCTTCCTTCTGGCCTCGACCTCGAACAACTTCGCTTCAGGGATGGATCCCCGTGAGGTGGTGCAGAACTATAGGTAAGTTCAGATCTGTTCGTCGCCAATGTAACGTCCGTCTGTAATTGAGACACGGACTGCAGAAGTTGGTTATAACAGGTGTTTACTGAATGGCGACAAAACTGGAACTACTATACACACAGGCTTATATACAGGGGTGGTCACTACTGGTACTGCAGTATGCAGGGACTGCAGAATATAGTTCCTTCTTCAAGGTACATACACTACAGACTCCGCCCAAATTGCAAGGACGGGGTCATTCGATTGGTCTGGACGGACAGATCGGTCTTGTAGAAGCACATCAGTGGTGCCCGCCCTGAGGGAGGCTGAGAATGTCAGAGCGGCTCCATGCCATTCCTATTCAGGATATGAAGCCTGGGAAGGGCCTCAAAGTAACAGAGCAACCTTAACTCCGCAGCTCCCAAAAGAGCTATCAAGCCATTTGCAGCAAGGTAAACGATCCTCTCCAGGTTTGATTACCTGCTTGCTCGGTAATTCACGGGCCTTTACAAGGCTCATATTGGAACCTATGGCCTGCTCTCGGCACTGGGGACCGGGAACTTCCCCAACTGCATCCCCTTGCCATACGGGAACTTGGGGTAGATCCGCCCGCACACTCCAACCAGAATTTCTCCATAAGGCAGAATCCTGACAGCACTCCGTCTTCACCCTGCCCTTTGGAAGCAATTCAAGGATGCACCCAGCACAAAAGTGGAACTTTGGGCTCATAACTATTTGGGGCATGATTACTGAATCAAGCAAAATGACATTTATTTATTTTGGAAAGGATTGTTTATGTCTTCATTCTGATTTTTAGTAGCCATACTCATCCCCAATAGTATGAAGAATCAGTTTGTGTCAGAACAATTATTTTTATAGCTTCAATAAGTGCATAGGATAGACTGGACACCAGTTGGGTAATGCTTTGGAAATAAGCAGTACCGACTGTTAACTGTAAAACAACTTCAGTTTTGAGCCAAGGCTGGTAGCTGCTTGGCTCTGGCCTTGGGCTTTATGTCTGCTCCATAATTATTTGAATGCTTCTGGTCAGAGTTCTGTGGCCCATATAAAGGCTTTGTTGCCTCGTTTGTGTCGCCATGTTTTTATAGTTATGTTGTTTTCATGCTGGTTCGAAGTAATAAGCTCACTGATGCATTAAAGATCTATCAGACTGTAGCTAATGGTCCACTTTGCTGTACAATGCTACAGCAGACATTTTGCGGGTAATTAAAACATGAAACTGTAATATTCCAGTCTCCTGTTTGATAGCTGTTGCAGTTGAGCAGTTATGGCTTTAGGCAAGCAATGTTTCTAACAGCAATCAAAAAAATTATTCCTTGTAATCATTAATGAAACCAACTCACTTAAGTATAGATTTTGTTCTCCACGTGGAAATCCTGCTGTAAAAGTAGTTTTCTCGTGGATCATTTTATTTTTACACCGAGAAACCACAGAATAAGTTGGATTTTAATTGTTCTATTGGGGGAAAAAAACTGGCTTAGTTCAGAACCGATCATATAGATATTTCCCAAATTTCTCAGCGTGCAATCCCAGCAGTTACCCTCCTGGACTGACGCTGTGCAGTTTGCGGTGTTGGTGTACGGACACCTTATTTGCATGGGGCAGGCAGGTGTAAGGGTGCAGATCAAGTTTTCAAAGAAAAATCTGCTTTTTCTTAGAGGGTTCAAACCATGACCCTGGCCTCCACTGCAGCCCATTTTCGCCCATCTGGTGGATGGTATGCTTCATCTCGCTTGACTTACCATCCTCCAGTACTATGCCTTATTCTGACGGTGCCTACCTCTGGCTCCACCACCTGACAGCACTTATCTTCTAAGGGACAGAAGGAGGTTCCTCTTATATTCTAAGGCCTATCAGAAACTCCTGAACACGGTGGAGACCCGGTGTAATCAGATATCCATCAAAATGCCCTCAGCTTCCAAGTCTATTTTGAAAAAGACAGTTGATGATTGCAGGCCAGCATCAGATAATGTTCCAGATAATAGATCAATTGTCATCATTTTGGATTCCTGGCTGCCAAGATATCAGCAAACATACAGTTTTCATGACTATGATCAGGGACCAGGCATTTGTATGTTAAGATGTTGTGTTGATGTGAGGCACCAGCATTGTATCATGTGCCATTCGTGTTAGTGAAAATGGGAAGGATTGAAACAGGAATGCAAGGAGCAGTAAAGGAAATTATATAGCGCCTTTCACAACCTCAGGATGTCTCAAAGCCAATCAAGTACTTTTGTGACGTGTAGTCACTGTTGTAATGTAGGGAAACACGGCAGCCAATTTATGCACAGCAAGGTCCCACAAACAGCGATGAGATACTTGACCAGCTAATCTGTTTTAGTGATGTCGGTTGAGGGATAAATATTGGCCAGGACACTGGCAGAATTTTCCAGTTCTTCTTTGAATACTGCAATGGGATCTTTTACTTCCACCTGAGAGGGTAGACAGGGCCTCGGTTTAACATCTTATCCATTCATCGCAACCTTGCTGTCGTATTTGACCTGGTGATGAGCTTCCGACCACATATTAGCTCCATTGCCAACACTGCCTACTTCCATCTCTGTAACATTGCACGACTCTACCCCTACCTGGCTCCTCTGCTGCTGAAACCCTCATCCATGCCTTTGTTACCTTTAGACTTGACTATTGCAATGCTCTACTGGACGGCCTCCCATCTTCTACCCTGCATAAACTTGAGTTCATTCAAAACTCGGCTGCCCATGTGTTAACTTGCAGCAAGTCCCATTCACCCATCACCCCTGTGCTTGCTGACCTACATTGGCTCCCGGTCCGGCAATGCCTCAATTTTAAAATTCTCATCCTTCTTTTCAAATCTCTCCATGGCCGTGCCCCTCCCTATCTAACCTCCTCCAGCCCTACAACCCTACGAGATCTCTGCGCTCCTCCAATTCTGGCCTCTAGCGCATCCCCAATTTTAATCGCTCCACCATTGGTAGCTGTGCTTTCAGCTGCCGAGGCCCTAAGCTTTGCAATTCTCTCCTTAAACCACTCCGCCTCTCAGCCTCACTCTCCTCCTTTAAGATGCTCCTTAAAACCTACGTCTGACCAAGCTTTTGTCATCTGTCCTAATATCTCCTTATGTAGCTTGATGTCAAATTTTGTTTGATAACGTGCCTGTGAAGCACTTTGGGACATTTTACAATGTTAAAGGCACTATATAAATGTAATTTTTGTTGTTGTTGTTGTTGTTCCTTTCATATTCTGGTTTTAGTTTTCATCTTAAGCCTGGCTCCCATGTTAGAATCCTATCTTGATGGGGGTGATAGAGACTGTAAGTCAGATTTAATTGTGCTTTATGATGGGATAATTGAGTGAAGACAAATAAAAAGACCAACATGAAACTGTCTGAGATTCTGCAGAGTTGAGAGATGAAAATTATCTCTATATAAATAAAGTGAGTGTCGTATTCCCTTTTAATTGGCATTCAATACACTCTGGTGATTCTGAATGCGCTTGGGCAAACTGAGAGGTAAAAATTGTATGCAATGTGCCCATGGACATATTTGTAAACTGCACACATGAAGAGATCAGATTTCGCATTCTGCAAATGCAGGAATATTCACTTACAGGGAATTAGAATGTCATTGTCGTTTAAATTAGTAATATTTTTTGGAAATAATAACAGGCTACAGCAGACCCAATGTACAATAGAACTGCAGATAGCAATGATGTATGAAATGTAATGTTGTTGAGCTGCTGGGATCATGGAAATATCATGCCAAATGTTACAAGTTTGGGAACAAAAAGCAAAATACTGCAGAAGCATCTGTCGAGAGAACACAACTCAACAATTTAGATATGGAACCCTTCCTCACGAAAGGAAGATATTACAGATGAAAAGAACAGAACAAGACAAAAAGGAAAGGAGGGGACACACAATGAACACACAAAGAAAAAAATATATAAGATCTGTAAAGTGCTAAGGTGGAGAACAGGAGTTGGATAAATGACAAGTGATTTGGACATAAGACAAGAACAAGCATAATAAAAGACAAGACACTGAGGGAGTTGCACTCAACATTGGGGGGGGGGTGCGCAAAATGAGTGGTAATGGATCGGCCTGTTATAATGCCCGTTATAAACACTGCCTGATTTTCCTTCCCATTGTTTCCAATAGAAAGGAAAATCAGGCAGGGTGAATAATGGATGGCCGATCTGCTAAAGCCTGTTTTGCGCTCCCAACAAAGTTGAATTTCACCCCCAGAGAATGTGGGACTACCTAAAGGGAAATAGGTAATTAAGATGGGAAGGAGAGCAGGTTGTAGAGATGACAAAAGGGTAAACCATTTTCACGGAGGGAACAGTTCCTTCAGAAAACAGAATGGAGAGAGATGATGATTTTGTAGGTGGCAAAAATTGCAGATGATGATCTGTTGAATGCAGAGGATGGTGGTGACAATGGGAACTCTATCACGGTCCTGTGAGGAAGGAGAAGGGGTGAGGGCAGAAGCACGGAAAATGGGACAGACTCAATTGAGGGTCCTAGCAACCATGGTGGCAGACATTTTGGTAGGTCGGATGTGGTGGCATCAACAGAGCAGATGTGATGGAGACAGAGAAAATGGGGAAAGGGAATGAGATCCTTTATGAGGTGGGATGAGAAGAAATATAATCCGAGTAGTTGTAGATGTCAGTAGGCTGAAATAGAAGTTGGTGAACAGTGTTTCAATAAAGATAATGGTAGAGAAGGGAAGAGAAGAGCAAGAGATGGCCAATGTAAAGGTATGGGAGGAGTGGAAATTTGAAACAAAATTCATCAAATTTTGAGATCAAGGCAAGAGCTGGAAGTGTTCACAACACAAGGGGAGGAGCTATCCTGGGCAACCACTGTCAAATGCACTGCACCAGGCACTCTCAACACAATTGGTGTGAGGTGTTTATCAATTACTGAGACCGGCTAATAAATTGCTCATTGTTTACATTTCTTGATGAAGGAACTTCAGCATTTTCACCACCTTTTGTTTTAGTGTTTTTTGAAAAACTTGTATTAATACATTTTGCTTTAATAACCCTACTTTTCAATGCAACTGTTTTCCAAAACCTTTCGATGGAAAAATGATCAAGAATCCTGAAGCATGAAATCCAGATCCTATGGAGTAATTGATCCTCTATCTATATTTATTTATGAAATCGTGCAATTCTATTCCCAAACCAAATAGCACATTTTGAAGGGGTTAATCATTATGGTCAGAAAAATAAAACCCACTCAGGTCATCCAGTCTAGTCCACATTCCGACACTCTCAAACAATGTTTTAATCTCTCTCGTGTTCTCCCAAAAGCTGGTATAACCTCTCGTCCTGCTGAATCAGGAATCTGACCAATTTCCTATTTGAGTACTTTAACTGAGTCAATATTACATACCATTTGATCCAACTGATCTATACTAATATTAATACTCCACACAAGCTTTCTTCAACTCTAATTACCTCTTCCCATCCTTATATTCCCTTCTCCCTCATATCTGCATCAAGCCTCCCCTTAAATGTGACAATGCTGTCTGCTTCAATCATTCCATGTGGCAGCGAGTTCCACATTCTCTCCACTCTCTGTACAGTAAAAAGTGTTACATGTGAAAAAGAAGCTCCCACAGTTCTATTTAGTTTGTGGTTGTAATCAATTCCCTGCATCTCTTCTAATTCCCCATTCCTCATTCTTTCTTGTTCTTTTCAGTTTGTTGCCATTGAGAATGGATTGAGGTTCCTGAGTAGCTCAGAGCTTTCTGTAAAAAATTTTTTTTCTATCTATCAATAACCATCATAGCTTTAAAACCTCCAGCAGGGACACTTGTGGGAGAAACTAGAAGTTGCAAGTACCTTTGTGAATTTGAAACTGTTCTGAACTCTGGCCCAATGTTAGCAATCAGAATATACTTGCATCCTTTCAGTAATGTAGCTGCTTGGGCTCACACCTGCTTCATATCCTGGCCTTTCACCTGCTGATCAAGACTTCTAGATACTACTTCAGTGAGCACAATCTGATTATAATGTAGGCACATCAATAGCTTTTTGGTTCATGTGGAAATAAGCTATTTTTATTTTATAGCTGTTTAGCCATCTTGTGTTTGTGTGCCCATTATACTTAATATGCTGGGCTGTAAAAAAAATTGTTACAATAATACTTGCGCTTACAGAGGATTCATAATATTGAAACATCGCAAAGTGCTTCACACAACCAATGGCTTTTGAAATAAGGTGAATTTTGTTACATAATGAATGCAGCAGCCATTCTGTACAGTAATGTACAAATACTAATAGGATACATAGTCAGTTCATCCATTTTTTTTAGGTAAGTATGTTGATCAGGAAACCAGGAAAACATCCTTCTCTTCAACGGAACTATCAGAACAGCCAACAGGGGACCTTTGTTTCACCACTTGTCCAAACGGTGACACTTCCGACAAGTCAGCATGCTCCAGTTCAGCCAAGATTGATGCATCAAAATCTGGTGGCTCAAATCCATAACCTTATGATCTACAAATGAGTGTTACCAACTGAACAAAGCTATATTATTACGTAAAATTACATCGAATTTACAGCGCCGAAACAGGTCATTCGACCCAACTGGTCTGTGCCGGTATTTATGCTCCACATAAGCTTCCTCTCACTCTACTTCATCTAACCATATCAATATATCCTTCTATTCCTCTTTCTCTCATGTGTTTATCTAGCTTCCCCTGAAATACATCCCTGCTATTCGCCTCAACTATTTCATGTGGTAGCAAATTCTAACCACACTCTGAGTAAAGAAGTTTCTCCTGAATTCCATATTGGTGACTATCTTATATTTATGACCCCTAGTTTTGGACTCCCCACAAGTGGAAACATATTCTCGACATCTACCCTATCAAACCCCTTTATAATAAAGACCTTTATTAGGTCACCCCCTCAACTTTCTCTTTTCTTGAGAAAAGAGCCCCAGCCTGCTCAGTCTTTCCTGATATTTATAACCTCTCTGTTCTGGTATCATCCTTGTAAATCTTTTTTGCACCTTCTCCAGTGACTCTATATCCTTTCTTTTATTCATTCCTGGGATGTGGGCATTGCTAGCAAGGCCAACCTTTATTGCCCATCCCTAATTGCCCTTGAGAAGGTGGTGGTGAGCCGCCTTCTTGAACCACTGCAGTCTCTGTTGTGAAGGTACTCCCACAGTGCTGTTAGGTACGGAGTTCCAGGATTTTGATCCAGCGACGATGAAGGAATGGCGATATATTTCCAAGTCAGGATGGTGTGTGACTTGCAGGTGGTGGTGTTCCCATGCACCTGCTGCCCTTGGCCTTCGAGGTCATAGAGGTCGCAGGTTTGGGAGGTGCTGTCAAAGAAGCCTTGACTAGTTGCTGCAGTGCCTCTTGTAAATGGTACAAAAACATGCTAACTCCTCATGAAAATGATTGTAGTCATGATCCTAGTCTAAAAACTCAAGCTCATTGGCGTTACACTGTAAAGCTGGACCAATATCAGGGACAGTTTAATTGCAAGTCATGATTGCCACAGGCTTTTTCCACTTCTTAAAGGGGTGGTTCATTGATGTTGCAGTACTTAATTGTCAGGATTGTTGGGTGTGCAGCTGCCCCAACAGTAAACCAAACACTAGTTAGAAGACATCCATCGGAACCATAGTAGACAGGAGATGGAGGGAGAGAGCCCACAGGTTCTCCGATGAAGCTCTTCAGATATTGGTTTTCGTGGTGGAGAGAAGGTGGGCGGTCCTGTACCCACCAACTGACAGGGGGCCCTTGCCACAAGTCTGCCGCACTATGTCGAGGGAGATAGCAGGCCACGTCACTGGCAGTACTGTGGTCCCCAGGACCCGCACTCAGTGCAGGAAGAAGATTAACAACCCCACATGTGTGGTCAGGGTGAGTGAAGGCTTCAGCAAATGCTACATCCCAACATCTGTACCACAAGCTTCACACACTGCTCAATGCACCACACCCCCAGCACTCACCCACCAACAATCTCAGTCTATCAACACCCTCACCCACATTTCACACCTTGCACACAATGACAGCTACTCAACTATGGCAGGCACATCACCCAAACACATTGCACCACACTCACTGACACACTTCCCTTGCTTTTGCAGGCTAAGGTCGTTCACAATCGTCAGGAGTAGGAGCGGACAGATGGCCAGGCCAACATTCAAGAGCTGAGCCAGCTGGAGAGTCGAGTGCTGGAGATCATTGGGCACCAGGTCATCAGCACCTGGCCACCAGTGACATTGACCTCCTTGGGGACAAGAATGGTATGTTTATTCCTAATTCTTCTTCTCACATCCCACTTCCCCCTCACCCCACAAGCATTTTGCACTTTCAAGCTAATCATGCTGTATGCATGCATTTCTGGTTTCCCGCCCCCCTCCCCAACCCGACTTTTGTGCCTTCCTGCTTTCAGATAATCAGCAAGCACCCGAGCAGCCTGTCCCCGAGGGCACCACAGAGAGTGAGGGGGGAGAAGAGGAGGAGGAAGAAGACACCGTGTCACTGCATCTCTCACTCACAGACACCAGCTCAGATACTGGCACGATGTGTTCTTTAGAGGCTAGTATAGTAGCAGGATCTGCACTGGGTGAGGCACTGGGCACGAGTGGGCTGCAGCAAGGCCAGGGGGAAAGGGTAGCTCAGAGGCCAGCTCCCCAGAGGGTGAGTTCGCACACGAGTTCTGCTGCACAGGACTCAAATGAGGACCTCGATGGGAAGGCCTTGAGAAGAAGGGTGTTGGGCATGCACACGGAAATGATAGCTGCAGTGGCAAGGGTGCCCGAGAGCCTCTCAGCAATGTCATGGAGCATGGAGGAGTCTGGCTCCAACATTACATGGGGCTCTGTGCAGAGTATGGAGCCCAGGATTTCCAGTCTGGAAATGATGGTACACTCCCAGAGAGACTGTGGCAACCCAGACATGATGGCGCACATGATGAGCGATGTCATCGCTTCCATTGCTGCACAGATGGAAGCAACCCAACGTCTTAGTGCTGCAGCAGAAGCTCAGACTGCTCTTGTGCAGTCTCAGTGTGATGCCCCCCAAGCTCAGACTGCTCTTGTGCAGTCTCAGTGTGATGCCCCCCAAGCTCTGACTGCTCTTGTACAGTCTCAGTGTGATGCCCCCCAAGCTCAGACTGCTCTTGTACAGTCTCAGTGTGATGCCCCCCAAGCTCAGACTGCTCTTGTACAGTCTCAGTGTGATGCCCCCCAAGCTCTGACTGCTCTTGTACAGTCTCAGTGTGATGCCCCCCAAGCTCAGACTGCTCTTGTGCAGTCTCAGTGTGATGCCCCCCAAGCTCAGACTGCTCTTGTGCAGTCTCAGTGTGATGCCCCCCAAGCTCAGACTGCTCTTGTACAGTCTCAGTGTGATGCCCCCCAAGCTCAGACTGCTCTTGTACAGTCTCAGTGTGATGCCCCCCAAGCTCAGACTGCTCTTGTGCAGTCTCAGTGTGATGCCCCCCAAGCTCTGACTGCTCTTGTACAGTCTCAGTGTGATGCCCCCCAAGCTCTGACTGCTCTTGTACAGTCTCAGTGTGATGCCCCCCAAGCTCAGACTGCTCTTGTACAGTCTCAGTGTGATGCCCCCCAAGCTCAGACTGCTCTTGTACAGTCTCAGTGTGATGCCCCCCAAGCTCAGACTGCTCTTGTGCAGTCTCAGTGTGATGCCCCCCAAGCTCAGACTGCTCTTGTACAGTCTCAGTGTGATGCCCCCCAAGCTCTGACTGCTCTTGTACAGTCTCAGTGTGATGCCCCCCAAGCTCAGACTGCTCTTGTACAGTCTCAGTGTGATGCCCCCCAAGCTCAGACTGCTCTTGTACAGTCTCAGTGTGATGCCCCCCAAGCTCAGACTGCTCTTGTACAGTCTCAGTGTGATGCCCCCCAAGCTCAGACTGCTCTTGTACAGTCTCAGTGTGATGCCCCCCAAGCTCAGACTGCTCTTGTGCAGTCTCAGTGTGATGCCCCCCAAGCTCAGACTGCTCTTGTACAGTCTCAGTGTGATGCCCCCCAAGCTCAGACTGCTCTTGTACAGTCTCAGTGTGATGCCCCCCAAGCTCAGACTGCTCTTGTGCAGTCTCAGTGTGATGCCCCCCAAGCTCTGACTGCTCTTGTGCAGTCTCAGTGTGATGCCCCCCAAGCTCTGACTGCTCTTGTACAGTCTCAGTGTGATGCCCCCCAAGCTCAGACTGCTCTTGTGCAGTCTCAGTGTGATGCCCCCCAAGCTCAGACTGCTCTTGTGCAGTCTCAGTGTGATGCCCCCCAAGCTCAGACTGCTCTTGTGCAGTCTCAGTGTGATGCCCCCCAAGCTCTGACTGCTCTTGTGCAGTCTCAGTGTGATGCCCCCCAAGCTCTGACTGCTCTTGTACAGTCTCAGTGTGATGCCCCCCAAGCTCTGACTGCTCTTGTACAGTCTCAGTGTGATGCCCCCCAAGCTCAGACTGCTCTTGTACAGTCTCAGTGTGATGCCCCCCAAGCTCAGACTGCTCTTGTACAGTCTCAGTGTGATGCCCCCCAAGCTCAGACTGCTCTTGTGCAGTCTCAGTGTGATGCCCCCCAAGCTCTGACTGCTCTTGTACAGTCTCAGTGTGATGCCCCCCAAGCTCAGACTGCTCTTGTACAGTCTCAGTGTGATGCCCCCCAAGCTCAGACTGCTCTTGTACAGTCTCAGTGTGATGCCCCCCAAGCTCAGACTGCTCTTGTACAGTCTCAGTGTGATGCCCCCCAAGCTCAGACTGCTCTTGTACAGTCTCAGTGTGATGCCCCCCAAGCTCTGACTGCTCTTGTACAGTCTCAGTGTGATGCCCCCCAAGCTCAGACTGCTCTTGTACAGTCTCAGTGTGATGCCCCCCAAGCTCAGACTGCTCTTGTACAGTCTCAGTGTGATGCCCCCCAAGCTCAGACTGCTCTTGTACAGTCTCAGTGTGATGCCCCCCAAGCTCAGACTGCTCTTGTGCAGTCTCAGTGTGATGCCCCCCAAGCTCTGACTGCTCTTGTACAGTCTCAGTGTGATGCCCCCCAAGCTCTGACTGCTCTTGTACAGTCTCAGTGTGATGCCCCCCAAGCTCAGACTGCTCTTGTACAGTCTCAGTGTGATGCCCCCCAAGCTCAGACTGCTCTTGTACAGTCTCAGTGTGATGCCCCCCAAGCTCAGACTGCTCTTGTGCAGTCTCAGTGTGATGCCCCCCAAGCTCTGACTGCTCTTGTACAGTCTCAGTGTGATGCCCCCCAAGCTCTGACTGCTCTTGTGCAGTCTCAGTGTGATGCCCCTCAAGCTCTGACTGCTCTTGTACAGTCTCAGTGTGATGCCCCCCAAGCTCAGACTGCTCTTGTACAGTCTCAGTGTGATGCCCCCCAAGCTCAGACTGCTCTTGTACAGTCTCAGTGTGATGCCCCCCAAGCTCAGACTGCTCTTGTGCAGTCTCGGTGTGATGCCCCCCAAGCTCAGACTGCTCTTGTGCAGTCTCGGTGTGATGCCCCCCAAGCTCTGACTGCTCTTGTGCAGTCTCGGTGTGATGCCCCCCAAGCTCTGACTGCTCTTGTGCAGTCTCGGTGTGATGCCCCCCAAGCTCAGACTGCTCTTGTACAGTCTCAGTGTGATGCCCCCCAAGCTCAGACTGCTCTTGTACAGTCTCAGTGTGATGCCCCCCAAGCTCTGACTGCTCTTGTACAGTCTCAGTGTGATGCCTCCCAAGCTCAGACTGCTCTTGTGCAGTCTCAGTGTGATGCCTCCCAAGCTCTGACTGCTCTTGTACAGTCTCAGTGTGATGCCCCCCAAGCTCAGACTGCTCTTGTGCAGTCTCAGTGTGATGCCCCCCAAGCTCTGACTGCTCTTGTGCAGTCTCAGTGTGATGCCCCCCAAGCTCTGACTGCTCTTGTGCAGTCTCAGTGTGATGCCCCCCAAGCTCAGACTGCTCTTGTACAGTCTCAGTGTGATGCCCCCCAAGCTCAGACTGCTCTTGTGCAGTCTCAGTGTGATGCCCCCCAAGCTCAGACTGCTCTTGTGCAGTCTCAGTGTGATGCCCCCCAAGCTCAGACTGCTCTTGTACAGTCTCAGTGTGATGCCCCCCAAGCTCAGACTGCTCTTGTACAGTCTCAGTGTGATGCCCCCAAAGCTCTGACTGCTCTTGTACAGTCTCAGTGTGATGCCCCCCAAGCTCAGACTGCTCTTGTGCAGTCTCAGTGTGATGCCCCCCAAGCTCAGACTGCTCTTGTACAGTCTCAGTGTGATGCCCCCCAAGCTCTGACTGCTCTTGTGCAGTCTCAGTGTGATGCCCCCCAAGCTCTGACTGCTCTTGTACAGTCTCAGTGTGATGCCCCCAAAGCTCTGACTGCTCTTGTACAGTCTCAGTGTGATGCCCCCCAAGCTCAGACTGCTCTTGTACAGTCTCAGTGTGATGCCCCCCAAGCTCAGACTGCTCTTGTACAGTCTCAGTGTGATGCCCCCAAAGCTCTGACTGCTCTTGTACAGTCTCAGTGTGATGCCCCCCAAGCTCAGACTGCTCTTGTACAGTCTCAGTGTGATGCCCCCCAAGCTCAGACTGCTCTTGTACAGTCTCAGTGTGATGCCCCCCAAGCTCAGACTGCTCTTGTGCAGTCTCAGTGTGATGCCTCCCAAGCTCAGACTGCTCTTGTACAGTCTCAGTGTGATGCCCCCCAAGCTCAGACTGCTCTTGTACAGTCTCAGTGTGATGCCCCCCAAGCTCAGACTGCTCTTGTGCAGTCTCAGTGTGATGCCCCCCAAGCTCAGACTGCTCTTGTACAGTCTCAGTGTGATGCCCCCCAAGCTCAGACTGCTCTTGTGCAGTCTCAGTGTGATGCCCCTCAAGCTCAGACTGCTCTTGTACAGTCTCAGTGTGATGCCCCCCAAGCTCAGACTGCTCTTGTACAGTCTCAGTGTGATGCCCCCCAAGCTCAGACTGCTCTTGTACAGTCTCAGTGTGATGCCCCCCAAGCTCAGACTGCTCTTGTACAGTCTCAGTGTGATGCCCCCCAAGCTCAGACTGCTCTTGTACAGTCTCAGTGTGATGCCCCCCAAGCTCTGACTGCTCTTGTGCAGTCTCAGTGTGATGATTCCCAAGCTCAGACTGCTCTTGTACAGTCTCAGTGTGATGCCCCCCAAGCTCAGACTGCTCTTGTACAGTCTCAGTGTGATGCCCCTCAAGCTCAGACTGCTCTTGTACAGTCTCAGTGTGATGCCCCCCAAGCTCAGACTGCTCTTGTACAGTCTCAGTGTGATGCCCCCCAAGCTCAGACTGCTCTTGTACAGTCTCAGTGTGATGCCCCCCAAGCTCAGACTGCTCTTGTACAGTCTCAGTGTGATGCCCCCCAAGCTCAGACTGCTCTTGTACAGTCTCAGTGTGATGCCTCCCAAGCTCAGACTGCTCTTGTGCAGTCTCAGTGTGATGCCCCCCAAGCTCTGACTGCTCTTGTACAGTCTCAGTGTGATGCCCCCCAAGCTCAGACTGCTCTTGTGCAGTCTCAGTGTGATGCCCCTCAAGCTCAGACTGCTCTTGTACAGTCTCAGTGTGATGCCCCCCAAGCTCAGACTGCTCTTGTACAGTCTCAGTGTGATGCCCCCCAAGCTCAGACTGCTCTTGTACAGTCTCAGTGTGATGCCCCCCAAGCTCAGACTGCTCTTGTGCAGTCTCAGTGTGATGATTCCCAAGCTCAGACTGCTCTTGTACAGTCTCAGTGTGATGCCCCCCAAGCTCAGACTGCTCTTGTACAGTCTCAGTGTGATGCCCCCCAAGCTCTGACTGCTCTTGTACAGTCTCAGTGTGATGCCCCCCAAGCTCAGACTGCTCTTGTACAGTCTCAGTGTGATGCCCCCCAAGCTCAGACTGCTCTTGTACAGTCTCAGTGTGATGCCCCCCAAGCTCTGACTGCTCTTGTGCAGTGTCAGTGTGATGCCTCCCAAGCTCAGACTGCTCTTGTGCAGTCTCAGTGTGATGCCCCCCAAGCTCTGACTGCTCTTGTGCAGTCTCAGTGTGATGCCCCCCAAGCTCTGACTGCTCTTGTACAGTCTCAGTGTGATGCCCCCCAAGCTCAGACTGCTCTTGTACAGTCTCAGTGTGATGCCCCCCAAGCTCTGACTGCTCTTGTACAGTCTCAGTGTGATGCCCCCCAAGCTCAGACTGCTCTTGTGCAGTCTCAGTGTGATGCCCCCCAAGCTCTGACTGCTCTTGTGCAGTGTCAGTGTGATGCCCCCCAAGCTCTGACTGCTCTTGTGCAGTCTCAGTGTGATGCCTCCCAAGCTCAGACTGCTCTTGTGCAGTCTCGGTGTGATGCCCCCCAAGCTCAGACTGCTCTTGTGCAGTCTCAGTGTGATGCCCCCCAAGCTCAGACTGCTCTTGTGCAGTGTCAGTGTGATGCCCCCCAAGCTCTGACTGCTCTTGTGCAGTCTCGGTGTGATGCCCCCCAAGCTCAGACTGCTCTTGTGCAGTCTCAGTGTGATGCCTCCCAAGCTCTGACTGCTCTTGTACAGTCTCAGTGTGATGCCTCCCAAGCTCTGACTGCTCTTGTGCAGTCTCAGTGTGATGCCCCCCAAGCTCAGACTGCTCTTGTGCAGTCTCGGTGTGATGCCCCCCAAGCTCAGACTGCTCTTGTGCAGTCTCAGTGTGATGCCTCCCAAGCTCTGACTGCTCTTGTACAGTCTCAGTGTGATGCCTCCCAAGCTCTGACTGCTCTTGTGCAGTCTCAGTGTGATGCCCCCCAAGCTCAGACTGCTCTTGTGCAGTCTCAGTGTGATGCCCCCCAAGCTCTGACTGCTCTTGTGCAGTCTCAGTGTGATGCCCCCCAAGCTCTGACTGCTCTTGTGCAGTCTCAGTGTGATGCCCCCCAAGCTCTGACTGCTCTTGTGCAGTCTCAGTGTGATGCCCCCCAAGCTCAGACTGCTCTTGTGCAGTCTCAGTGTGATGCCCCCCAAGCTCTGACTGCTCTTGTGCAGTCTCAGTGTGATGCCCCCCAAGCTCAGACTGCTCTTGTGCAGTCTCAGTGTGATGCCCCCCAAGCTCTGACTGCTCTTGTACAGTCTCAGTGTGATGCCTCCCAAGCTCTGACTGCTCTTGTGCAGTCTCGGTGTGATGCCCCCCAAGCTCAGACTGCTCTTGTGCAGTCTCAGTGTGATGCCCCCCAAGCTCTGACTGCTCTTGTGCAGTCTCAGTGTGATGCCCCCCAAGCTCTGACTGCTCTTGTGCAGTCTCAGTGTGATGCCCCCCAAGCTCTGACTGCTCTTGTGCAGTCTCAGTGTGATGCCTCCCAAGCTCTGACTGCTCTTGTGCAGTCTCGGTGTGATGCCCCCCAAGCTCAGACTGCTCTTGTGCAGTCTCAGTGTGATGCCCCCCAAGCTCAGACTGCTCTTGTACAGTCTCAGTGTGATGCCCCCCAAGCTCAGACTGCTCTTGTACAGTCTCAGTGTGATGCCCCCCAAGCTCTGACTGCTCTTGTGCAGTCTCAGTGTGATGCCCCCCAAGCTCTGACTGCTCTTGTACAGTCTCAGTGTGATGCCCCCCAAGCTCAGACTGCTCTTGTGCAGTCTCAGTGTGATGCCCCCCAAGCTCTGACTGCTCTTGTACAGTCTCAGTGTGATGCCCCCCAAGCTCAGACTGCTCTTGTGCAGTCTCAGTGTGATGCCTCCCAAGCTCTGACTGCTCTTGTGCAGTCTCAGTGTGATGCCCCCCAAGCTCTGACTGCTCTTGTACAGTCTCAGTGTGATGCCCCCCAAGCTCAGACTGCTCTTGTGCAGTCTCAGTGTGATGCCCCCCAAGCTCAGACTGCTCTTGTGCAGTCTCAGTGTGATGCCCCCCAAGCTCAGACTGCTCTTGTACAGTCTCAGTGTGATGCCCCCCAAGCTCTGACTGCTCTTGTGCAGTCTCGGTGTGATGCCTCCCAAGCTCTGACTGCTCTTGTACAGTCTCAGTGTGATGCCTCCCAAGCTCTGACTGCTCTTGTACAGTCTCAGTGTGATGCCCCCCAAGCTCTGACTGCTCTTGTGCAGTCTCGGTGTGATGCCCCCCAAGCTCAGACTGCTCTTGTACAGTCTCAGTGTGATGCCCCCCAAGCTCTGACTGTTCTTGTACAGTCTCAGTGTGATGCCCCCCAAGCTCAGACTGCTCTTGTGCAGTCTCGGTGTGATGCCCCCCAAGCTCAGACTGCTCTTGTACAGTCTCAGTGTGATGCCCCCCAAGCTCTGACTGCTCTTGTACAGTCTCAGTGTGATGCCCCCCAAGCTCAGACTGCTCTTGTGCAGTCTCAGTGTGATGCCCCCCAAGCTCAGACTGCTCTTGTACAGTCTCGGTGTGATGCCCCCCAAGCTCAGACTGCTCTTGTGCAGTCTCAGTGTGATGCCCCCCAAGCTCAGACTGCTCTTGTACAGTCTCAGTGTGATGCCCCCCAAGCTCAGACTGCTCTTGTGCAGTCTCGGTGTGATGCCCCCCAAGCTCAGACTGCTCTTGTACAGTCTCAGTGTGATGCCCCCCAAGCTCAGACTGCTCTTGTACAGTCTCAGTGTGATGCCCCCCAAGCTCAGACTGCTCTTGTGCAGTCTCAGTGTGATGCCCCCCAAGCTCAGACTGCTCTTGTGCAGTCTCAGTGTGATGCCCCCCAAGCTCTGACTGCTCTTGTGCAGTCTCAGTGTGATGCCCCCCAAGCTCAGACTGCTCTTGTGCAGTGTCAGTGTGATGCCCCCCAAGCTCAGACTGCTCTTGTGCAGTCTCAGTGTGATGCCCCCCAAGCTCAGACTGCTCTTGTACAGTCTCAGTGTGATGCCCCCCAAGCTCTGACTGCTCTTGTACAGTCTCAGTGTGATGCCCCCCAAGCTCAGACTGCTCTTGTACAGTCTCAGTGTGATGCCCCCCAAGCTCAGACTGCTCTTGTACAGTCTCAGTGTGATGCCCCCCAAGCTCTGACTGCTCTTGTGCAGTCTCAGTGTGATGCCCCCCAAGCTCAGACTGCTCTTGTGCAGTCTCAGTGTGATGCCCCCCAAGCTCTGACTGCTCTTGTGCAGTCTCAGTGTGATGCCCCCCAAGCTCAGACTGCTCTTGTGCAGTCTCGGTGTGATGCCCCCCAAGCTCAGACTGCTCTTGTGCAGTCTCAGTGTGATGCCCCTCAAGCTCAGACTGCTCTTGTGCAGTCTCAGTGTGATGCCCCCCAAGCTCAGACTGCTCTTGTGCAGTCTCAGTGTGATGCCCCTCAAGCTCAGACTGCTCTTGTGCAGTCTCAGTGTGATGCCCCCCAAGCTCTGACTGCTCTTGTGCAGTCTCAGTGTGATGCCCCCCAAGCTCAGACTGCTCTTGTGCAGTCTCAGTGTGATGCCCCCCAAGCTCAGACTGCTCTTGTACAGTCTCAGTGTGATGCCCCCCAAGCTCTGACTGCTCTTGTGCAGTCTCAGTGTGATGCCCCCCAAGCTCAGACTGCTCTTGTGCAGTCTCAGTGTGATGCCCCCCAAGCTCAGACTGCTCTTGTACAGTCTCAGTGTGATGCCCCCCAAGCTCAGACTGCTCTTGTACAGTCTCAGTGTGATGCCCCCCAAGCTCAGACTGCTCTTGTACAGTCTCAGTGTGATGATTCCCAAGCTCAGACTGCTCTTGTGCAGTCTCAGTGTGATGCCCCCCAAGCTCTGACTGCTCTTGTGCAGTCTCGGTGTGATGCCTCCCAAGCTCAGACTGCTCTTGTGCAGTCTCAGTGTGATGCCCCCCAAGCTCTGACTGCTCTTGTGCAGTCTCAGTGTGATGATTCCCAAGCTCAGACTGCTCTTGTGCAGTCTCAGTGTGATGCCCCCCAAGCTCTGACTGCTCTTGTGCAGTCTCAGTGTGATGCCCCCCAAGCTCAGACTGCTCTTGTACAGTCTCAGTGTGATGATTCCCAAGCTCTGACTGCTCTTGTGCAGTCTCAGTGTGATGCCTCCCAAGCTCAGACTGCTCTTGTGCAGTCTCAGTGTGATGCCCCCCAAGCTCTGACTGCTCTCATGCAGTCTCGGCATGAAGACTCCCAAGCTCTGACTGCTGCCATCATGACTGGATTTACCACCGGCAATCAGGGCTTTCACGGTGTCACAGCAGGCCAGCAATTTGTGCTTCAACAGATTGCTAGGAATGCTGAGGCACCTGCCCGGGCAAGTGGCAGTGGCTCCGCGGAGCAGGAACCTGCTGTCCTCTCTCAGGGTGACAGCATTCCTACTGCCACTCTGCCATTACCCTTGCCTGTCAGCCAGCCAGCCCAGACTGCTGCCGCACATGCCGAGGTGGTGCAGTCTACAATCAGGCCTTCTAGGTCCACACCTGGTTGAGGTCGTCTTGCAAGGCCATCTGAAGTGTCCCACATGGAAACTTAACAGCCTTCCACCAGCCGTGCTGCAGCCAATGGGCGAGCACTGTGCAGGAGCACCAGACCAGGAAAGGACACACAAAAGACAGACACTAAGGGATTGCACAAGGGTGATTAGTTAATAGTATTCATGGAAATATGTGTCAGATGATTATAGATAAATGTATTAATTGTGTTTGAAATCTTTTGTGGTGTCTCCCATTTCAGCTTTACACCAAGGAGGACGCTATGATACGGCGTGAGACAGGGATGGTATGATGGGGACGTGGTGAGCTACGGGGATCTGGGGTTTCATTCATTACCATAAAGCACCACCTCACACTTACCTGTATTGAAATTCATTTGCCATTCTGCAAGTTCATTAACAGCGTATTTTGTCACAATTTCAAAGGAGTGCCAACTTCCTTTGTGAAATAGCTATGTGTCAACTACTGCTCTGTTTCACAAGTTTGTGATCACCCAACCAATACATTTCAAAAAAATTAAGTTAGCTGCTTTGAAACATGACTTATTCTAAATAAATTACTGGATAGTAATGTTTTTATAAAAGCCAAAATGATTTGAGCAAAACAGAACATTCAAAATTGCAAGATGAGGTAATTAGTTACTGTGGTTGGGAGGCAGTCTAAAATGAGGCATGGAAAGTAAACTCATTAAGGGAACTGTATGCTCTCCAAGGCATGGTGCTCAAGATATATTCTGGTAAATTTAAGGCATATGCCTTTGATCAGTATGCTATAAATAATAATTTGTAAAAGTGGTAATTAATCTTTAAACACTTTCTGAATATATTATCCCTTCAAGACTCCTCTGCAGCCCACCCCACCCCTCCACGAGACCCTCTTCAGCCAGCCAGCAGGCATCCCAATAGACACTCAGTTCCGTACCTTATTGGAACTGTCAGGATATGATTTTGAGAATTTCATAACAAGATTCCTGATTCATTTCCCTATTTTCACTGTAGCAGTTTAGATTTGCAAAATTTATGATCGGACCAGGGTGGGAATTTTTAACCCTCCCCGCCTGGCAGGAACAGGGCAGGAGGGCCCTTAAAATTGAGTTTTCATCCTTACCACCGGACAGCACCCCACCAGCTTCCTGAATTTCCACTCCTGCCTGCTGGTCAGCTGCCGCCTTCAGCCTGTTTCGGGCAGGCAGATGACCGGCGATGTGCAAATGAGGCCTGGCAGTTAAAATATCTGAGGCTTTAAAATTGGGCTGCCAGGTGCTTTTTGCACTTGCCCCACCCAAAACCCACTAGAGGTTAACATTGAACCCACAAATCAAAATTGGTTTTACTCTCTAATCTGGGCTTTTTCTTCAGTATCATTTCTGCCTGATTCACATTCCATAATCTATGATAAAATAGGCTAATTACTAATATAGGCGAGATTCCTAGGCCTAGAAATTGGCCTGAGGTGCCCAAGCGGCGCAAAGTTCGCCTGGGCGCTGGAATTTGAGCCGCGATCGCCGCATTAGCGATTGCCGCAAATTCAGTTGAAGTGCCCCTAGAGGGAGACGGGGCATGGCTCGAGGCGCTCCGCGTCCCTCTTAGGGCGCTGAAAGTGAATTTCGCAGCGCTACGTGCCGCAGCACCACACGCTACGGCACGGCACACTGCGGTACTGCAGGCCTTCCTCCCACTGTTAAGAGGGAGGGGCCTGCAACAGCGCGAGCCCCAATCGCGAGTGCCGGCAAAAGAGCCCGGCACCAAGGAGAAGTGCCGGGCTCTCGGGAAACAGCCGGCAATGCCGCGGGGCGGGACCAGGAGGCCGGGGACGGAGGTGCTGGCAGGCGGCCGCCCCGCACCGCCACCTTAACTTGCGCCTCTGCCGGTGCAGCAAGACCCCATGAACCGGGCACGGGTAGCGAACGGCGCTACAGCGGCGTTCGCTACCAAATATCATGATCGGGGCGCAAATGGGGCGCTGCGCACACCGATGACGTCATCGGTGGCAGCGCAGCGCAAAAGGCTAACGCCACCATTAGCGCCCCTGCTGAATATCGCGGGAAGCGCAGCCAGTGGCGCTACAGCCACTGACTGCCTCTTTAGGCGCTAACAGGTGGCGCTACTCACCCAATTTTTCCCCCCTAATCTCTATATCACATTGCTGCTGGGTGTGTGACAGATTGACCACTCTCTTGTGACAAGATGGAGGATTGTTGCAATGCCCACATCCTATGCCATATTGTCTACAAGATCGTGACAGGTATTAAATGTAGGTGGTGAAGGCTACAGTGGGAAGATATCTATTAGAAAAGACTCCACATGTCTCATGGAGTGCTTTTAACTGGAAAGATTGTTGACATTGTTCTGGGCAATTCACCTGAGCAAGGCACTGCACAGATGTCATATGACAAGAATTTGGTCTTGCAATAGTGCCTACATGCATAGTTCCAAATCAACACTATGTGCTGAGCAGTTGACAGTGACCCTGAGGCAATCAGATAAGGGTAGTCTACAGGCTACTCATTAGGTATCCTCAAAATTACTATTAGGAGAGCTCCCCTACTGCCCTGTGTGGTTCTAAGGTTTGTGTTTAGAGTTTCTTCACCAGTATGGTTTCAGAGATAAGCTTAACTACAGTTTACTCTTATTAGCATTTTAAATCCCATTTAATTTTCAGAATAAAACCACCCCGATTCAATAAATCGCAATTTGCGGTCCTGATGACGGTGAACTGGCAACGTTCACCATCATTTTGCCTTTGAAACTGACCGCAACTTCAGGATTTAGAGCATGCGCAGCCTAGCACGGAAATCCTGAAGTTGGGGTCTGTCATTCACTGCTCCTCCGCAGGCTGCGCTATGACCCCCACCCACAGAGCCAGCGATCAGTGAAATCACTCAAATCATGGAAACTGATGAAAGCTTCAGCTCTTCCGCAGTAATTACGCTGTTAAATACCCCATTAAAAATTAGACCCAAAGGGATTAGATGTAACTGGGGTTTTAACAGTGTATTGACTGCTAACCAAAGGCTATAGGCCTGAAAAACGAATTTGAATTTTGTGCAGTGTCAAATTTATCCTTTTTAATAAAAATTACAATTTTTAAGAGACTTCTCATTTCAGGTTTGCCTTTTCCCCATGTGAAAGCCCCAATCTTTGTTTTGCTCTCTCTAACATTTTTAAAAAGTTAGAATTTTAAGAACTTAAGAGCTTTCCCACATTACGACAGTGACTCTACTTCAAAAGTACTTCATTGGCTGTAAAGTACTTTGAGACGTCCGGTGGTCATGAAAGGCGCTATATAAATGCAAGTCTTTCTTTCTTTCTGTCTTTCTTTCCTGGTTCGCAGTCTGTGAGAATTCTGCCTTTTGATTGGCTGTTTAGACAGCTTGTTGATGTCACAGCAGCTCGCACTATGGGATTCCCACTTCGAATTACGTGTCGGAAAACCCAAACTTCTCCACACAGAGATTGCAAGATCTTTGTGTGAAGCTTACTTTGGGGCCAGCAGTGAAAGCCTTTGCTTCGCCGCTGACCGCAAATTCCAGGCCGTTATGTTTAGGAAAGGTTTGGTTATGTGGCAGAGTTGAGTGGATTCCAGCAGCAGTTCAGCAGATATAAATCCTTATATAATGCAGTGATTTTTTTTTAACCATTGTTCAGTTTCACTGTTTCCATACAAAAGTTACCTTTCTTAAAAACAAATCTAATCAGGCTGTTTCCTGTCATGAGCAATTTACTGGTGTGTACAATGTTTCGAATCCCATGGCAATAGTTGAAAGGAAAAATCCTCATGTGTGTAATTTCATTCGAAAGCATTTCTTGCTCGAATAATTGTCATTCTACTCAAGAGGAGTTGGATTCTTTGCAGAATTAGAAATAATTTTTTTTACATAAAATAAAAATTGATTTAATGTAGGCCAGCAATAATTATGTTCTGTATACAGTGGTCTTAGTCCACCCAGACTTGTGCATTGTATGACAGACAGACTGTTACAAAATTATTTCTACCCAAAATCTATCATCACATGCTTTTAACCATGTTTGACTATTTTACTTCAGAATGCTGCTTCGACAGTGCTACTGCTGAACTGCTGTTTTCTTTCATTAACAAGTATGCAGAAGATTTATGACTGAATTTGATGGTTGACTATGACTATTGTACTAAAGAGAAAGGGTCGTCAGCATATATATTTTCACAATACTGCAAGTGTTTGCTTCCTTTTTTTAAAATGAATTAGACAAAATATATGGATTAGAAACTCAGTTTATTTATGAAAGCTAACATCCAAGTACTACTACTAATAATGTAACAGCAATATATATTTCTAGCCTCTGTCCGTCTTATAGTTAAGCCAAGTTACTTGAAAATAACCAAATAAAGTATTAGAAGGAGTAATGAAAGGGAAAATCACTGCAGCAAGAGGGTGCAAATGACATTGTTTTAAATGTGTAAGAAGTAAGAAAGAACTTGCATTTATATAGTTCCTTTCACAAATTTAGGACATTCCAAAGTTTTGAAATGTAGTCACCATTATATTGTAGACAGTTGTGGCAGCAAGATCCCACAAACAGCAATAATATGAGCAATTAGTTAATCTGGTTTGGCAGTGTTATTTGAGAGATGAAAATTGGCCAGGACTCCCTGCTTTAATTCAAAAAGGTCCCATAGCATCTTTTACGTCCATCTGAACACACAGATAAGGCCTTGTTTTACTGTCTCATCAGAAAGAAGGTACCGTCAGCCTAAACTATGTGTTCAAGTTCTAGAGTAGGGTTTAAACCTAACTCAAGTACTCCTGATATTCAAGCCCAACAATTTGCATTTCAATAGTGCTCTTGCATGCAAAAAGGTGTCATAAAGCATTTTACATTAGGCACCAGACACCAAGCAAGAGGGAAAAATGAAGAGGATTAGGGTGGGGTAATCAAAGATATGGTCGTAGTGAAAGTTCTGAGAAGATTTTTGAAAGCAAGGGAGGAAAAATAAAGTTTCAAAGGCAAAATATTCATGGTTTAAAGAATGGTCACCAATGGTGGAGAAGAGGGAGTGGGGCCAAGAAGTTGCAGAGGGTGCTGTGTGATTGAACTAGGGTGGGTCCTGGCCATGGCGAGATTTAAAGGTGAGCACAAAAATTCTCAACTGACTGGGGAACAGGAAACCAGTTGAGTTTGGAGAGGGCAGGAGTGATGGCAGTGCAGAAATTTGTGCGGGTGAAGACACAGGCGGCAACGGTATCAATATATGTGATAGGTATGAGCAGAAGCAAGAGAGAGAGAGCAATGCCAAAGTGATGGGCGGTAGCGGAGAGACATTGGAGGAAGCTGCAGTGAGGTTGAATTTACTTGGCTTTTCAGAAAACTTTTGAAAATCAATGATGATTTAAAGATTATCATTCGTGGAATTAATAGAAAATTGACTAGCTGGATTGCAACTATCTTGGCAGTGAAAAGCAGAATGACACTTGGAAAAGGCTGTAATAGGAGCTTTATGTATCCTTATGTTGAAGCCAATGGAGAGAGAGAACTTTCATCCCGTTTTGGGCTGATTCAAAACCCAGGTTTTAGAATTAAAAAGACACAAAGGGGGGGTAATTTTTTACAGCTGGGTGCTGTGGCTGCACTATGTACTAGCTACAGAATACACGTGGTGTGGAGATGCCGGTGATGGACTGGGGTGGACAAATGTAAGAAATCACACAACACCAGGTTATAGTCCAACAGCTTTATTTGAAATCACAAGCTTTCGGAGCGCTGCTCCTTCGTCAGGTGAAGTGGAGAGATGCATAAAAACACAGCTTATATAGTCAGAGAATAATGTCAGATGTTTACAGGTAATCTTTCTAGCTGCCATTTATCACACCTCGGCAGAGAGATAATCACAGCAATCAAAGGTGTAAATGGTGTCCCAACAGGTCAGTCAAGAAAACATTACATCAAAGAACAATGAGGTGGGGTCACAAGGGGTCAAATGTTGCAGATGCTGGGGTCTGTATGAAAAACCAAAAAACAGACAAAAAACATTTTTTTTGCTGGAAATCACAGCAGGTCCGGCCGCATCTGTGTGGAGAGAACAAGCCAACGACGACTCGAGTCTGGATGACCCTACGTCAGGTGGGGTTACATATAGCGTGACATGAATCCAAGATCCCGGTTCAGGCCGTCCTCATGGGTGCGGAACTTGGCTATCAGTTTCTGCTCGATGATTTTGCGTTGTCGTGTGTCTCGAAGGCCACCTTGGAGAATGCTTACCCGAAGATCGGAGGCTGAATGTCCTTGACTGCTGAAGTGTTCCCCGACTGGGAGGGAACACTCCTGCCTGGTGATTGTTGCGCGGTGTCCGTTCATCCGTTGTCGCAGTGTCTGCATGGTCTCGCCGATGTACCATGCTCCAGGGCATCCTTTCCTGCAACATATGAGGTAGACAACGTTGGCCGAGTCACATGAGTATGTACCATGTACCTGGTGGGTGGTATCCTCACGTGTGATGATGGTATCTGTGTTGATGATCTGGCATGTCTTGCAGAGGTTGTTGTGGCAGGGTTGTGTGGTGTCGTGGTCACTGTTCTCCTGAAAGCTGGGTAATTTGTTGCGAACGATGGTCTGTTTGAGGTTAGGCGGCTGTTTGAAGGCGATTAGTGGAGGCGTGGGGATGGCCTTAGCGAGGTGTTCGTCGTCATCGATGACATGTTGAAGGCTGCGAAGAACATGGCATAGTTTCTCCGCTCCGGGGAAGTACTGGACGACGAAGGGTACTCTGTTGGTTGTGTCCCGTGTTTCTCTTCTGAGGAGGTCTATGCGATTTTTCGCTGTGGCCCGTCGGAACTGTCGATCGACGAGTCGAGCGTCATATCCCGTTTTTACGAGAGCATCTTTCAGCGTCTGTAGGTGTCCATCGCGTTCCTCCTCGTCTGAGCAGATCCTGTGTATTCGCAGGGCTTGGGCTTGTCCATAGGGGATGGCTTCTTTAACATGGTTAGTGTGGAAGCTGGCGAAGTGGAGCATCGTGAGGTTGTCCATGGGCTTGCGGTAGAGTGAAGTGCTGAGGTGTCCGTCTTTGATGGAGATTCGTGTGTCCAAGAATGAAACCGATTCTGAGGAGTAGTCCATGGTGAGTTTGATGGTGGGATGGAACTTGTTGATGTTATCGTGTCGTCTTTTCAGTGATTCTTCGCCGTGGGTCCATAGGAAGAAAATGTCATCGATGTATCTGGTGTATAGCATTGGTTGGAGGTGCTGTGCAGCAAAGAAGTCTTGCTCGAACTTGTGCATGAAGATGTTGGCGTATTGGGGTGCGAATTTGGTCCCCATGGCTGTTCCGTGTGTTTGGGTAAAGAACTGGTTGTCGAAGGTGAAGACATTGTGGTCAAGGATGAAGCGGATGAGTTGTAGGATGGCGTCTGGAGATTGGCTGTTGTTGGTGTTGAGTACTGAGGCTGTCGCAGCGATGCCGTCATTGTGGGGGGATACTGGTGTAGAGTGCCGAGATGCCCATCGTGGCGAGGAGTGTTCCTGGTTCGACTGGTCCGTGGGTGCTGAGTTTCTGTAAGAAGTCTGTAGTTTCACGACAGAAGCTGGGGGTTCCCTGTACGATGGGTTTCAGGATGCCCTCGACGTATCCAGAGAGGTTCTCACACAGGGTTCCGTTGCCTGATACGATAGGACGTCCGGGTGTGTTGGCTTCGTGTATCTTTGGGAGGCAGTAGAAGTCTCCCATGCGGGGAGTATGTGGGATGAGAGCGCATAGGATGCTTTGAAGGTCTGGATCGAAGGTCTTGATCAGTCTGTTGAGTTGGCGGGTGTGTTCTTTGGTTGGATCTGCGGGTAGCTTGTGATTTCAAATAAAGCTGTTGGACTATAACCTGGTGTTGTGTGATTTCTTACAGAATACACTGCAGCAACCTGCCAAGCTTACTTTAACAGAGCCCTTCCAGCCCCACATGGGATCACCATCAGCAAGGGCAACTGGGGATGGGCAATAAAAGTGGCCTTGCCAGAATTGCCCACATACCGAGAACAACATTTTAAAAAAGGTCATATCTCTGCTGCCACCCTCACTCAACACCAGGAGCCTCGCTGCACAAGGTTTCATACTCACAACCTGGTTGAAACCCTTGCTTCTTTTCTCTCCTCCAGTCTGCCTCAAACTTCACACCCACTTCTCAATCTGTCTCTGAGCTCTCAACTTCTTTTACAGCCATGGTGTAATCTCTTTTACAGCTTCGGCCAAACTGTCTTAAACTTGCTCCTTGATCCTTTTCACAGCCTGTGTCAGAAGCGGCTTCTTGATCTTTTATTGCATTCAGCAGCAAATACCGAATAGCATAGTCATTCATAACAAGAATCACATACTTCCCTGACCCTCATATAACAGAAGTCTTATGTGGGTTTTATCAATGTATTTAGAAACATTACCTGGGCAAACTAAAGCCGTTAAAGGAAACTATCCCACAGAGCACAGTAAAATCTGAAGATTAGCTCATGAGTGATTTATGTATATCTTTCCTCATAAAATGAGATGATCTCCAGATTCTATAATGCTTTGTGAAATATTCTGTTTTATAAATTTTATGAGCCTGAAATTATGATTTGGGATACAGGCGCACCAACACTGAGTGCTGTTTTGCTGGAATGAATGCCTTGGCTAAAAGAGCAGAGAGAGAAATTTTAGGCAAATATGTTGAGCGTTGGTACATTCGTATCCCACAGCCTCATTTCGAGCCCTGTAATTTTTGTTAACATTTTGAAGAATATTAACTTCTGTACTCTAACCTTATATTTGATCCATATGTGAACAGAAGTCCTCATTAATTCTGATTGTGAACTTCCATGCCTGTTGTCAGTTTTTTTACCAAATCAACAGCAGTTTGTCCATCTTAGAATGAGCGGTATGGTGAAATTAATGAGGGAAATGGGCACTTCTTTTCCCCAACACACATTAGCCTAGTTTTTCTGAGTACAGGCTGAGAGTAAGGCATCTCACCACCAGTGCGTCTTGGGAAATCACAGGCAGTGCGCCCACAGCTTTTCGATATGTGATGGTGGCTGAGGAGGCATCTCGTCACTAGCCCAGACTTGGAAAATTTGCGCCATTTGTGGAATGAACAGCTTCAGATAGCATTTTTACCCCCTTTGAGTTTCCTCCCCTCCAATCCTCAATGCACTGATTTATGCTGGAATGTGGTTCTGCAAGTGCCAGCCACTCTCGGGTATCACCCAACTGGCCATTTAAGAGCCTAGATAGTGGGTGACAAGAGGCTATTCAACAGTGGGGGCAGGGAGGCATGGGGGGCATGGGCACTATAGCCAAGCCTGACCCTATCCTCACCCAACAGTCATACCCTCGTTCCAGCAGGGATCACTCGAACATAGTTACGAGTGGGATTTCTGGCTGATTTTTATTCCTTCCCTAGTCCTAGTCCTAGTCCCTTGACATTCAACTGCATTACCATTGCTGAATCCCCTACCATCAACATCCTGGGGGTCACCAGAAACTTAACTGGACCAGCTGTAAGGAGGGGGCATCTTTTTGCTGGTTTATGGTAATTTACCTGGCCAGCAGCCTTTGCCTCTGAGCTCTGACCAATTCCAAACTTTTACCTGGTTTACGGTAATTCACCTGGTCAGCAGCCTTTTGCTGCTGCACTCTAAACCAATTTACAAACAGCGGTTTTGAATCGCTACCCCTCCTTCAGTTCTGAGTGGAGGAACTTATAATTAATGATATTAAAACGGACAAGTGGTTTGGATGAGAGAAAAATCAAGTTTTATTACCTAAATAAACTACAATCAAAAGAATAAACTATACCACACGAACACAGTAATTACAGTAAAACTATATAACAGGGGGTTGCAGACGGCAAAAACGAGGGATAAAATGGCTCCAATATTACTTAAACAATCTTAGCAATTACCCTTAAATCACCACCCCCTAACTCCTGCTAGGTTGCCTTGCCGAGGAGTCAGAACACCCCACTCACCTGTGGTCCAGCGAAGTAAAGAGAGTGATAGCTTCTCAGCAGCTATCTTATATACCTGGTGAGGTCCTGCTGTTCTGCCCTGCAAGGGCTGTGTGCAAAATTCCCGCCCAAAGGGTCCAATACACAAGAGAAAGCTGTGATTGGCTAACTCAGAGTGGTTGGACTGGGTTAATGTGTCTTCCGGAGCTCCCTGGGCTGAAACAAAAGGGAAATACAACTGCTCTATTGTCCAGGATGCTAGGTGATTTAAGCCCATTCAGTTCTTAAACGGTTCCCATTCAAGATCCAAAAGTCTCTTCTGCAGTTTAGATGTATCCACTCGATATACAAACAAATGCTAATAGCATTCAATTGCATTGTAAACAAAGCATTGTCCTTTGTCTTCGGCCATGTGGTGACAGCCATTTTTATCCCTGGAAATTTAAAAGCACAACGCCCAGGGATTCTTTAATCAAAAAAATTAATCTTCAGAACTGTAAATTATTGCGAATTCTTACAGTCCGCCCTTGGATACTTCCAGCTTGCTTGTAGTGTCCTCTTGAAGAAATGAGCAATAATTTCTGACCCCTCACAAACAACCATCCCCTGTATTTACCTAATAGCCATCTGCCACTGATCCCCGTCCCGTCTATTCCCCTTAAATTCAGGAAAAAAAACCATGGTACGGTAGGCATCTTACAGATACTTCAGTTTTCAATAAGGGGTCTCATACCCCTACACGCTTGTAAAATTATACAACATAAACCAAATTGACAAACACCTTTTACATTATAACTTATTTCAAAATGATCCCAAGCACGGAGAGGGTCCTACGCCTCTGCTCAACTTGGAGTTGTCACAAAATTATCCCAAGCACGGAGAGGATCCTATGCCTCTGCTCAACTTGGGGCTGTAACACAAGATACAAAAAAACATTAAACATTTGAAACAACATGCTTAAATAAAACCCTGACCATCACGTGCCGATGATGGGTCGCAAAATTCGAGTGGGTATTGCTCCTCCCACCTGGGCAGTAAAAGTACCTTCCACCCCCCTTTGATCGTCTTAAACTTTAAAACAGGCAGAATGGATTTACAGACCAGCCTGCTCTGCCAGCCCCAAGCCGTTCCCTTGTCCTTTTGTGGAGGCGGGGTACCCCTCCTGTTTAAAATATACCTTGGCACAGACCGAGATCGGGGAGTATGGGACCGTGACTCCCAGTCCTTCCCCCTCCTGTCTTCCCTCGACTGGCTGCAGAAAATGATGGGTGCCTGTGTGGTGGCTCTCCCTGGCCCCACACTCAACCTTGGATCCCAGATCCAGCCACCCACTCATCCTCCCCAGCCACACTTACACTCTAACTTTGCCCGTGGGCCCCCGGGTGAGTTCCTCCCTTCCCCGAACGCACCCACATGATTCTTGGGTCTCCCCCTCCCTTACAATCCTACCCGGGCCATCACCACCCACTCCCGGGGAATGCGTCCCTATGTGACAAGGCGCCCGCGCTTCCCCATCATGACTCCTCAACAGCGAGGTCTCCCGCAAGTGAACTTCGGTCAGGATAGTGCTGGGTTGGGGGCCATGCCCCACCCAGCTGGGGCCATCTCCTCCCCGTAGGAGGAGTAGGTAAGTTCCTCCGGACACTGTCCGGTTTTTCCCAAAGATCGCTGCGGGGTCTCCTAGATTTGTCCAGTGGCGAGGTGATCCCCAACATTCTGACTCCGTATCTTCATTCGATGCCCAGCTCGGGCTGGGCGAACATGGCTGCTTCATTTTCCAATCTCCTGCAAAAACTTAAAAGGACATGCAGCCAGGTCTCACTGACCTGCTGCCTTAGGTGGAGACATGGTCGGGTCCCTCGACCTCGGACCAAAATGCAAACATTTGGCACACATGTAAACTTAAAGGCCTAGAAATTAGGTATAGCCCCGCCAGGTCTTTAGCGCCCGAAATTTAGCGCTCGGCCGGATTCCCGTAGCGCCCGCCTGAAATTCAGTTGCGCCGCCCCAACACGGAGGCGGGCGCTATTGGAGGGTTTGGCCGCCTCGTTTGGGGCGAAGAATGTCAGTTTCAGGCGTCCAGCTGCCGCTGCGGCACCCGATGCGGTGCAGCAGGCTGGGGTACTGCAGGCCTCCTCCTTCTCTTAAGGAGGAGCTGCCTGCAGCCGTGAGATCGCCGCTGGATTCCCCCGGCAAATGAGCCCGGCACCACGGAGAAGTGCCGGGCTCGCGGGAGTGACACACCAATGCCGCGGGGGGGTGGTGCAGGAGTCCGGGGAGGGAGGTGCGGCCAGGCGGCCGCCGGGAAAGCGGCCGGCCGCCCCTCCACCTTTATGCGCCGGCCTCTCGGAGCTGCAAGGCACCGTTTTGCAAACGCTGTTTGCGGCCGCCACGGGAGAGGCGGCCGCAACTGAATTTGGCGGTCGGACCGGAATTGCATTGGAACCGGGGCGCTGCGCACACCGATGACGTCATCGGTGCCGGCGCAGTGCTACCGGCTAATGTCGATGTTACGGACCAACTGAATTTCGGGCGCGAAACAACTTCCGGCGCAAACCACTCTATAGCCCATAAGTGGGCGCAAACGCGACTGAATTTCTAGGCCAAACTCTTTAAACTTAAACTTAAAACTAGTTATGTCAACAAAACTTAAAATACACCTTAAAAGCATGCTATATTCACACCAAAGCTACATTACAGATGCCGCCCGTCTCCGGACAGCCAGGCTAATCTCTGGCACTGTCGCAGATTGCTGCTGGCTGCAGCGAAGCTGGACTGCCTCCTGTCTCTGGTCCCTCGCAGCTTATGGCTGTTGAGTGGGGGCCTCTGTTCTCTGGCTTCTCCCTGGCTCGGGAGCCCGCCCTACTCCACTGTAAAGTGGGTGACCATGCTTTCTTAGGCTGGGGCACCCGCTGAGACCCTCTGAGGGGTGTCTCTATGGGGGAAACTTTGGCTGGCGGACCCTGAGCTTGGGTCACAGCCCCAGCTGGCTGGGAACCTTCTCCCCCATGTCCAAATAGTCTGCACTGTATAATGTACCTGGCAGCCTGCCGGTGCAAATCTCTCTCTGGGTTTGTCTGCTCTTCCCTGCCCACTCCTGTGCTGGGGGCAGGTATACTCTCACCACCCGCTGCTGGTGGCTGGAAATTTTCCACCCCATGTTTAAAACCTGGTGTCAGCTCCCTCCCTTTGTCTCCTGCAAGAGGGATTGCTATCCCTGCCCCCCCAAGTTCCCACATCATGGGGGGGACCACTCTAGAAGCGGGCTTGGAAGCTGGTCCCTTTAAATAGGCCACTGCACCTGCACGAATCTGCTGTTCAGAAGACTGGGGGATTCCTGTCTCCAGACCAGTGACTGCGCATGCGCGGGCAGTTTCAGTGAATGAATGGGCAGCAGCCTGCTGATTTCTAATCCCAGGCAGCTGTTTCTCCATTTCTGAGCCACATAATCCTTTTAAATTTGAACTTTGGGCAAAACTAGGGTCCCACTGGGGTAGTGAAGTGTTCCAATTGGTGGGCTGGACAACTTTTCCCTGGAAACAAGTCACAGTGCCTGTTTTTACAGGCTGTGAACTTGAACTTGCATGGACAGCAAACTCATGTTCCTTCACCCAGGTGGCTTTAAATGGGGAATTTTGGACCTGCCTTTTGTCTGGGGCCAAAACTATCCCCTGTGTGCCTCCCTTGTCCCGGATTTCTGCTATTGGACCTGCTCTACGGGGTCCCAGAACTCTCCTTCCCTGTTCCCTGGCTTAAACAGCTTACTCTGAACATGAATGGCTCCTCCCCCCACACAAGCCACAGTGCTTGCCTGTGAACTCGAACTTGCTGTGGGCTGAGGATTCCTATTCTCAGGCTCACTCCTCACGGGCGGACTGTACCTCCATTGTTGGAGGGGGTACACTGGTCCTGGTCCCCGCCTGCCTAGCGGGACCTGCTGGTGTTCTCCTACCACCCCATTGTCCACCCCTCCTCGCTGCCAGAGCTCCTCAAGACTCGGAGCTGTGGGCTGCGGTCTTGGGGTCTCTAATTCCCAATCCAGCACCGTTCTGGATGCTGCCTGTGGGATGGTTCTACTTGGGCTGCCAGTAAAGTCCAGCTGACCTGCCTTCGGGCTGATCAGACAAATCATCCCCTTTGATGCATTTAAAGCCATGTTAAGGCTTTCTATCTCTGCCCTACAGGGGCCATGATCTGCTTCCTCAAACCTTAGGGCGCAGGCCAGCTTATAAGCTGCCTTTACTTCCCTAAACTTCTCCTCCTGCTCTGTCTCTTCTGAGGTGAGGCGGGCATTCTCTTCCCGCAGTCTCATCTCACTCCTCTTTGCTTCTATAATTTGGTACTTTAGGAATTCTATCTCATTCCTTGCATGGCTTTTTCCCTCGCTAGCTTCTTGGGTGAGGTGTGCGATTTCCTCCCGTAGCCTCATCTCACAGTCCCTTGCCTCTGTGACTTCCTGCACAAGGCGCTCTATAAATGCCTGGCATTTCGTGACGTCTAGTGTGAGGCATGCATTCTCTTCTTGCACCCTCATTCCATTAGCTCTGGCCTCATACACCTCTCTGAGGCGTTCTACCTCCGCCTGGCATTTTTCAAGCTGGGACTCTCGATTCTTGGCCTCTTTAACCTCCTCCTGCATGCTCATCTCACCCTTCTTAAACCAGCCACCTATACCCTGATAGGTCAGCCTACACGCTGCTGCTAACATCCGCAGGGCTACCCACATACTGAAAACAACGAGAGAAACAAGAGCTGATGCTTTCTCCAGATCCAGACCACTTATTAAATCAAAAACTGCCTCCACTCCTACCTGGCTCGCCATTTGTAAGGAGGGGGCATCTTTTTGCTGGTTTATGGTAATTTACCTGGCCAGCAGCCTTTGCCTCTGAGCTCTGACCAATTCCAACCTTTTACCTGGTTTACGGTAATTCACCTGGTCAGCAGCCTTTTGCTGCTGCACTCTAAACCAATTTACAAACAGCGGTTTTGAATCGCTACCCCTCCTTCAGTTCTGAGCGGAGGAACTTATAATTAATGATATTAAAACGGACAAGTGGTTTGGATGAGAGAAAAATCAAGTTTTATTACCTAAATAAACTACAATCAAAAGAATAAACTATACCACACGAACACAGTAATTACAGTAAAACTATATAACAGGGGGTTGCAGACGGCGAAAACGAGGGATAAAATGGCTCCAATGTTACTTAAACAATCTTAGCAATTACCCTTAAATCACCACCCCCTAACTCCTGCTAGGTTGCCTTGCCGAGGAGTCAGAACACCCCGCTCACCTGTGGTCCAGCGAAGTAAAGAGAGAGATAGCTTCTCAGCAGCTATCTTATATACCTGGTGAGGTCCTGCCGTTCTGCCCTGCAAGGGCTGTGTGCAAAATTCCCGCCCAAAGGGTCCAATACACAAGAGAAAGCTGTGATTGGCTAACCCAGAGTGGTTGGACTGGGTTAATGTGTCTTCCAGAGCTCCCTGGGCTGAAACAAAAGGGAAATACAACTGCTCTGTTGTCCAGAATGCTAGGTGATTTAAGCCCATTCAGTTCTTAAACGGTTCCCATTCAAGATCCAAAAGTCTCTTCTGCAGTTTAGATGTATCCACTCGATATACAAACAAATGCTAATAGCATTCAATTGCTTTGTAAACAAAGCATTGTCCTTTGTCTTCGGCCATGCGGTGACAGCCATTTTTATCCCTGGAAATTTAAAAGCACAACGCCCAGGGATTCTTTAATCAAAAAAATTAATCTTCAGAACTGTAAATTATTGCGAATTCTTACACAGCCACATAAATACTGTGGCAACAAGAACAGGTCAGAGGCTAGGTATTCTGTGGAGAGAGAAACAGCGTTAATGTTTCAGGTCGATGACCTTTGATAAAACATCATCAACCTGAAACGTTAACTTTGTTTCTCTCTCCACAGATACTGCCTGACCTGCTGAGTGTTTCCAGCAATGTATGCGTTTATTTCAGCAGTTTTCCTTATGTAAATGCACTTCCTCAGCAATTGTTCCACTCCTTTCGCCCCCCCCCCTTTCCTTTTGTTTCTCTCTCACACCTGGCAGCTATCTTTTGCCCTGCCAGTACACTTTACACCTAATCCCAGCCTATTACCATCTCGTCTAGCTTCTAATCTCTTTTACTTCTTTTGTTTCTTTTATTCTTTTGTCCGATCGCAGCCCTGCCTTCGATCTAGTTTCTTTTCTTTCCAGTTTTGAAGAAGGGTCCAACCCGAAACGTCAACTCAAATTTCTCTCCACGGATGTTGCCTGACCTGCTGAGTTTTTCCAGCATTTTCTGTTGTTATAATGGTTTGTATGCCATTTTTTCAGCTCCCTTACCTCCACAAATCAAGCCTGTATGATTTGCAATCTATTGATATAAAGTGAAAATATTGAGAATAACCTGAAATATTTCTCATTATTCACAGACGCCCAAGTGAAATAAAAATTGATGATTTTTTTTGGGTTGCACCATGTGTTAGGTTCTAAACAAGACAGTTGTGAATGAAATGTTTATAACTTGCCACAACTGGTGTGGAATGGGCTTGTAAAGTTTTAAGTTTTCCAAATGATGTCTGTCGCTGGTGTCAAGTAGTGCTGACAGCTGTTATCTGCATATATCCTTAATATCCTATAATGTTGGTTTCAAAATAGTTTGTGCATGCAATCATTTGGAGGGAGAATCAGGGAAAAATACTATATATTAAATCAAACTGACAGACAGGGAACTGAGAAAGGACATATCCAGTTACTGCCATCATTCTCTCCCAGTATGCTTTGAGCCATGATGAAGAATCTCTTTCAATGCCACTGAAGGGATGCATGGGTGCACTTACACCCAATAATGAAAATACCCACATTTACAATTTGTTGAGGACATTTTCTTCATCTGCTGGTTAGCAGAGGGGAAAATGCGCAGATACACAGATGGGCTGTGTTATTTCACATTTCATTTTATATACATGCTTGAGGCAAAATTAACATCAAAACAATTAATTCTGAACAACAAAAATGTATGGAATTAAATCCTTTATATGCTCAACTTCAGAGTCTAATTTAATATGAGGGCTAATAAGACAAAAAATACTTTAAAAGTAGCCACAGTGCACTCATTATAAGGAAATGACTAACTTTATAATAATAATAACAATTTAATAAATTCTACCTAATTTCCACAATATTTATACAATTAGGCATTTAAGAGATGTATAAAGTGTGGTTTACTAAATGAGCCTCAGCCACTGGCACCAAATATCAGGAAACAGCAGGCGTGCTCCCCATTCATTTAATGGATGACAACAACAACAACTTGTATTTATATAGTGTAGTGTATGTACCTTTAAGGGGAGAACTACTTTTTACAGCTCCTGTATACTGTAGTACCGGCAGTGACCACACCTGTATATAAACCCTGAGTAGGGATCTGTACAATTAGTTTCAGAGTAACCCTCATCCAGTAAACACCTGTTGATTGTTCCCTGCAGTCTCCTGTCTCATTATTGAAGGAAATACAACATCAAGATACACGGATCTAACAGTGGCGACGAGGCAATTCAAACCTACCTGCAACTCTGCATCACCTCCCAGGGATTCGCTCCTGGAGAACAGTGAAAGAAGAAGGCCGAGTCCAGAAGCACGGGCGTCGACCATCCAGCGGAGATTTGAGCATTGCAGGGGAGGCTGTTGAGAGCTGGGCTTGGTTCTCCAGTCACGGTGGTCCAGCTAAATGGGCTGGCAGCAGGTACGGCGCAGACCCTTCCCGGACAGCGGCGGCTAGAGCCGACCGACGGCACAGAAAAGGCCGAGCAGCGTCGACGGGAGAAGAGAGAGGGTAGAGCGCACAGGGCGCAGCCGGTGTTCAGGACCGAGCGGCGTCGACGGGAGAAGAGAGAGGGTAGAGCGCACAGAGCGCAGCCGGTGTTCAAGGGCCGAGCAGCGGCAAAGAGCGAGAGAGAGGCGCGCAGGAAAACGCGCAGAGCGCAGCCGGTGTTCAAGGGCCGAGCCGCAGCGGAGAAGAAGGGAGAGCGCGGGAGATGCCATTAAGAAGGGAGAGCACGGGAGACGCCATTTTGAGCCGCAGCGGAGAAGAAGGGAGAGCGTGGGAGACGCCATTTTGAGCTGCAGCGGAGAAGAAGGGAGAGCGCGGGAGACGCCATTTTGAGCCAGTCTAACCACACCCAAAAATGCCGAAGAGTGGCAGTATCACAGCGTTCGACAATGAAGTCGAAGATTGGACGACATATGTCGAACGCATTGAAGTATACTGCAAGGCGAATGAAGTGCCAGATGACAAGAAAGCGCTGGTATTGTTGAATTCAATGGGTGCAAAAATGTATGGCTTACTGGGAAACCTAGTAACCCCAGAGAAACCAGCGGAAAAGAATTTTGAAAACATAGTGTCAATCCTACGGGACCACTTAAACCCCACACCGCTGCTGATAGCAGAAAGATTTAAGTTTCACAAAAGGAACCAGCACAAAGATGAAAGTAATGCTGAGTATTTAACGGAACTGCACAAGCTATCAAAACACTGCCAGTTTGGAACAGGACTAGCAGATACTTTAAGGAACAAGTTCGTGTGTGGGCTTCAAAGTGAAGGAACCCAGAAACGGCTTCTCTCAGAAAAGGATCTTACACTGGACAAGGCTTTCAGCATGGCAGTATCACACGAAGCAGCAGCACGGGGCGCGGCTGAGATACAACGGAGACTGCAAGAATATGGCACAAATGAAATGTCATACGGAACAGTGAAGTGCTATCGCTGTGGCAGAACAACACACGACCATAAGGATTGCTGGTTCAAGGACCAAGTGTGCAGACAGTGTGGAAAAGTAGGACACATAGCAAGAGTCTGCAGGTCGGAAATGAAAACCAGCAACAAGAAATCTCCACAGGAGAAGTACAAGAAGGTACATAAGGTGACGGAGAGTAGTTCAGATGAACAGAAAAGTGATACAGACTCCGGAAGCAAGGAGCTGGGTTGTCTGAAACGACATAATGTGATCAAAACGGAGGATCACCAAACTATCTGGGTCACGCTCAAGATAGCCGGAGTCCAAGTGAAAATGGAATTTGCCACAGGGTCAGCCCTAACAGTCATAAACCGAAGGGACTACAAGCGGCTATTCTCACATATACCCTTGAGAGATACAGAGATCGTCTTGAAGACGTACACGGGGCAAAAAGTCTACCCCAAAGGAAAAATAAGGGTGAACGTTATATATAACGGCAAGGAAACACCAAAAATGGACCTATATGTATTGCCAGAGGGAGGACCACCACTACTAGGACGTGAATGGATCCGGAAGATACAGCTAGATTGGCATTCCATACAAGCACTGACTGTAGATGCCAAAAAGGATGATGACGTCACACCTGGATGACTGTCAAAAATGCTAACTGACGCACAAGAAGTGTTCCAGGAGGAACTCGGAACACTAAAAGGCATAACAGTGACGATCAAAATAGAGGAAAATGCAAGCCCAAAGTTTTTTAAGGCCAGACCGGTGCCTTATGCGATCCGCCCAGCCGTCGAAGCAGAGCTGGAAGGTTTGGAACGTTCAGGAGTACTGTCTAAAGTGGACTGGAGCGAGTGGGCTACACCCATCGTTCCTGTAATGAAGAGGTCATTGAGTAATACGCCTGGGGAACCAAAGAAGGTTCGCATCTGTGGGAACTTTAAGGTGACAGTGAACCCAGTCCTTCACACGGTACAATATCCGCTTCCGCGGATTGAAGATATTTTCACCTCGCTATCTGGAGGGAAACGCTTCGCTAAGATTGATCTGGCCCAGGCGTACCTGCAAATGGAGGTAGAAGAAGCTTCGAAACAGTACCTCACGATCAACACTCATAATGGTCTCTACCAATACAACCGGCTGGTGTTCGGGGTAGCATCAGCTCCGGCTATTTGGCAAAGGGCAATGGATCAAGTCCTGCAAGGGATTCCAGGGACCCAGTGTTATTTGGATGACATCCTGGTCACAGGCAAAAATGGCAGTGATCACCTCACCAACCTGGAACAGGTGCTCACTAGATTGAAGGAATATGGGCTCCAAGCTAATCGCCCCAAATGCGAGTTTTTCCAGAAGCAGATCTCGTATTGTGGCCACGTTATTGATGAAGAGGGGTTAGATAAGTCCCCTGAAAAGATTGAGGCAGTAGTCAAGGCTCCAGCACCGGAAAATGTGTCACAACTGAGGTCGTTCCTCGGGCTGGTGAACTACTACCATAAGTTCTTGCCAAATTTGTCTACCGTACTACACCCACTGAACACCCTACTGCAAACGGGGGTACCATGGAAGTGGAATGACGAATGTAAACGAGCTTTCCAGAAGAGCAAAGAATTGATCACATCAAAAGAGGTGTTGGCTCATTTCAACCCAGCACTACCAATTCGGTTGGCGTGTGATGCATCACCCTATGGCATTGGAGCGGTGCTGTCGCACAAATTCTCGATGGCTCAGAGAGGCCAATAGCCTTTGCGTCACGATCACTAACCTCAGCCGAGCGTAACTACGCCCAGATTGACAGGGAGGCCCTCAGCCTAGTGTAGGGAGTGAAAAAGTTCAACCACTATCTGCACAGGCAGAAGTTCACCTTGCTGACTGACCACCAACCACTTGTCTCCATCTTTAATCCAAAGAAGGGCGTTCCGGTGATGACTGCGCAACGGCTACAAAGATGGTCCCTTATTCTAGGGGCGAACCAATATGAAATCGAGTATGAGGGCACGAAACAGCATGGAAACGCTGATGGGCTATCATGCCTGCCACTGCCTACTGCGGAGGAAGCACCAGCAGTGGACCCTGTCGAAATATTTCATTCGACTATAATTGAACGCTTGCCTGTAACTAACGCTGATATAGAGAAGGAGACCCGAAATGACCCGACACTGTCTCGGGTATATGACTTGACGGTGAAGGGATGGCCAACACATGGCGACTCACTGTTGCCAGCATTCTCATCCAGAAGAGAACAGCTGTCAGTATGCCAGGGGACCTTGATGTGTGGATCCCGAGTGGTAATTCCACCCAAGTTAAGGGAGAGAGTGCTCAATGAGCTTCACGAAGGCCATCTGGGAGGGGTGAAAATGAAAAGCCTTGCTCGGGCTTATGTGTGGTGGCCGGGGATCGATCAGCAAATCGAGGACCTGACAAAGAGCTGCTCAGGATGCCAGAAGGTCCAAAATGCACCACCACATGCCCCTCTACACCCATGGGAGTGGCCCTCATCTCCATGGCAACGGGTGCATATTGATTTTGCTGGTCCATTGTTTTTAATATCCGTGGATGTGCACTCGAAATGGCCTGAGGTGATCAAAATGTCCTCCACCACCACGGAGAAAACTATTGCAGTCCTACAAACCATATTTGCCAGGAACGGCTTGCCAGAGCAGATTTGCTCTGATAATGGACCACAGTTTGTGTCCGAGGAGTTTTGAAGATTTATGAAGAGGAATGGGGTAAAGCATTACACATCCGCCCCGTATCATCCAGCCACAAATGGATTGGCTGAGAGGTTCGTACAAACCTTTAAGAAAGCAGTAGGGGCCATGGGCAATGACGACATTCCACTGCAGCACAAGGTGGACAATTTCCGGTTAGCCTACAGAAATGCGACACATGCAGTCACCAACCAGACCCCGGCCATGATGTTCTTTAACCGAAGGTTGAGATCTCATATGGATTTGCTCAGAGCAAATGTACGAAGAGATGTTGAGAATAAGCAATTCCAGCACATCAATGAGAAGCCGACAAGGAGCTTCAATGTAGGGCAACCAGTCTTGGCCCGCGACTACCGAACAGAGAAATGGCAACCAGGAACGATATGCACATGCCAGGGGCCACTAATGTACACAGTGGATGTTGGGGAGAACATTGTGATACGCCATGTTGACCAGATCCTAGAGTCACAGGAACGAGTCAACCCCATGTCTCGCCCATACGTACCTGGTGATGAACCCGACATACCGGTAGCATGTACCCCAGAAACAGTAGCATCGGAAGCTGATGAACCAACCGACGACAGGGGGCCAGAATCGCCTCAGCACCAAGAGGAAGACACTCAGGAAAGGCGCTATCCAGAAAGGATCAGGAAGCCCCCCCAAAGGCTGAATTTATAAATAGACTATTTTCAGTTAATATTGCATGCTAAAAGTGTTAATTGTAATTAGTTGATATTTAATTGTTAAATGAATGTTATGGTACTGTTAATCTAAAAGGGGAGGAATTGTAGTGTATGTACCTTTAAGGGGAGAACTACTTTTTACAGCTCCTGTATACTGTAGTACCGGCAGTGACCACACCTGTATATAAACCCTGAGTAGGGATCTGTACAGTTAGTTTCAGAGTAACCCTCATCCAGTAAACACCTGTTGATTGTTCCCTGCAGTCTCTTGTCTCATTATTGAAGGAAATACAACATCAAGATACACGGATCTAACATACAGCACCTTTAATGTAGTAAAACATCCCAAGGTGCTTCACAGGAGTATTATAAGACACAAGATTTGACACCGAACCACGTAAGGAGAAATTAGGGCAGGTGACCAAAAGCTTGGTCAAAGAGGTAGATTTTAAGGAGTGTCTTAAAGGAGGAAAGAGAGGTAGAGAGGCGGAGGGGTTCAAGGAAGGAATTCCAGCGCCTAGGGCCTAGGCAACAGAAGGCACGGCTGCCAAAGGTTGAGCAATTATAATCAGGGATGCTCAAGAGGGCAGAATTAGAGGAGCGCAGATATCTTGAGGGGTTGTAGGGCTGAAAGAGATTAGAGATATAGGGAGGGGCGAGGCCATGGAGGGATTTGAAAACAAGGATCAGAATTTTGAAACCGAGGTGTTGCTTAACCGGGAGCCAATGTAGGTCAGTGAGCACAGGGGTGATGGGTGAACGGGATTTGGCGCGAGTTAGGACACGGGCAGCCGAGTTTTGGATCACCTCAAGTTTACATAGGGTAGAATGTGGGAGACCAGCCAGGAGTGCATTGGAATAATCAAGTCTAGAGGTAACAAAGGCATGGATGAGGGTTTCAGCAGCAGATGAGCTGAGGCAAGGGCGCAGATGGGCGATCTTACAGAGGTGGAAATAGGTGGTCTTAGTTATGCTGCGGATTTGTGGTCGGAAGCTCATTTCAGGGTCAAATATGACACCAAAGCTGCGAACAGTGTGGTTCAGCCTCAGGCAGATGTTAGGGAGAGGGATGGAGTCAGTGGCTAGGGAACAGAGTTTGTGGCGGGGACTGAAAACAATGGCTTTAGTCTTCCCAATATTTAATTGGAGAAAATTTCTGCTCTTCCAGAACTGGATGTCGGACAAGCAGTCTGACAATTTAGAGACTGTGGAGGGGTCGAGAGAAGTGGTGGTGAGGTAGAACTGGATGTCGTCGGCATACATGTGGAAACTGACACTGTGTTTTCGGATGATGTCGCCAAGGGGCAACATATAGATGAGAAATAGGAGGGGGGGCCAAGGATAGATCTTTGGGGGAATACTAGAGGTAACGATGCAAGAGCGGGAAGAGAAGCTGTTGCAGGTTATTTTCTGGCTATGATTAGATAGATAAGAATGGAACCAGGCGAGTGCAGTCCCACCCAGCTGGACAACGGTGGAGAGGCGCTGGAGGAGGATGGAGTGGTTAACCATGTCAAAGGCTGCAGACAAGTCAAGAAGGATGAGGAGGGGGATAGTTCACCTTTGTCACAGTCACAAAGGATGTAATTTGTGACTTTGTTGAGAGCCGTTTCGATACTGTGGCAGGGGCAGAAACCTGATTGGAGGGATTCAAACATGGAGTTGCGGGAAAGATGGGCACGGATTTTGGAGGCGACAACACGTTCAAGGACTTTGGAGAGGAAAGGGAAGTTGGAGATGGGGGCAGTCGTTTGCAAGGATGGAGGGGTTCAAGGGTTGGTTTTTTGAGGGGAGGGGTGATGATGGCAGATTTGAGGGAGAGAGGGACAGTTCCTGAGGAGAGAGAACCATTAACAATATCAGCTAACATGGGAGCCAGAAAAGGAAGTTGGGTGGTCAGCAGTTTGGTGGGAATAGGGTTGAGGGAGCAGAAAGTGGGTCTCATGGACAAAATGAGTACGGAGAGGTCATGAGGGGAGATTGGAGAGAAACTGGAGAAAGATGCGAGTTCAGGGCTAGGGCAGGGGAGAACCTTAGAGGAAGTTTGGCCTGGTGGGCTAGGGGAAGGAAGGGAAGTGGCAGAGGCAGCTGAACGGAAGGTCTCAATCTTAGAGACAAAGAAGTCCATGAGCTCCTCACACTTGTTGTCGAGGTGAGGGTGGAGGAGACCAAGGAGAGAGGTTTAAGAAGAAGTTAGCAGTGTAAAATAGAAGCCGGGGTTTATCTTTGCCTTCAAGAATGATTCTGGAATAGTGAACAATTTTGGCAGACGAGAGCAGGACCGGATAATGCTTTATGTGATCCAACCAATCTGGCGTTGAATGGCTAAGCCATTTGTCTGCCATATCCGTTCAATTCTGTCCCCCTTGGACTTAAGGGAGCGAAGATGAGGGCCGTACCAGGGGGAACGGCCAGGGTGAGAGAGAGAGCAATTGTTTTAATAGGGACTAGGGCACTAGGGTGGTGAGGGTGTGGTTGAGCAGATCAGTCGCTGCAGAAATATCATGGTGAATGGAGGGCCAAAAGCTGGACAGTTGGGATTTCATAAGTGCAGTTGTAAGAGAGTTGGGAGAGAGTTTTTTCCAGGGCGGACACAGAAGGAAGTAGGGTTGCGGGGGTGGGGACGTGGAAGGGGGATGTGGGTTGAGAGCAATACGAGGAAGTGCTCAGAGATTGCCTTACCTGAGATTGACACAATGGGAATAGCGAGGCCACGAGAGATGGCAAGGTTGAGGGGGACAGAAATCAAGGGCGCACACCCACAATTTCCCAGTATTCCCTCTCGGCAGGAGCGCACAATCAGAAAATCAGGCCTATAAAGTATTCCTTAATACAAACTTGAGAACGATCCTGTTTTATAGTTACAATAATGGTGCACAGTTCAGTGTTGTTGAATGAGCGTCAAGTATGATAATAGCACAGACCTGGTGTTCGTAGGAAAAATGAACAGTGAACAAGTAAATATTTCTGATGATGAGGACAAGAGTAACGACTGCAAATAAAGTGATACTTACTGGAGAAACCTTGCACGTAAGTGAATGCTTTAAAAAATATGCTTAAAAAGAGCATACAATGCTCAATTAGGCTAATGTGGAGTAAATTATAGTATCAATGAGCAAAATGACTGATTCTCCTTGTAATAGTGTAAAGCAGTAAGATAATACCTCAAGCTCATGACTGTACAATGTGAGTGTTGACTGAATTTTGCCTGATATGGAATCTTGTCCCACCTGAAACCTCTTATATAATTGAATGATAGATGATTAATGACCTGGTGTCTGACGCACAACTAAAGCCTGCTTCTTAACAAAGCAAGAACTGGCTGAAAGTTAGCCCTGAAAACTGATGTTGACTGTTTGATGTATTATACGAAGGGTCAGAAGTTAAAGGAAAAGCTTTACCTGCACATAGAGCTTTCTGTTGTGAGTTGTTCCAGAATTCCATTTAAAATACAGTGACGAAATGAACATTCACTGTGATTTTTATGGTAATTATTTGTGCTCGTGCCACTGCCATGTATATATTAATTTTGGAGGTTTTATTACATTATATATTTACTTGTTAATTATTTACATTACAATTGTTGCTACAAGTTCCAAAATACTACCAATTTCAACTGTATTGAAATAATACAATTGTGTCCACACTTCCATTAGCATTTTGTAAGTATAAGTGGGATATTTTGTTAGCAGTAAAATTAAAGAAACTTGCCGAACCTGAAATACTTTACAAAGTTCAAACATTTGAAAACCTACTACTGTAATATATAATGGATTTATGAAGCCTTTTCTCCGTCCATAGTGTGTGAATTTTTTTTTTTGACGGGGTGGTGATGGGGGGAATCGTGATTTTGCATTTTGCACTCTGGCAGTATGTCAGTGCATGGGTTGTACACATTGTAAGGATTCTTTACATATTCCCAAGAATATATATCATCCCTGACCTTGGAGAAACCTGCTGTACCCTCTGTAGTTTCAGTTTACGATGTTATAGTTGGAGGAAGAATGTTGTAGGGTCAGAGTTACCATGAATTTAAGAAAAGAGATGAGGGCCCTGATTTTAACACTGGATCTGTTTTCGGTAGATGAGTTTTCATTTCAGTTTAAAACTCACCCACTGCAGCCAATAACAGACACAGGGCATTTTAACTCCCAGGATTATTATAATCTCACAATAATTCCCACTGAATTGGCTGACCCAACTGGAAACCCGCCCGCATCCAGGGCACAATTTCCGGTGAATGCGCCAGAGGCTAGTTAAAGCGAGAATGCACCTCTTAAACCGAGGTTGCATTCTCTTGTGGCTTCTTTTGTTTCCAAGGTGCTGAAAGAAGAATCTTCTCTGAAGTGAGTAGGAGGCAGGCACCAAGGTTCTTAAAAAGCCTCCTTGGGGCAGCTTGTGGACGAGATGAGGGCGAAAAGAGAACTACTGTTCCCCAACAGTGTCAGGAGGGTTTCCAAATACATTCTCCACCAGGCAGAGAGAGAGAGAGTTCAAAGGTTCTGCTGAGGAGGACAGAGATGAAGACTACAAAGGTTCAGCAGGTACAAGCAGTTGTATGAGGTATTGGATGTCGTGCAAAGGGGTTTCATCACCATGGCTGAAAGTATGGAGGAGTCCACTTCCATCTTAAATGGTGTCATCTCACATGGCATCAGCACTCTGCAGTCTATCTTGAAGAGTGTGGCTACCTCCAGGGACACTGTAGCTGGGCCCTCACTACAGGAGTCCATGTTCACAGCCTTTGCAGGTTTGGTGGAAGCTTAAATGGCTTCCATGCAGATGACACTAAGTTAGGAGGGACAGAACATAGTGCAGATGGGAGCAGGAAGATACAAAGGGACATAGACAGATTAAATAAATGAGCAAAACTATAGCAAATGGAGTTCGATATGGGCAAGTGTGAGGTCATCCACTTTGAAACCAAGAAAGATAAATCTGAGTATTTTCTAAATAGTGAGAAATTAGGAACTGTAGAGAAGCAAAGGTATTTGGAAGTCCAAGTAAATCACAGAAATCACAGAAACCTCACAGTGCAGATAGAGGCCATTTCGGCCCATCGAGCCTGCACCGACACATATCCCACCCGATCCCCGTAACCCCTACACCAACACATATCCCACCCTATCCCCGTAACCCCACGTATTTAATCCCCCTAACACTAAGGGTCAATTTATCATAGCCAATCAACCTAACCCGCACATCAGTAAAAGCTAGTAGACAGGAACAAAAAGCAATCAAAAAGGCTAATGGAATGTTGGTCTTTATCTCAAAGGGGCTGGATTACAAAGGGGATGAAGTTATGTTTCAGTTATATAGGGTTTTGGGCAGACTCCATCTGGGGCCCTGCAATTAGTTTTGGGCACCACACATCAGGAATTGGCCTTGGAGTGGGTGCTGTGCAAATTTACCAGGATGATACCAAGGCTTAGAGTGTTAACTTATGAGGACAGATTGCATGAACCTGGCTTGTATTCCCTTGAGTATGGAAGATTGAGGGGTGATCTGATTGAAATGTTTAAAAGGTTAAAATGATTTGATAGAATGGAGGAACTATTTCCTCTGGTGGGGTAATCAAGAACAAGGGGGCATAATCTTAAAACTAAAGACTCAATGTACCTCTTGTTTAAAAACCAAAATGCAATTAATGCTTTCAAAGTGAGGGACATGTCCTAAGTGCGTTCAAAAATTACACAGAGCAACGTGGTCACAGGCACGCTGGTAGGTCTTGTGTCTATTGAGTGGAAACAGTTAGGCTGCATTTTTTAATCTCACTCGACTGCTAAAATCAGATGTAAATAAAAATATGACCCTTGTATTATATTGAAGCATCAACCAAATAAATACACAAGCTTTCAACAGGAGAGCAGTCATCAGACCCAACTGACAGTTGCAACTTTTAACTGGCAAAATAAAATATTGCAACACAATGGAATAAACCCCATTGTGACTGGTATGATTTGAGTTGAACTGATCACGTTATACACAGTGACAAAGTTTCAAGTGTGGTATTTGGTCAGGGTCTTAAGCTCTCCTGTCATACCCATTACCACAGGGTATATTACTTATTGTAAAAAAAAGTGTGGAGAAATGTCAGGTTTTGTTTTGAGAAATAAAAGTTTAATGGAGCCAATACTATGTGATGTTGCTATGATGTGTTGCTGACAATAAGAGTGGCCTTGCTAGATGACCCCAGTGGTATTATGTGGCACCTTTTTTTTTGAAGTGTCATCCCCCCTTTTAAGGTAATTATATTTCCTCACTTCTCCTTTATGTTAGTCCTGCTCACGTCGTTACTCTTGAAACAACTATCAAGAGGTGTGTGGGATGAATGTGAGTATCACCCTTACTCTGATTCTCCTTCCATTTATGTGGGAAGAGATTGGTCTCCACTCAATATCTTCTCAAGCTGGTGCTTTCTAAGATTCGTGCATTGGTGTGTGGGAATCTCAGATTTATACCCAATTCTCCAGCTTCCTCTGTATTCAGAAGTGAAGTGTCAAATTCTTGAATAAAAAAGTGTACCAATACAAGTCTGATGGAGCAAACAAGGAGAAACATTCTTGTAACACTTGTGTAGTCCCAAAAGCATTCACTGGAAAAATAACCAAATCGAGCCCAAACTGTACTCCAGCCATAATGGAAGCTGAACGTTTGACTGTAGCACTACATGTATAACTAAGGTTACAAAACAAAACAAGAACCTATCACGTCATATGGATGAGAACAAGGATTAAATTGCGTCCCGCGGCTATCACCGGTAGGTCTGTAATTAAATCTAGTATCTGGCTCTCTGACAGCAAGGCAGCAAATCATTCTACAACAGATCCACATGTCTAGGAATAAGCTGTACTGACTCCAGCTTGCTAGATCTGCATTGCTTTGGCTTGGACTTGCTGCATACCTGGTCATGCAAGTGGAAAAGATTTCTCATGCGAACCTGGCAAGTTCCTGTCTGGAAAAGATCCAGTTGGATGGGACTGCTGTCAATCATCTGAATAGGGGCCTGCATCCTTCCTGCTCCTGGATGCTTATCCAGGCACTGAAATGGAAATGGGAGTTTTAGTGTCAATGAAGATATGAGACCAAAAAAAATGACTTTGAGTAGTTTTGGCCTCTACTTTGAGTAGAGGCCAAATGAATAAAAAGAAAACTTGTGCATCCAAAATGAATTGTCAGAACATTTGTTTATCAATTTAAAGTTAAAGTTTGCACTTTATGTGTTGTGGTAATGTGTTTCCACTTGGTTTGGTGCATAGTACTTGTATCTCAATATGCCCAGAGCTGTCATTGTTAAAGTCTCCCATTTTGATTTTTTGCAAATAAATTGGGTGAAGAATGAAGAATTTGGATTCAGTTGCATGAGATCTATCTGGGCGGGACAGCAAACACCATGCAGAAAATATCAATCAAGAATGGAACTTTAATGAAATTGCACATTCTTTGCATTGACCACTAACCGCACAAATTCACATATCTGACAATAGGGCCTATCGCCTATATTTGTTTTTTAGTGCAGTACTTTTATGGTAAGCCAAACAAAATAAAATGTGACTACATATAGATGTTGGGTGACATCAACCATGAACTCCATAGTTTAGTGTTGTTTCATACATGCAACTGAGCTGACTTATGTGTCGCGCTTCATTTCAAAGGAAAGTTAGTTATTTTTCAAATTGCTCTCTTCACATGAAATGTACCTAATGGGATCTTGGTGATGATATTAAATGAAGTGATATCTCTGTTTCTAAAAGCACTCGAGGAGTTGTACATGCCTCAACATGATTGCAAAGTAAGTCGCTATTAAAGCAATCATGAGCCTTTGTGTCATTGTCTTATGATGCAAGAAAATCGGTACATTTTCTTGTTTACTTTAGTCTGATTTTGTAAAGCATTCTTTGCCTTTTGCAGTATCCTAATCTCCTCTTGAAGAACCAGATTCTATATCTATAATAGCCAATGAATCAGAGATACAGCACAGAAGGAGGCCATTCAGCCCATCGAGTCTGTGCCGGCTCTTTGAAAGAGCTATCCAATTAGTCCCACTCCTCTGCTCTTTCCGCACAGCCCAGTAAATTTTTCCTTTCAAGTATTTATCCAATTCCCTTTTGAAAGTTATTATTGATTCTGCTTCCACCACCTTTTAAGGCATTGCATTCCAGATCATAACAACTCACTGCGTAATTTTTTTCCCCTCATGTTGCTTCTGGTTGTTTTGCCAATTAGCTTCAATCTGTGTCCTCTGGTTACCGACCCTTCTGCCACTGGAAACAGTTTCTCCTTATGTACTCTGTCAAAACACTTCATTATATTGAACACCTCTATCAAATCATCCCTTAACCTTCTCTGCTCTATGGAGAACAACCCCAGTTTCTCTAGCCTCTCCATATAACTGAAGTCTTTCATCCCTGGTACCATTCTAGTAAATCTCCTCTGCATCCTCTCTAAGGCCTTGATATCCTTCCTAAAACGTGGTGCCCAGAATTGAACACAATACACTAGCTGAGGCCGAATCAGTGAGTTAATTTCATTGCTTATGTACTCTGTGCTTCTATTTATAAAGCCAACTATCCCGTATGCCTTTTTAACAGCCTTTTCAATTTGTAATGCCACCTTCAAAGACTTGTGTATGTGCACGCCCAGAACTCTCTGTTCCTGCACCCCTTTAAAATTGTATCATTCAGTTCATATTACCTCTCCTCATTCTTCCTAAAAAAAGAAATCACTTCACACTTCTCTGTGTGAAATTTCACCTGCCATGTGTATGTCCCTTTCACCAGTCTGTCTATGTCCTCCTGAAGTTTGGCACTATCCTTCTCATTGTTTACTATATTTTCGAGTTTTGTATCATCTGCAAACTTTGAAATTATGTCCATGTCATTAATATATATCGAAAACGAGCAGTGGTCCTAATACCAACCCCTGGGGAACATCGCTGCACACTTCCCTTCAGTCTGAAAAACAACCATTCACCACTACTCTCTGCTTCTTGTTCCTTAGCTGATTGTTGTATCCACGTTGCCACTGGCCCTTTAATCCCATGGGCTTCAATTTTGCTTACAAGTGGATATAGATTATCACTCTCTATGAATAAAAGCTGGACATTTGCAAGGCAGAATCTTCAAGTGAATGTACATTGATTGCACAGGGTGATTGTTTGCCATGGAGCATAAGCCAGCACGAGCGCCAAGTCTGTCATCTTAGTTCATAATGCAGCAGCACTTAACCTTGTCAAAGTGAGGAATTTGTTGAGTACTGGCTGTCATGATATTCAATTTTACCCCTGTTTATGATATCTTTCTAATCGGATTAGCGCACACATTCTGAATCACTTTTAAATTGCTCTCTATGAAATGTAAATTCTCTCCAAGATATGATTAAATTTACATTAACAAGGCATCAATCTTTTTACTTTTATAATCCCTTAATAAGTAGATAGCATTAAAAAGAATTTGAGTTTCTTCTGCATTTGATAATAAATCATTGGGTAGAATTTCCACAGGGGTTCTCTCAATCTCCCAGCATAACTGCGACAGAAGTTGAGCAGAAACCAGAGAGAAACAACATAAATGTTTACACCATTTCTCTGGGGTTTTTCATCAATCTTCTACTGAAGTACTGGTGGGAGATCAGGAGAACACCTGCAGAAATGCTGCCCCCATGTAGGTTTTTTGAACAGTTGGTCGTGATGCAATAAGAAAGTACTTGTCGATGCTGATTACCAATGTGTCTGTAAAAAAGTAAAAAAGGTCAAGAATGCAGAAAGGATGTTCAGCCTATCGAAGGATGTCCTTCTAGTACCTTAAAGCTCCCCCATCTTAGCATCCAACTGCATTTTTAACAACTCTTAATAAGTCTCAATGATCCTGCTTGGTGGATTATTCCAAATATTTGTCCCTGTGAGTAACAAAGTGCTTCCTGTGCATTTCCTGGCTATATTACACAAGTTAGATTTGGATGAAGAAGTCATTTCAGCGCATTTGATCTCGTCCTTCCAGAATACCAATCGTATAGTTTTCCCATTACAACTTCAACAAGTTCTTGAACAAGCTGTCAAGACCTCACTTTAACATTTCTTTTCGCCTTGTATTAGTTTGGGCAATTAGGAAGAGCACAGCCAAAGGTGACTAATGCTTGCAGAACTTGTAAATGATTGTGTTATCAATCGAAGTGTAATTCTGAATGTAGAATTGATACACATTTCTAATATTGATGTTGAAGAATCACAATGCACCAGTGCAAATGTACGAGCACCACCAGTACACTCACAGCAGAATTTCCACCCTTTGGTTTTTCCATGATAAACCAGGAAGAGGACCGCTGAACAGGTATACTTGTTAGCAGGTCTTAGCTCCCAGCAGCCTCATGAACAAGCTGGTTCTTAGCACTTGAAGGATTAAAGTAACTTTCTGTATGGTAATTGGAAGAATGCATCCATCCCTACCAATCTTAATAACTCGTACAAAATGGATATCTCCCTTGTTGTAGAATATTAGATTAACATAGAAAAGGCATTCATACTCTGTAAGGCTTTAATTTAGATACTTAGGACCCAACCCTTGGAATAAAATTCATTTCAGTCGGCAGCATTTGTGTATCGTTGGCATATTCAAATAAGCTTTAAACTAGGCATAATATTGGTGTATAACATGCTGCACAGTATTACAATTCATACCATGGGAAAACGTTTCCTCTTTATTTGTTCCATCCTTGACGTTTTAAAGAACATCTAATTACAACAAGCAGCATATAATTACAATAAACTTTCCAGAAGGTTGTGTTTGGAAGGTACATTGTAAGGGTACTGTGTTGCATGGCTTTTCCGTCATTGAGACAGCCATTAGCAACATGTGCTACAAGAGCAATTTTGGTGCCGTATATCAGAGTATTAGAGTGAGCTGCGAGTATGTTCATAAAATTATGATGTGCCGCAATTACTTGCCTAGTTTCTGTGTCAGCCGTGGCTCAGGGGATAGCACTCTCGCCTCTGAGTCAGGCGGTTGTGGGTTCAAGTCCCACTCCAGGGACTTGAGCACAAAAATCTAGCCTGGCACTCCAGGGCAGTGCTGAAGGAATGCTGCACTGTCTGCGGTGCCATCTTTCAGATGAGACGTTAAACCGAGGCTCCGTCTGCTCTCTCAGGTGGACGTAAAAGATCCCATGTCACTATTTCGAAGAACAGCAGGGGAATTATCCCCGGTGTCCTGGCCAATATTTATCCTTCAATCAACATAACAAAAACAGATTATCTTGTCATTATCACATTGCTGTTTGTGGGAGCTTGCTGTATGGAGATTGGCTGCTGCGTTTCCTACATTACAACAGCGATTACACTTTAAAAGCACTTAATTGGCTGTAAAGCGCTTTGGGAAGTCCGGTGGTCGTGAAAGGTGCTATATAAATGCAAGTCTTTTTTCTAGAAAGGTTTAATCTTTCTTTTGGGTTCCTCCTCCCAACCCAAGTACCTTACCCTACCTCCAATCAATTTTATTACACTTTCTTTACCTTTAACTGTATTCTTTTAAATATTTCATTGGATTTGTGCTCTGCTACAATTCTTTTGTTTCAAGTTTGCAGTACTGAAAGCTGCACTAAATATGAGGTAACCCTCCTCGGTGGACTTTCTGGCTCAATGTGTTCAAAGTATATATTTATAATTTAATCACTTTATTTCCCATTACCTATTAATATTACTGCTGTTTTTTTTCCCAGTGATTTACTGCCCGTGTGTTGCAACCCTTTAATATCCACCTAAATATAGAAACCATCTAATAGACTGTAGTTCGGGTGAGAAAGGAGGTAAAATCACATCCAGCCAAAATGCAAATGTTGCTGAGAATTGCTCTGTTGCTTTATTATGTGTTGAGATCATGGTTTAGTAGAAATATTTATGGCATAAATAAGTGCATTTAATGCAATGTAATTTCACTAAGACAAAACAGCTTTTGGCATCACACACTGAACCTGGGCCCATCTGCGTACTGTTACTTGCAGTTGTAGTAATCTGTTTACAGTCAGCATTTATTGAAACCTATTTTTTACAAGAACTGAATTCCATCCTTGGTTCATACAAGTACTGTAAACAGAATAGCTTATCTTTTTCAAGAGGGAGGAATTGATGGAAAACGTGGGACAGAAAAAGGCCAACGAGTCTCCGACATGCCTATTTTTGCGGAGCTCATTTAAATTCTATCTATTGTATGCATCCTCCAATTCTGCTAATTAAATATAAATATATTCTGGAAAGCCATGTGCTTCTAACAAGACCGAGTAGAAAAATCAAGCCAAGTTAGGCATTTTCCTCTCCAGCCCAGTAGTATTTTTAGTGTGCATTGGATTCTGCTGCATTTTGGCAGGATTATTCTTAGTGTCAAATTTCTCAATCACACTGAATTGCCTCCACAGTGCACATGTCATTTATATAAAGTTGGAGTTTGGGCTTCAATAGATTTTGCCTATGTGATGTCCAAGAGATGAAACATTTCCTCTCCTACATTTTCCGAATCCTTTGTGTTTAATGGCATGCACTGTTGTGTGAGCAATGAGATTTAGATGCTTTCAACATGAATCTCACCAGCTCAAATCCTGGCCAGAACAAATTTAAGTGAAACATCTGATTTTTATTATTTATACACATTGTTGTGCAAGAAGTGATGTTTTTTAAAGTCTGCAATAAGATCAAAAGCAAGCTCACCTCACATCTGTTTAGATTTACCCTACATTGTTCCTTGTAGCTCAGTTTTTTTTTCTTTTGTCTGGAAAAACCAAAGCAGCTGTTTCTTATCCAAACCTTCAGTCTCCTGCAGTCTGCCGTTAACAAAGATGTGGTTTTCAGTTCTGTTTTACCTAATGTTCTTTGCTTTAAACAATTGATGTCCTGTTATCCATCATATGACATCCTCTCACGTGTTGTGTGTCTTTTATATTAGTTCCACCAGGTCCACCAGGGGGTGTGATAGTGGAGGAGATTACAGATACCACAGCTCAAATCTCTTGGAGCCCTGGCATTGACAATCACAGCCCAATTTCAATGTACACTGTGCAGGCACGAACTCCCTTTTCGGTGGGTTGGCAGGCTCTTAAAACAGGTAAATGTTACGGTAATATTCAGAAATGGTATGATGAAAAGGAGTCTAATTTTATCGTGCATTATGTATATATTTTACCAATAAAGTTGGACCTTTTCATTTCAGATAGCCCATTTGATAACATTTGGGCTTATTTATGATAAGAGGCATGATTTTGGAATTTTACATTTGTTAAATACCTTATTTTGTGGATCAAAAAACACTTTTCAGGCATTTATATTAACTTCACCAGCAAAAACAATCAACTTGCTTTAACATTTACTGCCAGATCACTTTAACTGCATGTACCTCCTCTTTTCAAAAAGGCCGAATGATGTTTGTGCTCATTTTAAAGTGACATTCCCAATGCAAGTGTTAATATATACAAGTCTAAATGGTCTGTAACATTGTATTAACTCAGACATTTGAACAGATTGGATTTTGTTTTTATAGAGAGTTCTGAATATCCTTTGGTGACGTTCTCCCTCATGTAACATCTTTGAAAATGAGTTTCTGTCACTTTGCTTTTAATTTTTGAGCAATAATGTAAAAGAGAAAAGCAGAACCATGGAGCATTTTGTTACTTGCACTGATCTCTCAATAAACTGCAAAATGAACCATACACATGGGTGCTAGGAATGTTTAGGTTTAACTTTGGTTTGGTCCAGTCTTGTTCTGAAATGAAGACAAAGCTATTGGTGCCTCGAAGTATTGCTTTGGAAAAGTAGCATGCAGCATCACAGAGTGCTGAGGTGTAGAATGGCTTCTCCACTCCGCCGAGTTCCATTTCCTCTTGCATTGCTGTGGGGTGGTGCTAATCAGAGGCTACAGGGTGAGAAGTATAGGTGGCAATAGTGGAGGCCTTAAGTAGGTTTTCATAGCCACAGTTGTAGCCCAGGCAGTGCAGAAGGGCAGCAGTAATGAAGGAAGTAATATACCCTCAGAAGAGTGTGATTTAAAACAGGTTCCATTACTGGTCTGTGTTGAGTTACCTGACCTCAGCGGGAGTGCTGGTAGGAGCACTACAATGAGCTTTGCTGCTCATGGATTAGAGTGAAGAAAATCAGCCAAATTCCTGCTCCTGATTGCTGTATGATGATGCCCCACCCGCCCTACCAGAGGTTCACATTTGTGGGACTTGGCCGTGGACAGAATCTGGCTTGACTGTGATGCTTCATGCAGTTCAATAGCTAATTAGCACTTAGATTCACACTTGAGGAATAGCCATTTGAGTGAGGTACTGGAAGATGACTGCTCCTGTGGACCTGCACTCTAACGGGGGTGTCAATGTTTTCGGTAGGAGGGGGAAGGGAGACAAAATTGACAATTATATAGGCAAGGTCTGTCCATAATATAAATATAAGATATGGATAGTCACTAAGAAGTCCATTAAGGAACTCAGGAGGAAATTATTTACCCAGAGAGTGGTTAGAATGTGGAATTTGCTACCACATGGAGTAGTTAAGGCAAATAGCAAAGATGCATTTAAGGGGAAGATGGATAAGTACATGAGGGACATCGGAATAGAAGGAGATGTTGATAGGATTAGATGAAGTAGGGTGGGAGGAGGCTCGTGTGGAGCACATGGACCAGCTGGGCCGAATGTTTCTGTGCTGTAAATTCTATGTAGATCTATGTAATATGGAAGTGCCTTAGAATCCAGGCTTTTCATCATATCCTGCATTTTCACACTCAGATAGCACGTCAGTCTATATAAGGATCCCCTCATAAGGCTCCATAACAAACTACATGTACTTTCTCCATTGTCTTTGATGCTGACTGTATTTACTTCAGAAGCTCTCCTGAGGAAAGCAACCAGACACTTGTACTAATTGTTGTGGGTTTTTTTTAAGCAAGCTTGGTTAGATATCTGACAGCCAAACACTTCATCCATACTGTTTGTACCTCATGGTGTAAAAAACAGTAGAAAACCTTTCACTGTTTTTTCTATTCATTCACGGGATGTGGACGTCGCTGGCAAGGCCAGCATTTATTGCCCATCTCTAATTGCCCTTCAGAAGGTGGTGATGAGCCGCCACCTTGAACCGCTGCAGTCCGTGTGGTGAAGGTACTCCCACGGTGCTGTTAGGGAGGGAGTTCCAGGATTTTGACCCAGCGACTATGAAGGAACGGCGATATACTTCCAAGTCAGGATGGTGTGTGACTTGGAGGGGGACTTGTGCCTGCTGTGTGGGGAGTGTTTGCATTTACATGTTTGAGAACAGATGACTCCATTTCATTCATTGCGCCAATTTGATTCTTTTTGAAAGGCGTGGTGTGCAAACAGTGGCATTTTAACTTCAGATTTGTTAGCTAGTTACTGCACTGTAATAGTATTTTATGGGGAGACAACGATGTAGCACAAAAGTTTTTGAAGTCATCAGACTTTTTTTTTAATGTAGGGTAAGGGCACTGGAACAACCTGTAGTTTTGATGCCCATTCCTCCTGGTGCAATGTCAGCTGCAGCAAGACATGGCTCCAAACGATCCATTATATCTTTATATAAATATTTATTCACAGATCATTATAGCAACTGAAAGGCACATAGAGTGCTCATTTTGTATCAGGCTAGCACTGACAAAACTTGTGTCCACAGCATAGGGACCGTACTGTATTCCTTTGCTCTGTTCGTAGTCTTTGTATTTGTGCTGACTTGTTGCATTTTTTTCCCTCAATAATCTTGATATCAGTTATTGCAGTCCACTGAGTCAGCTGGTGATTAGCATCGGATAGGGGCTCGGAGCGAGTGAATGCTGATGCTTCACATACCCGCGGTGATAAGAGAATGTGATAGCTTCTTGGCATCTGCTCCAGGCTCCTGAATTGACTTGCAGAAACCATCTGATGATGCCGTTGATGTATTGCATCATCTGTACTTCAGGATTTTCTCTGTATTTTGGCCACGTTGTCTGTCAGCTGTTGCATTTTGGGGAGACTTTCACTCAATGCTATCAGTTCCCATTATCTCACCATTAGCTCTCCATTACTTTTTCCAGAGGATCTTATTTATTTTTTGTGATAACGCCCTGCTTTACAGCCCACTGTTTAAGTGGGAAAAGAAATCATACTCGCCCTCAGCAAATAGGGCTGCATAACATCATTATAGATGGCACTGGGGAAGGGCTGCAAAAATAAGCAGCAGGCCTTTAATACAGGAATCATTTGATGTTCCAAGAGTGATGATGATCCTAAATCATTTGTTGATCTTATGACTCAGTCAGTTAGCTATAATCTTAAAGAGGGAAATTTTTCTGTAGCATTATTCTTAAATATTATTTAAGAAAGGAATTGTCTGTTCCAATTTTGATAATGGGACTGCGCTTTCTCTATAAGTGCACTACATTTTATATGTTAAAGTTAACATCTCTTGCTTGTACTTGCAGTTCCTGAGGTCATTAATGGTGATGCTGTAACAGCGACAGTGATTGACTTAAGTCCCTGGGTGGAATATGAATTCCGAGTTGTTGCTAGTAACAACATTGGCATTGGGGAGCCGAGCTTACCATCTGAAAAATCAAGGACAGAAGAAGCCCGTAAGTGACCGACGATTATTACTGAGAATGTCCTCAAATTCTGCAACGATGGTGATTGTACAAATTGCGCCATTGTTGACCAGGATGCCTTTACAGGGGCCAGACAGTGAAAACCATGGCGCAATAAAAGTTTGGTCTATAAGGATCTTATTGCAACCTGTATCATACAGTAAAATCCTAGGGAATTATCCTGTGGTATGCTTTAAAACTTATCCCAAAAACCTGTGAAATTCTGTAAAATGATATTGGATGACCTGCAGAATTTTGGAAAGGGATATGTGATCAAACTATCTCTGTGGCTGTGTCCTTGGAACAAGTCATTTCAAATGTCCATAGGAACATCTCTCAATTCATTACTTTGGAATAAATTCGTTTCTTTAAAAAAGGCAGAAGAAATATCTTAAAACTTGTTTTATATGTCGTTACTTATTTTCATATAAACTAATGTTACAAATATGTACTTTGGGCATTACACACAATCATAGGTAATTATTAACTATGGACAGTATTTAAGCCATTTACTGAAAGATCTTGTCTCCTCTTGCATTAATTAAAGGTCACATCAATTGTGCAACATTAGGTAAAGATTTTAACTTAATTAAACTTTGAATCCTAAAGCTTCACCAGAGATACATGAGTCAGGTCTTTAAAGTAATAGTCGAGACCGTCTATCATCCTGCTATATAAACTGTAAGTGCTGCGAATGGAAAGCTGTCAAGAAGTTTCCTGATAGCAGGCACTGCAGGGTGGTCCGGATTAGCAGATACGATCATCTGCAAAAAAGGCATTTCAGCACTTTTGTGTGGAATTTCTGCTTGCATCATATTTTAAAAGCACTGTGACATACAGTCATGAAGAGCACGGGAAAAAACTTGGAATGAAATGTGTTCACAGAGATTCAAAGTGAAAGTTTGTTTTTCACTGGTTATGCAATGCTCTGCTGAAGTCAAAAAAAGAAAGAAATTGCATTTATATAGTGCCTTTCATGACCTCAGGGTGTCCAAAAGTGCTTTGCAGCCATTGAAATACTTTTGAAGCGTAGGGGCCAAATTTAACCCTTCCCACTTGTCAGAAATCAGCAAGCGGGCAGTTAAAAATAAGCAGGTTACTTACCCGCTCAGATCCCGATCATCGCCGATGTTAACCTGCAGGGCAGAGCCACATAAATTTATGCATATATGGGCACTATTACTTCAGGAGGACCCCAATGCAATATTAACTGCGGTCTGAGCGAGGATGCCACTGTGGTTTTCCCACTGGCAGAAGCAGATCTATAGCTTGTCTGAAGACAGAAGAGGCCCTTCTGGTAAGTCTAAAACTTACCTTTATGGAGCCAGGAGGAACAGGAGTACTCCTCTGAGCCGCTTCTCTCTCCCTTCCTCGGTCTCGTGGCACTTCTCTCCCATTATACCTTTCCGTTACCCCCTCGCTGCCACTTACCTGGAAGCCGGCCAAAAGCCACCCAAACTTCGCCTGTGACCAGCCACTCTGCACCCTCTTCACGCCTGTTCCAGGTGGGAAATGGATGGGTGGCTTTTAAATGATGCCTGCTATGGCCTCCTGATGCATCTGCTGGACAGGAAATCAAGTTGCCGGAGCAATTTTCTACTGGAACTCCACTCCAAGTTAAAATTCACCCTGTAGTCATGTTGTAGGGAAAGATGGCGGCCAATTTGCACATAGCAAGGTCTCACAAACGGCACTGAAATAAATGACCAGATAATCTGTCTGTGCTATTGGTTGAGGGATAAATATTGGCCAGGTCACCGAGAGAACTCTCGTGTTCTTCTTTTTAAAAATATGTCATGGGACCTTTGATGCCCACCTGAGAAGGCAGGCAGGGCCCCAGTTTAACATCTCATCTGAAAGACTGCACCTCTGGCAGTGAAGCACTTGTGTTCAATCTCTGGAGGGGAAATTGAACCCACGACCGACTGACTCAGAGGCACGAGTGCGACCACTGTGCCAAGGCTGACACCTAAATTTGAAGTTAACTTGCATTTTTGAGGTAGTGCGAAAGAAACTTTACCCTGCAGTGGCAAACTAGATATGGTTGAGGCTGACATTGGGTGAAAAAAGTGGAAAGTGCTCCAATTCCAGCACTGAGAATGGGCAACTTGTTGAGTATAAATATACTTCCCCGTCCCTCCAAAAAAAAATTATATTATCCAAGAGTCTCAATCACAGTGAATATTCAATCAGCAACTTCACTAATCTTCATCAAAAGCAAAATACTGCAGATGCAGGAAATCTGAAATAAAAACAGAAAATGCTGGAAATACTCAGAAGGGTCAGGCAGCATCTGTAGAGAGAGAAACAGAGTTAACGTTTCAGGTCATTTTTATTTCACTAATCTTCATGTTGGTCGAGTACCAAAGAAGGGTTGGTGGCCAGAAAAAGAGATCAAAATGTAGTTTTATCCAACCTGAAGAAGTGCGGTATTGACATCAATACATGGGAGGAAATCATCAAAGACCACAAACGGTGGCAATCTGTGTTCAGACAGTGAACGATTTGATTGAACAAGCTAGGATTGCCAAAGAATACGAGTAACGTAGATAGAGGCAAGAATGTCCATATCCTGCGACTATGCCATCAACTGGGCTATCTTTCATATGTCAGGTTTATGGTAAAATATGTCTCTCTAGGACTGGTTTACAAAGCCATCTAAATACTCACCAAAAATGTGGCCAATCATAAAACTTGAATATTTTATGCTGCGAAGCTATTTTAATCAACTACCGAGAGATTGCCAAGAAAATGTACCATAAGTAGGACCAGACAGAGTGAACGAGGCTAAGAGAGGGATAAAATGTTACATTGAAGCATTGCTCTTAGTAAAAAATGCAATAGGAAAATGTAATTATTTACAGAAGCATTAAATCATTGCTCTCGTTGAAGTGATGCAGACAACACACCACGTGGGTGGGAATAAATCAAACTTTCTGGTTTTCCAAAACAAGCTTATTAGTGGTCTTCTGAAATAGATTTGCTGCATACTATCAGATAGTTATTACCAGCAATGTGGTAAACTATTCCCATTCATTAAAATGTCCTCTAGCTAAAAGTGATGGGGACAAAGTGGCTTTAATTAGAAAGCCCGTTAGCAACTTGAACAACCCAACATATGAACCCAGATTTTCTGTCCAAACAACTCTTTAAAAAAAATCAATTGTTACTAAATACTAATAGGATATTAAGTGAATGTAAAGAACAACTGAGTATTTAGGAATACACTACAATGGCCCAGAAATTCGGGTCTCCACGGGTGAGTACGCACGGGGTACTCACCCGTAAGCCCAATGGAAGTGCCGGTTTCTTGCATGCACTGCACATGCGCGGGAAACTGGCACTTCTGTTCCCCTGAACGAAGGGGTTCAGAGGTCAAACGCGTGCGCAGGAGAGGCTGTGCGTGCGCATCGAACTTCGTTTTTTTTTGCAGGTTTTCCCGGGAGGGTAAGTCTCCTCTCCAGAAGTTACACATGTAAAAAGCAGGCATAAGGCCTGCTTTTTACAAACTAAGTGGTGAATTAATTAAAACTAAAACATTTTTTGCACAGGTTTATTATTTTTAAATACTTTAAAGAAAGGTAAGTTTATTTTTAGCCCCGTTAGGAAATAAAATTATTTTTTTCAAAAATTTAAATTATTGTTTAAAATAGTTATTTCATGTAATTTATAGTTTATTTAAAAATGTGATGTTTTAAAAAAAATTATTTGAAGATTTAGTGCTGTTTTGGGGCCGTAGTATTTATAAGTTTTGACAGCTCTTCCTGTCAATCTTATGAATGGAGCATTCCCTGCTCCGATTGGCTCCCCATGGCCCACATGACCCCAGGGGACGCATCAAACTAACTGCGCCCCTGGGATACGCAAGCACTGCGTGCCGGCAGCTGGACCAGGCTCAGGATCGGAATTCTATGGGGGCCCACAGCTCAACGGCCGGCGCGCAAGGTAAGTGCAGGTCAGGGGCTTACACCCGCGGGAAGCCCCCGACCCGAATTTCTGGGCCATTAAGTTGTTATTTTGATAGAATGTTGACTGGAGTGCAGAGATATCACAGTAGATCTATTGGTTGGGTTTATTGCACTGTACAACAGTGTGTTACATCAGGATTTACAGTGTTAATGTAGGGTCAGGTATATTGACAAAATATGTAGTGCAATTAATAGTGATGTTTGGATGCGACATCCTTACACAGTTGTCCTGTAGTTTATTTCAACAACAAACAATGGCTTCATTGTTACAAACTCCAAATGAGTTCTTCCAATTAGGTGTTCCCCTGATTAAGGATCGCAACTCCTAAGCCTTTCATTGTAACCAGCTTTTATTGTGGTCTCAACTGCTGCGCTTTTAAAGTTTGGTTAGCAGTTCAATCCTTAATAAAAATGACCCCCTCCACCCCCCCATTGGGAGGAATATTTTACCAGTCCCCGTGAGTTTGAATAATAAGGCTTAAACGTATTTCTGGAGAGGTTAAAACACAAGAGCTTTGTAAATATTTTATAAAGGCTGCATTTTAAGGCTAAATTCCACACATTTTTCATTTGTTACTTTTGTGCCTCTTTACATTAAAGAAAAAAAGGCTGCTGAGGATTTAGCGATTAAGTATAAACTTTTAATACTAGGAGAAACCATATAGTCATGTTATATGAACTACCATTAAATGGTACAGTAAAGAGAAATGCATAAACTATAATTACATCAAGTTTTGGTCTTAATTTTAGTAGCTAGAGGCTGATACTTGCAGCAAAATATATAGAATTCAGATAGTAGAAAAGCACAAAATAATTGTGTTCACTTTGTGTTTTTTAGTTCACGACTGAGTTAATAATAACAGTGAACAACACAAACAAAAAAATGCTAATAATCGTTCCTTCTAGCCAACAATAATTAAAAGAAGACTGGTTAGCCTGCCACCAATTGCTTCAAATTGGTGGTATTATATTGTTGACATTTTGCCAAAATCAACATCTGCAGGCGACAGGGTTTTTTCAGTCATGAAAATGTTGCTGATCGTGATATCAGTAGTCTCAAGCTTAATAAAGTTTCAACAGTAGTCTTTACAGGATTGTCTATCATCACAGTAAACGTAGAAATTGATTATGCTGCAGAACAAGCCTGTGTTTTAAACCGTGGAAGGATGGCGACAGTTTGACTGCTGCTGATACCTTTCAGCCAGCAATGCTTTTGGCAAAGGGGGAAATGTGGTATTTTAGGCAGCAGACCTCCTTTCCACGGCAACTCAGTATAAGTTACTACTTTCATAACCGCCATCTCCCTGACTGTTACACTGCTATTTTCACACAGTGTCAAGCATTCTAAGGTCAGAGTTTTTGTTTCCAGTTTCTAGATGTTATGCTTCTGTGACTAGGATGTTTGACCTATGATTTTCATTTGTCGCAGCTGAAAATATTGACAAGGCCACAGGCTAAAGAGGAGTTTAAAGTTGAATTGGGGCTGACTTTCACTTGCTGCGTCTGGTATGAACAGGGCAGTAAGGGCCTCAGAATTTGTTTTGACAGCCCCGTTAATGTCAATGGCGGGGCCAACACCATTTTGAAAGGGGCCTACAGCTGCATGACCAAACTGTCCACCCGTTTCAGACAGTAGGCCTCTTTTAATATGCAAATTGGGGTCCAAGCACTGGAGAAAATGCAAAAAAGATTTACAAGGGTGGTAGCAGAACTCTGAGATTACAACTATCGGGAAAGATTGAACAGGTTGGGGCTTTTGCTTTAGAAAAGAGAATGCTTGGAGGTGACCTGATAAATATCTTCAAAAATATCAATGGGTTGGACAGGGTAGATTTGGAAAGAATGTTTTCACTTGTGGGAGAATCCAAACCTAGGGGCCATAAAGACAAGATAGTGATCAATAAATCCAACAGGGAAATAAGGAGAAGTCTCTTTACTCAAAGAGTGGTTAGAATGGCTGAGACAAATAGCTTAGATGCTTTCAAAAGACAACATGAGAGAAAAAAGAACAGAAAGATATGTTGAAAGGCTAAGATGAGGTAGATAGAATGGGAGGAGACTCATGTGGAGTATAAACACCAGCATAAACTAGTTGGACCGAATGGCCTGTTTCTGTGCTGTAAGTTCTATGTAATATGAAGACAGACCCAGTGCTCGAAGGAAAGCATACTCGGGGCAGCCAACCACGCTTCTAGCTAAAACTCATTCATGATACCTCTCGAAGGTTGCCATGAATTAATACATTGGTGAAAATCATGCATATCCAACTTGAATCTCTCAAAAAATCGTTACCAGGTAATTTAGCAGGTGAACACTTACTAGAGTCTTTGTTTATTTATGACCGGATTTAATTTAGACTTAAACAAATGTATTGATTTATTTCAAAAATCCCTGTAATGAAGTATCTGTATTTAAATGTACAGTTATACTGTTTCACATACAAATAAAATTGTAGGCTTATATGGGGAGACCAATTGTCCTTTATTATAAGCCAGTATCTACAACTATCTGTCTGCAAACCTCATCACAATTCAGTTGTGCATCCTTCTTTTACTTGTATAGACAGAACGTGGCTTGTGGCAGTGGTCCCTCTTGGACTCATTAGAGTTACAGCACTACCTTCCTACTCAACCTGTACCTTTAATGTTAACCCTGGATTGAAACGTACCCTCTCAGGACAATGGTATCTCCCATCTTACTATCATCTGTGCATTAGATTTATAAAAGATGGAGTCTCTGTGGTGTTTGTGAGTGACCATTAAAATTTTTGAAAAAATAGATACGAAAGGAAATTTGAAATTTCAAAGTGGGAAAAAAATATATATATATTTTCACAGAGTGCAATTGAGGTTTTAACGATGGAAAGAAAAAGCATCCGGGACACGGAGAAAAGTAATAGACAGATTTAATCTTGACACATTTTCCATTGTTCTCACAGTGGTCTTTCTTCTTCTTCTTAGGCAGTCCCTCGAAACCGAGGATGACTTGCTTCCACATTAAAAATGAGTTCGCAGGTGACTGATGAGTCCAATGCAGGACCTACAGTCTCTGTCACAGGAGGGGCAGATGGTGGTTGAAGGGGCGGGTGGGTGGGGTACTTGGGTTGACGTGCGCTCCTTGCGCTGCCTGCGCTTGGCTTCCGCTTGCTCCCGGCGAAGAGACTCGAGGTGTTCGGCGCCTTCCCGGATGCTTCTCCTCCACTTTGTGCGGTCTTGGGCCAGGGATTCCCAGGTGTCGATGGGGATGTTGCACTTTTTCAAGGAGGCTTTGAGGGTGTCATTGAAGCATTTCCTCTGCCCACCTGGGGCTCTCTTGCCATGCCTGAGTTCCGAGTAGAGCGCTTGTTTTGGGAGTTTCGTATCGGGCATGCGGACAATGTGACCCGTCCATCGGAGCTGATTGAGCATGGTCAAAGCTTCGATGCTGGGGATGTTGGCCTGAGCAAGAACACTGATGTTGGTGCGCCTATCCTGCCAGTGGATTTGCAGGATCTTGCGGAGGCAGCGTTGGTGGTAATTCTCCAGTGCTTTGAGGTGCCTGCTGTACATGGTCCATGTCTCTGAGGCATACAGCAGGGCAGGTATCACTGCTGCTCTGTAGACCATGAGCTTAGTGCCGGGTTTGAGGTCCTGGTCTTCAAACACTCTCTTCCTCATGCGACCGAAGGCTGCACTGGCACACTGAAGGGTGGTGTTGGACTTCGTTGTCGACGTCTGCCCTTGTTGACAGTAGGCTCCCGAGGTATGGAAAGTGGTCCACGTTGTTCAAGGCCTTGTCATGGATTTTGCTAATCAGGTGGCAGTACTGTGTGGCGGGGCAGGTTGGAAGAGGACCTTTGTCTTACGAATGTTTAGTGTAAGGCCCATGCTCTCGTACGCTTCGGTGAAGGTGTTGGAGTTCGATCTCCAAGTGAGCGCAGACGACAGAGGATGGGATGACCTTGGACCTGGACTGGAGGCGACGGAGATTGAACAGTTTCCCATTTGTTCTGTAAATTAGCTCCACTCCAGTGGGGAGCTTACTGAGGGTGAGATGGAGCATTGCAGCAAGGTAGATCGAGAAGAGCGTTGGTGCAATGACACAGCCTTGTTTGACCTCGGTTCGTACATGAATTGGGTCTGTGGTGGAACTGTTGCTCAGCATCGCGGCTTGCATGTCGTCGTGAAGCAGGCGGAGGATGGTGACAAACTTTTAAATTTGATAGCAGTTAAGTATTTTGCTAGTTCCCCCTTGTAGGGATTGAGTTCTTTAAGGGCAAAACATTCCAGCTGAGCAAATGCGTACATGAAATGTATGAAATTGTACACAGGAGAAATATAATAGCAAGTGATGCAACTAAGTTTTATTTTATAATTAATATTTAACTTGGTGAATTAAAAGTTCAGTATTCCAGAGAGAATTGAGCACTCGGCAGGAAACAAAAAAATGAACTACTGTTGATCTCTCACATGACAGTGAGAATAATGAGGTGCAATGTTTTTATTTCTGAATAAACAGACTATTGGGGCATGTAGAATTATGAAATTAATTCTTTTGGACTGATGGGTAGGGATCTGTCACGTATCAGTTATTTTTCAAAAAAACTTTCTCCTGTTGCTTAGGAGATAATGGCCTCGATTTTCATTGGGCCGTGAGGTGGGCTTTTAGGCGGGCGGGGTGTTAAAATCGCAAAAAATGGCGGGCGGAGCCCCCCGCGCCTGGTTCCCGACACCGAGCAATTTTAACTCGGGCGTGTCTGATAGTCCCGACACCGTCCCGCATTCCACAGGCGCGACTGGTCTTTAAGGCCCTTAATTACCACTAAATGGCCTCTATAATCCTATTTTAACAGGCCCTTGCAACTTTAACCCTTTTCCCATGTAAAACACGCCTGGTGGGAATCACGATTGTGAAACCTGGCGGGAGCACTATTGCATTGGTGACTTTCAACTGCAGGTCAACCATTAAAGTTGAGATTTGATCGGCCATGATTTGCAGGTGGCAGGACTTCTTTGTCTCAGGTCTGGGGCAACTTTTACAAGGCTTAACCACACCTGTGGAAGGTTGGTGCCTCACACCCATCTCCATTGTGACCTCCTGGGAAACCCCTCTCACCACCTTCACTCAGCAGTTCCTCAACGGAGGTATATACCAGAAGCATGGGAGCCATTTATTTCCTTCCCATCTGGGCATTAGAGGAGCTCAAGCACCAGCCGCGGGACCAGCAGAACCAGGAACAACAGCAGCACCAGCAACAGCAGCAGCAGCAGGAGCGCCAGGCTGCTGCTCACCCACCTGAAGCTGCACAGGCCAGAAGGGGCCAGCGCCTGGAAGCCCGTCGGCGCAGGAGATACCCCCCAAACAGGGTCTACAGACACAGGGTCAGCTACCTCAACATGTCTGAGCAGCAGTGCCAAAGGCGGCTCCGACTTTCGCAACAGGTAGTGACTGACATCTGCGCAATGCTACAGCAAGACCTGCTGCCTAGAGGGCCAGGTGGACAACCATTACCAGTGGCCATCAAAGTCACCACCGCACTCAACTTTTTTGCCTCAGGCTCATTCCAGGGATCAGCAGCAGACATCAGCGGCATCTCCCAGGTGGCCGCACACACTTGCATCACGCAGGTAACCAATGCCCTCTTTGCCCTCGTGCACAATCACATCCATTTCACCAAGGATCAAGCAAGTGTCACGGCGCTAGCGGTTGGATTAGCTCATCTGGCAGGCTTTCCAAGGGTGCAGGGTGTCGTTGACTACACACATGTGGCCCTTAGGGCACCCCATCGCAATCCAGGTATTTTTGTCAACCGCAAGGGCTTCCACTCCCTTAACGTTCAGTTGGTGTGTGATCACAAGAAGGAAATTTTGCATGTTTGTGCCATGTACCCTGGCAGTTGCCATGACTCCTTCATACTGCGCCAGTCTAGTGTGCCTCCGCTATTCAGTCCGCCAGACCAACTTAACGGATGGCTACTTGGAGACAAGGGCTATCCCCTGAGGACGTGGCTAATGATGCCGTTGAGGAGGCCAGCCAACGAAGCTGAGTAGCGCTACAACTCCAGCCCCATTTCCACCAGATCCATTATCGAGCAAACCATCGGTTTGCTGAAGATGCGCTTCAGATGCCTGGATAGATCAGGTGGAGCCGTACAGTACTCAGCAGCCAGGGTCTCCAGAATCGTCGTGGTTTGCTGTGTACTTCACAACATGGCACAGCGTTGTGGCTTGCAGATTCCTGAGGACCAAGTGGTTCCTCACATATCCTCCTCCTCCTCAGAGGAGGAGGAGGGCAAAAACGAAGATTCTGCAGAGGCCCATCAACCAACGGCAGCATTATGTGAGAACATTGCTGCCCAGGATGCAAGGAACGCACTCATCTTGGCCAGATTTGCTTAGCCTAGTCAATCAAACACTTTTGCTTCGCCGCTTCTTACCTGAGCATCGACAATGGCCAAGACCCTGCGGATTCCTAGCTATTTGACCAGCATACTGACAAGTGCAAGTAATCCTAAGCCCTCAATGTGAAAGTTCCATTCGCCAAATGACATACACCACAACTGCAACAGTTGCCATCAGAATTTTTATGTACAAGAACCAACTAATCGCATTTTTACGATAAACACAACATTTCACCCAAGTGACTACTCTTGTGACAACTTGTGCAGAATTTTCCTCTTACGCGTGCTCCTACGTAGTGCTTTTCCTGTGGCTTCAGCAGATGTGGAGGCCTCTTGCTCACTTTCCGGCTGCTCCTGTCTCGACACCTTTGGCGGGCGTCCTCTGGGGTTGCGAGCCTGTGAGGGCTTGTCAACAGTCTGCGGCTGTGCAGGGGTTGAGACGCCTATCTCACTTGGGTGTGGACTCCAGTGGGGCTCTGACCGAGGGCTCTGCAGTGGCATGGAAGTGTGAGTGCTTGGAGAGGAGCCCCCACTTCCTTGAGGTCTGCCACCAACCTCCCTCTCATGGGTCAGGTCCCCCTCAGCGCCTGCAAGTGGCTGGAGAGCACCTTCCTGCACATCAGGGGGGCCATGGGGACCCGTATCTGCAATGGCAGTCCTACTCAGAAGGACTTCCATGAAGGTCTGGTTTCTCTGTTCAATAGATGCCCATCGCTCCTCAAGAGATGTCATTCTATTCTGAAAAATGACCATGTTTTCCATACCCTGGTGACTAAGCTCCTCCATGGCCGTAGCCCTCCTCTCCTCTACTGTAGCCATCCTCTCCTGCATGGTAGCCAGCCTTAACATGGAGGTAGCCATCCTTTCCGTGTTCATGCGTTCATGCGCCAATGACTCCACAAAGGCTCTGCTCATGTTCGCTATGGACTCCTCCATTCGCTCCACACTCGCAGCGACCCTAGAGACAAAACCTGCCAGAGACTCCTGCATCTGTGCCTGGAGTTCCATCACCGCTGATCTCATGGATGGACCCAGAGGCAGAGGGTCGACATGCTGCTGAGCCGAGTTGGCAGAGTCCTGCGCCCTCCGACTAGGACTCTCCACTGCTGTCCCTGTCTCCACAACCTGCTGATGCTCACTTGTGAGCTGTGATACACCAGGTGACAACACTACTCTATGTCCCGAAGGTCCCACCGAGGTGTGAGTGTCTGCACTGGTGCTGGGTGTGCAGAATTCTGCTGACGCTGCGCCCTCAGATGTTGCAGCTTCTTCTGAGGAGTCTGGCTGCTCAGCCTCTTCTTCCTGGCTAGGGGGGATGGATGCTTGTGATGGTCCTGTGGGGGGAGCAAAGGAAAGAGTTACAGATGTGATGCCAAGGCTACATGCACATAGCTTTATGCAGATGCTCATACGTCCATCTGTCACAGCTTGACAATCTTTATCAGCGACTCATGCAATGTCAAAGAGAGAGATGGGAAACTTTTCTGTCACCAGCTTGCTGTGTTGCACCCGTCTGTCCGTCCCCCATGCGTGAATCATCCTCAAAACCAATGATTTCCAGGACGGCCTCCTCCCAGGGGGTCAGGTGGGCTATTGAGGATGGCCCTCCTCCTGTCCTGGCTCGCTCTCTTTTGTTGTGAGCTCTCTTTTCCTGCAATGAGGGAGACAAGTGGAAGTTGAGTGAGAATGAAGAAGTGAGTGTAGAGATTGCATAGCATAGATACTTAGAAGGAGACAAAGATGGAGTGAGGTTGCAAGACCAAGGGCCCTCCCTGTGTGTTGTCAGGTGTGTTCAAAGCATCAGCGTGAGAGGGAGTGTGAGGGCTGCATAGTGGAATAGTTATGTGAATGTGAGCATAGAGAGAGAGGGAATGGGTAAGGGTGCATGGATGTCAGTGTCAAGTGGGATGTGGAGGAAGAGATTGCTGAAGCTGAGTGCTGGTGAGGAAAGGCAATGGGGATCAGCTTGAGGGTGATGGGAAATTCATACTCACTTTTCCAGTGCGCTGAAGGTCATGAAATCTTTTCCTGCACTGTGTCCAGGTTCTGCAGATGACTCCCAAGGAATTGACCTCCTCAGCCACCTGCATCCACACAGCCTTGGTCTGAGTGGGAGGCCTCTTCCTCCCTGATGAAGGGAACAGGACCTCCCTGTTGGCCCTAGCCCCATCCACCAATGCCTGAAGTGCTGCCTCATCAAAGCGAGGAGCTGCTCTTGCCCTCCCGCTTGTCATCTCTCCTGCAGGTCCCTCTGACACTAAATGGAGGAAGCTTGGAAGCCTGCAGAAGAAGCAAGGCTTGCTGTGGACCTTAAATGCGGCAGCAATGATAACGTCATCGGAGGGGACTTTCAGTCATGAAAAACCCCCTTGCAAAGGCTTCCCACACGTTGGAAATCAATTGGCCAATTGAGTTAAAATTGCATCAATCTCCCACATCCATTTAGATTCGTGTGGGAAACACGAAATTCGGATAACACAACAACAGCCCGCACCTGAGCTAAAATCACCCCCAATATCTCAATCAAAACGGTCTCTTAGCAATCTATTGCTACATTGCTCATCTGAAGTATTCTTGCTTAGTCTGCAAGTTTCTTTGTTGTGGTATTATATGTCAAATGGCTGTTAACAGATAAAGTAATTACTTTCAAAATAGTTCTGGAAATAACATCGCATTTTGTAATGGGTGGTGTATTATTGAATATTATAGGAATTAATGTTAGCTTCAAGTATGTGTAGGTGGAGAATAGCAACTGGTGTCTCCTGTGATTCACATTCGTGTCAACTGTCGTTGGCAGGTCTGCAGCTTTAGACAGTAAATTCTGCAGCGCAGCTTTCAAAAAGCACATAAAAATATTTAATAAAAATTCCAGAGCCCTAAAATTACTTCTGCAGTACTGCTATTTCTGATTAGTGGCTCTGCGTCTGTAGAAATAGCATTGGTAGAAAATGCAGAGATCCCTTAATTTTGAAAATCCACAAAAATGTTCTGAATGGAGACCAAAAATGGTTCATAGATTTTGATGGGGGAAAAATGTACATTATTGAAGTGAAACATTACAAGACTTTTTTAATCCCAACCAATACGTGAACTTGTCAGTTTTATCCTCAGATCTCAGGAAATGGGTGGAAATAAAATGGAAATTTTAAATGGGTATAATCAAGTGATTTGTGATATTCAAGGATACAATTTTCTGAGGTATTAATTGTAATGAGTGCATTAAAAGATTCTTTGCCCGTATATATAAACTCACCAATTCCATCTCTATTTTTGTTTGAAGAAGCCATGGCCTAAAATGCACAAACCGATGTGGAGACTGAATTAAATACTAAAGATCGATAGAGGAACAGTATATAGGATATTATAAATAGCATGCAAGGCAAACAGTGTTGTTCTTCATTATTTATTCTGCATTCTCCACACACTGCAGTCTCTCCCTAGTCTTACTGGTCTTGAGAAATCACACGGGCAACCTGAATTACATGATATCACAACACTGTTGTTGACACTGTTCACATCCTCTATAGAAGGTAATCGGCATACCTGAGCATCAGTTCAGTCTTCCACAGCTACACCATTGAGTCATTGCTTCTATCCTTCTATCACCTGGTGGTTCAGGCTACTAGTTAACATATTCTTTTTTCTTCCCTTGATTCGTTCTCCTAATTATCCTCATTCTGATGGGTTTGTCAGCCACTACAAATGAGTTAAAACACTGTAAAGTTTTCTAAAGCCGAGGGATATCCAAGCTGTGGCGCTCGGGTCACTTTCAGCTTCTGAGCCCTAGAAATTCTACCTTTAAAGCCCAGAAAACACAGTCCTATTTGTGCTCATATTTCTGATCAGTTGCTTTGTCCTTTTTGAATGCAGAAGAGCTATTTTTAGCACTATTGCCACTTTGGTGCATACACCTTTAATCAGATCCAGGTTCATGCCCTCTTTAAACAACAGTAGAAATGAAATTGAGGAATTTGTACACAGTGGCAATTCAGATCTCTCCATCTCAGTAATATGAGAAAAAAACAACAAAAAATGCTGGAAACACTCAGCAGGTCAGGCAGCATCGTGAAGAGAGAAACAGAGTTAACGATGCAAGTCGATGACCCTTCGTCAGAACTGGAAAAAGTTTGAGCTTATGTTGAGCTTTGTTGGAACAGCACCTCCTCCTTCGATTAGGCCCTTTACAGCCTTCCGGACTCAACATCGAGTTCTACAATTTCAGACTATAACCTTGGCCCCTATGTTTTCTTTTTTCTCTCACAGGGCAGCTGTTGATTCTGCCATTGCCATTTACACCTCATCTAGAATCATCTTTTGTTTCTTAACTTGTCCCATTACCATCTCCTTTTGCCTTGCACCATCATCCCTTTTGTCTTTTAATCTCTCTTGCCTTCCATCTTATCACAGACCTTCCCTTTGTTATTTCCTTGCATCCCCCCTTTCCCTGCCCCACACTTGCTTAAAAATCTGTTACTTCTCCAACTTTTTCCGGTTCTGATGAAGGGTCATCTTTAACTCTGTTTCTCTCTCCGCGATGCTGCCTGACCTGCTGAGTGTTTCCAGCATTTTCTGTTGTTGTTTCAGATTTCCAACACCCGCAGTATTTTGCTATTGTATCAGTAATATGAGATCTGAGCAAATTATTGGGAACATGGGATTAAACGTTGCATGTTGCCGCTGAGGCTTCCCGATATGTACCTATACAGTCCATGAAGACAACAGCTTGGACATCCCTGCCATAGCCCATTCTCAATGGCCAACGGGCAGGATCTACACACCAAATGCCATTAATAATTAAAACATCCTTCTTGCCCAGGATTTTCAAGGCGTACCAATAATTCCAAGACACTCTATTTTTCTGATCTATAAGGTGCAAGGACTCTTGAAAGAAATGTTTTAAACACACTCATTTGGATGTTTATATAGTGCATAATTTACCTACTTCACTCTCTGGAAATTCTCCTCCAGCTATAATCACTTAAAAATTATTCAATTAGGCAAAAGAAAATTCAACTTCCAGCACTTTGAAGAACTGACCTTTAATTTTACCTAAGCAAGCCTCCAAATTCAGTTGGCACCAAGATGAATGCATTACCTTTGGAAAAATTGTGCTTTTTCATTCAGCATAGACCTTCTCCAGTGCTCTTACAATTAAAAATCAAAATCAGCGCTGAAGTGCCCTTAGTTGCTTCAAAAATGACTCAGGATTAACAATGAGCTCCCCTTAATTGGTATGAATCGAAGAGCGCCCTTAAGTCCTGCATCCAAGTTAGCGGTGGACAGAAATTCTCCAGTTGATTCTTTACTCGGCACCAAGCCTGGTGCTAAACGCCTCCTAACTACTATGATATTATCCAGCCTTCACGGGACTCCAGTATTTAAACCTACCAGCCCCAAAATTCCTTGGTAGGGACAGCGAGAGAGAGAGGGAGAATTGCAGAAGCACATTGGTACAGAGAGAGAACTACGGATAAAGCCTGGGACAGGGCGAGAGAGCTTGAAGATACCTCCATAAGGGGATGAACTTTGGACGTACACTAGTACAGAGAGAGAACCACAGTTCCACGTAAGGACAGAGTGAAAGTGAGAACCACGGATACACATTGGGACAAAGAGAGAGAATCACAGATACATGCACTCCCCTGCCTCAGGCTCTCGGTTTCTGCTCCCTATCCGTTTGCAGTGGAGACAGCACATGGAACAATCAGAGTGGATCAAAAATAAATCTCCTGCTCTCTGAGGAGCTTCAGTGACCAATGAGATAATATGAACATGGGTCTTTTTGATGGGAAAATAGAAAGGTTTGTCTTATATGTGAGTAGATAGGGAATCACTCAAACAGACACACAAGGAGAAAGAGAAAGAGAAAACCATGGATACACACAGGGATAGAGAGAGCAAGATCCACACAGGGACAGCGTTTTTAGTCATTTATCACAAAGGGGGGATATACTGCATGAGCAAGTTGTGTCTGAAGACGAGCTTAAAAAAGATAAAAATCAAATAACTTTACTCTAGAGTTTCAGGTTTTGCTCCAATAGAAGAGGTTCCAGAAGAGGTACAACAAACTCAATTTGGATGCAGGTGGAGATAAAAGAGAGGGAGAGAGTTGGGACAAAAGAGAGTGCAGCATACAGAGGTCAAAGCTCAGAGATTAAAGATTAAAGAAAATAATTCAGAAAAAGAAAGAAGAATGAGAGAGTTAAGAAACAAAAATAAATATATAGATATATGTATAGGCCCCAAAAATTCTGGAAGGGCGATTCCACCAGCAGATGAGTGGTGCAGCAGACCCAAAGTCTGTCTGAGTGGACAGGCATAGACCTCGTCCAATATTATGAGAACCGGGTCATTACTATACACGGGATGGGCACATTGCACGAGTAGGGGTGCATCAATGGTGTCCACCACAATGAGCCACCAGGAAGATCAGAGCAGCATAACACGGCTTCGAGGTTTGGGGAGAGGAAGTGGAAAAGCCCAGTGGTACTCACAGTAAGCCCCATTTCTGCTCCAATAGCAGCCAGCAGGGCCATTACTAAGGTTAATTGATCCCCTTTGGGATTAAATGACCTTTTACTGCAGGATGTTCAGGTATGGTAAGAGGCCTCAGCATCACGTCAACTCTCAGCTGGCAAGAGTTACATTGAGGCTGCCCAAGAAAACACTGGACGCAATTCCCAGAGTAGCCTGGGAAGTCTCCCAGACATGCCACCTCGATGTGGGGGGTAGGCAGTCCCCCCACCACTCACCCTCCCCCACCACTCACCACTCCTACCGCCCGGCACCAGAAATTGGCAGACTGGAGAACACAGGGTGGAATCCTTGTGCAATGGGTTCCACCTTATTTACCCTTAATAGCTGATAGAAACATAGAGGTTAGGAGCAGGAGTAGGCCATTCGGCCCCTCGAGCCTGCTCCGCCATTCAATGCGATCATGGCTGATCATCCAAATTCAGTACCCGGTCCCTGCTTTCTCCCCATACCCCTTGATCCCTTTAGCCTTAAGAAATATATCCAACTCCTTCTTGAATATATTTAATGAACTGGCCTCCACCGCCTTCTGTGGTAGAGAGTTCCACAGGTTCACCACTCTCTGGGTGAAGAAATTCCTCCTCATTTCTGTCCTAAATGGCTTACCCCTTATCCTTAGACTGTGTCCCCTGGTTCTGGACCATCGGGAACATCCTTCCTGCATCTAGTCTGTCCAGTCCTGTCAGAATTTTATAAGTTTCAATGAGATCACCTCTCATTCTTCTAAACTCCAGCGAGTACAAGCCCAATCGACCCTATCTCTCCTCATACGTCATTCCTGCCATCCCAGGTATCAGCCTGGTGAATCTTCGCTGAACTCCTTCCATGGCAAGAACATCCTTCCTCAGATAAGGTGACCAAAACTGCACACAATACTCAAGATGTGGTCTCACCAAGGCCCTGTACAACTGCAACAAGACATCCTTGTTCCTGTACTCAAACCCTCTCACTACGAAGGCCAACATACCATTTGCCTTCTTAACCGCCTGCTGCACCTGCATGCTTACCTTCAGCGACTGGTGCACAAGGACACCCAGGTCTCGTTGCACTTCCCCTTCTCCCAATCTATTGCCATTTAGATAATAATCTGCTTTCCTGTTTTTGCCACCAAAGTGGATAACCTCACATTTATCCACGTTATATTGCATCTGCCATGTTTCTGCCCAATCACCCAACCTGTCCAAATCATCCTGGAGTTTCTCGGCATCCTCCTCACAGCACACACGCCCACCCAGCTTTGTGTCGTCTGCAAATTTGGAGATATTACATCTAGTTCCCTTGTCTAGATCATTAATATATATTGTGAATAGCTGGGGTCCAAGGACCGATCCCTGCAGTACCCCACTAGTCACTGCCTGCCACTTGGAAAAAGACCCGTTTATTCCAACTCTTTGCTTTCTGTCTGCCAACCAGTTCTCTATCCAAGTCAATACCTCGCCCCCAACCCCATGTGCCTTAACTAATCTCTTATGCGGGACCTTATCGAAGGCCTTCTGAAAGTCCAAATACACCACATCCACTGGTTCTCCCTTATCTATTTTACCAGTCACATCCTCAAAAAATTCCAGTAGATTAGTCAAGCACGATTTACCTTTTGTGAATCCATGTTGACTTTGTCTGATCCTGTCACTGTTTCCCAAGTGCTCTGCTATTACATCTTTTATAATGGACTCTAGCATTTTCCCCACTACCGATGTCAGGGCTACTGGTCTATAATTCCCCGTTTTTTCTCTACCACCTTTTTTAAATAGTGGAGTTACATTAGCTAACCTCCAATCTATGGGAACTGTTCCAGAGTTTATAGAATTTTGGAAGATGACCAGCAATGCATCTACTATTTCTAGGGCCACTTCCTTAAGTACCCTAGGATGTAGATTATCAGGCCCTGGGGATTTATCGGCCTTCAATCCCATCAATTTACCATACACCATTTCCCTACAAATACTGATTTCATTCAGTTCCTCCGTCTCATTAGACCCTATGTTCCCCGACATCTCTGGGAGTTTATTTGTATCCTCCTTTGTGAAGACAGAACCAAAGTAAGTATTTAATTGTTCTCCATGTCTTTGTTCCCCATTATAAATTCCCCTGATTCTGACTGCAAGGGACCTACGCTCGACTTTACCAATCTTTTTCTCTTCACATATCTATAGAAGCTTTTACAGTCAGTTTTTATGTTCCCTGCAAGCTTACTCTCATACTCTATTTTCCCCCTCTTAATTAATCCCTTTGTCCTCCTTTGCTGAATCCTAAACTGCTCCCAATCCTCAGGTTTGCTGCTTTTTCTGGCCAATTTATATGTCCTCTCCTTGGATCTTATGCTATCCCTAATTTCCCTTGTTAGCCAATGTTCAGTCACCTTTTTTGTTTTATTTTTATGCCAAGCAGGGATGAACAAATTCTGTAGTTCATCCATGCGATCTTTAAATGCTTGCCATTGCCTATTCACCGTCAACCCTTTAAGTAACATGCCCCAATCCATCCTAGCCAACTCACGCCTCATACCATCGTAGTTTCCTTTATTTAAGTTCAGTACCCAAGTCTCTGAATCAACTACTTCACTCTCCATCTTAATGAAGAATTCGATCATATTATGATCGCTCCGACCCAAGGGGCCTCGTACAACAAGATTGCTAATTAATCCTTTCTTATTACATAATACCCAGTCTAAGATGGCCTGATCTCTGGTTGGTTCCTCGACATATTGGTCCAGGAAACCATCCCGTAAACACTCCAGGAATTCCTCCTCCACAGTATTGTTAATAATTTGGTTAGCCCAATCTATATGTAGATTAAAGTCACCCATGATGACTGCTGTGCCCTTATTGCACGCTTCTTTTAATGCCATCCCCAACCTCAGCATTACTGTTTGGGGGTCTGTATACAACTCCCACTAACGTTTTCTGCCCCTCGGTATTTCTCAGCTCTACCCATATAGATTCCACATCATCAGAGCTAATATCCTTCCTTACAATTGCGTTAATCCCTTCTTTAACCAGTAATGCTACCCCACCTCCCTTTCCTTTTCGCCTATCTTTCCTGAATATCGAATACCCCTGGATGTTGAGTTCCCAGCCTTGGCCATCCTTGAGCCACATTTCCGTAATCCCAACCAAATCATATTCATTTACCTCTATTTGCGCAGCCAATTCATCCACCTTATTACGAATGCTCCTCGCATTAAGACACAAAGCCTTCAGGCTTATTTTTTTAACACTCTTAGACCTATTAGAATTATTATTTATTGTGGCCATATTTGATTTAAACCGTTGATTTCTCTGACTGCCACTTTTGTTTTTCTCCTTCCTTTCTTTTGCTTTTATCCTTGTTTCCCTTTCCTCTATCCCCCTGCTCAGGTTCCCAACCCCCTGCCATCTTAGTTTAAACCCTCCCCCAGAGCATTAGCAAACACTCCCCAATCTTTTACCAGGCATAAGATTTTTAAAGGTTTTCAGCGGGCGGATGTTCTGCAGAAACTCTCTGCCCGCAGAGGCCCTTTTCCCGGGCAGGTGGATGATCTGTCACAAGTGCAAGTGCCGGGTTTTAGTGCATGCACTTCGCATGCCTGAAACCGGCACTTTTGAAGCCCATACTGGTGCGACCACACCTCGTACGCACCCGTGGGGGTCGGAAAGTCTGGCCCAATAATGTTTTAATTTTTTCTGTAGAATCCCTTTCACAATCTACATTGTGGGTTTCAAGGTTTTGCTGGAGAAAGATTTTCTTCATGTATTGTTGGTTTGCCTTTCTGAGAAAACTGCATGAAAGGCAGTGATGGCTGCCATTAATTATTTAACAAAATATTAGAGTTAAGCTGTATTATGCTAGTTTCTTATTTTACAATTTTGTCAATTCAGTAAATGTTGCAGTAGGTTGCAAAATTAATACATAAAAGCCTTGGTTATTGTTCAAGAGAAAAGCCCATATAATTAATAGTCCGAGCTTCTTAGACTTGATGGCGGAGGTCAGAAGTGCTGATCAAAGATATCAAATAAGTGGTTTTGTAACAGAGTATTGAAGTGTGGCTTAATATGTTAGGGTGGGGCATCTGTCTATAGTACATTAAACATGTTCCCTGGTCTTCTCCTGTACACTCTCTATCCTATTGCTGTGTGTTGCTGATCTCCCTCTCAGTCTCAGGCCCGTTTCTTTTCCACCAGCTTGCTGCTCCACCAGCACTTGTACACCCACCCCCCCCCCCCCCCCCCCCAACACACTTGAATTTTTTTAGGGGAGCGTTTTAGGGGCTCCTTTTGTCCCAGCCAAACCCCAATAATTACCTACAACCCACTGCCTGTAACAATACCCTGATCCTGCCTGCACGAAACCCTCCTTGCCCTTAATAAGACTGAATAAGACTGAAAAATAGATCTTTTCGGACTTCATGCCACATATGCACTTGCTTTGTAGAACTTTTTTTACTTTACCATTGTTGCCAAGTTCAGGAATAGGAGCTTCAACTTTTATAATATGGATCTTGATTCTCTAACTGACCTGATCCTATTCATCAGAACTGTTTTAAGGCAGGATCTTGTTGCCATGTTACAACGATAACAACTACGCAAGAACCAAGTGCACTGATTGCTCAACATGTCCAACCACTCCAGATCTGCAGTCAAAAGCAAGCATAATGCTGAACTATATTGTAAGGGGTGGTGGTGTGGGTTGTTTGTCAGCTTCACCTCTGACTCCTTTGAGCGGTTCGAATCACTCCCATTCCCTTTTGTTCTAGATTTTGGACTTATTTGGGGGTTGTAATAAACTTGCAACAGACACCTGGGTTAGTCAAAAGAATTCAGATCTTTATTTTGAGACAGGAAAATATACAATACAATAAAATTTATACTTTAGAAGGGTGGGGAACACACGGAATAAGCGAGGGAGAATTACAATATACAAAATCCCTCACCCTCCCAACCTAACTACACTAGCTAGGCTGGAATCCAGAGGACCAGGAAATGCTCACCAAAACGACCTTCTTGACAGTTGTAGAGGTTCGTGATTTTGGGGTTCTCTTTAGTTGTGGCGGTTTGGGGCTGCCGTTCCTCAGACGTGGTAGAAGACTGCACCTGCGTTGGGTCTTCAGTTTGGGTTTGTCCGCAGATGCGGTTAGTTGCGCTGATGAATCTATCAGGTAAGTTACCAATTTTCTTTGGTTAGGGCTAGTTTTAGGGTCTTTTGTGTCCAAATCTTACCCAGGGGTAAGTCAGACTAACCTGTTGAGTGGAAACAAGTCTTTGGTTCGTGAGTTTTTCAGCGGTTGGTTTCTTGTTGGTCACGGTCGCCCAATATTACCTGGTTTGTGGTAATATTGGCGGCTGTTGGTTTCTGTAGGCCTTTGGTTGCTGCGATCTCGATTTCTTCTTTCTTCGATGATGATCTCTCTCTTGAACTGGTTGGCTGAACTTGAACTTCTGTCTTCTGAGCTGACTCGAACTGAATTGCACTGCTGAACTGAAAAGGCAGGCCTCAATTATACTAATTTGGGGCCTGGCTTACCTGACCGCCAAATCTCAGGTTTCTTTGTTAAATTTGGCGGGCTCATTAGTTTTAATGTTTTAAAACTTTAACAAGCTTCGGGGATGGCCCATCCAAACTTAACGAGTTTAGGGGATGGCTCATCTAGACTTAATCGGCCTTTAACTGGTTTCGGGATTGCCTTGAAACCAGTTTTAAAATGCAAAACGTTTGTCAATCTCTTTAATTGGTTTTGGACTATGGTTTGTTTGTGGTAACCTGTAGGGCTAATGTTCCTTCCTTTGTATCGCTCGGGACATGTTTATTCGATACCTGGCTCTGCGACTTCTCGGCAGGAAAACAGGCTTCATTGTCTTATGTACAACTGGGGCGGCCCTCGACATTCCTTAGACAGTCCAATATCCAAACTCGGGGGGCCCACTCTCCTCCCCTTTGTCCCAGCCTTTTGCAAGCCTGAACATGTCTTTTTAAACCAGCAAAATCTTCCTGCGATTTTTATTTTAAATCCCTTTTGCCCAACATCTCCTTAAAACAGTCCAAAATCTCTTCCTTAATTTAACTCTTTGAAATTCTTCTGTTTGGCCCAACCACACTTTTATCCTTTTTACAGATTTCTTCTGAAATGTTCGAAAACCATTTTAAAATAACGCTATTTTTCTGTTCTGGGGTTGTGCAGAAATTTTCGAACCTTACAATATATCTAAAACTGTATGTTATAAGTAACATTTATAGTTAAGAACAATTTGCAGTCCATCAGTAATGTCATTGACAAGATTCATGTCATTCATGTGGAAATGACTTATGAAATAATACTGGGCGGCCTGCTGGTGGCACTGTCCAGGGAGAGTATAAATACTCGGGCATGGGCCCAGCTTGCTCAGGACATTCTTAACAAAAACTAGTGAAGGACACAACTAGATCTCCATGTTGAAAAACAGTTGATTAAAGCCTTGTTCAATACTCAGACCAAGTGCCTAGCAGTTTTCTTACGTGAATTGAATCAACTGCAACCCGCTGCATGCTCTGAGTGATTTGGGAATAGACAGCTACGATTCAAACTGTAGAAGGGAACTCGGACGTAGTAATCAATCGATCATGGAGAAACTACTCAGACCCGCCCATCTCAACCTGGACCCGAATTCACTTACAGCTGCTAAGGTATGGAAACACTGGTATCGTACCTTCAGCAACTTCCTCGAGGAGTGTGGTGAGAATGTTCCTAATAAGTTACGAATGCTTGCCAATTATTTATCCCCTCATGTGTTTGACTATATCGAAGACTATGTAGACTATGACTCCGTTATCCAAACACTACAGCAACGATATGTTAAGGCCCCAAATGAAATTTTTGCTCGGCACCTACTGGCCACAACTCGACAACAACCCGGGGTATCACTTGATGAATTCCTTCAAGAGCTTCGCAGGCTCAGCAAAGATTGTAACCTTAAAGCTGTCTCAGCTGAGCAGTAACGGGAGGAATTAATTTGTGACTCTTTTATTAAGGGAATTGCTTCTCCCCTCATACACCAGCGTCTGTTGGAGAATAAAACCTTCGGGTTACAAGCTGCCTATAACCAGGCATATTCTCTGGACTTAGCTCGAAAAAATTCAGATGCCTATTTTATACCATATGCATGGACTGCTGCTACCACTTTTAGTGACTCCCCCGGTAAGCCTCAGGCGGAAGCCCTCACTGATGACGACCCTACCCTAGCGGCATCTTGGCAATCTAAAAAGAAGTGTTTCTTCTGTGGAGGTGCATTCCATTATAGGAAATTTTGTCCTGCTCATAATGCAACCTGCAATCATTGCAGTAAGAAAGGTCACTTTTCTAAAGTATGCCAGTCAAGAGCCTCTACTAGTGTGGCAGCTGCTATCTATAAAACTGCTCCTCCCGCAAGAACCACTACTAGTGTTACAGCTGCTATCTATAAAACTGCTCCTCCCCCAAGAGCCACTACTAGTGTTACAGCTGTTTTTCCCCAAAGCCTGTCCCATGCAGCCACGAAGGTTTCGGTAAATGGACACATTTTGAGTGCATTAATCGACCCATGTAGCTCTGACAGCTTCATCAGTGAGTGGGCTGTCAGTAAATTAAAACTGCGTATTTACCCCTCAGACAGGGAAATTGCAATGGCTCTGACGACACTGACCACCAACTCTTCCGGCTTTTGTCTTGTCGACCTTATTCTCAATGGCCGCAATTATTTTTCCACCCAGCTTGGGGAGCTCAAAAACCTGTGCAGTGATGTGCTCCTGGGACAGGATTTCCAGAAACAACACAAAAGACTCGCTTTCGAGTTTGGAGGGTCAAAGCCGGAGCTTACTATTTCCAAAGAACTTTTTTGTGCGCTTTCGGCGGCTTCGCTCGACGAGCCCTCCTTGTTTGCGAACCTTTCCCCCCGATTTAAGCCCATAGTCACTAAATCACAACGTTTCAGCCAAGATGATCTATCCTTTATCGAGACGGAAATCTCTCGCCTTCTAGCTGACGGTATCATTGAGCCATGTTCATCTTCCTGGCGGGCTCAAGTCGTCGTTGTTAAAAATCCTCTGAAGCAACACAAGAAACGTCTTTCCATCGATTACTTGCAAACTATTAACCAGTTTACCGACCTGGATGCCTACCCACTACCATGCATCGATGACATGGTCAATAACCTTGCCAACTACAGGGTATTTTCAACTTTTGACTTAAAGAGCGCATACCATCAAGTACCGTTAAAGGACTCTGACAAAAAGTATATGGCCTTTGAGGCCAATGGTCGGCTTCACCAGTTTTGTCGCCTTCCATTTGGGGTCACCAATGGGGTGGCCATCTTACAATGAGCAATGGACAGTCTAGTCAAACAGGAGAACTTAACGGGCACTTTTCCATATCTGGATAATATCACCATTGCTGGTCATGACCAGAAGGAGCATAATGCCAACCTCCAGAAATTTCTTGACGTTCACCATCATCGCAACTTAACCTCAAATGAGTCCAAATCTGTGAAATCAGTACCATCAGTCAACATCCTTGGCTACTGGGTGGGGAATGGTGTCATCAAACTGGATCCGGAGCGACTTCATCTGCTTCATGAACTCCCTCCTCCTACGAATCTCGGCTCTCTTCGTCGGGCCCTCGGCATGTTTGCCTATTATGCGAAGTGCATACCCCACATTTCCGACAAGATCCAGCCCCTGCTTCACGCGAAGTCATTTCCGTTGGAGGCAATGGCTATTTCAGCTTTGGACCTCCTCAAGCAACAACTGGAAAAAGCCACGCTTCATTCCATCGATGAAAATCTCCCTTTCGTGGTCGAGTGCGATGCATCGGAGGTGGCGATCTCTGCTACTTTGAATCAAGGCGGTCGACCCGTTGCATTTCTGTCCAGAACTTTGCAGGGTAGCGAGCTCCATTATCCTCCTGTAGAGAAGGAGGCTATGGCTATCATCGAAGCAGTACGTAAATGGAGCCATTTTCTCGTTCGTCGCCATTTCATGCTCGTAACTGATCAGCGCTCTGTGGCCTTTATGCTGGTTAACCAGAAATGCACTAAGGACAAGAATAACAAAATACAGCTCTGGAGGATGGAATTGGCCGCCTTTGGCTACACCATACATTATCGACCCGGCAAAGAGAATGTGGCCCCAGATACCCTCACGCATGCATTCTGCTCTTCCGTGTCAACTTCGACTCTTACGGATCTTCACACTGACTTGTGCCATCCTGGCATTACCCGTATTTTGCACTTTGTGTGATCTAAAAATCTCCCATTTTCTACGGAAGACGTGAAAAGAACATGCTCCACTTGTAGAATTTGCACAGAATTAAAACCACAATTCTTCCGTCCGTCAGATGGCTCGCTCATACGCGCTACACAGCCTATGCAGCGACTCAGCATTGACTTTGAAGGGCCAGTGCCCTCCTCAACGCGAAACACCTACTTGCTTACTATGGTGGACGAATATTCACGCTTTCCCTTTGCTTTCCCCTGTCCCAATATGCTTACTTCCACAGTGATCAAATGCCTCGATGAGGTCTTTTCCCTTTGCGGTATGGCCAATTTCATCCACTCTGATCGGGGTCCCTCCTTCATGTCAAGCGAACTCAAAAGTTATCTTTCCCAACGGGGAATCGCCACAAGTAAAACTACACCATATCATCCTATTGGAAACGGACAGGTTGAGAGATACAACGCCATCGTTCGGAACGCTGTTTGTCAGACCAGCAGTGGAAAACAATGCTATAGCAAAATACTGCGGATGCTGGAAATCCAAAATAACAACAGAAAATGCTGGAAAAACTCAGCAGGTCAGGCAACATCTGTGGAGAGAGAAATAGTGTCAAAGTTTCAGGTCGAAACCCTTCATCAGGACTGAAAAAACACAGGAAATGAAACAGATTAAAAGGCCAGTTTGGGGGCTGGGAAATGGGGATGAAAGAACAAAAGAGAAGTGAAGAGACATTAAGAGGTATTCAAAACGAGACGAGATGGTGATAGGACTAGTAAAGAGACAAAAGACGGCTCTAGATTAGGTGTGAAATGCGTTGGCAGAATGAGAGACAGCTGCCATGTGGGAGAGAAAAAAAGAGGGGGGGCACAAAACAAAGGTGTGGATAAAAATATATGTAAAAATGTAATGGGGGCCGAGGTTATGATCTAAAATTGTTGAACTCGATATTGAGTCCGGAAGGCTGTAAAGTGCCTAATCGGAAGATGAGGTGCTGTTCCTCGAGTTTACGCTGGGTTTCCATGGAACAATGCAAGAGCCCGAGGACGGTGAGGTCTGAGTGGGAATGGGGCGGTGAATTAAAATGACAGGCGACCGGAAGCTCAGGGTCACCCTTACGGACTGAACGGAGGTGTTCCGCAAAGCGATCACCCAATCTGCGTTTGGTCTCCCCAATGTAGAGGAGACAACATCGTGAGCAGCGAATACAGTATACTAGATTGCAAGAAATACAAGTAAATCGCTGTTTCACCTGGAAGGGGTGTTTGGAGCCCTGGACAGTGGGAATGGGTGAGGTATAAGGGCTGGTGTTGCATCTCCTGCGCTTGCACGGGAAGGTGCCGGGCGAAGGGGAAGGGGTGCTGGGGGTGATAGAGGAGTGGACTAGGGTGTCTCGGAGGGAGCGGTCCCTATGGAATGCTGAAAGGGGAGGGGAGAAAACTATGCTCCCTGACGAGTTGCTTTCCATCAGGTCTCTTCTTTCTACATCCCCCAACGCTACTCCTCACAAACGATTCTTCGGGTTCCAGCGTCGCTCCACTCATGGGACGTCCCTACCATCATGGTTGGCAGCTTCTGGTCCCGTGCTGCTCCGAAGATTCGTCCGGTCCTCTAAGAGTGATCCCCTTGTCGACGAAGTGGAACTGACGGATATCAATCCCACGTACGCGTACGTGCGGTACCCTGATGGCCAGGAATCCACAGTGTCACTTCGGGATCTGGCTCCCTGCCCAACCGGTCCCATGGACCCAATCGATAGTGGGATCCGTATTAATGAAGCCGATACCCTGCGCTCCTCTGAGGATGACGCCCTACCCGGAACGTCAAGGGATCTGCCAGCTATTCTGCCGGATCAACCCGGGGAACAGAGCGCTCCCCGCAGGATGGCCATCCGAAGCCCGGACGCCAGTCAGTCACCGACTACTGAGCAGGGTGAAGCCAGCTCTGTGCCTGTGGGGGCCCGCACCCGGAGTCATGATCTCCCCAGTCCCCCTCAGGTCGATCAAGGCGACACGGTCTCTGCCAGCCCACCGGTACAAACCAAACGACCCAGGGACCAAAACACGATCCGAGGAGACGTGCCTTCTGGCCGCCAATGGAGATCCAAACAACTACGTCTATTCTTAGTCTCATTAATTCGGTAGAAGGAAGCCGCCAGACTTCCAATCTTTCAGGCGGGAAAAATGACATGAATCTTGTCATTCATGTGGAAATGACTTATGAAATAATACTGGGCGGCCTGCTGGTGGCGCTGTCCAGGGAGAGTATAAATACTTGGGCATGGGCCCAGCTTGCTCAGGACATTCTTTAACAGGGATTAGTGAAGGACACAACTAAATCTCCATGTTGTGAAACAGTTGATTAAAGCCTTGTTTAATACTCAGACCAAGTGCCTAGTAGTTTTCTTACGTCAGTCATTACCGCTATATGTACCAGACAGTGAAGATGAGCAGTATTATAACTGAGGCTAGACTCCATTTGGGTTGAGAAATGCAGATCAGATTTATGCTAAAGTGCACCTTATCCCAACTAAGCAGCTGTTCATTATTATTGACTCACAGTCCTAAACCTAATCAGCCAAAAGGAACCGAAGACGAACCAAGAACCCGGGCAACCCCACCACTTTTCTACGCTCCTGAGCACCTACAGAAACCAAGTACTTCCCAAAATCAATGTCTAATGAGTCCTTGATTCATTCTCCCTGCCCCTACTAAAACTGGATCCTGTCCCTGCCAACATCAGTCAAATGTACAGAATTATCTAAGACCTTTTATTGTATGTATCTGCAAATGTCTTGCAGTATGTAGCATGCAACTTGTAACAACAGTGTTCAATCAGCATCCCAAATGTGCTCCCCAAGCCCAGTCCATCTGGCCCGACCATGGAGCAAGGTTGAGGCCCAGGGGCGAGGTCGGGACCCAGGGGCGAGGTCGGGACCTAGGGGCGAGGACGGGACCCAGGGGCGAGGACGGGACCCAGGGGCGAGGTTGGGACCCAGGGGCGAGGTCGGGACCCAGGGGCGAGGTCGGGACCCAGGGGCGAGGACGGGACCCAGGGGCGAGGACGGGACCCAGTGGCACAGTCGAGGCCCAGGAGTGGCACAGCGTGGACCAGCAGCGGGGTCGGAAGGACCACACTGCAGCCTATGAAACCCAGGCAGAGAGGACCTGCGGGAAGGAGGGAGGAGGACAGTAGGAGTATGCTTGTGCGTGTGTGTGCTAGGCCGATGTAGCAGAGCCTGGTCTCCAATCCCTTACCATTGGACCAAGACCTTGCTCTGTCAAGCCCGTGTGGTAGCTGGTGTGCAACGGCCACCCCATGTTAAAAGAATTCATGCACAGGCATCTTCCACCCTTTAAAATGAAGTTCGGGACATGGAACATCAGGACCCTCATGGACAACCCCATCTGGCCCATAAAGCCTTGGCACACCAATTCTATTTGTGCTTGTATTTCTTTCCCACTGGGTTTTCCTGTTTGAATTTTGTGGGTCCAGTGATTTGAAAGGGGTTGTGTTTCGTGTTGTTGCTTCATAAATCCAAATTCAGAACTGCAAAATTAGTTTAAAATATATGTTAATTAATGGGAACAGTACTTTAAATTTTATATGTGATCTGCGAACCTCCATGCACGCACCTAAATGGTCCACAAAGATAGCAAGATAGGAAACCCCAGCTGTAAAATGCCATGAGAAAACACGTAGGAGTAGGTCTTCACCTTGCTTGCCTGGGCACAAATCTGGCATTGCGGATCAGCCGACTATTATGGAAACAGCCTGATTCTTTATTTCCGTTGATGTTGGGTGGCTTCTCTAAGGAGCAGTCTTACAGCTGGGCTGCCCACCCCATAACCTTTTTTCATTATTGTTTTTTGTGTTTATTCAATAAAAATTTCCTACAACGTTAGACGACAATGTAAATGCTTCTGTATTTGCTCTTGTTGTTGTGCCACTTAAAATAACAAGAGGCTACGTTTTTGAACAACTTGTACATATCAGCCATATGAAATAGATTTTGCCAGCACCGTCGTATACTGTGTATTCACATGGTGAAGAATAGCAATGAGAATGAAGTTAAAGGTACTGGATATTAATAAACACAAAGTCCATGACTAAAAATAACACAGGTTCTGAATATTGTGTGGATCACACCACTGCGTTCATCTGGGAACATCAGATAGCTATAGCGTTTTGTTAATTAAGAAATGGATTGCATTGTTTGTTTGCTGCATTCGGGTTTCCTGTGACCTAAAGTTACCCATTCTTTTTGTTTCCTTACAGTTCCTGAAGTGGGTCCAGCTAATGTTAGTGGGGGAGGTGGCAGCCGATCTGAACTGGTAATAACTTGGGAGGTAAGCTTAATGTACCATCACTAAATTAATTTTTGGAAGTAGAGCCATGCAGGAAAATGCACAACCATTGACATATGAGATTAAATGAGAGATCCAAAACAACTGGACAGAATTGGGCACAGTAATATACAAACTAAAGAAAAATACTGGACAATAATAACATTTACTTTTGCCCAATGATCCTAAACCCAGCTCCATATACACACAAGTGTTCAGAAAGTAGGGCAATAAAAGACCACCAGCCCCATTGAGCCCATGCCATCCAGTTAATGGTGTAACCTGCCATACCATCCATCTATATCCTAGCAATGTTGTCTCCGAGGAAAGGCAAATATAAGAGCAAAAACTGTAGCCAATTCAGAGAAATATCTGGAAAATTTCTCTCCGACTCGCTAAAGCAATCAAGCCAGCTCGAGACTGCAGTTGCCCGTGATATTACAGTCTCGACTAACTAGCAATTTGCCTCCAGTATTTGGAAATGCCCTCTTTTTCAAGAACTTATCAAGTCCTCTTTTAAAGGACTGTAGTGACTTTATACTTACCACATATCTTGGCAGTTTGTTCCAGAGGGCAAATAGTTCTTAGTTTGGATACCAGCAAGTATCTTTTTAACTCATTGCCTACAACTTTTATCGGTCTAACCTCTTGTCCAAACATTTCTCTCCATTCCAAATAGCCTATCCAACTTGACAGTATCTAATCCTTCACCATTTAACAAAAAATCAATCATATCAGCTCAACATCTCTGTTTCTCCAAAGTCAATCACCCTAATTTTTGGAGCCTTATAACGAAGAGTTCTAAGATGTGGTAGCATCCTGGTCACCCTCACCTGTACCCTCTTCAGATCCTCAGTGTCCTTTATCATGTGTGGGGACCAGAACTGGACACAATAAAACTCAGTTGGGGCCAATTATGTGGAAAACAGGAAACCAACCACTGATCCCAATGGAAATTCATTGAAGGAAAAGAATAGCTTGGAATCAATCATTTCAGTTTCAATTACGGACCCTTTCCCAGAAGCACTGGAGGGAACTTGAACCCGCCCCTCACCCCCCCCCCCCATTGGCAGAAACCGGGCGAGTGGGCAGTTAAAATGCCCCATGCAACTCACCCACTCCAGTCCCTCTAACTGCCTGCAGGTCTCAATATTAACCTTTTCTTTTTAGCAGGTGAGCGGGGCCCAGAAAGGTCAATTTAAAAAAAAAAACAATTCTGTATCTTTGTGGGCCAGGAGGAGCGGGAGTACTCTTCCGGGCCCTACAAGGAAACCTCCAGCCTCCCCTGCCCTGGGCTTCCCCCCCGCCCACCCTCCAACTGTCTGACCTCCCTCCCAAGCACTTACCTTAGTACCAGGGAGCACTCACTCTGGTCCCCAGCACACCCGAAATTCCATCCTGCCTGCTGGCCACGGGTTCGGACAGGAGATCGATGCTGATCATGTACATGAGGCCCGGGAGTTGAAATCTCCTGAGCCTCACACTGCAGTGGGCCGGACAGCCCCCAGCCGCACCAATCTTGCTCATCCTTAAAATCACCCCATAATATTTTTTAAATAAAATTGATGAGGGTGGGGTCTGTACCTGAGATGATGACTCTCGCATGTTTCCTTATGCGAAGCAGCCAACTAAAGACCTGCCATGTTGAGTCTCCTGGGTTCAAAAGACCTTTGACGTAGTGGCAGGACCATCTTCAGGCAGCCTACTCCTGGATGCCAATCCTGGAATTCTACTGCAGCTAAAAAGTTCAATTTCAGCCAGGACTTGAGTGTATCTTTCAGAGCACAGACCTGATGTAGGAACTCTTGAACAACCTGCGATTTCACTGTAAAAATGATAAGTTTCACCTCTCCTGTCGTAAATGTTCTGGGAGGAGCACTTGAGATTGAAAATCATCACTATGTCTGCACAGTAATGATCAAAAGGAAGACAAAGCTATACTTGCTGGGACTGTGTTTTATCCTCAGTACAGTGCAAGCAAACTGCACGCAACACAAACTTGAATGTTGGATTTGCTTAATTTATAGTGTGCAGTGTATGCAGCAAGAAAATATGACCCCTATACATATCCATGCATTGGAGGAGTTATGCACATGTTTATGCCCCCAAATTGTGTGCCTGCAGCTTCGAAGCAGAATGTTGGATACAGAATATGTAATGAATTGATCCTAAACTGTAAATGCAAATGATCTCTTTCATAATTATTTCAAATGCAGTCTGGATTATAACTAGTTATAATGAATCCAGTTTCAAATGACATGCAGTTAAATATTAAGAGGTATCTTACTCAAAATTGAAGTGCAACATACCTTGACGTAATGCTTCAGCGATTATAATGATGTCCAAGGTGCAGAAAGCACACTTAACCTTTAAATCCTGGTTTGAAGCTATATATTCTCTGTGGATTTTCTCATCTCTGTAGAGCTGCTAATGTTGAAATAGCATATTGGGTGGCTGAAACCATGACTATTTAAATACAGGAATACTAAACTTGTCTCAGATCACTGAAAGCTCCAAAGAATGCCGGTAATATCAGAAGAATGTGATATTGTTTCATCTCCATTGAATGTATGTTGCAAAACTGAATTAGCTTTAAGACCGTTATCAGGTTTAATGCTTCTCTAGGCTCTTCAAAATTTCAATATTTTTTTATTGCTCCAGTCAATTACATAAACTTTAAAGAAAATTAAGTGTTTTCACTCATTTCCCTGTTTTTTGGTTCTCCCCAAGATATTTTATGCAGTATATATGTGGCCATTAAAGCAAGACACTGGTAATTAAGAAAGACAAAGAATTTGCATTTGTAGAATTCCTTTCATGTCACCAGGACATTCCAAACTGCTTCCCAGCCAATGAAAACCTTTGAAGTGTAGTCACTGTTATGCAGCCACTTTGGGCACAGCAAGATCCCTCAAAGAACAAATGAGATGAATGTCTAATTCATCTGTTTAGTAGTGTTGGTTGAGAGAGGAATGTTGGCCAGAATAGCAGGAGAACTCCCTGCTCATCTTCCAAAAAGTGCAATGGGATCTTCTTTACCCATCTGAACAAGCAAATGGCGTCGAGTTAACATTTCATCCGAAAGAGAGCACCTCCAGCAATGCAGCAGACCCTCAGTACTGCACCAAAGTGTCAGCCTAGATTTACATGCTCAAGTCTTGGAGTGGAACTTGAACCCACAACCTCAGAGTCAGCAGTGAGCGTGCTAGCGCTGAGGTGTTTGAGTATGCCACAGTGACTCTTCGTTCTGATACTCCTGAGAAGAACCTTTACCTCACTTGGTGCCTCTGGCTGTAGCACAGATGAGATTGATAACTTAGCTTGGAGAGCATTATGAGGATGACTTTTGCCCCTCTATTCCATTGCACAGAGCGTTGGATCTCCTGCATAGTGTACCAGCCGAGTCAGTTTTATTTCAGGATCGTGAGTTAATCAGTGCAATAAAATTTGAATAATGTAAAGTCATCAGAAGAATGATCAGGAATATTTTTGAAGCTGTTTTTCACTCTCACACAGTGTTTTGGCTGAAGCTGGTGGAAAAAAGGTAACCTGCAGATCTGCAAAGCTTTTGAAACCATTCTAATGCCTTGCTCATGTATTGATCTGCCTACTGGTCCCAAAATGGTGCAAAATCATTGTGGCACCCCATACAATAAGTTTGGAAAATACAAAGCAGGTTGAGAGGAAATGAGGAATTTTGTGCCTCTGGAAAATTTGAGAGTCTGTCAGATAACTGAATATTCGGTAGTTGTTGATCATGCATTTGGTCACCTCACCCAATTTCTTTCAGTTTGTTCTCTTCTATATGAAGCACCTTGTGATGTTTCATTATTGTAAAGGTGCAATACAAATCTGTTTCTTTTTGGTAATTTTTTTGTGTTTGTTTTCACTTTCAGCCTGTGCCTGAAGAGTTACAAAATGGTGAAGGCTTTGGATATGTTGTTGCTTTTCGACCTCTTGGAACAACAAGTTGGATGAAGGCAGCAGTAACATCAGCAGATTCATCAAGATATGTGTTTAGAAATGAAAGTGTGCCACCCTTCTCTCCCTACGAAGTAAAAGTCGGAGTCTACAATAACAAAGGCGAAGGCCCTTACAGCTCAGTAATCACTGTATATTCCGCTGAGGAGGGTAAGTAAAGAAACTGCTCGTCAGTTATCTGACAAAATCACTAATTATGGTCTCTTAGTTTTTGGTCCTCCTGCCATGCCATATCATTCTATAACACGCATCCATCGTTCCCACACCAAAAATATAGGCAGGTAACTTGCTGCCAGAGCTCTTCTGGTATCACTATACAACTAGGCATCATGTGAGAGTGGCTTTGTTGCATGGCTCCTGGATTTCTCAGTCACTGGGGAGTATCTGGCTTTAATCGTCCAGTTGAGATCTGAATCTGTAAAAAAAAATCACAATACAGTAAATCCGAAACAAAAACAGAAAAACCTGGAAACACACAGCATCCATGGAGAAAACAGACAGTTGACATTTTGAGCTCTTTTACCCTTCTTCAGAACTCCAAAGAAGAGCAAGACCCCAAAGGTCAATTGTTCTCTCTTCAGATGCTGACTGATCTGTGTGTTTCAGGCATTTTTTTAGTTTTTGTTCAAGATCAGAAAGTGTGTGAAGAATCACAAGCACAAATCTGGCTACTGCAATTCAGTTGCCCAATGTAATGGTACTCTAATATTCTGTGCCAATTTAGCCTAGCCAATATTTTGTGTATCAATATATTTTAAATAAATACTAGCTTCATTCTGGGAAGAAAGAACAACTGGAACAGCTGTGCATCAATTTTGTTGGAATAATTTTGTGCGTGAGTGATTCAATGACATTTTTGCAAAGCAATGAGGAGTTTTGACAGTAATGGAATTTCATGTTGCAATATTGGACAAACAAGCAAGGCTATCAAAATAAGGCTATCCACAAAACAAGTAATTTTGATATGCAGTATTTAGAATTAGTAAGGAAAAACTCAGACTGATTTCCAGCATATAGCAATTGTGTCACTGAATCCATATATGGTTATTGTGTGCAGAGTGGGTCATATTAGTCTAACTGCTTTCACTTGAGATTGAGGCAAATGAAATTTGATGCTACTTATCAAAATTATACCTAATTTAATAGGTGAATATTAAATGAAAACTGGGCTTAAATATGAAGGTGACACTGTAGTTAATCTCAAAGCTGGTATTCATTTTGTCAATGTAAATTTTTTTCAAACACTTAAAGTAAAAGGTTAAGTTTAAATTCTACACAAAGTGGTGCAAAAGCAATGAGAAGAATAGAAGCATCGGCTGTTAATATGGTGTCAGAAAAGCAACGATTATCCAGTCAATGGACTCATGTCTATATTCTAAGCATTGATTTGATGTGGCATTTTGATATATAGCAGATTAGTAACTAGGGCACTGAATGAATAAAAACCTATTCCTTCAAGTTGGTTAAGCTGAAGAAATTCTGGGATTCACACAAATTAAAGCAATAATATACACATGGTACTAAGAAGCAACTGACTTATCTTTAACTTTGTGATTTGTCCTTCCGTGCAGCAGCTTATCGTTAATTACATGGGGCAGCACAATTCCAAGTACATTATTGCTATTTGATATCATGACTCTAAAATGAAAGATGTCTTGAAGAAGAGTATGCTCACTTCCTTTTAGGAACTTCAGAATGGAATTCTGTAGTTCAGTCTGCAATAATAGCCTAGTGCAGCCATAAAAGATCCAAGTGTTTTATCATCATCTCTTTTCTGACATTGTGGACAGGGCATTATCCATTTTCCAGCAGAAAGTTATCTCTAACTTGAGACTTGTCTCATGGAGTCTTGCATCATGTTGAAATATCTGTTTATATTTAAATAATTGGGGGTGAATTTGGCCTTCAACAGTAGCGTAAAACGGGCAACAGTGAATCGGCAGCCTGTTTTACACCCCACCCAATCAGGCAGGGTGTAAGGCAGGCTGCTGATTCATTACTGCAGTTTTGCGCTACCACTGAAGACCAATTTCACCACTACTGTGTCCATGCAGATGTCACCAATTATGAATTGCAGGTAAAAACTGTCAGTCAGAGATAAAAAGTATAAATATATGCACCAAAAGCCCTTAGAAAGACTGACAATGTTCAATCAATCTCAGTGTATAGCTTTTGCAGAGGGGCTTACATGGAGATTTGATACAAGTGTTTAGAATGATGAAAAGATGGGACAGGGTGGCTAGAAACAGACTGTTTCCAGTGGTTTAGATGTCTAGAACAAAAGAACATAGATATAAGATTAAATGTAAAATATTTAGGACCTGAATTTGTGATTGAAGCAGAGATCATGTCAACATTTAAAAACAGATTAGATGGGTGGTTGAAGGGAAAAGGGCTAATGGGATATAGAAACAGAGCAGGCACATGATATTAGGTTGTGTGAAGGATAAAGACCAACATGGGCTGGTTGCGACAAATTATCTTTTTTCGTGTTGTAATTTCTATGCAGGAATTTGCTAGCACTGTGCACACACGGGTACATCTTGAAATTGTGCAATTGTATAAAACGAGTAATAGTGAGTCAGAAGCCCATTTTACGTCTCTCAAAAATCGGGAGAGATGTAAAATGGGCTGCCGACTCGCTAGCGCTCGTTTCACACTGCCGCATGTAGTCAAGATCTATCCCACTCTGATCCGAGTGTCTGTATATCACATACCATGAAATGTTTACCAGAACTATTGATTAAGTGTGTGGCTTGAATAAGGACACTGAGGAAGAATAATTGCCATTGCCATTATCGTGCTGTGAAATAAAAAGTGTTATTGTCTTATTTATGTGAAATAATTAATAAGAATTTAATTTGTCTTGTTGCATTAGATTTTTGAAAATGTTAAATTACATTCCCTCCAGACCTATTTGGTATTTTATTCATTTGCTGACTGACTAAATTGTAAGAAACAATGAAGGATTCCAGCTCTTTAACGATGTTATGAATAAATTATAATTAACAATTGATAATATACGACAATATGTGCTGCAGAAATAGCTTTGTGCAGCCATATATCATCACTCTCTTTAGTGGCATTGTGGGCAGGTCAGAGACATGGAAACAATACCAATTGTGTCCTACTAATGGCTACTGCTGTTCCTTCATCAATAAGGAAGTGCTTTGGAGCTGTCACTGTGAGGAAGTCCATATTGCCAGTGGTGCAGTGAAGGCTCTGTGCCACTGACTTCATTTTCTGGAAAAACTCAAAACATTAAAAGGTCAGGAAACTTGCATTAGTCTCTTGAAGACATGTCTGCCTTTTCAACCAGATGAGTAGAATTTAATGAAATGTATATTACTGAGGGAATGACCCTAGGTAACTCTTAACATTTAGCATGTGTAAGCACAGTGGAAGTTAATGTACACTTAAACTCTGCCCATACAGTCTCAAGAAAATACACACACTTTTTGTCATGCCTCCCCAGGGACCAACATTTTAATCCAGCTCTATAGGAATCTGTGAATGATTCATCACTGGTGACTATTAATAGTCAAATGAAATGCAATCTAATTCTTCATCTAGTCTTAATATGAGTTCAAAATGAAAACGGCCCTCAGTTTAGTCATCTCTACTCTTCAGGATCGTGACTCAATATGTAAATTCAGTACTAGGTGGTTTCATTTGGTTGCATTTGAGACCAGAATTCTGTGAGAGTGACTTCAATATAAAGATTTTTTTTTCTTGATCTCGAACCAGTTTATTCATAGTTTGATCAAGATCCCAACATTTTTTATCCACTTATCAGTCCTCTGACAGCCACAAAAATGCAAATTGTTCATTTATGATGAATTTGGTACTTCTAATCCCCTTTCATTTTATGAAGGCTAAACAGAGTTATGTTGAAAATGCTGTTTGGAAAGCTGATGGCATGTAAATCCTTGTATTGAGGTTTCCATTACTATATGAGCACACCCTACTCATTGAGCCTAGTTTAGATAGCTGGAATTATCTTTTTAATGTTTTGACTGCATCTGTAGCATGACCACAATAAAGTTTACACGGAACATTTATTAACATTTAATGCCACAAGTGGGGACAAAAATATGTTGAAATATTTATGCAGATAATGGTTTCCACCAGAAAAGGAAAAATAACAATGTTTTTATTGATACGGTGCAGAAGTGCTACCGTTGATTCGGAAGGAGATTATGGGAATGAAAATTTGCACATGGCAAATCTCTATGCAGAATTTGAAAAATGTTGTGATACTAATTCCAGGGATATCAACTGATGAATACACTTAGAAAAACAAAGATTACTTTCAAAGTAGAAGTTGTTTTTTAATTTAGAATGTAGTAACTGCATTTATTTCAAGTACCCATTTTGTGAGCGTTATTTAAGTCCATCAGTTTCCAAAATTTTCAGTGATAATTGTCAATCAATGAGCGTTTCCTAGATCAACAGGTTATCATCCCAAATTTATACCATATGCTATCATCAGAATGACTTCTCTGTTATCCATCATTGAGTCATGGAGCTAAATAGTCAAATTATCTCCCTTATTCATTAGTGAAAGTAGTACAAGACAGCTCTGTGCAGTTAATGCTAAATCCCTCTTCAGGGAATTTGCCAAAAAAAGCAGCTAGTCTTATCTGGAGGGAGATGACAGGAAACTCATTTGGCATATTAGGAAGTATTAAAGTTCTATTGCGCTCTTAGTAATTTCCACTAAAATATTTTTTTTACTAAGTGTATTTTTAAATCTCCATGCATATTGTATAAATAGAATGCAAATTTTAAAACAGCAGAATTTTCACTTTTCCATCCACGAGGAAGAGCTGCATAATCACTCATTCTGTCACTCATAAGTTATCAGGCTTTATCAATCATAGAGTAAGTCATGTATATATTGTTCAACCTTGTGCACTCTCCAGCTTAGCGCTGACAAGAGAATTGCTTATATCTTCTGTAAATGTATCCCAGCCTTTACCTGATTATGGAACTGAATCAATGTTGTCCAAGTGACAAGCAGCAGACAGGGATAGACGGCTGTACAAGAAAAAGAATAAAATGCTGATGACCTTGATTGAGATTTACAACCTATTGATGTTGAAAGGCAGATGGAACGGCAGGTGTTAAGGTGTTTTATCTATTATTTTTTTTTGCAAGGCTACACTGGTGTTTCTGGCTTCTATGCTGTAACAAGACATTGGTCAAATCAATGATTTTCATCTAATTAACAGTATGGTGCATCTGGAATAGAATTCAAAATATTTCACTTGCAAAATTAAAGCCCCACATGCTTCAAAATTCTCTTAGTTATTGGGTCAGCTGCAGAATTCAGATTTGCAATTTAACTGGCGTGAACACTCTTCAGCTTTTAAAATGTCTTAATTTTGAAGCATTAGCATTTTCACACATTCTGTGGAAAAAAATGAATTATTGATCTCACCATTTCCTTTACACCACCATTGAGCTGCATCACTGAACCACAGTGCAAGCTACTGAAAATGGCAGTACCGTTCATTTTCTTTTCCAATGTAATTACATTACTGTGCAATTTTGCTAAATTAAATTGCACTAATGTAACGAAGTGTTATAATCTAGAATTCTAAACCATCCGGTGGTATCACTGTGACTTGCAGTAGGGGGTTTGCCGTGTTTCCTAGTAATATGGAATTGTATTCTCCAAGAAAATACAAGCCAGTATAGTGTCCCTTTATAATGATTATTACTGAATGCCTGTTAAACAATGATGGCCATAATGATTTTCATTCATTCTTGTCATCTTTGTTACTAATTAAGAGGTGCTGTATTGTTAATTCTGAGTTGCTAAACAAGTGATCTCATTATCCAATTTAGACTATCCTAACAGAACAAAAAGTGATGTAAAATGTAAGACAGCATTTTATGAAAATTACTTCGATCAAACCCAACTGTTTCATATCATTATTGGTGTAATGCTTTGCTGATATTGATTGGCATGATTGAACTATAAGGGCAGTTATCTTTTACAGCCATTATACTGCACTGGTGATTTTCAGTGCAGTGGTCCTAAAAGTACAGTATAAAGGTGTGTTACAGGCACAGTATAAAGGCGCGTTACTGGCACAGTATAAAGGTGCGTTACAGGCACAGTATAAAGGTGTGTTACAGGCGCAGTATAAAGATGTGTTACTGGCACAGTATAAAGGTGTGTTTACAGGCACAGTATAAAGGTGTGTTACAGGCACAGTATAAAGGTGTGTTACAGGCACAGTATCATCATCGGCGACCACTCGAATTCAAGTATGGTATGTCCTTCATCAGTCATCTACTTGTGGGTCTTCAGGTGGCTGTTGTTGTGCATGTAACCTGTTCCACCTTAAGAGAGCTTAAGCCTGTTCCACCTTAAGAGATGTACTACTTTCTCAGGCTGCTGTAGACGTAATACCGGGGGTGAACACACCGGTATATAAGCACTGTGCAGTAATCTTGTATTCAGTATAGTCCCTACCTCCAACCAGTAAAGACCTGTTTTTATTGTTACTCATTAGTCTGTGTCTTAATTAACTAAATAATTCACAGACTTAACACTGGCGACGAGTCAGGTTCTTACCCTGCGGCAGTTATTCCAAGGCGGCTTCGTCCACAGACAGGACGTTGAAGAGAGGTTTCAAACCGCACCACCCCACTGGAAGCGACAGGCATTAGGACCCTGAAGCCTCCATCAGCGACTGAAAACTGGAGGACAGAAGACATCCTGCAGCTTCTTTTTCAACCTCGGTGGTGGGTAAGCCGAGCAGCGTTGGCTGCAAAGACAGGGCTGGGGGAAGTCGGAGGAACAAGGGCGATCGCGATCGGGAGATAAGGGCCATCGATCGCAATCCCTGATAAGGGCCGCACTCGGGCTGAAAGGCGCAGCGTCGGCAGACACTGAAGGCGCGAGAGCCGCGGTGAAAAGCGCGGGCCATCGATCGCGGCGGAGATAAGGGCCGCACTCGGGGCTGAAGGGAGACGGTGTCGGGGGACGGGTGAAGACCGCCAAGTGCGGGAAAACCGCCATTTTGTGGGCGGAGGACGACGGCAAGAGCGGGAAGCCGCCATCTTTGATAACAAGTAAAGAAAAGAAAATCTCAGAAATTGCAAATCTACAATGCCTAAACACGGGAATATTAACACCTTTGATAGTGACCTCGAAGATTGGGCCATATATGTTGAAAGAGTAAAAAATTATTGTAAGGCCAATAAAATTCATGACCAAGATAAAGCTCTAACATTATTAAATTTAATGGGTGCGAAGACATACGGGCAATTGAAACACTTGTTATCACCAGATGAACCGGCGGATAAGACGTTCGATGAGATTGTTACTGTCCTGAAAGATCATCTAAACCCCACGCCGCTGATGCTAGCGGAACGATTTAAATTTTGCGACAGAAGGCAGCTACAGCATGAAAGCAATGCTGAATATTTGCTGGAATTGCGTAAATTAGCGAAATATTGTCAGTTTGGAACGGGACTGACAGATGCACTACGAGACAAATTTGTGTGTGGTTTATTTAAACAAGATACACAAAAGCGACTGCTCGAGGAGAATGAGCTGACGCTTGAGAAGGCGGTCACTATGGCAGCAGCACACGAAGCCGCAGCGAGAGGCACGGCAGTAATGCAGCTACGGTCACCGGAGCTCAGTGCACACAAATTGGGTGTGAGTTCTGGCAAATGTTATCGTTGTGGAAAGACAACGCATGATCAGAACCAGTGTTGGTTTAAAAACCAAGAATGTAGAACTTGTGGTAGGCTTGGACATATAGCTAGAGTATGCAGGTCAGCGAAGAAGACCAGCAACAAGAAGTCACCGCAAGGGAAATACGCAAAGGTACACAAGGTGGCCGAACAGGAGTCCGATTCAGACGCAAGCAGTATTGAACTGGCTAGCTTAAGGGTACTCAACGTTGGTAAGGGTGCAGACCTCCAGACAATTTGGGTTACTCTTCAGATAGAAGGAGTCCAAGTAAAAATGGAATTGGACACTGGATCGGCATTGTCGGTCATGAATAAGAAAGATTACAGAAGGTTATTCCAACATATTCCCCTACAGGATACGGAGATTATATTGACAACCTACACGGGGCAGAGAGTGTACCCCATCGGGACAATAAAGGTTGCAGTGGCCAACAAGGGCGAAGGAAGTCAAATAATGGACTTATATGTGCTACCGGAGGGAGGTCCACCACTACTAGGCCGGGAGTGGTTTAGAAACATAAATATGGACTGGCATTCGCTAAAAGCCATAAAGAGTGAGAACTCGGTGCAGATAATCAGCCCAGACTCTAGAACTGATGATGGTAAGACCAACCCATGTGCAAAAGACAAAGTTTCAGCACAGAATTCCACTGAGCAACAACAACATAGTTTAACAGAGAATTCTGAGTCTGTCAAGTCTACTGATATGCACATTTTTGAGGGACACTGGGCTCGAACTCAACTCCATTTCAAACTACAACAGCAATTAGAACAAATGATTCGCCGTTTTGAGCAAGAGATGAATGAAATAAAAAAGTTCTTTGTTACAGAGTGGGAGAATCTGGAAAGTCAACAGAAGCAACTGATGGAGAAAATGGAGCAGGAGCACACCAACCATCTGCGCGAGGAGGCCGAACGAATCAAAGCTGATTCAGGTTCTGAAGGTGCGTGCCATAATCTGGTGTCAGAAGAGTTAACGGTCAGCCAACTCCTTCATATGCTGAGGGACAAGACTCTGAAATGGGAAAAACTTGAACACGAGCTGCGATCTTCAAAGGAAAAGGGTTCGGAGCTCTCAAAAGTCATTGAGATGGCTGATGTGACGACACAGACTGAAACGACTGCAACAGAGCAGCCATTGGATGCCAAAAGTACGCTGACTCACGTCAATGTAGAACAACAGACCGCTGAAACAGCTGCTCCGGTAGAGGGATTGCATAGTCCGATCAATCAATCTCCAAAGGAAGTTGAAGTATTAAAATCACAAATGAGGTCATTAGTAAACAACTTGCTGAAAGCCCAGAAAAAGTTAGAGGAAGCGGAACACGTGAAGAAGTCTCTTCAGGAAAGATGTCTGGATTTGGAACAAAAGCTGGCTGACGTCCAGCTGGGTAGGGAGGACATAGAAGACCCTCTCGCTGACCTGTCGGACGACTCCGAATATTACTATGTCCTGTCCTGCCCAACTTGTAACTTCGACTCCCACCATACAGAAATCATGGAGGAGCACCGAAAGTCTACGGAACATCGGGAGAAGGTGGTTCTACTACGGAAAAAGGAGGAAGAGAAGGAGGAACTGCGCATGCAGCTGGCAGCCGACAGTGGAGCCCAGAGAGTCTCCAAGAAGCAGAAAAGGAAAAGTCGAAACAGAAGATGACCCATCTGAACCATTATTACCTCTACCAGATCACACACGTGGTCCCTCCGAACGGAGCCAATTCAGTTCGGAAGTTCAAACTGTTAAATCCATGGAAGGACTATTGAATGAGTCACTCCAGCAATGTGAACCGACTACACCACAGAGACTGAATCTATGAACTGTTTTCCACAGAGACTGAATCTGTGAACTGTTTTCCGCAGAGACTGAATCTGTGATATGTTACGTTAAACATGAAGTTATATATGTATATATGTTATTACGTTATGTTAAATGGGGGGGATGACTATAAAGCTAAGAAGGGAGGAGTGTTGTGTATGAAACCTGTTCCACCTTAAGAGAGCTTAAGCCTGTTCCACCTTAAGAGATGTACTACTTTCTCAGGCTGCTGTAGACGTAATACCGGGGGTGAACACACCGGTATATAAGCACTGTGCAGTAATCTTGTATTCAGTATAGTCCCTACCTCCAACCAGTAAAGACCTGTTTTTATTGTTACTCATTAGTCTGTGTCTTAATTAACTAAATAATTCACAGACTTAACAGCTGTGGAGGCCAATCCGAGATCCACAGACTCTACTACAGTGTGGGCATGTAAGACTATTGGTAGTGACTGGAGTATGGGTCTTCTTAAGTTGTTGTCTCGCCTTACGGCACTGGTGTTTATCCTCAGCGGCACGCTGGAGATTCTTTTCATGTAGTGCGGCACCATTGTGGATGCATTTTCTCCAATTGTCTCTGTCCAGTGCGATTTCCTCCCAGTTATTAATATCGATATGGAACTTTTTAAGGATTACTTTGATGTTATCTTTGTAACGCTTCTTTTGACCACCAGGAGACCTCTGCCCTTCCTTCAACTGGGAGTACAGAACCTGTTTTGGGAGACGTGAGTCTGACATGCGAATGACATGTCCAATCCATCGGAGTTGATGCTGCATGATGAGCGTAGTGATGCTGTAGATATTGGCCTCTTCAAGTATACTCCAGTTGGTACGCTTGTCCTCCCAGCTGACCCTCAAGATTTTGCATAGAGAGCGTTGGTGGTATTGCGCTAAGGCTTTGAGATGTCTACTGTACGTAGTCCAGGTTTCAGCTCCATATAAAAGGGTGGGAAGGATGATGGCTTTGTATACAAGAATTTTAATTTGGACTTGGAGGTCATGATTTTCAAAGACTCTCCTCCTCAGTTTAGAAAAGGCTGCACTTGCACAACTCAGGCGGTGATGGATTTCAGAATCAATGTCAGCTTTGGAGGATAAATGGCTACCAAGATATGGAAAGGTGTTGACATTTTCAAGGGTGTTATTATCAATCTTTATAGAGGGAGGAGTTGCAAGCTGATTAGGTGATGGCTGGTGGAGCACCTGGGTTTTCTTTATATTCATGGTGAGGCCCAGAAGTTTATAGGCTCTGGAAAAAGCATTCAAGGTGTTTTGTAGATCATGCTCGGAAAGAGCTGTGATGGCGTTATCATCTGCATACTGTAACTCCATAATGGTAGTGATGGAGACTTTGCTCTTGGCCTTAAGCCTGTTGAGATTGAAAAGTCGGCCATCAGTACGGTAAAGGATTTGAATTCCGGTGGGCAGATCATTGCCGATGAGATGGAGGATAACTGAGATGAACACTGCAAAAAGGGTTGGAGCAATGATGCAGCCCTGTTTTACTCCTGTCTCAACTGTAAAGGGCTCTGAAATAGAACCGCTGCTGCTGAGAACTGCTGCGGACATGTTGTCATGTAGCAGCCTCAGAACTAAGATGAATTTATCGGGGCAACCAAGCTTAGACAAGATATGCCATAAAGTCTGGCGGTGGACGGTGTCAAAAGCTTTAGTTAAGTCTATGAAAGCTATGAACAGTGGTTGCTTCAGTTCACGGCATTTCTCCTGTAATTGACGTGCTGTGAAGATCATATCAGCTGTTCCTCTGGATGGTCGGAAACCACACTGCGACTCTGGAAGCACCTCCTCAGATAACAGCAAAAGTCTGTTAGCAAGGACATGGGCAAGCACTTTTCCTGTGGAAGAAAGAAGGGAGATACCTCGGTAGTTACCACACACCGACTTTTCCCCCTTTTTAAAGATAGTAACAATCAAAGCGTCGCTGAGATCTTGTGGAATTTCTTCCTGCTGCCATATTTTTAAGAGGAAGGCATGTATGTGTGTCAGGAGCTCAGGGCCACCTTTTTTAAGGATTTCTGCTGGAATCCCATCTGAGCCGGCAGCTTTGTTGTTTTTCATGGACCTGATGGCATTCTGCACTTCTACAATGCTTGGGGGTGCCCCCATTTCCTCCCTTTCTGGTCTCTGCGGTAATTGATTGATGGACTCCAGATCTGCGCTACTGTGTCAGTTGAGCAGTTCTTGAAAATGCTCCCTCCATCTTGTGTCAATTGCCTCCTTGTCCTTGAGCAGAGTTAAATCGTCCTTAGAGCGTAAGGCGTTTAAGCCACGGTAGCTTGGTCCGAAAACTGCCTTGGTGGCACTGAAGAAGCCTCTGAAGTCCCCAGTATCAGCCATATGTTGTATTTCTAGGGACTTTTGAGACCACCAGTTGTTCTTCATCTCCCTTATTCTCTGCTGGACATCTGCCTTAACTCTAGCATGAGCCTCTCTTTTGGCCTTGCTGCTGATGTTGTTTTGCCAGGCGCAGAAAGCTTTCCTTTTCCTTTCTATGAGCTGCTCGATTTCTGAGTCGTTCTCATCAAACCAGTCCTGATGTTTTCTGGACTTGAAACCGAGTATGTTCTGGGAGGTGTTGAGGATAGTGGCTTTCAGCAGTTCCCAATGTTCTCCAGTATCATGTGGGTATTCCTTTGGAAGACTTTGCCTGATGGAATCCTGAAAGCACTGCTGTATGGCAGTGTCCTCAAGACATTCAGGCCTAGAAATTCAGTGCCCTTAGCACCGATTTTGCGGCGCTAGAGGGCCTCGCGCTGCAATTGGCGCCGGTTCCTAAATTGCCTGGGGCCCTTCCGCGGCGGTAGACCGGTAGCGCTGCGCTGGCACCGATGACGTCATCGGTGTGCGCAGCGTCCCGGTTGCCGTGGTAACCCGGCCCCAAGCCGAAATTCAGTTGCGGCCGCCTCGCCAGTGGCAGCCGCAACTAAGACTCCGGCAAACGAGTGTTGCCGGAGCCTGCGCCGGCGCTTTAAGGAGGCGCGGCGGCCGGCCGCTTTCCCGCCGGCCGCCTGCCCGCAGCTCCCTCCCCGGACTTCTCCCCCGCCCCCCCCGGAACAGATGCAAGCCCGGCACTTGTCCGAGGTGCCGGGCTCATTTTTGAAGAGATTTGCGCGGGCCGCGGCCGGGTGCAGGCAGCTCCTCCTTAACGGAAGGAGGAGGCCTGCACTTCCCGAGCCTGCCGCACCGCAGCGGGCGCCGCAGCGCCGGAATAGCGCCGCAATGCGGCGCGTTGCGCCAGTTTTCAGGCGCTAAAACCCTTCAGTAGCGCCGGCAGCTACTGAATTTTTGGCACGCGCAAAGGGACTTAGCGCCGGCGCTAACTTCCGGCGCTAAAGCCCTGGCGCAGCGCAAACTCAATTTCTAGGCCTCAATGTTTAATTTTGGCCAGAACTTCTTCTGAGCACGTATCTTGGGCTTTAGTTTGAGGGACATAGTTGCTCGGATAAGGCGATGATCTGTCCAGCAGTCATCAGTGCTGAACATGGCCCTAGTGACCAGAACATCACGATGATCCCTTGCCCGTACAATGACATAGTCAATGAGATGCCACAATTTTGAGCGGGGGTGCCTCCAGGAGGTTTTGTACTTGTTTTTTGTCGGAAGAAAGTGTTTGTGATTATGAGGTTGTGCGTGGTATCTTTTAGCGTGGGGTGGTTGGTGCACAGCCAGCCACCACACGATCCTTGACAGAAAAGGGGCCAGGGTCCAGTGGCAAGGAAAAACCGAGACGACTGGAGACCCCTCTCTGCTGCAGCCTTCTTCCGCCTTCACAGCCGTTGTGGTGCTTCTCGCAGCCCCTGAACCAAAGTGACTCAGAGTTACCACCGTCATCCGCCTGTTCCACCGTTGAGGACTTGGTATGGATCGCACTTCGTCTGGAACCTCCCCCTTGACCTTACCGCCTTGGGTGACCCTGCCAAGAGCTGTGCTCCTGACGGCATCGCTCACAGGTTCATCGGTTCACGCAAGCCTCTCCACCACGACAAGGTGGCGATCCAAGGAAAGGAGGCACAGTATAAAGGTGTGTTACAGGCACAGTATAAAGGTGTGTTATTGGTACAGTATAAAGGTGTGTTACAGGCACAGTATAAAGGTGTGTTACAGGCACAGTATGAAGGTGTGTTACAGGCACAGTATATAGGTGTGTTACAGGCACAGTATAAAGGTGTGTTACAGGCACAGTATAAAGGTGTGTTACAGGCACAGTATAAAGGTGTGTTAGAGGCACAGTATAAAGGTGTGTTAGAGGCACAGTATAAAGGTGTGTTACTGGTACAGTATAAAGGTGTGTTAGAGGCACAGTATAAAGGTGTGTTGCAGGCACAGTATAAAGGTGTGTTACTGGTACAGTATAAAGGTGTGTTAGAGGCACAGTATAAAGGTGTGTTACAGGCACAGTATAAAGGTGTGTTAGAGGCACAGTATAAAGGTGTGTTAGAGGCACAGTATAAAGGTGTGTTACAGGCACAGTTCTAAAAGTGTGTTACAGTTATTAGCATAACTGAGACAACAATTAGTCCTGCATCACTTTCACATTTCATATTGCTGCCAGGTTATCGCCCACGGCCTGGGTTTTCTCTTTCTGCACATGCCATCTCACAATTTTCCTGTCAATTAAAATTAAATAGGTGGAGATAGCAGATCACAGGCTGACGAGCTCACGAGTGGAAAAACCCCAACCTACGTACTTAACCTGTTTGTTGAAATTTTCATTGAAAATCTAGGCAGCATGTTATACAACTAGTCAATCATTACCAGTTGAAAAGAATTGCCAGCCCCATTAGTTCACCTCAGCTGGTTGAAAGCTGTGAGTGCGTACTCTACTAATACTGTTGATGGTGCAGTATAATACTAGATTTACACTGATTTAGACAGTTGATGTGCAGAAAGACTACAGATATTCAAACTGCCAGAACACCCAAGGTAGCTCCCGTAATACTGGTGAGGAAGGCTGGCCTTACACTATATTTGCTGGTGTTTACAAGCGGCATTTTAAACAATAACACTTCCCACTTGCATCACTACAGGTCCATGCATATGGACTCAAATGCACATATCCTGCTATTTGCTTTCTTCCAACTGTCAGTGAGATCTTTACTGCTTATAAAAAACAAATGAGACAGTCACCAGTTTCCAATCAGTGTCATCTCAAGGTACAAATGAACAGTGTTCACTCAGTACAGCTGAAGGAAACCCTGTATATATATATAAAGTAAATAAAGCAACCAGGCATCATGACTACCCTTGATGGAGGCTATTGCTCGGTATACCTGGTTCTTCCAGTGGCAAATGTAAACAGTGACCATCTACAGCATGTAAGGTCACAGCCGCTATTTTGTGTTTGGCCATAGGATAGGCTGAACTTGCAAGCCACTCATACAGGCTTGTACTGTTTTTTTCATGCAATACGACACCCAAGTGTGGGAGCTTAGACAGTGAGCAGCAACAGGTCACTCAATTGTGGGAAGTATCACAGCCAAGTCTGATCTTATCTTTACCTGGTATCCACACATGTCCATCCAGCAGGGGTTTCTGGATAGTGATCAGAGGCACAAAGCCTGGCCAATTTTCCCCTCCTTAATCCAGTATGCTTAGGGTCACTGCAGCACCCCTACCACTGCCTAGTGCAATCAGTGAACTGCACACAGAATGAGGATCGAAACCTGCACCTTCCTGGTCTGTATGGTTTTGTGCTCACTTTCTTAATCAGCTGACCTATTGGAGAAGCCCCAAGAAGACTTTTAGAGTAAGTAGAAGACAGCCTTAAAATTGTTGTAAGTCAGGAATCAAAATCACTATACATTTAAATTAATGCAGGACTCGGAGATGACCTCACACCAACACTGCTCACGCTGACATGTTTAGCATATATTTTTGCTGCTGCCAACCTCAGCAGTGGCACCAAAAGATTTAATATAAAGACAGTATAAGTTTGGCTCAGTTAAATAAAGGCAGCTGAAGCACAAATGTGCCGCCATACTTGGAGTGAGTACTTGAGAGAGTTTAAAAGTGTGGTCTTTCATATGAAAGATTCTTCCCTTGAGGTTCACTGTAGAATTGTATTTCTAGGACCATGTAAGCTCTTTTGTTTGCAAACTGGAAATTCTTGATTGTAAGCAAGAAATTCCTAACGCCACTATCACTTCAGATGTGTGTACCCAGAGTCTACCGTCAAGTTTGCTGTGCAGGGCAGTGCAATGAGCTTTTAATGACTTACATTATTGCTAATGTCACTGTGATGGATTGAATGTTGGCTCCTCACATACATCTGCAGTCTGGTGCTTTACCTAAGGTAGTCTGTAGGTCTTATTGTGCCCTAAGTACACAGGGTCATGATCAATCTGTTATTATTTTTAGCTACCTGCTATAGCTCTTCCTAGATTATGTCAGGTTCTCAGAGATACCTGTGCCATGCTTTGCCAGGCTACTCTTCAAGCTTTCCTTTTCTATTCAGCTTCAGGTGTGGTGTTTGGCGCAGTAGTCTGATGTCTTTCATGGAAACATAGAAACATAGAAGATAGGAGCAGGAGTAGGCCATTCGGCCCCTCGAGCCTGCTCCGCCATTCAATGAGATCATGGCTGATCATCCAAACTCAGTACCCTGTCCCTGCCTTCTCCCCATATTCATTTTGTGCACGTAACCTAGCCAACTGCATTGCCTTTGCTGCACAAGTTGACTTACTGTTGGTTGTTTGTCATTTTTTCTGAATATAAAATAGCAGGTTTAAATTCAAACTGGTGCTGAATTCAGCAAAGTATACCACTGAGCACCTTGCTAACTGGCCTAGAAATTAGTGTTCGCCATGAAAGTTGCCAGTGGAGTTAACGGCTGCGGAAAATGGTCGCAATGCTAAGGAGAATTAATTTGTCTGGAAGGCTGGAGATTGGTGGCACAGCGCTAACCTTCTGTGTAATGCCCTCCTGGTGGTGTTAGTGGAGACCTCCGAGGTGAAGTTCCTGTCCTGAAGTGGCGTTCGAAATTCGCACAGCCTCTGGGAGCGAGGCTATGAAGCTCAAAAGGAATTGTGGAAAATTAAAAGGGCTATGAATTAAAGGGGCAATGCACTCAGAACTAATAAAATTGATTTTGTTGAATGGTGGAGCAGGCTCGAAGGGCCAACTGGCCTACTCCAGCTCTTATTTCTTATGTTCTAAAATGCAGTGAAAAAAATGCAATTTTCAACCCTTACTGCATTTATTTTTTTTAAATGTAACTTTAAAAAGAAGTCCCAAATGTGATTATTACGCTCTTAAAGTTGAATTCCCTTCCGAGCCTCAAAAAATGGGGAAACTGCTTCAGCACTAACACAAATGGCTCAGCAAGCCAGGGAAGGGGCACCCAGGGTCTCGCTTGCAGCACTCCAGCATTGTGCAGGGGTCAACACTTCAAAAGGTCCTTTACCCAGGAGGCCTTCCAGAAAGAAGGATGTGGGGCCAGATCACCGAAGCCGTCACTTCTAGCAGTGTCGCATACCACCACCTGGCTCCAGTGCCCATAGAAGCTTCATGACCTCAGACCACTGGTCAAGGTCAGCGAATGCATCTTCAAACACCATCTCCTACCAACTGCACCCGCTGGCCTTGGACAGTGCAGTTGGGGAGGGTTTAAACTAAAATGGCAGAGGGTTGGGAACCTGTGCAGGGTGACAGAGGAAAGGGAAGCAAGGATAGAAGCAAAAGACAGGAAGGAGAAAAGCAAAAGTGGAAGTCAGAGAAATCAAGGGTGTAAATCAAACATGGCCGCAGTAAACAATAATTCTAAAAGGTGTAAGAGTGTTAAAAAAACAAGCCTGAAGGCTTTGGCCTTGAAATTTAGTTGGTAGCGCCAGCCACTAGCGCCTTAAGAGGGCGATAAGTGGGGCGCAAAGCGGCTAGCGCCCAGGCGCGGCGCGATCTGCACCTCTCATGAACTTGAGTGGACATTTAGCGGCAGTGCAAAACCGCAACGCCCGCTCAGCTGCGCGCGCAGATCCTGACATCATTTCATGGTGCAACGCCCTTGGTGCGCCCCAAACCAGAACTTCAGTGGCGCCCCCCTCCTTTCCGCCTGGCGCTCCCAGCGACTGGTTGAGTGGAACGGTTCCCAGTCGCTGTGGGGCTGGGGGGGGCGCTATTTAAAGGGGGCTCTTCCTGCCTTCTTAGTGGTAGCCATTTTGGACCACTCCTTCTGTGTGAGAGAGAGAGAGATTTGCAGAGAGACAAAGGGAGAGAGCTTTCTGCTTTGACTCAGTGCTCGCACAGGTACTTCTGGCTTCAGCCCAGAGCTTTGCAGTTGGATTGATTTCTCAGTGCCATAGCCTTGAGTGGCCACATATAATGGGGGCTGCAATGGGTGGAAACATTGGGTCTCTCCATTGCATTGAGAGGGCTCAGAGACGCCGAGAGAGAGTGCCAATCATGGCCAGACGGAGGAGGGCCAACAGGCGTCAGCACAGGAGGCCTTACCCTCCCAGGGTGTACCGCCAGCAGTTCTCCTACTTCAACATGTCTGAGGAGCAGTGCATTCGGAGGCTTCGATTCAGCAGGGAGGTGGTCACTGAGATCTGCCACCTGCTTCAGAGAGATCTGCAGCCTCAGCTGAGGAGCAGGACGTCTCTGTCGGTGGCAGTGAAGTTGACAGTGGCTCTCAACTTCTATGCCACCAGCTCCTTCCAATCCGCTACTGGGGACATTGCCAATGTCTCCCAGTTCGCGGTGCATTGCTGCATCCGCCAAGTCATGAATGCCCTCTTCAAAAGGAGACGTCAGTACATTTCCTACCCCATGACCCTGGACAAGCAGCAGGAGCGCGCAATGGGATTTGCAAGAATAGCGGGCTTCCCCATGGTCCAGGGTGCCATTGACTGCATGCATGTGGCTTTGCGGGTGCCTCTAGAGAATGCTGAGGATTACCGCAACCGGAAGGGGTTCCATTCGTTGAACGTGCAGTTGGCCTGTGGTCACAGACCGCTCATACTAGATGTCAATGCCCGCTTTCCAGGCAGCAGCCACGACGCCTTCATCCTGCGTCAGACTTCTGTGGCAGACTTTTTTGAAGCCCCGGCTCACCCAGGAGGCTGTCTTCTCGGGGACAAGGGCTATCCTTTGTGCACCTGGTTGATGACCCCGCTCCGTGCGCCCAGCACTCCTGCTGAAGAGCGATACAATGACAGCCATCAAGCGACCAGGAACATAATTGAGCACACACTTGGTGTGCTAAACCAACGGTTCCGCTGTCTGGACCATTTCGGGGGAGCCCTTCAGTACGTGCCTATTCGAGTCTCCCATTTCATTGTAGTGTGCTGCATGCTGCACAACCTGGCTATCCTCAGGACTCAGCCACTGCCAGCAGACATTGGAGGACCACCAGAGCAGGAGGAGGAGGAGGACCAAGACGGGAGGGAGGCACAAAGTGCAAGGGCAGTCCGTCAGCGGCTTATTGCAAGTCGGTTCTAGGCCCCCTCTCAGGGAATGGCTTGTGCCATTGAAAGAACATGAATGGGCCCGCTCTGCAAACCCTGAGCCGGTCAAGGCAACAAATAGTTCAAAGTGCAAACATGCACAATCTGAATAAAGACAATTATTTATTTAACAAACTCTGTGCCCTTCCCGCATGACAAACAAATAAAGAGAAACCCCCCAAAAAACAGTCAGACACATAACTGGCTTTCACAACCTGGAGACAATGAACAAAAGAGTTAAACAAAAATGACCATGATCCTCGGCCTTCACAAAAAAAAACACAGCATTTTGCCACACCTCCTACTTTTTGGCCTGTGAGGGTGATCTGCCTCGCTTGCGAGATTGGCCACTTCCCACCCTGCAGCTCCTCCGCAATGGGACCCCAGTGGCTGCAGCAAGGCTGGGGGAAGGCTGCTGAGGGTCAGATAGTGAGTCGGCAGATGCCCTTGAGGGACGGCCTGGGCCAGCTCTGAGCCTGGAGGGCCCGGCTGCTGACTGCTCCAACTCTGCTTGGGCGGCAGCAGTCTGTCCTACGGTTGGTGGCAGCTGCAGTGGAGGAGTGACAGTGTTGGCAGCAGGAATGCTGCCAACCTGACAGAGCACAGGCACTCCCTGGTCGGACGAGACACTGGCACTCGCACGGGGCAGCACTGAACCATGCGCAGCAATCTGCTGAAGCACAGACTGCTGGCCTGCTGCGGCGAGGGCCCCGGCAAATCCTGCCCGATCCAGCGAGGGTGGCAGCAGTTAGTGCTCGTGTGGCCCTGATCTGTGTATGCATCAGACCAGCCAGTGACTGCATGGCACGACTAAGCACTTGGCTGGAAGCCGCCTGTGCTGCCCCGAAGTCCTGCTGACTCCTGGCCTGTGCTGCCCCGAATTCCTGTACACTCCTTGCCAGTGACTCTATGGAGTCAGGCATCCTTGCCACTGCAGCCATGAGCTCAGTGTGCCTGCGCTTCACCTGGGTGCCCATTTCAGCAAGGAGCCACACCTCCTCTGCGCTCACTGTAGCAGGACTGGAGGCCACACTCTCCCTCCGGGGAGAAGGCCGCCGAGCTTCCGTACCACCCCCCCCACGTTGCTGCAGCCCGCTGGGCCCCGGGGCTTCACCCTCCTCAGACCCTTCCCCCCTGCTCCCCTCCAGGGAACACGTGTCCCCATTATGGCCATGGGCTGCCTCGGCTGAGGGTGGCACTGATGTTCCGGCTTCCTCTTCCTCCTCCTCGCCTTCAGAATCACTCACAGTGGCAGCTTGAGGGCCCGCCTCCTCACCTCGCGAATCAGCATCGGAAAGCAGGGAGGTACAAGAGTTGCGTTAGCGTGAGGACAGGGCGGCAGCAAGGGAGGCATGAGCGCTGCAATGCACTGTATTGGTTCGATAGTGGCAAAGGATGCTGGTGTGAGGCACAAGTGGAAAGAGAGAGGTCAAAAAGGTGATGACCTTACCATTGCTGTCCAGAACGGGGTTGGCATCTCCAGTGGCGACGGCACCAATCAGCCGGCCTGCCATAATCCGTTCCACTCGCTGCTCCAGATCGCTGAAGTCTTTAAGTTCAGGACGGCCTCCCCCGGTCCGTTGCTGCTGCCTCCTGTTGTGGGCCAGCTTGCCCTGCAAGAGAAAGGATGGGCTCTGAGTACAGTGTGAAGCCCTGATCTTGGCTGCACTGCCTCCCATGGTGGAATAGCCCTTACAGTGTCAAGCCCTGATCTTGGCTGCACTGCCACCCATGGTCGAATAGCCCTTACAGTGTCAAGCCCTGATCTTGGCTGCACTGCCTCCCATGGTCAAATAGCCCTTACAGTGTAAAGCCCTGATCTTGGCTGCACTGCCTCCCATGGTCAAATAGCCCTTCCAGTGTGTAAAGTGGTGAATGGGCATGTGATTTTCATGAGAGGCCCATAGGTGTTGGATGAGGGCTGAGCATTGGGGCTTTCAGGACCCTTTGGCCATAGAGTGAGGTGCACATGAAGGGATGAAGAGGATACTGGAAAGGGTACTCACCCTGACAACCCGAGTGAGGTCGTTGAACTTCTTCCTGCATTGCGTTGGAGTCCTAGGTACCATGCTGCTGGAGGTCACTCTGTATGCCACTTCCCTCCAAGCTTTTCGATATTCGTTGGGCAGCGGCCTCCTGCCACTGTCCGGAAAGAGGATAGGTCGCCTGCGCACCACTGCGCCAACCAGAGCCTTCAGGGCCCCCTCACTGAAGCGCTGCGCTCGCTCCCTGGCCCTCTCCATGGTTGTAGGCGTAACGATGTCGCAGCAGGTCTGTCCAGGCCGAGAATCAGGGCTCCAATGTGCAGGGCGTGGCTGCAAGCCAAATCGACCCTCCACCTTTAAGAGGTGACCGGCGCCAGCGTGTCTGCCTGCAACCGCTAACTGGCCGCACCTGCGCTGCGCCCACCCTCGGTGGTAGCGCCTTGCCTATCCGGCTTAGCGCCTTAGGATAGTCGTGCAGCGCCTGCTTTAGCGCAGCAAGAACCTCTTGGGGCGAAGCAACTCAATTTCGCTGAAGGTGGCGCTAAGTTGCGCCGGGTGCTAAATTTAGCGCACGCTCGACTGTAGCGCCCCAAACATGGTGATACTGAATTTCTAGGCTTTTGTGTCTTAATGCGAGGAGCATTTGTAATAAGTTGGATGAATTAGCTGTGCAAATAGATGTAAACGGATATGATATAATTGGCATTATGGAGACATGGCTCCAGGGTGACCAAGGCTGGGAATTCAACATCCAGGGGTATTTAATATTCAGGAAGGACAGGCAAAAAGAAAAAGGAGGTGTAGCATTGCTGGTTAAAGAGGAGATTAACACAATAGTAAGGAAGGACATTAGCTCTGATGATCTGGAATCTGTATGGGTAGAGCTGAGAAATACCAAGGGGCAGAAAACGTTAGTGGGAGTTGTATACAGACCCCCAAACAGTAATGCTGAGGTTGGGGATGGCATTAAGTGGGAAATTAGAGATGTGTGCAATAAGGGCACAGCAGTTATCATGGGTGACTTTAATCTACATATAGATTGGTCAAACCAAATGAGTAACAATACTGTGGAAGAGGAATTCCTAGAGTGTATACGTGATGGTTTCCTGGACCAATATGTCGAGGAACCAACTAGAGATCAGGCCATCTTAGATTGGGTATTATGTAATGAGAAAGGATTAATTAGCAATCTTGTTGTGCGAGGTCCCTTGGGGAGGAGCGATCATAATATGATAGAATTCTTCATTAAGATGGAGAGTGAAGTAGTTGATTCAGAGACTTGGGTACTGAATATAAATAAAGGAAACTATGATGGTATGAGGCGTGAGTTGGCTAGGATGGATTGGGGAATGTTACTTAATGGGTTGACGATGAATAGGCAATGGCAAGCATTTAAAGATCGCATGGATGAACTACAGAATTTGTTCATCCCTGTTTGGCATAAAAATAAAACAAAAAAGGTGACTCAACATTGGCCAACAAGGGAAATTAGGGATAGCATAAGATCCAAGGAGAGGACATATAAATTGGCCAGAAAAAGCAGCAAACCTGAGGATTGGGAGCAGTTTAGGATTCAGCAAAGGAGGACAAAGAGATTAATTAAGAGGGGGAAAATAGAGTATGAGAGTAAGCTTGCAGAGAACATAAAAACTGACTGTAAAAGCTTCTATAGATATGTGAAGAGAAAAAGATTGGTGAAGTCAAGCGTAGGTCCCTTGCAGTCAGAATCAGGGGAATTTATAATGGGGAACAAAGACATGGAAGATCCAATTAAATACATACTTTGGTTCTGTCTTCAAAAGGAGGATACAAATAAACTCCCAGAGATGTCGGGGAACATAGGGTCTAATGAAAGGGAGGAACTGAATGAAATCAGTATTTGTAGGGAAATGGTGTTAGGGAAATTGATGGGATTGAAGGCCGATAAATCCCCAGGGCCTGATAATCTACATCCTAGGGTACTTAAGGAAGAGGCCCTAGAAATAGTAGATGCATTGCTGGTCATCTTCCAGAATTCTATAGACTCTGGAACAGTTCCCATGGATTGGAGGTTAGCTAATGTAACTCCACTATTTAAAAAAGGTGGTAGAGAAAAAACGGGGAATTATAGACCAGTAGCCCTGACATCGGTAGTGGGGAAAATGCTAGAGTCCATTATAAAAGATGTAATAGCAGAGCACTTGGCAAACAGTGACAGGATCGGACAAACTCAACATGGATTTACAAAAGGTAAATCATGCTTGACTAATCTATTGGAATTTTTTGAGGATGTAACTGATAGAATAGATAAGGGAGAACCAGTGGATGTGGTGTATTTGGACTTTCAGAAGGCTTTCGATATGGTCCCGCATAAGAGACTAGCGTGCAAATTTAAACCACATGGGATTGGGGGTAAGGTACTGAATTGGATAGAAAACTGGTTGGCAGACAGGAAGCAAAGAGTTGGAATAAACGGTTCTTTTTCCGAGTGGAAGGCAGTGACTAGTGGGGATCGGTGCTCGGACCCCAGTTATTCACAATATATATTAATGATCTAGACGAGGGAACTAGATGTAATATCTCCAAGTTTGCAGACGACACAAAGCTGGGTGGGCGTGTGTGCTGTGAGGAGGATGTAGAGAAACTCCAGTACGATTTGGACAGGTTGGGCGATTGGGCAGATGCATGGCAGATGCAGTATAATGTGGATAAATGCGAGGTTATCCACTTTGGTGGCAAAAACAGGAAGACCGATTATTATCAATGGCAATAGATTGGGAAAAGGGGAAGTGCAACGAGACCTGGGTGTCCTTGTGCACCAGTCGCTGAAGGTAAGCATGCACGTACAGCAGATGGTTAAGAGGGCAAATGGTATGCTGGCCTTCATAGCGAGAGGATTCGGGTACAGGAGCAAGGATGTCTTGCTGCAGTTGTACAGGGCCTTGGTGAGACCACACCCTGAGTATTGTGGTCTTTTGGTCGCCTTATCTGAGGAAGGATGTTCTTGCCATGGAGGGAGTGCAGAGAAGATTCACCAGACTGATACCTGGGATGGCAGGAATGACGTATGAAGAGAGATTGGGTCGATTAGGCTTATATTCGCTAGAGTTTAGAAGAATGAGAGAGGATCTCATTGAAACTTATAAAATTCTAACAGAACTAGACAGACTAGATGCAGGAAGGCTGTTCCCGATGGTGGGGGAGTCCAGAACCAGGGGTCACAGTCTAAGGATAAGGGGTAAGCCATTTAGGACTGAGATGAGGAGGAATTTCTTCACCCAGAGAGTGGTGAACCTGTGGAATTCTCTACCACAGAAGACAGTTGAGTCCAATTCATTAAATATATTCAAGAAGGAGTTAGATATATTTCTTAAGGCTAAGGGGATCAAAGGATATGGGGAGAAAGCAGGGACAGGGCACTGAATTTGGATGCTCAGCCATGATCACATTGAATGGCGGAGCAGGCTCGAGGGGCCGAATGGCCTACTCCTGCTCCTAGTTTCTATGGACACTGCTCAATGCACGACCCCCACCCCAAATCACTCACCTACCAACAATCTGCACCAATCACAAGGCATATCTCCCATTCCTGGCCTCACCTCACCCCCTTGACCTCACCCCCTTGAAGGAGATGGTGCAGGCCATTCTTGGCAGGGGCATGGCTGAGACCTTGGCCAGCGGCGGGGCTAACAGGATACAAGATGCAGATATCCTTGTACATTATCCTCCTTCTGGCATGCACCTCTTGCTTTCCCGCCCTCCCGTCACCACAACTCTGCCCTTCTGCATTCCCCATTTCACACACCCAAGAAATGCAGCCTGCCCAGCCAGTGGTTAATCAAGAAGAGGGAGAGGAGTATGAAGAAGAAGAAGAAACACCATTACTTGATTTGACAGCACCAGTCACCAGCACCTCAAGGTCGACCAGCAAGGCCATTTGGAGTGTCCCCCACTGAAAGTCAGCAGCCTTCCACCAGCCATGCTGTAGCCACTGGGGTAGCACTGCATGACATGAGTAGGATCGGCAGAGGCACACACAAGACTGTCACTAAGAGAACGCTTAAGGGTGATGAGTTGATTTCTTGATGTTACACTGGATGGATAGATGTATAAATTGGGATTGCAACGTTTGTTTTGTGGTGGCTTTTATTTCAGCATTGTGGCCAAGAAGATGCTGTGATGGTCAGTAACAGAGGGAGGGTAAGGTGCGGGACAAATGTTGAAAGGGGAATTGGGGTTGTGGTCACTGGAACCACAGGTGGATGATTCCATCCTGGATATCCCAGCCAGAAAGGGGCTGTCTGGGTTACATCCTTCCTTCTGCTTCCACCTCTTCAGAATCTTCCTCTTTCCTCTGTGAGCGGATGCTGTAAATCTGAAATTACAGCATAAAATGCTGGAAATACTCAGCTGGTCAGGCAGCATCTCGACCTGAGATGTGAACTCTGTTTCTCTCTCTACAGATGTTAGGTGACCTGCTGAGTATTTGCAGCATTCACTTTCTGTCTTCTTCGAGGCCTTTTTTTTACCATTGCAAGCCTTTTTTTTACCATTGCAAGCAGCCAGCAGCACTCCCCACACACTTTAAAAAAAACTTGAAACATCTATTGCAGCAAGCTACTACTTTAATAAAATCAAAATAAAATCAGTCAAAAAGCTTAAATCCAAACTTACCTGAAAGATGTGTGTGTCCCTTTAAGAGCTGCAGACATCGCCACTCTCAGTCTACTTGCAGGCCAGGTTTACCTGGCGTGCTTAGGACCCAGCGCAATATTCAGCACTAGGGTCAAAGTTTGGAGTGGTGATGATGAGTCGGCGTTGCATGCCGATTGACGTCACCAAGCTGCCATTTCTTTTCCAGAGCGCTGCCAATTACCATCAGCGCAAAGGGAGGGTGAAAAATGGCGGCCACCGCAGGACCTGCCACCAGCTGGCAAAAGAGCGGTGGCCTCCATTTTTTTCGCCACTTCATGGCGCTACGGAGTGGCAGTAAGTACATGAATTTCTAGTCCACTGTATCCAGGTATTTACCTCAAATATTTATTTTAAATGTAGAGACATTTTATAAAAGGTAAGCAATTTATCAATTAACATAAGCATGGTCAATGTAATTTCCTGGACTGGTTTCAATCGCCTGAGGAAATCGGAGATGAAGTTGCCAGATTACTTTTCCCTTTTTGGTCTTTGATAATTTCTCTGGTTTTTTTAGTCTCTCCCAGGAGATTACATGGGTGTTCAGAGGCAGGAAGTGTCTAATCACAAGGCTTCAGGGATCCTGAAAGTGGGGCAGCCTTGATGAACCAACTGGTCTTTTCCTGCCCGTCATTTTTGTGTAGTCGTAATTTGTGATGGCTTTCTGTTCTGCTCTTTGTGGAGTACTCTGGCAAAGCTGCCATGCTTAGATAGTACAAGGTTCTCATTTCTTTAATGTATGCTCACAAAAAGTGACTTGCCTGTGCCAAGTGATTCAGTGAAATAATTAAATTGAATGCAGTGGCATTAATGTAATATTTGTTATTGTATCTTAAATTATACCCTGCAGCATATTGCAATCACTATAGCAAGGTTGAATAAATCATATGTTGCTTACAAATCCTAAAGCTCCTGTGGTTATAGCTGTTGAATATAATAATTCCAATATCTTTCATAAATCACAAACTCTCAGCAGACAACCAGCTGAATATATTTGGCAGATTTGTGATGTAGTATTTCTCTTGTAGAGGAAAGTACTGAGCTGTAGTTGAAGTGTGTCTCACTTCTACATACATTAAGTGCAAAACCATCAATAGGTTAATTTTAGTCAATACAATCACTTAATCATGGTAATGTTTACTGCACGCAGTGATTAATTCATAGTGAAAAATGTGACTAGTAAAAAAACACTCCCCGATAGTCTAGTGTTTCAGACATTGGGCGGTTGGAGTACGCCTCCGACCCACGAAACAATTCAGAAAGTACCTGCTGGCGGCCAGGCTGAGAGAGGTTGCAGTCTCAGGCCTCAAGGCAGAGGGCAGCGTAATGACCCACGGATCCCAGGGACGCAGGCGGTGTGGTAGCATACCTGGGATCACGTGCGCCCGATCCGCCAATCAATAAGCAGAATTCCATTTCAATCATTTACCAAGGGAATCGTCTAATGATATGCAATGGAATCCCTAAATCTAATAATTATACAATGTAGAGAATTGGAATTTTATTCATAATTACCTTCATTCCACCAACCTCACTGAAAATTTGATTTTTTGATAATTTTATACATCATTAAAAGTGTAATCATGGCCAATATTTGCATAAACTCATTTACTACAGTGCATGTGCATTATTTAAGTTATGAAAATGTTTAATTAAAACCTTAGATATCCCCTTATGCTGATGCAAAGAAGCCCTGCACCTGTTTGCATCAATCGTAAGACTTCCGCGCGTAATTGCTGGCTAGTCGCTGGGCAAATAGCCCAACTCTGCGCCAGCGATTGCTTTTTCAGGGCCCCCCGCCGATGACGTTCGTTGACAGGCCGCAAGTTCCGTATTTCACGCATGCGCTAACGTATGCGGAAATCTCGAACTTGCAGGGCATTTCCAAAGGAATACGACAATGTATTCTGAGAGTACGCCGTCATACACACCGCAACTTCAGGGCCCATTATCTGGTACAAAGGCCTAATGACCAGAAAATCCTAAGTTTGATTCCTGGCCTCCATTGAGTTGAGTTGAGTTGGTTGATCTTAGCCAGCACAACAAATGGCCTCAATGTGCCTGGAATGGAAAGAAAGAAAGACATTTGAAATTAACTTACAAAATACTGTATCACATCTTTCAAGAAATCCCGACGTTTCACATCAATTAATCATTGAAGTAAAGTCACTGCTGTTATGTAGGTAAACACAGCAGCTAGTTTGCAATATCAAATAAGATGATGGCCAGTCAATCTGTTTTTGATGGGGATGTTTGAGGGAGGAATATTGCCCAGAAGACTGGGAGAGCTCCCTGCTGTCCTTCAAATAGTGCCACGATACCCACTGGAACAGAGAGACAGGAATAGAGTCTGCCATTTCACATGAAGGACAACACCTCCAACAATGCAGCACCCCACTGCCTTTAACTAGGGAGGTGAAAAGTCAGTCAGCATTCCCTCTCCTGGTAACTATCCAGTGACTCCTATGTACATGTAGATGATGGGCAAGAGCAAGATCAGAGGTGGGTTTTAGCCACCCGATGAAGGAAAAAGGATTGGTAGGTGGAAGCATGAATCTGCAGACAAATGACAAATTTGTCTAACTAATTCAAACTTTTGTTTTAATTAATTTGAAGGCCAGCTGCCTTCAGAAAGAGAATAAGAAAAAAATTGGTAGATAATCATATGGTAACAAAATAAAACTTTGTTTCATGTCTCTTAAACATTAATATGCAGAGTTTAAGAGAACAGGACATTCAGTGATGGAACTGTCAGTTTAACTGCTGGAGAGCGTGGACCAGAGTCCAGGGTGTCTTTTTTTTAATTATTCATTCACAGGATGTGGGCGTCACTGGCAAGGTCAGCATTTATTGCCCATCCATAATTAGCCTTGAGAAGGTGATGGTGAGCCGCGTGGTGAAGATACTCCCACAGTGCTGTTATGTAGGGAGTTCCAGGATTTTGTCCCAGCGACGATGAAGGATCATCGATATATTTCCAAGTCAGAATGGTGTGTGACTTTGAGGGGAACTTGGAGGTGGTGGTGTTCCCATGCGCCTGCTGCCGTTGTCCTTCTAGACTATCGTCCCGTGGCTCTAACATCCATAGCCATGAAGTGCCTGGAAAAGCTGGTCATGACACACATAAGCAGCATCATATCCGATTCCTTGGACCCGTTCATCCAGGCAAGTGGAGAGTATTCCATCACACTCCTGAATTGTGCCGTGTAGATGGTGGAAAACCTTTTGGGAGTCAGGAGCTGAGACACTCACCGCAGAATACCCAGCCTCTGACCTGCTCTTGATTCCACACTATTTATATGGCTGGTCCAGTTAAGTTTCTGGTCAATGGTGACCTCCAGGATATTGATGGTGGGGGATTTGGTGCTGCTAATGCCATAGAATGTCAAGGAGAGGTGGTTAGACTCTCGCTTGTTGGAGATAATCATTGCCTGGCACTTGTGTGACGCAAATGTTACAAGCCACTTAGCAGCCCAAGACTGAATGTCATCCAGGTCTTGCTATAAGTGGGCATGGACTGGTTCATTATCTGAGGAGTTGCGAGTGGAACTAAACATTGTGCAATCATCAGCAAACACCCCCACTTCTGACCTTATGATGGAGGGGAGGTCATTGATGAAGCAGCTGGGGATGGTTGTCCCTAGGACACTGCCCTGAGGAACTCCTGCAGCGATGTCCTGGGGCTGAGATGATTGACCTCCAACCACCACAACCATCTTCCTTTGTGTTGGGAATGACTCTAGCCAGTGGAGGGTTTTCCACTGATTCCTATTGACTTCAATTTTACTAGGGCTCCTTGATGCCACACTCAGTCAAATGCTGCCTTGATGTCAAGGGCAGTCACTCTCCCCTCACCTCTGAAATTCAGCTCCTTTGTCCATGTATGGACCAAAGCTGTAACGAGGTCTGAAGCTGAGTGGTCCTGGTGGAACCCAAACTGAGCATCAGTGAGCAGGTTATTGGTGAGTAAGTGCCACTTGATAGCACTGTCGATGAAACCTTCCATCACTTTGCTGATGGTTGAGAGTAGACTGATGGGGCGGTAATTGTTCGGATTGGATGTGTCATGCTTTTTGTGGACAGGACATAACTGGACAGTTTTCCACATTTCGGATAGATGCCAGTGTTATAGCTGTACTGGAACAGCTTGGCTAGAGGCGCGGCTAGTTCTGGAGCACAAGTCTTCAACACAACAGCCAGGATGTTGTCAGGGCCCATAGCCTTTGCTATATCCAGTGCGCTCAGCCGTTTCTTGATATCACGTGGAGTGAATCGAATTGACTGAAGACTGGCTTCTGTGATGGTGGGGGCCTCAGGAGGAGGCCAAGATGGATCATCCACTCGGCACTTCTGGCTGAAGCCACTTCAGCCTTGTCATTTGCACTCTCATTGAACCAGGGTTGGTGCCCTGGCTTGGTGGAGTGAGGGATATGCCAGGCCATGAGCTTACAGATTGTGGTGGAATACAATTCTGCTGCTACTGATGGCCCACAGTGCCTCATGGATGCCCAGTTTTGAGCTGCTAGAGGTGCCACACAACACGATGGAGGTTGTCCTCAGTGTGAAGATGGGACTTCATCTTCACAAGGACTGTGCGGTGGTCACTCCTACCAATACTGTCATGGACAGATGCTTCTGTGACAGGTAGATTGGTGAGGATGAGGTCAAGTAGCTTCTTCCCTCATGTTGGTTCTCTCACCACCTGCTGCTGGCCCAGTCTGGCAGCTGTCAGTAGTGTTGCTATCAAGCCACTCTTGGTGATGGACATTGAAGTCCCCCACCCAGAGTACATTCTGTGCCCTTAGTGCTTGTTCCAAGTGGTGTTCAACATGGAGGAGTACTGATTCATCAGTTGAGGGAGGGCAGTAGGTGGTCATCAATAGGAGGTTTTCTTGCCCATGTTTGACCTGAGACTTCATGGGGTCCGGTGTCCCCATGGACTCCCAGGGCCACTCCCTCCCCCACTGTGTACTACTGTCCTTCTGGTGAGATGGTGCTGGAGGAGACTGGGATGTTGGTTGAAAGGCTATGAGTATGGCTATGTCAGGCTGTTGCTTGACAGCTCTCCCAATTTTAACACAAGTCCCCAGATGTTAGTGAGGAGGACTTTGCAGGGTTGACTGGGTTAAGTGTGCCTTTGTCATGTCTGAATCTGATGCGTAGGTCGATGCCAGGTGGCCTGTTCGGTTTTATTCTTATTATACTTTGTTCCAGTGGTTTGGTTCAACTGAGTGGCTTGCTAGGCCATTTCAGAGGACAGTTAAGAGTCAACCACATTGCTGCGGTCTGGAGTCACAAATAGGTCAATAGAACATTAGTGAACCAGATGGGTTTTTACAATGATCCAGTAGTTTCATGGTCACCATTACCGATACTAGCTTTTTATTCTAGATTTATTTAATGAACTGAATTTAATTTCCCCAGTTGCCAGGGTGGGATTTGAACTTGTTAGTCCAGGTCTCTGGATTACTAGTCCAGTAACATAACCACTATGCTACTATCCCCTGTCTTGCTGTTACTTTACATATCGGCTCATTTCTTGCATGTTTAGATTTTTAAATTCTTTATGTGGCAAATTGCTGAATGTGCGAGCTGATAACAGAGCATCAAGGGAAATGGAGCAAATTGGATCTGAGTGAACAAGGCAAGCAACTGTGTATCTCCTTAACCAATCAGATTGAAGGATTGAGCAATAAACAGAGCAAGGACTGAGAAGGAAGCGTAAGTTAGAGTGGGTGAATTCAATACAAAATCAGGTACAGAAAGAGAAATAAAGAGAAAGAAAGATTGGATTAAGAGAGAAAGAAAAGAGGGACAGGAACATTAAAAAAAAAATTGACATTCTTAAAATCACCAACAACAATACTCCACATTTAATAGTTAATTTTCAGTACCAGAGAGGTTGATTGGCAGTAATTAATAATTATTACATCATTAAAAGGGTACTTACGCTTGAAATGACAAGACTTAACTTTCTGTGGCGAGTTTCGTTCGTACCTACTACACAAATACAGCCACTTCATGCCATTCAATGCATGTCAAAGTTGAGGCAGACAGCGAGATGCATTTTTGCAAAGCTAGCAGTGGAGCAGCACAACTCGGACAGCAACCTTTCGATATTGGCATTTAACCGCACATCTGCTCCTCGCCTGAAGTTGCTGTAGCATTTATGCGTAAATGACAACAAGTGCCATTAGCATCACCATTATTTTGACAGCAAACTCTGGCCCTTTCTGTTTTTTGAGGGCATGAAATTCCCTTGTCTTGCTATATTTCTCCCTAGTTTTAATGTGCCCACACGTCGCTTGTCATTCAGAGGGACAGATACGTCATCTTCACCCAAGCCTCCGCAAGTGCTGCACTTCAGTCAGCTAATGAGAGGTATACAAGAGTGGTCAGATGATTATTCTTATTCCAATTCTTTTATTTTCTTATTCTCTCTTTGAAGGCAGCTGGCCTCTGCTCAGCATCTCCTCAGAACCCCATGGATATATTTAACAATTCAGCAGAATGAAGAAATCAACTTGCATGCTACCATTTCATAGCACGACATACTGGTGCTGCAGAATCCCATACTGCTGTGCTATCTTTGCGTAATATTTAAATATTGCAATTTTGAAATGATCTTAATTCTCTCTTTAATGCACTATTAACCAGTCATATTGGTGGGCAGACCAGCTGGTCTCAGGCCTCTACCAATACTGCTCTTGAATTCGCCACCTCAAGGTATATGCAAACATACAGAAGTAATGTCCGCCAAGCCTGCCTGACAGGCCTGAAGCATCAAGATTAGACACCCCCTCACCCACCAGCAGCCACACAATTGTCTGGGAGGGGAAAATAAACAGATAGAAGACCAATTAGGGAAAATAGATCTAGGAAATTCCTCTCCGACCCCCTTAGGCGATCGAAACTAGTCCAGGACCATGCGTATGTTACTTGTATTGTCATTACATGCGCTATTACATAATAGGTACACAAGTCTTGTGAATGGATAGTTAATGCAATATATATTGTAAAAAATCATACGATATATGATGCATACCAGTAGTTTTGCACGCCCCTCCAACCTCTGTAGTCCCAAAGGCTTCCGGGCACTCCCTCCTGAGTAAAAGAACTATTGCTTGCTCCTACTTAGAGGGTTCTTTCTCTTCTTATGGTCCACATGGCTGTGTCCTTCGAAGAGCAGTGGAGATTGAGACAGGGTGATTTGGCCCATGGAAGTATCTTCCTGCAATATATGCTCTTCCCCACCATGGCATTTATCATTTAATTTGTTCGTTTCACTTCCATTTAACTTGCCAATTCTAAGTACAACATCTTTTGCAATTATTATTTTCCTTCATGTCCATATATGTCCTGTGCTGCCATTTTACAGTAATATCCACGACTTACCTTTGAGCTCTTTTTTTAAGGCATGCAGCTTCTTCTGAATTCTCTACCAGATCCTTTGAGTAATTGATATCAAGTTTACTTTTTTAGTGACAAATTTGCTATGTTTATTGCCTCCTTAGCATATTTGGTAGCCTTCTTCTGATTGTGGTGGTCCATTACAGAGGTTACTGGTACATACAAGGCCTGGTTACTAAATTGTTTTTATTTCCTCAATTGGTATTAAGTCATTATCCACAAGAATTGTGGACTCCACAGCTATAATGACAAACTTTTTTGATATTTAAACCAGTTAAGTGCTGGTTAGATGCTTGTGAAGCATTGAAAGTTGGTTTGCACCATGATCGGGTGCTATTTTTCATTCACAGCAACAAAATTATAATTTCAGGAAGTGCCATTTTCCAAATCTGGCTTTCCTGCAGTTCCATTTTGTGGTAAACCACTTTTATCGTTCACTATCGTTACACTATGGTTATCACTGTTTATATCATTACACTATGGTTATCACTGTTTACACTGTTGTATCACTACACAAGGTCACCTCTTGTCATGCTGTTATACCTGGGCTGACCACAGCTGACTCCGCCTGCTTGCCCAGGTATAAAGGTGGTCGACTGGCTGGTATTCCTCCTTGTTGGACCCGATCACCCACGAGGGTGGGCTCTGTTATTTAGCCAATAAAAACCTATAGTTACTATCTTAACTCGTCGCTTTTCATTGGATGAATTGATGGGTATATCAATTTTATTGGCTAAATTTTGAAATGAGTGGATCGGAGCAGCCAAACGACCAGCCAAACGGCCAGCTACAACAGCCACAGCAGCCGGCCTGGCTGCGAGCCCTCCGACCGCCGTACCTGGATCTAAACCCACAGGCAGCGAACTCAGCCCTCGACTTCAAACACTGGCTGAGCTGTTTCGAATCCTACCTGGGAGAATCCGGCATGCCTCCGGGATCCAAACTAAGAGTTCTGACCGCCCAAGTGAGCCCTAAAGTATTTGCAATCATCCAGGACCTTACTACATACGAGGACGCCCTCAACCTGCTGAAAGAGCAGTACCGGAGCCCGGTAAACTCTATGTATGCCAGACATCTCCTAAGATCCCACTCACAACAGCCAGGAGAGTCTGTAGATGAATTTTTACGGGCGCTACAAACACTCGGCAGGGACTGTGACTTTAAAGCTGTAACGGCTGCAGAAAATACTGAAGGGAATATCCGCGATGCCTTCGTGAAAGGCCTTCGGTCCGACTACTCACGGCAAAGACTGCTCGAATCAAAGGACCTCGACCTGAAGACAACTGCAGCCCTCGCTCGCTCTCTGGAAGTGGCCCATCGGGACCTCGAGGCGTATTCCAGGTACTGTGCTGCGCGACCCTGGGACTCCGGCCCGACCCCGGCCGCAATACCCCTCGCACCGCCGCCTCTGGGACCTACCTCAGCGTCGGCGTCCCAGAACCGATCGGGACCGCCACCCCCGGTACCGGCTGCAACATCGGAGCCCCGCGATCGGGCCGCCGGCTGCTTCTTCTGTGGCCAGGCGAAACATCCGAGGACGCGCTGCCCTGCAAGAAATGCGACTTGCTCCGATTGCCACAAGAAAGGCCACTTCGCTAAGGCCTGCAGGGGGAGAGCCACAGACGCCAGCAGTGCCTCATGCGAGTTGTGGGGGCGGCCATCTTTCATCAAGGCCACAGATGCCAGTATCCCCTCGTGTGAGTCGTGGGGGCGGCCATCTTTGATCAAGGCCACCGACACCAGCAGTGCCTCATGTGAGTTGTGGGGGCGGCCATCTTCTCCGCCATTTTATTCAACCTCGTGGGCGCCGCCATTTTGTCCACCACACTCGACCGCCACCTTGCCTCCAGACCCGACCACCGCCTCACCCGCAGACTACAGCAGCTCGCTCAGCCATACACTAGCCTCCGTCACACTGGACCAAGCTCGCCCGCATCACCTGTCCAAGTCCATGATGGACATCAAAGTAAACGGCCACGCCACGACCTGCCTGTTCGACAGCGGAAGCACGGAGAGTTTCATCCATCCAGACACGGTGAGCCACTACTCCCTCACTGTCCGGCCAACGCACAACCGGATCTCGATGGCGTCGAGGTCCCATTCTACAGACATCAGCGGCTACTGTGTTGTGACCCTGTCGGTTAGGGGCACGGAGTATAAAAATGTTAAACTCCTCATCCTGCCCCAGCTCTGCGCTGCCGTCCTACTAGGGCTGGACTTCCAATCCCACCTTCAAAGTGTCACTTTGGCATACGGTGGACCCCTCCCCCCACTCACAGTCGACAACCAGCAGCCTTTAAACCGCCCACCGCATACCACCTGCGGCCTATCCACCCTCAAGGTCCCGCCCCCCTCCCTGTTCGCTAACCTCACCCGCGACTGTAAACCCGTCGCCACCAAGAGCAGGCGATACAGCGCCGGGGACAGAGCTTTTATTAGCTCTGAGGTGCAGTGTCTCCTGAAGGAGGGCATCATCGAGAGGAGCAACAGCCCCTGGCATGCCCAGGTCGTAGTCATTAAGACCGGCAATAAAAACCGCCTGGTCATCGACTACAGCCAAACCATAAACCGGTACACCCAGCTGGACGCATACCCACTTCCCCGCATATCTGATATGGTCAATCAGATTGCACAGTACCGGGTATTCTCCACCATCGACCTTAAGTCGGCCTATCACCAACTCCCTATCCGCCCTGAGGACCGCCAGTATACCGCCTTCGAGGCGAATGGCCGCCTCTACCACTTCCTTTGGGTTCCCTTCGGCGTCACCAATGGGGTTTCGGTCTTCCAAAGGGAGATGGACCGGATGGTTGACCAGAACGGGCTGCTGGCCACGTTCCCTTATCTAGATAACGTCACCATCTGCGGCCGCGACCGGCAGGACCACGATGTTAATCTGGAGAAATTCCTCCGTACGGCCGAACGGCTGAACCTCACTTACAATAAGGAGAAATGTGTGTTTAACACCTCGCGTCTCGCCATTCTCGGCTGCGTAGTAGAGAACGGGGTCATCGGCCCCGACCCCGAAAGAATGCGCCCACTCATGGAGCTACCCCTCCCCCACTGTCCAAAGGCGCTGAAGAGAACCCTGGGGCTCTTCGCCTACTATGCCCAATGGGTGCCGAATTATGCGGACAAAGCCAGACCCCTCATGAAGTCCACCTCCTTCCCCCTGACGGCAGAAGCGTGCGCAGCCTTCTCCCTCATAAAGGGAGACATTGCTAAGGCCACAATGCACGCGGTGGATGAGTCTATCCTTTTCCAAGTGGAGAGTGATGCATCCGACTTCGCCCTAGCAGCAACCCTTAACCAGGCGGGGAGACCTGTGGCCTTCTTCTCAAGGACCCTCCAGGGCCCTGAGATCCGACACTCTTCGGTCGAGAAGGAGGCCCAGGCGATCGTGGAGGCAGTACGACGCTGGAGGCATTATCTGGCAGGCAAACGATTTACCCTCCTCACCGACCAGCGTTCAGTCGCTTTTATGTTTAATAACAAGCTGAGGGGCAAAATCAAGAACGACAAGATCTTGAGGTGGAGAATCGAGCTCTCCACCTATGATTATGATATCTTGTACCGACCTGGTAAACTGAACGAACCCCCAGATGCTCTATCACGAAGTACATGCGCCAACGCGCAAATTGATAGACTGCAGACCCTCCACAACGACCTCTGCCACCCCGGGGTCACCAGACTTTACCACTTCATTAAGGCCCGCAACCTGCCCTACTCCATCGAGGAGGTCAGGACCATGACCAGGAACTGCCAAACCTGTGCCGAATGCAAACCGCATTTCTTTAGGCCGGACAGAGCAAGCCTGATCAAGGCCACCCGCCCCTTCGAGCGCTTGAGCATCGATTTTAAGGGGCCCCTCCCGTCCTCTGACCGTAATGTGTACTTCCTCAACATCATTGATGAGTACTCTCGTTTCCCCTTTGCCTTCCCCTGCCCAGACATGACCAGTACCACGGTCATCAAATGCCTGAACGACCTCTTCGCCTTGTTCGGGTTCCCGAACTATATACATAGCGACCGGGGCTCATCCTTCATGAGCGAGGAACTTCGCCAGTTCCTACTAGCGAGAGGCATTGCTGCAAGCAGGACCACCAGCTACAACCCCCGAGGGAACGGCCAGGTGGAAAGAGAGAACGCGACTGTCTGGAAGGCCGTTCTCTTAGCCTTAAAGTCTAAGGGCCTGCCAACCTCTCGCTGGCAGGAAGTCCTCCCGGCAGCGCTGCATTCCATCTGGTCACTGCTTTGCACGGCCATTAACGCCACCCCCCATGAACGAATGTTTGTTTTCCCCAGGAAGTCGACTACGGGAACCTCGCTACCAACATGGCTGACTTCTCCGGGGCCCGTCTTGCTGCGAAAGCACGTGAGGGCCCATAAAACGGACCCCCTGGTCGAGAGGGTGGACCTCCTGCACGCCAACCCCCAGTACGCCTATGTGGCATACCCAGACGGGCGGGAGGACACAGTCTCCTTACGAGACCTTGCACCCTCGGGCACCCCTGAGACACCACCGTTACCCCCCACCACCCCCCCAAATCCACCCCAGGTAGACGGCATGCCGGAACCCCATGAGCCTTCACCGACCACGCAGACACCAGCATTAACATCAGATACTGCATCACCGCCGCTGCTGCTGCGCCGATCAGAGAGACTTACGAGGCCTCCGGACAGACTGACATACCCAAACTGGTAGCACACTTCACCCCGCCGGACTCAAATCTAAACAAGGGGTGAATGTGGTAAACCACTTTTATCGTTCACTATCGTTACACTATGGTTATCACTGTTTATATCGTTACACTATGGTTATCACTGTTTACACTGTTGTATCACTACACAAGGTCACCTCTTGTCACGCTGTTATACCTGGGCTGACCACAGCTGACTCCGCCCATGACTCCGCCTGCTTGCCCAGGTATAAAGGTGGTCGACTGGCTGGTATTCCTCCTTGTTGGACCCGATCACCCACGAGGGTGGGCTCTGTTATTTAGCCAATAAAAACCTATAGTTACTATCTTAACTCGTCGCTTTTCATTGGATGAATTGATAGGTATATCACATTTAATGGTCATATTTTTTATGAAACTGAGCATTTCTCCCATTTTTTGTGAAAGATGAGGAGAATCTAGCCTGTAATAAGTAAATTATTGTGTGTGTGGGATTGCAAAATTCTGAAATGGATTTATAATTTAGATGGAGCTTGATGTCGGCAGCCCCATGGTTTCCAACTTCACTAATGGCCTCTTATGAATTTCATTAATAACAATGAATCTCACTTAGATAGCATTAAACTGTTATCCTGAAATACAGATACTTCTTCTCACAGGTTTGCTGAGAAAAACTACCTGTTGCCATCATGACTGGCGACCCAAGGTCATCAGAGAGTTAATACTGTTAGAGTTGGCTTTGTCCCTCGAGTGCTAATGGGCTTCTCCTCCTTGTAACCTAGAACCCACTGTAGCACCATTCAATGTCTCAGCCAGAAGCCGGTCAGCTTCAGAAGTGCAAGTTTTCTGGGAAGCTGTTCCTTGGGAGACAAGCAAAGGAAAAGTGCGGGGTTATGAGGTAAGAAAAATTGTTTCTATAATTAGTTCTGAAGGATGGAAAAAATCCGTGTAATTACAGCTAAAGTTCATGTAAATCAACAGGGTCTTTGGGGAATAATTTATCTTTTAAAATGAATCTGTAATGAGTCAAGTCACTGGTCTGTAGAGTTAGTGGGAAAACAAGCAAATTCATTTTTATGCAAAGAGTTGTCTGCTTAATGAATGTGAGAGAATGATGATATATTACACAGTACAAATTGTCTTTTGCTGTTAAGTAATTGGCAAAAGGTCAATCTATATCAAGGTTAAGTAAGTGAGGAGATAGGTTTAGATCTATTGTTACTGAGTGAATGCCCATAGAATTGTTTGTGTAAAATTCTATCTGCTTTAATAGAAAGAGCCATTTCTTAAATATTTTGAACTCCCACTTGCAACAGCTTCCACTTTAATATCAGAAATTTCTAAATCAAATAGAAATAGTATGGTTGCAGGCAATTATGTTTGCAATAACTTTGATCTGCTCAAAGGGTTTTATATAAATTGAAAGAAAAGTTACTTTGACTGTCTACCTTCCTTAACGAAGATGAGCTCTTGGATCTCAAATCATTACAAAATCCATTTTTAAGCGAGTTCTGAAATATAGTTACTGCAATACCATAAAACATTGAAAAGCCAAGCACTGTCCAAATAATGTATGCTGCCTAATGCACCTAATTGCCGTAAAATTATTTCTGAACAGCTAAAATTCCTTGGCATTGATGATGAGAATTAAAGTTTCTGCAGGATATCATTTTGAATTCAGCTTTAGGAGTCCAAAATCTGAGTAATCAGAAAGCCATATCCAAGAATTTCATCTCAATCCCATCAACCAAGCAGTTCACAAGTCTGCACCACAGACACATTCTCAATGTACTGCAACACACTCCTATATCCTATGTTGACACTTCTGGGTGCAGATTAATGTTCCCTTTAAGCTGCACGGTCGCACAGTGCTCTGAAGGTCCCGCGCAGCCAGTGAGCCAGCTTTTAAATAGAAAAACTATGCGTGTGTGGAATTTTGAATGGTGCGCGCAGCCCGTTAAAGGGGCCGCGTGAGCCAAATAAAAATTAGAGAGAACATTGGTGCAGATGTAGACTCCTTGGAGACATGATTATCAGCCTGGCATTGATGGGTGCTCATCCACTGCTGGAGATTAGAGTGTACCTTCTCCCCTCCCTGTCCCACAGACATACTTGAGCAGGTAGGTATTCTTATTTTTATTAATTAAAATCCAAATAGGCACCTACCTTAGTCTGTGTCTCTCCAGTATAAATGGTAGTCGCTCACCTACTATCAATTTTGAAGGGATAGAAACATAGGGATATGACGACACGTGTGCAGAGGGGAATTTTGTGCTTCCCCACATAACATTCTTTATAAAGGAAGGCTGACTTAAATGTGAATTTGGGCAATATCCAGAAATTTTTGGACTAATTTTAAAATACCCAATTTGAGAAACTGTTTTCATTTAATCTCATTTCAATTCAGGTGCACCATCTGGAATTAACTTTTTTCTCTTATATCTGACCATTAGATGCTCATTGGCATCTAATTCATTTACAGAATACTGTCTGCAGAACAAAGTCCTAAATGGAACTAATTGATGGGCATTATTGTTCAAAAGTGCCACTTTGGAATAACCTATCCCCCAAGTAAATGTGACAGAGAAATTAGAGCAAAATTACAGGTGGGCCCTGTGTCTTTGAGAATGTAAGGGTTACACTTTCAAAAGGTTATCACTTCTCCACAGTGGAGGAGCTGTACTTGTGGATTCAGAGAAGCTGGCAGAAGATGGTAGCAACCACTGAAAAATACAGAGTAAATGTGCTTTAAATGCCATCTTTACCTAACACATTTGTTCATCCCAGTTACTGTCATTATGTTTTTGCTTATGATTTCCGTTAGATTTTTTTAATGTAAATGACTGCTGATTGTATACTGATCGGTTATAGCTACCATGTGAAACTAACCAACTTGGACATTTTTTTTGCTATTTGAGAATAATTAAATACTAATAAACATATTAGCAGGAGCGCCCAAAACTCAGCCTTCCTTCACAGCTTTTGCTGTCACATAAGCTGGAGTTTACAGATCACAGTATTGCACAGGTTATAGGTCATTTTCTCAATTTGTTTTGCAATTATGATTTTATCAGGTTAGTTGTAAACAGTGGCAGGAGGTTATCAGTCACTGTCTCTCTTGAATGTCTTGCTGTGGTGTCTGATAACAATAATGGCTTCACTGTTTGCTGTACAGCACTGCCATCAGTTTTTCGGCACGGTTTTTACAGTTTTCTATTGAATTCGGTGTTTTGTGACAGGGTGCTCTGCTTCAAATTAATTCCTACTTGTTCCTGATTCTTTTGTATTTTGTTCTTAAGATATGGTACTGGGCAGATGATGAGAATGAAGAGACAGCAGACAAACTGAGATCAAATGGAAACATCACTTCAGCAAGGGTCACAGGATTAAAGGGCAGCACCCTGTATTACCTGGTGGTTAAAGCATATAGCAGCGCTGGAACAGGACCTGCCAGTCTTCCAGTTAATGTCACAACTAAGAAACCGCGTGAGTATTTCAGTAATAGAATGATAAATTACTTCAATACTGAAGTGTTTTATAAATGGATTTCTTGTCAACCTGAGCCTCCCAAATCCCCTAATATGAGTTGCGAGATAGTGAAAACCTGTAATTGCCTTATTTGAAGCTGTTTCCTTGAGTAATGTATCAGTGACTGTATTCATAAAAGTATTTCTGACAAAGGGTGCTCCTGTAACATTAACCTAACCTTCTGTTTCTATTTCAGATTTCCAGCGTTCAACATTTTTCTTTTTCTCTTCAGAAAAATAATCTTGAGTTTATGAACTAAAGAAAGAAATCAAGAACTTGCATTTATATAGCACCTTTCACATTCCCAGGACACCCCAAAGTGCTTCACAGCCAATGAATTACATTTTGAAGTGTGGTCACTGCTGTTGTGTAGGCAAAGTCCCACAAACAGCAGGTGGATGAATGACCAGTTAATCTGTGTTGGTGATGTGATAATTGTTAGCCAGAACTCCTTGTTCCATCTCAAATGTCAGAGTAGGACCTTTTACATCAACCTGGACAGGCAGATGTTAGTTCTGTGTCACTGTGCTTTAGAATTCCAGCACACGTAAAACACATAGCTCCTGGCACTCACGGGACACTTTCACTGATATGTTATGTTGACTCACTATTTCACTATCTTGCAGCACCAAGTCAAGCACCTGGAAAAATACGGTGGGAATCAGCTAGCTCCAGAGTTGTTTTAAACTGGGATCATGTCAAAGCAATGGAAAATGAATCTGAAGTGACTGGATATAAAGTAAGTAATTCTAATAATCTATAACAGTACCAGTTGAATGTTTGAAAAACAGAATATCATTTCCATTGTATCATATAGTGCTTGCTGTTCTAAAGATCCCTTGGATCAAGCTGAAAAAATCCTCTATTTATCACAACCTGTGTGCATTAAAATCATTCGTTTTGAGAAATCCCTGATGAAATGCAAATCCTTTGTAAATTGCCACCAGCATGGCACTTTATTCATTTAGCTGCTTTTTCCACTTGGCATATTTTGAACAGTTTGGAGACCAGCTCTCCACAGTATTTGTTTGGCGTAACTTGCCTTACTTGATGTCTAAGAATACTTGGAGAGAAATGAGGCTGTACTATCCATCTGAGTGAGTGTAGTACGGACAGTTTAACTGGTTCACACCCGCACTGTACCCTACAAATAGACATTCATATATATTTGCAGAAGGTCTTTAGTCTTGTGAAGATTCAAAACTCTATTCTTGCGTATTACAGCAAATCATTTAAAATTATTCATTTTTTTGTGTGCAGCATGCTACTCAGACCTAGATCAGTCCTTAGTGACCCAGTCCACTTTCATGTTATTGTAAGACTTCCCTCTCCATGACTAAGTTCAGCTGTAGTTTGGGATACGAATGTTAACACAAACAAAACCACATTATTGCAACAGAAGAACTACAGGTTACTCACTCGGTTTGAAGCTCAACACACAATTGTGCGTCTAGCTTTTCAGATACACCGTGCTGAGCATCATCTGAAGAATACACGTGCTTCACCCATTTTATCTCCGACCTGCTTTGGTAAATGCTTTTGATAGAAAGAACTCAAAGAATCATAGAGGTTTAAGGCACAGAAGGAGGCCATTCAGCCCACTGTGTCTGTGCTAGCCATAAAAGAGCTATCCAGACTAATCCCACTTTCCAGCTCTTGGTCGGTAGCCTTAAAAGTTACAGCACTTCAAGTGCATATTGAAGTACTTTTTAACTGCAATGAGGGTTTCTGCCCCTACCACCTTATCGGACAGTGAGTTCCAGACCCCCATTACCTTCTGAGTGGAAAAAGTTCTCCTCAACTCCCCTCTAATCCTTCTACCAATTACTGTGCCCCTTGGTTACTGACCTCTCTGCTAAGGGAAATAGGCCCTTCCTGTCCACTCTATCTAGGCCCCTCATAATTTTATACACTTCAATTAAATCACCCCTCAGCCTCCGCTGTTCCAAAGAAAATAACCCCAGCCTATCCAATCTTTCCTCATAGCTAAAATTCTCCAGTCCTGGCAACATCCTCGTAAATCTCCTCTGTACCCTCTCTACTGCAATCACAACTTTCCTGTAATGTGGTGACCAGAACTGTACACAGTACTATAGCTGTGGCCTAACTAGTGTTTTATACAGTTCTAGCTTAACCTCCCTGCTCTTATACTCTATGTCTTGGCTAATACAGGAAAGTATCCCGTATGCCTTCTTAACCACACTATCTACCTGTCCTGCTACCTTCAGGAATCTGTGGACATGCACTCCAAGGTCCCTCTGTTCCTCTACACTTCTCAGTATTCTACCTTTTATTATGTATTCTCTTGCCTTGTTAGCCCTCCCCAAATGCATTACCTTACATTTCTCCACATTGAATCCCATTTGCCACTTTTCTGCCCACTTGACCAGTCCATTAATATCTTCCTGCAGCCTACAGCTTTCTTCCTCACCATCAATTTTTGTATCATTTGCAAACTTATTAATCATGCCCCCTACATTGAAGTCAAATTGCAGTTAGATTTATTTTATTAATTGGTTCAGTTTCTTTGTTTTTATTGGTATATTTATCTTTACTGCATATATTAGAGTTGTTAGTTGTTATTTTACAAATACAGCAGTTGAATTGATCAGCTGCAAATATTGACATATAAGAAAGTGTGATACAGGAAGTGTGGTGAAAATGCATAGAATCACAGAATCTTACAGCACAGAGGAGGCCATTTGGCCTGTCGTGCCTGTGCTGGCTCTTTGAAAGAGCTGTCCAATTTAGTTCAACACCTGGGCATTTTATCTATAATTCTGCAAATTTGACCTCAAGTACATGCCCATTTGCTTTTTGAAAGTTCCTATGGAATCTACTTCCACCACTCTTTAGTGTATTCCAGATCTTAACACTCCGCTGTGAAAAAAATTCTCCTCATCTCCCCTCTAGTTTTTTTTGCCAATTATTTTAAATCCGTGACCTCTACCAACCCACTTGCCAGAGGAAACAGTTTCTCTTACTTGCTCTATCAAAACCCCTCATAATTTTGGTCTTTTTGGTCTTCCCTTAACCTTCTCTGCTGTAAGGAGAACAATCCCAGCTTCTCTAATCTCTCTGCATAACTGAAGTCCCTTATCCCTGGTACAATCCAGGTAAACCTCCTCTGTACTCTATCCAAGAATTTGATATCCTTCCTAAAGTGTGGTGCCCAGAGTTGTACACAATACTCCAGCTGAAGCCTAACCAGTGATTTGTAAAGATTTAGAATGATCTCTTTGGTTTTTGTATTTAATGCCCCATTTACAATGCCATGTATCCCATATGCTTTCTTAACTGTCTTATCAACGAGTCCTGCCACATTCAAAGATTTGTGAATATGCACCCCACATCCCTCTGCTCTTGCACCCCCCTCAAAACAGTACCATTTAGATTGTACTGCCTTCATGTTGTTCCTCCCAAAGTGCATCACTTCAACTGATTCACATGAACTTGCATGTGCCATGTGTCTGCCCATTTCACCAGTTTGCCTATGTCCTCCTGAAGTCTGCTCACTATTTACTACATTGCTAAGTTTTGTATCATCTGCAAACTTCAAATTTGTACTCCCTATACCCAAGTCCAGGTCATTTATATATAACAAGAAAAGCAATGGTCCTAACACTGACCCCCGGGGGTACAGCTGCATACTTCACTCCAGTCAGAAAAACATCCATTCACCGCTACACTCTGCCTTCTATCCACCCAAGCTACCATCGTCCCTTTAATACCATGTGCTTCTATTTTCCGAATAAATCTGTTATGCAGCACTTTATCAAATGCTGACATTTTTGTAAATTAAATAGATGGATAATAGATATAGTAATTTCAATAAAATGGACAATAACTTTCTGAGGCGTCAGGATACACCACACCATAAGCTTTCTCCGATGTTGCTGCACTGTCTCTTCAGGTACAATGTAATAATAAATAACAATGTGCGATCTGATGTGCTTTTCTCTCTGACGCCAATACTTTGTAACATGTAACATTTTTGGCTTTATATAATTTACCACAAGTGACAAGTTCAAACGTAAACCACCACAAATTTCTGACAGCTGAGCAGCATCAGCTCACTCAGCTTCACTCACACACCTCGCAGCCCAGCTGATCAAACTGTCTTTGCATCCATTTAGGAATCGTCTAAACCCTAGAGATCAGAGAAGGCCAGCTAGCTGCTGCAGGATTGGACAGCAGTGGCAGCTAACTGCAGAATGGTGCAATACAAATCAATTCTGGTGCATGCACGGGATTTCAAATTTGCAAAACTCAAGAGATGTTCTGAGTCTCCACACTGTGGTTAAGTTGGTTTTGAAAACCTTGTGTGGCTCAGAAAACTAATCAAAAACAGTGCCAAACACTTGAAAAATAGACTTTTGCAACCTGGTTTAAAAAAAGATATTCAATTTAAAAATAGCAAACTGTCCATCAGGACTCTCATCTTGGGTGAATATTGTGCTCATCAAAGTAAAGAAGATCAGGGACAAGAATCATAGATTGGTTACAGCACAGAAGGAGGCCATTCAGCCCGTCGAGTCTGTGCCGGTTCCCTGCAAGAGCACTTCAGCTAGTCCCACTCCCCCACCCTTTCCCCATAGCCCTCAATTTTGTTTCCTTCAGGTACTTATCCAATTCCCTTTTGAAAGCCACGATTGAGTCTGCCTCCACCACCCTTTCAGGCTGTGCATTCCAGATTATAACCACTCGCTATGTAAAAATGCCTTTCCTCATGTCGCCTTTGGTCCTTCTGCCAATCACCTTGAATCTGTGTCCTCTGGTTCTCAACCCTTCTGCTAATGGGAACAGTTTCTCTCTATCTACTCTGTCCAGACCCCTCATGATTTTGAACACCCCTATCAAATCTCCTCTTGACCTTCTCTGCTCTAAGGAGAACAACTCCAGCTTCTCCAGTCTATCCACGTAACTGAAGTTCCTCATCCCTGGAATCATTCTCATAAATCCTTTCTGCACCCTCTCTAAGGCCTTCACATCCTTCCTAAATTGCGGTGCCCAGAATTGGACACAATACTCCAGTTGAGGCCGAACCAGTTCTTTATAAAGGTTCATCATAAATTCCTTGCTTTTGTACTCTGTACCTCTATTTATGAAGCCCAGGATCCCGTATGCTTTTTTAACCATTTTCTCAACCTGCTCTGCCACCTTCAATGATTTGTGTACATATACCCCCAGGTCTCTCTGTTCATGCACCCACTTTAGAATTGTACCCTTTAGTTTATATTGCCTCTCCTCATTCTTCCTACCAAAATGTATCACTTCGCACTTTTCTGCATTAAATTTCATCTGCCACAAGTCCGCCCATTCCACCAGCCTGTCCATGCCTTCTTGAAGTCTATCACTATCCTCCTCACTGTTCACTATACTTCCAAGTTTAGTGTCATCTGTAAATTTGAAATTGTGCCTTTACACCTAAGTCCAAGTCATTAATATAGATCAATAAAAGCAGTGGTCCTAGTACCAACCCCTGGGAAACACCGCTGTATACCTTCCTCCAGTCTGAAAAACAACTGTTCACCACTACTCTCTGTTTCCTGTCACTTAGCCAGTTTCGTATCCACTGCCAATTTTATTCCATGGCTTCAACATTTCTGGCAAGCTTATTATGTGGCACTTTATCAAACTCCTTTTGGAAGTACATGTATGCCACGTCAGTCACATTGCCCTCATCAACCCTCTCTGTTACCTCATCAAAAAACTTGATCAAGTTAGTTAAACACAATTTGCCTTTAACAAATCTGTGCTGGCTTTCCTTAATTAATCCACACTTGTCCAAGTTGTTAGATCCGTGGTTCAATGGATAAAGAATTACACGGATGCTGTATATAAACAAACAACAGGTCTTTACTGGAGGAGGGTCATCTCTAGACTGGAGTACAGAGGCATGCGCACAGCTTATATACCGGTGTGGTTACTGCCGGTACTACAGTATACAGGAGCTGTAAAAAGTAGTTCTGACTTAAAGCACATACACTACAATTCCTCCCTTTTTAGATTAATAATACCCCCTTAATATTCAAATAACAATTACATTTTTACATGTACATTCAATAACAAAAGTCCATTTATAGATTCAGTCTTTGGGGCGGCTTCCTAACCCTTTCGGGATAGCGCCTTTCCGGAGGTTCTTGTTCTTGGTGCAGAGGCGATTCTGACCCCTTTTCATCGGGTAGTTCATCGGGTTCCACTGCTACTGGGTCTGAAGTAGATGCTACCGGTATGTCGGGTTCATCCCCAGGTACTCGAGACATGGGGTTGACGCCTTCCTGTGACGCTAAGATCTGATCGACGTGGCGTCTCACAATGTTCTCCCCGACATCCACTGTGTACATTAATGGCCCCTGCCTTGTACATATCGTTCCGGGTTGCCACTTCTCTGTTCGATAGCCACGGGCCAAGACTGGTTGCCCTACATTGAAGCTCCTTGTCGGCTTCTCGTTGATGTGCTGGAATTGTTTGTCCTCAACATTTCTTCGCACGTTTGGTCTGAGTAAGTCCAGACGAGATCTCAACCTTCGGTTAAAGAACATCATGGCCGGGGTCTGGTTGGTAACGGCATGTGTCGCGTTTCGGTAGGCTAATAAGAAATTGTCCATCTTATGCTGTAGTGGAATTTCCTCGTCGCACATGGCCTTTATCGCCTTCTTAAAGGTTTGTATGAACCTCTCAGCCAATCCATTGGTGGCTGGATGATACGGGGCGGATGTGTAATGCCTTACCCCATTCCTTTTCATGAATTTTTGGAACTCGTCGGACACAAACTGTGGTCCATTATCAGAGCAGATCTGCTCTGGCAAACCGTTTCTGGCAAATATGGTCCGTAGGACTGCAATTGTTTTCTCTGTAGTGGTTGAAGACATCTTTATCACCTCAGGCCACTTTGAATGAGCATCCACTGCTATTAAGAACATTGAGTCCATGAATGGACCAGCGAAATCAATGTGCACCCGTTGCCATGGAGAGGAGGGCCACTCCCATGGGTGTAGAGGGGCATGTGGTGGTGCATTTTGGACCTTCTGGCATCCTAAGCAGCTCTTAGTTAGGTCTTCGATTTGTTGATCGATTCCCGGCCACCACACATAAGCCCTAGCAAGGCTTTTCATTTTCACTCCCCCCAGATGACCTTCATGTAGCTCCTTTAGCACTCTCTCCCTTAACTTGGGTGGAATCACCAATCTGGATCCACACATCACTGTCCCCTGGCATACTGACAGCTGTTCTCTTCTGGATGAGAATGCTGGCAACAGTGAGTTGCCATGTGTTGGCCATCCCCTCACCGTCAATTCATATACCCGTGACAGCGTCGGATCATTGCGGGTCTCCTTCTCTATATCCGCGTTTGTTACTGGCAATCGTTCAATTACCGATGAATAAAATATCTCGATAGGGTCCACTGCTGGTGCTTCCTCCACCGTAGGCAGTGGCAGGCGCAATAGGCCATCAGCGTTCCCATGCTGTTTCGTGCCTTTATATTCTATTTCATATTGATTCGCCCCTAGAAACAGGGACCATCTTTGTAACCACTGTGCAGTCATTACTGGCACGCCCTTCTTAGGATTAAAGATGGAAGCAAGTGGTTGGTGGTCAGTCAGCAAGGTGAACTTCTGCCCATGCAGATAATGGTTGAATTTTTTTACTCCCCACACTAGGCTGAGGGCCTCCCTGTCAATCTGGGCGTAGTTGCGCTCAGCTGAGGTTAGTGACCGAGACGCAAACGCCACTGGCCTCTCCAACCCGCCTGGGAATTTGTGCGACAGCACCGCTCCAATGCCGTAGGGTGATGCATCACATGTCAAACGAATTGGTAGTGCTGGGTTGAAATGGGCCAACACCTCTTTTGATGTGATCAATTCTTTACACTTCTGGAAAGCTCGTCTACGTTCGTCATCCCACTTCTATGGTACCCCTGTTTGCAGTAGGGTGTTCAGCGGGTGTAGTACCGTAGACAAATTTGGTAAGTACTTGTGGTAATAGTTTACCAGCCCGAGGAACGACCTCAGTTGTGATACATTTTCCGGTGCTGGAGCCTTGACTACTGCCTCAATCTTGTCTGGGGACTTATGTAACCCCTCTTCATCGATGACGTGGCCGCAATACGAGATCTGTTTCTGGAAAAACTCGCACTTGTGGCGATTAGCTCGTAGCCCATATTCCTTTAATCTGGCGAGCACCTTCTCCAAGTTAGCGAGGTGATCACTGTCATTTTCGCCCGTGACCAAGATGTCGTCCAAATAACACTGGGTCCCTGGAATCCCTTGCAGGACCTGATCCATCGCCCTTTGCCAGATAGCCGGAGCCGAGGCTACTCCAAACACCAGCCGGTTGTATTGATAGAGACCTTTATGGGTGTTGATCGTAAGGTAATGTTTCGAAGCTTCTTCTACCTCCATTTGCAAGTACGCCTGGGCTAGATCAATTTTGGTGAAGCGTTTACCACCAGATAGCGAGGCGAAAATATCCTCAATTCGTGGAAGCGGATATTGCACCGTGTGAAGGACTGGGTTCATTGTCACCTTAAAATCCCCACAGATACGGATCTTTTCTTTGGGGTAGACTTTTTGCCCCGTATACATCTTCAAGACAATCTCTGTAGCTTTCAAGGGTATGTGTGAAAATAGCCGCTTGTAGTCTCTTTGATTTATGACTGTTAGAGCTGACCCTGTGTCCAATTCCATTTCCACTTGGACTCCGTCTATCTTGAGTGTAACCCAGATAGTCTGGTGATCCTCTATTTCGGTTACATTATGTAGTTTCAGACAACCCAGCTCCTTGCTTCCAGAGTCTGTGTCACTTTTCTGTTCGTCTGAACCACTGTCCATCACCTGGTGTACCTTTTTGTACTTCTCCTGTGGAGATTTCTTACTGTTGGTTTTCTTCCCAGACCTGCAGACTCTTGCTATGTGTCCTGCTTTCCCACACTGTCTGCACACTTGGTCCTTCAACCAAGAATCTTTCTGGTCATGTGTTGTTCTGCCGCAGCGATAGCACTTCCCTGTTCCATAGGTCATTTCGTTGGTGCCGTATTCTTGCGGTCTCCGTTGTATCTCTGCAGCGCCCCTTGCGGCTGCTTCATGTGATACTGCCATATTGAAAGCTTTGTCCAGCGTAAGGTCCTTTTCTGATAGAAGCCATTTCTGGGTTCCTTCACTTTGTAGCCCACACACAAACTTGTCCCTTAACGTGTCTGCTAGTCCCGCTCCAAACTGGCAGTATTTCGATAGCTTGCGCAGTTCCGTTAGGTACTCAGCATTGCTTTCGTTTTTGTGTTGGTTCCTTTTATGGAACTTAAATCATTCTGCTATCAGCAGCGGTGTGGGGCTTAAGTGGTCCTGTAGGATTTCTACTATGCTTCCAAAATCCTTGTTTACCGGCTTCTCTGGGGTTATTAGATTTCGCAGTAACCCATAAGTTTTTGCACCCATGGAATTTAACAGAACCAGTGCTTTATTAGCATCTGGCACTTCATTCGCCCTGCAGTACACCTCAATACGTTCCACATATATCGCCCAATCTCCGATTTCATTGTCGAACGTAGAGATACTGCCACTCTTCGGCATCCTTGGTTGTGCGTTAACTATCACCAATGGCGCCTCCCGCGCTTCCCCTTCTTCTCCGCTGGCACAAAATGGCGTCTCCCGCCCTTTCCTTCCTTCCCGCGCTCACCCGTCTTCTCCGCTGCGGCTTTGCAAAATGGCGTCTCCCGCGCTCTTTCTTCTTCTCCGTGGCTCAATGGCGCCTCCCGCGCTCTCCCTGCTTCTCCGCGGCTCAATGGCGCCTCCCGTGCTCTCCCTGCTTCTCCGCGGCTCAATGGCGTCTCCCCTTGCTTCGCCCCGCGGACCCTGATCAGCCCGTGATCCCTGGCTGTGCTCTGCGCGTTCTTCTCTTGATATTTGTCGACGCCACTCAGTCTAGAACCCGGCTGTTTCTTACCCTCTCTCTCTCCGGTTTGCAGAATTTGTCCTCGCCGCCGCCCGGTGATCAATCCCCGGCTGCGCCCTGCTCTCTTCACCCTCTTTCTTACCCCGTCGACGCTGCCCGGCTCTCTCTCTCTGCCGTCGGTCGGCTCCAGCCGCCGCTGCTCGGGAAGGGTCTGCTCTGGACCTGTCGTCGGTCTCTTACTGCTCGTTGTGGCTGGGGAACCAAGCCCGGCTCTCCACAGCCTCCTCAGCGAAGTTGGATCTCTGCCTGACTGCTGGGTGGTTGCTCGCGGTCGACGCCCGTGTTCCTGGACTCGACTATTTTTTTTTTGTTTTTTTTGTTTAATGTAGCAGGTAGATTCGCATCAACACTCGTCGCCACTGTTAGATCCGTGGTTCAGTTGATAAAGAATTACATTGATGCTGTATATAAACAAACAACAGGTCTTTACTGGAGGTGGGTCATCTCTAGACTGGAGTACAGAGGCATGTGCACAGCTTATATACCGGTGTGGTTACTGCCGGTACTACAGTATACAGGAGCTGTAAAAAGTAGTTCTGACTTAAAGCACATACACTACACAAGTGACTGCTAATTTTTCCCTGATTATCATTTCCAATAGCTTCCCCACCACCAAGGTTAAACTGACTGGCCTGTATTTGCTGGGTTTATCCTTACACCCTTTTTTGAACAAGGATGTAACATTTGCAATTCTCCAGTCCTCTGGCACCACCCCCGTATCTAAGGAGGATTGGAAGATTATGGCCAGTACCTCTGCGATTTCCTCCTCAACTTCCCTCAGCATCATAGGATGCATCCTATCAGGTCCTAGTGACTTATCAACTTTAAGTTCAGACAGCCTTTCTAGTACCTCCTCTTTATCAATTTTTATCTCATCCATTATCTCCACTACCTCCTCTTTCATAGATACATAGATACATAGAAGATAGGAGCAGGAGTAGGCCATTCGGCCCTTCGTGCCTGCTCCGCCATTCGATGAGATCATGGCTGATCCTTTAATTCAGTATCCCGTCCCCGCCTTCTCTCCGTAACCCTTAACCCCTTTTGCCCGTAGAAATATATCTAATTCCCTCTTAAATATATTTAATGAGCTGGCGTACACTGCCCTCTGTGGCAATGAGTTCCACAGGTTCACCACTCTCTGAGTGAAGAAATTCCCCCTCATCTCTGTCCTAAATGGTTTAGCCCTTATCCTTAAATTATGTCCTCTAGTTCTGTTCTCACCCGCCAAGGGAAACATTCCTTCTGCATCCAGTCTGTCTAGACCTGTCAGAATTTTATACACTTCTATGAGGTCCCCTCTCAATCTTCTAAACTCCAGTGTGTACATCCCTAAACTACATAGTCTCTCCTCATAGGTCATTCCCGCCATTCCTGGTATCAGCCTGGTGAATCGCCGCTGCACCCCCTCCATGGCAAGAACATCCTTCCTCAGATGAGGCGACCAAAACTGTACACAGTACTCGAGGTGTGGTCTCACCAGTGCCCTGTACAGCTGCAGCAAGGTATCCCTGTTCCTGTATTCTAACCCTTTTGCTATGAAGGCCAGCATACCGTTTGCCTTCTTGACCGCCTGTTGCACCTGCATGCTCGCCTTCAGTGACTGGTGTACAAGAACACCCAGGTCTCTCTGTACTTCCCCCTCTCCCAATCTATTGCCATTTAAATAATAATTTGCCCTCCCGTTCCTGCACCCAAGGTGGATAACTTCGCACTTGTCCACATTATAGTGCATCTGCCATTTATCCGCCCAATCGCCCAGTCTGTCCAAATCGCTCTGGAGCTTCCTGGTCTCTTCCTCTGAGCCCACCCCCCCTCCTAGTTTAGTGTCGTCTGCAAATTTGGAAATGCTGCATCCGACTCCCTGATCCAGGTCATTAATGTAAATTGTGAACAGCTGGGGGCCCAGGACAGATCCCTGTGGTACCCCACTTGTTACTGCCTGCCATTCAGAAAATGAGCCGTTTATTCCAACTCTCTGTTTTCTATCTGACAGCCAGTTCCCTATCCACGCCAAAACTTTCCCCTTTATCCCATGAGCCTCAATTTTCCATGCTAATCTTTTATGTGGGACCTTATCGAAGGCCTTTTGGAAGTCCAGGTACACCACATCTACTGGCTCTCCCCCATCTATTCTACCAGTTACTCCCTCAAAAAATTCCAATAGATTAGTCAAGCACGATTTACCCTTTGTAAATCCATGTTGACTCTGTCCTATCCTGTCCCCATTTGCTAAGTGCTCCGCTATTTCATCCTTAATGATGGACTCCAGCATTTTGCCCACAACTGATGTAAGGCTTACAGGTCTGTAATTACCTGCTTTTTCCCTACCCCCCTTTTTGAATAGTGGGGTAACGTTAGCTACCCTCCAATCCATCGGCACTGTTCCCGAGTCTAATGAATTCTGAAAAATCATCCTTAGTGCATCCGCTATCTCTAGGGCCACCTCCTTCAGTACCCTAGGATGCATGTTATCAGGCCCTGGGGATTTGTCCACCTTCAATCCCTTTAGCTTCCTTAACACCATATCCTTAGAGATATTGATTTGCGTCAGTTCCTCCTTTGCCAATGTCCCTATTTTTCCCGATATCCCAGGGAGGTTTTTTGTGTCTTCCTTCGTAAAGACTGACCCAAAGTATGCATTTAGTTGATCTGCCATTTCCTTATTTCCCATTATATATTCCCCCGTATCTGACTGCAATGGACCAACTTTGGTTTTCACCAGTCTTTTCCTTTTGATATATTTATAAAAGCTTTTGGAGTTAGTTTTTATATTTTCCGCCAGCTTGTTTTCGTAAGCTATTTTGCCCCTCTTGATCATGCCCTTTGCCCTCCTTTGCTCTATCTTAAACTGTTCCCAATCTTCCGCTCTGGCGCTTTTTTTGGCTATTTTATACGCCCTATCTTTGGATTTTATGCTGTCTCTAATTTCCCCTGTTATCCACGGTTGAGTCACCTTTTTAGATTTCCTTTTATGCCAGATTGGTATAAACAATTTTTGCAATTTTGTCATTCTATCTTTAAATGTTTGCCATTGTTTATCTACCTCCAGTCCTCCCAGGAACGTTGTCCAATCAGACCTACTCAGTTCCCGTCTCATGGCATCATAATTCCCCTTGTTTAAATTCAGGACCTTAGTCTCCGAGTCAATTTCTTCGCTCTCCATTTCGAGTGAGAAATCGATCATGTTATGATCGCTCTGACCCAAGGGTCCCCGTACAACAAGATTACTGATTAGTCCCTTCTCATTGCACAGTACCCAGTCCAATATAGCCTGTTCCCGAGTTGGTTCCTCGACATATTGATCCAGATAACCATCCCTTAAACACTCAAGGAATTCCTCCTCCTCATTATTTTTACTGATTAGGCTAGTCCAATCTATATGTAAGTTAAAGTCACCTATGATGACAGCTGTGCTCTTATTGCACGCTTCTCTAATTTCCCTCGTGATGCCCTCCCTAACCTCTATTTTACTATTTGGAGGCCTATATACCACTCCTATTACTGTTTTTCGCCCCTCGCTATTTCTTAGCTCCACCCATATAGATTCTGTATTAACTGAGTTAATATCCTTCTTTTCAATTGCATTTATCCCCTCTTTTACTAGCAATGCTACCCCTCCTCCCTTTCTTTTTTGTCGATCCTTCCTAAATACTGAATACCCCTGTATGTTAAGCTCCCAGCCCTGCTCACCCTGCAACCATGTTTCCGTAATCCCAATTAGATCATAATTATTAACCTCTATTTCCACAGCTAATTCATCTACCTTGTTCCTGATGCTTCTCGCATTAAGGTATAAAACCCTCAGGCTTTTTTTATGCTCACATTTTTTATGAATTAGTTTGGCCCTTTGTTTTTTGTTCCTCACCCTTTTACCATTTATTTCTGTCTGCCTTTCACTTTCATTATGACTTTGGCAGTATATTCTTCCTTGATGAAGACAGATGCAAAGTACTCATTTAGTACCTCAGCCATGCCTTCTGCCTCCATGTGTAGATCTCTTTTTTGGTCCCTAATTGGCCCCACCCCTTCTCTTACTACCTCTTTACAATTTATATGCCTAAAGAAGACTTTTGAATTCACTTTTATGTTAGCTGCCAATCTATTCTCATATTCTCTTTGCCCCTCTTATTTTCTTTTTCACTTCCCCTCTAAACTTGCTATATTCAGCCTGATTCTCACTTGTATTCTCAACCTGACATCTGTCATACGTGCTCTTTTTCTGCTTCATCTTATTCCCTATCTCTTTTGTCATCCAGGGAGCCCTGGCTTTAGTTGCCCTACCTTTCCCTTTTGTGGGAATGTACCTTGACTGTACCTGAACCATCTCCTCTTTAAAGGCAGACCATTTTTCCATTACAGTTTTGCCTGCCAATCTTTGGTTCCAATTTACCCGGGTCAGATCCGTTCTCAACCCACTGAAATTTGCTTTCCTCCAATTAAGTATTTTTACTCCAGATTGTTCCCTGTTCATTTCCATAGCTAATCGAAACCTTATGATACTATGATCACTGTTCCCTAAATGTTCTCCTACTGACACTTGCTCCACTTGACCCACCTCATTCCCCAGAACCAGATCCAGCAATGCCTCCTTCCTCATTGGGCCAGAAATGTACAGATCAAGAAAGTTCTCCTGAACACACTTCAGAAATTTCTCTCCCTCTCTGCCCTTTACTCTATTACTAGCCCAGTCTTTATTAGGATAATTGAAGTCCCCCATTATCACTACTCTGTAGTTCTTGCACCTCTATATAATTTCCCTGCAAATTTGCTCCTCTATATCTTTCCCACTAGTTGGTGGCCTATAGAATACATCTAGTAATGTCATGGCGCCTCTCTTATTTCTTAACTCGAACCAAATAGATTCTGTCCTTGACCCCTCCAGGGCATCCTCTCTCTCCAGTGCTGTAACATTCTCCTTAACCAATACTGCCACCCCACCTCCTTTCTTTCCTTCACATTCTTTCCCGAACACCTTATATCCAGGAATAGTTAAAACCCAATCCTGCCTTGTTTTGAGCCAGGTCTCCGTTATCACCATGACATCATATTCCTATGTGACTATTTGCACCTGCAGCTCACCAACCTTATTTTACCACGCTTCGTGCGTTTACACACATGCACTGTAAACCTATCTTAGACTTTCTTGTATTCTCTCTTAGTCTGACCCCACCTAATACCTTACTATTTCTTACTCTAGTGCTATCTGTCTCTTCCAATCTTTTGTGCACTTTGTTTCTCCTTTCTAATGTTACATCCTAGTGCCCATCCCACTGCCAAATTTGTTTAAACACTCCCCAAAAGCACTAGCAAACCCCCCCTGCGAGGACATTGGTTCCGGCTCTGTTGAGGTACAACCCGTCCGGCCTATACAGGTCCCATCTCCCCCAGAACCGGCCCCAGGAATCTGAAGCTCTCCGTCCTGCACCATCATCCAGCCAAACATTCATCTGCTGTATCCTCCTATTTCCATAATCAATCGCGTGTGGCACCGGGAGTAATCCAGAGATTACTACCTTTGAGGTCCTGCTTTTTAATCTCTTTCCTAGCTCCCTAGAACCTGCCTGTAGGACCTCATCCCTCTTTCTACCTATGTCGTTGGTACCAATATGGACCACGACCTCTGGCTGTTCACCCTCCCCCCTCAGAATGTTCTGCAGCCGCTCAGTAACATCTTTGACCCTGGCACCAGGGAAGCAACATACCATACTGGAGTCACATCTGCGGCTGCAGAAACGCCTGTCTGTTCCCCATACTATCGAGTCCCCTACCACTATTGCTTTCCCACTCTTCCTCCTCCCACCCCTCACTGTACAGCTGAGCCACCTGTGGTGCCGTGGACTTGGCTCTGGCCGTACTCCCCAGAGGAACCATCACCCTCACCAGTGAATACCGGTTGGAGAGCGAGATGCACTTAGGGGCCTCCTGCACTACCTGCCTGGTCCTCCTTGTCCGTCTGGCGGTCACCCATTTCCTCTCTGCCTGCACACCCTTACGCTGCAGGGTGACCACCTCCTGAAACATGCTATCCACATAGCGCTCAGCCTCGCGGATGCACCACAGTGATGCCAGCTGCTGCTCAAGCTCCAAAACCCGGAGCTTGAGCTCCTCCAGCCGACACTTCCTGCACAGGTGGCTGTCCAGGACACGGGAAGCATCTTGGAGTGCCCACATGGCACAAGATGTGCATTCCATGGGACTGCGGTGCCCTTCCATGCCTCTACGTAATAGATTATTAACTAACTTAACAGAAATAAACTCAAGACTTAAAAAAAGAACAATCACCAGCTACTCACCAATTTGTTTTTTTCTCTTCAGCGCCTTCCCTTGTGCTGACGTCATTTACCTCACTCCCTGACGCTCGTATTCCCTCTGGGCTGGCGGGCTTACCTTTATCGCCGGCCGCTCCTCTCACTCTCTCCTCCTTCCCCCCGCTGCTCCGAATTCCCACTTTCTCCAAATTCCCAATTTAGCACTCTGTCTAAAAGCACTCCATTTAGGATCACACTGTGCATCAGCAGATACTGTTTACTTTTATATACTTGGAGCCACGCAAGAAATGAAACTTCACTATATTTTGCACACAGTATAACCTCAAGCATTCACAGATCAGGTACAGCAATGTAAAGTTCTGTGTAATTGACATTAAAGATCTACTATCTCATGAAAAAGCATTTGGTAAATATTGAATGTTCACCTTGATGTAAACTTCAGAACAGAGCATCATTGTGACCAAAAATACCTGGCCCCTTCTGATGTTTCTCCTTCCAAAAAATCACCATTAAGGAGCAGTTGTTCTCCATTGCCGAGCTCCTCCTAATTTTGTATCTTTGCTAATTGTGAATCTAACTAAGAGAGGCCAAAAAACCAAAAGAGTACGGGAAAATGTGACACTGGTGCAGTTAAGGGTTACTCTTTTGAGGTTGGGGCTAAGGCACATTACAGGACAAAGGAAAGGAAGCTGCAGCATGCACTTAACTGTGCTGTACTTGACCTGAGAGCATCATGACGCTGATACTGGCTATCTGAAATGGAGTGCCTTCTCTTCACCGTCACAAATATCTCTGATCTTGATGAGCAGAACAAAATTACAAAAGGTCTTTAAAAATTGTCACGCTGTTACCGTGGGAGGTTGTTTTCTTGAGGTTAAAGTGCATGGCTAGAGTGAACTTTACCCAGAAGCTAATTCATACAATACCTGGGGGTGCTCCAGGCTGACACCGAGTGCAAAATTTGGTAAAATGTTTCATTCCTCAGCATGAACATCCTTCATCTGAACGTAATGAACACAAAATTCACCAAAACATTACAAAAAAATGTGCACACATTTGAAATGTGACATCCCCTAGGTTGAGGAGAGCATACACTGATGACGGTTCAGCTCCTTCATCAGTGCTGGGCTCTGCGACCTTCTAATCACTGTCTGAATAATACAAAATCTCATCAGAAATTTAAAAATAACAATCAGAAGGATATTAGTTATTATTTTTAATGGTAAGATTTTTAAGAGGAGCGCTATTCATAATTCTCCCTCTTCAAGGAAATCTTCTTGCCATGCGGTTTTAGATTACCACGTCTCAATAGGCTTTTAATTTTTATATCTCAGTTCATTCATTTGGAGCCCACTGCCTCATTCTAGTTTCGGAGTGTTGGGGTGAATTTCCGCGAGAGTTCTCCCAAGCATCCGCCGTAACCTCGGTGAAGGGCCGCGGTAACCCTGAAATAAAACAGCAGCGACATTGTTTCTGCGACTAACCAGGAGAGGTCTTTTACTCGACCGGAGTGCAGCCAACTTCAGAGGCATGATTTCCTTGCCACCTGGCTGTAATCCTGAGCATAAAATTGGGTCCTGTACAGAGCTGATGACAGTGTGCACACACACAAAATCTCCAATTGGATTCAGGCCACCTGTTCCTTGAAAGTAAATGAGCAGATTTAATCCCACGCCCTGGTTTGTACCTCGGATCTCCATATTGGTGGTGCTCAGTATTGAAGAAAAATAAAAAAGGGAGAATGTTGCAGTTGCTCTCCCCAGACAGGAACAAAAAAACCTGGTAATATCAAAGGTGCAAAGAAGCCCAGAAGCTACACAACAAAGGATTAAATGCAGAAATAATGGACAGTGCAGTATGACAACTCACTGTAATTCAACTGACGATGCTGGCCTACAAACTTAAAAGATGCCTAACCCAGTGAGAACGTATGATTGAAATATCCAGTGAAACTTTATGGCTCCATATGTAATATTATCCATCTTGGTGCAGGAGAAACAGAAAAGCTCAGTGATGCATACATGTCAGTCATTGTCAGTGTTTCCTGTTCAGCTGCCTGCTGGTTTTATGGTTTAGTTTTATGAATAACTCTTGTGTGCTCTGTACCTTTACAGGTTTTATACAGAAATAACAGACAGAGCAGTACAAAGGTGATAGAAACCAATAACACGTCTGTGGAGCTTCTACTCCCCGATGATGCTGACTATATCATTGAAGTGAAGACATTCAGCGATGGTGGTGACGGAATCAGCAGTGCTCAAATCAGAATCCCAAGAATGTCGTGTAAGTTTTTTAATCTAATACTGAAACAAATTATTTGGTTCAATAGAGAACAGATCATATTCTATTCAATTATGCTGTTACTTCTGGTGCAAGTTGATCTGTGTTGCAGTGGTGTTCAATTTGTAACAATTATGTTATTTAAGGAGGTTAGTTTGGGACTGGTTATAACTGCCACTTGAATTCACGCCAAACCGAAGGGGTGAAAAATGCTGCCACTCTCTGATTGAAGTAAGTTTGGGCTGTCTGAACCCAGTTTGTAATGTGACACCTATTGATCTTAGATTACAAGCCTTGATCAGAGAAATCATGATTGGTGTTAAAAATGGAGGTGTCACATTTGTTCAGTGGAAGGAGTACAGTATTCCGATGTTACAACTGAGGCACATTGGCCTTAAAATCACACCATGGTATATGAATGTACAAATGCTGAACTTATTAATGTTTATTTTAAATGGGTTAAGGCCTCTGTTAAAATAGCAGATGAAAAATGTTCTTCGGAATACATGAAAAAGTCATGATCTCATATTCCACTGCATATTTTTAAGGAAAGTTTGACACGGTAAAAAGGGAGCTTTGCCATGCATGTAGCTTCCGACCTGGGAGCACTGGATACTGACTCTTAGATACAAACTGGGGGAAAAAGTTATTTTTCCCAACACTGAGATTCTGCACCTTGATGAGCAGAACATTTTCCTCTAACTATAAAAAAAAAAGATACGAAAGAAGTAAGCTTCACCAACATAAGCAAATGTGTGATTGCAAGTAGTGTCTCTTAGTAGTATTGAAAAGCCCAACCAATCCATGTTAATGTTTAACCTCCTCATGAGTAGTCGTCCTAAACCAATGTGCCCAATCTGTTCCTTTATCCCATCGACCTCCGTCCTCCCCCTCCTCCCTCCTCCCCCTGCTCCCCTCACTCCTCCCCCTCCTCCCCTCCCTCTCCCCCTCCCTCCTCCCCCTCTTCCCCCTGCTCCCCTTCCCCTCGCTCCCCTTCCCCTCCCCCCCTCTTCCCCCTGCTCCCCTTCCCCTCCCCCCCCTCCCTCTCCCCCTCCCTCTCCCCCACCTCCCTCCCCATCTCTCCCCCTCCTCTCCCTCCTCTCCCCCTCCTCCCCCTCCTCCTCCCCCTCCTCCCCTCCCCTCCCTCCTCCCCCTGCTCCCCTCACTCCTCCCCCTCCTCCCCTCCTCCCTCCTCCCCCTCTTCCCCCTGCTCCCCTTCCCCTCCCCCCTCTCCCCCCTCCCTCTCCCCCTCCCTCTCCCCCCTCCTCCACCTCCCTCCCCATCTCTCCCCCTCCTCATCCCCTCCTCTCCCCCTCCCTCTCCCCCTCCCTCTCCCCCTCCCTCTCCCCCTCCTCCTCACCCTCCTCTCCCCCCTCCTCGCCCTCCTCTCCACCCTCCTCGCCCTCCTCTCCCCCCTCCTCCCCCTCCTCTCCCCCCTCCCTCACCTCTCCCCCTCCCCCTCCCCCCCTCTCCCCCTCCTCTCCCCCTCCTCCCTCCCCTCCCCTCCCCTCCCCACCCCCTCTACCCCTCCCCCTCCCCCCTCCTCCCCCTCCCCCCTCCCCCTCCTCCCTCGCCTCCCTCTCCCCACTCCCCCTCCCCTCTACTCTCCCTCCCCGTCCTCTCCCCGCCCCTCTCCCCCCACACCCCCCCTCCTCCCCCCTCCCCACACCCCTCCCCCTCCCACACCCCCCCTCCCCCTCCCCCCCACACCCCCCCTCCCCACACCCCCCCTCCCCACCCCCCCCCCTCCCCACACCCCCCCTCCCCACACCCCCCTCCCCACCCCCCCCCTCCCACACACCCAATTCACAATTCAAATCGCTTTATTGCATGATAAGTTACATCTTATGTTGCCAAAGCATCAAAATACATTTATGGTTGAGCACATAAACGCAGTTCTGTTCATACAGTGTATAAACAGGTATATCCCTGAGTGTATAAATATACATTCGCATTGTTTATATATATTAATTTCTTAGTTTACTGGTTGTCCCTCTGTTCATGGCAAGCTGTAACATAGTGTGCCGCCAGTGTTACACAGCTTCTCTCCTCTCCCAGTAGGAATGGGAGTTTTTGGTTGTCATTCAGATTTCTGAATTCAGGGCATATTTGTGAGAATTTTTGGTAGAAATTCTCCTGATGTCCTGATATTTTCCACAGGTTGTGAGGAAGTGCATCTCTGTCTCCACTACTCCTGACTGCAGTGAGAGCATATCCTGTCTTCTCTTGGCAGCCTGGTCTGCCTTTTTCGATCGCTAGGCTATGTTCGCTAAGTCTGTACCTTGTCAAGGTTCTTCTCAGTTTGTTATCCTTTACCATGGTCAGGTAATCAGCTATGTTGTATTGTCTGTTAGGGCCAAGTAGCAATTGAGTTTGCTTTGGTTTTTGTTGTTTCTGCCCAATATGTCAGATATTTTTCCTTTTGCTAGCGACGATTGTGTTGGGTCGAATTCTTTGTGTTACCCTGTCACTGTCCTGGGGCTGGTTATTGTTAGTAGTTACTTCACTGAGTCCAGGACTAGTTGACTGAGGGTATTCTTCTTTATGGTCAGCTCTTGGCATTTCAGGGCGTCGTAGTGATAGCATTGGGATTGCTCATTTGTAGGTGATTCCAAATTTGGTGGCTCTTTTTTGGATAGTGATTATTAATGGATATTGGCCTAGTTCCGCCCTGCATGCATTGTTTACTGTTTTCCTTTGAGTCGGAGGGTACTTTTACAGAATTCTGCATGTAGGATCTCAATGGGTGTTTGTCCCATTTTGCAAATTCTTGTTGAGTTAGCGGTCCCCATACTTCACTGCCATAGAGTGCAATTGGTTCAATTACTGATTTGAAAATTTTGAGCCAAATGCTAATTGGGATTTCTATTTGGATTGATTTTTTGATGGCATAGAAAGCCTTCTTGCTTTCTCTTTCAGTTCATTCACAGCCAGTTTGAAGTTTCCTGTAGAACTGATTTTAAGCCCAAGTATGTGTAGTTAGTGGTTTGTTCAATTTGGTTGTTCCTACTGTGAAATTTATTTTGGGTCCCTGATGTTTGGATCTTTGCTGGAACACAAGGACTTTGGTTTTTGGGGATTTATTGTCAGGGCCCAAGTCTGGCAGTACGACTCCAGCAGGTCCAGGTTCTGCTGTAGCCCCTCTTTAGTTGGTGACAGCAGAACCAGGTCGTCTGCATAGAGGAGGAATTTAACCTTGGATCATATAGGGTGAGGCCGGGTGCTGTAGATTGTTCAAGTAGTTTTGCCAATTCATTTATGTAAATATTAAAGTGTCGGTGAGATTGGCGAGCCCTGCGTCACCCCCCGCCCCTGTGGGAAGTATTTTGTTTGTTTGTCTCCAATTTTAACTACACATTTGTTGTTTGTATACATTGATTTAATTACATATGTTTTCCCTCCTACCCCGCTTTCGATAAGTTTCAGGAATAAACCGTCATGCCAGATGGAGTCGAGAGCCTTCTGGAAATCTACAAAGCATGCGTAGATTTTGCTTTTGTTATGGTGAACGTGTTTGTCAATTAGGGTCTGTAGGGTGAAGATATGATCGGATGTTCTATAGTTTGGCAGGAATCCAATTTGGCTTTTACTCAAGACATTGTGCTCCTCAAGGAAGTTTATAAGTCTTTTGTTTATGATGCTACAGAATACCTTCCCCAGGTTACTGTTTACACAGATGCCTCGATAGTTGTTTGGGTCGATTTTGTCCCCACTTTTGTATATGGGCGTTATGAGTTCTTTGTTCCAGATATCAGGGAAATAACCGACACTCAGAACCAAGTTGAAGAGTTTTAGGATAGCCAGTTTCATTTTGTTGTCTGTGTATTTAATCATCTCGTTTAGTATGCCGTCTGTCCCGCAGGCTTTTCCTGGTCGCAGGTCCTTGAGTTTTTCAAGAAGTTCTTTTTCTGTTATTATGGCGTCTAGCGGGTTTTGGTTATCTTTTATGGCCATTTCTAGCTTTTCCAGTTTTTTGCATATTTGGTGTTGCTCTGGTCTTAGTGTGTTTTTCTGGTATAATTTTTCAAAGTGGTTTACCCATGTGTCCCCATTTTGAATGGCCAAATCGTCGTGTTGTTTTTTGTGTAGTGTTTTCAAGTTTTCCCAGAAACAATTGGAATCAATGGATTCCTCCATGGAGCTGAGTGTATTCTTAATATATTGCTCTTTTTTGGTTCTGAGTGTGTTTCTGTATTGTGTTAGTGTCTGACAATAAGTAAGGCGTAGTTCCTCGTTTTCTGGATGTCTGTGTTTTTGGTTTGATATTTTTCTAAGTTTTTTCCTCATGTTATGGCAATCTCGGTCAAACCATTTTTCATAGTTTTTTGTTTTGGGTTTGTTCTTGCGAGCTTTCAAGTTTGCATTTGTTGCCAAATTATCAAAAATATTGTTTAGTTTACTAACTGCCCGGTTTACGCCTTCTTTATTGTGAGTGTATATGTTATCCAGAAAGGTGTCTAAGAGAGCTTGAGTTGATGCATTGCTAATTGTTTTCTGGTATTTTTCCGTGTCGTTTTTGGCCCATCTGTACGATTTTTTGGTGTTGTACAGTTTACTGGGTTGTGTTTCTGTTGTTTGTTTCTGTCTTTTTGAGGAACATAGTAATTTGACTGTGATCTGACAGTGTTGTTTGTGGTTTGACTGTGAATGCTCTGAAAGAGGATGGGTCTAAGTCTGTAATCATATAGTCTACTGTGCTGCAGCCAAGAGGTGAGCAATAGGTCGATCTTCCTAGGAGGTCTCCTATGAACCTACCATTGACAATGTACAGACCCAGGTTTCGACATAGCTGTAGTAGCTGTTTTCCGTTGGTATTTGACTGCTTGTCGCAGTTATGCCTGTATGGAAGGGAAGGGATGTCAAAGTGGTTATTCCCGAAAACGTAATTGTTTCCCTGATTATTGGTGAAGTCTGGTTCTTCGCCCGTTCTTGAATTGAGGTCCCCACAGATCAACACGTTCCCCTGGGCCTGGTATTGGATAATTTCCCCCTCCATGTTGGAGAAGGTGTCCTCTTTGTAGTACGGGGAATCGATTGGAGGGATATAAAGTGCGCAAATGTAAACATCTTGGGTGTTTGAGATAATCTCCCTCTCAAGTTTGAGCCACATATGGTTTTCGCCCTTTTTTTATAAATTTGATGTAATTCTTTAAGTTCTGTTTTAAACCAGATCAGTATGCCTCCGGAGTCTCTGCCTTGGGTTACACTTGGTAATTTATTGGAGGGGACCACCAGCTCAGTGTACCCTTGGGGACAGCCAGTGTGTCCTTTTCCTTTATACCAAGTTTCCTGTAAAATGATAATATCTAGGTCTTTAGTTTCATCTATGAACTCTGGGGTCCTACTTTTCGCTTCTCGCACTGAAGAGCGTAGACCTTGGATATTCCAGGTCGAAATATATAAGGATTTCATGTTAAGTTTGATCTTTTACTATGATAGGTTAAAGGGTGGTACGTGTTTGTCGTGTCTAAGTGTGGGAAAAAAAAATCACTTCAGTTGTCCATAAAAGTTAATACAATTTGGTTACAGTTCTTTCTATTAATTAGTCCTTGATCCATAAGGCGGAAGTAGATGCTGCTGCACATCTGCTTATTGTCTCTTAATGGATTGTTTCTGTCTGAGGTATTGCGTACGTCCTGTGCATCTCTCCCTCTGTCTGGCTGGGAGCGGTCCTATTCCCCTGTGGGACAGGAGTGGTGCAGGTCTGATATTGTTGTTTTGCATGGGGATCCTCTCTGGTCTCGGTTGGTGTGTTGGTGGTCCTTGTAGTGTTCCTGATATGTACCCCGCTGATCTCTGGTGGTCGGGGGGGGGGGGGGGTCTTCTTGGAGTCTGGGTATGGACCCGGTTAAAAGCGACGTCCTTCAGGGCTTTAGCAAAGATCGATATTCTTTGCCTTTGGATGTGGACGTGGTCGTAAAGACATTCCTCATCGAGGGTGGGGTGTTGGGCCAGGTGTACGTTGTGGTTTGATTCGCAGTCTCTTGCTATGCTGGCATTTATCTCATGAATTGTGTTGTTGTTGAAGTCTGTTCTCGGCAATATTGTGGAAACAGTGATTCTAGTGTTTGGAAATGTACTGCTTGCCTTTCTAATCATTGCTCTGAGCGATGTTGCTACTTCTTTCTGTTGGGTCTTTAGGTCATTTGTGCCCGTGTGTATTATTATGTGTTGGGGGGATCCTAATCTGGCTTTGGTCAGCCATCCCATGGCTCTGTTTGTTGTTGGGCACCAGATCTTTTCTACTTTACTTCTAGGGAATAGCTTTTTCTCCCATAGAAATTTCCCATTTGAGTCTATGAGTATTACGACGTCAGCCTTGTTTGTGTTTACTGTCTGGTGGCTTTCGCTTGGACTCATAGTGTGTGTGCTGGGCTGGGGTATCTGGTGTGTGCGTACCTCTTGTGAGCGGCTCGCTTGTGGTTCCACGGTGGTGGGGGAAGATTGCGATTCAGTATGCTGGTCGGTCTGTGTGGCACCCCTTGTATTGTGTGTCTGTTGCTTTCGTTCCGTGTGGGAGTGCAGCCGTTCCGTCTGGCTCTGTCTTGTCTTATCTCTAGCCTCTGGTTGCTGTTCTAATGGTGTTATCTCTCCTCTGGCTCTTCTTTTTCCTGCAGCTCTTTCACCTGATTCCTAAGTAGATTCACCTGGTTCTCAAGTAGCTTCAGCTCTCTCTTGTGTCTCTCCCTCTCCTGATTTTGATCGTCATTCATTTTGAGGAACTCCTCTCTAAGTTTAACCATCTCTATCTCTAATTGATTAAATTTATCTTTTGGTTGTATCTGGCTGTGTGATCCCGGGGTATGTGTCTGGTCGGCCCTGGAAGGCTCACTCACTTCCTGGCTAGGCTGGTCGGCCCTGGAGGGCTCACTCACTTCCTGGCTATGCTGCTCTTCTCTTGGTGAGCTGGGAATGGTAGGGGGACTATGTGTGGCTTCCTCCCTGGTAGTTATGCTGGGGTTTGTCAGTTGTATCGTGTGGCTGTGGTTCCCCGGGGTTAGTGTCTGGTTTGAACTGTGTGGCTCGTTCACCTCCTGACCAGGCAGATTTACTCCTGGTAAGTTGTCAATGTTGGGGGGAGTGCGGGCCACTCTGGGGCTGTTCCTTTCCCCCTTAGTTAATCTTTTCAGTGTCCTGAAGGCCGTTGCAAATTTGTCGAGGTTGCCTTGCACTAATATTGTTCCGGTATTGTACGCGTTGACCGTCGTGGTTGAACTGTCTCCTGGTGTGTTAATTTTCATTATGGACCCATTTGCGGTATTTTCTAGCTTAACATTGGTATAGTGTGATTTTATTGCTGTGATCCAAGCCACTGGCTGATCTGAGTAGAAAATGAGGTTACTTTTTGTCCCATTGTTGTAACAGTCAGCAAAAAGTGTTTCTGGTTTTTCTCTCATCTGCTCATGCTTGATCGCTTTTATAGCTTTTTTTTGCGGTGTTGGGGGGAATCTGGAAGCGGGGCTGTTGTGGATCTTCTGATTCGCTCATTTCTCTCCCTCGAGGGAGTTCAGTCCTTGTAGTTCCAAGGGTCCCTTCTCCCAAGCCTATCTTGCTTCCCAAATAAAGTTAGTTTTGCTCGAAAGAAAGAACTTGTATGTCAGCTGTGGCTCAGTGGGTAGCACTCTCGCCTCTGAGTCAGAAGGTTGTGGGTTCAAGTCCCACTACAAAGGCTTGGAGCTAAAGTTAGGCTGACACTCCAATGCAGTGCTGAAGGAGTGTTGCACTGCTGGAGGTACCGTCTTTCGGATGAGACGTTAAACCGAGGCCCTGTCTGCTCTCGCAGGTGGATGTAAAAGATCCCATGGCACTATTTTGAAGAAGAGCAGGGGAGTTATCCCTGGTGTCCTGGCCAATATTTATCCCTCAATCAACATAACAAAAACAGATTGTCTGGTCATTATCACATTGCTGTTTGTGGGAGCTTGCTGTGTGCATATTGGCTGCCGCGTTTCCCACATTACAACAGTGACTCCACTTCAAAAGTACTTCATTGACTGTAAAGCACTTTCAGACATCCGGTGGTCATGAAAGGCGCTATATCAATGCAAGTCTTTCTTGCATAGCACATTTCATGACCTCGATGTCCCAAAGCGCTTTACAACCAATGAAGTACTTTTGAAGTGCAGTCACTGTTGTAATGTAGGGAAATGCAGTAGCCAATTTGCGCACAGCAAGATCCCACAAACAGCACTGTGATAATGAGCAGATAATCTGCTCTAAGTGGTGTCGGTTGAGGGATAAATATTGACCCAGGACACCTAGCGCTCTAGAATGAACTGCTGTGCTCCTTTTAAAAAAAAATTAAAATAAAAAAAATGGTACGTCTATTTAGGTGGGCCAAAGGACATGTTGAAGGTGGGATGGTGACTGCTGGGGAGGGTTTGAAAGTGGTGCTGGCATTACAGACCGCTCCCAATCCCGAGACCTGCCTTGCTGATGGAAGTCCCACTTCATTCGGAGCCGGATAGACCGCTTGCTTTTATGAGCCTACATTGCAGCTGAGGTTTGCAGCCACCTTTTGTTTGCTGGAAGCTGTAGGCTGTTGGGCTTTAAAAGTATGGTGCGGAGCGGTGTCCTTTTGGATGGATTGACTGCTGTCGGGGCACAAGGTTGCGAGTTAGTCCCCTTTTTAAGAATCGTCTTGTTTTGGATTATTTTCTCATTGTGTCTGAGACAGCTGGTCAGTCCCCCTTCATTGTGTATTCACACGGCTGTCCCCACCCCTCGTGGGGACTCTTGCCTTTTTATATAATGATCGGCAAGGCAGCAAATTGCCAGCCATCCCCCTCCCCCACCACTCCCAGACAGGCTGTCCCAAACTTCGGTGTTGAAATCCATCACGTCTGCAGCCCAGCCCCAGCAAGAGCTGTAGGTTGCCTGCAGTTTCATGATGTGAATGCCTAATGCAATCTTGACTGTTCAACTCAGCCCTCGAGTCCACCCCGTCTGTCTGCCAAACTGCTTAGAGCTGTCTAGGCAGTGACTGGCATGCCTGAGGCGACAGCAGTTAACACGGGTAAGCAGGGGGGTTGTTTCCCTGCTGGGGGAATCTTCTGAGTTAACTGCTGAATTGTGCGCGTGTGTGTGAGGGAGAGCGCGCGCGTGTGTGTGGGGGAGAGCGCGCGCGTGTGTGTGGGGGAGAGCGCGCGCGTGTGTGTGGGGGAGAGCGCGCGCGTGTGTGTGGGGGAGAGCGCGCGCGTGTGTGGGGGAGAGCGCGCGCGTGTGTGTGGGGGAGGGCGCGCGCGTGTGTGGGGGAGGGCGCGCGCGTGTGTGTGAGGGAGAGCGCGCGCGTGTGTGTGGGGGAGAGCGCGCGCGTGTGTGTGGGGGAGAGCGCGCGCGTGTGTGTGGGGGAGGGCGCGCGCGTGTGTGTGGGGGAGGGCGCGCGCGTGTGTGTGGGGGAGGGCGCGCGCGTGTGTGTGGGGGAGGGGGCGCGGGTGTGTGTGGGGGAGGGGGCGCGGGTGTGTGTGGGGGAGGGGGCGCGGGTGTGTGTGGGGGAGGGGGCGAGGGTGTGTGGGGGAGGGGGCGAGGGTGTGTGGGGGAGGGGGAGGGGGTGTGTGGGTCCTTGTGTTCCAGCAAAGATCCAAACATCAGGGACCCAAAATAAATTTCACAGTAGGAACAACCAAAATTGAACAAACCACTAACTACACATACTTGGGCTTAAAAATCAGTTCTACGGGAAACTTCAAACTGGCTGTGAATGAACTGAAAGAGAAAGCAAGAAGGGCTTTCTATGCCATCAAAAAATCAATCCAAATAGAAATCCCAATTAGCATTTGGCTCAAAATTTTCAAATCAGTAATTGAACCAATTGCACTCTATGGCAGTGAAGTATGGGGACCGCTAACTCAACAAGAATTTGCAAAATGGGACAAACACCCAATTGAGATCCTACATGCAGAATTCTGTAAAAGTACCCTCCGGACTCAAAGGAAAACAGTAAACAATGCATGCAGGGCGGAACTAGGCCAATATCCATTAATAATCACTATCCAAAAAAGAGCCACCAAATTTTGGAATCACCTACAAATGAGCAATCCCCAATGCTATCACTACGACGCCCTGAAATGCCAAGAGCTGACCATAAAGAAGAATACCCTCAGTCAACTAGTCCTGGGACTCAGTGAAGTAACTACTAACAATAACCAGCCCCAGGACAGTGACAGGGTAACACAAAGAATTCGACCCAACACAATCGTCGCTAAGCAAAAGGAAAAATATCTGACATATTGGGCAGAAACAACAAAAACCCAAAGCAAACTCAATTGCTACTTGGCCCTAAACAGACAATACAACATAGCTGATTACCTGACCATGGTAAAGGATAACAAACTGAGAAGAACCTTGACAAGGTACAGACTTAGCGAACATAGCCTAGCGATCGAAAAAGGCAGACACAGGCAGACCAGGCTGCCAAGAGAAGACAGGATATGCTCTCACTGCAGTCAGGGAGTAGTGGAGACAGATGCACTTCCTCACAGCCTGCGGAGAATATCAGGGCATCAGGGAGAATTTCTACCAAAAATTCTCACAAATATGCCCTGATTTCAGAAATCTGAATGACAACCAAAAACTCCCATTCCTACTGGGAGAGGAGAGAAGCTGTGTAACACTGGCGGCACACTATGTTACAGCTTGCCATGAACAGAGGGACAACCAGTAAACTAAGAAAAGAATATATATAAACAATGCGAATGTATATTTATACACTCAGGGATACACCTGTTTATACACTGTATGAATAGAACTGCGTTTATGTGCTAAACCATAAATGTATTTTGATGCTTTGGCAACATAAGATGTAACTTATCATGCCAATAAAGCGATTTGAATTGTGAATTGTGAGAGTGGGGGGTGTTCAGCAGGTTTCCCCCCTCCTCCCCATTACCTGGGGTTTACAGTTTGACTGGCAAGGCATCCGGAACCTCCACTTATACGGCAAATGGCATTGAAGGTGATGGAGCTATGGGCGGTGACTCATAACGGCAATAGTTGCCACTAGCCTGACCCCATCGCCCGGCTCGGGCTGGGTCCGCCGAGGGAGCCGAGGTGTACTGGGCTACAGGTGGGCCCCCACCAATGGAACCCAGGCCAGGGAGGCAGTCTGGATCTTGAAGAACCCCTGACAGAGGGCCAAGGATGACACGCCCTGGGATAGGGGAAGGGGGCAGGGCAAATCCTCTGGCCCCAATGGTGGACAAATACCAGATTTTCTGACCACATGTTCTCCTGAGAGCAGAGAAGGCGGAGGAAAGATTTAATAGAGGCGTTTTGATAGAGTAAATGAGAAACTGTTTCCACTGGAAGGAGGATCACCCGAGGACACAAATTTGGGATAATTGGCAAAAGAACCAGGGGTGGGGTGGGGAAATTAGGATAATTGTTTTGCTGCGAGTTATGATCTGGAATGTACTACCTGAGAGGGGGGGGGAAGAGGTGGACGCAGTTTCAGTAGTAACTTTAAAAAAAGGGAATTGGATAAATACTCGAAAAGGAAAAATATGTAGGGCTATGGGGAAAGAGCAGGGGAGTGGGACTAATTGGATAGCTTTCAAAGAGCCAACTCAGGCACGATGGGTCGAATGGCCTCCTCCTGTGCTGTATAATTCTATGTGTCTGTATTGCCACTTGTACTATGCAAATAAGGTGCGCTCCCAGGAACCTCAAACTCTGGCTAGGTCGCTGGAGGGCACAATCCCAGCGACGGTGCAGGGATTGCATCCCGAGGAATTTCAGCCACTACATGTCTACCTACCCCTTCTTACATGCAAAGTACAGACGACATAGAAGATAACTGGGTTGGATCACCTTAAATACCCCCCAACCACCACCTTATAACCCATGATGATGATGATGATGACTCGTCCCACTATTGAGATACATGAAACTTCCCATACCCTTCCCGTGAATACTGCATTGGACTCCACCAAATCAGTGCTCACTTCAGACTGGTCACCCAGTCGCCAGTTAAGACCAATTCCAACCCCTTGTCGATGGGAAAATCCCTGCTTCATTCGGAGCGGGATTATGCAAAATTCCAGCAATTAGACTCGTACAGAGCGCACGGTTTAATATCACGCTGCTAAAATAATCAGTCAACACACTTTGCGGGGAGGCGGATCCACTAGATACAAAGTTGGGGGGGGGGGTGAGAGACCGAGTTCGAGCGGGAGATCCAAGTTGGGTTTTTTCAAATATAAAAAGTTTCAGAAATGTTTGAATAACCTGTCGTTTTGGGGAAAAAAAGAAACCCCTCAACTGGGGCCAGCAATGGCCACTTCAGCCTTCACACCCATCAGCACCGACTGAAAATACTCTGCAAGAGGAGGGGGGCAACTGGGCGATTTATTCCAATGGCTGGGCAGAGCGGGATCTGGCCACACGGGAAAGGATGAAATGGAAAGTTTAAAATGAACAATGAGGGTGTCGAGCCACTGCCCAGCTTCCCGCGGAAAGTCCTTGTGGAAGCAAAAGAAAATGGAGCAAGACTGGCCGATCAGAAGAGAGCAGCTGCTAATCACTGTTACTATTCAATTAGCAGGAGACAATGCTCAATTTTTCACCAGTAATTTGTCCTCGGGGACCCTTGATAGATGCCTGATAGTTTACGAGGCAGTCAAGAGTTCTTCTGAATGCCAAGCAAGGTCGTGGAAATTGAATTTAGCTTAATATTTCCCCCTTCCAACGTCTAATAAACAAACCGCAAGAGGAGCGATATATAAAAGTGTTAACCCACTTCATTCCGTGAGGTGACAGCCGGGAGTTAGTCTCCTGCTGATTGCAATAGACTCCCAACATTTATAATGTTTATAAAAAGAGAGCGAGCACCAGAACAAGCCGTACATAAACTCCAAACTCATTAAAATCCAGATCTGTATGCTGTTCACATTCACCATATTAAATCCCACAATCCGAGTAATTTATTTTCTCCCCCCCTCTGGCCAAGATGCAGCAGTGCCAGGGGCCCAATTTTCTCATTTAAATGTCCATTCTTCACAGAAGTGCCTGACAGCAGGATATTCCAGCATGAAGGGCACCCACACTTTCCAGCTGGACGGTAATCATGGCAGGAAGCCAGGCTGACTTTAACCCTCCCTCAGCAGCACAGCAACCCCCCACTCCACCCCCGAGGTCAATTGTGGACCCGTCCCTCTCCCCCTTCCATTGCTGCCCTGCCTGACATCAGCCACCTTGGGAAATACCTTCCTTAAAGCATATGCCTTACCACACCACACCTAGCTCTTGTATCCCATACCCTGCATTACATTGCTGAAAGTAGCTCCGGGCTGCCTTTGGATTTAACACTGGTATTTAAGATTGCAGGAGTGAGCCTAATGCTAGCATTCTTCGTCTCGGAGTCAGAAGGTGCTGGGTTCGAACCCCACACCAGACAGCTCCGGTTCTGAATTCTGGGTTGACACGTCCGGTTTTAATTAATTTAATGAGACATTCTGTGATGCAAGTTGCTCGCAGCCAGGTGGTGATGGGGGTTGTACAACAATCAATGCAAACTTCCCAGGCTATACTGGAGGAAAACGAAGCCACCCAGGGCTCTCCACTGCCTCCTGCTGGCACTTGTGGAATCATAACCCAGCGCTGATTGACAACTTCGGTTGGGTGGGGGTGGGAATAAAGGGTAAATAATCCTACCTCACAAATAAATGGGCCACGGTCACTGATGCCTCCAATATTATCCCTTTTCTGCCAGCACTCCAATCCTTATTTTGATGTGAAATGTATGGTCAGCGACTCTGCCACAGGCTGGGGTTGGGTGCATCACTAACAGTGCTGGATACAGATCATTTCCTCTCTCGCTGTCCCCCACCCCCCAACTGGTTTCCCAAAATACCTGGGAACACACACACTAAAATATCCCTTCTATCATTTGTCTCTGACCAAAAACACTCGCCTATCTTTCTCTTTCAGATGCCGAGTGACCTGTTGTGTGATTATCCAGCATTTATATTATCCCCATTGCCCTTTGAGCTGGGAATTTTATAGCCTGATTATAAAACATTGGCAGTGATGAGAAGCGGGAATTGAAACTGGAATATTGGACGGTTGGATTTTACGAGCTTGGTGAGACGGAGCAGTGCGAGGTGTAAAATACGCCCGTTTTCAGAGTGGGTGGATGAAGGCATTAACTCAGGTTTGGCCTCCGGATTCCTATGAGATCAGTAACATTTTACATCTGGGAGGGAGTCTGGGAACCAAGGACAAACCCAGCAGATCCAGCTCAATAAACACTGCGAACAGATCTGTAAGCAAAGTGTGCTCAACAAACCTGCTCCTTTCATCCTCTCAACCTCCTCCCAAAGATTAAAAAGCACTTGCCACCTTCCCCGTCTGCCAAGTTACCTGCTCAGTTTGTAGCACTGGATTTAGACAGCTTTCCCTGCACTCCCTCCCCACAGACCACCAAAACAGTCTCAAAATGGCACTATTTCACCTGTGTCTTTTTGGCAATGATAAACGTGGGGAAGAGACAAGAGAGAAAGGGAGAGTCAGAGACACAAAACGAGAGAGAGAGAGATAGAGGGAGGGAGACAAAGAGAGAGAAAAAGAGAGAGGGAGAGAAAAAACAGGAAAAAGAGAGACAGAGGGAGAGAAAATAATTAATTATCGCAAATGGCAGCGATCTCAGTCCTTTCCCAAACAATCCCATCACTCTGCACTCCCACAGCTGTCTGAGCCAGTGCGCAGATATCAGGTATTAAACCTTAAACTGTCTGAATTTTATGAAAATCTAATCTGGGCTAATGACGGCTTTCTATGTGGCGAGACAGCGGAGAGAGCTCATTTACATTCCGATGGTCGGCTCCCTGCTGACTCACTTTTTGGCTGGGCCCACAGCTTAATTTATTGTCTCTCACTGAGCAGCTTCTTCCTCAGGTCAGGGCTTACAGTTAGGGCTTCAGGAGATTCTTCAAAAAAAGAGAACAGCAGCTTTGGGGAACAACATCCTGTTACAGCTGCTGAAACCGCAATTTCACTTGCTGATAACGTACAGCACCACACAATTTAATAACCCACGTCTGCACGGATAGTATTCAAAAGAAAGCTCTTTTAATATATACTGTAATATATATTTTCTCATCGAGGTGAGGGTCATCAGTGCTGGGGAATGAATTCCCTCCCCCCTCCAATCCTGGTGGTGGGGACGACTCAATGTACCTCAACCACTCCCAGCTCGGGCACAGCCATAGTGTAGAAAAACGTCGCACAACCACTGGATCAGTCTTGTTTAAGCATAGTATCTTGTGATATGATTTGCCTTATTATGGATGTCATGTGTAAACATTCTACCAGCCTATTTCTTCTTCCATTTTACGACAGTGTGTTTTTTAATTGGGGGGTGGAAGGGGGATGTTAGCGACCTGAATGTTTTCAGGGTCCAAAGAATTCTTAATCTGGCTCTGGGCACAACACGCTTTGGGGGGGGGGGGGGGGGGGGGGGAGTGGAGGTGCCTAGATTAGAACTCGCTCATGTCTGCCCCAATGACATGGCTCAGATCAAAATCCTTTCCAACTGGCCCAGTCAGTTCTACAACAGCATAACCCCACCCCGACTAAGCAAAGCCACAAATTTATTGCCCAATTTTAAAAAGGGAAGGAGATATATACATGAAATGCAAAACTATATAAAAAAAGGTTACAGGAATAGGACTAAGTGAATGGCTTTTTCCCCCCAAGAGAGCAAGCATAGGCACGATGGGCAGAATGGCCTCTTTCTGTGCTGCACAATTCTATTGGGACAGTGGGGTCATTCGCTAGGAACTGCTGCAGCTTTGGGGGTGGGGAAATAGATCCATAAAACCCATCCACACAGCCAGCTCTCCACATACTAGTTCCCATAATCTGAAGGCGTCATAGTTTTGGAGTGTCTCGCCCTGTCTCGTCGCTTAATTTCTGACACCTCGGAGGAACTGGCGTGGTGTCAGAGTTCTGTTGCTCACACCTTAAGGGGTCGAGGAGCAACAGGCCTGGGCGGCTCGGAGTCAAATGCACTGTGTCTTTCACTTCCAGGACCTGCGCTCAATTCAAACCGAACAGGACTGGGTGGACGTCTACTTGGCAACATGAGTTTGAGTAAAGACAGACTTGCATTTGCATCGTGCCCGTCATTGACAGCAGAACATTCCAAAGAATATTTAATTGGCTGTAAAGTGCAGTTACTGTTGTAATGTAGGAACGCAGCAGCCAATATGCACACAGCAAGATCCCACAAACAAGAATGAAATAATGACCAGATAATGTTGATTGAGCGATAAACGTTGGCCAGGACACCGGGGAGAACTCCCCTGCTCTTCTTCAAAATAGTGCCATGGGATCTTTACATCCACCTGCGAGAGCAGACGGACCTCCGTTTAACAGCTCATCCGAAAGACGGCACCTCTGACAGTGCGGCACTCCCTCAGCACTGCACTGGAGTGTCAGCCTGGATTATGTGCTCAAGTCTCTGGACTGGGACTTGAACCCACGACCTTCCGACTCAGAGGAGACTTCCTTGTTCTTCATGGTCATCACTATTTGAAATAAGACACTTGGGAGCCGGGCGGAAGGAATTAAACCTCCAAAGTCCATTAAATACAATTCACAGATATAATCTGTGTTCCGTTTTCTTTGTATAAAATCCTATTTCCGACTCTGTAAATATCATCAGGTTTGCCAAAGCCACTGAAATATGCTTTTCACAGGGGGGGGGGGGATGGATTGAATTGCAGAATCTGATCCCCAAACCATGTAAAAAAAAATCCTGGGATCCCCCATGTAACAAAAAAAAAAGGAAGTTGAATGATTTGATCAGCGGTCCCAAGTATCACCCGTTTGCCGAGGTCTGGAGTTTCAGCCGCGACAATAGGATCAAGTTTCGCTTGTTAAAAGGTATCTGCAGACTCCACAGATTGAATCTGGACCGACGACACAGCACGGAGGCAAAACCATCCTCCTGCTGCCTATTCTGCTACATTCACTCCAGGAAAACAGCCCTGGAGTGAAAGAGGACAACCAAACGCACCTCCAGATGACCCGAGAGGTTCAGCCATCAAAGTCCCTCAGGACGGGTGCAATATTTGCAATGATTTCTGCACTAAACACTGCACTTAGAGACACCAGGTGACAAGGAGCGGCCCTGGCCCTGGCCCCCAGGTTAAGTGGCTACTGGAGGGTCCTGCCCGGCGAGGTCCTGCCCGGTGATGCATCACCAGTTTGTGTCTGGTTCCCAAACCGCTCAAATTCTACAGGCAGCCACTTACACAGGCTGACTGCCTGGCAGCCACTTACACAGGCTGACTGCCTGGCAGCGAGCTGGAGACAGTGCCCACAGAAGTTTATAAAATAAAACCGCAACGTGATTAAAAACTTTTTTTTTTTTTTTTAAATGGGTGAAAAATAAAATCTAGGGCTAGATATTCCTTTCATTGACTAGCACGAGCCAACACCGACAGGAGAAGAAAACTGGGATAAAGCATGGGGTCAAACACACATCCCATGCATCTGCGTCACATCAAATTAAAAAAAACATTTTAGTAGGAAGGAAATATACTGTGGCATAGCAGGGAGATCTCAGACCTTAATAAGTACAAGCCATAGGTTCTGGCTTAGCTCACCATCTGGAGTGAGAGAGAGGGGGCGGGGGGAGGGAAGATGGAGAGGAGTGAGATAGAGGCTAGAGCGGAAAGAGAGAGGCAGAGAGGAAAAAGAGAGAGAGGCGCAGAGAGAGAGAGTGCCAAAGAGGTGGGAAGAGGAGGAGGAGAGAAGGAGAAATATGGAGGAAGAGGAGAGGGAGAGAAGGAGAAATATGGAGGGATAGAGAAAGAGAAACAAACGGGGGGAGAAAAGAACATAGCTGGATATTGCAGAGAAAGCCAAGCTGTCCTGAGAGGGGGCAGCACCACTCACCTAGGGAGTCTGCTGCTTGGTGCAAGGTGAACTCATTCATGATTTATGCAGCCGGGGCACTAAGGTGAAGTGTAGCACCCCAATTGCCACCCTGGTTGCGATTAGTCATAATCTCGGCTGACACTCCAGTGCAGTACTGAGGGAGTGCTGCACCGTCGGAGGTGCCGTCTTTCGGATGAGACGTTAAACCGAGGCCCCATCTGCCCCCTCAGGTGGATGTAAGAGATCCCATGGCACTATTTCGAATAAGAGCAAGGGAGTTCTCCCCGGACTCCTGGCCAATATTTTTCCCTCAACTAACCTCACTAAAAACACTGGTCATTATTACTGTTTGTGGGAGCTCGCTGTGCAAAAATTGGCTGCTGCATTTCCCACACTACAACAGTGACTACACTTCAAAAGTACTTCATTGACCGTAAAGCACTTTGGGACAACTGGAGGTGGTGAAAGGTGTTAAATATGGGCAAAACATGGAGTGTTGCTCCCTCCCCAATCACTCTGTTGATGCAGTTCAGGTGGATGTTAAGAGATGCCATGGCAATCTCAAGAGCAAGGAGCTCTCCTGGTGTCCTGGAGGAGTGTTGCTCAGGACAAAGGGAGAACTCCTTGCTCTTCAGAGAGTGCCAGGGCATCTCTTAACATCTACCTGAACTGCATCAAACCAACACCAGCAAAAAAAAAAGATTTTCTGGTCATTCACCTCTGCTGTTTGTGGGGCATGGCTATGTACAAAATGCCTTGCTGCATTTACCTATAGAGCAACAGAATGCATTTCAAATTGAAAGAGAAGTGCTTTGGAAGGTGTGATGAGGTGCTATAAAAATGTAAATTTTCTTCCCTTTGTTTCCAAAAAGGAAGTTTGTGGTATCAGCATGTATTCCAAGGTCTAGCAGGGATACTGCACGGCTAATGGCGAACATTCCACTGACAGCATTCCCAAGGACAGGCAGCTCAGTTTTATTCGTGCCGAGTGCCCTTTGGAGACCCAGCTTTTGTTTAGTAATTGTGGGGGTCGTCTCCTTTAACCCAGGTGCAAAGCAGGGCGGGGGGGGCGCAGGGCAGCAGGGTGGGATCACGCTTTACATTTTGACATTTGCTTTAAGAATACAAGAAAATAGTCAAGGACAAAGAAAAATTTGTCTACCGACAGGAATTGATGATTTAAGGTTTTCAATTAATTTGTCAGATGAGATAGGGCGTAAAAATGGACTCCCAAGTTTAAAAAAAAATTGATTTTAAACACTTCTGGACCGTCTGCGCAAAAAGCAGAGATATTACGGCTAGAAGGAGCTGTGAGCAGCAAACACGTCCGCTGTAAGGTGACGATAATCAATTTGAAATGGTGAATGGGAGGAGTCTCATCTCCAGGAGTGCGGGATTTTACTCTCCTGTGCCAGCCAGAGATGACCAGCACCCTTTACTTGGAAAGGGTCTCGACTTTGCCCCTTCATGGCTAGGACATGATCCAAGAATCGCTGGGCCTTACAGGAAGGTGCGTTCCCTGCCCGCTCAACTCCACAATTATCTGAAGCTGCAAGAAAGCATTTTTCTAGAATGACATCGAATTTACAGCACAGAAACAGGCCACTGGGCCCAACTGGTCTATGCTGGTGTTTATTCTCCACGAGTCTCCTCCCAGCCTGCTTCATCTAACCCAATCTGCATATCCTTCTATTCCTCCCCCCCCCCCTCGCATGTGTTTAGCTAGATTTCCTTTAAAGGCATCTACGCTATTCGTTTCAACTACTACATGTGGGTAGCGAGTTTAATTCTACATTTAATAAAAAAGGAAAAGTAGGGCAGACGATAACACATTTGGTTCTATAACAATTAAATAACAGGCCCTCGCTCTCATTCCTGTGGTGCTACAGGTTGTAACCTCCTCCAGCCCTACAACAACCCAAGAGATAGCTGCGCTCCTCCGATTCGGATCTCTTGCGTATCCCCGATTTTCATCGCTCCACTATTGATGGCCGTGCCTTCAGCTGCCTCGGCCCGAAGCTCTGGAATTCCCGCCCTAAACCTCTCCGCCTCTCTCTCCCCACCTTTAAGACACTCTTTAAACCCCACCTCTTTGACCAAGCTTTTGGTCACCTGTTCTAATATCTCTATGTGACTCAGTGTCAAACTTTGTTTGATAACGTTCTTGTGAAGCACTTTGGAAGGATTTACTACGTTAAAGGCGCTCTATAAATACAAGTTGTTGTTAGTTGCAAACACATTGCAGGATGGGGGCAGCAATGAGCTTGCCATTGGCGAGGGAGCCATCGACATGCAGAGAGGAGCCATTTAAAAAGTCTAGTCTTTAATAAGACTGTTGTGAGCAGAATCCAGCTGTGAGATTCTGTACCTGCTGCCATGGTGTTTAACCACTCTTTAGTTCAGAAAAAGTCAAACAGTGCCACTGGCAGTCCGAGATGCAGGCCCCAGTACGAAATACAGCATTTGGAGAAGAGACTGGGATGCATTGAGAGAGCTAATCTTTTCCTTATGTTCGTAGCAATACGGAAAGGATAGCAGATGTCAGACAGTGAGAAACAATGCAATATCTGAATCTCGAGATTCTGAGGACACTCGATGTCGAACTCCAGTGTGATCGGCACACCTGGATTCAATTACTGCTTCGTATATCACTGCCAACCAATGTTCACTCTTTATAAATACATAATCAAGTATGACATTCATCACAGTTGTATTCTGGCTTGGTCAGGTAATTTTTCTCCAATGGATAAGGAGTGACTATGTCTGTGGTGCATTCACCCTCCTCAATCTCTCTGCTGCCTTACGTATGATCGATGATTCCATCCTCTTCCAGCACCACCCTTCCAACAAAGGACATTTGACAGGGATCAGGAGCGCAGAGACCAATGGCAGATCCCGCCCCACTGCCCCAGCTAACTCCGCACATCAAACCCAGCACCTCCCTGGTCTTCATGTCTCAGTAAAATGCTGGTCAGTGCTCTTACCAGAGTGGCCACCGGGAGAGCTTCTGCTTTGCCATTCTGATATGGTGGTTTGCCAGCTTGTAAGAAAACGAGAAAAAGCCATTTTACTTTTTATTAATTTCCACTCGTCTCCTCTGGCCTTTCTTTCCTGCCTTAAGTTGAAGTAATGCCCTGGGTTTACCTCATCTATATCGTTTAATACTTTATTTATTTCATAAGGCTCTCCCTGAATCACCTCTCCTCTTGGGCTACAGAGCTTGCTCTCCAGTCGTTCCTCACAGCTCATCCCCTCCACCCCGAGGATCAGTCTTGCTGCTCTGTCTCTGCTCCTGTGCCAGTTTCTGTACGAGTTTATGACATACCTATCAATTCATCCAATGAAAAGCGACGAGTTAAGATAGTAACTATAGGTTTTTATTGGCTAAATAACAGAGCCCACCCTCGTGGGTGATCGGGTCCAACGAGGAATACCAGCCAGTCGACCACCTTTATACCTGGGCAAGCAGGCGGAGCCATGGGCGGAGTCAGCTGTGGTCAGCCCAGGTATAACAGCGTGACAAGAGGTGACCTTATGTAGTGATACAACAGTGTAAACAGTGATAACCATAGTGTAACGATATAAACAGTGATAACCATAGTGTAACGATAGTGAACAATAAAAGTGGTTTACCACAGTTTATTGATGGAATGGTGACCAAGACTGAACACAGAGCTCCTGGGGCTGACCAGTGTGGTGCAACGTACTGTTCTGGTTACATATCCCAGCTTGGGTTCTGTATAAAATAGAGGTGGTTGTTTAGGGTTGATTCCATTTGAGGTGATTCTAGCTGCCTGCATCAGGTATCACAGGTGGTGACCAAAGGCCCACTCCCTTCACCCCACCATCGGGGGCTGAGCCTTCAGCTGGCTATTCCCCAAGCTCTGGAATTCCCTCCTTAAACCTCACTCTCCTCCTTCAAGACTACTTCTTCAACCAAGCTTTTAGTGACTGACCCCTCCTAACATCTTGCTTGGCTCAGTGTCAATTTTTGTTCTTGATTACTCCCCCTGCTTCGGGATGTTTATGGAAGTTGTTGTTACTGTTGAAGGAGCGGGTGAGTGAACCTCACGGTGCTAAAGCGGCAAGAGTTTTGTTTCGCTGCAAGTTACAGAACACGCAGGAGGAGCGGGGTATTCATGTGGGCTGAAATTTTGCCCAGAAGGAGCTAAAAGGGCAGATTTCTGTAAGATTATTATTGGTACATACTTTCAAGTGGGTTTTAGTTTTGCATCAAATGAGCAGACACAACAAAATGCTGAAGTAAAAACCCAGGGAGTGACCCGCTTCGCACAAGGCAGTGTATGGATCCCACACCTGGCTTACTGATGGGCAACTTTCCAGTACTTGGGGAACGCAGGTCCTTCGAGCTTAGAAGCTCGGATCCCAGTCTCTGCTCCTTATGTGAACTGCATCCCCCCCTCACTGGGTGGATGAAAGCAAAATAAATGCAGGGCAACAGGAGCACTGCCGCCACCCAAACACAATTAGTGCGATTTGGTTGGAAATACTTTGATATTTTAAAATATCCATTAAATTGCAAACATACAGCCACCCACACAGGGAGAAAGGTCACTGCTGTTCTCAGAACGTCGCGTGGAATGACTGCTTATTAATGAAGCCCATTATTTATTGCAAGTCTACATGGATTATACTTGTATGGAGCTCCTCCAATGGGTAAATACATCATTAGATGTGGTGCCAAGTCATGCAGACTAGAAGGTCCCGGGTTCGATCCCAGTCCATGCTGTGTTCTCTAAAAAAAAAAAGAGGCTGATGGGTGATATTTAAAATGATGACTGGGTTCGACAGGGTAGATGTGGAGAACATACGAATTAGGAGCAGGAGTAGGCCACTCAGCCCTTGAGCCTGCTCCGCCATTCAATAAGATCATGGCTGATCTGATTACCCCACATCCCCGCCTACCCCCGATAATGTTTCCATTTGTGGGAGATCCCAAAACTAGGGGTCATCAATATCAGTTAGTCACTAATAAATCCACTAAGGAATTCAGGAGAAACTTCTTTACCCAGAGTGGTGAGAATGTGGAATCGCTACTACAGTATACAGTATATGGAGTAGTTGCGGCAAATAGTACAGATGCATTTAAGGGGAAGCTAGATAAGCATACGAGGGAGAAAGGAACAGAAGGATATGCCGATAGTGGGAGATGAAATAGAGCAGGAGGAGGCTGCTCGTGTGGAGCATAAACAAACATCGGCATGGACCAGTTCCTGTGCGGTGAAATTCTATGCATTAGCTCTCAGGTTTGGGTGCTATAACTGCGCACAACGCCCTTGACTTTGGAAGGAGAGAAGGTCGCTCATGGAGTGGCCTCTTGATGAACGACGTGTGTCGGGGCAGACAGAATCCGCCTCAGCTGCGCTGTCCGTCTACAGCTGACCTCACCGTCTAGCCACACGCACGAAGGACAACGATCTGGGGCGAGGCCGGGGCACTGCCGTGGAATTGTAAAATGGAGCACAATAATCATTTGGTGGGGGCACCAAATTTACCATTTGGGTTAAAAAACTCGGGTCCCAAATATGGAGTGGAGGTGAGAGAAAGAGAGAGAAGGAAAAAAAGTTTAATATGGACTCGGTTGGCTATACAGTCAGCCCTTCTGCACGTTCCTCTGATCCCATACTACAGTCCCTCAGGCAGCAATCTAGCCTCCCTCCCCTTACGGGGATACCGAATAATGAGGCGTTATACTGGAGGTGAAATGCACTGTTCCAGAAGGACGTAGGTGCAGAATCAGGGAAATGAGGGAAGTAAAAAGGTATTAAGGGATATAGAGAAAAGGCAGGGAGTTAGGATCAGAAAGAGCGGTCACAAAATGATGGAGCAGATTTATTGGGCCAAACGGCCTACTCCTGTTCCTAGGTACAGTTTGTCCTGCATGTGGGAGCTCGGCACAGAGTGATCAGGTGCCAGTAGGGGCTTCTCAGACCTGGGCCTTTATAAGTGATGAGAAATTGGTCAGATATTCCCACCAAAGCCTTTATAAGATGCTCTGAAACTAACCCAAGTCTCCATCTCCAATAGTAACAGCGGCCACATTGCGATATCAAATATCATTCCAATTAGCATTTATGACAAATACAAGAACTCCCCAAATAGGAGTTATAAAAGACAGGTCAGTCTTTAAATAAAGTTTAATTGAGCACTAATTTACAGAGAAGTTAGTTCAATGCTGGAAGTATCCTTTCCATGTTAAATTACGGTAATATAGATTACCGCAGCACAGACAGAAGGTCAGCAAGGTGGTCTCCATCAATAGCCTGTCTTGGGGAAAGCAAGTTACCACAGGACACAACAGCTATTGAGGGCTGAATTCAGGATTATTCGCTCCCCCCACCACCCCACTCCATTTTGTTCACCTCCCCGCCCCCCCATTTCCTGAACCTGCACACTCGAGCCGGGAATGTTTATGGATAGACACTCCCAGTTATTGCACGGCCATTCTTCACATAGGAGCACAGCTGGGCTATTCGACCACAGGGGCCTTCGTTGAAAGAGCTATCCAATTAGTTCCACTCCCCTGCTCTTTTCCCATAGCCCTTAAAAACGATTCTATTTCAGCCACACCCCGCATCGGGCCGCCCCCCCCCCCCACTCCGATCTGCCTCGCACGAGGCAAGCCCAGCAAACCGCTGCAGCAACATTGGGAAGCATGGCTGCGGCAGGTGACTCCCACCTCTCTCCGCTTGCCTGTACCCCAGAATATTGGGAAGACTGAAGCCATTGTTTTCGGTCCCCGCCACAAACTCCATTCCCTAGCCACTGACTCCATCTCTCTCTCCAACATCTGTTCGAGGCTGAACCACACTGTTCACAACCTTGGTGTCATATTTGGCCCTGAAACAAGCTTCTGACCACATATCCGTGGCATAACTAAGACCGCCTATTTCCACCTCCGTTAACATCGCCCCGCCTCAGCTCATCTGCTGCTGAAACCCTCATTCATGACTGTTACCTCTAGACTTGACCATTCCAACACTCCTGGCTGCTCTCCCACATTCTATCGTACGTAAACTTGAGGTCATTCAAAACTCGGCTGCCTGTGTCCTAACTCGCACCAAGTCCTGTTCGCCCATCACCCCTGTGCTCGCTGACCTACATTGGCTCCCGGTTAAGCAACGCCTCGATTTCAAAATTCTCATCCTCGTTTTCAAATCCCTCCATGGCCTCACCCCTTCCTATCTCTAATCTCCTTCGGCCCCACAACCACCCCTCTCCCCCCAGAGATATCTGTGCTCCTCTAATTCTGTCCTCTTGAGTACCCCAGAATATTGCAAAAGAAACAACTACTTATTAGTCAACTCAAATCTGCCCTAATATACAACTGGCCACTAAAGAAGACGTGTGATTATGTCCCAGTGAAGCGATAATATGCAGGGAATGCCCTCCAAAAGCAGAGGCAGCATCCCATGTCCCACTATGTGCCCTGGGCTTCTGGTCCCTGGATTTGGGGTGTGAAATAGACCAAAACTAAAACCAAACAACACTACGACCGTGTCTATTTACTGCAGTATAATATCTTTTACAGAATGGAGTGAAGTGAATCCTGCGTCACATCTTCCCAGCTCCCACCACTGGCAAAAAGATTTATTAAAATACAAGGTCTACAAGACTCAAGAAAATGCAGGAGAAAGTGCACCCTACACGTCACCGAGAGGGGGGCGGGAGAGGAGAGCTGTGCACAGACCATTCTCGGCTCTTTGTGACGTCTGCAAGGGATAGTGTAACTGCAGACACAAAAGGCTCGTTCTTTTTATTCAGTGAGCTGAGTGAATTAACTTGGGGCAGCAGAGTCCCCGTCTCTCTTTCAGTGACAGCCGGCTACTGTTTATGTAGATGTGAAGTAACAGATCACTTTTGACCTACATTTGTCACGAGAGTCTATTGTGCAGCCAAAAAACAGAGGCCCCTTTAAAACCTCGAATACTGAAACCCCTTGTGCACTTCATTCCCCTCAACATCCTTTTGTGGGGGGGGGGGCACGCGGTCGAGGACTTTCTCTGCAGTCGGTGGAATCCTCCCTGACCGATTTGCTCGAGTCAGCACTCCTATGTAATGCTGCAGACGGTGGAACTCTGCGTCTGTGCCAGGTGCGCTTTACCCAGTACAGCAGAGTCTGCAAAACAGAAGTGGGGCAATGGAACGGAGAACCACACTGGCGCTCAGCAGCAACTGGGAACTGCCTCACCTCCAAGTTTTCATCTCATTTATCTTTTGACGTACTGCACCAAGGCACCTTTGTGCACGTGTACGCGCACAAGTATGGAAGATCAGGGGAGAGAGAGAGAGGACAGTGAACTCTTCAATTAAAACCAGGAGTACTGACGCAGAATAATCATTGTTCACGGTGTAGGGACCTCGAAGGAGCGGTTTAAAAAATCACTGGCAACTGGGAGCGAGGTGACTTTGACACAGATTCCCATTTGTCTGGGGACAAACCATTTAATGGGCCCCTTTAAAACTGAAGGGCGCGTTAGAAGCACGAAACGAGGAGGCGGCAGAGGGAGAAAAGCACAGAGTCACAACAATTTTATCTTTGTATTGTCTCCAATGCAGTACTTGTGTTTGGGTGCATTTTACACTCTTGTGTAATGTTGCTGCAGTCTCTCAAGAGCCCTGCTCACCAACTGAAGCCCTGCCAGTATAGGGTAGCTTGGTGACCTTTAGCGATAGCCCCTTAAGGTTTTAACAGTGGTTTAAAAAAAATAACGGCCCTTGTGAAATCAGTAGCATCCTGCATCTGCGAGACAGCGAATGAAACAGCTCCATTAAAAGGAAAATTAAATGGGAGCTTTTTTAATAAAAAAAATACTACAATCCTGTATATCTTTATATTCCGATAGTGACCAGTCTGCCCCATGAAATCTGGCATGGCTCGGTTTGAAGTTTCAAAGTCAAAGACAAACCTCTTTCTTTCACTGTTCCAGACTGCGATTGGGGGGGGGGGGGGGGGGGGCGGATGGAGGGCAACTGGAGGGCAGTGCGAATGGTAGAAATGTCACCCCTCCCCCGATGACTTTCAAAGACATCTCAGCCTCCTATGGCAACTGCGCTAATTAATGCATCTAATTCAGAGACAAACCCAAAAACCTTTAGGTGCACTTCAACAACCACTAAGATTTTTCACCAGGGGCCCGCCCTCGAGATGTCTCGCTCTCCCCTACACCAGACAGCGAGAGCGAGCGGCTCAGACATGCACACACGTAGGCAGAGGGATGGACACAAGGGACAAACACACACAACACACCCCCACCCCTCATCTGACTGCAGCCGTTCTAAAATGAACCATCGGCACAATGACCGGCAAACACTTCCCCACCCAGTTTATCTGCACATTCCATTCTGTCAGAAAGACACAAGACAGTCTGCAGGCTGCTTTGAAATTCAGGTCCCACACTCTCCATAAAGAGTCAGGTTAGACAGGATACAGTCCCTCAGCCACAACTGACCCTTGTAGCCCAATATTTCCTGCTAGTCTTTATAGTCAGGATAAAAGCACCACAAACCAGCTACCTTTAAACAAAGGGGGAAAACCCTGCAATTAAAAACACTGGAAACAGACAGCAGGTGTGTTCGAGAGAACGACAGGTTGCTGTTTCAGGTGGGACCCTCTTGGGGTGGGAGGTTTCCTCTTGTGGGAGAATCTAGAACTAGGGGGTCACTGTTTTAAAAATAAGGGTCGCCCATTTAAGACAGAGATGAGGAGAAATTTTTTCTCAGAGGGTCGTGAGTCTTTGCAACTCTCTTCCTCAGAGGGATGTGGAAGCAGAGTCTTTGAATATTTTTACAGCAGAGGTAGATAGATTCTTGATAAGGGGCTGAAAGGTTATTGGGGGTAGGCGGGAATGTGGAGTAATCAGATCAACCATGATCTTATTGAATGGCAAAGCAGGCTCGAGGGGCCGAGTGGCCTACTCCTGCTCCTAATCTGTATGACCCACCATCAGTTCGGATGGACACCCACCCCCAGCTTGCTGCTAGGGTTTGAGAATGCGTTGAAGATGCTGACATCCCACAGAGGGAAGAAATAAACCTTCCAGCGAGGGCTGGGGGAAAGTCACCGACTGATCGGTTAGAAAGACCCCCCCCCCCCAATCGATTCAGAGTTCTACAGGGACAGTTACGTCATTGGCCAAGACCCAGTCATAGTCATATGTCCAAAGGGGCACCGGCTCACCGGTAACCTTTATTGGGGCAGTTAGTCCTGCTGCTGGGCTGGGTAGGGTTGACAACTCCAGTTGGGCGTATTCCAGGAGGTCCTATTACATGACTGATATACCTATCAATTCATTCCATGAAAAGCGACGAGTTAAGATAGTAACTATAGGTTTTTATTGGCTAAATAACAGAGCCCACCCTCGTGGGTGATCGGTTCCAGCAAGGAAGAATACTAGCCAAGCAATCACCTTTATACCTGGGCAAGCAGGCGGAGCCATGGGCGGAGTCAGCTGAGGTATGCCTAGGTATAACAGCGTGCGAGGCAAGAGGTAACCTTGTGTAGTGATAACAACAGTGTAAACAATAACAGTGGTTTACCACAATGACCTTCCACGTCCAACCACCCTGTCCCCCACTGACCGCCCGACGCGTCCATCCTCACGGTGCATCGCCTCTCTACGCCAAATTAAAAAGCAATCAGACTCTTCGTTACCTGACTGGATGAAGCTTAACAGCCAATCAAATGACCTTCCCTCCTGCACCACCCCTCTGATATTTTTATGCGAATAAACAAAAGGTTTTTTTTTAAATGAAGAAAAAAACCACAGAATTCTTTTTAATGCCCCAATGATTTTTCACTCGGATCAAATCGGAGATCAACCTGTTGCAGCAACTGTAATGAAGAAATAAACTGAACGGTGGTGAGGGCGGGAGAGAAAAAAAAGTGTGGTGGGGGGGGGGGGGGAAAGAGGAGAGAGAGAGAGTGGGGGGGGGGGGGGGGAAAGAGAAGAGGAGAGAGAGAGAGAGAGAGAGAGAGAGAGAGAAAACCCCAGGAGGGAGGCCACCCAATTTTCCTGTTCTTGCTGAGCCCAGACAATCCAATATCCAGATGCAGATGCAGCAGTGCAATCTACTCCAATAAGTCAAAGTCTATTTTTATTCCATGGGATACCAGTGTTTTCTTACACAGACATCTCGGTGATTCTGTCCATTTTGCTGTGGAAACCGCAAACCACCGACCTTGCTTATTCCCAAGTTTTGACGTGTGCTTCTCAGCCTGCACAAGGCTGGATTTAGGGCAGGCACTTTGATTGGGAATGCAGCTTTGCACACGCCCGACAAGGCAGCGGTGGAATCCTGCATGTTGCTGCTATTGGGTGCCGTTTTAATGTCGATTTGTTCCCTTTAAAAATAGAACAGCTGGAATGGTGCGTAAAAGAGCGAACAAACTTGCATTTATATAGTATGGTACACGGTAGCATAGTGGTTATGTTGCTGGACTAGTAATCCAGAGGCCTGGACTAATAATCCGGAGACACAAATTCAGATCCCACCACGGCAGCTGGGGAATTTAAATTCAATTCAATTAAAATAAAAAGCTAGCATCAGTAATGGTGACCAAGAAATTACTGGATTGTCATTAAAAACCCATCTGGTTTACTAATGTCCTTTAGGGAAGGAAATCTGCCATCCTTACCCAGTCTGGCCTATGATTGACTCCAGACCCACAGCAATGTGGTTGACTCTTAACTGCCCTCTGAAATGGCCAAGCAAGCCAGTTGTAACAAACCACTACAAGAAGCCACGCGGACTGCAGCGGTTCAAGAATGCGACTCACCACATCAAGGACATTAGGGATGGGCAATAAATGCTGGCCTTGCCAGAGAGGCCCACATCCCAGGAACAAAGCAAAAAAATATAGAGTGCCTTTCATGTCCTCAGGACGTCCTAAAGTGCTTTACAGCCAACAAAGTACTTTTGGATGTATGAAATGCGGCAGCTAATTTGCACACAGCAAGCTCCCACAAACAGCAATGAAATAAACAACCCGATAATCTGGATAAATATTGGCCAGGACACCGGGGAGAACTCCCCTGCTCCTCTTCGGATAGTGCTATTGGATCTTATACATCCACCTGAGGGGGCAGATGGGACCTCAGTTTAACGTCTCATCCGAAAGATGGCACTTCCAACAGTGCAGCGCTCCCTCAAGATTTCACCTGGTCCCCATGCTGTGCCTGTTTGGGGTTACGCAGTCTCAACTTATAATAAAATCAGTTAGGTGTAGGCCACCATCGATCATCCCGCTACACCCAGAGACATGTTAGAGATGCTGTTCGATATGACTTCCACTTGTAAATGGACTCAAATAGATTAATGGGAGCGAGATCAGATCAGAGAGCAGTCGCACGTTTAGATCACTGTATATTAAAATCATACACTACTTTTTTTTTAAATGGAAGCTTTCTAGATAGAAAATCCCATGGGTGCACACGCAGTTGTAAAAGGCACCATATTTGTGTCTTGGAATCTAAAGAGGTTATTTTTGTTTGACGAGATGGTAAATACAATAGTTTGGAAGGATTGACTCATCTGTTGGGGCAGCATATCCTTCTATTCTTTGTAGTAATACCACAGTAATTATACAGCCTTCAGCTCACTCAATAAAAGCTTTGCTCCTGGTGCAGAGCCGAGTCACACATAACAGGATGTCCTAGCTTCGGTGTCTGGTTAGGGCAATAAAATTTGCCTCTGTGCCCCTAGCAGATGGAGTGTGAAGGGGTGTAGGTTCAAGGGCTGGCAGTAATCAGTCAGAGTGCCCACTTCCAATTGCCATAAGGTCAGCCCCCCCCCCCCTACTGACAAAGCATGCCACGTGCAGACCTAGTGAGGACAGGGTGAGGCTAGACTGCGATGCTTCAATGGCCACTCTCCGTCTATGCTCCAGCAACATGCCGACACCCCGGGAACGTTATCACAGCGACAGTCAGTGACTCACGGTGGGGGAACCCAAAGGGAAGAGGTTTCCTGTACCCCACATGTTCCGTTATTGTATTAATAGAATTGGTTACAAATTGACTGGTTTCCACTAAATCTCTGCACACTTCCCACGACAAAAGGCAGACTTTCACGCACCAAGGTGAGTAGGGAAACCTGACCTGCAGGGAAAGGAGGGGGAAAAAATGCCTTCAATAACTTTAAGGTACACTGTCCCTCCTTGTCCTTCTCGCCCTGTCCGCAGCCTTTGACATTGTTGACCACTCTATCCTCCTTGAACGCCTCTCCACCGTTGTACAGCTGGGTGGGACTGCACTCGCCTGATTCCATTCTTATCTATCTAACCATAGCCAGAGAATCAGCTGCTATTACTTCTCTTCCTGCTCCTGCACCGCGTTACCTCTGGTGTCCCCCAAGGATCTATCCTCGGCCCCCTCCTATTTCTCGGCTACATGCTGCCCCTCAGCAACATCATCCGAAAACACAGCATCAATTTCTATATGTACACTGACGACACCCAGCTCTACCTCACCGCCACCTCTCTTGACCCTACAATGTCTCTAAATTGTCCGACATTCAGTACTGGATGAACTGAAATTTCCTCCTCCAACTAAATATTGGGAAGACCGAAGCTATTGTCTTCAGTTCCTGCCACAAACTCCATTCCCTAGTCACCAAATCCATTGCTCTCCCTGGAAACTATCTGTCCGAGGCTGAATCAGACTGTTCGCAACCTTGGTGTCATATTTGACCCCGAGATGAGCTTCTGACCACATATCCACGACATCACCAAGACCGCCTATTTCCAACTTTGTAACATCGCCCGTCTCTGCTCTTGCCTCAACTCATCCGCTGCTGAAACCCTCATCCATGCCTTTGTTACCTCTAAACTTGACTATTCCAAAGCACTCCTGGCTGGCCTCCCACGTTCTACCCTACACAAACTTGAGGTCATCCAAAACTCTGTCGCCCGTGTCCTAACTCGCACCAAGTCCCGTTCGCCCATCACCCCTGTGCTCGCTGACCGACACTGGATCTCGGTTAAGCAACGCCTTGATTTCAAAATTCTCATCCTTGTTTTCAAATCCCTCCATGGCCTCGCCCCTCCCTATCTCTGTAATCTCCTCCTCCAAGATATCTGCGCTCCTCTAATTCTGCCCTCTTGAGCATCCCTGATTGTAATCGCTCCATCATTGGTGGCTGTGCCATCAGCTGCCAAGGCCCTAAGCTCTGGAATTCCCTCCCTAAACATCTCAGCCTCTCTACCCTCCCCCCTAACCCCCTTTTAAGAGGCTCCTGAAAACCTATCGCTTTGACCAAGCTTATGGTCATCTACCCGAATATCTCCTTATGTGGCTCGGTGTCAAACCCCTTTTTATGAGCACCATGGGACGGTTTACTACATTAAAAGGTGCTATATAAATACAAGTTGTTGTTGTAAATAAACCCAAATTCTCAATAGCTGCCACCTAGAATCACCCCTCCCCTCCCTTCCTTCCTCTTGCTCCCCAGGTTGCATTTGAACTATTTTTGTGATATGTTGTTAATTAAATACAGTCTGAATATGAAAGGTAACAGCACAAGCATTGTACCCAATCGACATTACGGGTTTTGTGCAACACTCACTTGTGCAAGGTGGTGCCTTTCCTAATGGTGCGCCTCAGTGTGTAAACCTTTATCAAGCAAAAAGCACCTGCTCAGGAGTTTAATGCCTTTAATTCCCTCATCTAAAGAGTCTAATTATTCACATCCACTGGGAATGCTGGAATACCTTCCCACAACAGAGGTCAGCAACCGTTTCAAATTAGACTTGTCACATGACCCTCACACAAGCTTATTATATGAGCCTTGCTTTTCATATGTAAATGCTGTCAACTTTCCACAGCTTCCAACGTGGGCCCGTCAACAGCCCTGGTCCCTGCTGATAACTCGCGGCCCCACTACAGCTCGGAAGCCTGCTGACTCAACGCAAAAAAAAATCTTGCATTTCTATAACATCTTTTACCACCTCAGGATGTCCTAAAGCGCTTTACAGCCAATGAAGTATAATCGCTGTTGTAATGTTGGGAAACACGGTAGCCAATTTGTGCACAGTAAGGTCCAACAAACAATATAGAGAGTGAGAGATAAAAGGACCAGATAATCTGCTTTAGTGACGTTGGGTGAAGAATAAATATTGACCAGGACACCAGAGAGAACTCCTCTGCTCAACTTCCAATAGTGCCGTGGGATCTTTTATGTCCAGCTGAGGGGGCAGTTGGGGCCTTGTTTTAACGTCTCATCTGAAAAAGACGGCACTTCTGATCAGTGCATTACTGAGGGAATGCTGCACTGAGTATCGGCCTGGATTATGTGCTTATGTCTCTGGAGTGGGGCTGGAACCCATGACCTTCTGACTCGAGGGCGAGAGGCTCATCACTGAGCCAAGGTTGCCACCCCATTTGAAAGTGAAGTTGACAATGATCTCGTCCTTCCTGCAATGGCAGCAAAGCAGACCTCCGAACTGAATCCATGAGTCCTTGCCCTGCTCCACTCCCATCCTGTCGTACTCTGGTTTTGTACTTGGGACACTGTAGCATCCTGAAATTTACAGGGTTAGAAAAGGCCAGTGTCACCCATCTGTTAGGTCCCAGTGTCTAGGAAATATCATAACTCGTGATACTGCTCGTAGCCCGCTCATTGGCCGAGAAGCACTTTGGGATATCCCGAGGGCGTGAAAGACGCTATATAAATGCAAGTTTGTTCGTTCTTTCAAAATGTGGAGTTTGTACTTCATGTGTCATGAATCTGTCTTTAAAAGACAAATCCTCAATGAGCAGCCAGATGTCATGTACACGGAGGGTGTCCAAACTACAGCCCATGAAAGTCCTGACAATTTGGCCTGCAGCGCCTCAGCAACTTGCATTTTATTAATCACTGGTTTGTTCCAGCTCCTGGTCCAGGATTGGATCAGCTGTGATACCATCGGGCCCCTCACTGCCCCCACCCCCGCCATGCGGTTAAGTAGCTTGGCAACGCCCTGTCTAGTCGAAGACTTGGGTGAGGTGTTTAAGAGCTGTCAGCACCGAGGAACCGCACCTCAACGACCAGGACTAGAGGAAGTAAAACCGGGTGTGATAAAGTGGGGAGAGGAGGCAGTACCAGAGAATTGAGCCCATAATCCAGGCCGACACTTCAATGCAGTACTGAGGGAGTGTTGCGCTGTTGGAGGTGCCGTCCGTCAGGTGAGATGTTAAACTGAGGCTCTGTCTGCCCTCTCGGGTGAATGTGAAAGATCCCACGGCACTATTCAAAGAGCAGCAAAGGAGTTATCCTGGTGTATTGGCCAATATTTATCCCTCAACCAACATCTAAAACAGATCATCTCATTGCTGTCTGTGGGATCTTGCTGTGCACAAATTGGCTGCCACATTTCACTACATTACAACAGTGACTACACTTCAAATGTATTTAATTGGCTGTAAAGCGCTATATAAATGCAAGTTCTTTCTTTTCTATGTTATCAGTAATCTCCCGGTACAAGATGAGCAACACAACGCACTGTGTGGAGTTTGGTTAATGCAGAGAGGAGGGGACAATCTATCTTGTGCATCCTCGGGTGGTTAATGGTGAGAGGAGGGGACAATCTATCCTGTGCATCCTCGGGTGGTTAATGCAGAGAGGAGGGGACAATCTATCCTGTGCATCCTCGGGTGGTTAATGCAGAGAGGAGGGGACAATCTATCCTGTGCATCCTCGGGTGGTTAATGCAGAGAGGAGGGGACAATCTATCCTGTGCATCCTCGGGTGGTTAATGCAGAGAGGAGGGGACAATCTATCCTGTGCATCCTCGGGTGGTTAATGGTGAGAGGAGGGGACAATCTATCCTGTGCATCCTCGGGTGGTTAATGCAGAGAGGAGGGGACAATCTATCCTGTGCATCCTCGGGTGGTTAATGCAGAGAGGAGGGGACAATCTATCTTGTGCATCCTCGGGTGGTTAATGGTGAGAGGAGGGGACAATCTATCCTGTGCATCCTCGGGTGGTTAATGCAGAGAGGAGGGGACAATCTATCCTGTGCATCCTCGGGTGGTTAATGGTGAGAGGAGGGGACAATCTATCCTGTGCATCCTCGGGTGGTTAATGCAGAGAGGAGGGGACAATCTATCTTGTGCATCCTCGGGTGGTTAATGGTGAGAGGAGGGGACAATCTATCCTGTGCATCCTCGGGTGGTTAATGGTGAGAGGAGGGGACAATCTATCCTGTGCATCCTCGGGTGGTTAATGGTGAGAGGAGGGGACAATCTATCCTGTGCATCCTCGGGTGGTTAATGCAGAGAGGAGGGGACAATCTATCCTGTGCATCCTCGGGTGGTTAATGCAGAGAGGAGGGGCCAATCTATCCTGTGCATCCTCGGGTGGTTAATGGTGAGAGGAGGGGACAATCTATCCTGTGCATCCTCGGGTGGTTAATGCAGAGAGGAGGGGACAATCTATCCTGTGCATCCTCGGGTGGTTAATGGTGAGAGGAGGGGACAATCTATCCTGTGCATCCTCGGGTGGTTAATGCAGAGAGGAGGGGACAATCTATCCTGTGCATCCTCGGGTGGTTAATGCAGAGAGGAGGGGCCAATCTATCCTGTGCATCCTCGGGTGGTTAATGGTGAGAGGAGGGGACAATCTATCCTGTGCATCCTCGGGTGGTTAATGCAGAGAGGAGGGGACAATCTATCCTGTGCATCCTCGGGTGGTTAATGCAGAGAGGAGGGGAGAATCTATCCTGTGCATCCTCGGGTGGTTAATGGTGAGAGGAGGGGACAATCTATCCTGTGCATCCTCGGGTGGTTAATGCAGAGAGGAGGGGACAATCTATCCTGTGCATCCTCGGGTGGTTAATGCAGAGAGGAGGGGACAATCTATCCTGTGCATCCTCGGGTGGTTAATGCAGAGAGGAGGGGACAATCTATCCTGTGCATCCTCGGGTGGTTAATGCAGAGAGGAGGGGACAATCTATCCTGTGCATCCTCGGGTGGTTAATGCAGAGAGGAGGGGCCAATCTATCCTGTGCATCCTCGGGTGGTTAATGCAGAGAGGAGGGGCCAATCTATCCTGTGCATCCTCGGGTGGTTAATGCAGAGAGGAGGGGACAATCTATCCTGTGCATCCTCGGGTGGTTAATGGTGAGAGGAGGGGACAATCTATCCTGTGCATCCTCGGGTGGTTAATGCAGAGAGGAGGGGACAATCTATCCTGTGCATCCTCGGGTGGTTAATGGTGAGAGGAGGGGACAATCTATCCTGTGCATCCTCGGGTGGTTAATGCAGAGAGGAGGGGACAATCTATCCTGTGCATCCTCGGGTGGTTAATGCAGAGAGGAGGGGACAATCTATCCTGTGCATCCTCGGGTGGTTAATGGTGAGAGGAGGGGACAATCTATCCTGTGCATCCTCGGGTGGTTAATGCAGAGAGGAGGGGACAATCTATCCTGTGCATCCTCGGGTGGTTAATGCAGAGAGGAGGGGACAATCTATCCTGTGCATCCTCGGGTGGTTAATGCAGAGAGGAGGGGCCAATCTATCCTGTGCATCCTCGGGTGGTTAATGGTGAGAGGAGGGGACAATCTATCCTGTGCATCCTCGGGTGGTTAATGCAGAGAGGAGGGGACAATCTATCCTGTGCATCCTCGGGTGGTTAATGGTGAGAGGAGGGGACAATCTATCCTGTGCATCCTCGGGTGGTTAATGGTGAGAGGAGGGGACAATCTATCCTGTGCATCCTCGGGTGGTTAATGGTGAGAGGAGGGGACAATCTATCCTGTGCATCCTCGGGTGGTTAATGGTGAGAGGAGGGGACAATCTATCATGTGCATCCTCGGGTGGTTAATGGTGAGAGGAGGGGACAATCTATCCTGTGCATCCTCGGGTGGTTAATGCAGAGAGGAGGGGACAATCTATCCTGTGCATCCTCGGGTGGTTAATGGTGAGAGGAGGGGACAATCTATCCTGTGCATCCTCGGGTGGTTAATGCAGAGAGGAGGGGCCAATCTATCCTGTGCATCCTCGGGTGGTTAATGCAGAGAGGAGGGGCCAATCTATCCTGTGCATCCTCGGGTGGTTAATGGTGAGAGGAGGGGACAATCTATCCTGTGCATCCTCGGGTGGTTAATGGTGAGAGGAGGGGACAATCTATCCTGTGCATCCTCGGGTGGTTAATGCAGAGAGGAGGGGACAATCTATCCTGTGCATCCTTGGGTGGTTAATGCAGAGAGGAGGGGCCAATCTATCCTGTGCATCCTCGGGTGGTTAATGGTGAGAGGAGGGGACAATCTATCCTGCGCATCCTCGGGTGGTTAATGCAGAGAGGAGGGGACAATCTATCCTGTGCATCCTCGGGTGGTTAATGCAGAGAGGAGGGGACAATCTATCCTGTGCATCCTCGGGTGGTTAATGCAGAGAGGAGGGGACAATCTATCCTGTGCATCCTCGGGTGGTTAATGCAGAGAGGAGGGGACAATCTATCTTGTGCATCCTCGGGTGGTTAATGGTGAGAGGAGGGGACAATCTATCCTGTGCATCCTCGGGTGGTTAATGCAGAGAGGAGGGGACAATCTATCCTGTGCATCCTCGGGTGGTTAATGGTGAGAGGAGGGGACAATCTATCCTGTGCATCCTCGGGTGGTTAATGCAGAGAGGAGGGGACAATCTATCTTGTGCATCCTCGGGTGGTTAATGGTGAGAGGAGGGGACAATCTATCCTGTGCATCCTCGGGTGGTTAATGGTGAGAGGAGGGGACAATCTATCCTGTGCATCCTCGGGTGGTTAATGGTGAGAGGAGGGGACAATCTATCCTGTGCATCCTCGGGTGGTTAATGCAGAGAGGAGGGGACAATCTATCCTGTGCATCCTCGGGTGGTTAATGCAGAGAGGAGGGGCCAATCTATCCTGTGCATCCTCGGGTGGTTAATGGTGAGAGGAGGGGACAATCTATCCTGTGCATCCTCGGGTGGTTAATGCAGAGAGGAGGGGACAATCTATCCTGTGCATCCTCGGGTGGTTAATGGTGAGAGGAGGGGACAATCTATCCTGTGCATCCTCGGGTGGTTAATGCAGAGAGGAGGGGACAATCTATCCTGTGCATCCTCGGGTGGTTAATGCAGAGAGGAGGGGCCAATCTATCCTGTGCATCCTCGGGTGGTTAATGGTGAGAGGAGGGGACAATCTATCCTGTGCATCCTCGGGTGGTTAATGCAGAGAGGAGGGGACAATCTATCCTGTGCATCCTCGGGTGGTTAATGCAGAGAGGAGGGGAGAATCTATCCTGTGCATCCTCGGGTGGTTAATGGTGAGAGGAGGGGACAATCTATCCTGTGCATCCTCGGGTGGTTAATGCAGAGAGGAGGGGACAATCTATCCTGTGCATCCTCGGGTGGTTAATGCAGAGAGGAGGGGACAATCTATCCTGTGCATCCTCGGGTGGTTAATGCAGAGAGGAGGGGACAATCTATCCTGTGCATCCTCGGGTGGTTAATGCAGAGAGGAGGGGACAATCTATCCTGTGCATCCTCGGGTGGTTAATGCAGAGAGGAGGGGACAATCTATCCTGTGCATCCTCGGGTGGTTAATGCAGAGAGGAGGGGCCAATCTATCCTGTGCATCCTCGGGTGGTTAATGCAGAGAGGAGGGGACAATCTATCCTGTGCATCCTCGGGTGGTTAATGGTGAGAGGAGGGGACAATCTATCCTGTGCATCCTCGGGTGGTTAATGCAGAGAGGAGGGGACAATCTATCCTGTGCATCCTCGGGTGGTTAATGGTGAGAGGAGGGGACAATCTATCCTGTGCATCCTCGGGTGGTTAATGCAGAGAGGAGGGGACAATCTATCCTGTGCATCCTCGGGTGGTTAATGCAGAGAGGAGGGGACAATCTATCCTGTGCATCCTCGGGTGGTTAATGGTGAGAGGAGGGGACAATCTATCCTGTGCATCCTCGGGTGGTTAATGCAGAGAGGAGGGGACAATCTATCCTGTGCATCCTCGGGTGGTTAATGCAGAGAGGAGGGGACAATCTATCCTGTGCATCCTCGGGTGGTTAATGCAGAGAGGAGGGGCCAATCTATCCTGTGCATCCTCGGGTGGTTAATGGTGAGAGGAGGGGACAATCTATCCTGTGCATCCTCGGGTGGTTAATGCAGAGAGGAGGGGACAATCTATCCTGTGCATCCTCGGGTGGTTAATGGTGAGAGGAGGGGACAATCTATCCTGTGCATCCTCGGGTGGTTAATGGTGAGAGGAGGGGACAATCTATCCTGTGCATCCTCGGGTGGTTAATGGTGAGAGGAGGGGACAATCTATCCTGTGCATCCTCGGGTGGTTAATGGTGAGAGGAGGGGACAATCTATCATGTGCATCCTCGGGTGGTTAATGGTGAGAGGAGGGGACAATCTATCCTGTGCATCCTCGGGTGGTTAATGCAGAGAGGAGGGGACAATCTATCCTGTGCATCCTCGGGTGGTTAATGGTGAGAGGAGGGGACAATCTATCCTGTGCATCCTCGGGTGGTTAATGCAGAGAGGAGGGGCCAATCTATCCTGTGCATCCTCGGGTGGTTAATGCAGAGAGGAGGGGCCAATCTATCCTGTGCATCCTCGGGTGGTTAATGGTGAGAGGAGGGGACAATCTATCCTGTGCATCCTCGGGTGGTTAATGGTGAGAGGAGGGGACAATCTATCCTGTGCATCCTCGGGTGGTTAATGCAGAGAGGAGGGGACAATCTATCCTGTGCATCCTTGGGTGGTTAATGCAGAGAGGAGGGGCCAATCTATCCTGTGCATCCTCGGGTGGTTAATGGTGAGAGGAGGGGACAATCTATCCTGCGCATCCTCGGGTGGTTAATGCAGAGAGGAGGGGACAATCTATCCTGTGCATCCTCGGGTGGTTAATGCAGAGAGGAGGGGACAATCTATCCTGTGCATCCTCGGGTGGTTAATGGTGAGAGGAGGGGACAATCTATCCTGTGCATCCTCGGGTGGTTAATGCAGAGAGGAGGGGACAATCTATCCTGTGCATCCTCGGGTGGTTAATGCAGAGAGGAGGGGACAATCTATCCTGTGCATCCTCGGGTGGTTAATGCAGAGAGGAGGGGACAATCTATCCTGTGCATCCTCGGGTGGTTAATGCAGAGAGGAGGGGCCAATCTATCCTGTGCATCCTCGGGTGGTTAATGGTGAGAGGAGGGGACAATCTATCCTGTGCATCCTCGGGTGGTTAATGCAGAGAGGAGGGGCCAATCTATCCTGTGCATCCTCGGGTGGTTAATGGTGAGAGGAGGGGACAATCTATCCTGTGCATCCTCGGGTGGTTAATGCAGAGAGGAGGGGCCAATCTATCCTGTGCATCCTCGGGTGGTTAATGCAGAGAGGAGGGGCCAATCTATCCTGTGCATCCTCGGGTGGTTAATGGTGAGAGGAGGGGACAATCTATCCTGTGCATCCTCGGGTGGTTAATGCAGAGAGGAGGGGACAATCTATCCTGTGCATCCTCGGGTGGTTAATGCAGAGAGGAGGGGACAATCTATCCTGTGCCTCCTCGGGTGGTTAATGCAGAGAGGAGGGGACAATCTATCCTGTGCATCCTCGGGTAATTTCTTGAGTGTTTCAGTGAAGGCCAATGGTAGGTGGGTGAAATTTCCAAACTGCGGCCATTTGAACCCTGAAGAACACCAAGCAGCACAATTACAGATTCTGTCTTTCCAGACTCTGGTTGCATCTGGAGGGAGCAGTCAAATTATAACATACGTGCATGTTATTCCAGTCAGTCTGCAAACTGCCAGACAAAATACGGCATCTCCACACTGCACACTCTGCTGCTTCAGTCACACCAATGTGAAACTGTGCACAGAAGATATTTGTGCCTCATCACCACCCACCTACTCAGACGACACTGCAGAGGATACATCTCTTTCTCCACCCACCACCCTCCCGCCCCCTCCCAACCCCCGTTTGCAAGCCATAAAACCCAACAGAAAAAGACTTGATGCAAAAGATTTTAACCAAGCTGAAATCAAGGGCTGTCTCTACTCTGGGCAAATTCTCAGTGCTTTCTCTCCTCCTCTCCTGAAGGTACAGACTCCTTCCTGGGCAGGGGTCCATCAATGCTGCTGATCTCCCCCGTGTGGTCATTATTCACACATGAAGCAAGACGGTGTCGACAGGACAGTCAACCCAGGGAGCACCACAGCAAAGCCCGATCCCAGTCAGCCATGGCTCAGTGGCAGTTCAGAGCCTGAAGGTTGTGGTTTCAAGTCCCGCTCCAGAGACCTGAGCACTTGAAAGGTTTTGAGGCTAGTGAAGGATTGTTTCCACTGATTGAGTTTGTGCCCTCGTTACCAATCATACGAACGAAGGATGAAATATTTTCTCTTGTACAGTATTACAATGTGGAATGCTTTACCACAGAAGTGTCTACTGAGGTAGAGACTATCATCATCCAGGCTGACACTCCAATGCAGTACGGAGGGAGTGCTGCACTGTCGGAGGTGCCATCTTTTGGATGAGACATTAAACTGAGGCTTCATCTGCTCTCTCAGGTGGATGTAAAAGATCCCATGGCACTATTTGAAAGAGCAGGGAGTTCTCCCCGGTGTCTTGGCCAATATCTATCCTCAACCAACATCACAAACAGATTATCGCGTCATTATCACATTGCTGTTTGTGGGAGCTTGCTGTGCGCAAATTGGCTGCCTCATTTCCTACATTACAACAGTGACTCCACTTCATTGGCTGTAAAGCGTTTTGGGACGTCCCGAGGTCGTGAAAGGAGCTATAGAAATGCAAGTCTTTTCCTTCTCACACAGCCACTTACCAGTGGGATTGTGATCAGGAGCCTTCCCGATAATCCTGCAGTCTCTTATATATGCATCACGATGTGTGCCACTGCAGACAGAGCTCATTGCACAGCCCCTAATCTCAAGACAAACAAGTGGCTGTGCTGCAAATGAACCCCAGCAGACAGAGGTAGGCCCACTGGTTGGCTCGCGGCCTGCATCACTCAGTGCTTTGGCAGCAGGGCGAGCGGTGTAAAAATAGGGTCCGCCTTCGCACACTGAGTTGTCAGCAATGCCCCTTGTTCTCTAAACTCTCCACTTTGAAAGAGCTTTTTGAAAAACCTCGCAGTACTGGACTGCTGCCTGTGGCATTGGGCAATGGGGTCAAGTGGGATCAATGCAAGGGCATGAAAGAGAGAGCAGTGGGCAGCTGGCTTGGGCAGGATGTACCCAGCGTAGTGGCAGCATTCACCCCACTTGACAACGCGGTATCATAATCTCGTGTTTCATTCTCTCAGGTGCACTTCTGTATCTATCTAATAATTGCCAGAGAATCACCTGCAATGGCTTCTCTTCCCACTCCCGCATCGTTACCTCTGGTGTCCCCCAAGGATCTAGCCTTGGTTCCCCTCCGATTTCTCATCTACATGCTGCCCCTCGGTGACTTCATCTGAAAGCATAGCCTCAGTTTCCACATGTACGTTATTGACACCCAGCTCCACCTCACCATGGTCTCTAAATTGTCAGACTACTTGTCCGACATCCGGTTCTGGATGAGCCGAAATTTTCTCCAATTAAATATTGGGAAGACCAAAGACATCGTCTTCGGTCCCCGCCACAAACTCCGTTCCCTACCCACTGACTCCCACCCTCTCCCTAACATCTGTCTGAGGTTCACAACCTTGGTGTCATATTTGACCCTGAAACGAGCTTCCGACCACATGTCCGCCTATTACCACCTCCGTAACATCGCCCGTCTCCGCCTTTGTCTCAGCTCATCTGCTGCTGAAACCCTCATCCATGCCTTTGTTACCTCTAGACTTGACTATTCCAACGCACTCCTGGCCGGCCTCCCACGTTCTACCCTCCATAAACTTGAGGTCATCCAAAACTCGGCTGCCCGTGTCCCAAGTCCCGTTCACCCATCTCCCCTGTGCTCGCTGAACTATATTGGCTCCCAGTTAAGCAACACCTCAACTTTAAAATTCTCATCCTTTTTGTTTCAAATCCCTCCATGGCCTCGCCCATCCCTAACACTGCAATCTCCTCCAGCCCCACAACCACCACCACCCCCCTCCCCACCCCGCCCAAGAGACATCTACATTCCTCTAATTCTGCCCTCTTGAGCATCCCTGATTACAAATCGCTCCACCATTGGTGGCCGTGCCTTCTGTTGCCTAGGCCTCAAGCTCTGGAATTCCCTGCCTAAACCTCTCCGCCTCTTTTTCCTCCTTTAAGACGCTCCTTATAACCTCTTTGACCAAGCTTTTGGTCACCTGTCCTAATTTCTCTATGTGGCTTGGTGTTAAATTTGTTGTCTTCTAACGCTCCTGTGAAGTGCCATGGGACGTTTTACTATGTTAAAGACACTATATAAATGCAAGCTGTTGTTACGTATGAAGGCAGGGGCTGGAGGGAGGGGAGAGTGGGTGCATATTAATTGGGCATCAGTCATACATCCCTTCTCTCTCTCTC